>NC_141468.1:45089556-47489556 GCF_009769465.1 Tauraco erythrolophus | reverse complement strand
TCTTACTCATGCATCTCAGGGAATGACACCAGTTTCTAGGATCATCTGCATAAACAAAATGGGTTTACATCAATACATTATGTGGTTTACATCAACATCTGCTGTAGAACATAGGCCCTGTCAGATGTTGTCTTTCACTCTACAGCAGATTTTTTCACCAAAACAGTTCATTTCATTTCAAAACTGGGTGCAAACCGGTTGTGGTCAATACTAATAACGGAGCTTCTTAGACCCAAGAGCAAAACTGGAGCAAGACCACATGACAGTAAATAAGCACCTTTAATGAGATGCTTCAAAGAGTCAGGGTTAACGACTGGGGTTTCAGTTCATATACAATGATTTTCTAGAGGCGTCAGCGTTCAGGTGGCAGTGTTTAGCCCAACCTTCCTGTGATGAGCCAGGAGCTACATAGGAAGAAGAGAGCTTAAAACAGAGGTCTGCTCCCCCAGTGTTTTCAGAGCAAACTGATGAGGCAGAGGAGTGGGTAGTAGTGCTCCAAGAGGTAGAAATTGTTTGAAGCATAGTCTGCTGAAGCAGTAAAAGCAGTAGAAAGAGATTGAGAGCTGCCGTAAAATAAGATAACAAAACCTGGAAGGTGTTACATTGTCACCCGCACAAGAGCAGCTGGTTGCTGCACAGGCATATGGCTGCCAACCACTAAGGTGTGCAGGTATCACGTGTACATGACAGTGATCTTTGGCCTCTGAAGGTACTTACTGTGGGGCTTCATTCGCATTTTCAGTGTCTCAAGCCTCTCAGCACCAATCATACAGTCACAAGCAGATCAGACCAGGATATTTATGTCTGCTGGTGGTTGAACTTCTGTGCCTTCTGGGCTTTTTAAAGCTAAGTCCATCCACTATTTCAGCAGCATCCCTACTTTGCTTTTTTTTAATACTTCCCTGGATATTAACATCATAATCAGATGCTGGTGCCACTCTGATCTTTTAATCAAGGTCAATTTAAACATTTATTAGTTTGTTAGCATGTGGTCATATAAAGATGTTAATTGCCTCGATTTCATCCTCCATAAAACTGGCTGCTCTACAAATATATCTGGCTGATGTTTTCATTTAAAGATATCAACATTTTATTCAAAGCAAAACAAAAAAGCCATCACAGGCATGGATCGGCAAACTGAGAGACACCTGAATGTATCAAGCAGACTCATTACAAGCCAGGTAGGTAAAATCATTGTGATCTGATAGTGTAAAGACCTGACACCACACAACAAAAAGCTCTTGGTATAACTGAAGGTGGCATTACAGATCATCTCACAGGGTGTCGTGGTTTAGCCCAGGTAGCAGCTAAGCCCCCACAACATTGCTCCCACACTCCTCATCCTGGGTGGGGTGGAGAGGAGAAAAACGTAACCAAAGGCCTGAGGGTCCAGATGAGAACAGGGAGGGATCACCCACCAACCATGGCCCTGGGCAAAAGGGATTCAGCCTGGTGACAAACCAATTTAGTTTGTTAACGGTTCATTCAGAGAGGATAATAAGAAAGAAGACCAGATCTTAAAAGCATCTTCCCCAACCCCTCCCTCTTCTCACCTCTATCTCCCCCTCTCAGCAGCATGGGGGAAGCAGACAGGATGGGGAATGGGGGTTGCAGGTCAGTTCATTGTTTCTGCTTCCTTAAAGGGGGAGACTCCTTACACTCTTCTCCTACTCCTTGGGGCCCCTCCTCATGGGAAAAATAGTCTACAAATTTCAACATGCGTCCTTCCTGCAGGGTGCAATCCTTACCCATCAGATTGCTTCAGTGTGGGCTTTTTCCAGGGAGTCACAACTTCTTAGGGCACAGCCACCCCCTCTGGCGTGGGGTCCCTTCCCACAGACTGCAGATGCGTCTCTGCTCCACCGTCAGTCTCCAGCAGCATGAGTGGTCCTCCCAACAGAGACCATACTCTAAGAAATCCTTCAGACACAGGCATCTCTGCTCCAATGTGGAGATCTCCACGGGCTGCGGGTGGGTCTCTGCTCCACCATATCTCTCACAGGCGGCAGAGGGGTCGCTGCCGTCTCCCCACGGGCTGCCGGGGAATCTCAGCTCTGGCACACCTTCTCCCGCTCCATCTTCACTGACCTGGTGTCTGCACAGCCGTTTCTCTCAGATCTCAGTCCTCTCTCCGCTGCAGCTGTGTGGGGCCCGACTGGCCCAATGGATCTGGGCAGTCCCGGCAGGAACCAACTCCACTCCGCAGGCATTGCGGAAGACGGGTGTTTCAGAGCTCTCCCAGCCATGTCGCATCTGCCGTTGGGTGGCGGTGGCCCAGCACGGTCAGCTTCCTGCCCGAGAGACCGGGGGTGGGGTGAGGGGGTGGGGGGATCCATCCCCTCGCCTCTGCCCTCTGCACCGCAGGTTACACCTGGCTCAGGCTCCTTTATCCTCCTCTTAAATAGGGCATTCGCAGAGGCACTGACTGGCTCAGCCCTGGCCTGAGGGGAGGGGGTCCCACCTGGCCAGAGATTGATCCAGCTGGTTTTGGAGCCAGGGAAGGTTCTCTCAGTTCCTTACAGGGACTGTCTTCACAGCCCCTCCCCTACTACTAAAACCTCATCACCTAAACCCAGCATACAGAGAAAAAACCCTGGACATGCTCACCTTCCAGTCCTTGTTTCAGCTTCCCTTCCATATAGATGCAGATACTAAAGAATGATGGTTTTTTTAGAAATCTGAGCTGTGTAAATTAATTGTCATAATACTGTGGGCCTCTCATGTTTCTGCAGTAATAGGTGAAGGGATTTTCATTTCAAAGTTGGGACATCACAGGAACTGAAAGTAAAATTAAAGTCTGAACATCTCCTTCTCAACAAACTTAGTCTCTCAACTGCTTGTTCTTTCAACTGAGTACACATAGCAGGCATATATATACA
This sequence comes from Tauraco erythrolophus, assembly GCF_009769465.1. Lineage (NCBI taxonomy): Eukaryota > Metazoa > Chordata > Aves > Musophagiformes > Musophagidae > Tauraco > Tauraco erythrolophus. Next base: position 47,486,677 of record NC_141468.1, on the reverse strand, counting down.
TATGTATGTGTGTACAAATGTATATTTTAAATATATGTATATATGTGGTGGTACATATGGATGAATGGATGGATGGTCGGATGAATAGATAGAGAGATAAATATCATCTGAGGATATATATACTACCTTTATTTTCCTTTCATCATCCCAAACCACTATCAAGATTTACATTTTCCTTTTTTAAACAAGTCAGCAACCAAATCTTTTGTCAGTATTTCTTGACTCTTTCTAGTTACAGCTCAAAGAAGACAGCGTACAAGCTTTTCCGTTTCTCTAACAGATTACAACCCTCAAGCGTCAGAGAAGCAGCAAGCTCATCTGCTGATGTAGCCCTTTTTCAGGTTCTGAGTGCAGGAGAAGAACTGACCAACCATTTCTGTTCTATTCCACTCTTTTCTGTTCTGCCCTATTCCCCGTGATGGATAATTCTGCAGCTCTCCTTTACGAAAGCGCATGGATACACTATTCTTTTGATTTTCTTTAGAAAGACCCTATAGCTTTTCTTCAATAACATCTCACCTCATATCAATTCCTCCTCAAAAGAAATCCCAACCTGTCAGCAATCCTTTCTCTGTCTCTCCTTGTCTAATTCTTCACCACTTAACTCTGCTGATCAGATTCATCTAGGACACACCTGTTCAACAAGTGGGGCTGAATCAGCTTTGGAGATGAATTAATCCTTGTCCAGGTCCTAAAAATTTACCTTGCAGAAAATGACTGGTATTACTGTGGAGGCGAGGGGTCTGTACCTAGCATTACAGACTAGTTGTCTTTTTTCTGTCCATAATTTTGTGTCTCAATCTTTTCGCAAATGAGTTTATTGCGCCCTTTCTACCTGTTTGACTTTCTGAAGTGACCCTACTGGTTGTGTTGTAAGTTGAGTGGTGCTGAAGTGGTTAAGAGATGTTTTTTTCCCTTTATGCTGTTATTCTGAATTTTAGTAGTACTTGTGTATCTTTCTGTTTTGAATAAGACTAGCCACCAGGATATAGGGAGCGTAGTGTTTCTGCTTGAAGTCTACTGTGCTTCGGACTAATTTGATAAACTCAACTCCTGCTCAAGATGCTACTGGCTTACATTGTGTCCTTTTTTCCTCCAAACAGTTCTCACTTGCTGGAAAACAGGCTTGTAGGCAGAGGTTCTTATTGAGTCTAAATCCTGCAAGACTGTCAGCTTGCAAGAGAGGGAGATTCAGAAATCGAAAAGAAAAACATGAAGCGAAAAGACTTCCTGTGTCTTTTCATCTAGTCGGAGGTAGAAGTAATAGCAGTTTCCATTGGTACCCAAACAGAAGCAGTTACAGCAGTTACTATACCACCACATTTTTTTCTGTTAACTGAGTGTGTACTATCTTTCACTGCTCCTTTTACAGCTGTTTGCCAAGACACTCCCTTTTGAAGGACCTGGATGAAAGCTGCTGGGGCAAAATGCCTCATTAGATAGCTGTAAAATGAATAGCAGGAAAAGAAGTTAAATTTTAGCTCAATATTTTCAACTTGATAATTTTAGCTTGGAAAAGCCTTAGAGGTATGCACAAGCTAGATAAGGTCTTCAGATAACCTTGTCTTTAGACAAGAAGAGAGCTCTCTTGCAAGCTCTTTTATCTGCTGTACTAATGAAATAAAGGTAGCTACAACCACAACAGTGAACTCACTGAAGTAAAGAGCATGAGACCCCATCACTTATGTTGTCTTTCCTTCCTGCCTGTATTCTATAATGAGCTTTACTAAGCTGGTATTTTTCGTGACATCCTGAACACAATGGCTGAGAGAACATGAGAGCAACCTGGTTTCTATGTTTTGAAAGTTCTCCTGTTTTTTCTCATCAGATCATTCATCCTTTAAGAAGAAGGCTCAGCTTCACACACTCAAATTCCACCTGTCAAATAACGACTATACATTAAACTGTGTAGTGCTCAGTTTTAAATTTTTCTCATGTCTTTTGAGCACTGACGTAACAATGATCAAAGAGGCTGTGACATCTTTGGGTACAGTGAGAAAGATGTCTTCTTTGTCTTTGTGCCAGAATTGCTTATAGAAAAAGTAGTATTGAGCATTCTTTAGAATAATTCTGTTCAAATTTCTCTTCAGATTAGCTTTCAGTGTCCCTTATTCTGAATCATACCTCCAGAAGTACAACCTTTGCTCCTTTCCCTTGAGTGAAGAATGGTGATGGGGAACGATGACACAAAGAACAACCAACTGAAATGCCAAGTGCTTTGTACTCTTTTTATCTTTCATCAAGCAGAACAAAATATAGCCATATATAAAACCTATATAAATCATAAGGCTGCCTGAGGCTAGTTTTTTACTTTCACCTTTTTTTTTTTTTTCCCTGATTTATCTTACTTTACAATGAGCATGCATGCTTCAAGAGATACCTCAGGAAAAAAGAGAATAATTTTTTTCCCATTATTTCTTTGATCCAAACTGCACTATCTTCACTTCTCAGTTTCATTCTTCAGTGGGCAGAATGGATGAAGTCTAAATTTCTGAGGAAAGCAGATTAATTGCAAAGATATTTGGTCTCCATAGTAATGTTGCATCCTAGTTATTAGAGATGAAATATCACAGGTAAATAATGCAGAAAAGTCAAAAGCCTGGACTCTTGTCAATAATAATTCTTAACCCCTTTCCCTAATCTGTTCTTACGTTTTCTTTTGAAAGAACATTTTGCACTGTTCAAACAATTAAATAATACTAACAAATCTTTGAGAGTAGCTTGAAATCTAATTGACAGATTGGTTAATTATGGTAAAATATAGCCATGTAGTGATAGAAACTAACTTTTTTAAAAAGCTATTCTCTGGCAGAACAGAAGATTTAAGATGAAAATGTAAGCTTAGTATATGCTATCTTGGGAAAAGAAAAAAGAAGCAACGATACCCACTCTATCTGCTTTTTGATACTTATTATCTGTGCATTGCAATCTATCCACTCACGCACATTTGCCACTATTGCCCAAGTTGTCCTTTATTTTAACAAAATATGAGTTTGAATGTAGCTTTTCATTGCAAAGAAAAAATTTCTGGAAGAATGAGCAGAATAAAAGGAAGAGAATTCAATTATTCATTCACATTCACATTTATTGAAGATATGCTTTTGTCTGCTACAAGCAAAAAGAGAAAATTCACACAAAAGGAAGGTGCACTTTGCTTAGATATCTGAATTCTTTCCAACTAGCTGCAACAGCCATGTGCACTTTCATAACACTACAATACACACAAGTATATATGGGTTTGGTGGGAAGAAATGAAATAATTACGCAGTTTACCATGAAAGCACACTCAACAACTCATCTCCTGAAGATTCATTGCAGGTCATTATTCAGTTTGTTCACAAAAAAAAGACGCACATTCAGCAGAAATATGGGAGTCTACATACGTGAAGACTTGACTTCAGTTATTTGCTAATAGATTTCATTAAATTAATGATCACAGCAGTTCATATAGTTGCTAAGATGATTTAAGCACACAGAGAATTCTGGAAGCCTGTTTGTCTATTTGCTTTTTAGCCTTTGGTTTAATCCTGATTTAGATGAAACAAAAATAAAAAATATAAAAAAAGACAGCATGATACATAATATCTTCTATATGCAAATATCTTTTGTTTTTTTTTTAATATTCTCCCTTCACAAAACATGTATGTTTTTCATCTTTCTATGACTATTTTCCTTCTTCATAGCTCTTTGCTGCAGTCTGATGACGATATTGCAGTAAGGAATATTATGGAAGTTATCACTCATTAAACAGCTGCATGTTGTGAAACAAACAAATATTAAAGAAACTTATCATAAAATGAGTTGTTTATTTTGAAGCACAGAATGATAAAAACAGTTCTATTTTTTTTCCCCCTGTCCACATTCCTCTGGTGATTTGAAGCTACCTGGAAGGTGATATTTTGTTAGTTTTCTCCCATCCCCAGCAAATAAGTTCTTAGGTATAATCATTTGTTTCTTGGTTGTTTCTCTTGTTGTCTGCCATTCTGCAATGTTGTTTTTATTCTTCTTCAGCCTAGAGGTTAACTTACACCTGAATACAATCATTCCACTGTAGAGACAAATTACCTTCTCTCTGAGTGTCTTAAGACAATATCATATTTAGAAATGTTTGATGAGTTGGGCTTGAAAGAAAAAATAGAATGTCTGCATTTTATACTATCAGTGTTTAATCTTCATAATAGGATTCAGAATAAAATCCCACAGCCAAGATATTCTGATTATAGTTTCTTGCTCACCTGCCTAGGCTGCAGCTCCAAGGATGTCATGACATCTCCCACAACCAGGAGAAAATGGCCCACCTTTTGTAGGCAGGGCCTAAACCTTAATTAAGTAATTATCAATACAAGCCAGCTGGGTGATATATCCATAATTCCCCCTTTTTGTTTTACAGGTTTTTTTGGTTTTCAGGAAGGCCTTACAGTGAGCAGAGACCCAATTCATTCATTCCAGCTCCAGCACGCTTCCCTCTTTTGGGGTAGCAGCTTTACCTTCTTTATCAAAAGAATTCTCACTCCAGCTCTGGCTCTTTTGGCTCTGGCAAAGGAGTCAGGGTCGAGGTCTTCAGGGTCTCTCATGAGGGTATCACACCGGGGTCACCAGATGTTGCTCACCAGCCTAGGCTGCAGCTCCAAGAATGCCACAGCATCTCCCACAGCCAGAAGGAAATGGCCCACCTTTTGTAGGCAGGGCCTAAACCTTAATTAGATAATTACCAATACAAGCCAGCTGGGTGATATATGCATAATAGTTGATTAGTACATAGTTTATTTTAAAGTATAGAATGCCTATTTGCATGTAAATGCAAAATGAGAAAGTAGTTGTCATGTTCTTGCACTTTTCCTAAGTAGTTTGACTTGAAAATTGCTTGTGGACTCCAGCTACTGCCTTCAATCTCAGGGGCACATACATAGCTATATAATAAAATAAATAAAATAAATTTTAAAAAAAGTTGCTGCTGATAGAGTTTTTTCAAGTCTTTATGCAACAGGCATTCTTACACACAAAGAATGATGGTTTGAGATGAAAAGAAATTTAAAAGTTTTAATTTTATGTAAGCACATAATATATATGAATATGATTATATTGAATAGGACTTTAAAACTTCACCAAGCCAGAAAATTCTATCTTCTCTCAGATGAAAATAGATTTCTCCAGAAAAATATGCAAAAGTTGTATTTCTCTTATGATATTATTCTCCATATTCCTTCTGCCTTTGAGTTCTGAATTGTTATATATGTTTACTTTAAACAGAAATTAACATGAATTTTCTGATGAAGCTTTTTTTGCTAGAAAATATTAATTGGTCAGAAAGAAAAATTTTCATGATGATTTTGTCAGTCTCTTTAGGAAAAATCTCTTTTAGGAAAATTTTCCAGGATCTAAGACAGCATCTGGGGAAGTGTGTCACGGGGTGAGAGTCTGACAGATGGATTCCAGGCATTTGTTATTTAACCTAAAACCATAGTACATATCATTTACTCATTTTAGATGTACTATAGGGTCATTCAGAACTATCTGTGAAACATACTGCTGTTAGAAGACCAGTGAGGTTTTCCTTCTAACTATCACTGTACTGTACTCAGAATTTACTCAGAATTTAATTTGTCTTATGATGGCGCCGTGCTTTCAGCTACTTGAATTTGATGTGGAACTTGCTCAAACCTCATGATTAATAAATGCAGCAGCTTTATATTAATCAAAAAATGGCAAGACATTAAACTTTCTGTGTAGCGTGAAGTGTTATTTATGTGCTTCTGCAGCAGTATTCAGTGTTTCTAAAATTATGATGCTAGGTAAGCTCAGTTTTTTCATCTGTTTACCTCAGATACATTGCTTTGATGAATAATTAACCATACATGCATCTGTCAGAAATAGCCACTATTTTTCATCCTTTCTGCTATGATGAAATTTTCTGTTAAATAGTACTTTCCATTTCCTTCAGTGACATTTTTTATGCCCCAAAATAAAGTAATTAAATTCAACATTCTAGGTAAAATAGTTTTCTACAAAGTACTGTGATGGAACACATTCGTTGAGAAAAACAGCCAAGAAAAAGGAAGACAGAGTTGGACCATCATGCGACACACGGACGAAGCCAAGGAGACACCAGGCTAAGCAGGTAGTGGGCCAAAATCAAAGGAGTGTAAGACCTGACACTACTAAATCCGGATGAACATTTCTTCATCCTGTCATCCAACAACTACACAAAGGAGTAGCATGCGGTAGCAGCCCAGGCCATATGGGTATCTGCAGAAACTCCAGCAAACATCACAGCAAAGGCACTGAGTGCACTGCTGGCAGTGAGCAAACGTGCCTGCCAAGAGCTGATGGGCTTATGCATCGCAAGAGCAGACACTGAGGGAGCATCCCTGTCTCATCACCTTCCCATTAGTCGCCGCTGACACTACCAAGTCGGAAAGTCCATTTTTTAAATGCCTGAAAAGAGCACAGTATTAAAGTAGGAGATACAGCCACGTGTACTGATCTTTCACAAGAATGCATACAAGTCCCAAGAGTGAGAGTTTACAGGAGATACGAAAGATGTCAATCTGTGCACACCGGCAGGCTAAAACTATAGCCCATCTATTGCTAACTCTCTTGAGAAAGCAATACAGTGACTTTTGCAAATGCAATTTTTTCTTTTGAACGTTAGCTATGAAGCTGATTTAAGGAGCCTTTGTGATAACAGCTCAAAAGGAGGAGGCACGGAGAGTGGGTGACTGTGTGACTTACCACTTCCACTGATTCAGAGACCTTTTCACTTGCTGGTCTCACATCTGGAACACAGGAAAGAAGAAAATGAAGGTTTGGGGAACTGTGCAGTGTTTCAGTGGTGATGAAACACTATCTGAATGGCAGCTAGGCTCATCTGTCCAAGTGCTGGGCCAACAGCTCAATCAGACTGCTCTGAAGAAGCTGTCATCTGGGAAAGACATATCTGCTAGAGATAACAGTATCGTATAAGACTCAGGAATCTTGTGTGTATTGTTCATTTTTTATATTGTCTTCTGGCTTCCAAACGCCAGAAGACAATTTTTTATTATTCTGTGCCTTATCCTATATGTAGGTTTTACATATAGAAATAACTTGTCTAAGTTTCACATGAAAAAAAATTAAAGATATAGTTTTAAGACTAATTACTTAATGAGATTGTATAGCATAAGGGAGTTCATGCCTTGTCAAGAAACTCCTATCCAATACTGTTGATGATAAAAATACAAATGCAATTTTCACCTATTGCTGTGGAATTAAATACTTCTTTTTTTTCTGTAAAAAAATATCTGAAAGATTTTTCAAAATAACTAGCTGCTTGTGAACCCTGTTGCACTCAGTCATAGCTACAGTGGTCAGGACCTAAAAGAACTTATTAGTGCTATAGAATGATTCTCAGGCTTAGCAAGATAAGATTTTATAGCTGATAATTGAATATCTGTGTGCTTCCATATAATTTGGCAATAAATCTCAGTCCTGGTTCCTTTCAGCTTTTTTGCACATGTCATTTTTTAGAACATTTTAAATCTTTCTATAGATTTCGGAGCAGTCACTTTGTTTTTTTTTTCTAATTATTATTAATTGTTTTTAGCTACAAACATTTTTCTATGCAGTGGTCAAATTCCTGTTTGATCATATTCACAGACCTTTGTATCAGTCTCAGTAAATTTATAGTGGAGTTGTACAGAGTTGTCATTCATCATACATGAAGGACAGATCGTTCCTCTCACAGAAAATCTGAATCTAAATGTTATATTTTAAAAATAATTTACATGTCCCTGCAAGTAATTCCACTTAGCAGTGGTGGCTTACAAGGGCTCATCTTGCAAAGGGAAAAAGGATAGTATTGAAAAATATTTCCTCAGGTTTCTAACAAAATAGTATTAGAAACTTTATGTATAAAATTTAACATGCAGTTATTGTCTTCATACAAAGCGATATTATTACCTAAATCTTAACACTCCCCTTTGAAACACAGAACAGTGGTATGTATTCACATGTTTTGCTATGTATGCCACACACTAATGATTTTAAAAAGAAGGACTAGCTCGCTCTCACTAATCCCTGGGATTTATGCATGACACAGAGGCTAAGCTCCATATGCCTCCTGTCTTTTCCTGCCAGCTTGCTTTTTTCAAGTCAGTAGCATCTTGTGACCGATATAATCAAAACTTGATGCTCATGCATGGCTGTTTACCCTTTATCCAAAGGCAAAATACTTTGTACTCCAAAACTGATAATAATTTTCCTGACTATAGGAAATCTGTTTTCAGAATCCTTGTGGATCTTCGTAAATATAGTTAATCAAAGTGAAACGTGGCCTCTTCTACCAGCTGCTCAGAGCAGTGATGGGAAGTAGCACATTACAGGGTTACAGTCCCAGATGCACAAAGGTGACAGCAGGAGACAGCAGCTCTTGTGGCTCAGGTCCTCCCTAGGTCTGCTGTTCTCTCCCACTTCTTGTTGCAGCACAAAGCTACAATAAATAATCTGGCACGATGGACTGGACCAGTCATAGCCTGTGGAGATGTTTCTGATGTGGGCATTCAAAGCTAGTGTGATTTTGGCAGCCTAGATCTGCTTAGAGTTTTGACATCCTTTAAAGGATCATGAGCATCCCCTGAAATGTCTTTTCTGACAAATAATAAACTACTCAAAATAAACAGTTTACAACAGTGATGTTTACACAGTGGATCAAAAGGATGCATTTTTGCTGCATCAAAAGAGAACATGGCATTAGACAATGACTTTTCAGGATGACAGTTTCCAGGATTTCACACTCATTGTCGTGGGTTCATAGTTTTGCCAGCTGGAATAGAAAATATTTGCACCTTCTTCTTGAACCTGTAAAAGCACTTTTGTCTGAGGTTTGGATTATAGTCCTATAGAGCCCAGGCCAGTAATACTCACCCCATGGCCTTATTGGGCATATAAACTTTAATGCTGCCTCACTACTAAGTCAAGAATGATTCTTTTTGTTTGGCAAGTGATAGATCTTCCATGAGATGTGCTATAAGAAAATTTTCAAATGTTTGAGGAACAAATGCTTGTCTTGGTGTTAATCTTTCATATATGACAAGATGATTGATATAAGTTTAAATATTAGCTCACCATACAAAATACCAAGGCAGTATTTCATCAGCATGTGTTGTCCTTTCTGTACAGACCAAGCAGATACAGAAAAAGCAGCTAGTAGGTTAGTTGGAAAAGTATTACAAAACTACACTGTGCTCACACAATAAGGCAGTTAATGAGTCCTGTTCTTGGCTAAGTCCAAATCAGACCATGCTAAATACTGGTAAGATCAATTAGTTCCTAATAAGCCACCACATTTTATAATAAACTGGTACTGATCTTGGAGTTAAATTCAAATTCAGTTTTATATGATGTGACATTCAGAAGATACTAATAAGCGCTTGCAGTGGTAGCTTGCAGTTACCACTATCGTTTTTCTAGGTGACCATTAGTTTCAAGGCTGTAACTAATGTCCTTTGTTACAAACATGAGAGTTTGGAGTTTCCTGCAGCTCCTAAGAAAATGCACAAATAGCCTTGTCTGCCTCATTTCCACCTTTTACTATGATTAAAGAGGGAACCTTTTCTAGAGATACTGGATGGTTATATCCAGAACTTGTGTTCCATATGATGCGATTTTCCTCTATCACATGGCCAAAATTTGACAACTGTTCTGACTGCATAGGAAGAGGTCTTCAGGAAGGAAGGAAGTGGGGATTGAGATGCCCGGAGGAGGCCACTTCAGCCATGTAAGTTCAGAGAAGTAGGACGCACCCATGCTTACAGTCCATGACGACTCTGTTCTCCTATCTCAATGTACCTAATGTAATAAAAATAGTATTTCTCTGGTATCTTATGCTCTAGACACCTAATATTGGGTGCACTCACTTAACCTCATTCACTTATTTCCTTGCTGATAATAAGTGTCATCATCTGCTCCTGTGGTAACTTATCAGTACAGGTTTCAGGCAATTCCACAGCTTCTTTTGAATTGGCCTAGGCAGTGGTGGTTGTCCAGCATCCAAGAGAGGAATGTAATTTGTGACCAACAGCAATGTTGACACTGCACATGACAATGCAGCCTTAGGAGCAGCTATTCTTGTCAACTGTTGAGAGCAAATCTCAGGCATCTCCACAGTTTTTAAAAACCTCCTGAATTCAGTCTGCATTTATGTCACTTAGATATCAGTTGTTCTTCCTGCAGATGTCCTCAGGGCACTGGGCTCCTGCAGGGAAAACTCTGACATCTTTTGTTTGCCTGACATCATTAGTGACAAGATAGATCTGGTAGCTAGAGGCTCCACAGAGTCCAGGTGTGGTCATGCAGCAGATAAATATGCCTTGAAGGACACTGTAGGCACTATGTGTACCCAATGTTTCCTTTCCCAAAATATTAGTTAGAGTGGTCTGCATATAGTCCCAAGGGCCAGATGGATGGGTAGCATGTTTAGCCTCCAGCCTGCCTTGTGATATTGCCATCAATGTCGCGTGACTTTTAGCAAGGACTGTGTAAGTACAGTCTTACTGTCGATTCCAGATTTAGGAGCAAAGCCCTGTGTACTAAATACTATATTGGGCAAATTAACAAAGAAAATGTTTCCCAACCTAGAGGACTTAGAGTCAGGAGAAAGACAAAACTGGTATAACTGTCAACAAGAAGATGAAAAGAGGTTAACAAGAACAGAATTCCAGTCACTTTTTCTGAATATTTTTTTTTAAAAAACAGACAATATTGGATGAATTGTGTGTGTTTATGAGTTGAGGGGATTAAGCTAGTGTGGCTAAAGACATGAAGCGCTATGCTACTGTTTAAACTCATCAGACCGCATATCTAGAGAGGATAAAAAAAAAGCACACAACCCTAAATTACTTGCTTAAATGAACCTTTTAAAAAGATAGTGATGTACAAGAAACCCTGCAGGATTTAGGAAGCTTATCAACCTCTATGCAGACTTGTTTGTTTCTGCTCTGTGTCTCAAGCATCATTCTAAGGGTTGGAAATTAATTTTCTCCTGTTGCACTATGTTTTAACCATAGATTGTCAAAGCTGACAGGTTCAAAATATGTTCCAACCTTGAAAATGCAACTTTTTTTTTTTTTTTTCCCAGAAACAACCTTGAAATAACTATATCAGACTTTAAAACAGTTATGAAATGCTAGCTCCTTGGGTGTGGGAAGGCAACCATTCAGCAAATCCAGGGAATGGTTTCATCGCAAGTGACCAAAAGATCAGCACCTCAATGCTTACGCTTTTTCTTTTTCCCTTTTTTTAATTGCTACTGCTGCTATATGGACAAATACCACACCCTTTGGGTACATCAGAAGCTGGAAACGGTGCCAGTTTAATTCTCAGTTGTTTCACTAAAGTGCAAGGAAGCCCAAGTATGAATATTCATTACCTTGAAACCGGGCATTCTGGACAGAGCACATCTGACCATCTTGCAAATCCCTCAAGAGTTTCAGGGCTTGTTTTAAAAGAAGAGCTGAGAGTCAAGAATATTATATGAGACTTTAAAATTATTCCAGAATCTTTGGGACTAGGCTGCAGTTCAAACGATAAGCCTATGCAAGCAGAAAAAGAAAAGATATCTCGGATGGTCCTGTGCAAATATCTTACTGTACCGTGGTAGGTGAATGTTGCGTAGTCACTCGTATTTTAAGCAAAATATGTAGGAAATTGAGGATGAGGAATGGATAGTGTCAACCTTCAGTGTCCCCAGAGTACTGGATGGCAGAGATGACCTGAGGAACACATCATAATTAATGACAGTTGAAGTCATGTGCCCGAAGCAATAAGGAAGCAAAGTGGAATTGAATTTTATGAGTGTGAAACTACTTCTAAGATGGTACAGCTTTCACACCACATTTTGCTAGAGGATGTGCCAAAGGACATACCAAGCTTTTAATGCTATATAACAGCTTTCCCAGAGCTAAGCAAAGGTCACTTGCACGCAAATTACTGATACAAAAAATCAGAATCCTACAAAAAACTAGAACCCTAATCAACAATTTATTGTGATTCAGGAATAAGAGCTAATATCCATTATGATTTATTTTGTCCATTGACCAAAAGGCTTTTATTCTTGGTACTGTCTTATATCTTACATCTTTTTACTGGAGACATTTTGTATATTTTCACTCTACTTTTACGAGAGGAGTGAAACGTTTATTGTTTTGATATATATTGACTTAAATTTAATTGAGTAGACATTAATGTTTGCATGCACTACCAACGTCACTCTTGGAAGTCCTAGTTTCTGTGCTTCTTTTTAAGGAATGGAGTACTCTGATAAGATTTTGTCTTCCACTGTTTTGTGCAGAGTGCTGCAGCATCCAAGGGCAGTCCTCCTGAGCAGGAGCACCCAGCCTACAAACCTCAGTATGGCAGCCCCTTGGAAAGGTAGAGCTCAAACATCAGAATTAAGATAGATTTCAGTTTGATTCAAAAAGTAGAAGCAAAGAGTTTCAAGTCAGAAACAGTTGTTTAGTGTGTTTAAAGAACAATTCTGCCTCTGCTTTCTTGCACTGGAGACTCCAGCATGGGACCAGAGTGGCACCATCTAGAAATGACTGGGAAATGACATGGCCCACTGAGTGGCTGTGCTTGAGCAAAGGGTAACTGGCAGCCTGATTGTCAAGCATTCCCCTGCTCCTGCCAATAACTTTCAGACACAAAAGACGATAAATATTTTCATTATTTTGGTTTGTTTCATGATTTTTGTTAGGCCTGTTTCCTTCTTAATATTGGCAAAGTGCAACAAGAGTTTTGCATTTTTTTAAAGTGTCTTTTCCCCAAAATATAATTTAAATTAATGTTGAAATTATTTGGAATGGATTTCCTGTTCTAATGGCAAGGTAGAGGCTCTTTTGGCCTTACTTTTCTGTAATTTCACACTGAAATTAGTTTTCCACCTACCACCTCTATTTATTAATCCTCTGATATACCAAAACATGGATTTTCCAGTAGAAATATTTGGTAGGAAATTCTAGCATCCTTGCAATCAGTGGTCTGGTCACCACCCTGTGAATCTTTAGTATCTTTGTTACTGGAACTGACAACAATTGCTGTCAATCCCTTGTGCTACATTAACCCATATAATGTGACAGACTGTGAAGGCAGTAGCATTTTGGGTTTTAGTGAAAAATCAATGGCAGAACTCCCTTTGCCTCCAGTGTGGCTGAATATCACACACATAGAGTAGTCTTGGGCATACATCTCATCTGGCAACAGCAAAACAGGCTGGGAAATTTCCCAACCTACTGAGGAAGCTTAGAGTTTCTGATGAAAGAAAGGATTTCTAAAATAAAAAAAGCATGTCTTGTTCTTCAATTGATCTTACATGTACAAAATATGCTTTATTCTTATTTATGCAAACTCCTTTTCAGGAATTTGACTCTATATTTATGAATTGTTCCTAATATTTGAACAAGACTAGTTTTATTATTATTATTTATTTTATTATTACCTTATTGTTTACCCTGAATAATAAAAGTACACAAGCAGAATTCTTTTAAAAGCATTACTTGCTTTGAAACACCTCCTAGTGCAGGATAGAATGTTGAAATCTCCAAACATGGGTAAGTGGTGAACTCTAAGAAATGTAAACAAGGTTTTCTTCCCTTTTATAGTGTATAAGATATATTGTGTGGTTTTTAACTGCTTCATTCTCTTAGATAAGCAGACAGTTTCAAAACAGTGTTTTCTCCTCAACATATGTAGCAGACGCAATATTAGGGAGCTTGCAGCAAACTCAAACAAGGGCATGAAAAGCATTGTGTCCACATCATAAATATTTTAAATACATTTTTTTTTTTTCAGGAATCTCTCTTTAAATAATAGTTCTGCAATGAAAGACACACCATAATGCTATGCTAAATCAGTTCAGATTACTGGAAGAAACAGTATTACAAACCCCAGGCATCAAGTAAAATCATGTGAAAATTGAATTTAGTAGCTACTAAAAGAAAATAAACAATATGTTTAAATAATCAGGAAATAAATTTGTGATAAATGCTAAAGCCAGGTTCATAGATGAGTACTGCTTTCAAAGTTATTCAAACATTTTTGTTTAAAAATTGGCTTTTACATAAATATTGTAACTTTTAATATTTAAGCTATGCTTTTATGTAATTACTTGATACATAAAATGTTTTGATTACAAAGAAACAATCACTTGACATTTAGTTTTGAATCTGTTGCCAACGAAGTATGCAAAGAGTCTATTTAATATCATCCTCCTCTCATTAGTGTATTTATTATTTCATTTAAGACTAGCAATTGTAATAACTTCGAGTGCCATGGCAAAGTGAAATGATAATTCATATTCTTAGATTTGAATTCTAAGTCTCTGTGGTTTGTTTTCATTATGGTTTGTCGGTTTTGCCCTGCCTTTCTCCTTTACAGTGTGTGGGATCCATTATATTGGTGGATGTATGGAAATGAAGATTGTATAATCTTTGTTAGAAGAATTACTGATGGTAAACACTGTAGAATTTTAGGAAAGTTATGGGTTAGGGGAGGGGTTGAGGGGTTTGTTTGTTTGATTGATTTATGGGGGGTTTTTAATCCCCATACTGAAATCAAGTTTTATCTTAAAGATTTAATCTCAGGATAAATTGTAGAGGGAAACTAAGATGTAAGAAAATCATTCCATTTGTGGTCATTTATGCAAGTATTGCTAGCTCACTGGGCTTATATAAATTGATCTTACATAAATGACATCTTTTTTATTTTGCACTGTTTACATGTCGGGTAAAAAAAAATCAGTCTTAACACCTCCACAGTTTTTGGTAATCTCCTCACCAATCCTGTTTTTTTCTACCTAAAGAACTGCTCTTACTTTATTATAATTTACTGCTAAATCAGTGTTTTTACATGCAAAGATGAAGCTATGTTATCTTCAGTAGTTACTTTTCAAGTCATAGTGGCAGTTTTCTTGTGCATTTTGGTCCTCTGAAATGAGCAGAGAAGCAAACTGGCCTCAGCTGCTTTTCACATCAGCTTTCTAATAGACAGAGAAATGCATGAAGATGCCTGCAGAACTTCAATACACAATCTAACTATTTTAACTGTTATTATATTTGGTTTGCTTCTGAAATAATGTTCTTCACTGTTCTTCTGTTTAGATTCCTTGGCTGAGTAGGTAATCTACTAGTGCATGTTCATGTGTAAACTGAAAAATTGTGGAAAACAGAGACTGGAAATGTCTGGAAAAACCTTTATGTATTTTGAAGTAGGATTTCTAATTCATAAATAGAAATAAATCCATTTTATGCCTCAGATCATAACAGGAACTCAAGTTCAATGTGTATTCTTTTCATTTATTTGAAAACTACAGTATATACAGCAGTAATTTATATAAAGAGTCCACCTTTTTAAAATATAATGTCCATTTTCTCTAGAAAAAAAATTGCTATTTATTCCTAAAGACTAGTATAGAATAGTAAGCAGCTATTTAAAATAAAAGTGAACCAAATAATAAATATAACTGATGGATCACTAGGCTATAATCTAAAAACTTAATGAACACTTTAAGATCATTTTTGGTTTAAAAAGACTATGTTAAATAAAAGTCTAGTTTGGACAGGTAGTTGTCTACTGCGTATGCGTACTGTCTTTCAGAGTGCATATAGGTAATTTCTCTTCACTGCTCAGTTCATTGGTTAAATTCAAACCAAGCAGTAAAAATGTTCATTTCTTCATGTGAATCAAAGTGCAAATCACTGAACTGAGAAAAGCTGAGTGAGCAATGCAGAAAAGATGGAATTCATCTTAGAGATGAGGGCGAAGACCAAGGGGTTAAGATACATACAATGTGTCTCAAATGTGTCTTAAAAGTATACAGCAAATTTATGTTGTATTATCCCTTTGCAGTACCAGTCTGGGCCCAGCTACATCACTTTCTCAAGCAGAATTTAAGTACACCAAAAGGTTTCATCATCATCTCCTGGATATGCAGGGAAGAGAATGGGTCAGCACGGTAGAAGTATCACCGACTACTGTGACAGTGGGGAGCAGTAGAAAAGCAGGAGCAGGGAAGGGGATGTGACCTTCCCCTCTCTAACTATGCTGACTTTAGAGATTGCATATGTGCTGGAGAAGAAAATGGCCATACAAAAAGTTCTAAACCAAGGCTACAAAGACTTTCCTTAAATGGAGCTGCCAGAGAGGCACCCCACTTGGAGGGCAAAACCAGCTAGGGACAGGATTTGATTAATGAAGTTATCATGAAACCTTTTTATGCATTGAAAGAAAATAAAGATGCCAGGGATGCCTAGTACGGAGCACAGAAAGAATTCAGCCTTTTTGGCCTTTTGCTTCAGCAGTAGCCTTAGTGCAGAAACACGATAAAACTCTCTGTACTTAATGGCTATGCAAGAGGCATTTGCAATAGCACTCTGACATACCTGATTTTAATGAGCTGTCTGGTAAACTGTCTGTAGGGTTACTTCAAGGCAAAGTTTGTACTCTATGACATACCTTTCTCTAGCACAAAGATGAGTCCAGAATCGCCTGAGCAGCCTGTTCTTATAAAAAAGGGATTTTTTTTTTCCTCAATGTCTTTCTCTACCGAGTCAATAGATCACGCATCTCCTTTGGGATCTTCTTTCCTTTAAAACATCTCCCTCCAGGAGATAAACTGTGTGTGTGTGTCTTCTCAAAAGCATAGGCACAATCCTCATTCCTTCTTATTTCAGTCTTTTATTCTAAAGATTGGTTAACAAAACAACCAAAATAAGTAACTCACTGATATGGTTTTCCTATTATTAGGACCCCTGAAAAAGTGATGAATGAAATAAAATCCAAACTGAGCAGCTTGAGCGCCTTTCTTGCATTGATCATTTTTATTTGCATTGCTATTTGAGAGGACGGTGCAGATAAATTCAAAGGAAATATAGGGCTGAAGCTGACATTAGTCTTAGCTTTACTTGTTTTTATCTCTGTAGTCAGTGTTTTTGAGTATAGCTGTCTGGGACTCTTCTGAAACAATTTATAACATCGATTCATTAAATTATTTTAATGATCCACTTATTAGGAAAAAAAAATCTTCATCAAAACTAAATGGGGGCAAGAATGTATGCCTGCAGCTGCAGCACTGCCTGACAATTTTTTACCCATGTGTCTCACCACTGCTGCAGCCGAGCAAGGCGGAGGGCTGGCCAGTTTTCACTCTGGAGTTAGCGCCTTTGCCAGGTGCTGCGTTACACCACGGGAATGTGCCAGCTCCGCTAGTGTGCCGCTACTTCAATCTGGTTTATGGTGGAGACGTGCTCAGAGCAGTCATCAGGCCCCGGGCATTGCCAGGACTCTCTGTATCAGTCAGCCAGGATGTGAACCCTGTCCTCTCCCACCAGCCACCGCTGACAGGGCGCAGCTTTATCTCCAACTAACCATTTTAACAAAAAAAAAGTAAGTTGTTAAATACTTTATGGCAGAATTACAGTAGATTTAGTACTGCAGTAATGTATTTTATGTTCTTGTGGAACTGCTAACCAATAGGAAAACAATTTTTATTCCATGAAGATTTCGAAAGCATTCACAAATACAATTCTTACTTATGTTGTCCCATAAATTACTAAGCACATAATTTATAACGTTCCAGCTACCTATATGATTACTGTGTCAGGTATATTGTAAAACTTCAGAAAGTCATGGAAGCACCATTAATCATGAAATTCTAGCCTGAATGTTAGCTTAGCTTCTCTTTTACCACCTTAGTAAACCTGTTTAATTAAGAAAGGAATGCTTCATCATTTTAAAACTTAAGGTATCATTGGCTTAAAACATCAATCATCTTCTAAAAACAAATTTTAGTTTGAAATATTGGTAGTCAGCATCCATCCCAGTGAGAATATTTTTTGCTTGAAGTAATTGTAACAGTGGATACACGTCCCCAGAAAGGAATATGCATTTATTATCACTCTAAAATATTTTTGCTCCTTCCTATAGTATGATCTGCACAGAGATCACCCAGCAATTCTTACCTTCCCATGGCAGTGGAACAATTTAAATTCAATTTTCGTCAAAGCTTTCCAAGTCTGAAAACACAGTAAAACACTATAGTTAACAGGCATGGTAAATCCTTAAAATTACTTTATTTTCAGTAATACACAGACATGCAATTTTATGGCTTTTGAACACTTGACCATATATGTGTTTTCCACAATAAATCTTGTTCAACACCTGCTATCACATGGAAAGGTAATCTTTTCATAAAAACAGAAATAGCTTGTAAAAACAAAGCAAAAAAACCTAAACTACCAGCCCCCCAAAAAAACAACCTGCAAAACCAATACCTAAACCTAGCAGATCTACAGTATATTTATGTGAAAGATTTTTGAGGAGTAAATGCTTTAGCAGAGGTTTAGGGCGCAGAGCAGCATGTGGCAGGACCAACACAGGCTCTCGTCACCCAGAGGCACGTCCAGGGATGCTGCTGTTCTTGGTTGTCCCTGAGCCCTCCACAGCGTTTAGGTGAATAGCCACACTGGTCCAGAGGGCAAAACCTTTACTCTGAGCTGTGTTTCCATCTGCGCTGGAGGCAGCAATAATTGACAAGAAGCATTTCTGCCCTCCTGA
Organism: Tauraco erythrolophus; assembly: GCF_009769465.1. Taxonomy (NCBI): domain Eukaryota; kingdom Metazoa; phylum Chordata; class Aves; order Musophagiformes; family Musophagidae; genus Tauraco; species Tauraco erythrolophus. The sequence goes on along the minus strand of NC_141468.1, from coordinate 47,468,092 downwards.
CAGCATGCTCCTGTCACTGTGCTCTCACCTTCCTTGCACTGGTACAAGGACTCGTGTAGCCAAGCGGTGAACCCAGGGGGTGAAATCCCAGGTGTTAAAGCTAGCCTCACTGAAAAATAAAGGCAGTTAATTTCTAGGTTTATTTCAGAAATGAAATGTAAATCGATTCACCATCCAAAAGGTTTCTGACCCATACTAAAGAATATTATTACTGATTTGTTCGATCTTTCTAAACATTGATTTGATCATCCTTTAATTATTTAAACATTTCAATTCTTCTCAGCTCTTACTCATTCAAGTTGTTATATATTGTCCAACCTTATCTCTATTAAAACACCCTGAAAACAGAAAGAATGTCAATGACCCTTTACTAGGCGATGAAGAATAAATTCATGAATGACTGAGTATGTGTAGTGGCTTCGTTCTCTGTTGGCCACTGACTTCTTGATAAGAGACGAAACTTAAAAGGACGGATTTTCGAATATCCTTGTGCCTTTTTCTGACGTACAAGATATAACACCATTTTGAGTGTAAAAATCCAGATTGCTGCGTTCCGGCTGTCAGACTGTGAAAGGCTCGCTGAGAGTCAGCGTAATGGCTGGGAATGGGAAAGTGAGAAGACATCAGTTTGAGAAAAATCTTCATTTATTCAAACAGTCAGGGTCTAAATGGTTGCAGTGATCTAAAATAAAGAAGAGTTATGTAGTGTAAGACAGAATAAAGGGCAAATTTTACAATTTTACATTTTTATTTAAAACAAAAGGAAATTCAATTCTTTTCAGAAACTTCCAAGTCACACAGAGCAGTCACCGTCAGGACACCGAGGAATGACTCCTTGTGACGAAAAGAGCACTACACTACGAGGTCCAAGCAGACAGTTTATTTGCACTGCACTTACAGGGTTAACTGTAAGGTCCAAAATAACAATTCACTTGAACTGCACTTGCAGATTCAATACTCGACTACAAGGTCCAAGCAAACGGTTTATTTGAACAATTCACTTCAACTGCACTTGCAGATGCAATACGCACTACGAGGTACAAGCAAGCGGTTTATTTGCACTGCACCTACAGGTTTAACTATAGGGTCCAAGATAACAATTTACTCGAACTGCACTTGCAGATTCCATACGCCACTATTACAGGTTCCTATAGATACAACGGAGGAATGCACTATCGCAATTTAAAACCAAAATATACACTATTACAACACACTATGACGGCACACAAGAGTCACGGAATGTACTATTGCAGCACAGCAGAGTCACAGAATGCGCTATTACACACACACGAGCGAGAGCGCACACAGCGCACTAGCCTTAAAGCATGCGAAAAAGAGAATAAAAAAGAAATCACTTACCCCCTCAGGTAAGGGCTCTCAATCCCAGGGAAGTTACCTTGGCCAGCGTCCTGATCAAGGGGGGAAAGAATCTCCTCACAGACTAGCTGTGTAGTTGGAGAAGCAACTCCCCATTTCCAACCCAAATCGTAGGGCTTTTGTCCCCTGATGTACGTGACTGTGTAGGTACCATGCCTGAGGAGGCTCTTTAAGGGTGTGACAGGGAGTTTCCCCTTATCGATTGTACCTGAATACCTTATCTCAGGCAACTGGGCAATGGTTGAATTGAGACTCAGGGCATATTCTTTGTTGAGGGATTTCAAGGCTCAAATCCCTCAAATTTGGTTCTTTGTATAATGCAGCACTGACTCATCAGACAACTCAGGGCTGAGCCATCTACACAGCTGCCCGTGGGTCATCTCTGCCTCAATGCAATACAAAGCTGGGTGGTTTCTACAACCCCCTGTGTCACCTGTGTGCTGGGCATTGCCGAGAAACTTGATTTGAATTTATGAGCGGGATGATCCACACACTCCTACCTATCCTTCTCATAACATTTAGAAACACCTCTTTTTCTCAAAGAAACCTGCAATCCTGTGTGATTCTCATTTCCTTTCATTGCATTAGTATTGACTTCCATTAGTACTAATTATCCTTTTTTAGTTCCTTATTTCAGATGGCTGATACTTGCTGTAATGGCAGTTGCATAAATTAACTCCCTTCTGAATTGAGTGAGCAGACTGGAAGATCTTTGGTGCAAGAATTATTCCGTCTTTTTCTACCTTAACAGTCCCTAAGTGTAACCAGCCTTTCTTAACTTGGTCAAAGGCTCATAAGCATTGTTTTAATAGAAACACAGAGGCCTGCGTGCCATCGTCACTGAGCGATTTAGTGTAGATAACATGGTGCAGAGGGAATTATAAATCCCGAGGCAGGACCATGAGAGAAACTACTTTGCAACTCGGCCCCTGGAATAATTGCAACAACAAATTTTATTGTGCAGGCTACCTCAGCATTGTTCACTAAAACCTTACAAAAAGGCATTATATTTTGTTGGTTTTACTACTATCAAATTTAATGTAAGAATAATTTAATTCATATTCTTGCTGTGACTTATGTTTTACAATTGTAACCTATTCCCGCAACATTACAAAATAAATGCTTACATGTAAAATAGGTGCATGTATTATATTTTACATTTAGCCTCATGGCAAAGTAAACACGTCAAAACTAATGGCTCCCAGTGCCTTCATTGTTAAAAAAACCCCACATAATATAAAAACTATCTTTTATTTTGATGAATATTTATGTTCAAATTCTTAAAATTAAGCAGTGATAGTAATAATTCCTGAGGATGCATGATAACAAGCAGGGTTAGAAGAATGCCATATCAGAGTTTCGTCTCAAACCCAATGCACAGAAAGAATCTATTTCAGCTGATTTCTGTAATAGTTATGGGAATAACAGTCACAGACCTCCTATCCTTTAATCTCCAGCCACTTAATACTGAATATAATAAAAATGTGTTTGTGTGCATATGTGCCTACACACAAATATTTACAATGCAGCCACCATTTTCCTCTCTGGCAGTGCTGCATTAAAGAGAAAAGACTTTCATAACTGCATTTCCCGATAAGTGTAAATGTAGAAACGAAACACTGCAGGGGAGTGAGGACTGACAGTGAAACAAGGCACAGTTTGTACTTTTAAGCCTGCAGTCTGGAAATTCAGGTATCATAGTTATATCCGCATCCATGTATCCTTCTCGTTAACAGGGAATAAACTGGGCCACATGTCTCAGAGGATTAAGTCCAGGCAATAGCACAAAAGAGCAACTGGAAAACAAAAGAAAACAACTTGGTCCCCATTTGCTGCGACAGAAATCATTTCTCCGTGAGCTATGCTTGAGTTGAGCCTTGGAAAAATGACTGTAGCAGCTGGCAGGTGGGGTGAAATTTATTTTGTCCTAAATTTTAGTCTCTGATCCATAGGTACCGGCAGGAGCATTAGGGTGTCTGAGGTTCCATTCAGGTCATTCAGTACTGTAGGGGAAGCGAGAGATGGGAAGCAGGGCTGAGGGGAAGCTAAAACACTCCCATACCGCGGCCACACCGCTGCAGCCAAAGGCTGGGACAAGATTTGAGTCTCTCCCTCAACATCTGTCTGCCCTTCAAGCGGAGAGTGTCTGTCTCCAGATCCCACACTGAACCCTGGCAGGGGGATGGGTTGGCCACCAGCCTGCAGAAGTCAGGGCTTCCTGGTAACAGACTGACAGATTGGCACCAATTAACAACTGGAAATCCAAATATACACACTAGAGGAGGTCAAAAGTTTCCAGTCAAGGGATGCCTTTTAGAAGGGAGGATCCTACCTCTATTTGTATGCATTTATTTCACAGAAATATACATAAAGGACTATTTCAAAAGGATGTTCAGATGGAAAAGGCAAGCACACAACTACTAGACAAATATGAAGTTATTAATTCCTACCTTTAACCGACTCTTCTTTTGCACACGCATGAGATGATTCAGTTTTTATTAGACCACACCATTTTGATTCGGATGGCTGCTTGCATTATGTGCTAAATAAGTAGCTATTCAGTATGTTTTTCTCCTCCTCATTTGACCTATATTCCTATGGCCCATTTAACATATACCTTATTTTTTTTTTTTTTTTAATGGCATTGTTCATCTTTCTGGAGAATGCTTTGACTGAATATAAGCCTGGCGATGTTAGAAAACACCCACATCCCTGATACTGGGCCTCTGAGAAACAAGGTAATGGAGGAATCCCAGAATTCAAGAGAAAATGCAATTTTGTGATTCCATAGAACGAATGAATCCTGGGTTTCATCCTCAGGTGTCTAAACATTTCTCATATTTTACCCCCGACTAGTTAAAAAACACTGTTTTTTTTTATTTTATAGTAACTAGTCAGATGCTTAAAGGTGTTACTCTGATTCCTAGACTTTCTTTCCCCCAAAAGAAAATGCTATTAAAATTCTGTTGGAAGATCTTGGAATATTCTATCATGATGATATATCCAGTTCAGCAGCGATAATCCTCACCAAAAAATTTACCAATAATATAATTTTAGCCCTGACATAGGTCACCTGTGGGGGACAATATGCCGATGGGATTGTTAAAGTCGTTATGATGTGGTTGTGATTGTTGTAATTGTTAGAAGTGATGACTGTAGAAAGTGTGAGACTTGAAGCCATAGGTTATGTTAGACATTACAACTAATTTTAACTGCACGCATGACTACCAGCTCTGTCTGCAGGGTGATACACCTTGGAGGATGTCTATTTACTTAGGGAATTTAAAATTTTAAAAGAACTATTAAGAAACAATAGATCTCTCATTAATAACATTTCTATATAAGAATTTTGAGCATATTTTCGCCTGCACCAGATTACTAAATCTTCATGTATTGCTAAATTTTTGCCAAAAACAAAAAGCATGAAGAGATCATTTCTCTGTGTGTTTGCAATCTGCAATGTGTAGGGATGAGTGAAGTCCTGATTAGTGATATTTTACTGTATAAGTATAGATCAGTGTAGGAGTAAAAAGAAAGACAAAGACCTCAACATGAATTGCAAAATATAGTAACAATTGCTTCTTTTTCATGACACTTGCATTGCTACTTAGCTTTCAAAGCCTGTGTAAAATGTGTAGCTCAGAAATGTATGTCCCTATAATATATGTATTTCCCAATGCAAATTTCTTGGGACAGGCACATTTCTAATACTTTTTGGATGACTAGTACTGGAACAAAAAGTAGAGAAGCTGAATTTATTGGAAAGGACTGAGAAATAGCTATGAAGGGTCACAAATTAGACTGACTGCTGGAAAATTATATTCAACAACATTCAGTGATTGCACTGAAATGATTCTTCATGAGGCTAAATTTGAAATCGATTTTTTAAGACTCAGGAAATAACTACAGAAGGGTAAGGATGAGTGCAGGGAAATTATTTTCAGCAATGAGCAATGATTGCGCTGGAAATCCATTGTGACACTAAATTTTTAAAAACAATTTTTTTTACCTTTAGTTTGAGATTGAGGGGCTACTGAATGCCTTCAGTGAAAACAAATATTTGTGTGATTAAATTGTTGAATGTCTCTCTCATTGCTATAAAAAGGATGAAAGCTTTTTTCCAAGCTCAAATTTCCATATATAATCTCTTTAGCATTCAGCGATACCTCATTATCATCACAGATTAAATGAAGCAGAATGGTCTAGTAGCTTGGCTTGCATTATTTTACTCCATGATTCCTGACCCTAAACTTAATTCAGCTTAGCATAGCTGCATTGTTACTATCTTTTGCAATTTGGGATGCTGTCCTTGTCTTCCTACTTCTTCCAGTACTGATTTATAGCTTTACAGTAAAACATTGCTAATTAGCACTTCATCCATTCCCACAACCTGCAGATGGCAAACACACAAAGAAACTGATCTCTCCATGCTTTTCAACAAAGAATTAGTAATAAATACGGTACCAAGTCTTCCTAGCAAAAAAGAAACAGAACTTGTGCATACTATTGTAAATTTTATTAGAAGTTAAACATTAACTTCACAATTTCACAAAAAATACTCTGTGACACTTTGTTTTTCTAAAAAGTTTCTTCTTATTTCTACAAAGCTATAAAGTTCAGAGATTTTAAAGTTATCATTCAGTCCTCAAGGTACAATAATAAAACTCTGCCACTTTGAAAAACACATTGGCATATATTCTGGTTATATTTTTCAGATAAAGTAACTTGTTTTCCACCTTATGCAGAAATTAATGGGAAGATCCTATTAATAAGAAATCTAGGTAACAATATAAACACAGAAGTTTCTCCTCTATAAGCAGAACATAAAATCTTCAATTTTGAATTTTATCTGATTAAAATGTCTTTCAATAAAGGAATGTAATTCTTTATGTGCCGCCTATCAATTTTGCCACATACATAAACCACGAAGTGAATGTAAACGTTCATTTACAGAATTAAAGTGCTGCAAAATTGGTTTTAATGCACATAGTAATGAGGCCCAAGATTGTGAAAATATCCATGACCTCCAAAGGATTGCATTAGGACTCATTTTATAATGAGTGAATTTGAACTCATTTTCCATGGAAGGAGAATGTGAGCACTAACTTTTGGTCAGTTTTGGCAGGTGTATCTTCCAATTTGATAATTTCACGATAAAGATTTATCACATACAAACAGAAAATTCATTGAGTTCCTTCCAAGATAGATATTTGTTTGAAAAAATAGAAACCTGTCTTTTTAAAACAAGTATTTTCAAATTTTCAAATCATTTAGGATATGAAATGTATGTTGTTGAACTATATGTCAGCTTAAAACTAGAATGTAGTTTGCCTAAAACTAGCATGTAGTTTGCTTAAAACTAGGAAAGCTAATATCTTTCATTCTTTTTCTTGTTATATATCCCAGGTCATACCTGGTTACTTTTGCAAAGCACATAGAAGCTTTTTAAGTCTACGTCTACTAAAAATCATAGTTAAAAATAAGCAGATGCACTTAGATATTTTTTAAGTGAACATACAGTTAAATGTTTTACTGGCATTTTGCATCTAGCAACATTTTCTTTTAGATACGAAACTAGTGAAAAACATTAAACAGAGGTCACATTTTATGATAATATCTTCCCAAAGTACTTATTGCTTATGTGCTTAAATGTTTACTTAGATTACTTACTAATTTGGTTAAGGATTTTTAATTTGCAAGAGAAATTAGATATTTTGTATAAGAATAAGAGGAGGGCGGGGGAAGATCAGTTTGGTATAACAATTTTGACTAAAACCAATCAGAAATCAAAAATTGCTTATTAATTAAAATTAGAAGTGGTTCCGGCAAGGAAGAGTAAGGGGAAAAAATGGAAACACAATGGGCAAATGCTTTGTAAGTAAAGGAAGAAAGGAAGAATAATAACTAATCAAATTTAATCCTAGCAGTCCAAGTGGTAAAGGGAAGGATTCCTCTTATTTATCCTACTTATTTAACAGTAGTTGAGCTATTCAGGGGAAAAAAACCCAAACAAAACCACTTGAAAAGTGTGATTCGCTCCACCTTGGTATCTAAATAAGGTGTGATAAACAGTGGTCTAAAAGATCTTATTTACTCCAGGCACTTCTAGGAAGTGTAGAAAAATTACTGAAACATAAATGATAACTTAGTTGACATCTTTAGCTAGACGAAATTAATCCCTCCTTAATGTCACCGTGTGGTTCCTTAGGAGGAAGGGCATCTGTACACTGAAATGTGAATGTCTGAAATGGATGGAGGGAAAGAAGAGGACAACTTTCTGAAAAAGGTTGGAGGTGGCACACTGGCTAAAAATAAATTATTTAAGAACATTATAAACAAGCTAATATGTAAACAAGTCTAAATCGTGATACTATTTTCAATATAAGAATGTGATTGTTTTGAAATTTAAAAAAATTTAATGTTTGGTTAACATTTTTTTTTTGCACAATAACGAAAGCTTAACGAATATACTGCAAAATTCTATCAAATAAAAGAACACACAAAAAACTCAACAAAGTGATGTTCTCTTTCATGTAGGATGTTTTCACAGTGGGCATTCCCCTGTCTCCATGGCAGCTGTGCATGTCTCCAAGATTTGGATCCAGTTATTACTGTTACCTACCTCCATACGCAGCAAGCTTTCAAGTCTATATAAGTAAAAGGTTTCACAGGATTTGAAGATAGACAGAGATAATATTATAATATATATAAATAAAATATTTTAGTTTCATCAATTAACTTAAACAGTTTTAATTGAAAAGTTGCTAAGCTTTTATCTCTTTCATGTATCTGAACCACAATTTAGGGACAGCATCTCTGCTTTTTCTGCTCCCCCAGTGATAACAAATACAGAAATTTCATGCATTCTGCTCTCAGACAGCACTGGGTAAATACCCAGAGACAATTCAACACATATGGTGAAAGCCAGTCCCCATTTTCTGTACAAACAAGATTCTAACAAAGACAGTTTTGCTTGCTCCTTCACAGAAAACAGGCAAAATAAGTGACAAAGAACCAAGGATAATTTTTTTCAGACCCCTCTTCACCCTTCTAGCAAGTTGCAGAAAGTTCAGAAAGGGCCAGGAAGAAATTTCTTGTTCATAGTCACTATAAAAGAAAGCTGTGTAGGGTCCCTCTTTCCCTGAGCTATTTTACCTGCAAGACTACAGATATCTCATGAGAATATTTCTTATATCACTCAATTTTACTTCCAGGTACTGTTGTTCCCCCACCCCCAATTTATCCCCAAAATATTCTGTTTATTAATAAACAGAAAGGTTCTACCTTCATTGTTTGCACAGTTTGCTCCTTGTATGTTTAGAAAGAAACAACAGAAATGAAAAGTAAATTCAATAAATGGAAATACTGACAATGTGAGGGAGATTACATCAGTTTTCTTATTTGGTTCATAAAAAATGAAGTAGAAAGGCAATTATCTGTCCAATTCCATAGACAGTCTTCTGCCAAAAATTATAGAACTGGTACAGACATGCGATGCTTCACGGTATGAAAAGAAGCAATGTATGGTGCTCATTTTAGCTTTCAAGTCTCTGCCTACAAGTCAGCAGGCAGATAAGTATTTCAGAATCTATGATTGAGATCTGTCGGTACATTTCTTTCTTCAAAAAATTACACAATATAAAAATAAATTTCCTGGAGAAGTACTTATGGTCTCTTCTGGGAGAATCTCAAAGAAAGCCTTTAGCTTCTTCTACAAGTAATGTCTTCAATATCTTTAAAAGCCACCACTAAAACCCCTTCAAAACAAGTCTGTAAGCCCAAAAGTGGAAAGACTACTTACAACCACTCAAATGCTCCATTCTCTATCCTGTGATCTTTTATTACCTAAAAAAGAAGGCAGGTGAATGGAAATAATACCTGATTTGCCAAATGCCTGCAGGCTTTCAAGAAAATCTGTCTTGGCTCCTTAGCCACTCAGTTTCGGATGTGTATAAGTGGCAGAATTCTTGCTTTGCTTTTAGCCTGCAAACACAACACTACAGTTTATCAAAATATTGGTCCTTAACCAATGACTCTTGGGGGGAACAGTCTTAGGACTATCTAACTGTCCTCTGGTATGGATCAGGAAAAACTGCTAATCAGTACAGGCACAAGACACCATATGAAAGGGTTGAAAAACTGTTGAAAAGCTTTTGTTTTGTGTTTCACGTGTTCATTATGATTACATCACACCGCTCACAAGTTCTTCCTCTTTTTCTCCCTGTTACTAACGAGAAAAACAAAACAAAACTTTTAAAAAAATTGATTTGGCCTTCACTACTAAGCCTATAATCCAGCCCTGTTTACCTAAATTGTTGAAATAAATTCATAACTTGTATATAAGAAAGTAAGTGTATATTTAAGTAGATTTACAAGTTACATAAGTTGAGACAAATTCATAAATCTCAACATTCAGAGAAGATAAATTGCATGTTTGTTCGGAGTCTTCAAGGGATGCTGAATAAGCCACGGGTATTCAGTGGCTCATCTATATACTATATACTCCTTTAGAAAATCAGCAAATTTGTAGACAAAAAGACTGTATCCAGTTATCAAGCAAGGTACAAGTGACTACAGAAACTTCCCTCGTTTTCCCAGGCACTAGAGAAGCAACCTCTTCCCCTCTACAGTGCATCACTTCCTACGGAGTATTTGAGAAGAGACTGATCTAGTTACTTTTTGCTTCTCTATAACCCAATTAAGTCAGTCAACTCCTTCCTCCCTATGTACAGATAATTTACCATGTTCCACATTCTGCTCGGATGGCTCATGGAGATACAGGACATGACAGAATTCTCCCTTATTATGAATTTTGTTGTAGGGACCAAAAATCTTTCTGAGATTAGTCATCACCTAAAGTCTATGTTATTTTCACTCCCGTTTCTTGGCAACTGGATATTATATAGAATGTCTAGTCCTTCCATGCTAAAGATTTGTCAGTTCAAGTTTAAGTTTGTATTCTACCAAAGAAAGAGACTTAGTGAGGTATGGTGATACAAACAGTACTATGCAATATACTGGTCTCCATACAAGTTCAGTCTATGTGTGTTTCCACTGTAAGATGCACAAAAATTGTATTATAATAAAAACGTGACACTATTGTACTCTTCCAAGTGTCATTTGGAAGAGTCCTTCGGTGTGTTACATCACTCTATTAAAGTTATGTCTAAATATTCTGCTTAATGCTAACAGTAAGAAGTGTACAGAAGCTACGGAATTCTTTAAAATATCCAAAATTGCAGTGGAATAAGTTAATAAAGACTAAATGAAGGTTGGTTTTTTTTTGTCAGCTTGAGGTAGAATAAGAATTTCAATATCTTATATTAGCCTTTGCAGAACAGCTTTCCAGTTTCCCAGGGAACCTCATGTAAATTCGGTATTAATAAAAAATACCAGAATTGCAGTTGATATGAATTTTCTAAAGAGGCAACGATAGATGGTACTGGCAATCAAAACTCATAAATCTCCCATTATGTCTTCCAAGTTGTTAAATATTTTTATGTACTTTAAAATTATTATTTATTCTCCACATTATTTTTAATTGGTACCCATTTTTAAAAACTAAGAAATAAGCTAGAAGGTGTAATATATGAAGGTACTAGTTTCTCCTTCTAACTTAGACAGTTGAGGTATGAAATTTATATTGTTGGCATAGATCACTAGAAATGTACTAAAAGCCTGGAACACACAAATTATTGGGTTCTTCAAACATAAGGCAGCATCACTCACCCAATGAGTTCAGCAGGGGAAGTACTTACGGTGCAGCCTGAGCTCCTTTGCCAATTTGCATTTCTTTGCAGTTTTCCTGGACACTGATATGAATGAAAAGATGCATGGGAAAGTAGTGACAAGGAATACTTCAGGGTAGCCTGTCTATTCTTTCTGCAGTATGCCAAGAAGGTGAAAAGGGAGAAAACCTAAAGTGTTGAGGCCAATCTTTTGAAAAACAGCCAAAGTAACAGATTTTACACTTCCTGGTGGAAGCTTGGATTAATTATAATGACTGAAAATCTGGGATCTGGGATGACTGCATACTCCATGCTATGAAACTGCATTTCAGAAATAAGAGATAATAGCTAGAGAGTATATTTATCAATGTAGAATACACTCATCTCCTGGTTGCTCTGCAGGATTAACTCTGCTTTAAACACTGTCACAGAAAAAGTCCTGTTGCCTTCTGCAGGAGCAAGAAAGGATCTTTCTGTCTCAAATTCTCTGGGAGAGGATACCCAAATATAACCACACTATCAAAATTCACCTGTGACATGATATCATTGTCTCTCTAGACTCTCTAGTCAGGAAAGGTAATACTGTCTGAATCATGTTTCTGCTTCGAACAGCCTTCTCCTAGAGCCAAACTATCTCTCCAAACAATACAGAGAGAGCTTAGGGACTGATGTGCTATTTGGGGCAAAACAGCATTCTGGGAAATTTTGGTTTAGTTTCAATTTTCATGTAAGGTGGAAATAATGTTTATTGGGTTTCTGAGTGACTGATGTTGTAATCAAGCAGTTCTGCTTTTGTGGGTTTTTTTAAAGTCCTGCCAATTGTGTTTCCCACTCACTGTTATGAGGTCATTATGTATGTTTTAGACTGTCTTCATTGGCATGCAAGCAGCACTTCATTTTATTAAAATTATTATTAATTACAATGAAGACAGAAGGTGCAGGTACAGGGAGAGCACTTCTCTCAAACATCCAGTGTTTAGATGACTATTTTGCTGCTGCAGTTTCATTTCTCTGCTAGAATTTTTTTTTTTTTAAAGAAATATCTTCTAAGGTAAAAGTTCATCTGAAGATCAAATAGAGTTAAGAAAACACAGTAATGTGACTCATTACTTGAGTCAATCCTAGAACTATGGAGTTTTGGCTGCTATCTTTATTAAAAGCTTCTTCAGAGGGCAGGTAAAGCAATTGCTGAAATGGTTTCAAAACCGGAGTAAAAAGACGAAATAGTATTGAGAATATCGTAGAGGAAACTACCCCAGCTAAAGCAAAATTATTTGTCAAACAGTTCAGTCAGGAACTGAGAAACTGCATTTAAATAATTTCAAAACTTATGATTAAAAAAAAAAGGATACTTTTTGAACCTTTATTGTTATAGAAAAATAGTCTGGTTCTATGTCCAGGTAGTAGAAAAACGTACCAGGTTCATGCAGAAATTTTGTATTGGTTTTGGTACTCAACTAACAACTGCTCTGTAAAAAACACAGACGTGAGTAGGAGTCTTGGATAAATATGATATCCTTCAAAATCCTGCTTCCAGTATTGCACATCTACAGTATAGTTTTAATAACCTTCTTTGTTGCTGGAAGCTTCAAATCTTCTGCATTTACTGAAAGTTTAAGTATTCTAAACTGTATCACAGTCCTCTGTTATAATGATCTCAAGTCTCTTTCAAAGAACCACCTTTTATCTAAACTTTATTCTCAATTTCTCTTGTTGGCAAAGAGGTTGTTCCAGAGGATTGTGAAGTCAGTGTGAAAAGGTCTTACTGACATTGGTAAGAACTGAATTAAGTTTAGAAACCCCTATTTCTGATTTTTTCCCCTCAGGCTTCAGCGTTTGTCAGTGTTTCATGTTCCTTTTTCCAGATAATCAGTGATTCTAAAATTTTTTGTTAGTGTTAGATACTGCAAAGAAGGTGTACAAGACAAAAACTGTTGTTGTAGTACTTCAAAGCTAATTTACTAGTGATACTTACATTTAGGTTATTGTAACCTCAGAATCTAAAAATAACCTGCTACAATCACACATATATCCTAATTCTTAGAGGGATCCAAACTCCTTCATTAATTCTTTTCCAAAAGTCCTAGAGGAAGACCTGAAGGAATCTTTACCTTTATCACACTTTTTTCATCCATCCTTATCCAGAGATTGCAACACTTTTTTAATACATATCTTTATTAAAATTTATGCTTTTGAAAGTATGCTTGAGTCCAAGAGACAAGCAGAAAGGGTTTTTTTTAATATTGTTTTCATAAACGTAAGGTATGTCATAAAAATGACTAATGCTATTTACTCATAATACTCCATAAGGAAAAAAAAAAGAGCCACTAGCCTTCCCTATGCGTAATGCCCTCATTTTTTCCAATGAAATAAATAAAAAAGTAAGTCTATTGTGTCTCAGACATGGAAGTCTCAGTTCCCTGGGGAACTTGTTCTCTTATCATTGGCATCATTATGCAAGAAATCCTCTCCCTTGATTGACAGAGTGCTTTATTTTGGACTGCTGACATCTGTGGAAAATTGTTTATCAAATAGTGGCACTCATGTTGGCCTCTCATAAAGATGGAAATGGATTTTCTTTAGCATGGCAAATTAACATTACTACTCCTGTTTTGAAAAAAATGCAAAAGATAACAGTGACAGTGCTGGCACTAAAATTCTGCAGAAATATGTGATCTGAAGTAAGTATTTAAAAACACCAAATCTTGCTTGGGCTGTTTAAACACTTTGATCTAGTGAGATAGCTTTATGCTGCAATTTGCAGAGTTCTGAGCTGATGTTTCCTTTTAAAACTGGGATCTTGTTATTACTGGTTATTGTAAGCTTTATTATTTTTTTTTAATTCAATAAACTGAGATCCCCCGTGGGTGTAAATCTGTGTGACTATTCAGCACAAAAGAGCAATATACGCCAAGGATTTGGCCTTACTAGACAGTACATGCCATATAAAGACCAAATAAAAAATTGTCTTAGCTATAACTTTTACTATAACAGTGGATTTCCTAAAAGCAACAGAAAGTTATTGTAACAAGTGTTAATTACTAAAAATTTTCTAGTCACTGGGATGGTACTTGCAAAAGTCAGAATGAATTTTTTTATGAAAGACATTTTGCAATATATACTACCGTCTTCTGGGTAGTGGGGGGCAACTTTTTTGTGCAAGTCTTATCTAAAAAATGTCATTGAAATGACTTTTTTGGTCAGATTTAAAGCAGTCTTCTTCATGAATGGAGTGGGAAGCAAGGGGATTATGGAGAAAGGAGAACAAGTATTAACAGGATTTACTCATCCTGGAATGTGTGTTTTATATTTGTGCTTTTGATAAAAAAAAAGATTTTATAAGATTTTATAATACTGAATATTTCTCCATTCCTAACTGCAAGATGATCTGATGAGAAGGAACTCCAGCCATCACCTTTCTATATTCAAGTTATCTTCATAAAACTTATATGTTTATCAAAACAGTTTTAACAACTATACCACTAGGTTACTAATAATGATTTTTGCACTGTTTATGTGAAATATATATAATAATTGCTAGTTATTATCCAAAAGAAGGAAAGATAGTTTTCCACTGCTTTTGCTTCATGATCACGAAACTTAAAATAAATACTAAAATATTAAAATAGAGTGTAGCATGTAGCATAACCTGATGTGAAAGGAGACACATCGAGGTAGAGAAAGCATGGGGGAGAAAATAGGAAGAACTAAAGCAAAAAAATTCATGGGTCAAGAGGAAGACGGTTTAATAAGTGAAAGAACAAAAAGGGAAAAAAATTCCAAGTGGTGCAAAGGAAATCATTCACCATCTCCCCCAGGCAAATTGATGCCCAGCCAGTCTGCACAGTAGCCACCTTAGAAGACAAAAAAAACCCCAACCCAACCATTCTTTTTCCTCTAGCCCAGTTTTTGTTGCTGAGTTATGAAGTTATATGCTATGGAATATCCCTCTGACCAATTTGGGTCAGCTAGCCCAGCTGTGTCCCCTTCCAGTCTCTTGCCCACTCCCTGCCTACTTGCTGGGATGAGGACAGAGGGGAAAAAAGAAAAAGCTTTGATGCTGTGCAATCGCTGTTCAGCCATAGACAAAACATTGGTGTGTTATTAACCCTGTTTTAGTCATAATTCCAAAACAGCACCTTAGAGGCTGTCCTAAAGAACTTTAACAGCCAGTGGAACTACCCCCATTCATTTATCTGTGTAGATTGCTCTTCACTCTGTTTACGTATCAAACCTTCAGACATACCAGCAGAGACGACAGATTTACATAGGATTTTCTGATGCTTTAGAACAAATATTGTAGAAGTCATTGACCAAGTTTTAACCTTTTTGGTAATAATGCTGAAAATAAAAGGGAAGAGGATGTGGAGCTGGTTAAGTGCCAACAGACTGTCACTGACTATTTCTACTGCAAGATTTACACATAGTTGATTATCTTGTACACAGTTGTACGTTCTTTAAACAATATCATTGTTCAAGTAAATTTTACTGTTTAGGCTAAAGATGTTTCATTCAGTCTATAATCAGGGCTAATTAAACCTAATAACAGTGAATCATTGGTCATGCAATAATTAGATTTGACTCAACATACTTTTGTGTTTAAAAATGCTCTAGATAGAGATTAAGCTTTATTCTCAAGCAATTCAAATGATGAAGCAGGTGCTTTCTCTGGTTTCATTACAATTATTCTATTATTCTATTTTCTGATTTTTATTTTTATTTTTCTATTGGAGGATGGATGAAAAGCCATCCTCAAATCCATAAGGACAGAGGAGAGAGCAGCCATGAATTACTCTTCCAGTTCAAAAGTGAACAAACCAGACTATCTCTCTAGCAAAACTTTAATCTGTAACATTATGGATCTTCAGAGAGATGTTGCAAAGCTCAGCTAGGTCATACTTCTACAACTGGTAGTTCTGGCAGGTGGAAAGCAAATAATGAAGAATTATTTTAGCCATTCATGGAAGAGTAGTCTTAGCACAGAAGACACTCACATTGACTTACCTTGAAGTGGGATGCTGCAGTCTGTCATACTTAGCATGTCTTAAGATAAGAGGCTCTCAGACTTTGAGCTTTCTCTTTAGATTTGCTTTTGAGGTTTTGTGATTGTATGGGGAATTTTTGATTCAAAATTATTAATGTGGTAGAAGAACACATCTTCCGTAGAAGAACATCTCTTCTTCTGTAGAAGATCAGGTTCGAGACCATCTAAAGAACCTGAAGGTGGACAAGTCCATGGGACCAGATGAGATGCATCCACGGGTCCTGAGGGGACTGGCAGATGAAGTTGCTGAGCCACTATCTATCATATTTCAGAAGTTGTGGCAATCTGGTGAAGTTCCCAAGGATTGGAAAAGGAGAAACATAGCCCCCATCTTTAAAAAGGGGAAAAAAGAAGACCCAGGAAACTGCAGGCAAGTCAGTCTCACCTCTGTGCCCGGCAACATCATGGAGCAGATCCTCCTGGCAACTATGCTAAGGCACAAGGAAAATAAGGGGGTGACTGGTGACAACCAACATGGCTTCACTAAGGGCAAATCCTGCCTGACTAATCTGGTGGCCTTCTATGATGAGGTTACAGCATTGATGGATAGGGGAAGAGCAACTGACATCATTTACCTGGATTTATCCAAAGCATTTGATACTGTCCCACATGACATCCTTGTCTCTAAACTGGAAAAACGTGGTTTTGATGAATGGACCACTCGGTGGATAAGGAATTGGCTGGATGGTCACTCTCAAAGAGTTGTGGTCAACGGTTCAATGTCCACGTGGAGGCCAGTGACGAGTGGTGTTCCTCAGGGGTCGGTACCGGGACCAGTGTTATTTAACATCTTTGTTGGAGACATGGACAGTGGGATCAAGTGCACCCTCAGCAAGTTTGCAGATGACACCAAGCTGTGTGGTGTTGTGGACACGCTGGAGGGAAGGGATGCCATCCAGAGGGACCTTGACAGGCTGGAGAGGTGGGCCTGTGAGAACCTCATGAAGTTCAACAAGGCCAAGTGCAAGGTCCTGCGTGTGGGTCGGGGCCATCCCATGCACAAGTACAGGCTGGGTGGAGAATGGATTGAGAGCAGCCCTGAGGAAAAGGACTTGGGAGTGCTGGTAGATGAGAAGCTCAACATGAGCCGGCAATGTGTGCTAGTAGCCCAGAAAGCCAACTGTATCCTGGGCTGTATCAAAAGGAGCGTGGCCAGCAGGTCGAGGGAAGTGATTCTGCCCCTCTACTCAACTCTCGTCAGACCCCACCTGGAATACTGTGTTCAGCTCTGGAGTCCCCAACACAAGAAGGACATGGAGCTACTGGAACGAGTCCAGAGGAGGGCCACAAAGATGATCCAAGGGCTGGAGCACCTCTGCTATGAAGACAGGCTGAGAGAGTTGGGGGTGTTCAGCCTGGAGAAGAGAAGGCTCCGGGGTGATCTTACAGCAGCTTTCCAGTACTTAAAGGGGGCCCACAGGAAAGCTGGAGAGGGACTTTTTACAAGGGCATGTAGTGATAGGACAAGGGGCAACGGATTTAAACTGAAAGAGGGCAGATTTAGGTTAGATATAAGAAAGAAATTCATAACATTGAGGGTGGTGAGGTACTGGAAAAGGTTGACCAGAGAAGTTGTAGATGCCCCATCCCTGGAGGTGTTCAAGGCCAGGTTGGATGAGGCTTTGGGCAACCTGGTGTAGTGGAGGATTTCTCTGCCCATGGTAGGGGGGTAGGAACTAGATGATCTTTGAGGTCCTTTCCAACCCTAACCATTCTATGATTCTATGATTCTATAACATAAGTAGACAAAAATGATCTCTATTTCTACATTACAAAAGACCCCACCCCATAACTCATAACTAAATAATACAGAAGGAGTTTTATTTTTTCTTAATAGTATCAGAAAAGTGGAGATCCTTCAGACCAGGTGCAAATGCAGTCCCCTCTGAATTCTATACCTGTAGTAGCATGTTAAGAGTAAAGTGTCCAGATCTCCTGGAAGGAATATTATATTTTTAATACAGGAAAAGACTAAAAATGCTACACCCTCTGAATTCTATATCTCAATGGCATGTTAGAATCATAGAATTATAGAATGGTTAGGCTTGGAAGGGACCTCAAAGATCATCTAGTTCCAATCCCCCTGCCATGGGCAGCGACACCCTCCACTACACCAGGTTGCCCAAAACCTCATCCAACCTGGCCTTGAACACTTCCAGGCATGGGGCATCTACAACATCTCTGGGCAATCTGTTCCACTGCCTCACCACCTTCACAGGAAAAAATTTCTTTCTTATATCTAACCTAAATCTGCCCTCTTTCAATTTAAATCCGTTGCCCCTTGTCCTATCACTACATGCCCTTGTAAAAAGTCCCTCTCCAGCTTTCCTGTGGGCCCTCTTTAAGTACTGGAAGGCTGCTATAAGATCACCCCGGAGCCTTCTCTTCTCTCCAACTCTCTCAGCCTGTCTTCATAGCAGAGGTGTTCCAGCCCTTGGATCATCTTTGTGGCCCTCCTCTGGACTCGTTCCAGTAGCTCCATGTCCTTCTTGTGTTGGGGACTCCAGAGCTGAACACAGTATTCCAGGTGGGGTGTCATGAGAGCAGAATAGAGGGGCAGAATCACCTCCCTTGACCTGCAGGCCACAGTGCTTTGGATGCAGCCCAGGACACGGTTGGCTTTCTGGGCTGCCAGTGCACATTGCTGGTTCATGTTGAGCTTCTCATCTACCAGCACTCCCAAGTCCTTTTCCTCAGGGCTGCTCTCAATCCATTCTCCACCCAGCCTGTACTTGTGCATGGGATTGCCCCAACCCACATGCAGGACCTTGCGCTTGGCCTTGTTGAACTTCATGAGGTTCTCACAGGCCCACCTCTCCAGCCTGTCAAGGTCCCTCTGGATGGTATCCCTTCCCTCCAGCGTGTCCACAACACCACACGACTTGGTGTCATCTGCAAACCTGCTGAGGGTGCACTCGATCCCACTGTCCATGTCTCCAACAAAGATGTTAAATAGCACTGGCCCCAGTACTGACCCCTGAGGAACACCACTCGTCACTGGCCTCCACGTGGACATTGAACCGTTGACCAACAACTCTTTGAGTGTGACCATCCAGCCAGTTCCTTGTCCACCGAGTGGTCCATCCATCAAAACCATGTTTCTCCAGTTTAGAGATAAGGATGTCGTGTGGACATTGAACCGTTGACCAACAACTCTTTGAGTGTGACCATCCAGCCAGTTCCTTGTCCACCGAGTGGTCCATCCATCAAAACCATGTTTCTCCAGTTTAGAGATAAGGATGTCGTGTGGGACAGTATCAAATGCTTTGGATAAATCCAGGTAGACGATGTCAGTTGCTCTTCCCGTATCCATCAATGCTGTAACCTTATCATAGAAGGCCACCAAATTAGTCAGGCAGGATTTGCCCTTAGTGAAGCCATGTTGGTTGTCACCAATCACCCCCTTATTTTCCTTGTGCCTTAGCATAGTTGCCAGGAGGATCTGCTCCATGATGTTGCCGGGCACAGAGGTGAGACTGACTTGCCTGCAGTTTCCTGGGTCTTCTTTTTTCCCCTTTTTAAAGATGGGGGCTATGTTTCTCCTTTTCCAATCCTTGGGAACTTCACCAGATTGCCACAACTTCTGAAATACGATGGATAGTGGCTTAGCAACTTCATCTGCCAGTCCCCTCAGGACCCGTGGATGCATCTCATCTGGTCCCATGGACTTGTCCACCTTCGGGTTCTTTACATGGTCTCGAACCTGATCTTCTCCTACAGTGGGCTGTTCTTCATTCTCACAGTCCCTGCCATTTTTCTCAATGTTATGAAAAAAGAATCCAGGTCTCCTAAATGGGATATTACATTTTTAATATATGGAAAGATTAAAAATCAACAAGAATAACTCATAATGAGTGATGTTTAGGTTTTCTGAATTTATCCATTGCTTCTTTGAAGGACACTACTATTTCCCATTTAAATAACTAAACTAATTGTCATACTAGTATTTGCCCACAATAACAAGAAAGACCATATGGAAGCTTTACTGCAGGGCAGAGTAACTAAATATTCCCATGTATTAAGATCCTAAAATGAAAATAATTCAGAATATTCAAAAGGACAATAAATCATTAAAGTAGAACTTGATTACCAGATAACCACACCATAAATTTGACTGAGAATAGTGATTTTTTAAAAAAAAAAAAACAAACAAAAAACACCCCAAAATGTCCCTGTCACTAGAGGCTGTAAATGATGGGTGTCTGGATAGGTTCCAGCCCATGTTTCTCAATCTGTGAACAGTGTGGTCCCAAAACTTTTTAGTGTCTGATGTACTTATGCTGGATGTGACCACCACTTTTCCCTACACATCCAAATCAGCATCTGAGCTACTGTGCCAGGTCTCGTCTTTCCTCCACAGCCTTTGAGGTCTCCAGGGCAATAGCCAGAGCTATGCCGCACCTCAGCCCATCCTGCACAATTCTTCCTCCTGAATGCTGTTTTTCCTTCCTCTTTTTTTTCTTCTTTTGTAAGTGATAGTGGGCTGCTCCCACAGAGGGTAGGCGCGTACTTTTGCTATAGATACTAAGAGAGCGTATTGTGCCTCTAGCCTGGAGACCTCTTTGGGAACCACAGGCAGCTCTACTTGTTTAGCTAAAACTTGGGGTTTTACTCAGTTTTTACCAAAAGACATGTCTGTCCTGGGGGGACGGGGGCTGAGATCTGCCTGTCTATTGACAGAGCCTTGCTACACCTCCCCTCCAGCATGCCCCTCTCACAGCTAGAATAGCTTTATGCCTAGTCTCTTTTGTAACCCAAATATCCAGTGAACTTGAAAATCAGAAATCCCTGTGGGGTTTTTTTTAAGAGTTGATTCATTCTCTGACCTCCATACATCAAAAGTGGGAATACATTGTTGTATATCCCCCTCACTTTATGCCTACTTATAAATTAGCTCACAGAAGATATTGGCACTGCCTGCAGAGATTCCAAATGGTAGAGTCCCAGTGTTAAATATTTATATGCCAAATACAGTATGTATGAATACGAAATGAGTGCCACAAACTGAATTATTCTCATTTTGAAAAGCTATTACAATTTACAATTAACTTGACAAATTTACGTAAGACATACTATCTCTTTCACCTCTGGCACTAGTTAGTGATCCAGGGAAGGTTTTCTTATTCTACATGAGCTGTAAGGCTTGTGATATACTTTAAAGTGAAAAGTCATTATTTTGAGGATTTGGAGGTTTGGGTTTGCCTTTTTTTTTTTTTTTTTTTAATTTGGACTGCTGTTTCATTCCCAGTACTTGATATTTAAAAAGATATTTGACAGTGTGTGTGCCCCAACCAAATATCTCACAAAAATACACCTTCTTTGAACGGAGGATGTTTTGTTCACATGATAAAAAGCAATGTGTCCACCATATTGTAATATCTGAAACCATTACTACAGATGTGGTATTTGTGAAACATATGAACAGTAAAGAGTACTTTTCTGAAGAACAATTTAGTATAAAAATGCTACTACACGGTACAGTTCTGAATGTGGCAATGTATTTAATCCCACATTAATAGCTGAGGTGTTACATTTCAAATTTATCTTTTCTAAATGTCATTATGTAGGCATTGTTAGAGAAGAAAAGGAATCTGCTCCATTTTTCATTCTATTCTAGTATGAAACATGGTGAATGATAGCTAGATTTTTCTAGAGATGGAGAAGTAAACAAGTGGAAAAAGAAAAGAAAGATCAAAGAGAAGCTCACAGATCCTTCCTGTTACAGCTGAAAATGGGCTCTTAGACTGCACCAAAGCAGTGGTATGCTCAGGAATTGGTTTATGCACAGCAACTTTGGTTCTGCAACCAAATCGAATGTCACATGAAAGCTACTTCAGTCAGAAAACACTCAGGAAAGTCAGGGCCAGCACCCATCTTCTGCCCTGCCAAGAAGGATTTGTGGAAAAGGCAGGCTCGCAGGTCCAGCACCGGAGGAGGCTAACTCCCTGCCCTGTGAGACACATCCTCAACAGCTTGTGAAGAAGAAGCAGTTCTCCTGCCTGCTCCTCAACAGTCGCCATTTCCACTCTG
Organism: Tauraco erythrolophus; assembly: GCF_009769465.1. Classification (NCBI taxonomy): domain Eukaryota; kingdom Metazoa; phylum Chordata; class Aves; order Musophagiformes; family Musophagidae; genus Tauraco; species Tauraco erythrolophus. The sequence continues at coordinate 47,445,913 of NC_141468.1, read as the reverse complement.
CCCCTACTCAGTCAGCTCATACAAAAGCTGCAAATTACACAAAAGGGCCCATGTAGTTAAACTGTGGAAGAAACATGAAACTCTACAGCGTAACTTCTGACACCCACTGTGTTATAAACCACGAATTCTTCTTATTTTAGGATATGTTTTGGTAAAGGCAATGTTTAAGATACAGAAGACACATCATGCATTATATTTTATATTTAAAATTTTCAATTGATGGTAACAACAGCTATTAAAGAGCTGTAACTGTAACTTGTGCTCATCCAGATGAATTTTTTGAGGACTATCACTTATATTTATAACACTGCAGTATACATTACCCTCCTGTAAGTCAAATAATTTTGGTTACATACAGGTACCTTGCAGATCGTCATGAGTAGTTTCTTTACATGATTCTATTTAAGACATCTGCCAAAACAAGTGAGATTTAGTGGATCAAAGTTAAGGCTGGGTATAAACTCCTGCAATATTAGCACTATGGAATTCTTCTCCACAACAAAGACAGTTAATACAAATCATATTATTCACATTCTGGAAAGCAAAGGAAGTTTAAAACACAGACTAGAGCAATATGTGAAATTAAGAAAACATTTTCGAAATAATACATTCTATGTCAGTTTGTTAGATTAGACTGGTAATGTTTAATATAATAATATTTAAAACCAATACACTGTAATTTGTATTTTTTGTTAAATTTGATTTATTAGAAAGGAACATGATAGGTATATTAAAAAAACACACTTATCTTCCCATATGATTTTCATTCCAAAATATTTTCTGAAGACAGGATATGTTTCATCATGAAATGAAGTAACTTTATGATTAGAAGAGAGGCCAACAGCTAAGAATAAAGCAAAACATAAAAGAGATAGTTAGACAAAAAAGAGAAGAAAAATTCAAGATTGTTTTAAAGAACATAGGGGGCAGACAATATCTGTTTATAACAATTATTTCAACTGTGACATGGTACAAAGCAGAGTCCCTCTCTTCCAACACGAAGAATTCCAACATGAATATTTGGATTTTTTTCAGAAGCTTTCAAAATGTTACAATTGTTCTAAGTTTTTCTAAGTTCTAGAAAATTAACCCCATCAGGTTATGACTAAAAATGAAGGGTTTCTGGTTTTCAAACTTGAAGCTCACCACAGTAAACCTTACAAGACTTATAAGTCTTGCCTCATATTTTTTCAGTTACTTATATGTTTGGGAGATGTTAGTGTTAGGCCAGGATTCCCTTGATAAGAATCTAACTCTAAGGTGTGTATATACATATATACAAATATAGACATTTATGTATACATATATGAATCTCAGCACAAAATATTAATCTCTTCAGAGGAGGTAGTAAATAAAAAGCTTTGTTTTTCTTAAAAAATCTGAGTCTCATATTGTTTATAAAATGCTGGTTCTTTGTTCTTTGAAACAACTCAAAAGTTGACAAAGAATTCATCATAGTGTCAAGAAGATGCTTTTACTGTCCTTCTGCAAAAGATCCCAGATTTGATTGATTCGTGAGTTCCTAACAAAAAAAATCTCAGCATTTCTCACAGTCAAGCCGTCTAAAGGTCCCTCTTGCCCTAAGTCCAGACTTTCCAGAAGCATAGACACTGAATTTGAGCTTTCCTGAAATTTTTCTTCTCTGCTCTGGGAGGCATTATGCTACAAGACACCAAAGCTGAGAGCCTGGTCTCCTCTGCCAAGTAAGGTAGTATACAAAAAAAATAATGTATTCTTACATGTAAATAAGAAAGGAAGATGCCGAACTCAGGAAAGCAGAAATGAAAGGAGAAAAAGGAGGAAGGAGGGGATGGAATAAGAGTAAGTCTTTCTACAGGCTAAGTGAATATTACTGCAGTTGCAAGCAATAAGAGAATGGATAAGAGGAACTCCTGTCTTTCTCATTTTCTATACAACAGGTGGAGATACTCCCAACCTGTTTTGTAGATGCGCTCAGGAGAAAATATGCAAATACTTGGAGCTCTATTTTGGACCTAGAAAAATATCACATGCTGTCAAATCCTCTGAAAAAAAAAAAAAATTTCTTGGGCTTCTGCAATTAGCATCCATAATTAGTTATTACTTGGAAATTTGGGCATTATCTGCATACTTCAATTCCAGGTGTGAAAGCAGGTATAGTATTTCCACTTTTTTGACAGAGGTGATACTAAAATACATGACTCAATGTCTGCTATCTATTTCATGTATTGTGGAAACAGAAACCCTTAAAAAACAAGTAGTTGCATTTTCTGTTCAGGACATAGAGAATATGTTTGGCTTTTGGCCAAGAACAGGCTGATGTTTATGAAAAGTAATACTGAGTAACTACACATTCAGTGAAGGAAGTAGGAACGCTGTGACAAAAGAATAGAATGAGAGCTTGTAGTTGAAATCTGGTTTCCATAATCACAGAGGATCCAAATTAACATTATATAGACAGGAACAGAAATTATGTGTTCCTTAAAATTTGGCTGTTTGATCCAGCACTTAAAGACCACAAAGTTCTTTCAGAATAGGCAATCTTTTATGTAATATTCGTATACTTTGAAGAGCAATTATTCCCACTTATATTGAGTAAGTTGGTGCTCGCTGGCAATAAATCTTATTCCAGCACAATTTCTACAAGCTGCGCTCTACTCCCGAGGGTGCCTGAAAAGTTGAAAATGTAGAAAATTGATATTTTGCCTGGCTGTAAAAAGACATGCTGCCTACCAGTCAGTCAGGAGACAACATCTGACAGCCTCACCAAGATTCAGGCATTCATATGAAAGCCAAAGTTCATTCGAAGATTCTGTAAAATACTGCCAGGATTTAAACAATGTGTGACAGTGTAAATCAACAATATATTAATTAGTCATGAGAATCTGCAAATATTTATTTAGGATTATCTCCACACAACTCCTTCAGGAATTACTGTTTGGAGTTGCTTGTTTATTTGTGTTTACAGACTAGCTTCAGGATAATAAAATATTTTTAAATACCAGACAAAGAATGGATAAATATTTTCCCCTGAGTTTCTGCTAAAATTTCTCTGATAAATATCATTATATTCTACCCATTCATCCTTAAAAAGTGAGGTCAGTTCATGTGTAGGAAGAGCTGATAAAACTATTTCACAGGCGAAAGGTATTTACTTCCAGAAATTCCCAGTGCACTGACTAGGGGCAAACTTATCTCTTGCATGCCCTATAAAAAGCATTCTTCAAATCATTCACTCCTAATTCCTTAGGTAATTGATTGCATTTCTACCAGCCACCTGTAAGGACAAATAGTCTTCTTCTCACTCCCAATGGCCCAATTACACCAAAGATTTTACACAAGAAGCTTAAAAATAGCATTTATTCTATAAGAGACAAATATTTTATAAAGTACAAGAACTAAATGCAGGGTGTAGTGACATTTGTGATACTAAAGAGTATCCTGTCCAGTCTCCAGCTTTCGCCTGCAGAGGTCACATGCTACTCACAGGAGTAGATACCTTAGACACTCTTCATGAACTGGTTCAGAGACCTCTCAATTCCCTTAAAACCTCAGCATACAGAAGATGAGGTGTTCTTCTAATTTCCATATGGGCTACAGTGTTGAGCTCATGAGGCTGATTTACACTAGAACAAACAAAAAGAGTGCTGGTTATACAGTCCTATAAAGCACGCTGATGTCTTCTATCCTTTGTGTGCTTTGCCGCTCTTGAAAGTCCCATCTCTAAAAGACATGTGATATCTCTATCTTTACTGCTCCTGATAATGTACTTGTTGCAATTGTTTCAGTTACAACTGCGCATATTATCAAGTGTAGTTGGATGCTAATAAACCTTAAATTGATGTAAATAACAGAGACTAGAGATCTAAATGCAACAGATACCTTTATTTTACCATCCACAACATTCAGTGAAATGCGTGTAATTCAATAAAGTATTAGAAGCAGCAGAGATTGAAGGAAGGATGTAATTTGAGCTGCATAGGTAGGAAATTGCAGTGCGCTTTGCACTTGTATGGGGCAGCAGAAGCACCGTGCCAAATGAACTCTTTATCTGCTCTAACTGGCCTGGAGAGCGTTAACAGCTGTGTCCACTGATTTTATTCAGAGCAGAAGTGCAGTTCTGAAGATGTTTCCCTGTTTGCCTCCATTTACTATGTGTTGCTTCAATGCTGAGAGCAGTTTTGGTGTTCGTGAAATAGATTTTTGTTCAGACTAAACTAAACAGAAGCTCTGCTCTCTAAGCACTTCAGTGCTAATGGGGACATTATGCTCCAAATCAATGTGCAGGTTGTACCACCACAAGATCTTCTACCATGTACTTAATATTTCTTTCTTACAAAGAGAGTCCAACCACATGAGTAGCTGAAACACCCAACCCGAAGAACAGGTTGCATCGCTCAATCCAGACAATTTAAACTGAAATAACCCCTGCACTATCATGTGGTGGGAGTGGAAGTGAGCCTTAGCTTCAGTCACTTCTGTTTACACATCCTTTCCCATTGTGCTGTATTGCTTACTAATCTAGGCATAGAGACATATAAAGTTTAATTTTTTAGCACTTAAATAAACTTAAATAAACTTTGATGATTTTAGAAACCCAGACACAAGCACCTCTTTCTCTTTTTAGCAGTGGCAGGAACTTCAACAGGAAACCCAGCAGCTGCTTTCCCATTCTATCTTGCAATAGGTAGCCAAAACTAGTCTTATCCTTGCTGTTACAGATAAATAGTGTATTGCAAAAATATCTGGAAAGAAAATGGAGTAAATTATTAACACTATTTGCTCACATATGTTTCAAACGTTTCTGATATCTGACAATCAGAAATAAAGTTTTTTTCAACGTGTCTGACTTCTTATGAAATAAAGATGAGAGCGCCAAGGTTGCTGTGCCCTGTGGCCCAGACTGTTTCTTATAAACACACTGAGAAGTGCCTTCAATAGTTGCTTTAAGAAATCATTCTGAGAGTGGATACTTGGAAAACAATGGCTGCTGCTGATCCAGAAGTCTGATTACAAGATATTGGATTTGTAGAAGTATTGAGCTGCAAGAGACCTCAACAAAGTCAATATCTTTCTATTGATGCAACAGTAAGACCCTACACTGGTAATTGTTGGAAATCAGGAAATACAGATGCTAAAGGAACTCCTACAAGGTTAAGTCTACTGCGTATCATCTTCTGTAAGTTCTGGCACATGTATATACAAAATTACCTAGAAAGTAGAGCAGCTGTTAGCTTCAGATCTTAAAAAGTGCTGGCTAGTGATAGTGATACTGATATAATTCAGCTTCAGGTAAAAAAAATATAATATCTATACAAATTTTAAAATAAGACAAAATGTTATTTTATTATTAAATTAAATAATTTATTTATATTTTAATGTATATAATATTCTGTTTCTTATGAATTTGCGTATCTGTTTTTTCCTAAAACTTATAATATATTATTCCTCAGAATAAAAGATAAAATTCATTTTTAAGAGACAAGTCTTTTGTTAACAAAAAAATTTCAAGTCAACAAAAAAACCCCTTAGAAAATTAAAGAGAAGACAGTTTCATGACCAGTAACTAAATATTCTCTTCTGCTAGCTCAGCCAATGTCGCTTAGATAAGGATTGCCTATGTTCATGCTTTCATTAAAGTCAAAAGGAATTAGCAATAGAAGTTGATTAGTCCCTCCTAGCAAATGCAAGTCATCGGTCCCTCCAAGCAGGAAATCTGCCTGGCAGAGGTATGCAGCCACACAAAACAGTCGCAGCTCTTGCACTGCTGGGGTGGGCTGAGAATGAACGAGTGAGTGTTGCCTGGGTGAGAGACATGCCTTGAACACCCTCTCTTCTGCCACAGCAAGCATGACAGAAATGTAAAGCAAGCAGCGAAGTGCTTTCACACAGGCAGACCAAGTCCATTCGCAGCTGAGATGGAAGAATGAGCTTGCAAGAATTTGCTCATACCTCCTTTCAATCATGAAATATCTTTTTTCCTATTCACGAGCATTGCACAATAATAGATGCACTGTAAAGGGATTTATTGTCCTCTGGAACATCTGATGGCCACTTCTGTCGTTAATAATAAGACCTAGTTTTAGTCAGAGCTTTTCAATGATAACTCTGAATCCTCCACAAACGAGGCCTCATTATCTCCATCTTATCAACAGAGAAACTGATGTACAAAAATTACTTGTTCGAGTCATCACTGTCAAAGCTGGGAAGGGATATAAAATAGAAAATTTTCCCCTTTTGCCTTATGCAGAAGAATAGCTACATCATATGTGCAATACATGCATCTGAGGGCTGAGCCAGCAAAACAATCTTCAGTGGATTTTGCCTTAAATTTCATGGGAAGAATGGGCTTTCCCCCTGGTCGTTTTACGCTTGTTTGGAAGTGGATATTTAGCAGCAGTAGGGACTGAAGGTTTTGTTGAAGAGATAATAGTAGGCTGATGGTAGGCACAGCATGGTTCTTCTCTGGTCTACATTCACCCCAGCAGGAGAGCCAGAACTGCAGTGTTCCCTCAATTCTAACTTTGTGTTAAAATATCAGTTAAACTGTTTAAAATATTTTTTTTGATATTACTATTTTCAATTGGTTTTCAATGCACAGGCTGCCGACAGCATGCAAACTCTCAGAAAACAGTTTTTCCATCTCTGTCTCTTCATACACTGAATATTGAAATTTTGTAAAGTGTGGGGTATAATATCTTCCAACTTGAAAAACAAGATTTCTTCTTCATTGCATTTGTGTGTCATTGTTATAGCATTCAAATGATGCTCAGCAAACCAAAAGTAGGTTGCAAAGTAATGTTTCAATAGTGGAACCTGAGGTCCTTGTGTATTGTACATTTGCTCTGCGTTATCTCTATCTTTTTTCTTTTCCTTATGAGCTGTCATTACTTCAAGACAACTTTAATTAAACCACAACACATGTGCAAAACTAAAATACTTGAAAAAGGACAGAGAGCTCAGCCATTTGTAGACTCATCCGCAAGATATTGTAACACTCCTTGCAAGTACTAATTACTTTGGAACAACGTTTATGTATTAATAATGAGAATGGTTTTAGTTGTGTGTCTCTATAGTGTTCTGGAAGCTGTTGTGCTTCCAGTCTACTATGTTGATCCATGTTTTCACAGTTTATAAACCTTGCCATTTATGTGTAAGGAGAAGTAGGAATAACTGTCATCATGGTATTTACTTTACATTTATCTCCATTCATCATTATTCCAAAATATCTGAGAAGACATATTCATGGCTGTGTCTGCCACTTTCTTCTTTAAGACAGTTACCTTCCTCTCATTTTACGGTCCCTCTCAATCTTTCAGACTGAATTTTAAGAAATATTTTACTTGTACCTGACCGTCTTATATTTCATCTTAAAAACAAAGATTCTGGCATTTGTAGTTTAAAAGTATACTCATTAATTCAAATGATAGACACAGTGAAACAAAGTCATAACAAAATAACAACTCCTCCATTAACATAAACATAAAATGTTTTAGAAGTGTTTATTCAATAAAGAAAAATCTGAGAGAGAACAAGGACATACAGGCATTAACGCCTGACATAACAAACATTTTAAATACTTTAATTGACTAGTTAATCAATGTGCCATTTTCTTCTCTCTGATAAATATCGTGAGTGACAAGTAACTGGAAGTTACAGCACTCCAAACCAAGGAAGAAAGCACTTAGCCTACAGAGTATGTACAGTGGGCATAACATGTTGTGGGATATTTAAAGTGTAAAGCTGTTCAGATACACAGAAGATGTAATGTTTTCTTGGAAATGAGCACTCAGTGAATCACACAATTAATTTTGATAATGGAATAGAGTGTCTTTAAAATTCTACCAGAGAATTAACCAATATGTAGTATTTCCAAGACACAATGTTTTCCTGCTGATTTATATACTCAACCATTGGAGAATTATTAGGTCTAATAATATCATTCAGTATTACTTTTCTTATAATAAATAAAATTGTTGATTACAGCACAGAAATATTAGAAACTGAACTATGATTTCTAGATTAACTACTACAAGTGGTGGTTGTCAGCCAGTCAAAACACATATGTTGGGTTATTATTTAATACAGTAGCCTAAGGCGGAACTCCAGTAGAAATCATGTAGCATATTGCCTAATTAAAGAATATAAAAGTGTATCATTGTGGAGACCATGACTCAATGACAGGACAATAAATGTACTCCTACCATTAATATTCCTTACCTTCTGAGTGCTTCACTTTGCAGGATTAACATTACAGTAGAACCATTCTCAAGACCAAATTTCCTGGTGAGATCTGAATGCAAATTGCTATATTCCATGAGACCAGTGAGCTGCTAATCCATGATGTGCTCCAGGAGCTGCAAGATCCACATGCATGGCAAGGCTGTGCTCCAAAACAAGATGCTGCTGAGCAATACATACCTTCACTGATCCAGTACTTCAAGGCTGCAAAATGCCAAGACACATTACTGTTTGTATTTTTTGATTAATGTCTCTGGACGCTAAATTTGCTATCCTTACAAATTCAATGTCCTGCCTTTATTATAGCTCCGCTAAGCTCTGTACTTAATGCTTTTGTATGGAAACCACTTCACTAGTCTTGTCTTTACCTACAACTGAGACTACCTAATCACTGTGATTGAACACACTTTTGTTTTGTTTATGACTGTCCCCGCATAAATTTCAAAATTACAGATCAATCTTTTGATGATTTCACATGCCATTTAAGAGAATTGAACCAATCAACATCTCTCTGTAAGGCACAGAGGGATTAAAATCTGTTTCCCACTTTCTCTTTGTGGCAGGTTTGAAGATGTGCAGTTCAGAAGTGTACTTTCATGAGAGAGGACATCAAAGGCAAATTCATCGCATAAGTCCTAATGCAGTGTCAGTATTACATTGCTACTGGCTAGTAAATATTTAAAATTTATTTTGTTTCAAACCATAACTTATTAAACCTGCTGGAAAACTATGTCCATTTAGTGAAATTGTTAATGAAATTAAAGGATACGAGGACAAAATTCTCAAATTTGAGAAAATATCTTTAGTCTTCTAAGGTATCAAACTTCTATTGTAAAATGGAAATTATCTGTGGAAATTTATATATATAGGAAAGAAAGACATTTCTCAAGTTTTCTTTCAATTAATCAATCATTAAGTCCCATTCTTGAAAAAGTGCTATGAAGAAAAAATGATCATGTGTGTCGCAATATCTTTTAACATTCTTTGAGTCCATCTTCTAATTTCTTTTGGCACATTGGGTCTGATAAATGTCTTTTCCTAGGCAAGACCACATTAGTGAGAGTTAAATTATGGAAAAGTTGGTGGGTTCTCTAATGGGCCTTACGTTCCTTTGTACATCTTCCACTTCTCCATTTCTCTGTTTTAGAAAGTATAGCTGCAGTCTGTAGTTCTTGGAGTAGTGTGTGCTGATGCTGCTTGTGGACACTATCACTTTGACCTTGTAATGTTCAGTCTTTTTGAAAAAATTCCAGGAATTCTGGGGATTGATAGTGAGAAAAAGGAAGTGGCTACTTTGTGTCACTCATAATTGGTAATTGGACCGAGACAAATCTGTGTGCAAGTTTATTTTATAAGTTGTAATAACTGCAAGTTAGTTACTAATCAGTTACTACTGGTTAGTGTAAAAAAACTAGTACATGCTAGTACTGGAATGAAGAGGAACCTTTATAATGGAAATTGTTAGGGATTATAGATTATTAATTTCTCTTCTAATTATCTAATAATTCTAAAATCTATATTTTATCAAGTTATCTGAAACACATAATATGTATTAGGTATTTTAGTTGAAATGTCTAGCATGTCAGACATTTCATTGACTTTGTACTACATGCCAAACATAGAGGCACCTATAAATATCAGTCCTGAAAAATCATGTTTTCAAGGGTAGAGAAAATACACAGGTAGCTCAAAGACTGTAAAAAGTGCAGTGGTGCTATAAAACAGAAAATCAAAAAGGAAAAGGACTTATAAAAAAGAATATTTTCGTGAAAAAGCAGATGTTTTTTCTTGTAAGAATACGATATTTTATGCCCTAGCGGTAAGCTATTCTCTCAGAATGAAGCAGTGTGGCAATGCTACTGGAACCACAGCCTCAGAAGACATCCAGAACACAAGTAACAAAAAAATGAAGAAATAATTGCAATATATAAGTGTATACTTATGATTGGATCGTAAGAAATGATTAGGGGTTGCCACAACCAGATGAACAGCCACCATCTGAAAATAAATATGTTTCAGCAGCAAATTGGGCACCTTGAATTTGTAATGCTCATGTTTCCTAGCTCTTTTCTTAGAAAACCTGATTTGTAGTGATTTCCTGTAATGATTGAAAGATCCCAAAAGAAAAGTATGCTGTTTTAACCTTAAACCATAAATTTTTTATATGGCAGTTACCATTTTATTGGCTGTGACTGCTGTTTGTTTTTACAGTGGCATCTGTGTTCCTTTAAAAAAAAGCAAGTTTGTTCAATGCAAATGGTGGTTATGAAACACGTTGTTAAAATATCCTCTTCCAGTAGGATAGTTTTGCTTTTGAGCATTACTACCTTCTCTCTGAGTTCAGCGACATGATTTTCAGCTGATGGAAACCGGCAGAATTCTGTGGCCTTCCTCCAGAGCTGTAAATCAAAGCTACCTGTACAAGTATTAAACTTGTTTGTTTTGCAGTTCAACATCTACAGGGATTATTAGACCACTAGTAAACAAGATTTCTGCTTCAAGGTGTTTTCAAAATACTTCTGTAAAGAAACAATGAAAAGATCCATGAGCTTTGAAGATATAAAAATCCTTTGGAGTTTCCTTTCAAGAATTCATACTGTTTACTGAAACATGCTTTTTAACTGTTTGCATCAAGTGCTTCTTACATGCACTTCTACAAGAATCTCTGCAGCAAAACAATGTTGTCTTGTATATGCCAGATGCCAGTGTGAATGGAAGCAACTACTGCACTGATGTTCACAAGAAGTGAAGTGGCAGAGGCTGTATTATTTGTATCAGCAGAAGTGCTTTTGGTGTCCTCTAGTATGTCACTGCTTGTTGATCTACTGTGTTGCTTTCTGGAGTAAAATCCAAAAAACTGGTGCCAGTCAATGCCTCCTGTTATTCTTAGATAATGCCATGCATACTGTAGAAAAGAATGGAAAAACAGAAAAAAAAAAAATCTAATCTTCACTCTGATTTCAAACTGGTGTTACATCAGTGTATCTCCAAGAGATGCAAGAGAAAAGGACCTTGTTGTTAAGCACTGAGATGTGACTCAGAAAACGTGGGTGAAATTTCCAGTTTGGCAGATTTTCTGTGACCTTGAGAAAGACATACATCTCAACTTCTTCAAATTATTACAGAAATAATATTGTAACTCATTAAAAAAAGCTTACATGGGGATAAACTCACTGTCTTTTCAAGAGCTTCTGTACAACAACTAAGGAATGTACTGTCGTATGTCATTAGAATAAGACCTTCTTCTCTGAGCTCCTCTGAAATATCTTTGCTTCTATTGGCTTCAGCTTAGACTAAAGATGCAGAAACTGAATGTGCAATGATGTGCAGTAGAAATGGGAAGACCAGAAAAATGTTGGAAACCAAAGAAAGGGAAAAAGAGAGTGGACTTTGCTGTACTGTATGCTGAAACCTTAGTTATGTTTGACTGTTCTGATGGACTTTTTAAGCATACAGTGTTCCTAGTGGATTGCTAGCCCCAACCATCATTAGAATCAAAGCAAAGTTACACACTTTAGGGGAAGTGTAGAAAACGAAGTAAAAATAGACACCTCCACTTTGGAGAAAGAGGGAACCCATGAGAACCTCTATAATCCCAAGGCCAAGCAGGACAGAAGGTTTTATATGTTCTGTGCTCAATGCCAACGTTCTTCTAAAGCAGACAGTAGCATCTTGATCCCACGACACTTGGAGATTGCCTTGCCTGAGTACGTACCCTGCAGCCCTTTGAGCTTGCTCCTGTCTCATATACTTCTCTAACGTATCTGTTCCCTGTGCAACATCTAGTGTCATGATCTTCATTAAAAAAAGGTTGCAGCCCTGTTTATCTTTAGAGTCTCTGCTCATCCTCTCCAAAGCCTGATGCTGCCTGTTTTTGTGAATGTAGAGATCACTGCTGCTGTGAGTGCGTCTGTAATCTTTTCAGGTGTCAACCACGGATAAGCAGAAAATATTTGATGCAGTTCTTGACTCAACCATGAGTATAACACTCTCTGCACAATGTTACCTTTTTTCCTGTTGGAAACATCTTGTGGGATGACTGAGGTGAGATTCAGGGCCTGGGAGTCCAATGCTTACCAGTGGGACAACAACATGCTCTGCAAACATAGGACAAACAGAATTTTTGGGTGCACCTGTGAGGCTCTGTAGGGAGAGCAGGAGCATCGCTTTTTAGTCCCTGGTGCATAACGGTGGGCAAAAGGAGGCAAGCAGGTGGCTTCTTGGAGTACAAGCAAGATTTGGGCCACAGGTAACTCAGAAATAAGGAAATCTTACTTTATGAGCAGCAGAAAATGTTTATTCAGCTGACATGTTAGGAACAAATCAACTTTTCCAGTACTATCAAGATACGCTGATTAATGACTGCATTTTCTAAAGCACACAGGACTTTTTTTTTTCTGTAACAAATGTGTGTCTTTATCAGACGTTTCATTGTTATAAGAAGATTAAGAACTGGAAAAGTGCCAAAGATGCTGGTTTTTATCTTAGATTTACTTCAGTGAAGAGTACAGCTTTATCTAAACATGTGGTCTCTATCTAAATATATAGATCTTTCTCTCAAAAAATATTTACAATTATCTTATCTGAATGAGATAGTCTTACCAGATATCTTTGTTATTTAGTCAATCCTTTTTTGCAAAGTGAAAAAACATTGATTTTCTTCTGGTGTCTTTGTCTGGACACTAGCTTTTAAATAGAAGAATATTAATTTGCTTTCTTTTGCAAAAAAAAACTCACAGGTGTGATGAATAAGAAACTCCATTGTATCCGTCTTAAAAAATTTAGGTGTGACTCTCAATACTCTCTCAAACACATATGTAATTTTCATAGATTCATAGATTCATAGATTTCTAGGTTGGAAAAGACCTTAGAGATCATCGAGTCCAACCATCCCTAATCCCCATTAAACCATATCCTCAAGTAGCTCATCCACCCTATTCTTAAACACATCCAGGGATGGGGACTCAACCACCTCCCTGGGCAGCTTATTCCAGTGGCTGACAACCCTTTCAGAGAAGAAATACTTCCTAACATCCAACCTGAATCTCCCCTGACTAAGCTTATGCCCATTTCCTCTTGTCCTATCACCCATCACTAATGTAAAGAGCCCTTCCCCTAACTCCCCACCATCTTTTCTCAAGTATTTATAGGCCGTAATCAGGTCTCCCCTCAGCCTCCTCTTCTCCAGGCTAAACAGCCCCAACTCCCTCAGCCGCTCCTCATAAGTTTTATTTTCCAGCCCCTTGACCAGTTTAGTCGCCCTTCTTTGGACTCGCTCCAGGAGCTCAATATCTCTCTTAAAGCGAGGGGCCCAAAACTGGACACAATATTCCAGGTGCGGCCTCACCAGTGCCGAGTACAGGGGCAGGATCACTTCCCTGCTCCTGCTGGTCACACTATTCTTGATACACGCCAGTATCCCATTGGCCTTTTTGGCCACCTGGGCACACTGTTGGCTCATAGTGTTGGCTCTTTTCTTAGGCGTTTGGGTTTTTTGAGACGATGATGATAAGGACAAAAATGGAAGAAGAAGAAAGGGGATTATTTCTGGGCTACTTCCCTGGAAATATTTAAAATTTAAGCTATTCCATGTTTGACTGTTTATGTACATTATTTCTGTTCCTTGATTAGATGGGTGTGATTGCATTCTGTTGTTTTTTTTTTTCACATTGATAAGTAGTGGCTCCTAGGAAAATTTCAGCTGATGTCCCCTGATAGAAAATCTGGCAGCATGGAAAGATGAAAAGCCTTAAAGTTGTAAACATTCCTTTCAGATAGAAAGAACTGTCTATTGTTGTGCAAGATGAGGGAAATTCAGAATAACTTTAATCATGATACATTTAGCTTTTACTCTAAGGAGTCCTTATTGCTTTTCTTCTAAAAACTACATCACATCCATTTTTATCAATAAGTTGAAAAGAATAAAATTTAACTTTTTACATGGGAAAATATTTAACAATACACAAATTGTCCAGAAATGGAAACCATGCCATTCTTTACAGTTGAGGTAGGAGTCTTTTCTTTTACTTTAATGAAGATGTAATCAATTTCCCAGTCGAGACCTTGGAAGAGTCATTCTTTACATCCATGCCTGGTAAGATTTCCTTAGGATTACTAGATTGTGCTGGTCTCTGTTTCTCTGAGACCTAGCTCCACAGCATACAATTTCATTCCATTGTTTCATGAAATTTTGTGCAGCAACTGCTTCTAAAGACTGTGGTGCTGTTTCAAACTTCATCCATTTTTCACCATCTCTTTCATGTAATAAGCTGTGGGGGTCTTCCCTTGATGTCGTGTAGTCAAGTCATGGACTTCATTCCTGTAACAGGAGCATTGTGCTTTCTTTGCCATCTGCCCTTTCAATTTGAACTAAAACTCTCTCTTTTCTATTCTATTAAAATAAATAGAAAACTCTTACCATTAGTAACAATGAGGACAATAAATGATAGGACATAATAACCTTCACTGGATTTTTTCCCCAGTTGTGATCAGTAAATAACATGACAATTATAACTAGGAAAAAACAGCACAGTAGCAAAATAAGATAAGTCTATAAAAGAATACTTCAGTATAAGATTTTATTTTATGGTTTGTACTGGATTATATTTTATGTACTTTATATAGCAAGTATATAAAAATTAAAGCAACTTTCCTTCTGATTGCTCCTTTAGGACAGAATTCCTATTTGAGACTTAGCAGAAACTCATATTTTCCATTTTTCCCCACAAGTTCTGTATCTATGACTGCTGCTGTGGGGAGGTATAAAATTAACCGCAACACAGCTCTTTCCCCTTGCTTATCGTGGTAGATCTTAGATTCATCCTTTTGAACCTTAAATGTACCAAGGTTAAATGTTAATTTCTGAAGAAAGAACTATTTCCATTATAGAAAAGGTGTAGTGTGAAAAACACATTTTCTTTGGCATAGTATGGCATATTGTATCTGTTCCCAGATGTTTGCGTCATTTTAGGGGCAAATATAAAAAATAAGTGCAATTTATTACCCATGGCTTTTTGCATAGGGATATGTTTGCAACAAGGACAGTAAATGGACTGAGAGAGATTGTTTACAGATTGCTCATCATGCAGCTATTGTCAGGTAACAGACAAAAGCGGATGTTTTCAGCATCATAAACACATCATAAATCAAAACTGAAAGCTAAATCAGTCACGCAATTAAAACCTATGTAATTTTTACACCCCCTAAAATGTATGTTCTGGTTCCTAATTCCTTCCAGGTGTGTATGGTCTTGCTTAATTGTAAACCTCAGAGAGAGTCAAAGTTCTCGATGCTTTTTGAGACAGATTCTTTATTTCTCAGCTGAAATTGAACAAGACAAAATGCAAGTTCCTATTTCTAGAAAATAAACACTGGATTTTTTAATGTCAGAAGCTCAACTGTATCTAAGCAGAATTAAACAAAGAAGTACCAGCTGATTACAAGACAATATGGGGTCATGAAAGTAACAATATCCTCATGAGATCTTAAATCTATGTATAATTTAGTTCAAGAAAGATCTTAGAATTGCGTAGCAATACAAACAGATTGCTGAGCTGATAAGAATGAAATGTTTCCTATAAGGAGTCTAAAAAAGCTTAAGGTCTTTGCTTTATTAAATGCAGGTTGAAAGCAGATATCGCCATTGCATAAAATATTTAAGGACAAAAACAATCGGAAGAGAAGAAAATCTTTGCACTAAGAGCCAGGACTAGTACAAAAGAAAAATGGCAACAAAACAACCACGAACAAATTGCTCCAGAAACCAGAAAAAGGAAACCACAATAACTCATATTTGGAACACATCTAAAATGAAAGTCATTGGCCTCAAAATTGTCATTGTTTTGTGAAAGAAGGTCATGTAGCCCTGCTGTATCTGAGAGCAAGATGCTGGATGGCGACTCAAGAGGGTCATTCTTCTTTCTAGTCTCATCAGCTGCTAAAAGACATTAGGTTTTGGGTTGTTCCTCCCACCATGTCTTTCAAGGTCCGTCTGTCTGAACACAGTAGTAACTCTCTATTCTAGGATTCTAGTGAACTAGGACAAAACTTAAGAATAACATTTATATATTTATTTATTTACAATCAGACTAATCCTGGTGTGTGAGGAGGACAGACATTAATAAGGTAAAATTTGCAACTATGTGTATGCATGTGCACACACGCACACATATACACACAATTTTCTGCATACTTGCACAGTTCAATGTAATACAATTCTTTGGTTCATTTTCATTATCTATAAGCTTTTTAAATACATATGATTGAACAGTAACCTCATGGAAGCATCTGTCTCCAGAGGTGTCTAAAATAAGGCAGACGCTCTTATTAAATCACAGATGGGTCTCCTGATTTTCTTGTTTCAAAATGAAAAATAATTATTGGTAAAACTAATTGAGGGTTCTGAATAATAACTGCAAATGTACTTGTCAGTCATTTACAAAGAAAGAAAATTCATAATTAAATCTATCATATAGAAATGAATCTGCTAAAATTTTCTTAGCTATCAAAAATTAATGCATGTTTTACTGTAGGAACCTTTACTCTGACGCAAATACAAAAGCCACATCACCCCAGTTAGAAATTTCCCATCCAGAATAAGCACACACAAGACTTTGTGTATTAGCACTCTCCAATTTACAGTTCCATTTTGAAAAAACAGCAGAAGCAACTGGACCGTAGAATAAATTATCAAGGGAAGTGGTCATGGCAACATCACTTCAGAGAGTGAAGTCTGTGACATTAGCAACGATGGCTTAATGAACTGCTGTGCCAAATGTAGGTCGAGTTGTATCGTACAGATAGTCGGATTATCTGACCCTGAAACCAGAGACTTCAGTTTCTACCACCATCAGTCTGCACTTTTCCTTTTTGCTAGCCTTCCTCTCTCATACTCAGGATTTTTCCAGCTGGAGGTGGCTGCTAGTGGTGGGGGAAAGCTGCATCTATGCTGCAGTCCCTACCCCAGGGGTTGCCTAACTGACTCCACTGCCTTCCATGCCCCTAGAGAATCCTTGTTTCTTGTTTTGCCCCAACGAGAAAGCCATGCACAAGCCTCATGAGCACGCCAGCCTGACAGCCTGCATCTGCCTGTGCAGTAAAGTAGATGAAGCAGGTGGCATAAGACAGCTCTTCTCCTCAAGAGGGAAAAAAAAAAAAAAAAAAAAGGAAAGAAAAAAGAAGACTTCTTAAGCAAATAAACAGTAGAGGAAGAGCAGCCTTACCCATATGTCCTCCCAGGGCAAATCCTTGACATATGCTGTCCGAGGGACATGGTCTGGGCATTTCTCAGACTACTTCTGATTGCCACAGGCCAGACTTATGCTAGGGGGCATGTTAACAACTAAATAGTACAGATAACATTGGAAAAATACCTGTGCCTACTCCATAGCTCATTTTGTTAGTATAGATCTAGCTACACAAGGAATTAGCCTGCCAGGAAGGTGTGCTCTTCTGGTTTTGACACCATCACCTCAAAGTTTTCATTTCTCTTTTTGTTTTTCTATTGTTATCCCCAATGTCAAATTGATTGATAGGATTTTTTTACCTTTGTATATTTTGAAGAAGGAAAGGTTCTGTTTGCAGCTGTCAACATGCAGAGATAGGTGAAATCTTAGTGCCTGGATGCACCACATAACACGCATCCTTGTGAATCTAATTATTCCCTTGGCCCCCTTTCAAAAACCTTGCCTAGCTGCATATCTTTCTTTAAACCCGGAATCTCCTCAAAAGAGAAACCTCTGTAAGTGTTTCTTTTTTTCTCCTTTCCCTGTGTCCATTACCGACTAGAGCTGGAGACAAGATAGAAGCTGAGTCAAATCTTGGGTACTGAGCTAGTACTGCCATTTTGTTCCATGGTCTACTCTTACCACAGGGTCTTACTATAGGATTCAAGCAGAGTTTAGTTGCTTCATGTCTCTTTAAATGGATGAAATTTTTAATAAAAATTACAGCATTACTGAAGCTGCAAAAGGGTAATTTTACTGATGTATAGTTTTAAAAAGGTTTTTGCATATTTGCAATAACTTATTTTGTAGCTGAAGACTATAATTACTGCACCTCTTATAGATCCTCAACAAAAAAATAACCAAAAAAAACCCAGGTCCACAAGAACATGGTCGTGAAACTCACTGTTCACTTGAAATGAAATCAGTTTTTGATTGACTTGAGAATTTTTCTTCCAGACTGTCTTCTACCCAAAAGCTCTAGTTATGAAATGTGAAACATGAAAGCCCAGAGACACTGGAACTTCCAATAAAAAGCCGTATTCGTCACAATAACAGAAAAGATTCATTCCACATGAAAGCGAAAAATCAAATCTATGCCTCCACATGCTGTGACAGGCACCGGTTCGAATGAGGTACTGTGTAAGAAGGTTGGCTGTATTCAGACTAGATGAATTCATATGAGTGGATGCCTGATTCATTTATTACAAATATAAACAAATCAAACTCCTACACCCTTTAGTTACCTGAAATGCAACTATGGCTGCAGAATGCAATTTACCTCCTAAATAGCCACAGAGTAGTATTCTGATGACTAAAGGATAACTAGGAAGAAAATATTCTTACTTCGTTTTTCTTTCGTAATCTGTAGCATCTTACTTCACTGCCCATTTCAAGACCCTTTATTAGTTTAATGACTGGAACAGATCGTTGGGACATGTGATGTTGTCTCCATCCTTGGAGGTATTCAAGATCCACTTGGATAAAACCCAGAGTAACCTAGTCTGACCTCAGAACTGACCCTGCTTTGAGCAGAAGGTTGGACTAGAGACATCTTGAGGTCCTTTCCAATCTTTTCAGCCATTCAAACTTTTAAAACTTTATATTGTTTTTAAAATATGCATAGATAATTTTTCTTCATTATCCTGTTTGCTTTAATCTGTATTCATTACTTTTTATACAATCTAAGAATGTTACTGTATTTTGGTTGCAATAAAATTTTAAATATATGTGGTTTTCTTACAGTTAATTTTAGGTTTTTAGTTCTACATTAATTTGAAGTTCACTTACTACAAAACAATTTTTCTAACTCAGCTACATGACAGCTCATACTTTAATGCCTTGTGACAAATATTATCTATTTTACTTAATATAGTTTTCGTAACTATAAACTTTAAAAATGCAAGCCATTTTCATGCATAACAAAAGCTTATCCATTTATCAAACTGAAAACAGTATTTCACTTTAGCAACTATCTCCCTAAGCCATCTGTATCAGAAGTTTCATTTAGTGAGCAGTAGTTTGCTCAAACATAATTTGAAACTTTATCCTCATTAGTCAATCCACAGATATAGTACCATAAAAATATTTCTTTTGTGCTTATTAGTCTGTGATAAACCCTATTACTACTGTGATTTCTCTCCTGATTGGATTAAATATCTCATGTCTAACAAGATTGCAGCAATTTGATGCAGAAGTTTGTAGATTTCCTACAAAAGTTCATCTTTGGTACAGTGATATACATTTCAAACTGGCCAAATAATTCCTCAAACCATCTTTATCCATTGTTCAGACTTTTTTTTTCCCCTAGTACAATTCAAGCTAATTTACTCTGTATCTTCCTTATTATTACACTTGTTTATATTTTTCGTAGCTCTTCCAGAGTTATATTTGTTACCCGTTTCCCAATCACCTTGAAAGCACAGCTTATTCCTCTCCCCAAGACAGCCGTCCTTCTGAGGAAGGAGTGCAAAACACTGGGTTTCTCCAGAAGAGACGGCTAAGATCAATGGATGATTTCTGCTTATATTGATAGCCAAAGTGGTGACAGTCACATGCATGTGCTGTACAGAACATTTAGACAAAATATGTTT
Organism: Tauraco erythrolophus; assembly: GCF_009769465.1. Classification (NCBI taxonomy): domain Eukaryota; kingdom Metazoa; phylum Chordata; class Aves; order Musophagiformes; family Musophagidae; genus Tauraco; species Tauraco erythrolophus. The sequence goes on along the minus strand of NC_141468.1, from coordinate 47,425,878 downwards.
TTATTCTTGTTTTAATAAAGAGGCACTTGGAATTAAATTTGGGAAACATACATGGACACATACACAGATACACATATCCACCAGATATCTGGACCTCAAAACGCAAAGTCTGGTTTCTCATGTTATTGATTGTGAACAGAAACTGAATCAAAACCTGAGGTTTTGATCAAAAGAATGACAATGGTTTCCATTAGTAATGCATTATAATGAACAAGCTGAGCTCTTCAGACCTGGTTCTTGTTTCAGTAGTGAAATTGGTGTGAAGGGGCCTCTTTCCTAAATCAGAATTCAGGCTCCTTTCCAAAATTGTAGGGCAATAGATTGCAAGTAGTTTTCATTAGCAAGGACATTTATGCAGGGCATTTCTTCTATTTTGTGTAGACCTTATAGCCCAGGAATGCACACAGCCAACTGAAGAAGGACAGTGACTACCTTAAGCGTTGCATAGTTGTAGAGAAAAGAAGCCAAAATCTGGACAAGAAATTCTTGGCGAACTCAAGTGCAGGCTGTGTGATCTTTGCTATTTACAATAGACTAATTCTTTTTAGTTCTCAGTCAAAAGCAGTATATATTTAATGGCATAGCAGGTGGTATGGCAACTCAAGGAAAGATATTTTCAGTCACTCTTCCTAGCATTCAAATCTATGTTCTAAGAGAATTTTGTCACTTTGCATTTATACATCATTATTTTTACAGTTTAAGAATAGTTTGATTAAATATTTTTGCTACTTAGATCAATCAACCATGAGGAATGAACCTACTGAATCTTTATCTAGAATTGGGAAAAAAGGAGTCAAAAAGAAACTTTTTGATATATCCACAACCTACTGTGATCTTTTATTAATGTGAGATACTACTTTCTGGTCCACACAACATGTTGTTTCCACACAATGTCCTTGTTGCTAAACTGGAAAGATATGGGTTTGATGGACAGACTATTCAATAGACAAGGAATTGACTGGATGGCTGCATCCAAAGAGTTGCAGTCAACAGCTTAATGCCCAATGGATATCAGTAAAAACTGATGTCCATCAGGGGTCTATATTGGAACCAGCACTGTTCAATGTCTTTATTAATGACACTGAAGGGGAACTGAATGCACCTTAAGCAAGTTTGCAGATGACACCAAGCTGCGTGGCACAGTTGATGTGACTGACGGATGGCGCGCCATACAGAGGGACCTTCGGAGGCTTGAGAAGTGGGCCAATGTAAACTTCATGAAGCTTAATAAAGTCAAATGCAAGGTCCTGCACCTGGGTCAGGATGCCCGAGACATGGAAGTGTTCAAGGTCAGGTTGAATAGGGCTTTGAGGAACCTTATCTAGTTAAAGATGTCCCTGCCTATGGCAGGGCAGTTAGGACTAGATGATCTTTAATTGTTCCTTTCAATCCAAACCATTCTATAGTTGTGTTCCAGTCAGTCGCCAAGGGGAGCTGTTCCAGAGCCAGCCTGATCCACAGCGGAGCATCAGATTTTGGTGCACAGGGGATTTTCCTGAAGTAGGGAAATACCAGGGGAGTGAAGAACCAGCAGCAATTTTGGGAGATGCTGACGAGGCCTGGGCATTGCCAGAGTAACAGCAGCCACCCCTACATCAATAAAAAGCAACCTACAGAGTGTTAGAGACCAGGAACGCTGCAAATGGAGTGGGCAAACAGCATGGCATATCAGCCAGGGCATGGCATGGCATTTTGCATGGAAGGAAGGGCATAGTTGCCCTGCCAGCTCCAAAGGTGAGTTCAATTGGTAGTCATCACCTCCTCAGAAGGAGCTTAGCTACGGTGTCCACCTGGCAGAAAGCTATGTCCTCAGCTATGGCAACCCAGACAGAGCTCCCACAAAAACATACAGCCATCCAAGCCTCAAGCTGCAGAGAATGCCAGAGCTTTTCACTGGCTACTGATGGCAGTAGTGAGAACAGCTGTGTGAGGTGTGACCAGGTGGTCAATCTGCTCAGCATGGTGGCAGAGCTACAAAAGCAAGTAGAAAGGTTAAGGAGCATCTGGGAGTATGAGGAAGTGAGAGACTGGTGGAACCATGCTCTGCCCTCCCTGAGACAGAAACAGTCACCACAAAAATGCCAAGATCAAGGGGATCCTGTTTCCTCCTCCTGCCAGGCTGAAGGCAGTAACTTAAAGGAAAGGAGTGAATGGAGGCCAGTCTGTGCTCGGGGTGGCAGACAAACCCCCTCCTTGCCCACCTCACCATCCCAGGTGCCTCCGTACGACAGGTATGAAGCTCTGGATGTGAAAGGCTGGTCAATGGATGATGGTCCATTTCCACCAGAGGTGTTGCAAGGGTCAGAATGGCCTACTACCCATAGCATGACTACCTCCACAAGGAAGAAAAGATGAGTTATAGTTGCAGGCATCTTCCTTCTGAGGGGAACAGAGGGTCTAACATGCCGAAAAGACACCGCTTTTAGGGAATTCTGCTGCATCCCTGGGGCCTGGGTTAAGGACATTGCTAGGAAACTTCCTAGCCTGGTACAGCCCTCAGACTGTTACCCATCACTGCTCTTCCATGTGGGTGGTGATGAAGTTGCAAGACGAAGTCCAAAGGCGATCAAAAGAGACTTCAGGGCCCTGAGATAGTTGGTAAGGGGACCTGGGGCACAGGTTACTTTTTCCTCTCTCCTTCCAGTTGCAGGCAATGAAATGGGAAGAAACAGACTCACCCAGTCTATTAATATGTGGCTTCGTGGCTGGTGTCATCACCACAATTTTGAGTTTTTCAATAATGTGATGGCTGACACAGCACCAAGCTTGCTGGCATCAGATGGGATTCACCTTTCTCAAAGGGGAAAGGTGGTCTTTGCTCATGAGCTAGCGGGGCTTATTGACAGGACTTTAAACTAGACTGGAAGTGGGAGAGGGATAATATCAGGCTTGCCCTTGACAAGCTGAGAGCACCTGAAGAGCAGCTGAAAGGAATTCCAGACACTCCAGCCAGGAATTCAGCTTCATTGGGCCCAACTTCAATGTCTCTATGCAAACGCACATAGCATGGGGAATAAACAAGATTAGTTAGAGGTGTGTGCACGCCTGAAGGGCTGTGATCTTATTGGCATCATGGAGACGTGGTGGGATGGCTCCTATGACTGGAGTGTCAGAATGGAAGGATACAGGCTCTTTAGGAAGGACAGGCAGGAGAGACAAGGAGGATATGTTGCTCTCTATGTCAAAGACCAGCCGGAGTGCATGCACATCTGCCTGGGGATGGATGAGGAGACAACTGAGAGCTTATGGGTCAGAGCTAAAGGGAGGACAGGGAAAGCTGACATTATAGTGGGGGTCTGCTACAGGCCACCTGACCAGGAAGACCAAGTGGATGAGGTCCTCTATAGAAAGATAGGAACAGTCTCACGTTCACAAGTCCTGGTCCTCATGGAGGACTTCAGCCATCCTGATATCTGTTAGAGGGACAACACAGAAGGGCATAGGCAATCCAGGAGGTGCCTGGAATACCTTGACAGTAACTTCCTTCTCCAAGGGAAAGAGTAGCCAATGAGGAGAGGTGTTATGCTGGACCTTGTTCTCACCAAAAAGGAGGGGCTGGTGGGTAACGTGAAGCTCAAGGGCAACCTTGGCTGCAGTGACCATTAAATGGTGGAGTTTAAGATCCTCGGAGTGGCAAGGAGGGTGCTCAGCAAGCTCACTACCCTGATTTTCAAGAGAGCAGACTTTGGCCTCTTCAGGGATCTGATTGGTAGAGTACCATGGGAGGAAGCCCTGGAGGGAAGAGGGACCCAAGAAAGTTGGTTAATATTGAAGGATCACCTCCTTCAGGCTCAGAAGCGGTGCATCCCAACAAAGAGGAAGTCAGGCAGAAACACCGGGAGGCCTGAATGGATGAACAAGGAGATCCTGGGCAAACTCAAACACAAAAGGGAAGCCTATAGACGGTGGAAGCAAGGACAGGCAGCCTCGGAGGAATACAGAGAAATTGTCTGAGCAGCCAGGGATCAGGTTAGGAAAGCTACAGCCCTGACAGAATTAAATCTGGCCAGGGATATCAAAGGAAATAAGAAAAACTTCTATAGGTATGCCAGTGATAAAAGGAGGACTAGGGAAAATGTGAGCCCTCTCCAGAAGGAAATGAGAAACCATGGAGAAGGCTGAGGTACTCAATGACTTTTTGCCTCAGTCTTCACTGGCATAAGCTCCAGCCGCACTGCCCAAGACACAGAAGGCAAAAGCAGGGACTGGGAGAATGAAGAACCGCCCACTGTAGGAGAAGATCAGGTTCGAGACCATCTAAGGAACCTGAAGGTGCCCAAGTCCATGGGACCCGACGAGATGCATCTTCAGGTCCTGAGGGAACTGGTGGATGAAGTTGCTCAGCCACTATCCATCTTATTTGAGAAGTTCGCTTCAACTGGAAAAGGGGAAACATAGCCCTCATTTTTAAAAAAGGAAAAAAAGAAGACCCAGGGCCAGTCAGTTTCACCTCTGTGCTCGGCAAGATCATGCAGCAAATCCTCCTGGCAACTATGCTAAGGCACATGTTAAAAAAGGAGATTGGTGACAGCCAACATGGCTTCACTAAAAGTAAATCATGCCTGACAAATTTGATGGCCTTCTACAACAGGGTTACAGTGTTGGTGGATAAGGGAAGAGCAACTGACATCATCTACCTGGGCTTGTCCAAAGCATTTGATGCTGTCCTGCATTACAACCTTGTCTCTAAACTGGAGAGACATGGATTTGACGGGTGGACCACTCAAAGGATAAGGAATTGTCTGGATGGTCACACTCAAAGACATGCAATCAGTGGCTCAATGTCCAAATGGACACCAGTGACAAGTGGTGTTCCTCAGGGATTGGTATTGAGGCCAATGTGGTTTAACATGTTTGTTGGCAACGTGGACAGTGGGATTGAGCACATCCTCGGCAAGTTTGCTGATGACACCAAGCTGTGTGGTGTGGTCGATGCACTGGAGAGAAGGGATGCCATTCAGAGGGACCTGGACAAACTGGAGAGGTGAGCCCATGTAAAACTCATGAAGTACAACAAGGCCAAGTGCAAAGTCCTGCACATGAATTGGGGCAATCCCAAGCAGCAATACAGGCTGGACAGAGAACGGAGCAGCCCTGAGAAGAAGGACTTGGGGGTGTCGGTTGATAAGAAGGTCAACATGAGCAGGCAACATGCTCTTTCAGCCTAGAAAGCCAACCGTATTCTGGGCTGCATCAAAAGAAGCATGCCGCAAGTCCAGGGAGATGATTCTGTCCCTTTACTCTGCTCTTCTGAGACCCCAACTGGAGTACTGTGTTCAGCACTGAGGCCCCCAACACAGAAGGACATGGACGTGTTGAAGTGAGTCCACAGGAGGACTACAAAGATGATTCAAGGGCTGGAGCACCTCTCCTATGAAGACAGGCTGAGAGAGTTGGGGTTGTTCAGCCTGGAGAAGAGAAGGCTCTGAGGAGATCTTATAGCAGCCTTCCAATACCTAAAGGGGGCCTGCAGGAAAGCTGGAGAGGGACTTTTGACAAGGGCAGGTAGTGATGGGACAAGGAGTAATTATTTTAAACTGAAAGAGGGTAGATTTTTATTAGATCTAAGGAAGAAATTCTTCACTGTGAAGGTGGTGAGGCACTGGAACAGATTGCTCAGAGAAGTTCTGGATGCCCCATCCCTGGAAGTGTTCACGGCCAAGTTGGATGAGGCAGGGGCAGTTGGCACAAGATGATCTTTAAGGTCCCAACCAAATGAAACCATTCTATGATTCTATGACTATTTATCCAAAACAGTTCAAAACATAATAATATAATTATTTGTCCTGTAGTTTGCTGGTGCCTCTAGAGCGCAAAAAGATAGAAAAAACGTAGAAGAGCATAGTTCAACTATATTCACTTCTGGTACGTAAATATTTTATTAAAGGCAGGCATTGGGGCAGGTCATCATTTTTTAGTCTAAAGCATTTTCTTTATCTTTGCTCTCATTCACTGGAGAGAATTAAAAGGGAAACTTGAACATCCCAGTGCAAGTATAATATAAACTTGTCTCTATTTTGAATGTGTATGAATTAACATCTCCATAATCTTGTCTTTAATAAAACTGTACCAGTGCAGACAGAATAATGACAGTATTCTTAGCTTTCTTGTTTTCTTTTAATATTGTTTCCTTATTATATTGAATTCTATGAATTTGAATTCTTGAAAAGAATAAAAGACTGTGATTCGCTGCATGCCTGTATCTCCTGTATTCATTTATACGATCATTGCAAAATGGTTGTAAAGCATTACGGAGACTGGCTAACAGAATTTTATACTCACACATTTTACTGTAAATGAAAATAGAAGCAGAAGAGCAGTGTAAATCAAACAATTTATGAGATGTGGCTGCATGGTGAGAGCCATGTGCTGAAAAATACCTGCCAGCAAACAGATGACTCCAGGCCAACCTTTCTTTTGAAAGCATCTCATGTTCTTTTGGAAGTGATTATAGGAAGTTTGAGATGGTTTTGAATACTGGACACAGTGCTTAGAATGATGCCTTTCAGCATCTCAGGTCTTCAAGGCAACTCAGTGAAAGATATGCTCAGTCACTCCTGCTAGAACCTGAATTTGTGGTTTGAGGGAATTTTGCAACCTTTTACTCAGACATTATCATTTCATACTTTGTTTAAATAACTCAGTTAATTAGACGAAAGCCATCCTCACCTTGTCCTTGAAGTAGTCGACATCTTTTGATACTGATATACTGGTCCTGTGTGATTACGGCTTTCTTTCACAGCAATGGAATCTGTGCAAAACGAAGAGAAAACTGACTTCATCTACATTCTTCTCATCACAAGAGGTGGTTCTGCATCCTGTAATAATTGAATAGTATGCCTCTAACCATTGTGCAGCTAACAGCTGCAATATTATTAGTGGGAAATCACCCTATTAGTGCTTACTAACAAGCTGTCTGTTTCTATTTGTGTGATTTTTATGGAACATATCTTATTTTAAAAAGCATGCTAATAGACTAACAGAACAGGTTTCTCTTGCTTTTTCCCGTTTGTTACTAAAGACCATGAAATTTATAATGAAAAAAATGTTTCTAATATCAATCAAAATAAAAAAATGTTGCTTTAAAGAGTTTTTTAAAGAGTTTACATAGACTCTTATGTGTGCATGAAGTGTTAGAAAAATATAAAAGTTCAAAGTGTTCTAGAGGTACAAATCAGCAACAGATTTGTTTTTTATGCTTACACAATAAAATTGTTTGTTACAGGTGGTATAAGTAGTAAAGCCTGTATTTAAGGATGCCTACTAGTTTCCATTAAAAGACTCAGTCTGTAATTACTTTTAATCTTATCAAACTTAATGTACCGCTCAGATTGGAATTTTCCATGCTATACTTACTAAAGAGAGAATTTGCTGAGGAAATATCAGTTAAAATACTTTAGTCTTTGCCCAGGAACAGATTAGGGAAAATATTTTGTTTCTTTACATTAATAATACTCTTAAAGAAGAGATTTTTTTTTCTTTTGAAAGATGTCATGCTTTCTTATTTTATTAAATATAATAAAATAACCATAATTTATGATTTTTCTTAATGTTCTCCCAAACCTGGGAGATTATCAACTGATAAACCATTAGCAAATGACAATACACAGATGTAATTAATGTTTACTCTGCCTGCTGTGACCTATCCACTCTCAGCTCGTTTGTGTGTACTAGTTTGGACTGGAAATTTAGAATGTATCTATGCTGTTGACAAAGAAATTGGTAGCAACAGGGGGAAGGCAAGAAGCATCTGATTCAAGAAAGTCTGGGACAAAGCAAGACTGCTTGGCTTCACAAAGGCCACTGCTGACCACTTTTGGAAAAATGAGGGCGTTCGTTTGCTCCAGGGCTGTGGAAGGAGTTGTTGAGAGCTAGTGGGATATGACAGTCCTGTCAAGTTACTAAATGGAAAGGGAAGAGGTAGTTGCTGGTGAATGTGTGTAAGGAGAAGGATGGCCAAGTTCCCTGAAGAGAACTTGGTGCCCTTCTCTTCTGTTAAGTGCCTGATTCCACCTCCTCCTCCACCTCTTCTGCCTCTTTTCTCCAGGAGATGTGCTATGCACATCTCTTCCTGGAAGGCTGTACTAACGAAGCTGTCATAACTTAAAGAGCACGAGGGATGGTGATCCAGGGAGAGGAGGAGGATGTGGTCACAGGTGGCAGAAGTCAGGAAAGCACATGAGAACGCTCAAGACCTGACTAGGCTACAATGTTCCCTCCTGGGAGTTATCAACACTGTTTGCCCTGTAAGTTCTTTGGAGTGCTATGGATCAGCAAGGTGCTGAGATGAGACCTGGCACCCACAGGAGGGGGCAGTGTGCTAAATGCCAAGAGCTTAGTCAGCCAGGGAAAAGGGAGAAGAGTCGGATAGCTAGGCAACGGAAGGATTGTGAAGGAGGACAGGATGTAGGCAAAGGTATTGGGATGGTTTGGAGATTAAGGGAGGAAGAGTAGAAAGAAGAGCTAAGAAGAAAGAATGTGAGGGAAAGGAGGTTGGAGTGATACAAGAGGCATGAGCTCAGGAAGGTAAGAGCCTGAAAGGGAGATGGGTTCAGGTATGCCCATGGAACGGAATAAAAAGGGAGAGCACTCATAGGAGCATGGTGCTGTTCTCCACCACTCCAAAAGGTGGGACTGAATGCAAAAAAGAGAGCCCGAAAACAGAGACAGCTCCAGAAAGGTTTTTCCCCTATGAGGACTACACACTCACAGAATGTGTCAAACAAATTATTACGGAAGTATTTATTATACAATACATAATTAGGTGATTATGAGCATGATCACCCCTTTCCACAAGATCTTGATCTTATTAAGTATGAAGAACAAAAAGAAGTAAGGAACTAGTAGGACAGTAGTAGGACAAGAATAATAATGGGTTTGTGGTCTGAGTATCACTGTTGCATCCATTCAGAAGCTCAGTGAACAAGAAGGGTGGCGGGGTAGGGGGAAGAAAAAGAAATGCCCTAGAGGAATGGAGGATGTCCTTGCTTCTGCCAGTGAGTGCTTTTGTGAGAGGCTGGACAGTTCATTTAAATCAGACTGTTAGTACGTGGTTTTGAATATCTCAGAGAACACACCTTAGCTCTGTTTTGCAGAAAAGAACAAGTAGCTCCGCTTTCAGCTTATAACGATGTAAAATGCATACAAATGCTATCAAAGTACTAAGTATTCTGAAAAACTCACCTCTGTGTGTTTCAAATTAGCACCTTGAAGAATGGATACTTTGGATAATTTTGGCCTTAAGCTATTTATGGTAATTCTCCATGTGTGAAATGGAGTTACCTCACAGAAGGACTATGCAGATAATTTCATTAGCATCTTTAAAAAATGCACTGGATGCACTGGCAAGCATTTAGAAAAGCTCATGAGAGAATGAACAATTCTGTGTTCAGAATGGATTCAGTAAATAATAGATGGATCCATACACCTAGAATAATGAAGAATAAACAAATGAAATAACATCAAGAAATCCTTTCAAGGAATACTCTTTATTCGTGCACTTCAGCAGATGAGCTTCTGGGGAGGGTGGGGAGGGGGACAGTACATATGTCTATAATCAAAACTGTATCATGAGATATAAGGAGCCTAATTAATGTAGCCTGAGCCAATTTTGCAATTTCAATACGGATTTGAGAAGCGGGAGGAAGTGTGTTATTATGTAGTACTAGAGATTTCAATCACTACTTAATTCTTTGGTGTGAAGACCGCAAGTATGGTTCCAGAAAGTTTCTCCTCAGTAGATACTTTCATTAAAAGAAAATACTTTCTTTTGGGCCTCCACTGAGGTGAAGCTCTCATTAGTTTCAGAAATGGAAGACGGAAGTTGTTTATTATGCTCCTAAATGTACAGTACTCATCTGAGTTTTCTATCGTTATTACAACTATTTGATAAAATTCATACTTGGGAACTGTACTGTTGCATATAGATTTTTTGTTGCTTTTTAAATAAATAATATCATCTGTATGTATCTTTGGCACACTTTTCAATTTTTCTCTTTTAAAAAGCATTGCATTTAGTTACTCCATCTCAAATAATAATCATATCTTGAAATATATTGCTGCTTTGGCTTGAGAAAAATAAGATAAACCTGAATCTGTTTTCTTATAATTTTTCTGAACACTGGACACACAACTTTCTTCAATACAGATTTAACAGAGTTTATATGTTTTTAAAGTTCCGATGAATATAACGAATCTCTTGAGCTCAGCTTCTCTACTTGGCAGTTTCACCATGATGCCTTGTTACAAATAAAAATTTATACTCTAATCTTTAAGGACAGATTATGTAAAAGAAAACACTCTTGAAGCAAAATACTGACATAGTTATTTGTATCATTAAAACCTTTCTGAACAGAATGATCACTGTCAGGCACACAGGAAATACAGACTCCGGTGCTTCTTTCAGTTTTAAATTATAGAAAGGCTCAGAATACATTGTCTGAAAGTTATCACACACAATCAGCAACAACCACCTACTCCATAAACAGGGCATCATGTCATAATAGTTCAAACGGTAATGCCAAGCTGACGGTTCATGAGGAAAGAGTGATAACTTTCAATATAGGAAAGTAATTTTTCTTCTATGCCCTAATTCAATGTCAGTGTGAGTGAACGATGTCTCAGAAAATGAAGATATGTTCATGTACCTTGCCTCAAGTGTCTGTTCAGTTTAGTCATGAGAGAGTTTAGGAAAGTTTATCACTGAGTACTGACTTGTTACTTATTACTTGTTCATAGAGATGATGTAAACTCAGCTCTGTGTTTTGAATAGTTTCATGGATATGGTTACAGAGAGCACAGTATGTACCTGTATACATTGCTTTTATATATTATACTGGATTTTTTAGGAGCATGTTACCCTCCAAAGTCCCAATGATTGCAGCTATATAAGAATTTTATAGTGTGTGAATAGCTGTGGCACATATCTCAGATTCACACAACATAGTGTGACATAACAGAAAATAATGAATGGTTTCAGAGGAACTGAGCATTGTAAACACTAATGAAAATATCAATAGAAGATAATTTGTACAGACATCAATGTTCTACATTGACCTGATTATTATCAGCATAGGACAACATTCTTCATTAGGATAATCAGAGTTCTGCCTTCTATTTGTAAATAACTTCAGTTGGAGATTCTGCAGTCAAAAATATGTTCTGCATAGTTCCTCGTCTGAAGGGAATCTCTGTTTTTTACTTTAAGAACAGTTCTCTCACTGAAGACACATTCAGCGATATACTGACATGAACAAGATTGCTTATGGTATTGTAGAACTGTTCCTTCTGTTCAGATAATAAAATATTGATTGAGGCCCCAAGAACAAATAAGTAGGTGCAACAAATCACCACCTAAACTGCATATATGAAACAAAGGTAGCTTTTCTAAAATTAAATGTGTTTACATTATAACACAATTTGTGATTCTTATATACAACATAAAGTGAAGAAGATAAATGTGGTCAGATTCATTACAGTCCTGAATTGGTTAGTGTTATGCTAATTATTCTTCCATTTAGAAATAGTTCTACATGGGAGCAAGTATGTCGAGGTTTCCTGGGTAATGTAGTGTGGTAATAACATTGCATGGATATTAGAAGACACATTTTTAATGGTACTATACCAATACATATTAGGAGGTAGGCCACCTACCTCATGTCCTAAATACTTTATAGCCTCATGTAAGCAACAAATAGTTGGAGAAGAAAAATATCAATCTCTCTGAACAATAGAGAACTCATATAACATTCTTGTTTTCTTGTTGCTTAGTTGTCTTGCCTACAAAAGCTAAACATATGAAAAAATCCTTAATAAGATTAGAAACAATAAGATTAATAAGATTAGATGCAATTATGCTATAGTAAAATTTCATATCATTAATAATCTTTCAGGCATGGGAGGGAGTCAAACTTCCATATTCCAACAAACCAAAAAATCTCCTGTCTTTGGAACTGAATGTTACAGCTGAAATACTAATGGAAATCCTGAGAAATGCCACCAGAAAAAGCAGTAACTGCCATAACCACAATGCAAAGCATGGAAACACAGAGTATGTAGAGTATCTGAAAATAGGACTAATCTAGTCAAGATACCCATAGACATAGCAATGAGTAGATTTTGTGAGTGATCAGCTTTAGCCTAACTTTACTTCCACTGAAATCAGTAGCAAAATTTCAGCAAATTCCCTGGGACCATTGCTAGTACAAGGCAGAGAGGCTTTGAAAACCATGTCCTGAAGATTTGAGAAGAATTCTTTGTAAACAATCCTTTTCATCTGCTTAATGTCTTTTTATCCCTTTTATTTGTGCATCTCTGAACTGTGGGATGCAAACCTGCTTCTGACTGTGAAGCTGTGGTGTGTTTCCGATCTGCATCCTCACGCTGCATTGGGTTCAGCTCAGTGCTGCACCAGTCTGCCCCTTGCTTTGCGTTCCAGGGAAAGGCGACAGCACCATGCAGACCAGAGGGGATCTGCAGCAGTCCCTGGCGAGGATCCCATCACAGAGACTGATACCCTCAGCCCATTGTGCTCACCTGTCAGCTGGTTTAGATTCTGTTTAGGATGAGTCTTGGGCAAGTCAGACACACGAGTAGAGGCAGGACATATAGAAGAAACTGAAAACCGCATGCATGTGTCCAAACATATACACTCATATACACACTCTTCTGAGTATCTCAGGGACAGTTTGCATTCTTTTAATGTTGGCTGCTGTTTCTGATCTGCTTCTATTTAACTTAAAGCATAGAAATAATTTCTGCTTCTCCAAATGCTATGGTTCCCTCGTGCAAACCGTTACAGTTTTAGGCAAGCCTAATGCAGCCGACTTTCCCTGCAATTATTATTTATGTGGTGAAACAGGAAAAAGCTATTCAAACATTACAGTCTTTCCAGGTTTTATTATCTTGTCTCTGTAGGAGGACTTTTCTGTCCAATCTGGCTCTATTTCATCTAAATGATTACATGGACCCAGATTCAATGAAGCTTTTAAGCATTTATTTTGCTTTAAACAGAAAAATCATTCTACTCTTGAAACTTCAGCACAATTATTTTTACATACAAAATATATATGTGTTTGCTTTTCATACAAAATGAAGCTTATACCTAAATATTCTGCCCACTCAGGACAATAACTGACCTGTTGGTAGAATACAGCCTGCCTGTGATAGCTTTATTGTTGTAGACACGCAGCTAGTGCTTTCACTTCCTTCTGCTTTGGCTATGTGATTTTGCTCTCCAAACATCTCATGACTTACAGAGTCAAAAAGAGTCTTTAAAATAATCCTGACTTCTGTTCTGTCTTTAAATAAGAATCTTCCTTCAAAGCTCTAGCAAGCCCTTCAGTATGGCTATCATGGCAACGCTTCCATTTGAGCCTGCAGAGTCCTAAAAGAGCTCAGGTTCCCTTATTTCTGTGAAGTACAACCTTGGATAAACAAGGGACTGGAAAACAGCTTGTTGCTCACTGTACATAATCAAAATGTAAAGGGAAAGGAAATAATTGTGGAACTGAAATAGAGATAGTGGTGGATCAGCATATTAATTGCCCATCTAGAAGCTATTAATTTTAGATACTGTTCTCAGTGAGAAGCAAAATGCAGCTAAGTCACTTAAAATCTTTTTGTTTAATCACTTGTGAGGCTAAGTGAGTTGATAAAAGCATGAACTACTATATTTAGGTAAAAAATAGCATGGGAAATAAATACTGTATTCTCTTGAACATAAATATGTTAAAATTCTAAATATATTTCAATAGCTTTTGTGTTTGTATAATTTAAGGCAGTACCAACTCCTAGGCATGTTTTGCACATCGTTATATACCGATATTTTAAAGAATTTACTGGTTTGGTTTAAGTGTATTTCTCTGTTGGACCATTGTTATTTTATTCTCTTGCTGCATGAAAAAAGGGAAAAATCTTTAACAACCTATTACACATAAAACTTGTTTGTCTCTCAGTTGTGATATATGAAGTGATACACAAGCAGATTGATGGAGTTATCTGAAAACTGATCATACAACAATTGTCATCATTCTAACTCCTTGAGAGTTATTCCTTAGTCATATTAATAAAAGTATGGTATTTTTTAAAAGATAATCTCAGCAACTTCTCAGTGAGAACTGAGAATGTGTTCAAAAATATCTATGGTTTAAAATGACATTAATCTTTTAAAATCGTTGTGGAGGCCTTATAGTTCCACTGAGGTTATTCACATAAGCAACAGCTGAAGATAGGCCCACAATATTTCTTAACCTTAAATGTTTCTACCTGCTATGTCTGTTTGAGAGAACCATCTTACAAACGGCATACTATAAAAATTACTAAGCGAGGCTTTGAATCATTTTTCCCTCTTTTTCTGTCATGTCCTCTGTTTTCTGAAGAGCAGATGTGAGTCTCTAGTTTTTTCAAGACCATGATTCATAGTAAATAATAACTAGTATATTTTAGTTTCCCATGATTCTAAGGCTTAAAATAGAGGCTGTACCTGAAGTTGAGATTAATCAATGGTGTCATCCAGCAGAAAAAAAAAGGTATAGGCTTTAAATGACCTAACTTTTAAAATGTTCTTGATGTGTAAAAATACCATGGTTGCCCTGTTCCAATTACAGCACCGACATGTTATAAACACAGATGTCTAGCACAGAAAACAGATATTTTCAAAAATAGGCCAGAAACAAAACACTCTGACAACCTCCAGCGATGACAAAATCTGACAAGACACGGGTGCTCAATTCAGTCCGCTAAATTGAGATGTCTAGTGCCCTCCAAGATTCTTCTGTGTATCTGAAGCCCTCACCTGGGGCTGTCCTCCACGCATCACCTAAAGGAGTCCCATAGCCTTCCAGACTGGCACAGCTCAAGTGCAATACCACAAATGGCACCAGATGCTCTGTGTTTATCACGGAAAATCATGGACTTGCACTTAGGTCAGCATCTGCCCTGTCATTTCAGAGGCACTGTTAACAAATCAGAAGTTGAATCTGCCTCTCACAATCCAAAGACAAAGCTAACTCAGCTAAATAGATTTCTCTAACCAAGGAAGGCTTTCAACTTAGGTGAGAAGACCCAAGTTTCTACCTTTGATGGTGCATACCTTTGAGTAAACAAGGCTTGGTTTTGAAGGCATCAATTTGATTTGCCCGTATCCTAGGCGATTCTGAAGAAATGATAGCAAATACATTTGGTCTATCTGATTAACATTATTAGTAAGTGTGACCTAGTCTGAGATTGGCAAAATGATGTGTTTCCATGGAAAGGGAGGGAAGGTATTCAAACCTGTCCCCACAAGAATGTACTTACGCATAAAACACAATGCAAAAAGTACAACTCAACCTGCAATCATTGTACAGGTTAATTAGGGCAATTACTTTTCAATTGTTTTCAAATGAATGTTTCCAGTTTATGTGAAATAATCAAGTATTTGTGATTCTTTAAGTGGTGGCTCTCAAGATTTCTAAGCCTTTTTTTGTTTTTGTCAACTCATCTGAAAGTAGCAAACACTTTGTAGCATGCCTTCTGTGCATGTCTGCTGCTTCTTCTCTTTCTTTGTCAGGGCTTCCTTTGGTGTAAATTCAACTCTGAATAAATTTGTAGGTCACAGCAGAACTGAAAAGATAAACCCATACAAAGTTGTGAAGATACTTGAGAAACAAACTGCAAGGAAACTTGAGATACGCAAAGACAATTTTTGTACTACTACTAACAAAATTTGTACTTCAAATAAGCCATGGCACAGATACACCGTAGAAGCATATAACCAAGCAGTTGCATTTATCTTCCTGTTCATTGAGAACCTATTCCATTAAAATATGCGGTGGCTTAATTCAGAGCTTTAGTCTTTTAATTTCTCTTAAAAGAATACTTTGATGTCAGTTTATCTGACAAGGCAAGACTTCAGTAAATGAGGGAAAAAGCTTAGACGACGGAAGTGTAATCAGTACACAGTACAATTAGTCGAAGCTCTGTATCTGCTCAAAAAAGCAACTGATAATAATGCAAGAAATACTCTTTTCTGTTTTATGCAACTCACAATTAAAAAGCTTTACTCAATTATACAGAAAAAAACCAAATGCAACTCTGAGGTTTAAGTAAAATAGCTTCTCCATTTAGATCACCTTTATTGAAGGATGGGCAGTGTTCTTAAATTATACGTATACGTACATATAAAAGTTAGCTCTAAGATGGTATTAAACAGTAAGGATTTGATACACTTCAGGAAATAAGAAGAGATAGCAAAATAGAACAGATGATAGTTTTTCTCATTCAAAACCTCTTTAGAGGTAGATGTAAAAGGGACCTATCTGGATAGTGCTTTTGTAGATCCCCAGGACTGATTATGAATATATGTAACACTATTTGAGGTATCAATACTCCCAAGAATATTTTTTTATGAGAAACTGTAGCTTCTGATAGTACAAAACCAATGCTAGGCTTTTCTGCAGTATGTATAAAAATAGGTGTGATAGCCTACAGATTTTTCTACCATAGTCACTGAACTGAAAAAAGACTATCCTATTTTAAACATGGTTTTCTTAAATAATAAGAAGTAAAAGAGCAAACAAAAAAATCTTGGATTGAGTGACCATGGGCTGATATAAATGAATAAAAGTATATCTATAATTAAAGTTCTCCAGCCTGACTCATTTCCCATCAGAATTCTCTCCTCTAGGGAGAACGTCATTTTTCATCAGGAGTTAAACCAGGATAGCTATTGGTAAGCAAGTGGGAAGGCAAAACAATGACTCAGAATAACATCCCACAGCAAACATTTGAGGGTAGTTTGAAGATGACTCACTGAAGAGGCTAGTTCAACCTCCTGAATTCACTGAATTATTTTTCAATGGACTGAGTCAAAAAAACCCAAACCCAAAACCAGGCTTAGAAACAGAAATTCAGTCAAAAGTGAAACTCAAAATGAGAAAGGAATGGAAGGACTATTCGAAGGACTGATGAGGTAAGCAAGACAGGTGTCTTCACTGAACAGTGAAGTTCCGCTGTGACTGACATGTTTTAAATACCTTCTTCTTCAATACAATGCTTGAACCTGTTATTTAGCTTAAATAATGTTTTCATTTGAAGAAAACCGTCCATTTAGTCTGTTCATCACCAATTACAGCCTCCCAAAGGGACGGTCATACCTGTTGGCTAAGAACAGTTGATCCAGAAGGTATTGTTAACCAAGGTTCTGCCTGAAAACAAGAAGACTGGGTATCACAAGAGGTGAAGGATGAAAGATGGTAGCCGAGAAGCTGCCTTCATATTCCTAAAAAAAAAAGATTCTGTAGTGTCAGAAGGGCAAGGGACTAGTTTCGGCATTGAGGCCAGATAGCCTGAGTGATTGTGTCCACAATACATAGTATTATATATATTTTATATATATATATATATATATAATAATTGTTTTTTTCCCCTTTGAGGAACCTCTGACTCTAGAGGAGCACTTTTTTTTTTCTCTTTCCAGTTTATGTTGTATGTAACAAGGTGAGGAATGTGTTGCAGTCCATCAGAATGGTGCTATTTCATATCATGAAACTGAATGCACCTATCACCTGCTCTGTGGTATGGCATGAGGACACGAGAGTGTTTAGAGGTTGCAAAGCATGGTAGGAGCATAATGTTGGAAGATGATGTACAGTAGAAGGAGCTCATCTTGATGAAGTCTTGTCCATACTGCCTATTGGGAACAGTCTCTGGAATAAGCCATCTTCTGACCTTTCTGGTGGTGTCTCAGGTGATAGCCACTAGAAAGAAAACTAGTTGTTGAGGCTGAACAGAAGACTGAGTTTTATTCATTATGCAGGAGTTGTGCAGGGGAGGAAGGGCTGCCAGCATCACAATCATCAGCTATTGCCCTGTTCCCAGAATAAGAGGAGAATTATTCTGGGGTTTCTTGCAGCCCTATGGGATATATAATTAATTCTTCCTGGGAATACTGGAGATACACTTTAGATTGAGAAGCATTCTTCCACTTTGCTATTTGTTTGTCAGAACTTGCACCTGACTTGCTGGTAAGAAGTTGCGTCCCCTGTTCTTCAATTTTCACACAGAAGGCATTTTACCAGTTTTTGGAAGCACAATTCAAGCCAAAAGAAGCTTGACCAATGGGAGAAATAAGGTAAGAGACAATTTCATGAAATATTTTTAAGGAGTTATTAATATGTTTTCAAAAACTGATAAAAGATAAACCACCATAGCCTTAGCAAAAAAGAGACCGCCAAAATATGCTGCTGTGGGAAATATTTGCTATGCAGTAAATTGCCATTGTATTGATGAAGTAAAACAGATATGAATAGAACCCATAAAAATGTTTACTATAATTTTGTATATTTCATTACACTTAACCATCACATGTCAAGGACATAAAGGCTTAGCAAACTTACCCCAGGGCACTGGAATCCCATGCTAGGAACTCTCATATGTAACTTAAATTTCTACTGGCAACTAGAAAGAAAACCTAACAGCTAATCAGAAAAAAAAAGTAATTTTACATTATGATTCTTTTATTCAATGTGCACCCGCAGGGAGGAAAAAGACTTGGTGCTGATAAGTAATGCAGGTTCTCAGGAAGGACAGCTGTTGGATGGCTTCTCTCTCTCATCCAGGTAGAGATTGAAGTAGAAAGACTAAGTGAGGAAATGCTGACCCATGCAAATATAGGCAGAGTATATAGAAAAACAAGAAAGTGAAAAAAAAAAATAAGTAAAGACCTGGACAAACCAACTGAACACAGCGGAAATAAAGTATTAACCAACTGCATGTACGGAAGAGTATGTTACATGTATGTGAAATAAGTGGGAGAGCAAAAATTATAATCAGATGTATGCAATATGTCAGGCTCAGCTTGTTTCTCACTAACAGCATCTCTTTTCTATCCAGCTGTTTTCATAAAACTTATAGGAACTTAATATATTCAATATATCTTCCCTCAAGGGGAAACAAACAGACATACCACATACAGTGTGTAATTGTGAAGTTTATTACTATATTTACAATGAAATATATTTCATTATCTCAGCAGTGAAATCTTGATGTAGTTAATACAATGAATTAGGGTTGAAGTTTTTGACTAAAACAATCAAGATTAGCTAGCAATGATGGTTTCTAGTAGTCAGGAAAGAAATCATAGAATCATAGAATATCTTGAGTTGGACAAGACCAATAAGGATCAAATCCAGCTAGGATTTACAGAGTTGTTCTGATTCTGCTTTATTTTTCACTTTTTAAAAGTAAAATAACATTCTAAATAAACAATCTAATACAGAAATATTTCAACTCTATAGATAATAAAGCCAGTTCAAGTTATATCAGTGCAACATTGTCATTTAGAAAAGCCCAAAGACAATAAAATGAAGAATCATGCTTTGCATAATTGGAAGGAACTGGATTTAGAAAAAAATATGTCGAAGTAAGTGAATTGAACAATTTCATTTTTGTAAAGACTTCAATTACCAGATTTGCTTAAATTATTTGGCAACTAGTGAGAAATTCAGCTGGTAGCTCTGTGAACCTAATGACCAGAAGATTCATTTGAAGTCCACTGATGTCATGAAAAATCAAAACAAAAATAACCTTCCTTGAACCTTTACATTTATTAATGCCTGCAGGGAAGGACTGTATTATTCCTGTGTTCTTAATTCTAAACAAGTAGTTTGCTGGATCCTCTCGTGCCTACTACGATGTGAGCTTATTAGCAGTTTTCTCCATGGGAACACTAATAAGATATCTTTTCTCTATACAGCTATCTATCGTCGTAAATATCATAAATCATATATTTCTGATATTTTGAAGTATCAAATTTGGTCGAAACTAGTCAATGTGATCAGAAAATATTGGGTGAAGGCAGAGGAGGTGTTTCACGCACTCAAGCATATACGAAGCTAGAAAAGAAAAATCTTGGGTACAGTGTCTTCACTCAACTTGCATTCTGTGTTCTGGCCTTACATCACGATATTTTCAAGTCTCTTCAACCAAAATCTGAGTAAAAGATCAGAAATGAAATCACACCATAAAATTTTACACATCTCTACCCTCAAGGGGACACATCGGAAGTAACTGAAGTGGATTAAAGACAAGAAGTGGGAGAATGATAACAGGCCAATGCTGGGCAAGAAATCCAATAAGTTACTCCTCTGAAAAGAACAGGAAACATTGGAACTTCAGTTTCTCAACAGATGCTCACTGAGAACAGGCTAATGAAAACAACTTGCAAAGCAACTTTAGTACTTAGAAAACCATATCTGTTCAAAATAAAATCATCTCCTCTCAACTTTTCCAATCATATTGCAACACAAATGCACATACATGATTTCTGTTAAAAGGTGCAGTTATGGTGGGGCTGAGGATTTTTGCTATGTATCCAAAAGAACAAGTAGGAGTCTTACTTCACACTCATGTCAAAGCTGACCTTCAGTGACCCAACTCTAAGGGATGCAGATTATCAAATGGGGAAACCAAGCGGACTCGAATGTTGCTCATATACTGCCAGCTATAAAAATTCTTATCATTTAACTATTCTTACCAAAAAAAATGCCTAGGTTTAAGACAGATAATTTGTCTGTGTGTTAGGAATACCAGTGATGTTATTTTAAGCATTACTTTAGAAATTTCTAACTGTTAGATAATGGCTCACAATGTGTTTACGAAATGATTTGTCCTGCCATCATACTGCCCTTCCGAGTCTTCTGGAAAGTATTATTTTTGTAGCATATAGAGCACAAAGTATATGGAGATCCCAGTCATACATCAGTGCTTCAATATGCCTTCTGCATTGCAATATACAAGATATTCTAAAAACACAGAAAAAAGAGGGATCCTTGCTCAACAGATCTTGCAGTTGACTTTGATATAGTCCAGTCTTGCATCTGTAGCAGTTTTTAACACTTTTTGTGCTCTTTTGTAACACTACATGAGAGAAAGTGCCACATACTCAGTTGGATCTGTATTGAAGGCAGTGCCCCATGCTAGACAACATGAACATTTGCCACTAGTGTCAATGAAGCTGTATAATTAATTAATGTTTAAAGTACTTCAGGGATGAAAAGTACTATGTGTTATTATTTCTTGATGGTGGTTTATGATGAGTGTATTAAATTAAAGTCTTTCTGCTAATTCATGAAATCTCAGAATGAATCTTTCGCTGGACCATTAAGATATTGGAATACTTATTCTACAGGTAAACAGAAAAGCAAAGCAGGTTGGTTGTTTCCAGCATATCATCAGTAAAACAAACGGATTTTTTCTTTAAATTAAACACAAGAAACATGAGTTAAACCACAATGAAATGCTTAGGAATTTTACTAATTGTAGGATATAACTATTTACTTTTTTTTACTTTTATCAAATATTTTCCATTGTTGAATAGAATCACTTTTCATTGATAACTAAATGCACCGTTGACAGTTTTTGGTTGAGTTAATTGGTACCAGGGTCAAATACTCTCTGTGACTTTCTGTCAAATGACATGGGTAAAAAAACTCTGACTGGTTTAACTACCTGGAATAAATGCCAGTAATCTCAAGTGCTAGTGCAATTTGCTGGATTTCAACAGAAAATAATCAACTGACTATCACAGCAAAGACAATTTCTTGCTTCCTCAGATAAGACCTACATTTGAGAAAAGAACAGCTCAGTTTCTTTGTTTTCCATCACTGAAGAAGGATCATTTAGTTTTAGAATTTTTAGTTACTAAAAATGATTATCAGGTTTATTGTAGGGTGCATTAATTTTGAATATATGTGAAAGCAATGTATATACAGAAAAGATGCAAAATAATCTTGATAATTTTTTTTTATTCAAAAAACAGGCTTTATTTCATAATCTGTTAGCAACATAAAGAAAGGGAAGTAAGGAGTCAAGTATTTTTTTATTCTAGGACAGGACTGAGCATTAATTTCTCCAAGGAGCCTCCTCAGAAGTAATTTCTAGTAATTTTAACAGATGTCCACACTTCAGAGTGTATTAGCTACATTGATTTGTATATTTGTTCGCATATTATCCTACTGAGGTTATAGATGAAGATTTTAAATTTTTTTTCCTAAGTTTTTCTCTTTTTGAAATTCTAATTTTAAAATTCCTCTGATTCCTTTTCATAGCAGAATCCAAGTCCTACTTCTGGAAATACACGTGAAGAAACAAATATGTCTCTGTTTTCAAATTAATGTGTCTCTGTCTTCTCATGATAAGTTTTGTGAGTACTTTTACATGTCACACTTACAAATGTGAAATATTGGAGAATGGAGTTCGAGTACTAGTAATATATGGCTTTTAGCCTGTCATATTTTTATTTTGTCTCCTAGGTAGATCAAGCAGCCTAGTAAAATCTGTTTCTTAATTTGCATGAGGCATGAATCCTCTGGGGCTTGCGGCGTGCTCTCCTTAAATCTGCTGACAACAGCAACTGCACAGTGCTGCACACACACACTCAACGGCAGCCTGTGGGGTGACGAAATGGCTGAGCAATAATAGATTTGCAGAGGGCATAAATCTGCTACTGGTGATTTGATATCCTGCTTCCTTCTCTTAAGAAAGTAATAGGTTGGGAGGAAAGGTAGGTCGCGTGGCAGCAGCGAAGACATTTGGAAAGGAGATGGTCAGAAAGTCAGGTTCCCTAGGGAGACGAGAGGTTGTTTAACACAGAGTTATCATGGGCAGGTGGTTGAGAGCCCTTTGGCACCCATCAGAAGGCAGAAGCAACAGCTTAACTGGTGGCCTAAGCAGTGATGCACTGTGAATGTAACTACAAAAATTTCTGCACAGGGATGTTACCTCAAATCATTCAGTAACCACCCAAACTGAACTGATGGTAACAATTATGAAAGTACCCGCATCAGGAAGTGGTAGAGAATTTTTCCACCAAACTTCCTTCCAACAGAAAGTTAAGTTGTCTTAACTAAGCAGTACCACTGTTTCTCTCAAAAGCATTATACTTGTTCTAGACTAATAGCTATTTCCCAAATAGTTTTAAATTATATATTAATTCTGGTATGTAAAACTAAATACCCAACTTACGTAAAATAGATTTTAATAAATTGATATTTTAAAAAATGTGACTATGTAGTGATGTCATTACGTCATTTCTTACAATACTTAAACAAGTGGAAATACAGAAATTCACCTCCCTGTAGAAATTTTATTTTACAGAAAAATTATTAATAGCAGCATAACTCAGATCAGAATAACTGATAGTTCTCTATACTGTTATTGACAGTTGTTCTCTTTATTATATGGATAGTATTGAATTGTAGATTGATGTGTCACTGTGATAACTTATTGTAGTTTAAATAGCAGAAGTAAAATTCCCAAAGGTTCTTTTAGAGGAGGTAAGGGGAAGTACCAGGAATAGAAAAATTCTTAACTGATGATTATAATATAACATTACTTGAATGCAAAAAAAAATAATTTGTAAATATATTTTAAAATTAAATGAAAAGCTTTACTGAGATATTAATGGGAGAAAGTTGAGAAGTATTTTGAATAATTTTCCCATATTACATTGATCACTGAGATGAAAAATCCTGGGTTTGCAAATGCATTATTCTTAGAAAGGAACACTAAACATGATGGAAACTCAGGTGTTCAGTTTGAAAAAAATCAAGGCTTTTAAAAATAATACCTTTTAATTCCAATCTCCCTGTTTACAATCTTTTTAAATTTTGAAAGAGAAAAAAATGCATTATTAATGGTAAAAACAATAAAAGAGTCTAATTTTGGTCCTGAAAGGGATAATTAAAATAAATCTGATGACGAAATTGATGTTTGAAAAGTCATTGCTTTAAGAAGAATATACATCATAATACACTAACACGACTGATGTAGTATACATGAAAAATAACTTGTTTATATTGTTCAATGTCTTAGTAAATATCTTGATCAGAGAAAATAACCATTGCAGTAGTCACTACACATCATTCTTCTTGCAAGTTATATGGCAGAGTAATGCTAAAATTTGACTGCGAATTAAAAGATCATGACCTCCTCAAATAACCTTTCAAGACAACTTCCTCAGCATCCTTCTTCTGGTTTGAAAAAAATGCCTTTGCTGAAGCAGCTCTTCCTATAGTAGTATGTTTGTTATAGTGGAAGTGACATAGATTATCGTTCTCTATAGTGTGAGCCTCTCTTTTCAAAAATTTAAAAATTTTCCTTGTTACCCATCCTACCTTTGTTCTGATGGTAACAAACACAAAATACTATGGCTATAAAATAACCCTGTGTAAACCTGCCCTCAGACGAGTATTCTCAGCATCTGTGTATATATCTAAGATCATGCTGACCCTTCACACGCGAGGCATGAGTGCAGCCTGAAAAGATACACCTAATAGAGCTTAAATTTAGCAGGGTAAAGCAATCAAAAGTTAGCAGCTCAGGTTTCAGTGTGGGCCTATGAGAACATCCTTTCAGAAACTTAACTACAGGTATGACTTTTGTGGAATAAATGCTTCAGTCAGCTAGATGAAAGCAAGTTTAAGTATAGTTATAGTTGCTGCAATCATACCCTCAGTTGCAATATAGACATAACATAAGACCTCCTATGGAGAAATAAATCAAACTCTGAAAATCAAATACATTTGGTTTCCCAGATATGTTTCAGGTAATTTACAATTATAAAATTTGCACAGTAGGACTGCTGCTTCACCATGATATAAGCTCTTCTGCTGTGCTACATCAGTTTTCTCTGTAAAAGGGAAAAGAAGGATAGGAAGTTATTTTAAATTAGAAAAAGAGATGCTAAAACAAGAAACTAATCTAAAACAGTAGTTTCAGACAGCCACAGATCAAATCATCCATGCAATCTTAAACTTCATCTTGAGCAGAGAGCTAGGGAAAAGTGCCTTTTCTTTCCTTGATTTTTTTTCCTCAATAAAAATCTGAATGATTTGACTCAATGATTTTTCACGCCACAAAATGCATAAATGTATGTGCCACTATGATTAGGTTTATAGTCACATTAATTTGTGCAGTTATACCTATTACTGGTACTAATACAATACTTCATACGTTTCCTTTATCTAATTGCGCACACATACAAAAATCCTTCTATACTAAATATAAGAACTTACGATGGAATACAATGGGTTTCTTCACTGTTTCCAGTGACAGGTTATAAAATGATATACTGATTTCTTGTTTCACACATTTTTCTCATACTTATTACAGGAAACAATGTAAAGCTAGTAAAATACACCTGAGAAGTTCAAAGAACAAAAACTAAGTTGATACCAGCCTGCTCCTAATTACTAATATTTACTACAACTGCATGACAGATGTGTATTAGTAAGTGTCCTGGTTTTAGCTGGGACAGGGTTAGCTCTTCTTTTTAGCAGCTAGAAGAGCTCCGTGTTTTGGTTTTACTGAGGCTCGCTCTGAGAAGAATGCTGACAGCAAGCTGATGTTTATAGTTGGCACTGAGGTCTCAAGGACTTTTCAGCTTGCCGTGTTCTTGCCAGTGTGCAGGAGCACAACAGGATAAGGGGGGAGCATGGCCGGGACAAGGGGTCCACGACTCTCCTTACGATTTGTACTTGGACTTAAGATTGAGGGCCAAACTGGCCAATTAGTATTCCATATCATGCAGCGTCATGCCCGGTATAAAAGTGAGGGTCAGCCGGACAAAAGGGCTTTTGCACTTTGGCTCTTTCGCCACTTCTGCTCTTTTGTGCTTGCTGCGCTTTTGCTCTATTGCCTTTTTTTTCCCCCCTCTCTCTCCCAGTACTCCCACTCTCGGAGTACTCTCTCTCTCTTTCTCTGCCCCTCTCTATTTCGGGGCCTCGCGTTCGTCCGGGATTGCAGCTTCGGGATGAGACGGGCTTCGCATACGAGGGGGTGGTGAGCATCTACACTGTGTATTAAATCATCTGTATTAAATTGTTCTTATCTCAACCCACGGGTTTCCCGTTTATCCTTTAATTCTTTCCCTCATCCCTGGGGCTGGGGGAGGGTGAGTCAACGACTGGTGGGGGGGCGGTTTGATTGCCAGAGAGGCCTAACCCACGACAGTAAGATACATATGTTACCTCTTCACCAGATTAAGCTAGAACACCCTTTTAATTTTAATTCAAAACTAGATGGTATAAGGTATAAAAGCCTTGTGACTTCTTTTGTGAGACAGCTCTTCAGGTTAAAAGTAGTCTAAAGCATTCATTCACCCAACAGAAAACCTAAGATACACTTTGTACATGACAGTGCCTTCTCACTGACTGCAGAAGTTCAGAGTTACTAGGCATCAAGAACCAGTAAAAAGGAGGTATGTATACATATCTTCTTTTTGTATGTGTGTATATATAGACATTAATTCATATAGGATTATAAGAATTCCTTGCACACATCCAAGGTGACAGATGTGGTTATGTCATGTTTAGCAGAGGTCTGATCCGTTATCTTCTCAAGTCAGTGGAAATTATTTGGCTTTACAAACACTGCATGAGACTCATAGAACTCTATGGACTTTTTAATATCATATTAGGTCATTTTGCCTAGTAGTAAAATTCATAAAAATTTCTCTCACTGGAAGAAAAAACTAACTAGTTAACAAAACTCTCTGCTCTTTGAAAGAAATTAGTTCCCTACAGTTATTCAAAGTTATTTATGAACAATTTTGTGTAGTTTCATGTACTTTCAAACACCAACCAGGTGTTTCAACACTTTCAACAACCAGGTGTTGCCATCACTATCTTGCACTGGTAAAATATTGTTCTTCACTGTCAATTCTTTTAGAAATGTCAACTCTTTCAAAAATGTACCAGTAGCAAACACAACATCCCAGGAAGATGGATATTAGCAAGAGTTTTAGATACATTAACATTGATACCAAAGTATCATCTGTCTGTGGCTTCCTTTGGATCACCTGGATGTTTTGTGAAGAAACCAAAATTCCACAGAGGATTCAACTTGGTCCTCTGTAAAATTATCATAATTCGGTAAAGGAAAGAACTTAAGAGGAAATGAACAGCACAGATATTCTGTGTTGGTTTCAATTTAAGGATATGTGTCTATGTAGCTAGATGCAGAATATGATGGGCTCATTGCACACACTCTCTAAGCCAGCTGGACTTCACCAGCAAGGTCTGGAAGCCATGGAGACCCAACAGCACAGATCCATGCCTGAGTCAATGAGCTCATCCTAAGGAACAAAAGAGAGAATAAAGTGGAGAGAGGAACCTACAAAGAGGACAGAGGGACCTACAAAGAGGAAAGAGGGAGTATATGAATATCCTTATCCCCAGATCCCATGCAGGGACTGTAGTAGCTTCTAGTACTTCCTGCCTCAGGGGCCTCCGGCTCTCCTAGAACTTCAGACCTTCTCCGTCAGAGCTTACTCCAAGATCTTCCCTCCCAGAACTTTCAAATCCTGGTCTCCTCTTTGCTCATGCCTTCCTCATTCAACTTTATGCACAGTGCTCTACTTTTGTCCAAGTCCCTAGGCTTATTTAGTGCATTTGACAGCTACTCAGCTAACATCGACCCTTCTCTTACAACCTGTCCTCACAATGAACCATCCTATGAAAGAATTCTTTCTGTATTTGCCTGATCCAAGCCTTTCCATTGAGAACCTCGTATAGCTTCCATTCACATCTATGATCCTAGAACTAATTCATAGAATTGCATTAAATATTTCCATGAACAAAGTAGAGAATTGTGTGTCCTAAATAATACTGAGATTCCTGAAGAAATGTAAGTGTCAGTGACTTACCAAAATCTATGGATCCCAAAACATATTTGATGATTGGGCTTCAGTGATTTTCAAAGGTGACAGAGGAAGTTAATGGCAGAGAGACAAATTACAGAAGAATATAAACTGCAAAATTATCTTTGTTTTTTTAATAAGTGCCCTAGCTTTAATAAGGCATTGCAGAAAATGTCATATTGCTGGATATAGTGCACTGAATTCTAAATTTTTCTAATTCCTCAGACATATCCTTTCCCCAGATCATGCCTCCTCATTTCACCTTCTCTTTGATTGAATGTCTGTGTTCTATTTAGCCACTTATCAGACTACAGTCCTTAACCCTGCAAAAATTTGCTTTTATGACTTGTGAACAGTAATAGGGCTCAATGCTACAGCATTTCTTCCAAACAACCTGTGATTTGCAGCACTCAGAGAAAAGAATTAGAAGTAAAAGATCTCTACTTGTATATACTCTTACTGTTGACTTTCCCTCAATCCCTTACGTAGACAGGATTTCATTTTGAATTTTCCAGTTGTCATCAAGACAAAATGATAGCCTTTTTGCTACAGTCTCAATATTATACTGCGACATCTGTTGGTCCTTTTCATTTTCTTGTAGACTGAATCTTTTTTCCCACTGATTCTTTTGGTCTGCAGTTTCTTATTCTGAGCAAAAGAAAATGTACTGTTGGGGTTCTTTTGCTTATCAAAGCCATTCTTTCACTTTTTCTGCTAATAGCTTTTCATGATCTCTACAGTAATTTAGCTTAAATAACAAGCATAGCTGTTCAAAGTAATATATATTTTCTGTTATTCACAATCTTCTCAGGGTAGCATTACAAATTTTAAGCAATATTTCTAGATTTGGGGCTAAACTAAGAATGGATTAATATATTACAAAGTGTCATGTTTGCACTTTATTTTTGTTTTACTGATGCATACAATGACCAAACTGTCTTATCTTTAGGTTGCCATTTAATCTTTTTTAGTTATGACTCATACATTAAAAATAAACAATCAATATTTATATGTATCCTGAGTGGGCTCTTGTAAGGAAAGATGAAGATGTTCTCTCAGAAGATCTAAACCATTCTGTAGGCAAGTTATTTTTAAAAAATGACATATTTTTGAGTAAGTGGAGATCCTGCTACTGTGGGAATATTTGACTGCATGCAATCTTGGCATTGATTCCACCCACCTCAGGCAGAGTTATGTATAATAAAGCTTATCAATGCATTATAAATAGTTAAGGAAGGGCATAGTTTCCTTTTCTTTTTTTTTTTTGACTAATGTAGTAGAAACCTTTATATCTTCATTTTTCTTTTAATATAGGAACCATATTACTAAAGAAACTATGCTTCAGTTCTGGAAGCTATAGAAGTACGTGGATAGGCTTGTGATGCAGATTCCAACCAAGGCATTTTCTATCCTGCTACTGAGCACTCTAAACTCAACTGGAATATGACAGTAATTTTAAAGTATACGAAACAAAACTGACACTAGGCAATGAGTCATCTTTCAAACTGATGAAATATATATATGCATGTATACACAATCCTTTATCAATAGTATATACCAATTTGTAAAGATATTAGTTTAATCTGCTCCTTCTCAATTAGCAGCAATGGTTAAAAATTGCATAGATTTTGTACTGCAATCCAAATGATATAAAAAGAGAAATAAATTCAAGTATTACTTTTTCTAGTAGTTGATCTATATGCTGTTTGTTTTAACTTGTGGCTGGCAAGACAGAAAACATGTAAAATGGGATTTTTGATCCTATGATAAGCTTATTTTGGTTTCTGCCCTGTCTCCTGGTGAGGACACACCCACACAGTTTGGCTTATTACCTCTAGGCATGACTGATTCATTTTTGATGGAAAAAATGGCACAACTGTACAAATTAGTCAACTGGAGCTATCACTGAAGGAAGGTAGAGCACATGAAAGACTTTCTTTGAATGCCCAGATAAATCCACTTGACTTTCACTACTAGCATCTGACAAAGCTGGCAAATACTCTGGTGCTATAAAAGCTTAAGACACGCAAAAGCCTTTGATGCCTTATTTGTCGGAACAAGTAGTGGAAAATATTATCTATTTCAGAGCAGGAAGGTGAACGGCATGAAATGTGATGAATTTGGTTTGCTAGGATTATATCTGACTTTTTCTTAGTGAATTATAGTAAATACAAGCTATAGAAATTTTTCGTGACTTCAGCCTAGCACAACCATCTCTGTTCACCACAGGATCCTGGAAAATAGCCTGTAGTTTGCATTGACTGTATTAATTAAATAACACCTTAGAATTTACAGTGGCACTTTATTTTTTCTCTTCAGCTTTATAACAGGAAGGTTATTGAGGACTTGACTCACACAAGTGAGACAAAAGCTTGGGAAATAAAATAAATTTTAGTACAAAATCATGACAACGCAAAAGCACAATAACACTTGACAGAGGAAGAGAATCAATATAAATTATTAGTATCTGCCGATGCACTACAATCTTCTCATCTCAGCTGGGAACTAATACAGGTACTGTCTCACTAGAATTACAGATCACTGCTCCAGGAAGGTATTGATCCAGTTTGCCTGAATTCTTAGTCAACAGAGAGAAAGAAACACCTCTGAAGACCTACAGAGACAGATCCAGTCCATCTAACATAGCCGCTTTCTTTTTTAAAATGACGACACTGCAGATGCGGTCAACATGTTTTTTGCTGAAATCTCAATATCAGCAGAGCTCTGCTTGTGAGACAGGTAAGACAATCCTCTCTGTCCAAAGCAGCCACCTTTAAATATTAACAACCAATGTTAAGTGCAAAGCAACCACTAAAAAGTTAGACAGAGTCCTGGAAAGTAGATGGACTGCATTGCTATTTAAAACTAAGAGAATTTTGAAACGGACCTAATTCCTAATTTAAGCAGGATTTAACACATGACTAAATCCCAATATACACTAGTTAGACAATCCTTATGGGGAGTTCCAAAAAAGAAAGGTGAGATGGTGGTAAACAGCGTTCTGAAGAATTTTCCTTCCAATGACACCATGTTGAGACATTTTTTTTTCAGAGTTGCTTCTATCTGCACTCTTCTCATTACAAATTTCAGAAGCACTATCTTTGATTAGATATACTTACATATTATATCTATGCAAACTACATATGTTAATTATGCAAATAAAAAATGTTAAAATGTATTACAGAAATCTACAATGTTACGGTGAGAGTATTTTTTACTGTGATTCACATTTCTTCCATTAGCAGTTCATCATTTTTCACAATGTCTTAACAAGTCTTCTAAATTATTCAGCATTGCAGTAATAATACTAAATTGTATAATATAACATTATTTTTAGGTATCTTGCAAACTTGTGTTGAACTATTTAACACAGATCTTCAGGTCTGTTTGTTCCCTGCTTACCACTCAGCCTGGCTATGTCTGTAACTAGCTGTGGATATAATTTAAAATCTGGTTTCCTAAATATCAGCAAAGGCAGGCCAAAATTCAGGCTTTGTTACAAAACTTTAGGTAGCTTCGACTGGAAAATGTTTGCTATTAAAGAAACTTAAGCACTCAAACAAATGCAATTATTGCAAATCTGAGTACCGTGATCTCAAACCTCCTGCCATCCCACAGAATCGCCATCTCTGATTTAAGTGTGCAGGCCTGCCAAACTGCAACGACATGCCGACAGGGAAAATATGGAAGTAATGATTTATCTGCCTAAGCCAATCATGAATTGGAATGCTGAAAATCTGAGAGGAACTAAAGCATCTACTCTTTATTAAAGATCAATGTCTTAAGTCTAGCCAGACAGGCAGTTCTTTCTGACTGAGGTACCTTGGTAGGAACCCTCTCCTATTAATTGTCCAGAGATTAGTTTTCTGTTAAGAAGAAAACAACATTATGTGTACAGTATAGCCAATATCTTAGCAGTTGAAATTCCTCAGCTTAGCGTGAAATTTGGTGTCAAAATCCTATTTCATCCAATTTGAAGCAGTGACTTCATCACCAAAATCAGTGCTAAAATCATCAGAGGTCTGAATAGCATGATCCTCTTTCAGATGTTTCTTCTTGTACTACTTCAGTGTTTTTAAATACTTATATCCAAAAAAAATATTTGGGTCTCAGTTACATACACCACAGGTGAGGAATCTAGTCTCTAAGGTATAGTCCTGGCTCAAAGAATACTTTGTTGGTTACAGAAAACAGAAGAATTTCAACGTGAAAGACTGAGATTCTCCATCTTCCAATTGATGTCCAACTTAGGGTGTCTGCCCAAAATACAGGTTCAGGTCACTGTCACTGCCTTATGTCAGGCAGACTAGGAATCTGATCCAAAATCTCTCATCTCGAATGGGCTTAAAATTGATGCAGTCTTTTGCCCAGCAGCTTCCTGTTGTATACAGAAAAGAATAAGAATTCTTTCATGAATAAGAGGTCTGACATAAAGTCCTGGCAGGGCAGAGCTCTGGTCCTCAGAGGTTCATGAGATGACAGCATCAGTGTCTAGGTATCTTTCCATCTGCTCAGTGACATATACTGGTGTATATGCCAGAGATGGAGCTAGGGACTTTGAAAGGTAAATTAGATCTTAAATATTTTGCAAATCTCATCCATAAATCGAAATTATTCTTGCACTTGCAGAGGACAGGAATTTCAGAGGACTTTTTTCCATCTCTTCATATCTGTTTAGAGTTTGACCAAAACAATATGAAATACATTTTTAATCAATGTGAATGGTATTTCCCCACTAGAATACATTAGAATACATATAAAACACAAAAAGTTCTATTAAGTTAATATATAGAGGACGTATTGTGCCCTTCCACTTAATGGACACTTTCTTTCTTTGATTCTTAAATATTCTCCAGGTATGGACCTGCACGCAACATTCTTCTTAAACATTGTAATATAAATTAAGTAAAATGATTTTTTTTATTTTTTTATTTTTTACTTATATGCATTTTTGTATGGGGGAGTTCCAAAACTAATTTGATTGGAATGGGATTTTTGGATTCTGCCCACAAAATTGACTTGTCTAAGTAGAATTTATCACCTTCTCCCAATAGATTTAAATAATAATAATAATGAGAAATTTCTTAAAACCTCTGCAAATGATAAAAGGAGGTTTTCTTTCAGCTCTGCTACCATCCGCTGTTTGTGTTCCTCAAAGCAACAGAAAACGACAACCAAACACATCTAAATAAAACCATTTGTACAATTCATGAAACACTGTAGAAAGCAACTTGCTCTTGAAATAAATAGCAGCTTTCCTGTGATTAAAAAATCTACTAAGCAGTTCTATTCCAGATCACTCCCACACACAAAGAGTCTGCTGTATTTTTTGAACTGCAGAAGATACTAGGATTTATATTTCTTCCAGCTGCACATGAGCATTAACCACACGGAGCCAACTTTCTTTTTATTGCAACTCTTGCTGATGCAAGGGAATTACCTACTGAATAAAATGTCTGTTCCTGGTTCCAATTCTAAAGTATACCAACACAAATAAGAGTTACAGCCAGGAAATACTCATATAGATATTCCAAAGATGGAACCTTTCCTTTAGCTCTCTTTCCAAATTTTCTTCAGAACTTGAGATCAAATATCTCCCTGCATGCACAGAGTAGAAAAAGAAATATAAATGTAGATATTTGATTGATGTTGGGTTTAAAGATGAACAGCATTCTTCATACCTCCAACCTAAGCATCTAGCTTCTTAAGAGACTAAAATAGAGAGCAACAGAAGCTGTACTTTTCAATGGCCACAATGATAACCAGAAAGCTTTTC
This sequence comes from Tauraco erythrolophus, assembly GCF_009769465.1. Lineage (NCBI taxonomy): Eukaryota > Metazoa > Chordata > Aves > Musophagiformes > Musophagidae > Tauraco > Tauraco erythrolophus. The sequence continues at coordinate 47,392,423 of NC_141468.1, read as the reverse complement.
TTCGTTGAAAAAAAGTCTCATTTTGCGATGCAAATACTTTCTTCGTATTAGACTACAGAAAACAAGTAACCCTAAAACACCTCAGACAGAAAATAAAACGCATTGAACTGCTTTTCCCTTTTCTATATATGCCCAAATTATCTTGTCTAAAGACTTTTGATTTTAAAAAGAATGAGCCGGTTCTTTCTTGAAGTGAAATATCTTAGCTCAGCGCTCACATGCTCACAACACATTTATTGCTAGGCTGCATTAGGAAACAGGCTTTCTCATGTTGTCATACTAATTTGTTTCTTCTTTCCTTTGTTAAAGCTTCTTCTGTTATTCTTTCTTTTGTCCATTTTTACTTCATGTCTTTTTCAGCTGTGAAATTCACTTCTGTGTTTTTCACATTCTAATGATTATATTTTTTTTGCATCCTGCTTTTATCCTTCAGTTCCGTTCTCAGTCTCATCGTCTAGTCACCAGAAAGCTACACAGAGTTGGTGTCATGCAAAGCTGAGTTCTGCAGCTGTAGCAACAAGAAAGGTGATGCTGTTTTCTCCACAGCCCAAGTCAGTACTCATACAACTCAATATACATCAGCACAAAACAGGACCTAGAAGAAAAGGTAGAAATATTCACACTAGACAGAAAACCTATTTGTGGGTTTTGGTTTTTTTTTTTTTTTAGACATGGTAAGTATGGATTTGGAGTGTTTGTGATTATTTGAAATCAGTTTTCCTGATTCATACTGAAATTTTTCTATTCAGTATGTAACCTTCTCTCCCAAAAGAGAGGATATGACTCTGAAAATTGTTAAATTTCATTATAAAGTTTGAGAAAGTTAAAAACCTTACAAAGCGGAAATCTGTACAAGCTTGCATTGCTGACTTGGTAGTTTTCAGGTGATCAAGGTACCTCTAGTGCTATGCTCTGGTACAGTGTACAACACTCATCAAAGCATGCTGAATAAAGATATGCAATTAAAATTGTAATGCTACTCTATAAAAACAAATAGACACACACATATTTCCCACAGGTACACCAGTACTCCTCAATTGTCCAAAACCCTTTCTGGACAAGTCTGAACTCACTCCTTTGAAAGGCTTGATCATTCAAGTATTTTGAGATGAGGAATCTGCTCCGTGTACAGCATGTTATCTTCACATGTGTTGGGAAAGGTTCAGGCTTTTTTTGTTTGTTTGTTTGTTTTGTCTTAGTGTACTGCATAAACTATTTCATAGGGAAAAATATGGTATCACTTAAAAATTAGAAGTGACAATGAATGTTCGGTTTTCCTCTGCATAAGAACCCCTAAGCAGATGACCTACTCCCGAATTTCACACATCTAAACCAAGTTGTTTCTAAAGGAATGAATTCTAATACTAGTACATGTTCTGAACATGCCATTAATCCACAATTAGACTCATCATCTTCAAGAGGGGTGCCACAGTAGTTATTGAAAAGGATGTCCAAGTGCGGTCCAAGAAAGAGGCAAGTGTGATATAACAGTACATGCAAATTAAATTCAAGCCCTGTAGCTGTAAATTTCATCCTGTGTTCAGCAAAATTTGAATATGAAAGATTTTTTCTTCTACTCTATTTGCTGTCTTACTTGCAGAAGATATAAATATACTGGGAAGAGAGGATTAATTTGTTTTGAAAACTGATACATCCGATGCTTTATTTGCTGACCATCTAGAATCATATTGTGACACATTTAAACTTCTGCTGATTAGTATTTTACTTTGAGAACAGTTTCATTGATTTTTGGCCTGGCCCTGAGTCCGGGGAGAAAAGTGCCTAGTATGTGTTCTGATTTGGTTTTGCTTTACATCAGTGATGCAGAAGGAAGGACAACTGATATGTCATTTGAAAAGAGGTGATGTCAAGTCAGCATGCTTCTTTCTGCTCTTCTCCCCCTTGCTGAAGAATCACAAGGGCACATTTAGACTTCTGAAGTTTGAGAGCTCTTTTCTTGAACTCTTTTTCTCAAAAAAGACCATAGAGAGGTATCTGAATGATCTCTTTCCCCTCTCCCCTCCCTCCCTCTCTCTCTCCCTCTCTCTTTTTCTAAATACCAGAGCAACTGCTACTACTTGAGATGCTGGATACATGCCTACAATGAAGGACACAACAAAAATGAAAAGGAATTCACAGTGATGCAGATACAACTTATTTATTTCCACTGTAACCATGGTTTCATCAGTGAGTACTTCTATTGTTAGCACACCATTTTAAAGGCAAAGAGGAAAACAGCAGGTCTTTCTGAGAGCAAGACAGATTTGAATTCAGCATGACAGAATGTCTTACATAAGGAAGACACAAGACTTAGGGGAGTATATTACAGTTCTCATTATTGCTAGGACATTCCTGAATTACTGAAAAAAATCACATGTTTGGCAACACTATATGCCTTAACTAATTTCCTAATACTTTGTAGAATATTCTGAAGTTATGAAGACTGCATCATGCAGTGAAAAGCTAAAATTGGACAATATATGCAGATAGTTGCTAGTACAATCATTAGTATTATATATGCTCATCAAATATTTTCTTTCAGTCACTTCATCTAACAAGCACTTTTGAACTAATTTAATGAATTCAAACTACATTCACTCCCAAATAGACATTTTATAGCAAGTCATATTAATACATTTGGAAGATATTTCTGTTCCTCTTGAAATTTTATCTGAAACTTGGAACACTACATCTTTAATCTTCACAGTTGGTATCTACTTCAGATATAATGGAAAGGATTAGTGCAATACAGAATGAAAAGTAAAAACCAATGAGGGAAGTTGTCAGAATTAAAATAAACACACATGAAGGCATCTCTATTCCCTAGAAATACTGTCTAAAAGATAATTTAACTTGATATAGTAAGAAAGCTGAAACTTCAAGCACTCAGATGGCAAGAAATTCCAAACATAAAGACAAAAAAAACATGGGGAGTATCAGTATAGCTATATTTTACTATTCAGCATTTAAAAAATTCCCTTTATGACTTACCTATAAGTATAATCGGTTAAACGAGTCAGCTCTCTGAAATCGAATAGAGTCAAGGTAGTAACTTAGTAAGAAAGTTTTATCCCTTTATATACATACCACTGAAAGTCGTGACAGACTGTATGAAAGTAATATAAGTGTTTAGAAATTCTGCCATAGGAGTTTCTGTTTATCATCTGCAGAAGAGATCTGGTCTGTGGGACAAACAGCTTACATGAGCCTCATAACTGCTGACAGCCAGCCAGCCAACCAGCCGATGGTTTTAACACTTGTATTTTGGAGGTGGTGTTTAACAACACATAGATGATGTATCTTTAGGCCAGTCTACCAGTTGTGGAGTTTACTGTTCATATGGAGAAAGGCTTAATTATTTCTCATGTTATTTTTACTTTCTTCCCTAATTCTCCCAGTTTCATATCACAATTTCAATCTCCTTGGAACTGCTTCATCCAGATTCAGAAGCACAGACCCATGTCTAAAAGGAAAACAAAACAATATGAAAGAAGACACTTACGCACTCAATGATTTTTTTCACAAGCATCACTCTAGTTGTCCTTATTCTGTCTCTTTCCTCCTCTGTACTCAGAGGTCCTAGTTAAACTACAGGTTTGACATGCCTGTCATCTCAAATCCCAGAGTCATAAGACTGCACGAGAGTAAATTTATTCTTAAACAAAATACGAAACTCAGGTTCCGTTATGTTTCAAAATAAGTCTTGAAAATGCAAGCAAAAGTAACAAATACAGCACTATGTGCAGAAAATCCGAAACTCAAGTTCAGGAATCTGTCGCAACACAGCGTGGACCTCACGGCCCTGTGTCGTCTGCCATGCCACACTTCCGACAGTGCTCTCGAGCGCTGGAGGCAAGATACTTCCTCATCCCGCCTCCCTCCCACTCCTCCCGTGGATGTGCCTCCCTTCAGCTCCCACACATTGTTAGTGCCAGCTGCATGGGGACCTAGCGGCAGCGTGGCGGCAGTGACGGGCGAAGGTGCTTCTCCGGAAGTGAAAGGCAGAGAAACATCCCCAGGCGAACACCTGGCATGCCCGGAGAGGGGTGCTTCCAGAGCCACGGGTTTGTGTTGCGTGCCGAAGCTGCAGAGGACAGCCATACGGAAGGACCGAAGGGATCAGCGATGAGATCACAGGCTGACACGCACACTGGGTGACACCTCCGCGCACCCACGTAGGCTTCTCCTCCACAAAGCTCAGTGACCTTAGACGCACCCTCGCTTTAGAACGACAACAAAAAAGCGAGAAAGCTGCACGTACTCCAGTCTTTTATTTTGTTCCTCATTTATGCGGCTCACTATTTAAAGCATTCAGTCTTTGTGTACAGTCAGTATGAAGTTATTTGTAAAAATAATGTGCGGTAAATTGGCAGACAAGTACAGTTTAAAATATAGACAATCTGTTGAGTGCTTTAGGAGAGCTGCCATAAAATTTCATTTCTTACATTATAATATGTTTAACATTTTATGCAACATAGTACTTCAAGGAAAATGGCAAAATTAAACAGTAAAGATTCTTTGAAATTGCCTTGTAAGGAAGAACGCACAGAGTGACTCTGAGGGCACAGTGGGGGCTGGGGTGGCAGGGACTCCTCCCGGGACGGCGGGGGCTCCTCCTGGGACGGCAGGGGCCGCGGCTGGGGCGGCAGGGACTCCTCCCAGGACGGCGGGGCTCCTGTCGGGGTGTGGGGATCTGCAGACCGGCCCTGCCACCGTGTTGCTGGGGTGGCAGGGGCGGTGATGTGGGGTCTTGGGGCTGTGGGCAGGGTGGGAAAGCCCCGAGGGGTTGCGACAGTCAGGGCTGATGGTACCCTTGGAGCGCTGGTTTATTGAGCTTTCAAGGGAGAGAGAAATGTCTACAAACAGTACCATTTTAACCTTTAAAAAAAGAAATCAGTAACTGATATTCTGTAATTCACAGAAAGAAATCTTCAGTGTATTTTTCCAGGAGTTGCTATTATTGCGATCTGATGAGTTTATGAAATAAGATTCCACTACTTGCACTGGGCTACAGAAGATCACAAATATCTTATAATATATTTGGGGCCTGAGGGCCCTGACAGCAGCTATTAACAAAATGCTGGTAACTTTCTACCTAGATTCATCACTTGTTAAAATTCCATAAAGACTCAGAAAACAATAATCGTTTTCTACACTCAGAAATTAATATGGGAGTCAACATACCATTGTTCAAACACATGAAGAAAAGAGAATACCAACGGTTTTTGTGATTGTAATTAAAAAATTAAACAGATGTAATGAATTATTCATTTGAACATCTAAACACTATGAAATCCAAAGTCCATTGAGGCTACAACCCATGCCTAGGCAGAGTCAGAATTTCATCCCAGTTCTTTACATCAGTATCTAGCACACAATGCAGTCTCTTTGTGTTGTTCTCGTTCTGCATTAAAAACTATCTCAAGAAAAGTAGCAAGTCTACAAAACGTTCTTACTTTATTCAGTTAAACTCAATAGGTTTGATTTTTGAGGAAAGGAAATGGGCTTTTTTGTTCAGATGTTTATTATTTAGACCTTAAATACTAAATGCAGGGGGAAGAGAGTTGTTGGAAAGCTTTCACTACTTGGAAACTATTTGGCAAAAAGCTCAACATATGTTTAAGTTCAAGATCTGCACAAACTTTCTCCATGTTTCAGTATACGATTTGCTATTGGTTAGCATTAAGACATCATTGGGTTTCATGTTCTATATGTATAGGTTTTCCTTTATTAGTAAAATGCCAAACTCAGTTTTCTTTAATCTTTTTCGTTCAAGTGTTTTTCCCAGTGTGCATCTGTAGCATTGAAGATCCATAGTAGGGAAGTTCTCAACTTTGTAAGACTTAATTGGCCCCCACCATACTTTTTAGGTTTGAGTTAAATGTTAGACGATGAGCTTTCCTGTTGCTTCTGGTGAGATTCACACAAGAAAATGAGCTGAGGACAGTTTGTCTAGGACAAACATTAGGAGAAGCTCTGAAGGAAAACAGGGTTTAGTCTAGTATTTCAAGGGGGTCATACAGCATACAACTCTGATGCTAGTGGTAGTCATAGTCTTTACTCTTCTCTCTCTCCCTAGCAGAACGAGAATTATGACAGTCATCTTTTTGACACAGTTTCAGTTTAATTGGAAAATAACTGACTAATTGTATTAATTACCCTATGAAAAACCACGTGGGTTTTGTTTCTCTCTGAATAGGCTGAGTACGATGTACTCATTGGTTAAATACATACTTCTCTTACATTCCCGTCTGGTGTTTGAAATAATTCCTATTCATGTAGAGTACATTTTTTTGCTTAAAACTGCTACAAAAATAGCTGTTAATGGTCATCTTCAGCTTTCCAGTAATAAACTGGGCAATTATTTTTACCAAAATGAAATGAATGCTAAAAAAGTAGGAAAAAAAATAAATCTCCAGTATATGAAGGAGACATGCAGAAGTAGAATGTAAACAAAAGATAATTTCTTAGGTGCGTAAAAATTTCCTTCATTCTAAAATGGTACTTCAACTGGTCACATTTTATAGTAAGATTTGCTCATTTTCATGTGATTAATATTGAAAAAATAAATAATATTTTGAGATATGATACATTTATTTGGTAATTTTCTAGAGAATTCTTACTGCATTAAGATTTTGTACGCATGATTTTTTTTTAAATTCTTTTGGGGATTTGTTGGTAGGTGTGTACATGAGTATGTGTGTGTGTATGAGATGTGGCAAGTCTCCTTCAGCTGGGATCTTTAGTTCTGCAAACAATGACTTTTTGTTCATCTCTGCTCTTCTGCTTGCCTTTCCTTTGCTTCTTCTGTTAGCTAATGGCAGAAGTGTGAAGCTTGTCATGCATACAGATGCTAAGAAATCTTTCCCATGACTGAAAATAGTTTGAAAGTAACAAAATAAATTGCTAGAAGCAATGCACATAATTAGCAGAAAATATGACTCACTTAATGGGTAAAACTTAGAAATATTGCAAATACATGTATATCTCCCTGCTACTGAATTTCTAGTCCATTACTATTTTCTACTGTGAATTTTTATTCAGATAATTGAAAAAAGTAGAATTAGCATTCGTATATTTTTCATTAAACATAATGGGCATTAAATAGCACTAAAAATATTAGCAAAGTAACATATTTGACAAGAATATATTATGCCAAGTATGCTCTAGAATAGCTTACCTTTAGTCTAACGTAATCCATAACAATCTAACATATAGACAGCAAAATAAAAAGTGGGCTCAAAGTAACTGAGTTTTATCTGAATTTAAATTCATATTACTTCGTGTTTAATGACACCACAAGCACTCATAGTTCTTTGTTCATGGATGGCTGATTATTCATGTTCCTGTATAAGTGTATAGAGAAGTACAGAAAAGAGCAAACCTAAGAGCCTTGTGTTGGTGTGCAGCCTGACAAGGAGAGAGGCTGAAAACTACCAACCCTGTTGCAATGCAGTTAATGCTGTTCAGGCCACATTATGAAATGCATTTTTCTGGTTGTAAGAACAGTACCATGCAAGCCAATTTAATGTCTCTCTCTCTTTTTCTCTCTTTTTTTTTTTTGTTGTTGTTGTTCTTATCATCTGTCATTTTTTTATTAGTATTAGAGGGTATTTTTTATTTATTTTATTTATTTTTTACTATTTTGTCAGATATATTTTGTGGGCAACAAACTCAATAGCTACATAATAAAATGGTTTGTGTATGAAAGCACATGTGAGCATATGACCTACCAAAACAAGGAACTGGTTTTGGCTTTTTGAAGTCCCGCATCTTTCACCATTTTTCTCTTATTGATGATTGTGAACCTAAGCTTGTGCCATAAAGAAGATGTGTGGTTCATATACTGGCTTCTCTTTCTCAGTTTTAATTAAGAAAATACTTTGTACAGATGGAACTAGTGCAGTCAGTCTCCTTTTTCTGGAAACAAAACTCGGAACTGGAAACCTCTAAAAAGTACCTGGTTGTTAACAGGGTCCCATGTACTAAACAAAATGAATTTACAGTGTCCAGAAACAAGAAAAATACTTTCTTTTGCTTTAATATAATTCCTTTAACCAAAAATTTGCACCAAAAAAAACCCCAACCCTAAACCAAACCAAAAATCACAAGCCAAACCTTAAAACAGTGAGAAAGAGCCAGTACATGTATATGATAAAGCTAAAAAATACGCTGGCGGAGAAAGATTTAAATTGTATTGTTATTTTTGTACTGTAAGCATATGAATTATTTATTTGAAAAGTATTTTAAAATGTTATTTGGCACATCTGTGATGAAGATTTCGCAGCCATAACACAGCCCCATTAGCAACTCATTATTCTTTGAAACTTTTTACACGCACTAGGAATGAACAGTAGATATTGGAATGCAGTCCTGGAATCTCCTAAACTATTAAATTTGTCTATTGACAAAGGAAGGCTTTATTCTGTTGGCAACCGATTATCTTATGAAGTTCCTTCCTAGCACCAGGAGTTACCATTCTCTTAACTGCAGCAAATTGGAAGTGGACATTCTTTGGCTATACATGTAAGTGAACAGTTGAAAGGTGTGGAAACATTTTTAAAGTAAAGATGAACAGGTAATTTATTTTTAAATCTGTTCAACATCCCAGGTAAGGCATTTAACCTGTATGGTTCCTTATATCCCATTTTCTAGTGTAATATTAATATACTTTTGAAGCAATTCACAATGCGTTTTCACTAACATCTGTTTTAACTAGCATCTCGTGCATTTTTTTCTTTCTCTTGTCACAGGCAGAAGGTGTACAGTGAAGTGTCTTACTTCAGCATATTTTCTTTGTGTGTCTTTGTTTTGGCATGTTTATACACTGCTACATTCAGCCCAGCAGCTAAGAAAATCCTGTGAGGGTCCTTCATTTTATTATTCTTGCTGAGCAGATGAGATTTTTCCCAATAACAAAACATTCTGTTATAATAAAAGAACAGAACTGTCAACCCCAAACTTTAATTAATCTAAACTACAGACATGCAAAAAACCCATGGAGTATTTGAAAATATTGAGAATCAGAACTTGTTTTAAAATTCCATATCCCTGTGCTTCAAATCTAGCATGAGGAGTGGAGCCTATATTTTGACTTTCTCCGAGTAACCTGCCTAGCTGAGGAGCCATATTGCACCGTAGTGCAGTATTTGCAGTTTCCTGATCATAGAAGGATTTTTATCCAGACAAATAGCACTTCTGTAGCAAAGCTGAGACATTATGGAAATCTAAGTAGTTGAAGCTGTCTCATTGACGTTACACTGAGGTAGAGTTTTCTGGCAATCTAGTGACGGAAATTTTAATCAGAATACTGCTTCACATGGGTTTAGTGTGAACAGATTTGATTTACTTGTGTGTGAAGGAACCAGGTATGACCTGAAACGTCCGTGAGATGCCTCAATGTCTTGACATTTTCAGATGGAGAGGACATTGGTCTTTACCTTCTTGCCTTTTTAAGGTTTGTGACAGAGCAAGAATTCTGGGGCGGAAAGGTAGACTAATGGAATCATTTAGTTTGTTGTGATGCTGACTATGATGGCTGGTTTATTGCCAATGGTGCTATAGATTGGATTGTTTCTTAATTATAAGATCTTTTCTCAGCATCAGTTATGGCTCATGTTATTCTTTGCTGATTCCTCTGGTCAACATCTACTTTGTGCTCCTCACACTCAGCTTTGGAATTAGTTCTTCGTTCTTTAACTCACACTATGCGATGAAGTGGAATATGAATTGAATGACATTTAATAAATGCATTATATTTATAACCCCAAACTTTAAAATGTTCAAAGTTTTTTTTTTTAAATCATGATACCTTGTTTCTTGATCACAGTTGCTGTTTTGAGAGTCTGCATATTTTTACATTTCCATGAACGAAAAGGAAGTTCCTTAGCTGAGCAATGACATAAATTTCTCTCTCATTTGCCTGGATTTCAGTGACTTTTAAAAACATCACTGGTGTCCACTCAGATCTATTCAATGCCATTGGCAAAGATCAATTTAGATCAACTTGTAAAAAAAAACTGAAGCTAGACAGAAGGAAAAATTATGCTAGAAATGGGAGAATTTTTTCCTTGCCTTCATGCAGTTTGTACTTGCACCTTTATGTAAAGATATTTGAAAAATAACTAAATTGCAGTCTAAGAATCTGATAGCACAGCTACTCTCAGAACAGCTGACTGCTATTTTTTGGTTTTTATGGTAACCATAGTAAAGTGAACTTTTCTATTACACCGTATTTCAATAGCAGTCTGAATTAAAATGTTTACTCACATCTTATGCCAATTTATTTGCAAGCAACAGTTCAGCTGAGTAACATTAGACACAATGGAAAAAGAGCAGAAGGACTGTGCATAGACAATGTTCCAAATCTCAGATCACTAAAAAAAGAGTTCCCCTTCAGTTTTCAGGTCTCATATACAACAGTGTGTGAGTAACTGGGATTTTCAAGTAGGTCTTTAGCAGCCATTAAATCATGTCTCCAGAAAAAGCAGCCTGAAGGAGTGTAATAAAACCAGAAGATTCTGATCCAATTGACCATTCCGTAGCTGGGAACTAGAGTCTGCTTTGCAGATCGTACTGAGACAGAGATGAAACCTGTCCTTTCCCAGATGAGGACTTTCAACTGTACTGAAAGGTGCTGGTTGTGCCATCAAACTCTCAAGCTTGTCTTTTATTGATCTTTGGTTGGCTTTGAACAATCCACATCTAAGCTAATGTTATGTCCCTGTTCTAAACTTTCTCTCTCCCCATCAAATGTCTGCAATGACGGATTTTTACAATTATCATGATGATTTTTAAGGCCACAGGTGCAATGTTTTTCTGTGTGAGAAACCAGGTTTATGACAGTTTTCTACAGCAACCAAGTTGTGGAAGGTAAAACCCACAGCTGAAATAGGCAAGAAATTTAAAGTGAGGAACTACAGAGAAACCCTTAAAGCTATGATAATATGCAGAGAGCCTTTGGGAAATAAGCATGAATGTAATTGTAAAGTACAATTGGAATTATAACTCCAATTACATTGGAATGTAATTTATTCACACAATATTACATTTCTTTTTTCCCAGTCTCAGCTAAGATTCTCTGAACTTTATTTTTTGCACTCTTCTCTCAGTCTCTAATGGCTTCTTTATCAAGCGAAGACTAGCTCTAAATATTGTGTCTTTTTTTTCTTCCTATGTAACATTTCTAAGACAGGTTCTCGTTTCTCCATCTCCATAAAAATCTTGTGCAGGCCTTTATCATATGGTAGTAGCTGTTGACAGGCTTTAACAAAAAAAAACGCTGCATCATCAATATTGTTCAAAACAGGGCTTCAGATATCACTTTCCATGCTTATTGCTTTGACTACATCACGTATCTTTGCAATCATTACCGGCTTCTCTGCTTGCTCTGTATATCTTGAAAGTAAAGGCAAACCTTTTCTGAGTTGGTTCCTCACCTCCCTATATGATCAGTTATTCCTTGGGAGTATGGTGGTGTCAGTTTCCTCTTTCACCCTGTTCATAATAAAAGATTTTGTAAGTCTCCACTTTGTTGGAGACAGCATGTGAGAAAGACCCATGGCGGGACATACACAGGGGAGGAAGCCAGCTTTCAGACATGTCTTTAAAGTATTTTTTCTGTCATAAGATTCTGTTTTCTTTTTTAAAATAACCTGGCAAATGGTAAGGAGGACTTCCTGTGGTAATAAAGAGTACAGTGAGACTGTACTCTTCCTACCTGTCTTTACCCAGTTAATTTATCTCCTTTAAGCTCCATGTGCTCAAATACCAGATGAAACAGAGCCAGTCGACAGACAGACTGGGCATTTCATACTTCTGGGGTAATCGACAGATTTAGTTGGCATACTTGGAGCTTTGATAAGCAAAACTATGTTTTGGAGATCTGATGGTCAAATTCCATTCAAGGGAAGCTTAAGCTCCTAATTAAATGGTACATTCAGTACCCTTCAGTTTCCATAAAATATATTGTTATGCTTTTATGTTCTTGATCAAAATTATTCATGCAGTTAAGTTTTATCAAAAGTTGTTCTCTACTGTACAGAGCATTCCCTCAATACAACAAAGCCCAAAGGACTTGCTTCATCTCAGTTTTTAGGATTCTTCCACAGTTCTTCATCTTCCATTCTTCAAAGTTTTTTCTTCTTTCATCTCATTGACCTCAAAAGCCTACATGCTGAAATAGAAGGAGGCTCCTGTTTAAATTGGTGCCACAAAGCACAGGTACTAATTGGGAGCTTCTGCACTACGCAGTAACCTCAGCACTGCAAAACGCAATACTTCAGCCACTTCTTCCTCTGTGAATCTGGCAACAGAGAAGCTAAGGGCAGCAGGTCAACTAGGACAATACTATGAGTAGCAACAATAGTCTTTCTGTGCTGGGTTTTTGCTTTAATGGTTGAAAGGCAGTAGAGAGGATCGGAATGAGGAGCTGAGGGGCCAACAGACTTCCCACAGTATTACACAAATGTTTATAAATCAAATGACTATGAAGGAGGCTTGTCTGATATATAGCTTCGCAAATAATTGACTCCTCCAGTTTGTGGAGCACAAGTTGGAATCTTTTCCAAGGCAAGCACTGAAAACAACTACCTTGGGTGAAATAGACAGTGAGCTCAGAACTCCCACATGCCTGGCAAATGCTTTTATCAGTAAGTTGCTGTTTGAAAGAAGGGAAGAAGGAACGTGTCATCAATGACGCTCGTCTTTATCAAAACTTATAAAAGAGTGATATTTCCATGCATATAGATGCTTTTATAAAAAATAACAGTGCTGAGTTCTGAAGAGTTTGAAGCTGCAAATGCTGATCTGACCTACATACCTTATCAAACCAATAATGGAAAAAAACCCATCAGATATGCCCTTAAGTTCATACTAGCCAGCCTACGTGACTGCCTGCTGAACACGTTTGCTACCACAAGTGGTTTCTGAGCTGCTTAGTTTTTCCTCAGTCACCTAACCCAAAGCTCAGATTTGCTGTGATAACCACGTGTGTTAAGCCTCTGATGCATGACAGATCTTGCCCTCAGCTACAGCGTAATCGTCAGGCAACTGCTCTGATGGTTTGTATGCTGAAGATAAATTAAGTCAGGATAAGGATCTGGAATGGCCATGAAAAGTGACAAAAAGCCACTTGGAATACTGGCAGAGTTGGAGGGGAAGAGGTATTTTATTTTGGCTCTTTTAATCCATGCATTACACTGAAAAGCCAAGCTCTGGCAATAAACCCCTGCATGTCACCAGTACTTTCTTTGCACTTGGTTTTAAGATGTCCACGTTGGCAACTCCTGTCAGCTATTTGCTTTCTACCGTACGTGTGCATCCTCTGTGCATTTACATTTTCCACAACGCAGTGTCAGGAACAAGCGAAATAATGGGCCAAACCTACTGTGAAGCCACCACAGCAGGAAGCATGGCAGCCTGAGCCTGCTGCTGGCTGCAGGTCCCCTGACTCTCCAGCACCTTTCTGAAGCAGATGAAGTGACTTCAGGCTTCTGAAGCAACAGTCAAACTCGCACGGGTGAAACATTTTTTGGTAATGTGGAAGAAATGTAAACAAATACTCGAATATTTCTTGTAAGAACGATGCTGGCGTACGTGAGTGCATTGTCCTCCAACGGAGATGAACTTAATCACAAACACTCTGAAAACCCCGACTTTAAATCCTTTTCTGGTACTCATTTATTCACGACGCCCAGTTCTTCCAAGAACCACTGCCAGTCCTATGTCTCCACCACTGCCAGTCCCACGTCTCCACATCCCTTCTCCACCCGCCTGCCTCGGGCGCCATGGGCCAGCAGTGACGGCCGAGGAGGGGCGCAGGACGGGGGGTGAAGGGTCATCTCGGGGAGATGGCGGAGGTGGCGTTCGGCGGCCGCGGCGCCGCAATCCCCGTGACCCGCCCGGCCGCTCCGCTCCGCGCCGCCGGCGTGGCGGGGCCGGCTCGAGCCGCCCGCGCTCTCCGTCCGCGCGAGACACAGCGGTCGGGACGGGAGGGGCGGCGGGCGCGGGGCTCCTTGCGCGGAAGGAAGCGGCGCTGTCCGGTTAGGATCGGGCCCTAGCGTCCCTTTTTTTTTTCCTTTTTTCCTTTTTTTTTTTTTTTTTTTAAGAAGGGGGCGCGAGAGAATTGGCGCCGTGCGAGCCGCGAAGCAACAGCGGCAGCTGCATCTGGGGAGCCGCGTGCGTGACGCAGAGGGAGCGGGCGTGATTACTTCAGAATTTATTTAAGGACCGGTGGAAACCACTGCAGCGGCTTCCAGGGGAAGTCCCCGCCGACGAGGAGCGCGCCGAGCCCAGCGGCGCCCGCAGCCGCTGCCTCCGCCTCCCGCTTCCGCCCGCCCGCCCCGCCCGTTCTTCGGCGCCCGGCGGCGCCGCGCGACCCGGCTTCGGGCGCAGGGGGCGGGCGCTTCCCAGCGCCCAGCGTGTTCAAATGCGTAGTTATTAATTACACGCCTGGACTGTTCAGATTATAGCAGATTTTACCGCTCCTTTGTCATGGCCGGATTACAGCAGATGATACGTTTTATTACACTGTATATCCGATTAGACGAGATGTACTGCCGTTTGCCCGGACTCTGTAAAAAATCACCGAACACAGCAGTCCAGAGCGCTCATCCCGCTTTCCATAGAGGCATCATCGCCGAGTCGTTGGCCAGGACTGGGCAGTACAGCGGCGGGGGGCCGGCAGCCCCCGCCTCCCGGCGGGCCCCCGCTGGAGCGGGCGTAGCCGGCGCTGCCCCGCCGAGCGGAGGCGCCCGGGCCGCGCGGGCGGGCGCGCGGCGCGCGGCGGGGCGCGCGAGCCGCGGGTGCGCCGCCGCGGCTCTCCCAGCTGCCGCGGCGGCGGCTCGGTCGTCACGGCTCCGGCTCTGCACCGCCGAGGTCAGGCTCTGCATGGTGCCTGCCAGGCAGCGCTGAGCGGTGGGCGCAAGATTTCTTCTCTGCAAAGCGGCAAACCGCGTTTGCTCTCTCTCGATCATGCAGGCAGTCGTGCGTGCATGTGGACTTCAATCATGCAGAGGCATAGTTAGCCTGGGAGGTACTGAAGAACCAGAGAAGCCTGATATCGCTCTGTTAAGTTTAACAAAACATGAGAAATAAAAGAAAGATGCTTTCGCCCTGGCCCCTCCCCCTGTAATCGCTTGCCTCCAGCTGCAAAGACGCTGCTGCTCGAAAGGGGCTGCTGGAGCTTTAAGAGCCGCTCCCCCCCCTCCTGCTCCCGACAATGGTCTGAGCCGAGCTCTGCTTCCCAAAGCAAAATTTGTAATATGCCATTTTTCCCATGGATGCTTCTCTTCTTGGCTGCTGACGAAGTGACCGAAGAAAATGCTGAGGTGCCAAGCAGCCAGTCTTGCCGGAGGACGAGTGCGGGGGCTTGGGGTTCCTCGGAGCAACGCCTGTGTCACCATTGCTAGGAAGATGGTCCAGGAGTGCTCGGCTGTGTGAGTCCCCGCTCGAAGCCGGTGGAGACTGCGGTTGTTATTGATCAAGTGAAATAGCAGACGCCGAAATAAAAGCCACTAGGTACTGAACCTTCTATTTCTGAGTTAGACGTTCCCTCCTTAGCCCCGATACCCTCCGGGAGGTGAGGTGCAAATAGAAAATCTTGCTGTCTGCCTCTTTCTGTAGTACTTGTGTGGTATTATTTAAATGCATTTCTGTAATGAGAGTTGGGAGTTGGGGAATTTCATAAAAAATGTGAAGCCAACTTCTTTTTTTTTGGTGTGGTTGAGGGAGATATGAGGACAGAGGGATGACATAAAGAACAAATAGTTAGATGAGTCCTTTTTCTAGGGTGCTGTGTTGATCACCCCTCCTGTGTGGAAGGAGTGCAGGATGCTTCTGTTAAAGGTGATATCATAGTTTAGTGGAGACTGGCAGGTAAGGAGTTAACTAGGAGGAGGAATATGCATGTAATGCAACTCAGACAATAGGAAGGATTTTCCTTATGGAATTACACCGTGCTGCCTAAGAGTGATTTTGCTGAGAACATCTGAAAAGACATACTTGCAGTAAGAACTGTTTTTATCAGCCACTATATCTATTTAATGATTTGAAAAAAAATAGCTTGTAAATGCAAAATATCTGGAATGATCCAATGAAACGAGTTTTCAAGCTGATGTCACTGTGGACAGGCTAGAATGTATGGTAGTTAGACTTCTACTTCTTTTTACTGCAGCAAAATTACAAGTAACTTGAAATTACTCCTCAACCTTGGTGTGCAAATCAAACATCTGAGTATACAGCAAATAAGCTTTTACAACCAGTTATGGACAGAAAGGTGAGGGAATAAAATTAGATTCATGTCTAAGGTGGTAGCCTTCAAGGTGAGTAAAATGAATGCTTGTCTAAGAGCCTTTGTCAGGCAGGAGCCAACTAGTATTTCATCTTCGCATTGCCGGAGCTTGCCCAAGTGAAAGAAGTCCAGCTGGTAAATTATTCCCAGGCTACATGAGATTGCAGAGATGTTTGTTACAACATTCACTTAAAAAAAATAAGTAATTCCAAGGCTCTGGGACGATCAAGAGAACAGAAGATGTCAGATAGGGTGGGGTCCAATGAGAAGAAAGATGACAACTTTTTCGTCTTCCACCTTTAATAGCATACGTACCACAGAAATTTCAAGTAGTTTGAGAAAAAGTCAATATTGAGGATGCACTTTCACACCTGGTCTGTACATGATTATCAGCATTGGTAGGTAGAAGATATATAAAAAAATTGCTCTCAATTTAGTTCTTAATGGAGTAGCTCCTGAAAAGGAGCTTTATATAACTCTTAACCAAGGGTGGGCATATCCTGTGCTGTTTGTTGCAATTTTTGTCCGTTCGCTCATCTGGATGTCTAAACTGAGATGCAGAATTCCTAATTGAGCTAATATTGAGTCCACTCTTGATGGAGACATAATGCCCCTAATGCTATGGATTTGCTGTGACATTTTTTCATACAACCTGAAATATCCTTAATGCAATGACAACGAACCACGTTCTCTTCCCGTCTCATAGAACAGATCACTTTAAACAATCGTTGCTTTTTGCCGGTTAAATGTTGTGTGCTCAGAAGGGAAACCTCTTCATGATTTCTCATGACATTGTACGCAATGGTCACGTAACATCCAGTGTGCTCCCCAGTCATGCATAACATACATTTGTCATTTTTATGCCCCTGTTTGGAGGTAGTAAAATGATAGGAGGTTGATGGCTTGCCGATGTTAGTGACTTTTCCAACCATCTACACTGATCGAAAGCCACTGAAGTCCGTAATAGAATTTCCATGAATTTAAGCAGTTGTTGGATTAGGCTCCATGCAAATGATTGGAGAAAACACTGAACTGGGAACCAATCAACCTGGAATAGATTTTACAGTAGATGATGTAGTAGATACGCAATGGACAAGGAGGAGAATGTATTTAGAGAACTTTACTGTGTTGCTCCACAGGCTGCCATGGTGTATGGGTGTGATAGGTGAGCACTTCAGGTCTAGAACTACTATTAAAGTAACTGCTTAGACTTTGTTTCAAATGAGAAGAATTCTAAAGTTGTTACATTGCCTAAAAGTCATTTTCTAGGGAGCATATATGTGCTACATGGATTTTAAGGGAAGCAGTAATTTGTCAGTATCTTGCTCCCCCTTCAGAATCTCTCAGAAGGATGGTCATAAGGTGCTACGCTTTTGGGCACTTTGTGTGCTCCCTGAGCAAGGGAATTGTAATGTTTGCTCTGTGGCTTCTGATGAATCTAACAAACAGTGTTTGTGTATTAACAGTAAATTGCTGATGACTTAAAGTAAATGCATATTGCATTGAGGTATTGCTTTATTTATGTTCAGAATACTGGTAAAGTGGTAAACTTTTTACTGCAGATAGACTAAGTTCAGTATCAATGAAGCTTTTGTTTTTAGAGAAACACGTTTAAAAAGTCTTATTTTTGTTGACTTAAATCAGTCTAGCATTAGCTTTAATTAAGTTATATTACTACAGGGCAAGTCAGCCTATTTCTGGCAAAGGAACACAAAATTTCTCTTTTTTTCCTTTCAGTAAAGAGGTATATAATGCATGTTTGAGTATTAATGAAGCATATGTCGTCTCGTTAAGCCCTTTCCCTCCATTACTTCCTCTTCTTTGCAGTCCTGGCTGTATGGGAATTGCACAGTATAATGTACATGAGGGCTTATTCTGTTTTCATGGACCTCTGTCGTCTTGAAGATACAGGGCAGAGGTATTTAATCCACTACTTGCAATTCCTAACACCCACTGAAAGAAATTCCAGCTCCCTCAATGTTTTTTCTTGGATGCCTGTGTTCCCTCATATATAACTCAGTGTGCTTCCAGTCATATCCTGACAGAGCAAGACAGCTGCCACTTTGTAGAGGGTTGCTGCTACTCTCATTATCTACCCTGTTTCTCACCTACTCCTGAGGACCAGGATGGTTAATGAAGATCTTCATTGTCTGTTTCCATTCCTCTTTCGTTCCTCCCCCAACTCCTTTTCTGCTTCATTTTTCTGGGACCAACAGCCTTCAGTTCTCCTCTAGTGCCACAAAGAGCTGCATGGACTTCCTAGATGCATGGTTGGGCACCACTGGTATAATTAAGTAGGATTTGAGGTATCAAATTAGGAAACCAAGTTCGATGCCTAAAGTACTCCTCCTTCATGTTTTCCTCCTTCTTTCATGTGACCAGAGTCCTGGTACAGAAATCCTTAGTAAATGACTAGAGTGGTAATTTAATCAGACTCTACAAAGCTGACTCCAGATAGCTGGTTGCAGATTTCTGAGTTTACTCCATTCAACATCATGTATCTTTCTCTTGAGAAGAAAGCAAGTCTGTGTTTCTTGGTTCTTGGGTTTTTTTTTTGGGTTTTGATTGTTTGTTTGCTTGCTTGATTGTTTTTTGAGAGGATGGCATTAGGAAGATTTTGTTGAGTTTTGTTCCCTGATGAGAATATAATGTATTCGTATTTTTATTTCTCATTAATGGCATAGTCAGAAAACTTCCTAAATGTACCACGCACCTCGTGCCTTTATGTATGTTGTGAACATTGAATTGAAAACAGATTATGACCTTGAATAGGAACAACATCAGTGTTTGAATTTTGGGGAAGAATATTCATCTATATTTACTGGTTCTGCCCTAAAATCTAGAAGGAGCATATACCACTTACTTACCTACTGTCGTACTGTACATGTGTGTTCCCCTGCCAAGTTAGGCTTCAGCAACTTTTCAGTCTTTATTCTAAATATATTTTTTCATTACTTGCTTTAGTGTGATTTACTGGATAGGGGAAAAAATAGAAAGCATTAAAATATTTCTTCAAACCTTTCTTTTATTTAAACCATTTGAAGGCAAACTAAAGCCAGAATATAAGTGAGGCCATAAAAATTGGTTTGTAAGACTTTTCAAACTTTTAAATGGAAAATGTTCTGAAATGTGGCATTTTATCATCCAGTATAATATTTTAGTTTATTTTTTGGTATATATTTTCTGACAAAGAGTAATTGCCTACATTTCCAAAAATAAGCACAGATTTTTGTTTAAATTTGAATGTCTACAAAGTACGTGTTTGTTTCCTGTCCTCATGTGGTTATGTTTTCAGATTTCTCTGGTTTGTGGGGTTTTTTTTGGGCTGGTGATTTTATTTTTTTTTTTTTAATGTCCCTCAGAGATTAGCGTGTTTTGTATTTTTTAATGACAACTTTATTTGCTTTTTGTAGAAGTCTTCCAAGTATATAGTCCCAAATTCTCCACAGGGCAGGCCATTCTAATAAAATAAACGTGGAGTGTTTTGGGGTTTTTTTTTGTGAATTCAATGAGATGAGCCACAATGTGAGGTGGTTTTTTTTTTTTTTTTTAATTTATTTCAAATTTCTCTCCAGCCTTATTTAAATGTATATTACATTTCATAACCTCTGTGGTAAATGAGTGAATTCTTTCAACTTAAGGTTCTCTACAGACACATGGAATTATTCAGTGTGGAAGGGACCTTGGGAGGTGATCTGCGCCAATACTTTGCCCAATGCTGAGCCAACTGCAAAATAAGATCGGGTTGCCCGGTGCAGTTTTGGAAAACAAAAAGAAGATTCAGTTATCACTGTAAATTTCTGAAGTTGAAGGCAGATATTTATACACTCCAGTTTTGCTTATTTTTGTCACATTACCTGAAAATTGTAAGTTAATTAGCGATTTAGAATTGTGGCAACGCAATTCAAGCTTTCTGCTGTAAACTTCAGAGAAGGGGTTCTGATGCTTCATGCACGTTGTTGTCTTCGCTGATCCTTCCTTTACTGTTACTGCCAGCTCTGCGTTCTTTTTCCATAATAGGACTCACCAAAGATACGTAACTGTAATTGCCTTGTAGTAGTTGATAGGAATGTATCGATTAGTGAAAGGAATATTACCCTGGGACAACAAAAACCTTAACATAGGAGCTGGCACGTGCGGACCGAATGGAGAGATTGAAATATGTGCACAGACTCAATGAACATACTTTTGCGTATGAATTTCGGTGTGCACATTGTATAAAAGCAATTCAGAAGAGTAGAAGGCTGAGAACTCCGTCCTGATCTTTGATCTTTTGGGCCTGTCTCTGGTTATGTAGTTATATCCAGTCAATTGTATGACAAGAGAGCAGGATCTCAAACTGTTGGCTGATAAACAGAATTAGAAAACATGGAATGTCCAAATGTCAGTTTATGACTGTATTTGGTCTATCTGAAAGTTATGGTTTAGAAAATCAAGTCCTGTGAGCCTAACCAGTCTTTGAAACAGTAAGAATGGAGGACAAAATGGAAGTTTAAAGATAGTCCATTATTTATCCTGCTGAGTTGTGTTCTGAGTAGAATTGATATCTGCATGAATTAATAAGGACTGTTTACTTGAGACAAATACCTGCCACATATGCATGGATTTGTTATTCCTGAACTGCATGTATATCCAGTAAGTTCAGGATGCATCTGACCTGTCTAAATAAAAATTGATTCATGCATATATAGTGAAATGTATCTGAGATGTATCAAAAGTTCTGTAAACTCACAGATCAGCCACAAAAAATGAATGTGGCATGATAAGTCTAAATCTAATAGAAGTGGGCCTGCCAGTAGCCTTGTTCCGAGCCTTTAAGAACTGCAACATTGAATCTGGTGGTGTCTCCCCTATAAATACAGTTGAAAAAGGCATATATTTTTCACAGAAAGAATGACTAATTCTGGTTATTTTACTAGAGAGATCACTTGCAGTGTTTAATGGTTGAAATCCTTTCTGTATAAAATATATTTTAGCTAAACAAAGATTTGTGCTCTGTGACTAGTGGGGCAAGAGTAGGTAGTTACAGTGATTCTGTGATTGCTGGGATTTTGGCATTTTTTAATCACCAAAATTAAGTTTAAAATTCAAAGTTACATAAAAGGAAAATCAAAAGTTGCCCACTTCACCCACTGGAAATTTAAAAATATAATTAAAATTACTCAGGGTATGACCACATTAGCAATCAGACCTAACTGTTTATAGCAGTCTATTTTTATTTTATGTTTTAGTGTGAATTGCTCAGTTGTTTTCATTTGCATGGTGTTGGCTTGGTTCTCTACATGCTTTTGGTGTGTGCAAACTAAATTCCTTTCAGTAATAATTAAACTGGAAGCTTACTCTTAAATCTAATGTCTTGACCTCATGTGTGAACCACATCATCATGTGGTTAACCAAGGGTTGTCTAATAGATGCACACCATCAGAAGGCTCTGGAAACTTCGAGAACTCTTGTAACTTCCTGGCGTGATTAATTTGCTATATAAAGAACCAAATGCATATGTGCCCTCGTATTTGTCCTCAGCTGCCAATCTTGTACTGTGAAATTGCGATCGGTCCGTTCGCTGACACTTCGTCCTCTATTTACTTTCATTGGTTTGAAGTCCTTTCTCTACTTTACCTGCCCTAGCTTTTATTGCAGCCCCTCTTGATGAACCTCCCTTTTTTCTTGTTTTCCTTCCTTTTAAAATTCTTCAAATATTGTCAGTATTCTGATTCCTTCCAGCAATCCAGCAGAAAGTTCATAAAGGGTGCAGTAAGGTGCTGGGGAAGTGGCTCTGTTCTTGAACATGTGCTGGAAGAAGGGCAATATTTCTTCAGAACAGTGTTAAATGGTAGCAACCCCAGGACATTGAAAGCATCTCATCTGCTGGCACGTATAAGAGTGATAAATGCCAGATAAAGTTTAAAAAAAGAAAAAAAAAAATGCTTTTCTAAAGGCAAGAAGACACAAATCATAGTAAATCAGAACAGCACGGCATATATGTCTTTCATGAAGAGCTACAAGAAATCTTTATTTGGGAACTCCACAATAAACCTTCGGTTGTTCGAAATGTTGTTCCTTTTTTTCTGGATTGATGACCAGGAACATCTGGAGAAGCTGGGTTCCCTTCAGAGTTGTTCCAGGGTCCTCATTGTTGGCTCCCCCAAATGAGCCATGTGAGGACACAACCCAGGATTCCCCTTTCCCCTGCTCCTCACTGTTACAAGTATCCATGCATCCCATTCTGGCACACCCTACCAGCACTTCTGATCTAGCCCAGGTTAGCATACTGCTTTTCCGTATTTGTCTCTAAGCTGAGGATGGTGAAAGGGAGAGGATGCATGTGGTTCCAATGCAATAATGACATTGATCTCCAAACTGCTGGATGGCAAAGTATATTACCAGTCTGACTGTAAGAACAGCTGTACCTTTTAAAGGTTCTCCTGGGGCTGTGAGCTGTGGGAGAAAACTTCCAAATAGCAACTGCCTACATCAGGAACTGCCCACCAGTTCCCTGCCTTTTCTGTGGTCTTACTCATAGCCCAAGTTTGTTACTTGTGCCATGTGAGATAACGTAGCCCAGGCTTTCAAAATAAGCACGCTGCATGGCCCAGTCCCCTCCCTGAATGCAGCAGCTTAGAGGGAGAAGACGTGGTGATGGCTGCATTCAACCCATGGATTCCATTGCTGTCCCACAACCACTTATATAGAGGGCTTCCCACATGCCCATAATGACTATAGGACAAGATTTTCTATCTCTTTTGAATACAAGGTACTAAGGTAGCAACAGCTGTCTGCACAGAGATTTCCCTACCTGTTCCCACACACACACCAGGATGCATGAAAAATTGCACCACTCTCACTCTTGGCACTGCATGTGATCAGTGGTAGCATATGCTCTGTTGTTCAGACCATAAACTTGTTCTGCATGTTCAGAACATTGGAGGTAATTTCTTGAACGATGAAGGATCATAGATGAGAATCCCCTGGGACAGGAAGTGTGTCCCATGAGATGTTGATGATCATGAGGCAGGAAAGGTTCAGTGACAATCTGAATTGTTTTCTTTGGTCTTGAAGAATGGGCACACAGAGACCCTGTTCTCTGGCAATCTGCTGCATACTGAAAAGTTATGATTAAACTGACCAAGTGACAGGTGGCCTTGGATGTTTTAGTTATGCCTTTGCTCACTGTGAACTTGACCATCTCAGACTGGTTAGCCACAGGTGGGACCTGAGTGGAGGGACTCTGCAGAGTGATGGCCACTTTCCAAGTGAAAGGTACTCCCACAATGTTGTGAGATTATCATGGAGGCAAGACAGTGGCTCCCTGCTACAAGTAGCCTCACATCTCAAGATTTCTGTGAAGAGTGGACAAAGCAGTTACATCAGCGAGAACTCCCCAAAAGCCATTCTGCCTCTGCAGAGAAATTGAGGTTTAGGAGGATGAGTACTCACTTGTTCAAACTGTTCTTCTGCTGGTGCAGCTGCAGAGTTTAGTCACTCTCCGTCTGTGGTGCCTCATAGTACACACTGTCCATACTCCGCAGAGGAAGTGGTAGGTACCATGAAGGTCAGTTGGTAATGGTGCAAATATGTTTAGATGTGAAGTTTTTTATGGTGATGGAGGCACTGGTGTATTACTGTCATCTCAGTATGAAAAGACATTGTGGTGCTTCCTAGTGGAGCGTACAGTTTATGAGAGGCAAAGGTTTCTGGACTAGAAAGTTTTGGACCTCATGAGTAATGGAGATATTCAGCATTGAATCAGATAATCCTGAGTAAATATACCTGACCTAAATATATTGGAGATGTGTAGAACTTTTCAGTGTCTATCACTTCAAGCTATTAACTACTTCTCTTGCACCTAATTGATTACTAAGTGGATAATAGCCACAAACAATCTTTACGTTGCCTCCATTCCAGACACTTTAAGAACAGGATCAAGACCTACCTGAAACCTCAGTAGTGAAGCTATTACCTATGAAAGCTACTCAGTAGTAGTTGATATTGGTGCTGAAGTACCAAGGTTTGGCGCCAACTTTGCTAGTTATCACATCTGCTGAAAAAGTGAAAATTAAGAATATCAAATTCAGCATGAACATTCAGAATGTGATCAAGGCCAGCTAATCTTAGTGAAGCTATGTCATTTTCCCAGTAAATCCTAGCAGCAAGCAATGTTAGCACAAGGATTGCTTGTGACGAAGTGATGGTAGGAGGAGTTGGTTTTAATCAATTAAGTACAGGTGTCTTCTCTCTTTTGTTCCCTGGTGTATGGCCTGTCTTTATGTTACATTCTGTAACATCTGGATCTTCCATTTTTCATAAATTCCACTTTCACAAGTTTCGTTTTTCTACTTTGGAAAGCAGATTAGATTTAAGACTACGTAGAGCTAATCCATGGTAGTATTGAGACTGTAATGGTGAGAATGTTACATGACGGCACACTTAACAGTGGAAGTGTGTCAACCACATGTGTTCTAGACAAAGTTCAAGTCCCGAACGTCCACAGTAAACTCCTAGGTATAATATTTTAACTTCAAGCAAGTGAACCAAAAGCACCTTGAATCCGCTTGCTGAGATAAAAGGCTTCCAACAGTTACTACAATAAGAGAATTTCCAGAAATTAACCTTTACCTATGTATAAAGTTACGTCTGCTGTGCTTCTTCAGTCATACTAGAAAAACAGTTTCTGATTCTTTGAGTGACTATCATTGGGTAGATGTCACCTATTAATGACACACTCCCTTTATTTTTTTTTTTTTTAAATTGAGCTTTAGACCTGTTGTTATCTTTGTGTTGTTTTTTTTTTCCATCTGCTTAACCCAGCATCTCATAGCATAAGCTTCTCCCTATACACAAATCAAGGTTTCAAGATTTACATAAGAAGTTTTATAATCGAAAAATGGAACTGGGTGATATTATTTGCTCTGCTTAGGACTGTTTTTAGGAAACAACAGTGATTCTGTCCCTGGTAATTCACTTTGCACAAGATATCACAGGGATGGTAATTAGCGGAGAGTTTCTAGTTCTTGACCTCTTACTGAATGAGCTCACTGGAGAACGATTTCCCCTGAGGGTGGGAATAACTAGATAGAAAAATAGATTAACCTGGCATTGTTAAGGCAGCATGATACTGAATCAATAGTTAGCCTAAGCTGTACTGTAGAAATGCCTAGAGCAGGACAAAATCTGGCAATTAATAGCAGCTATTGGCATCGATACCAACAATTCAACAATGATACTAAGTAAGAGAGGGGAGAAAATCAACGATAAAGGAGACTACAATTGCAGAGGAATTATTTTCTGTCATTTTAAGAGAGCATTATTTGCGAAACTATTAAGAATTTAAAATATTCTGTTACCCTCCATCCCCTTCCAGTCATTCTTCTCTCAGTTTAGGAAGCACGTTTGAAGTCTTTGCTGTGTGGAATTAGTCACTGTATTTAATCCCTGTCTATCGACCATCTGATTAACATTGAAAGCTCAAAGTTGAAAGAGAGAACAAAGCAATAATCTAACAACTGTGTCCATGTGACAGAGTTAATTCCTCTTATGAAATCCTGTCAAATGTTTTTCTACTGAAGAACTTTTCCTTGATTTGTGTCTTTTTAAAGAAATGATGTGTGAAGTGATGCCAACGATAAACGAGGACACCCCGATGAGTCAACGGGGGTCCCAAAGCAGCGGCTCAGACTCGGATTCTCACTTTGAGCAGCTGATGGTGAACATGCTGGATGAAAGGGACCGTCTCCTTGATACTCTTCGGGAGACACAGGAAAGCTTGTCACTTGCACAGCAACGCCTACAGGATGTCATCTATGACAGAGACTCCCTCCAGCGACAGCTTAACTCAGCACTGCCTCAGGTATGTGGTTTATAAAGATTTTTTTTTTTTAAGGTTCACCAATTTTCTTCTTAATGCTACTTACTTTAACCCTAATCAGTATTTATTCCTTGAGACCCAAATTCTGCTCACGTTGAGGTCGGCTGCAGAACTCCTATCGATTTAGTAGTGTCTGGTTTGACCTCTTTGGGACCTGTCTTGTCTTCAAAGTTACGAGTAGGAGTAATGCTGTTGACTGCAAGGAGAGCAAGATGAAGGCATGTAGCTACTGGTTCTTTTGGCTGTTGCTCTAGCATTTACAACAGATGAGGGATCATTTAAATGAAAGATCTAATGGTGAGAATGAAGAAAATAGAATGAGGATGTTTTCTACGGACTCTATTCCAGATAAGAGTTTTTAAATAGCATTACAACAATAAAGCTAGCTTATGTAGGTTAAATAATGAACTACACACAAAACCAAAACCAACTGGTATCTTAATATTTTTATTCATTTTTAAAATGATTGTATAAATTTCATTATATAAAATTTCTTTTGTCTTTTTTTTAGGAACTAAAGAATGCATTACTTCAGTTAAAATAATAATTTGGTATTAAATTTCAGAAGTATATATCAATATAACATTATTTTTCAATGTACTAGAATTAAAAGCAAAGAAACATGTTAGTTGAGTCTTTATATCTGGCCAGAGATTTGAAATATACCATGAGTCAAAATGCGGTTTTTCTCCAGGTTATTTTCTTTGCATCTCCCAACTGCCACTTGTAAGAGGATTTGATTTTAAGCGTGAGTGCCTGCACATACTTTCCTGAGCAAAGTTGCATACCTGTTAGACAGTGGCTAGAGAGGAAGGAAGACAGATTTAGCTTTGTGATTGGAAGAATGATGTGGTAAGGATGAATCAAATCAGTGAGCAAGTTCTTAAAGACAGAAAAGGAAAAAGGCACCCACTGGAGTTATATAAGGGCTAACCCCAGCAGTTTATTGGAATATCTTGGAATAGCACTGAAAAAGAGTGAGACGGTAATAATTTGAAGAATAGCATTAGCAACTTCAGCATTAACTCCAGGCAAGAAGAATGACTACACTTGGCTTGGGTCAAACAAAAGGGAGTAGCAATGATCTTGGTAAAATCAACGGACTTTTTTTGTTTTTCTCTGATTTGTGAGCAGTTGAGCTTTTTTTCCACTGGTGTCTCTTCATAGAAGAGTGTAAAAGAATAAGTGAAAGCATAAATCCTTTATTCAAAGATTTATTTCTAGAAATGTGAAGAAGAGAGGAGGTTCTGGAGCTGTGAACTCCCATTTGGTGTGCCACTTAGTGCAGGGGCACTCTCCATTCAGCCCATAGTGTGGTATTTCCATTGAGCACTAGCTGGTGTCTAAGCCTTAATGTTCCTATGTCTCACGTAAGCAAAACTCCTGCTAAAATGCAGGAGACTAGCTAAGGAAGATAATATTCAGCATAAATGTGATACAGAGCCTAAAAGAAACAGAAATTCTAAGGAACTGGATCATGGTATGATTTTAATCTTTATTTCTCGTAGTAAATGTTGGTGTTGTGTGGTGTTGAATGATAGCCATGCACCCTCTAAAGTAGTTGATCTGGCAGGAGAACACTGCACTACCATGTACCATTAAGAGTGCATATTTCAGGTAGCATTCTTCCATATATCTAAGTGGAGATGTGGGTTTCCCATATGAGAAACTGTGTGACATACTGCTTACACTTTAAAGGAGAACCAGATTTTTTTCCTATTGATTAGGTTATCTAGATCTTCATGTAAGTAATTCTGTTCTGTAAAAATCAGTTCCTATAAGTACAGATCTCGTTGGCCTAATACTATAACATTCTACTAATACAGCCTTTGAAGAAAATAACTTCCATATGACTGCCATACTATTTAGCTTCCTTTCTGGACTTGAGATATTCTACATAGTACTTTTATCATTTTTGTTTACGGTTTGATGAATGGTAAACTTGCGTTGCTAGATGCCTGACATAGCTGTATGAAGTGCTACCCGGTACTTTTATCATGGACAGGAAGAACTCTGTATTCACTCAGTTTAAGAGAAGAATACACAAATATACGATAGCTATACCATGATTATTATTTAATTACAATGTGACATCTAATGAGTCTTGCTTTATCAGCATATATTTCTTTTAGCTCTTGATTTCTTGAATGATTTTCAAAATTCAGTTATTTCTTAGCATTTACATAGTGCTTTGCATGTAAAAAGTGTATATTGACACAGTAACATTCCGAAGCATTTTTGTTGGGACACTGTTTTTTGTCTTAAACAGTTAAAAATATGATCTGGAAAAATCATGGCACTTTTCATAAATAGAATCTGAACAAAAAAAACCTGCATGAAAACTGTGGTAATGAATGAGCCTTTGAAAAATCTTGTCTGATTGGAAATAATTAACAACTTTAAATACGAAGCTTGAGATATTAGTTAATGCTGTTAAAGCTACAGCTATTAATGCTGTACCCAAAATGTGAAGTATGACTGTAGACGGCTCTAAGTTTTCATACTGATGTATACTGCAACAGAACAATGTATAGAGTTAACTGCGTCTTTCAAATTTGAGTTACAGAAATACAGTTGTATTATTAATTGCTATCATTGAAGTAATTTGTATTTCCATTAGCTGAGCGGTCTTAACTTTATGAACATCTATGTTCAACTGAACAGCTATGCTTAAAGAAGGAGGAAAAATAGTGAGCATGCAATTACACACCAGTTAGACTAAATGTAATAATAGAGAAGACTTTAAACCTTATTCTAGAGGAAAAACTAATAATAAGTCAAAGAATAAAAATATGACAAGGGTTTACCAAAATTATCTTTAAACAGAATAACTCAACAGCACTCTTTGGTACGAGAATTGTTAGACTAGGAAACTATACTATCCCTAAAATAGATATCTTTTGAAGTGGTCATGTTTAAATTACTAGTAGATGTGAAGTGAGTAAAAAAAAGTAAGATCATTAGTAAGGTAAGTAATAAAAGGAAGAGAGGGAAAATTTTCACTTAGAGCAGACATTAACAGGATGGAAGGAGGCTAGTAGAAGTTGATTAAGAATATATTCCGGGATCAATTTTTCTTAATTTGAGCACAAGAAGAAGGAGCATGCTAGTGGAAATTTTAGACAACATAAAATTGAGTTGACAGCCAACTACAGGAATGAGTATGGTGTTACACAAGAACAAGAGTAACAAATAGAATGATATTGCATGGTACAAAGATGAGGGCCCTCTATCTAGCAGTTAATAACAAAAATGTATATTCTGACCTTTTAGGTAGAATTAGTAGAGAGGGAACATATATTTTATAGAACTGTTGTGGGCAGCCAATGGGAGGTCAACATAAACAAGGCGAATATAATTCAGAAGTGTATTATGTAAGAGATATCTATTAGAAAAAGATCAGCACTAATGCAGTTAAACTAAGGGGTGGTTTGAACCTTATTATCTGGGTTTTAGCTCAGTAGTGATTGAGAGCCAACCTCAAGTTGGAAGAGATTCAGAAAAATACTGCTAGAGCAAAGAGGTAATAACATCTTTTACATGAAAAGACTAACTGAAATTTCCTTACTTCTGGGGAAAATGGAGTTGAGAGGGAATATGAGTGATTTTGTAAATTTTCTTTGAGAGGCAGGAAGATGGAGTGACTAGGTAAAGATGAAGGAAATGGTTTAAGCCAAAAATAATGTTGATGGAGGAAACAATGAATATAAGGTAACATGAATAAAGATATATCATTCATCAAAAGAATTTTGTTCCTGAATTATCAAGGAATGACATTCAGAATCCATCTATCTTAGACAAAGACAGAATAAAAACACCAAACTGTTTTCAAGATTAAGCTGGTGTGAAAAACATTATATATCATAGTACCTTTGAATAACCTCTGAACTTGACCCAGAACACCCCTTCCTGTACTTTATTTTTGATTTTACTGTGGAGAGATTCCATTTTGTGTGGGATCATTCACACAAAGAATGAAACAGCAGTCTGAATATTTTTACTAAAACTATTAGAATTACATGATAGTATAGTTCAGTTGAGAAGTGTTCTGTGAATAATATATCTTCTGATATTAAGAATCTAGTTCACAAGTAGTCTTGTTTATTCTTCCCAAAGCTGCCTGTTGACAACGGAAACCTCCAAGGAAAGTGTATTTGGGTCTACACTGCATGTTCCCTTATGACAGGAATTGATTGTATTTAGGTCATGACTCCTGAGTACAGAAAAAAAAAATTACTAAATAAAATACAGCTCTATTTTAATGGGGAAGCATACTTAACAGTAAGTTTTTATTTTATTGGACTAAAATTAGGTCTTTTTCTGTAGCATAAGAGTGCTCTACTAAAAAGATTAGTAACTATAGTCAGAAACTGTAAGTCCTGTTTTTAGTGGTAGAAAGAGGAAAATGTTTAGTTACAACTTTCTCAAGCAAATTTCACCATAATCTTCTCTAAGCTAAATTGTCTAGAAAATGTCACCTATATTAGTTACCTTGTAAACAAACATTGAAGAAATACAATTTATGTCATAGTAAGACTTATAATGAATCATGAGTCATAAAAGCTATAATGATTATAAATGTGCTCTGATAAACAATGCTGAACTAGGCTTGTTTTGTGTTTGTTTTATTGTTTCTTTTAGTCTTCCATAAACAAGTTTCAAGGTATGGAAGATGCTGAGGTATTATTTACATGAAGATGTTCATAGATCATCACTCTTTACTCAAATATGTATATTTTGTTCATTAATAATGTAATTGCTTTGTGATTTATTTAGAAATCAATCTAATATTCTCAGAATCAAAGAACCATTGAGGTTGGAAGAGACCTCTGGAGGTCACCTTGTCCCACCCTTCTGCTTCAGCAGGGTTGCTGAGAACAGGCTGCCCAGGACTGTGTCCAGATGGCTTTTGAATATCTCTTAGGGTAGACTCCACAACCTCTCTGGGCAACCTGTGCCCGGGCTTAGTCACCACCACATTAAAAAAGTGTTTCCTGATGTTCAGAGAGAATGTCCTGTGTTTCTGTTAGTGCCCATTGCCTCTTGAATATTATATATTATACTTTTTGTAAAGAAGGTCTAAGTTCTGATTTCACTAAGCATTTATGTTATTCTTTTTTACACGGCTATAACTCTTTACATGTTCTTATGATTGGAATCTACACCTATGTTATGTCTTTTATAGTATAATTCATTCCAAACAATAAAGTTGACTAAAAGTTAAGTATTCAGTCTTAATCATATAGAATCTCTCTATAAGAAAATGGGAGAATGAGGACCTTCAGAAATGGCAGTTCATTCTGTAAGATGGATAGGGCGAACCTGGAAATGCTGTGGTTTGGTTTTGTTTTGTTTTGTTTTGTTTTCCCATGACTTTAGAAAGGGCTTTAGTGCCTAGCTTGGGTGGTTAACTTTTAGATAGCTAAACTTACGTGAGGTGAATTCTTCTATGTATGGGGATAAAAACCTAAATTTAAAAGGGATCTTTAAAAAGTGCAGCAGTCTATATAAGCTATTTTTTGGTAGAGATAATAGAATAGTTTATACTGGGAGAGACCATTGGAACTCAAGGGGTCCAAACCCCCTGCAAAGCAAGGCTAGCTATCCAAGACTAGGGAGAGGGTGTTACTGAGATAGATATTAATCTGTTTCATAGAATCATAGAGTAGTTTGGGTTGGAAGGGACCTTTAAAGGTCATCTAGTTGATCTGAGACAGCATCCTCCTATGAAAAATTGTACAGCAATAACGAACAACTCTGTTAATGGTAGCTAGCAAACAAATGTATAACTTTTTATTTGATGAAATAATTAATAAAGATTTACAACTTTATGAAAGATCTTCTAATATTACATATACAATAGAACAATTGACTTGTCTGTTTCTATACTAGCCTCTCTGGAATTTTATTTAAAGTCTCTTTACTATGAATCTTTAAAACAGACAGGGAAATATCCAGGACTAAAGAACTGAAGTCACACTTTCTTTTCAGTCTTGATAAGGAACATGGAGGGGAAATGTCTCTAGTTTCTTGGTCTATTTTTTTTTTTTTTTTTATTTCCAGTCACTTTGTGTGTATTGTGAATCCAATGAATCTCTTTGGTGGAGGTCTAAACATCTAGTTCTAATTAAGTATAAATTCTTCAACATGTTGTAAAAATAAGTTTTTTCCCTCCCTCTAATAAATAACATTAGCACTATTTGAAAATCTGTTCTTTCTGGATATAGATAGTAGAATTGTGTGGGGTGTGGGACTGCAATGCTAAAAAGAATCCTTTGATATCCCCCAGTACCCCATAGATTTCAGCTAAACTTTAATTGTTCGCTACAATAATTCAGTAAAAAAAACAGTAATAGAAATATACTGGTAATCATTACAGTTTTATTTCATCTAATAAGATACCACTTATTTATAAATGCTTAATGGAAACACAATAGTAGGGAATATCCAAAGAGGGAAATGTAATGACCTTGTTTTATTGAACCTGTTTACGTAATTTGATCAATATTAAGCTTTAATAGGATTGTGATTAGAGAATTTTGTTGATAGCCTTGCAGTTTCTTCTAATACTGATAAACAATGAATGTTTTACTGCCAGGGACAAGAAAGGTATAGGAAGACAACAGTAGGACAGTAGGGCCTTATTCTGAGGTTGTATTTTCTGTTTAAATGCATGTGCATATGCTGCATGATCCAAAATAGTGACATAGATATAGATACATATAGTGACATAGATACAAAAATAAAATAGCCCATTAAAAAAAACCCACCACACGTTTTAGAATATTTGCTGTTTGGGTAGAAATAATAGTTTGACTCACAGTATTGTTCTTAAAATAGCTCTTATTCTTGTGATGAAGATGGAATGATGGCTTTTCCCCATTTTATTTCTTTCTGGCTGTGCTGAAAAACATAGAGTACCAATGGCATCCTGTATATTTGAATGAATAACTGGTAGTTTTTTTTGAGCAATTAAAACCTTCTCTTATATGAAGGGCTTTTGTAAGGTCTCCATCAATTTTCTTTATGTTACAAAATAATTTTTTTCCTCACATTTCCACAGAATAATTTAAAAAGAATTCCAAGAAGTGAAATGGAGATCCTATCTCATGTGCCTGAGGTGGAAGTTCCAAGTTTTCTGTCTCAAAAGTCCAGTGAGGCACTCAGTATTCATATGTGAAAATTAAAGCTTAATTCAGCGTTTGTTGCTATCTCTAGATTTCCACTGTCTTAAAGAACAGTTGTTCTGGCTCCTAAATAAAAATGTCTTCATTTTCAGGTGTTCTAAACCTATGCAGTTCCTACTAAAGTCAGTGCCAGTAGCAAGTCTTTGCAACTGCCAAAATCAGTTTAGATTGCTAAATATGAACATAAATATTTTTATAAACAAATTGGGATAATATTTTTTTTGCTGGTTATCTCAGCTGTTTATCTGAAGACATGAATATAAGGACAGCAAATTGATATATATGCAAAAGAGTAGATGTTAAACATAAATTAATTTTCATAGAGTAATTATAGAAGTAAGTACATTTTGTTACAGGATTTAAATGTATGATGGAGAGACAGGACATCTGGAATTCAAAGGAAAACCTGGCATTATTAAGTTATAATGATTTAAGTGGAATACAATGCTGAAATATTAGTTGCGTCCAGCCTTAGAAACAATTTAGGAGAGATTTAGGTGTTACCTTCCTCAGTTACTTACAAAACATATATGTTTTGAAAAAAAATTTTACTACATAAAAGTAAATAAAAATTGTTTGCATCATATAAAATACTAATTTTATTGTGGTTGAAGACTCCGAACTAATATAAACTGTCAAAGCACAGACTGGCTGTATCAGTGATGTAAGTAGGACAGTGCTTTAGCTGGTTCCTCTCTAGACTGTCTTTTTTTAAAACTGCCAGCATATTCCCAACAGAGCACAATCATAGGTATAATTGTACATACAAGGAA
Organism: Tauraco erythrolophus; assembly: GCF_009769465.1. Lineage (NCBI taxonomy): Eukaryota > Metazoa > Chordata > Aves > Musophagiformes > Musophagidae > Tauraco > Tauraco erythrolophus. The sequence continues at coordinate 47,358,307 of NC_141468.1, read as the reverse complement.
TGACTTGAATTCTTTTCATGTGTGAGTTTATTTCCTTGCTCTTGTGAAGTTCTGTATATTTAGTAGCATATTGCAAATATTTATAAGCAGGAGATTTTCTCCTAAAAACTGTGGACTTTGTGATAAATACCTGATGACTGAAGAAGACTGATGTGATGGTCCAGCAGAAGAAAAAGCTGTGATACGAGAAAAAAGACAGAAACATAAATATTTAGAGGAGGAGGAGCATGTGGTGATTGCCTGAAGCTAGCAACAAGACTATGTACTCCCATTTCACTCTATATCTGCTTCATAAACATTAATATCAATTATTTTAGCTTGAACCAGGCACATCAACTGCTACATTAACTATTGATGGCTCATTATATGAATGCTTATAATGACACATGACTGAATATAAGATAAAAATACAGTGGTGCTGGTCAATGGAATAGAGCAGAGATGGTTATCCAAGTCCTTAGAAATGAAGCAGTTGCCATGAAAATTGTAGACACTGTAGTTTTCATAATGTCTATAGTAATGTTTTTTTTCTAGTTTTCATAACAGCTATAGTCATGCCTGTCAGTGTTAAAGGGGCACTTGGACAATGGCCTTCATCGTATGATTTAACTTGGTCAGCCCTGAAGTGCTCAGGCAGTTGGACTAGATGATCATTGTAGGTCCCTTCCAACTGAACTATTACATTCTGTTCTACAGTGATGAAAAACTGGAAAAAATAACACAGGTTTATAAAACTTAACTCTGATGGGATACTCTTTGCTCATGTCCTTGAAAGTGGATGATAGTCTCAGACATCATCCAAGAACAGCATATCAAGACAAACATGCAAGACCAAAATGTAGCCTCTTGAAACTACATATTTCTTCCTTAAGAATTTCTCTATTAAAAGCAAGAAAATGCAGAATATTTAAGAATCAGCTCTTAGAAGTGTCTTATTCAGGCTATCTTCTATATTTCACCTATACTAACAAGTATTTGCCCCCCAAAAAAAAAGTTAGGGACATGATTTTTCTAAATTACACATAATTTAGCTCTCACTGAAGTCAGTGGAGTTTTGCTGTTGACTCTGAAGAACACGTTTGCTTGTATTGTTGAATGTGTATCTTTCACATGATCCCCAGGAATCTGAACTTCTACGGGTAGAAGTTAAGGGCCAGGTAGAGCAGTAATCTTATTTTCGATAATATAACATTTCTACAGTCTACTTGAGAATCTGCTCCAAATGATCATTTCCTGAGTATATCTTACCCTTTAAATGTGGTTTTTTTTCCTGGTTAGGATCAGATTATGGTTGGTATTGTTTGGGTTTTTTTTTTTTAGTTATTGGTCTACTGCATTTTTTACCGTATATGAGTTCTAAAAAATCCCTAATTATACTGTGACAGTCAATCTGTTATGACAATCATCTGTCAAAACAGTTAATATTAAATAGATCTTGGGGACCTACAGTAACATCCTCTGTTGAGGTTGGTTTATTTTATGAAGTAATGAAAATTACAATTTTTTTTCCCATATGTTTTTTTTTCATGAGACTCTAAGCAGAAGGGAACATGATAAATAAAAGGACGGAGTAACAGTGAAAAGGTAATGAACAGTAGGTAAACCATATTTCTGCATCGAAGTGGTAGAACTCAATAAGATGGATAGAGTAAAAGACAGTCTGCACAGGAGGTAAAGCCCTAGGCCAGAGTTCATGGAAGTCTGTATGGAAGTTTTTCCATTTATTTCAATCAGTGATAGAACTAGTCCTTAAAGAGCAAGTGGTGAAGGAGCAAGCTGAGCAAAGGGGCTGAGAGGCTGTGAGTCTGTTCTCATAATTTTTTCACTAGCTGTTTGGCATTGAAGTAACATCCGTTATCAAGTAATTGCATTACATCTTTAAACAAGTGCACACAATAAAAAACAACCCTGCAGTTTTATAAGGAGACATTCATCCCTCATCTTGAAACAACCTTCCTATCTATGATTCCTTTGGAGCCTGATCTTCTGCCTGAATAGGCCCCAACACGTCTACAGTTTCATGGGTTATCCAGAAGACTGGGCACATGCATGAGAATGCAGTACTTCTTGACGTGCACACAGTTACTTCTGGAGTTCTTTGGACAGTGTTTTAGACGTATACTAGTGAGTTAGGGAAGAAATATGCAGGGGCTTCTGGAAAAAAATTTCACTGGGCATGTTGGGGCTTCTAGAAGACCTTTTGGTTGAGCAAGACCATTTGTGATTGCTAATTTTTAGCTCGCCTAGCTAAGCAAATGCGAATATTTGCACTGTGCCCACATTAAAAGTGCTCCTTGACATTCTCACTATCAAAACAAAGCTAATGAGAGTATTTGAGTCTGCAGTGCAAAATTGTTTTTTGTGTAAAAAAATGAGATAAATACTACGTTCAGAAAAAAGATTTTCTAATTTCCTGAAAAAAAGTTACTCTTTCTTTGATACTAATGAATAAAATTGCCATCTGGACAAATGTGTTTTGGAGATAAAATTTGAAGACTATATACACTAAGTTTGTGTATTATACTTGTGTGCTTAACAATATCAAATCCTGCATTGACAATGGAAATAATGAATATCCAAAATACTAGGAAATGCTGAACACATTTGATATGTTTTATTTTCTAAAAGGTGAAGGATGGGTACTATCTTATATAATTGATGTATGAACTATCTTATATAATTGATGGTTAAAAAAGTGTAGAAGACTACTTCTGAAATAATGAACACTGGATAGATATAATTGCCCCTATTCAATTAATTTTTCATTAGCAGTAAAATTTTAATATTAGAAGTATTAAAAAAGAGATATTTTAAGATAGATAATTTCTTGTTGTTCAGTAAATTATAGACATTCATATCAGATCCAGATACCTGACTATTATTTGAGTTACTTTTTGAATCTGCTATAAACTAACACACACTTTGTCAGACAAAACATACTTAACTAATGGTATACTATATACTGTATACCAACTGTAACTACCACTGTATATGTGGAGAATAAATCAATAGACTTGTCCAATTTCTTTATCCTGTGTTGTTGAATATTCAACTAAGTCCTGTGGCTCATTTTCCTTTCTGTCCAACTACTTAGGCTCTTAGCTATGATACAAATTTAAATGTCTCCTGTATTAAGAAAGAAATGTATATACTTTTATAGTCCCACTGATCATCCCTTTTCAGTCTTAGCTACTACTACTTCTGGCCACAACTGTGGCATGCACTTCAGAGCATACAGTCAACAATCTAACAGTATCTCACATGGTGGACGAGAAGCTCAATATGAGCCGGCAATGTGCTCTGGTGGACGAGAAGCTCAATATGAGCCGGCAGTGTGCTCTTGCGGCCCAGAAGGCCAACCGCGTCCTGGGCTGCATCAAGAGGAGCGTGGCCAGCAGGTCGAGGGAGGTGATTCTCCCCCTCTACTCTGCCCTCGTGAGACCTCACTTGGAGTATTGCGTCCAGTTCTGGAGTCCCCAACATAAGAAGGACATGGACCAGTTGGAGAGGGTCCAGAGGAGGGCCACGAAGATGATAAGAGGGCTGGAGCACCTTTCCTATGAGGACAGGCTGAAAGAGTTGGGGCTGTTCAGCCTGGAGAAGAGGAGACTCCGGGGTGACCTTATAGCGGTCTTCCAGTACCTCAAGGGGGCCTACAAGAAAGATGGGGAGAGGCTGTTCAGGAGGGCCAGTTGTGATAGGACAAGGGGTAATGGTTTTAAAATAGAGGGAGGTAGATTCAGGCTGGATATTAGGAAAAAATTTTTTACCATGAGAGTTGTAGAACACTGGAACAGGTTGCCCAGGGAGGTGGTGGATGCTCCATCCCTGGAGACGTTCAAGGCCCGGTTGGATGAGGCCCTGAGCAACCTGATCTAGTTGGAGATATCCCTGTTCCTTGCAGGGGGGTTGGACTAGATGACCTTTGAAGGTCCCTTCCAGCCCTAACGATTCTATGATTCTATGATTCTATGTATTGTATAAATTCCCCAGAGAGACTCAAAATTTGGATGATATGGGCAGATTTGAGGAGGTATTGTTTACTAAAAATTGTAATTTCAAAACATTTATTGTAAATGTCAAAAAATGCTTTCAAGAAGCAGCACAGTTTTTCACAAAATTCAGCATGTCCATGCATTTATAAATTCTCAGAGTAAGTCTTCAGAAATAATACTGTGCATGGGCAGATGGTTTTATTTCCATGCAGATGGAAACTTCTGCATACTTTGTAAGGATCAGTGAAGATTATTTGCGAATCCACATTTAAGTCTGAAAGTTAATAATCTGACTTTAAAAACGAATGGTTATGCAAGATCTCAAATAACCTGAATCAGACTTGGTATAACCGTGTACGTTTGCCACTAAAAAATCACTATATATTTATAATTAACTATTTCAGCTGGTTACAACTCTTTATAATTTAATCAGGCTTGAATCTGAACCATACGCTGACAGTTATTTTCTGTTCGAACACATTCTTGACAATTTTGCTTCTTACTTTTTGTATTACAGAGCTATAATAGCTGGGATTACAAGAAGATCAGTAACAACTTCAAGTAATAAAAACCCCAATATTTTGATCTATGTTAGAAGATACAGAAATAGAAATGTTTTGTTGCTAGTCATTATTTGTCTTCTCAGAAATAAGAAAGTGAGAAGAATAACTTTTGCTCTGGACAATAAAACAGAAGGTGCTTGTCTCCTAGAAGAATACTAGCAGGTAGGTATGAAACATCTGAAATGCTACTTGTCCCAACCCAGTGCTGTGTTTTTGAGTTTTGCCGTGTTCTCTTTGCTTTCCAAAGTAACTTTCCTATATTATCTAATTTGTATGGTAATAACAATATGCTAATAATCCTTTTAAGGAAGCCACAAAGTATTTCTTTTACTCATAGTTTAACAAAGAAAGAATTTACACTTACAGATGTTTTTAGATATATTTTAAAGATACCTTCCAGATGAGAATAAAATTCTTGTTTCTCACTGGTTATTTAAACAAACAAAAAATGACTTTATTTGAAGTCATATGGCACTGAGCTGAATGTAAAGCAGAAGTTTTCTAGGCCTATGCATTAAGAAATGGTTTAGCTTTACAGTTCTTTGTTTGGTTTTTCCAAAGATGGAAGAATGACCTCAGGTATAATATAGACAAGTGTTGCCAAGTTCATAACCCCATAGTGCTCATTTCTAGAGTGCACACACACCAGCTGCTCACAAAGAGATGTCAAAGCAAAGGCTTAATGAGAGGAGTAACAACAGGACAAGTACTGTACTGTGAGATCTCCAGGATGCTCTCCCTGACTTCTTTCATTTGCAGCTGAGGGCAGGTTTTCTACTTCAGCTTCAGTTTATATGCTACTCCTAAGATAGAAGTAAAGTGTTTGTGTTCCAAAAATGGTCCGGTCGCTTTTAAGCCCATGTGAAATTTAAAAAAATCATAGCATGGACTTCCACTTATTTTGTGTTTTTTTATTTAAAATTTATCACTTAGGACATCACCAGCTGATACCCTCACCTCCACAAAGACCTAAATGATGTGAAAAATCAGCCTTGCTATCACTTTTTCAACAACAAAGAGAGTAGGTAGATATTTGTAAACATGTCAGTCTTGTACAAGAAGGTGCTTGTCTGCATGCAAGCAATGAAATAAATAAAAGACTGGATCCATGATATTCATTAACTATAAACTACTGATGCAGATGCACTTAAAAATCTGAAAGCAGCTGTGACCATCTCCAGTAGCAAGTTAAATTTAGTGGACTCATCAATTCAAGTGTTTTCCTCAAGTAAGAAGGAAAAATTAAAAGGTATAGATACTGCTGAATGAAAATACTTTTCGGGTTCTCTTAATGACTCTGCTTCTGAGAAGAGCAAGAGCACATTATACATTGTCCTTGCAAAATTGTTCTGTTGTCATTTTTGCACAGAACATATCCTTGAGTAAGAACGTAACCTGCCTACCTCCTCTTTTTCCATGAGTCAGTTGTGACTCATGATTGTTGTACATTGTTCTCCAAAAGTGAGTTATTTTATTTTGTGAGTATAAGTGTGCTGTGTATGAGGAACTGTGACACAAGTCAAAGTCACAGTAGATATTATTAGAATATTCACATGGAAGGTTATACATTAGCAGAATTTTAAATGGGCTTGTGACATCTTCTGGTTTGAAAAGGATGATGCTGAAGATAAGTAATATATTTGTTTTTCTGACAGGATGGTCATTTTGTAATGTAGTACTGTAAGTTACATAATTTGATTATGTTATACCCTTAATATCCTTCAGGATCCTTATTTTAATTTCTAGTAGTGAAATCAGCATTGATATCTATTTAGACTGTTATTGAAGATTTAGGTTCCTTTCCCATATGTCCAACCTTTTTTCTCTACAAAATTCTGCAGTTTCTGAAAGCAATTTTTGCACTCATAATATACATGCTTGTTGGAAGCAATTTTAATCACTCATGAGAGTAGGTTTACATGGAATATGGATAAAATACTGATGGCTGCACATGCCCTGTCTCAGATACCCTGCCACTGCTGGAGCTGTTCTTGCAGCAAAAATATATATGTTCATTTAACTAAGAATTTCTATTAAAATTCAATTGCTACTACGCAAAAGTTTCTACTGATTTTTATATTAAAAAAAATCCAAAATTAATCTGTTTGCACAATCATCCTAAGCCATTATTTTTTAAATCATTATAGTTTGGATTTTCCATGCAAGAGAAACTTTTAAATATTCTCAGTCTTTATTTCTACAATTTTAGAAGAATATTTTGGAACCATTTAATATAAATGCATCTTTGAAAAAATAGTTTATTGGATAAAAATACAATTCTATATTAGGAGCAGAGGTTGCATTTTAAGAAGAAAGACATTATTCACTAAAAATTCTTGTTTTGACAGCCAGATCTATTTTTCAGAGCATGCCATGACTGGAATATTGTTTTTGTTAAGAAAAAAACTAACATTAGAAAAGTTGAAGATATTTTTTTAGAGACATTGAATAATTTTTGAACACTTAAATGAAATGTTTGTAGTTTTCATTTAGAAATAGTCTTCTGTTTTGAATTTTCCTATTTGAAAAGAAAAATACTGCCTTCAGCTAGAATAAAACATTGCATCTGAAATGAAAATAAGATTTTGGGGATTTTTCTGGTTTTTGTTATTAAGGAAATCAGGAAAAAAAACCACCCTCTATAGTACAGAAGATAAAAACAGTTTATCAAAAATTAAATTTTAAAAGCTGTTAATTGCTAAACTTTAATTTTAAAGCAGTAAAACCAGCATGAATATGTTCTCTTACTTGCCATTGTCTATTTCACTGAATTTTTCTGATTTATGTAAACTGATGATTTCAGAAAGAAGCGTAGCTAGGACTCTGGCTAGCCATTCACATTCTACTTTTAGTAATGATTACTTTAGGAGGATATGCCACATATGGGCCTTTTATTTATTTATTTATTTAATGAGACGTAAAATAGACTGGTATTTCATGAAGGTTTAAAAATTCCTATCTGTCCACTTCTCTTCTGTCTTAGTAAAACAACAAATGGTGGTTATTTCGCCTTCCACTACAATTATATCTGTTGTTACCTTTCTTCCTGGTCAAACATGTTGATTCCAGCTTCACTGAGCGTTATTCAGTGACAGAGTCGATTGCCTCTGTTCCTAGCTTGAGAGAAAAAGAAAAGGAAATACTTGATGTGGCTTGATTGTTGTAATTCTATCTTTTTTTAAAGGCAAAATAATTAGAAGTAAGGAGGACATATTTCTGTTTAGTTGTTGTTCGGTGGTTTAAAATCAAATATGTTTCCTCTCTATTTTTTTAATTGAACTCAGCCTATATGCCTATATAAATTTCCAATAGCTAGATATTTTGCATCTGGTTTATTTAAGAAACTGTCAGTGGATTATTTAAGGAGCTTTCTCTGCCCTCTAGCCTCCAGCAAGTCTAATCTCCTAACCCTTTGCCTCCAAAAGTAATTAATGCACAGTGTTTGACATTAGTGGCTTTATTTTTGAGTCAAATTCTGATGGGAAGTCTTTTCTACAACGAACATGACATATACAAACCTTTTGGCTCGGAAATCTAATTAATATTCTGTTTGGGACTTCAGAGACAATTGGCCTTTAGGACCTTATGGAACTGCAAAGGACCATTTCTTATTAAGCTTTGGATAGAGATTTTTTGAAGCTTATTTCACCACATTCTGGAAATCTGCAGTTCAGTGAACTAAAGCAATACCTTGCAGTTCCTTCCACATTTTGGGCATAGCAGGAACTGACGACCTTATTTCTCGTTTAATAACTATGAGGTACTCAGCATTACTGAGCACATGGAGAGGAAGGAAGAACAGACTATAGTTGAAAGGTTTGCAACTTCAGCAAAGCAGTTGGAGTACATTGGGAATAACACGTAACATGTTCTTTAAATTCTTGCCTTATGGCATTTTTGTAGAGAGCTTAATTTCAACTAATTGAAGCAGGTTGCCAATTTACGTCTCAAAATATAACATGAAGATTAATTTAACAATGTTTCAGTGTTCTATACCAGAGTAAAAGAGTAAAACGTTAAGGAAATTAAAGTGGTATTTCTACAGATCCATTTATGTGAGGTTTTTTGTTGTTGTGGGTTTTTTTTTTTTAATTACAACCTATTTATTGGTAGGAATGCCCCTGAAACAACCTGATTCTTCAGTTGTCTAGCTATCCCCTAGCATTTTTCCTTCATATTAAACTGTCTACTCCGAAAAACTGAGATTTGTATTTTTTGCTGTCTTGAACAAATAGATGTCATTTCCATGCTTCCTTTCCTTAAAAAATTTAAAACCTTTTGCAAAACTTAATTTGCATTTCTGCAGTAGAACTGAGGAGCAATTGCATGAAGGAGTGAGGAGACAACCCACTATAGATCATTTCTTAGTTTCTTTGTTCAGGGTCACTCAGCTGGTAGAAACATTGCAGGAAAATTGAGGGTCATCTTCATCTGCATTCAGTCAGTGATGAACAGATTGTAGATTGCCGATATGCTTTACTTGTTCTAAACAGTCTCCTGCAAAATGAAGCTGAAGACAGTGAGGCAGTGCAGGTTTTTTTAAAGGAAAAAGGTCTTAAACGTCCCAAAGCCTATATTTCTTGTGTATTATATGAGTAATCAAAATATTGACCACTGTTGCATCATTTCTCTTTAGTTTTTAAATTATACTGATTTTTAAATTGATTGTAACAAGACAAGTACTTAAATAGAAAACATAGGCATTTCTTTAATTAGAAGTAGGAAAGGCTGTGTTTTGAAAAAGCAACCTTCTTTGGAAGGTATAACATGTTTTAAGGATAAAGCACACACACAGTTCTTTCTGCTAAGTTACAGATAATATAACTTTGTACTTCTTACTTCTTACTGCTTACTTATGAATTTAAATAGAGCAGTGAGGAATGGCAGTATTCACATTTACTTCTATTAATTCAGTCTGCAGAAGTAGTTTGAATTTAAAAAAAAAAGCCGAACTGTATGCTTGGGAGTCTGTACTTGGGGCGTGAGTGCACAGCAAGAAAATGAGTTTTGTAAAACAAGACACTGCACTGTGATTTAGTAAAGCTCAGGGTACTTAGGTCTGCCTCTGATGCCCTGTGAAGCCATAGGTCCAGTCACTTATATTTGCTGTTCGTCAAATCTCTGAAATGGTTTCCTTTCTGTTTCTCTACCTTTTTAATGTTTCTCAGGTGTAGCCCAGGCTTTGATCTAACTGGTCACTCATTTCTTCTGTCACTCAAGAAAACGCAATCTCTCCGTACACCAAGATGGCCTTTATTGTAGTTTCTTAATATTGAGCTCTGTTAAGCTGTACAGTAGTCCTCCAAAGAGAGCAGCAGAGTGCTGCCCACATGTACTGTTTGAAACTCGGCTGAGAAGGTGTTTTAAATAAAACTTCGAGCTGGCTTTTAGAGTAGACTGTGTTGAAATTCCCGTATCAGATTTAAATGCCTTTTCTTGTTCAAACATAGGAGCAAAGTTTTACCGAGAAACCTGTTATAATGAAGCTTTTAAGTTACTTTTGAAAGGGGAGATGGGGAGCAAATTAGCGTTAACAAATAGAGAAAGATTACCTGTGCAAGACCAGAAAGGTTTAATGCCAATTCTGGGTGACACTAAGTGAACCTGAAACTTCCAATTTATGCTACAGGCAAATGAGCACTGTAGGTTTTAGGTTGTGGGAACTACTCATGACATAGCTAAGAAAGCAAGACTTGTATTTCATTGCTTCCTTGGTTGGGTCATTGCACAGCTGAGTATTTTGAAAGATGTACAGAACATTGTGGAACATTCAGTTTTGCTATTAACACTTGCACAGCAGTCACTCTCGAGGAATGGAGCTATGTATCTTTTATTAATATATGGTAACGAAATAATTTCAGTTTATAAATGAATACGTATCTTAAATCCATCTTTAAAGGAAAATTTATACAGCATATAGTTCCTACTTTATATTAAAACTGATTCAGTCCTTGATGCCATTCAAATTTATGGTAGGGCCAAATAAGTCTTTGCATTGGTAGTGATTTTTCAGGTTTTCTTCCTTTCATCAAGGTTTCTTAGAAAAATGCTGCTTGTTTTGAAGACTTTCTGCAAAAGTCTTTTTTTTTTGCATGTTTTATCTGTACATTTAGCTATCTATTAATTTTCTGCTTATTTTCAGACTTAAAAAAAGGAAACTGTTTGCTTTCTTTTCTGAGCATCACTTACTGTTTCTAGCTGCCTTAAAGCAATAAAAAAGAGCCACAGATATGATATGCTGAAATAGTTGAGTAATTGTAATAAAAAGCAAAGCTTTAGAAGCATTGGTTAATGTAAAACTGTGTGGGAAAATGATTTGTATTGCTATTTAATGTATTTAACCTACAAATTCATTTTACTGATACATGATCTTTCCAGATTTCTATGGTCTTTCACTCAGTATTCAAAAGCAATGCAAAAAATATAAGATGAGCTTTCAAAGTTATATGCTTGTGTCGTTTAAATAATATTTTTTTTTATTTTAAATATTAGCGGTCTTCATATTTAGTGCGGTTGTGTGGTGTATGCTGTAGATGTTTATCACTTTATATTTTTTTTTTTTAAATATAAATAAGTAATACTGTAGAAGTTTTTATCTTATGGGCATATAGTGTCAAGGTGCTACAAGAGCTGGGGGCTCCCTGGGATCCAGGGGTCTGCCGGGACAGGGCCTGGCACCGGGGCCCATCCCACCCCCAGCCAGGAGCAGGGCAGCTGGGGGGCACCGAGGCAGCCCCAGCCCCGGGCATCTGGCACCTCCCTGGGATCAGGGACTGGCCGAGGCTGAGGTGGGCTGTAAACCCATGGGTGGCCCTGGGCAGTGGGCCCCACGGTCGGGCAGGGCAGGGCTGTGGGGAGCTGGAGATTGGTCCTGCTGCAGCATCACTGGGATGGGGGCTGAGAAGGGGTCTTGGGCTGTGGGTGGGTGGGGGGAGCCCCAAGGAGGGGTTAGGGACAGGCGGGGCTGGTGGTGACTCAGGGGCTCCGATTTATTGAGTTCTCAAGGGAAAGAGAAAAATCTACAAATGCTGCCATTTTAACCTTTAACAAAAAATTCTTTAACTGGTATTCTAGAATTCACAGAGAGAAAACTTCAATGTATTCTTTCAGGGTGGAGCTGATAGTATTGTGATCTGGTGAGTTTATGAAATAATAGGATTCTGCTACTTGCACCAGACTATGAAAAATTACAAGTATCTTGTCAAATGTGAAAAACTCTTTATTTTAGTATATATTAATGGCTCATGCTTTGTCATGAATATCTTTTGTGCATTCATTGTCAAATTTCAAATACATAATTCAGAAGGAATGTTCCAATCCAATTTTTACACTGACAGTTATATTCAAAAGCTATGATTTTGCAGGTTATAGCAAGTGATAAGGTCTTCTGTTCAGCTCATTTGTCTTCAGCAGACTTCAAATAGCTGGTAGGACAATGCTCTTTTAAAGAAGCAAGGTGTCTTGGGGATCACAGATAGGTAACATTCTTAGAAGTTTAAGAAAACTTAAGAAGTTAAGAAATTCTGTCTCCCAGAGACTTAAAAATCATTTGGCTGCCTTTTTAAACTTTGCTAGCAGGACAACGATGAGCCTAATTATATATGTCTGAGTGACAAAACAGTATAAATTAGTGTGATTTGTTATCAATATCCAATTAGGTTTGCTAGAGATGACAATTCTCATTGAGAATTTAGAACATTTTAAAACAAAACTACTTCTCAACTAAAATGAGTCTTGAAATTCCTTCATATGGTATTTAAATTAGTCATTAATATACTAGTGAACTTGTTCACAGATGATCTTATCTTGTGGTTTAGAGCTTAATGATCTGGAGGTGTTTGTTTTATTATAACAGAGATACTTCATATAATTACTTGACTGAAGGGATATAAGGTACTTAGGTTTATAAACCGTATATGATTTTTACAGTCTTTGTTACATTGGGGTTTTAGTGGTTGTCTAACACACAGAAAAAAGGGCACTTCATTTAATAAGGAAGAAGAAAATCATCATAAGGAAAAAGACAGTATTATTGTCCCTATAAATGATGGTTAATTCTTACTTTTAACACTTACAAATGACTGTATTTCCTTTCAAAGCATTTTAGGTTGTTGGGATACAATCTTAATGTGACAGCCCTAATTATAAAAGTGTCACTTCTGAAGATTAATAAAAAAATTCATTAAGAGCTCAGTGATTATATTTGTGAAGATTGTCTAACTAATTCAAGTTGCAAAGGTACAGGATGCCATTAAGTGGTAATCTCATGCATTTTAGTAGTTGCGTAATTCTGAATAATTTCAAGGAGATTGTTAAACAAATTCTATGATACTGTTAAAGATGCTTTTATCACAGTAGATAGTTCATATCCCATTCATTGTCAACTTCCAAATATAAATTGGAAAACAGGTATAGGTTAAATCACTTGAGAGGCTGGGTGATTAACCTAGTTAGCAGGCTCATGCAGTCATTGCTGCTCCACATAACAGCATTCAGATGGGCATACATCAGTAGGGCAACTTTGTGTCCTGGTGGGACAGATTGCCCTCATTCTTTGGGGCATCTGCAGCATCCCTATTAGTTTCACTGACTTTAAAAAATGGCCCAGATCCTTAAAGGTATCTTTTGCCTAACTGCCTTGGATTCCTCAAAAAGGTTACATTTCATATATACTGTACCTCAGTACCTGTATCTCAGGTAGTGTACCTCAACTTGCACATCCACTGGCTTCAGTTAAATACTCCTTACTGTGCTAGTAATTAGCTCAGAGTGGTTAGCAGCTGCAGTCTCTGCAGTCAACAGTCTACACTGCTGCAACTTGCTGGAAAAGGAACCTTGATTCTCATCTAGTCATTGTCTGTTTTGGGGGAAATTAAAATCCTGTAATTTTGCTTCATTGCTTTAATGCTAAAAAATACAAACCTCATGTAAAATGTAGGCCTCTAGAGTACCATATGTTATTTTTTATTGCCTACAGGCTGGCCAACCGAGTATAATTGGCTAAGAATGTATGTATTTTTGGCTTCTCAGGCTACTGAAAACTGTTGCTGAATTGCATATAAGAGAGGTCATAGAAAGAGCACAGTACATTATGCTGGCTGTTCATCTCCTCTAGCCAGAGTTATGCAAATATATGTAACTTTGCACTCTGTCGTCTTTCTTCTGAGTGGATTTATTTCAAAAGAAAGTTGTTCTTTCCTAATCTGTAATCATGACTTGGCATGTAGTCTAGATCACTTATTCTGTGACCACCCTCACTAAGGGAATGCAGTTGCCTGTGAAGTAAAGCTCACATCTGGGAGTAGTATCATCTGAATTTGTTTTCCTGATTTTGTGGACTTGTAGTAATATTCACATGAAATGGAACCAACTAAAAAGAAAAAAAAAAATAAACAATCTAGCTCGTCACAAATGAACAAGTCTTCAGTAAGTCTTCCCTCTCCTTGGAGGGAGAACTCTATATTGGGAGTATATAGGTACTTCTCATGATACATATGTGTACAGTTACCACAGAAACTCTTTAACTGTACTGTCACCATTATAGAGCTCTGGTGAAGCAATACGTTTTTTTCTAAAAAGCTTTTGAAGTACAGATTTAGGCTTACAGTGAATGTTAGTTGAGGGGTATGGAATTTGAACTGATAATCTGATATCTGAAACATTTTACTAGTTTCTTAAAGGCTGGATATGGTCACCAAAGCCAACCAAGACAGGACAACAAAATCTTGAAATGACTTCTCTAGTAAATCTTTTTTTTTCTAGATTTGGATGGCGAACTGAAGTCACTAGGTCAGATGCGGTACCATGCTGATGTAAAATGTGTCGAAGATATTTTTAGAATTTTTTTTTTTTTTCAGAATTGCCAGTCCATTAATAAACTACCTCTCTTTCAAACTTATTGAAATTATCTGTATTTTAGATGCTAAATGAGTATTTTACAACAGCAAAAAGCATTTCTTGGACAAATTGAAATTAACCTTAATCTGTAAAAATAGAGGGATAACATTTCTGCTTTCCAATAGACTCACTAGTCACCTAGCAAGACCTACAAATTGAGGTAAGGCTAATTTGGACAAGAGACAAGATTCTGTGAGCACAGTCAGTGGTGATGGTACATCATCAGTGAGATAGTGAGAAAAATCATTAAGGAATTTGGTAGAGTCCTAATTTTTTGAAGTTAAAGTACTTCTTGTTGAGAAGGAAAGCTTCAACCTTTTTTGAGCTTCTCTCAGTAAAAGTGTACATTGCAGTTAAAAGCATATTGCTCAAAAATATTGGGAAAGTAGTAGGAGTATGTAATAATATGAAGTTATGTCAACTGAAGCTGTAAAATGGCCATGTAGGTAGAAGGCTTATTGAAAGACAGTTTACAATGAAAGGATGGAAAATGACATCATGCATTCTCAAAAACTGAAAATAAGAATGTAAAGACAATTGAAAAGGGACATTTGTTTTGAAGTAACACATGAAATTTACAACTGATGGTGAAATATGTAATATGTTATGAAATACAATTTTTTTCATTAGAAACTCTAAACGTAGAGGGGATCCTGTGGTATGGTAGTGTTTGATTACCTTGCAAAAGATAAAAGGTTAGAGAAGTCAGATAACCCTAAAATTTAGAATACACATGAACATTGCATGTTCATGAAAAATGGGATGATTTGATTTTTGTGTGTAATGAGAATGGGAGGGTTAGGCTGCATGCAAATACAAGAAATTTAGTCAACCCTGAATGTAATGGAAAAACCTGCTACAATACAAATATTCTGTTGAAAAGAATTTCATGTGAAATCATGTGTAACAATAAAATGCAGCTAGTATCTTAGCAACTATATGGGTGAAAATCCGGATAGCCGTACAACTGTTTCTTTTGTTAATGATGATATATTGTGGGTAGGAAAATGAATCTGAACTTCTTTCCAAAAGGTTTGGTTACATTTCTTCATCTGCTTAGAATTATAAAACTCTGAACTCTAAAGTTCTGCATAAAAAGTGACATAGTTTTTTCTAAAAGGCTATGTAAGGCTTCTGTAAAAAGAGAGATTTCACAAAAGGAAGGTCTGTCAGTAGTAATTCTTGGCACAGAATCAAACATTCAGTTGGTACACTGTGAAGCGCAATGGCTATGAGGAAGGCCCACAGGGGGAGGACAGTAAAAGTAGCAAGCAAACTGGAAGGAAGTCCCACTGATACATAAAGGCCCGACTTAAAGCATTACAAAACAGAAATAATAAAAAACCCTAATGAGCAAAGTGGTTCCTTTGTGGATCAGTGGTTCTTTCTGCTGTTGCTTTGTGATCAGTTTGGTTTCAGGGCCCTGAATTTATTAATGTGTTATAACGGCGCTCTGCATGCGAATGTTTCCCTATTCTGCTCCTTTTGTTTCCCTGTTATAAATTATGTATTGGTATTAATAAAATAAAGCTTTTCTCTTTAGAGCATATTTTTAACACAGTGTGGGGACAGGGAGGCAATAGAGTCTGTCTCACGCACAAACCCCACTCCTGCCATCCCATTTTACTTCACGTGTGCTTAAAGCAAATCCCATGGGCCTATGTATAAATAGAAACAGCAGCTTCATGAAGGGTTCAACCTCGTGTTGTTTGTTTGTGGAATGAGAATGTGACCTATTCCAGAGACACCAAATTGCCTAGTTTAGAAGGAAGGATTTTGACAATTAAGTAATTTTCAATAGTTTGGTTATTTCATTCATTTTATATTATTATCGTGGCTTTTTTGGGAAGTGAAGTTTCTGATTTCTTACATTTATCCTCATTTTAAAACTGAGTGCAGAAGTAGCTGACGATCAGGAAATGAACAGAGGGATACTTGACATTACAGATTTGTATCTCAGCCTCATTGTGCACTTTTCTTCCTCAAATTGTTGATTTATTGCTTTCAAGCGACATCAACAGCTGTCTGACACAGTTACCTCCAGGTCCCTTTAAATTATACAAATCTGATTGTTCTTATTTAAAAAAAAAAATGCTTCTGGCACATAATAGATAGATACGCTCCAGTGCAGATAATTTTGATTTATGAGAGAAGGTTCTTTGCATAAGAAAAGCAGTATCTGCAAATGTCATGAAGTATTAATTAATATAAAAGTGGCTGGTGATGGAGTAAAGAACCAATGTTAGAAACTGATTTGGAGTGAAATCACAGGTGCTTTTTTTTTATTATTTTTGACTTATTTATAGAAACAGACTTGCATCTGACGAAACACTTAGTTTGCATGTTCTTGAAAGGTGAAGAGGCACAGGGCTGGCTAGCTGCACTGAGTGGGTTTGATGTCAGGGAGGGAGACAGTGACCAACTGGCAAGCAGAAAACAAGGTATGCAAGTGTGTGGAGGAAGAGGCTTGGGCTGGCTGGTTGCAGACTGCTGCATTGTGTCAGGGAAGAAGTTGGCCTAGCCTGAGTTACTACTTTGGAAAGAGCCTATTATGAAATGGTTTCCACTGTCAACAGGTCGGGTTTTTTTTCCCCTCAGTCTACTTGCAGGTAAAGGAGCTTCAAAGTGGGATTCTGAAGCACCTGAAGTAATTTTTTCTTGAAGAAGTTAATATAAAAGTATCAGGAGGAATAACAGGGAGTGATAGAAAAATGGTTATAGCTGCTTTCATCTTGGCTGTAAAGCAAACTTGTCCTTCCATGCTGGCTCCAATGGGACTGGTTACTGAAGTCTCAGTAATAGATCGGGAGTGGTGTTTCCATGAAAGCAGGAAGATGTGCTGGAGAGCTGTTGAGCTCCTTGTGAACTACCAAATGGTGAAATGATGAGATGGTGTCCTATTGTACCGTTGTCACACTTCTGCCTCAACAGTTAATAGCTCAGACTTTTTTCCCCCAGTACTTCTCTGCGTTAATACTCTCTTTGCTTCATCTCTCATTGGCTTCCTTGTGGCAATGTTGATGTTTTCATTAGCTTAAATTAATTTAACAGTGCTCTGTGCTGACCTAACTATAGTTACTCTAATTTTTTACTAAAAGTTCTTAAACATGATTTTGAGGTATAAATTCACAACACTGTGTTTTAAAAGCTCTTATTTTTATTCTAGTCTTTCTTACTGTGAAGCCAAAAAGAATCTGTATCTGTGTTCTGTCAACCTTATAAATGACCACCTAACTTGTGGAGAGAACTTACTTATCTCCTTCCCCGGGGAAGGCAAATTACCCATAACTAAATTTCAACTCCCTTTTTTTGTGATTTATTGATCATACGGATAATTTGCCATTCTTTATGTTAAGCTTGTGATTCAAAATCTTGATGAAGTGTTGTTTCTGTTCAGAATCATCAGACAAAATAGCTTCTGTAGGGCTAACTCACTTCATTATGTTGATCTAAAACATGTTTAATTCTGACACCAGGCTATGTGCTGGTGGCAGTGAATTCAGAAATGTATTATTTTCTTCTACACACAAAAGAATTTAATTAGAAAAAAAAAAAAGGAGTGTCAGGATGGGCCTGTCTGTTTCTTTTCCTGTTCTGTTGTTTAGAACTGTTAGCCTTGCCTCTAATATTAACAGTATGAATACCTGAACACTCTTAATATTGTCATTACTTTCAAAAGCAATTAGTGTCTTTGAATTTTCAGTTTTCTTCAAAAAGAACATACTCAGTTATCTTCAATTTTCTTCTCATATATTTATTTTGTGCCTTATTTTAATTACGCATTGATAGCTGTCTGCTACCAGAGGTCTGTAGAAATAAATTATTTTTTCTAATACCGCCTCTTTTAATATTTCAAATTAGTATTAATGTTTAATATCAAATGAAGAAGTTAAAGTCTTGTAGTCATACATTTATGCTACCATTGACTTTCTGAAAATAGTGAAGTATTTGGGGTTTTGCTTACTGATGCATAGTTTCAAGTGCTTTTCTAGAAAAACATTTGCTCAATATTCAGTATCTAGTTCCCTGAAAATAATTCAATGAACAGTCAAGTGTCCTTGTGTAGCTGATGCAGATTCTATAGTTTTGTGCCGTATTATCTTTAAATATATGCTATGCCCTCTGAAGTTGTTTATTTCTGTATCATCATTAAGTTATACAACTCCATTAATTAGCTTTATTACAATAAGACCTTTACATGAAGTGAATTGCTTTGGATGATAATACAGTGAATGTAAAGGGCAAATGGAAGGGAGAGAAATTTTATGTTTTAAGCTTCTGTTTATGTTTAAGATGAGTGTAGATTATTGTCTGAACTTACCCTTACAAGAATCTAGTATTAACAAATCAAATAATATAAGAAGATTGGTTAATCTGATGTGCAGACCAACAACTCTAAACTTAGATTCTGGTCATTTTGTTACATTTTATTTTATCTGTTTGGTTTAGAAATTTGTACTCAGTTGAGCGTACCACCAGGACAACTTTTTGTAGCAGTTTGGTGAAAGTTTTTCATACTGCTCAGGCTAGAGCTATACAAATGTTTAAGTGATGAAGTTAGGATGGTATTTCTAATAAAAAAGTAAACCACTGTTAATTTTCCTCTAGTTCATAATGGAAATGTTGGGGGATGCAAATTCTGATTTTTATATTGAGATTGTTCTATGATTTGTATTTTGACAATATCATGTATGCTGCCACTGAAAGTAGTAGGATGATGCACACCTAATAGCTTGTTACAGAAGCTGAATTTAAAGAATGCAAAAGAAGAGAAATACTAAAACTGAATTGTAGGTTTGTAGCAATGCTACCTAATATGTAAGAGTCCAGTGAATATAATCTAAAGAAATGTTGAAGAGAGCTCTTGGATTTGGCAGCCTTTTTCTTGTGCTTCCTCATTGTGATGAGTAACAGGTTAATAATTCCAAGAGTTCTCTATTTAAGATACTGAGATTATTTTTCTTAAGAATTTATTGGGTTTTTTTTAGCCATGTAAAACTAGGCAGTTGAAGGTGTTTCTATTGATGTGCATTAGAGTCTAGGGTTCTGATAATGAAGCTTTCTCCCAGAATGTAGCATGTTTGCTATCTTCTTGAAACATAGCACTTAAAAGATCGGTAGTGCTAAGCAGCATGCTGCAGGTGTGTTATCAGGAGGTTAGATAATGAAATAAAAATGCCATTGTGAGCATATGCCTACATGTGTTTTGGTTTTGCTTTTTTGTTTAGCTTCCCGTTGGTACGCGAGGCAATTCTAAAAAGACTTTTGATTTCCCTTTGTGATTGTTTTACACTTAGAAATCTGAGCGATGTCAGGTGTTTTCTTAAATGAAGTCAGCCTGTGCTTTTACCTACACCAATACATTAAATTTTAGAGAATCAAATAGTATCCTGCTGGTTGCAGTGAATGGATAGGAAGAACACATTCGATTCATGTTAAAGCTGATACAGCTTTTTGCTTAGAAGGACCATCTCCAAGAAATTTCTCCCCTGTGGTGTGGGGCAGTGGGAAGAAAACAGGAGAGTAGCGTGTCTTAGACTTGGCAGCTAAATGAAGTTTTGTTTTTCCATCTCTGTCTTAATGTGCAGATTAGGTGCATTTGCACAACTGTAGACAGTGTCAATTCTTCCTGATCAGGGAATGCAAATTGTCTGTTTCAATGACAAACTTCTTCGTTCTTTTCCTGTTGTGTATTACATTAATGAGATGTGTAGTTTGTCTACTATTCTTGCTCTAATACTGTATTATTCACAAAACTTATAACAGGAAGAAATTGAAAAATTTTGTCTCCAACTGTTTGCTGTTCTTACTTTAACAAGATAATTTAAAAACAAATAATAAACAAAAAAGCACTGGCCTTAAAGGTATAGTAACTTGTTCCTCAGCTCCTACAAGGTAG
The DNA here is from genome assembly GCF_009769465.1 of Tauraco erythrolophus. Taxonomy (NCBI): domain Eukaryota; kingdom Metazoa; phylum Chordata; class Aves; order Musophagiformes; family Musophagidae; genus Tauraco; species Tauraco erythrolophus. The sequence continues at coordinate 47,337,953 of NC_141468.1, read as the reverse complement.
CTTTTCTAGCATATCATATTTTTTAGACATCAGTGAACTGAGGACACTCAGTAGTGTTCAAAATCAAAACCAGTAGCATTTTACCTGAGGCTTTTTACTAGTCTGAAGTCCTCTTGTTCTCTGTTCTGTTTCTTCTTTAACTATGGAAGGGTTTTTTCAAGGCCCATGTATGTTTGCATGTTACCTGTATAAACAGCAATATCTTAAATTCTGACCCTGATCAGAATTACTGTGACTACATCTATTCAGCTATGAACATATTTAATTACAGCCTGGTTTTGTCTGTCTTTTCCACTTTGATCAGGAAATGTACACTGTGTTCTTCCTCAAATCTAGTAGTATTTTAGTCATCGGCTCATGCCTACTAGCACAACAGACTGATTTTTGTAGGAGAGTCTTTGGCTGCAGAGAAGAAAAATGGTCAGCAGACTGTGCTGTGTACTGCATGGCTATCAACATTAAATCAAAACCTCAATTTTATAAAAGCAAATCAGATGGGCCATTGTTAGTCTGACACTTTTGGTCTGAACTCAAAAAGACCTCAAAAATTTTATTATTAGAAATTAATAATGTGTCCTCACTTTAAAAAAAAAGGTTATTTAAATAAATAAACCAACTAGATAAAAATATAATATAGAATCATAGAATCATTTAGGTTGGAAAAGACCCTTAAGATCATAGAGTCTGACTGTAAACCTAACACTGCCAAGTCCACCACTAAACCTTGTCCCTAAGCGTCATGTCTACATGTCTTCTAAGTATCTCCAGAGATGGTGACTCAGCCACTTCCCTGGGCAGCCTGTTCCAATGCTTGCAAACCTTTCGGTGAAGAAATCCTAGCCAATCTAAACTTCCTCTGGCACAACTTGAAGCTATTTCCTCTTGTCCTATCGCTTGTTACTTGGGAGAAGAGATCAACACCCACCTCGTTACAGCCTTCTTTCAGGTAACGCGGTAGGGAGCGATGAGGTCTCCCCTCAGCCTCCTTTTCTCCAGACTAAACAACTACAGTTCCCTCAGCTGCTCCTCATAAGACTTGTGCTCCAACCCTTCACTGGCTTCATTGCCCTTCTTTGGACATGCTCCAGCACCACCTCAATGTCTTTCTTGTAGTAAAGGGCTCAAAACTGAACGTGGTATTCACGGTGCAGTCTCACCAGTTTATCTTATTAAAGATGGAGTGGGTAACAGTATGCGTTGTTATGATTGCCTGATAGTTTTAACTCCCCAAGGAATTCTTAGAAGTTTTTAAGCACTGGAATGCAGTTTGATTTTATTTCTGTAACACCAAAGTAGTTCTGATTATCATTCTATTCGGCATGTAATATAAAGTGCCTATTTCCCTTCTTCCTGCGTATTTAAACTATAGCTTGATTTTCAGTGTAGTTTGGAAGCACTAAGTCTATCTATCAACAATGAAACATAGATTATCATGGCTAGAACTTGTCTAAACAGATAACATAGAAGTGCAATTTTGTTTGTTTCTTGAAGCAACTGGGGTTTTTACATAAGAGAATTCCAGCTTCCTTGCAACACTGAAATGACACAAATTACAACATGGTTCTTCTGTTATGTTTTCAAATTAATACATTTTGACATAATATTTGCATATATTCTAGAGTCCTATGGATCATAAATATTAAATATTTAATCATGTGCAAATTATACTATGCTGTCTGGAAGCAAAAAGTTACATAGGAGATGCTTTGCAATATGCAACTTCATAATACAGAATGCGGAGCACTTTCTGACAGGTGCATGAGTTCCCTCACTTCCTACTAGGTTCTCTTTTTTTAATGCATTCCAACTCAGTGACAAGTTATCATTCATGTTGTTGCTCTGTTTAGCATTTCTTCCTATCCCTAACACTTTTTATCTTGAAGGTGCAATGACCCTTGAAATCTAATTTTCTATGAAAAATTTTAAAGGGTGATGTACACTGATGTGTAAGAAGAGAGATGATGAATGCCTAAGAGACTCAGGATACCTGTTATCATCTTACTTACCAAGTCTTGTAAAAGGGATACAAATGATAACTACCAATATATTTTATACACATCATTACTCTCCTCCTGCCAACATTTACATGCCTACCATGTCCAGTTTGGTGACTTAGCAGAGAAGGTTACAACAGGATTCTGTGTGTGGAAGTCAAAACAAGGTTAACTACAACTGGGAAATATGATGTAGATCTATTTAGATTAAGAGCTGTCAAACAAATAAAGATTAATTATTGTATATCTCTTCAAACTGAAAGAAGACAATGCGTTTTAACCAGAGGAACAGTATTAGTATGATGCTAACAGGACTACCAGATGGACCTTACGAATTTAGTCTTATGTAGACAGGGTGGTGGTGGTGGTGGTCAGAAAAGGTCATTTAGTACAATGCCTCCCACTCTTCACTGTTCAGAATGAATTTCCTTTAATCCAGAACTTTTTCATGCTTCTTTATAGTATTTAGGTCCTGGTGAATGAGTAACAGATTTGAAAGGTGACAGGCACACTCAGTGTTTCTAAGACTGAGAGAAGCTAGGACCTAATAGTCCATTCCAGTCTAGTCACACTAACTCTGAACTAATGTATGAGTCCTTTCAGTCTAAAGATGTAGATTAACAGCAAAGGTGAGGAATGAGCAATGAAGCTTCATAGCTGCTGTAAGATAAAAACAGTGCAAACTGCACTGCAGATGAAGTAATTAATGCAGCTATGTCATATGCTGGCTTTGCATTCTTCTCCCCCTACTCTTCCTTGACTATAAATTGCACTGACAAACCCAGAAGCAGAGATCCAAGTCGCCTATATGCTTCCTGGCTCACAGGTAGGAATTCAGTTTGATCCAGTGTTCTGCCTTCTAAATGGGATATGAGGGATGGTCATATACATATGAAAGCAATACGTGCAGCTCCACTGCTTGTGTCGATTTTCATGCTGCTGGTGTGGATTTTTTAAGAAATAGCTATCCCCACTCTGTAGTTGCAAACTATAGTTGTGCAGAAATTCTTGATCTACATGTTATTCTTCAAGGAGTGTGTTTAATTAAGAATTGGAAACTACATTGATCCCTTTTATCCCTATCAATGCTTGGCAGATCCAGAATTTTATCAGATGTGACTCTCTCCCTCCTTTTTCTTTTTTTTTTTTTCAGTTGTTCTATATCTTTATGTTAGAAGGAGATGCTGTTTATAGAATAAAACAGGATTTCATAAAGCAATGGTGAATAAGCCTGAACTTTTGAGTGTACTGTAGAGATTTGCTAAACAATGGGAGACGCTTAAGATTTTTCCTAGGTATGAAAAGTTTGAGGATTTGGGGTTTGTTTTGGTTTGCTTTTTTCACAGAACTGGCTACACAGTCTCACCTCATGCCTTTCTTTTATAATTCTAAATCATACTTGTGAATTAAAATTTGCTGGATCAATCATCATCAGCCTTAACTGCGTCAGAGTCTCAGCTCTTACTCTTCTTCCTCACCTTTTCCAGTGGGTGAATGACACATGGTTAAGAGCTCTGAGTAGCTCTTTTTTATTCTCCAAGATGATTTCTTTCCAGTTTATCTGTTATAACACTTATCCCCTAATCATGATGGTTAGGAAACGATGAAATTTGGGATTCAGGAAGACTGTATATCCTACTATCCTCATTTAAGAATTCTATTAAGAATCTACTCTTCACTCAAAATTAACTTTCTTAATTAAGAAAGTTTCAACTCTTAATTTGCTATTAGCTTGCTAAATTTGCATGGTACTTCTTTAGTTGTCGTTTTCTGAGAATAGCATTAAAACATTTTTTCTTGTATAGAGTTAGTAATTGCTATATAACTCTTAGATATTTCTTCTGTGAGCTTCAGATAAAAAGTCAACATGTGAGTCTGACATTTGCTTCATTTAAAGCATTGAGAATTTTAGGACCACTCTTCTGCTTCAAAAGCTACTTAAATCTTTCTTCTCTGCTTCTACTTGGAACGTGATTTTAAGAAATTTGCCTTAGGCCCCTCTCATCCCACTAGGAACAGGAAGGCACTAAAGCAAACAAAGGCAAGCCATGTCAAATGCCTGACAAAATGGAAGTATATCAGTAGATAATGCTAATCTTGTCAGTTCCTTTTTGTGGTATGAGGAGTTTATGTGACAGTGTTCATCACTGATGAATGCTGAAATATAGAAAATTTGAGTTTGGACAGGGGAAGAGAAAGAGGGAGGCTCAGACTACATCTGGCCTTCTTTATTAATATTATGTGTAAACCTAACTGAGTTTCTTCCTTGGAAATGTTTCACAATGTCACTTTTTAAAAATGTGTCTATGTGAGTTGAATGTCTGTTGTATTTCTTGGCCTTTAATTGACATTTCCTAGTACATCAGTTTTGCAGATAAATCAGCCTCTTCTACTTAGTCAGGAAAATGCATCAACTGCATAATATTTATTGCATTCTGTGAACATATTGATGTTATTGGCGGTTTTGCCTGACCGTATGCTTGGATTTGAACAGACTGATGTAACTCCTGTCTCCTTAATGTGTTAAGTATAAAAGTTTTAATGTGAAATAGACTAAAAATTAGGCAGGGAAAATTCTGAGGATTTTTTTAAAGCCCTCTTAAATACAAAAGGATTGTTGAAGTCAAGCAGTCTCAGTTCATGTAAGCAACTTGTAGGGGAAGCAGTTGGGATAGCTGCATCATTCTGATTTTCTATGTGTGCCCACCTAAACTTAAAAAAAAAAAAAAGGCAGCCTATTACTGAGAGACTGTTCAGGAAGATTTCAGTCTTTAAAATATTGCTGATGTTAGTCTCATCCCTAGAAACAGCTGCAACACTGCAATGTGTGTGAAGCACTTTTCTATGCCTGGGCCTATTTTGTTCACCAGTAACAGACCTAGAAGTGTTTTTATGTACCAATCCTTCACTGTGATGAGCCTTTCAAAATTGTAAATAGTTCCATTTTATGGGAGAACAGAATGGCAGCTCTGTCAGTTGTTGACTCCACTATGATTTTGAGTATTTCATGTGTGTTGGTGTATTCCCCCACTGATAAATGAAATAGATTTGCTGCAGTAATTCTTTCATACTTAAAGTAGATCATAACATTTGAAGGTGAGTTTTATTTACTTGAGTATAAAATTATGTCTTTATTTTCTCATCTTGCATTTGTTTCACTATTAAAAATCCTATACAAAATCAAAGCGTCTATAAAATTGATAATTTTTTCTTTTCTGTAGAACTTAATAGTTGATTTTTGAAGACTAAAAATTCAGGTTCTACATTTCTGTGATCACCTGTTGTTTGATTCCTAACAATTAAGTTTTTCATAAAATTAAGGACTGATTATGGTAAAAAGGATTAATTTTGAACTTGGTATCAAAAATTGTGGTATGATTAGGACAGAAGGAACCTCAGACCACCATCTAGTCCAATCACTCTGCTGAAAAGCAGAGGCACGTAGGGTGGGATGCTTACAACCATTTCCAGTTGACTTTTCAATATCTTCAGGGATGGAGATGCCTCAACCTCTCTCAGCAAATTGTTCCAGTATTTGATCACTCTTACAGCAAAAAAATTTTTTTTTCTTATGTTTAAACAAAACTTTTTGTATTCTACTTTGTGCCCATTGCCTCTTGGCCATCCGCTGTGCATCAGAAGAGTCTGGCTCCATTTTCTTTTTGCACTCCTTTTCAGTATTTATACGCATCGGTAAGATCCCCCCTGAGTATTCTCTTCTCAAGACTAAGCAATCACTGAACTCTAAACAATTGAGATGGTACTGTTCATGTGTGTATCTTAGAATTTGCTGGAAAGTAACAATTTCAGTGAAGACATATTTTCATCTATTGGGTAATATTCTATTTGGCATTGTGCCTGTACGTTGTGGCTGATGTTTGCACAGCTGTTAGGAATTGCTCACAAAGAGACTTGCAGTAGGGAATCTAGCTCATAGTTTTAGATATAGAAGACAATCTTTTCAAAATCTACAAATTTTCAATCCAAAAAGATTAAAACAAAATCTCTTTAAAGTATTTTAAAACCCATCCTTTGTAATGTTAGTTCATTGTGTTTTACGAAATTTTTAAAAAACACAGTTTATGTTTGCTGTGGAATTTAGGGATACTACTCACATCTGCTAGGTGCTTTGCAGTGAACAAGGAGATGATTTCTACACCAAAGATGTGCGAGGTAGCAAGAGGAGTTTAACTTGCTAGTGTTAATTGGTAGAAGACAATATCGATCACAAAGGTAATCCAGGTGTTATTGATCACAAAGGTACTCCAGTTGTGCCCATATCAGCCATTGCACGAGTTTTTATTCTTCATAGAATCATAGAATGGTTTGGGTTGGAAGAGACCTTAAAGATCATCTAGTTCCAACCTCCATGCCACAGCCAGGGTCACCTTCCACTAGATCAGGTTGCTCAAAGCCTCATCCATCCTGGCCTTGAATACTTCCGGGGATGGGGCATCTAGAACTTCTCTGAGCAACCTATTCCAGTGCTTTACTAACCTCAGTAAAGAATTTCTTCCTTAGATCTAATTGAAATATACCATTTTTCACTTTAAAGACATTACCCGTTGTCCTATCACTACACATCCCTGCAAAAAGCACCTCTCCAGCTTTCTTGTAGGCTTTTACATATTGGAAGGCTGCTATAAGATCTCTCTGGAACCTTCTCTTCTCCAGGCCGAACAACCCCAACTCTCTCAGCCTGTTTGTGATGGAAAGGTGCTTCAACCCTCAGATCATCTTTGCGGCCCTCCTCTGGACCCGCTCCAACAGGTCCATGTCCTTCTTATGTTGGGGACCCCAGAGCTGAATGCAGTACTCCAAGTGAGAGCTTACAAGAGCAGAGTAGAGGGGCAGAATCACTACTCTGGACCTACTGGCCACACTTCTTTGGATGCAACCCAGGATACGGTTGGCTTTCTGGGCTGCAAGCGCACATTACTGGCTCGTATTGAGCTTCTCATCAGCCACCACCCCCAAGTCCTTCTCCTCTGGGCTGCTCTCAATCCATTCTCTGACCAGCCTGTATTGATACTGGAGACTGCCCCGACCCATGTGCAAGACCTTGCACTTGACCTTGTTGAACTTCATGAGGTTTGCACGGGCCCACCTCTCAAGCCTGTCAAGTTCCCTCTGGATGGCATCCCTTCCCTCTAGTGTGTTGACCACACTACACAACTTGGTGTCATCAGCAAACTTGATGAGAGTGCACTCAATCCCACTGTCCATGTCACCAACAAAGATGTTAAACAGCACCAGCCCCAATACCAACCCCTGAGAAACACCACTCGTCACTGGTCTCCACTTGGATGTTGAATCGTTGACCGCAACTCTTGGAGTGTGACCATCCAGTTAATTCTTTATTCACGAAGTGGTCCAGCCATCAAATCTATGTCTCTCCAATTTAGAGACAAGGATGTTGTGTGGGACTGTGTCAAATGCTTTGGACAAGTCCAGGTAGATGATGTCAGTTGCTCTTCCCTTATCCACCAACACTACAACCCTGTCGTAGAAGGCCACCAAATTTGTCAGACACGTTTGCCCTCACTGACACCATGTTGGCTGTCTTCGATCACCTCCTTTTTTAACATGTGCCTTAGCATAGTCGCCAGTGGGATCTGCTCCATGATCTTGCCAGGCACAGAGGTGAGACTGACTGGCCCCTACTTCCCTTGGTCTTCTTTTTTTCCCTTTTAAAAAATGGGAGCTATGTGTCCTCTTTTCCAGTCTGTGGGAACTTCACTCGGCTGCCACGACTTCTGAAATATGATGGATAGCAGCTTTGCAACTTCATCCTCATTTTCCCTCAGGACCCGTGGATGCACCTCATCAGGTCCGATGGACTTGTGCACCTTCAGGTTCCTTAGGTGGTCTCAAACCTGATCTTCTCCTACAGTGGGCGGTTCTTCGTTCTCCCAGTCCCTGTCTTTGCTTTCTGTGACCTGGGCAGTGTGGCTAGAGCTCTTGCCAGTGAGACTGAGGCAAAGAAGTCATTGGGTACCTCAGCCGTCTCCATATCCTGGATAACCATTTCCTTCCAGAGAGGGCCCACGTTTTTGCTAGTCCTCCTTTTATCACCGACGTACCTATAAAAGTTTTTTTTGTTGCCCTTGATGTCCCTTGCCAGGTTTAATTCTGTCAGGGCTTTAGCTTTCCTAACCTGATCCCTGGTTGCTTGGACCATTTCTCTGTATTCTTTCCAGGCTACCTGTCCTTGCTTCCACTCTCTGTAGGCTTCCCTTCTTGCTTCTTACTTCCCTTCTTAACTGCAGCAGAACATAATTTTATTAGTAGATTTGAAGAGAAGTAGTAAAATCACAGAAATTTGTGGAGAATTCCTTTAAAAAATGAGAAACAGTTTCGCATGACACTCAAAGGTTATTATTAAAGAATGCCACAAGTAAGCAGAGTTTTGCATTGTGGTACGCTTAATGGTCAGCTACCATTGAATCTCCCGTAGACTTCCAGTTAGAAATTCCGGTAGCTGTCTTACTAGTGCTGTAGTTTGAGAGAGAAAGAAGTCAAGAAACATCTTTTCTTCTAGAAGATAAAAGCATCATGAATCTAGCAGCTACCTTTCATACTTAAGTTCTCACAAGAGGAATGATGTATGGTTTTGGTTTTTTTTTTCCTCCTAGTTTAGGGAGTCTCTGTTATGTTGCTGCATCCCAATTTAATGGATTGTTTTCCATTGCATTCAATCTTCAACTCAGTATCTGGTATTGTGGGCCTGCTACCTTATTTACCAATGTGTAATTTCACAGTGTGTTTAAGACACTTCTCACTGATAAACATCTCAAAAGTGAGTGTCTGTGGGAAGGCTCAGCTGAAAAATGTCCAAATAAGTTTGCTGTGCGTACAAGAATTGCTTAGAGAGTTTCAGGAAGAAGTGTTTTCTTCTGATTTTGAGACACCTTTTTTTTTTTTCATCCTTTGGTAGCTGAATCATTTCCAGTCAAATGTTGGAAGCTCCCTTTCAGTCTGTGTTTCTTGATGTCTTTCTCATGGACATTCAGAACAGGAAAGGGAATTGCACCATAACAAATTCTTTCCTGATGTGAAGCTCAGAAGTAAACCTAGAACTAAGGTCCTAGTTCTGATGGAAATGGGTGGTTATATCTGATCTATCCTTAAATTACAACTCAAAGTGAAGGAAAAATACAGTATAAGGACAATCCATAAATTGTTGCCTTTTTTTTTTCTTTACTTACAGATATCAATGTTCATTTTTGTAAAAGGAAGGAGAATTCACAAACTTGTTTCTAATGCTATTGTATGGATGTGAGAGAGAAATGATTAAGCAGAGCAACAAAGAGAATTAAATATTTAAGGCTACTGGGTGTTCTGTTTCTGTAAACACTTCTGTATTCTGAGTTAAATAACATGCAGCTTTTCAAAACCTAACTGTTCTAACTTTTGAGCCAGGTAGTGGTGAAACTTACTGAGATTTAGATGTCATATTTGATACAAAGCTCAGCTGAGTTGCATGTGTAATGATCTGCTTTAGGGCCTGATCCAAGACCTCTTTTGAGCAACCTGCCACATTTCGGAGATGTCCTGGCAAGATCAGATAGATTGAATGAACACAGATTCCAGTCTATTGGAGAACATACTGTCTTCAACTTTTGTGAGATCCCACCTGCAGTACTGCCTTCAGCTCTGAAGTCCCCAACATAAGAAGGACATGGACCTGTTGGAGCGGGTCCAGGGGAGACCACAAAGATGATCTGAGGGCTGGAGCACTGTTCCAACATAGACAGGCTGAGAGAGCTGGAGTTGTTCAGCTTGAAGAAGAGAAGGCTCCGGGGAGATCTTATGGCAGCCTTCCAGTACCTAAAGGCAGCCTACAAGAAAGCTGGAGAGGTGCTTTTTGCAGGGATGTGTAGTGATAGGACAAGGAGCAATGGCTTTAAACTGAAAGAGGATAGATTTCAATTAAATATAGGGAAGAAATTTTTTACAATGAGGGTGATGAAACACTGGAACAGGTTGTGCAGAGGAGTTGTGAATGCCCCATCCCTGGAGGTGTTCAAGGCCAAGATGGATGAGGCTTCGAGCAGTCTGATCTACTGGAAGATGTCCCTTCCCATGATAGGGGGATTGGAACTGAATGATCTTTAAGGTCTCTTCCAAGTCAAACCATTCTATAACATTGAAATAAGCATTTCTGCAATTTGGCAATAGATTTCAATCAGCCCACAATATCTTTCTGTTATTTTTAGTGACACACTTATCTTTGCTCTGTCCTTTAAAGTTGCAAAAAGCTTTTAACCACAGAGTGGGCTCGGTGGAATATTCCTTTGCCTTAGCAACTTTGGCACTAATGTAGGGAAAAGCATCAGGAGCGGGAAAGATGGAGTTGCAAACTCTTGTATTCAGCTCTGGACAGCCCTGCTACCTAGGGGAGCCCAGTATTTCCTCTGATAACTTAGATGTGCCAAAGGCCATTATGAGCACTGGAGCAGCACAAACTTAGGAACGTGCAACGACCTTGGCTCTCAGCACCCTCAGGCCTCTCAGAAACAGTAATAATACCATACAGTGAGATTCCTTTCTCTTTCTGGAGCCCACACAGGCACCAGCTGACCTCAGTGAGAGCTAGTGGTGCTCACGATGCAGAGCTGAGGCTGGGAAGTAGAGGCTCTAGACTTATTTTCACTCTTCATCCTCATCGCTTAATACCTTAATCTATTCAAGTGCTGTCAAATATACACATGGATTTATTCACCAAACTTAGTTCTGCTGATGTATCTGTAAGCAATGTTCATTTGAATAAAGGAAGACAGGCCAAACACAGATGAATATTATGGGAACTTTCTCATCAACGTTCCATTGTCCGGAGGAAAGAAAGTTCAGATAGATTTTATAGGGCAGATGCAAAATGGTGTCTTAAAACAGACAATGATCAGATTTGTTTGTTTTGCTTACAAATGAAAAAGAAATCTTGACAGAACAAGGAAAAAATCTCCAATTAACTTCAAGTTTAATTAGAGTGTAATTAATTAGAGTATGTGAAGTATCACTCATCTGCATTTTGTTCATTTTTTCATATTTCTTTGTCTTTTTACGTTGAATCAGAATAGATTACCTTCGGTTTTACTTGTCCAAAAGTGTGAGTAATAAAAATTGAATAGGCATAGCACACTGAAATATCTCAGCATAGATGTTCATATCCACTGAAAAAAAGGACATTACATTAGAAAGGCAAACAGCCATGAATAAGCAAACAAAACTCTCCATGTATATTGGGACTTAAGCAGAGTAAGAGAGAGAAAAAAGAATCATTAGCAGAAGAACAGCTGGCAGAAACACATGTTTATTCTGTATGTCTCTCATGAGATATACAACTTTCTTCTCTTACTGGAAAATTTAAATTGATACTGTCATTTGTAATAAAAACGGTTCATGTAGCTTGACTTCATTTCATGTATATATGGGAAGATAGTAAATTCTCTATAATTCTTCAGGATAGTAATATCTGTTATTAAAAATGAACACTTATTAAAAGCCACATAGTGACAATTACATACTGAATCTTGTAGATAATTTTTTAAAAATTAAAATCTGAAATAAACATACTCCTGTCCCTGTCTGAAGCAAGACGGTATAGGGAGGTAAAATGATTTTCTCACACCTTAGTGATTTAACCCTAGTCATAGTTTCGTTATACCTATTTCACTTTATTTATAACCCTTCCTTGAAACAAAACTGCAAAATACGCTGGGACTGTGATTTTATTTCATTTCTAAGGATCTGTGAACTTATTTTTGTAAATGGTCACAAATAGAGTTTCTCTATTGATCATTGAACTGGAGTGAAGGATCACTAATAAAAGATGTTCAGTACGGTGTCTGAAGGTTGTAATATTTCTTACCCTTAAAATTAAGAGGAGAGATCCTCTTTCTTCCTGTCCCTCATTATCTTTTAGTACATACATAAAATATAATTAAAGATACTATTAAAGTGGGAAGCTTACTCTCTCTAACTTGTGTCATGTTCTTTCAAGATGGAAAAGCATGCTTGTATGAATAAAGTATCTATCAAAAGTTTAGGATCTGGAGGTTGCAAGTTACTGGACTGGTGGTCAAAAATGGTCAATTTGACATAATATAATTTTCATGGAGTCTTGCTTGACTAAAGAGAATACAAACTATTGCTGTGTATGATGTGTTTAGTTTGTTGTACATATTTTCAGGATGATACAGGAAAATACTTCAGGACTTATTAATTTATCCTTCAGTATTTAAATTTGCATGACTTTGAATTATTTATGATATTCGTGCATGACAGGGCAAAATCTCACTTTTTTTTTAAAGAAAAACACAAACACCTCTGAAATGTCTGTTTTTAAGTCGTTAGGCCTCCTCAGTATAGAATGTGTTCTTGACTAGAAGAAAACTTTGTTATAAAGATTATTCTTTTCTAACAAAAAAAAACTTTAAGGGCTAAACTACATGACTTACTTTCTCCCCACCTCCCACCCCATCTTATTTGCCTGTTATATTCTGCCTGTGTAATGCCAGTTACTTTTATGAAAATACAGCTTAAAATTCCCAAACAGAATCTCCCAAAATGGAATTTCCCAAAAGTCTTCAAGGTATGAAAAATCACATAAAACCACAAAATTGGACAAGTTGGTTTTAAATAGAAGCAAATCAGGTTTTAACTCCTTCTTCAACCTGTATTTGCAAGAGTTAATCTTTTATTCTTTACTTCGGTATATATTTGTATTTCTTCTCAAATTTTATGTACTAAATGTGAGCTTTCAATCATATTTAAGCTATTTTGATGAGACAAGTGAAACAAGAAGTCCTGCCTGAGAGACAATTTGAAGTAAAATATTACTTAAAGATGAGGTTAAATGTCCTACCTCTTTGAGGTGACCTGGGCAATAGCCACTTTACAAAGGAGATAGCTATATTTTTCTAACATATTACTGTAAAAGCAAACATATTAAATTCTTCAAGACAATTGAACGTATCTTGGTAGATTCTTTTGCAGGATTGTAAATGCCATTGCTTCCTATTGGTGGTATTTGAAAGCGAGGATGATACTTAGCAAAGATTCAACTAATGAAGTTTTGGCTCTTGCTGAGGCTTCTGATGTTTAACTGCATATGCTCCAATACAAACTGTTTAATGTGAGTTGGTTTATTTTATTGATGGGAAGCAAGATAGATACCTCCATCTGTCCTGCTCTCATTTGGAGTTATTAACTCAAAAATTTCGGAGGGGATTTTCAGCACACACTTTCAAAACAAAACATTTTTGGTGAAAAGTGCAACTGTGGCAACATGGAACTGCAGATTATAATCTCTCTCAAAGTTATGAAAATGGGAAGGAGTGAAAGAGCATTATAATTAGAAATAGTTGAGTATTGTTCATCAAAGACATTATTAAAAAAATTGTTTCTTATTGGATAATTTGAAACTCACATTTGACTATTTCTATAGCTCGTCAGAGGGAGTTCTCAAATTATTTGATTTGAGAATGGAGACTGAAAAAGAATTATGTAGATTGAATACTTAGGCTGATTTTTTTTTTCATTTTTTCCCTGTTATTTAATTTGCTTCAGTTTTTTTTTTTTTTTAAAAAAAAGCTTTACATCCTATATATCAGGAGCTACTAGGGCTCATCTGAAATATGTAAAACTAAAAATACTTTATACCTCCAAACCATGTTGTGAGTGAAGACTAAGAAAGGCTGTTTTTTGCAGTGGCAATCATTTAATTATTTTGATTTTTAAAGGACAATAAATGGATGGGTTAAATGATCTTTCCAAAGACACATAACATAACTGAAGTGAGACCTATATCCATGCAGTAATTGTTGCCTTAAAAAGAGATCTCCTTACTGAAAGGCAGAGTTTTTTCAAATGTTACCTTTACTTTGAAATTCTGTTGCTTTCTGGCTAAGGTAAGCACTGCCTCTGATTTCAAATGATGAACAATGTAAACAAATATTAGATTATTCATAACTGCTTTCATCTAATATGTATGAAAAGTAAATAGGCTAAGATGGGATGCATGTGGATCGCTTAAAATTATTGTTCCTGTATGTGAAGACTTCACCAAGACTTCTGTGCTACACTCCCATCTTCATCTGTGCCCTTGGTCTTTTCAAGTTCCCTTGTGACTGTGACGCCACCAATCTGCTCCTGTGCAATGTTTGTCATGTGTTGGATGATTTATTTTATTATTTTATTTTCTCCTGAGGAAACTGACTTTTTTGACACTTGATGGAAATTCCTCCTGGTTGATTGGGCAATTCTTTCTGGAGAAGGCTGACTTCTTCATTTTCCGGGCAGCTCTTCACCGAGTTGACCTCTTGGTCATGCATAGTTAGACCATGCCAAGAGCTGCAGGCAAGAGAGCCTGTGTAGCTTCCCTACCGTATAAACACTCAGGTGGATCCTTTGGGAAAGGTAGTGAGTCCTCGACTTCCTTCCTGGGCAGTTACCTTCTCAAAACAGTTCTGGTCATAGCTTGGCAGTTCTTGAAAGAATATCTTCTTCTTCAGCAGTTCAAATCTGTTGAGGGAATTGGCAGCTTCTAAAACTGGGCTTTGAGAGCTGGCGTTGAGTCTGTTAAGTATACTAGTCAGACATTTCAGTGGATTGTGTGAAAAATCTGGAATGAGTGACTGTGCTGTTATGGCACAAGCCCACCGTGGGTTACCAATTTACTGTGATTTAGACATGTCTCTTTCCAGCCTTTTGTTGCCAGCAGCTGTCCCTAGGATGCAGTGAGCCTCTGTCCTGTGGTACCCAGAGCAGGATCTGCTGGGTTTCCATCACAATTAGGCAGGAACTACTGGCAGTGTATTGCACCTTTCCTTCAGGTCTACCACAATGGAGTGGAAGGGTATTATTCTTATCATGTAGGTGGATAGGTTCCTTCTAAAGACCAATTTCTCTTCCTAACAGGCTAGGTGAAATTTGTGGCTGTGCCAAAACTGCATTGCTTTGTCTTAATCAAAGACAGGATGTTCAAGGGTAGGTTTTTATTGTAGCTGATGTTTTGGTTTTGTTTTCTGACTGAGATGAATTTCTATTTAAAGTTGTGCTTCCACTGTTTTTTAATAACATGTAATGTTTAGGCTACTTGGAAAACCATGCTGTGCTTTCTTCCAAATAAAAATCATTTGCTAGTTGGTCATAACTAATAGATACATAGCTAAGCTATTGGGAGACATTAATAAGAATTGCACATGATTAGGGATTTTATAATGCTGTGTTTTTCTTGGAAAGTGGTGCTTCATTAAACACATTACTTCAGAGTGTGCCTGCTTTATGCCTTTATACTACTTAAGTTCAGAAAAACATACCTGCAATTGTGTCATTGTGAGTAACTTAGAAAGTTACTGCTTAGACATTGTAATATTTTCACTGCGTTTGTATTACTTCGGTATGTCTTGTGTTCTGTTTCAGCATGAGACAGTCATTGCTTGTGTTTCTTCCAATGCAAATGAAAAAACGCATTTTGAAAAGAATTGTAATTTTACTTGCTGCTTTACTAGGTTATACGACATGGGTTGATCCACTGTATTATATTTTAATGAAAAGAAGCATGGATTTATTTTGGTAGCCTGCCTACTATCATTTTGCTTTTAAATTAGATAAGAAAATTAACTCTTGGTTTGAATGCGTGTCTTTAACAACATTGTGACAACAATCAATCCATTACCACAACTTCAGCCATAGTCCAGTTTAGTTTTTATACACATTGATGTTTGTCTGTGTTTGTTCTTTTTAAATTCTACTTTTTGCTTTTGTATATCTTTCCTTGTTTCCTTATTTTCAATATTATATCAGGTCTCCCACCTACTTGCTTTATACATGTCAGAAGGATGCATCTGAGGATATCACTTTTCATAGCTACCATAGAAGCTAGGTATATATGTATAGATGCAAGAAGCCTCAAAGGTCCATATTGATATATTAGTGAAGTATTTACCTCAGTACTTATGTGGAAGGCCTCGGAAAGACCTCATATTTTTGATGTACCTGTCTCTTAATAGGAAGGGGTTGTTATTACATGTCTTCATTTTGGGGGACCTGTGAAACATGCATCCTCTTTTTCAACATTGCATCTTACCATAAGTTGGTGTTACTTGGGGGATAGAGTTGGATGAATAAGAGAAGAAATGTCTACTTTTTCTGTAACGTCAAATTAAAAGTTGTTCATTATAGAATAATGGGGGAAAAATAGAGAAAAGTTTCTGCTTTTTACAAAACTCTCTTAATGCTTAACCAAAGACATATTACAAAGAAATCTAAGTGATACTTATGCATAAACTGTGACATTCCAATAGTTTTTGCAGTGTATTGTCCCTGTATGTGAACGTTAGAACATTTTAAAATATGTATGTCTTGATTATGTATTGAAATATATTTTTAAACAATTATGAACTAATGTCTATGTACACTGTAACGATAGTACAGTGTGTTCTAAAATATGTTTTAAAAGTGACATAGCTTTTTTATTGTGGTTTGTTTTTTTTTGTTTGGTTGTCCTGGAAAATCTCAGAGTCTGTACTACACTTAAGTTGTTTATTTTTTCATGAATATTTGAGACTTTTCTAAATCATGCATATTTAGATGAGCTATATCTATAGCCTTCTGTTGTCTTCTCCTTTGAAGAAGATTCTATTGCAGGATAAAATTCATGGTTGAATGTCAAGGATTATTAAATTAGTTATGACCCTGGATTTTTTTTCTGTTGTTTTTTATCATTTGCTATGTATATGTACATGTCATATCAAATCAGTATTACAAATGGCTTTTTCTTGTGTTTTGTTTCAGCAACATTAGTTGTTTGGCAGGTATAAAAACATGTTAAAATTGATTTGGTAGTTTTGCTATTCAAACAAGCCTTTTTTGCCCTCTGCTTAGAAAACACGTTTTTCTTTTTCCTCTGCAAAAATTTTTGGCATCACTCTTTCTGTTGTCAGTTATGCATTACTGTGGTACCTGAAACCTTACCATGTACTTTTCAGAGATCAGTTTTCAACATTGTGATAAGACACTAGCTATCCATATATGCATTTTTAGTATTAAAAATACATATATATTAGGCTAAACTAAAAACCAGAGTTTATACTAATAGCATAAAAATCTAATGTAAGAAAGACCATTTTCATCCAGTGACTGTTTTTATCGTGGTTGATAAAACTGCGTGGAAGTAAGAAAAGTTTTTGGGAGGTACTGATAAATACTTGTTACTAAGCCCTCATTCTTTTTGTAAGAAAACATATTGTAAAAAATAATGATTAAGGAATATATTTCTCATATGTCAGTCTTGTATTTACATTAAATTTCAGCACCTTAGAGTCTGGATATCTTAATTTGTATAAATTCTGTATCTAGTAAAAGCCAAAACAATAAAATAATTATTTCAAGAACACTAAATTCCCACTCGAATGGCATAAAATTGGTACAATTTTTAAGCAGAGAGAAGGCTATTTGGCTAATATTATTGGGAAAAAAAACCCCAACGAAATACGGAAGCTCTCAGGATATTCATTGTTAAAATTGTTTTTCAGTGCAAACTAGGAGGTAGGTGGTGTTCCTGAACTTAATATGTCTAATGCATTGATACAGGAAGAGGACTATTTGAGTAAAAATAAACTACGAAGCATTGTCCCATAGAGCTCATTAAATGTTGGATTTCTTTTGTGTTTGTTTGATGAGTATACAGTGAAATGATGGATGAGAGGCTATTTGGTTCAGAGTATATTGAAACTAATTGCTAGATTTTTCATCCAAAAATTCAGATTTTGATATTTCAACTTTAATGAATTAAAAATACTTATTTTGACTCAAAATAAAAGCTTATTTAATTTTTTTTTCTAATTTAAGATAATTTCGGGCTAATGCTGATGCAGATTTTTTAAAATGAAGATTTCTGTCCTTTATTTATATAAGTGCAATGACAAAATACATGGTTTTGTGATTCCCACTTTACTTAGGTTTTATTACATGGCCATTTTGAATGTCAGAGGGAAAACATTAAACTTGTACTCACCATATCTCATTCAGAATGCAAACATGTTATAACACTAATTAATGTTACTGGAATTGAGATATTTAATTGGGTAGCTAACTATAGTTGCCATTTTAGAGTAGTTTGTTTTAAAGTTCCTCATGTGGTCTTAGTGAAACCAAATGGACTGGCTTTTCCTGAAAAGAAATACAATATTTTGCATTATAGAATCATAGAATCATAGAATGGTTAGGGTTGGAAGGGACCTTAAAGATCATCTAGTTCCAACCCCCCTGCCATGGGCAGGGAAATCCTTCACTACACCAGGTTGCCCAAAGCCTCATCCAACCTGGCCTTGAACACTTCCAGGGATGGGGCATCCACAACTTCTCTGGGCAACCTGTTCCACTGCCTCACCGCCCTCACAGTGAAGAATTTCTTCCTTATATCTAATCAAAACCTCCCCTCTTTCAGTTTAAATCCATTGCCCCTTGTCCTATCACTACACGCCCTTGTAAAAAGTCCCTCTCCAGCTTTCCTGTAGGCCCCCTTTAGGTACTGGAAAGCTGCTATAAGATCACCCCGGAGCCTTCTCTTCTCCAGAGACCTGAACAGACGGTTGCATTTGAAGGATCATTTTTTCTTTTCATTGATACCTCAGTTATCATCCTGTTAATCCTGATATAGGGGAATAGCTCAGTTATATTGATTCCTGAAATCAAAAAAATGCAACCCGAGGAACAATTTAGACTTACCTGAATTAAACTGGAAGGAACTAGTACAGCCACAAGTAATGGGAAAAAGTACTAACTGAAATGTGAGTCAGCAAGTTTATTCTAACGCATCAGTCCCCTTGCTAGGAGGATAAATATCCATTACAGGGTTTGCAGGCAGACAATTAAAACAAGATGGTTTTACATCATTTCCCCATCCTGTCATGCTTTCAAACCCTGCAAGTGCCCTTTACGTTATTGAGAATTGAATTTATTTCACAGTATGATTTAGGCTCCTCTGTTTCCTTTAAAGAGGACAGAGTATTATATTGACATAAAGACTGTAAAATATTGCAATTCTATACATGACCCATGGTGTCATCATAGCACATAGTAGTGAGACACAACTTACCAGTTTTCCCACTGCATATTTAAGAGAATCTCTTTCTACATTTTTAGGTGTATGACTTCTGTTAGTTTGTTGATAGCTATCATAAGGCTGTGGGGTTTCATTGCTAACCCATCCCTACTGCCTCCTCCACTCAAAATCCCTTTCTGTCACATCCCCATTCAAAATGCAGAGTTATATATGAAGCTATTGATCTAGTCCTGCTGATCATCCTTTCCTCCCATCCATGGCGTTTCTGTTGATGCAGTTGACTCTCACCTCAGGCCACCTTCTGGCTCTAATAAATGGTTGCTAAACAAATGAGGAAGTATTAAAAAAAATATTTCCTTACTCTGCTCTTTATTCTGCAGAAGTCTGTGGGAGTGCTAATTTCCTTGATTGTGAAAAACCTTGCATTATTATCCATTGGAGATCATCAGCTGGAAAGGATTACTTGTTTTTATTCTTTTCCTTCTGTAATACCTTACATGTAACAGCATCCACAGACAGAGGTGCCACTTTTTGACCAAAGTAAACAAGAGGAAAAAGCAATTAGGAAGTGATACAACAGTAGCATGCCTCTGGAATATGCCACTTAGCAGAGGAATACTTCAAAAATAGAATTTTCTACTTTATCTGTCCAACAACAGAAACGAGAAACATAAACACTTGCTTTCTGAGTGAAGAGACTGCACAGAAATTCTCTGTAACCTTGTCGGCTAAAGTGGTGAATTCAATGCCACATGTTGAACAAACTCACAGTCAGGCAAGGCTAAAAATGTGATAGTCCAGATACCATTTCCTTGCCATCCTCTGTCTGAATAGGTCACATATGGTTTAGTTGTTGTAGGCAAAGCAGTACTCTCCACCAAAAGTCCTCCGTATCCTGACAATAACTTTTAAACATGGACATGGTGTTGAATTTCAGTAGAATTACAACATATAAGATATTTTTAGTTGTGTGATTGGGTTATTTAGTAGAATGAAAAAATAAATTACATAAAACAATCTGTTTTTACTATATTGTGTTGGTATTAGTGATCTGTTGCTCAACTTGCAGTTTAACCCTAAATATTATGGAGGTGTTGTTGTGGGTTTTTAATGTCCTCCTGGAGTGACAGTTTCAGGCATTGACAGGGCACTGTAAGAAATTCATGTCATATGTTATCCCAGATCAGGGGACTGCCTGTCAGGAATACCAGTAGATGGATATATTGATATCTTACTTTAGTCACAGATACAACATATAAGCCTCAAAAGATAATTTTGTCCTTTGAGGAAGAAAAGAGGTTATTGAAATTTACATTCTACCTATTTTTCCTCTTCTTTTTCTATGTGTGTATTTTCTACATAGGCTTTTATTGTGGTAATAAATTACCAACATTGTTGCCTTTCAAATCTGTGTTGCTTACTTTTGGCAAGACTCGAGATACTTAAAGGGATTAAACAGAGCAATTACTAAGTAAAGCTTCTCAACGCTTATCTCTCTTGCTAATGTTGGAAAATGCATGCATGCTTCAATTTAAATGGAGGTGTTAAAGACAATTTTTTAACATAACATATCATATACGATACATGATTGTATATTAGAAAAGGGAGTAAGAACGGACATGGAGCAGCAAGGTTGCTATGGGGAAATACATTAGATCTTTTCATTGCATGCTTTGTAGCCTTTGGAGAATTCTTATGGAGCTGGAATTGGTGACCATTATTTGAGACATTCCTGAATTGGTGTTCCTTCATTTTCTGGGAAGAATGAGTTCTTTCTTTTTTTTTTCCTTACCTGCCTAGCCACCCCCAGGATGCGGAAAGCCTGATTTTGCAAAACATTAAATGAAGTAACTGCTGTTCTTCACATGGTTAATAAGTGTAAAGAACTCACTGAAGACAAATAAGGTCTCTTTCACTTCCCTGTAATTCTGAGAGTATTAAAGAATGTAATGAGAGGAAAAAAAGAAGTGAAAAAAAAAGCTGCACTTTACAGAGCTTGGTCAGTTTATGAGAAAGGTTATATAAAGCGTTTGTCTTCACTGGCACTAGGAGATGGATCTTTCTGGCACAGGCTGATCTTACACAGTTCCATACTTTGTGTTAATCTAGTTGAATTTTTGTCAACTTTTTTCAGAGCCAGGAATTGTTTTGTTGTTTGCTTTTATTTCCTTCTGTCTTTTTTTTTTGCCATCAAAGAAGAGATCAGATCTATATTTAAAAAAAATAATGCCCACTGGAAAAAACATGAGGCCGGAAGTCAGAAATATTTTTTTTAAAAGTGCTAAAAAGGATATTGTTTGTTCCTGTTTGAATTGAGAAAGGATATATAATGTGATTAAGCCCATTTAGGGCTATTGTATAATAGATCTTATTTATTAGGCTTGAAAAAAAAGTTTGAATAAAAACTATTGTAGAGAATTTTGTAAGAAATTAAATAGTTGACTACATAGTTCTAACCATTATCTCCTCTTATGTCTGAAATTAAGCTTGTTTTGGATTATTACCTCCACTTACTTTCACACTAGTAAATATAATAACAGAACTTCAGTATTTTTAGCCATTGGAACCATAAAATTCAGATAATCCAGGAGACGATTTGGATAAAAGACAGAATATTACATTCTATGGATGTTGCAGTGAACATGTTGCGCTGCTGAAACACTGTTAAAAAGCAATCAAAACACAGAATAAAATCTTTTGTCTCATTGTTATACTGCCTCTTTTTTCTTTTGAAAAATTGAAGCCCAAATATCAAAGAAACTAAGTAGACAAAGGAGAATAAAAATGTTGCATCTAAGGAAGAAAAGAAGGGACTGTGATTATAGAAATTACTAAAAAGCAATCATACTTCTTGCTGTGCCATGCCTTCAATGAAATTGCTACTGTCATGTAATTCTAAACTTTTGATTTTATCAAAAGTGTGCAAAAAGGAGACACTGCTTTATTAAGTCCGATGGTTGCACCTACTTCTAAAAAAATGGCCAAATAGGACTTTGATGCAGAAATCTGCATTATGGGAGTTTAACCATTGTTTAAAACATTTTCCATGTAAACAACCGTTAGTATATTTAGACTTTTTATTTTGAAAGGTTTATAATCTTTACTGTGATTTGTGGGAAATTGAGAAACTTATTTCTTGTAACAGGTGTGACTTTTCAGGGGAAAGGGGCATTTGGAATCTGTATATTCCTCCATAGACTCTTTCTTGCAAAACACAAAGTATTTTGCCTCAAAGGTTGTAATGTGCTTGGAGTTTTTTGTTTGCTTGTTTAGCCAAATGAAAGAAATATTTATGTATTTGACATATGTATTTCACAAATGAACTTTTCCATCAGAACATGTCCGTTTTCATTCCCATCTATAATCTCTGAATCTGTCCAAATATGCACTGTGGTCTGAAATGTGCCCTCCCTAAGTAGATTCAGTCTGTTTTGCAAAGTCACAAGTGGTAATTTAGTGTTTTGAAGTATTTTAAATAGGGTGTAAGAATTATGTGAATTATGCAGACACAACAAGCTTTTTAAAGAAAACAAATCTGTACCTTGTACAGCAGGTAATGTTTACATATTTACTGCGACACAAAGGTGATTAATTTTTAAAGAAGGGCATCACCTGCTACTTATTTGCATGCAATTTTTTCTTTTATAGAAGTGTTAAAATTATTACCACATCAGAAATCCTTCTTGTTAGCATTATGATTGCAACGATCACATGGAAAACTTAGTGTCCTCTTCCACACATCATTATTTAATAAATAGAACATAAGCTTCTTAAATTGTTTCTTACTCTATGCGGGCCTCGTTTTCATTTAAAAAATAAAAAGACAAATTATTTTAAGATTCACATAGCAGCTAGTTACTATGTATTAATATTAAGATATTAAATCACCTTGCAGCTGATCTAAAAAGTATTGATTTCAGCTATTTCATATTAACTTAGAAAGAATATTTCCAACTTCTATTCTGCCATCTTATTTGAGATGCGTCCTGCAAACCTAGTGCAGCTGAAGGATGCATTTTATTTCTGCTTTTATACTGTTGATAGATCTCTTTTACTGTGCATTATATTTTACTTTATCATAATCACTGATCTTTATACCTGAGTGTGAATTCTGTAAGCTCTGTCAAAATTCCTTCTAATTTGTTAATGCCTTTTTTTTTTTTAAATCACAGTTAGAGCGGATACACATATAGTGAATTACTTAAGATATTAATATTTTTCTGCTTTAACTTGCAAGCAATGCTTTCCCATTTTGTAACAACAATTTTCCTCCAATTTAGAAGAGGATAATGGGGAGCAATATTCCTCTCTCACTTTTTCCCTAGTAGATACTCTCAATTATGAACAAACAAGTAATATGCTAGAATTGAAATTCTGAAAATATAGATTTCTGCTCTGTTTTTCTAAATGTAGTACTTACTTCTTTAGAAGATTGAAATACTTCAAATTTTGGAAAAATAGACACTTTATACATACACACACACATGCAGACACACAGACTTATTCTTACATCTGAACTATCTGGCATTTATGTGAAGTATTCATTGTACTGAATTTTGTTAAAGTGAAAAAAGATTACTTTGGGGTAAAGAAATATGCCTCTGCATAGAACCTACCAAAAGGTAACCCTATATATGATGCAGTTGTGGTGACAGTGTGTTCCTGATCCTCGGTGAGGTGACAATTATTTTGCAACCAATTTGTCGTGGTTTAGGCTGCTCTGGCAACTAAACTCCACACAGCCGCTCGCTCACCCTTCCCCATCCCCAGGAATGGGGAAGGGAATTAAAGGGGGAGAGGGAGAGAGTATTACTGCTACTAATATATAAATATATACATATATATACAATGATAATTATGTACAAACGAGTGAGGTACGGTGTAATTGCTCACCACCCCTTGACCGAGGCCCGTCTTGTCCCGAACTAACGATCCCAAAACAGATAAGTGCTGACACTGCAATCCCGGACAAGCGAGAGACCTGAAAATAGAGAGAGAGACAGAGAGAGCACTCTGAGAGTCCAAAAGTGAGAGTCCTGGAAGAGCAAAGGCCCTTCTTTCTGACTGTCCCTCACTTCTATACTGGGCATAACGCTGCATGATATGGAATACTAATTGGCCAATTTGGCCCTCAATCCTAAGTACAAATCGTAAGGGGAGTCGTGGACTCCCCGTCCCAGCCATGCTCCCCCCTATCCCGTTGTGCTCCTGCACGCTGGCAAGAACACGGCAGCTGAAAAGTCCTTGAGACCTCACTGCCAACTACAAACATCAGCTTGCTGTCAGCATTCTTCTCAGAGCGAGCCTCTGAGTAAAACCAAAACACGGAGCTCTTTAGCTGCCCAGCTAAAACCAGGACACAATTAGTTAGAATGAAATTGCAACTGTAATTTTTGAACGACATCTTTGTCTCTTCAGAAGCTGTGGCACGGACTAGTTCAAGAAGGTTTAACACATCTCAAAAGTTCTGCCAACCTTATTTAAGGTTCTGGGCTTTTATCCAATGAACTTTTCTGGTTTGGAAAATATGTGTTAGACTAGATTTAACTGCAGTTGGTAACTATCCATAAAGGAAATTGCTGCTATAGAAGAATAGAAGTTTACAAGCACTCCAATTCATATATAAGTTAAAAAACAAGACACCTCTTTTATGGCCTGAAAGGCTTTTTAAGCATAGTTTTCATGTAGAAATTTATATCCAAGTTAGTTCCTTCTGAAATAACATATTTTAGAAAAAGACAAATTTTTTTTTAGTTTGACTAGATATCTAAATATTACATGGTCTCTTCACAGCTGAGGTTTTATTAGACAATCTGAATTGTACCATTCAGGTAAATAAAAAAATCTGCTTTTCTTGATAGAGAAAGACATTGTATATTTGATGACATAGTTAGAGACAATAATATACATTTATAGTGTTTTTAGAAGTGATTTTTTATAAAAGTGGGAAAGTGCTGTTGAGGTAAGCAGCTTCTACTGAAATTAAATTTCTGATCCTCTGCTTGAAAGCCAGCTGTTGCCAAAATACAACAAAATTAGAATCCAATAAAAAAGTGACAGCCAGTATTTTAATCAAAACCCTTGAAGAGGTAAAGCATTAGTAATAAATGCAATTTATATACCAAAATCATAAATACCTACTAGGAAAACCAAATACTTCCTACCTAGTAACCCTGTAGATACGACCTGCTATTTGTAGACTGTCACAAAAACTCAGGTGCTGCTTTCATACCACTGATTCAAGAGAAGTTCAGGTAATTCAAAACCACTTCTACAAAGTCTAATTAGTGATAGACTCACAGAGGCATTGAAGTGGGGATTTATGTTTGGTCAATAGCTCATGTCTGTTGGTGAAACCTCAAGAGACTGAATAGAGCTAATGAATTTAGAACTTCCAAACTCTTGGCAGCTTGAAAAGAGTGCTGTCCCACTGGCCTGAGGATTCGCAGTGATTTGAGATTTGCAGAGTGCCTGCAAACTTTGGTCTGTATTGTCAATTTTGATTAATATATTTAATCTTTCTGTCCTTTTCAGAAAGATAGTCTGAGAACAGTGTTTCCGTGGAAGCTGCAAAGACCGTGTGATATGCACGTACAGGAAACTGTGAAAACAAGGATGACTTTATCTCAAAATATGCCATGTCTTAAGCATTCACTAAAAGAGATTGTCAGAGAAAATCACTTTCTCCTCTCCCCGCCCCCTGTTTTTTGTCTATAATTAGAAAGTGATGATGAAATGCAAATTATGAGTTAATAAGACACATCTTATGCCAACTGTAGCATGTCTCAAAATCCACTAGCAGTTAACTACTCATTCATTTTCTCTATTGAATCTATTATCAAATACAGTATTTGAAGTGAATGTGAAGATGGGTAAATATCAGGTGCTAACTTAGTAATACATACCAAGAATGATCAAACTACATGTGTTCACAGCCTAAAAACTTACTTGACTTTGTCTTTTAAGTAGCATAAGTGTACCATCTCTAGATTTGCCGTGCTGCATAAAGGTAAATCAGATGTTCTCTCTACGTTGGCAAATATAATAATGAAATACATCTGGTTTAGCTTTGCAACTTGAAACGCCATCATTGAGTTTCTTCCTGTTACTAACAATTAAAATATTCTGGAGCAGTTGGAACAGGTCCAGAGGAGGGCCACAAAGATGATCTGAGGGCTGGAGCACCTCTCCTATAAGGACAGGCTGAGAGAGTTGGGGGTGTTCAGCCTGGAGAAGAGAAGGCTCCGGGGACATCTTATGACAGCTTTCCAGTACCTAAAGGAGGCCTACAAGAAAGCTGGAGAGGGACTTTTTACAAGGGTGTGTAGTGATAGGACAAGGGGAAATGGCTTTAAAATGAAAGAGGGTAGATTTAGATTAGATATAAGGAAGAAATTTTTTACAATGAGGGTGGTGAAACACTAGAACAGGCTTCCTAGAGGATTTGTGGATGCCCCATCCCTGGAAGTGTTCAAGGCCAGATTGGATGAGTCTTTGAGCAACCTGGTGTAGCGGAGGGTTTCCCTGCCCATGGCAGGGGGGTTGGAACTAGATGATCTTTGAGGTCCCTTCCAAACCAAACCATTCTATGATTCTATGATTCTGTCATTCAAGATCAAATTTAGGCAGAGTTGTCTGGGGAAAAAAAATTTCAATCGCTGCCATAATATGGATGATTGTGTGTTACTCATGCATCTACATAGTTTACAATAGGCAAGAAGCATTAAAGTGATTCCAAAAGATTATTTGTCTGTAGACTTTTTGTTTTAACACCCTACTGCCTCCAAAAACATGTCCGAGACTGGCTTAAGGAAGTTAAGTTATATGGAACAGCTTTTTCTTTCAGTTTCCTGAGTTCCTAATAGAAATTTGTAGTTCCGTTAAACACATCTTTACTCTTCCATTTAATAGCCTTGTGTTTTGATGGGAAAGTCCTGAAGAGTAAATGTGTGCAGCAAGTAGAACATCACTGATAGAAAAGTTTGTGATCTGAATGTTCTTGTGAGCTAAACATTTTAGGAACTAAAATCTTAACCTTTCTTGGAAATCTACACTTCAAGAAGTACTTCAGTGTTGATCAATTTAAATGCTAACTTTTAAAATAAAAATATTTGAATTTATCACACTTAAAAATTTATCTGAAATATATTTTGAATTTTGTTTACAGAAATCCAAAACTTTTAGTGTATTTCAACAAAAAGTGCTGTATGACATTTCTGCTCAAAGTTCAAGTGAAGTAAACGTTGAAAATTTATACGTTTAGTTTGTATAAACGTAAAAATATGTTTAGTTCGTATAAACTAGTTTTGTTTTCACAAACCAACATTTTTGGACGGAAGAATATCCTTCAGGAACTCATATAAAAAACTCTTCTTCTTAAATGGAGAATGAAAAAATGTTTTAATCTTCTGGAGCAGTACTGGGTCTGCTCCTGTATCTGTACAATGATATGTGACACACATTCACCATTTATTTTACCTTCCTCACTCCATCAGACAAGCTCTTTGCATTTTTCTCCACTGAAATTATTTATTTGCACTTAAGTGATCAACAGCTGGGTTCTAAACTTTACAGTAACCTCAGCTGTAAATCAGTGCTTTGCTTACACAGCTTGTGTAACACTATTCTCTAGACATGTAGTGCACACTTTTTGCAACTGTGAAGCGAGCTATACTTTACAAAATTCATTTGCAAACACTGCTCTTTATTTCCTATTTCTTCGGTCTTAATTATTCTGCCGTACTAATGTGCATTGTGATGGTATAGAAAAGTCCTTCGAGTTTAAACAAACCTCTTTTCTTGCAACCAACTGTCTCAATCTCTGTCCATTCTGTGCATTTTAAGTGGTAGAGTTACCTGTAAAATAAACCTCCTGGGAGTCATGGCTGTAGTTTGAACCACAAATAAACATTACCTTGGGCATTTGCCTAAGGAGAGATATTAGTAGAAAGAGATTAATGTTCTTGGTTCTCGCTTTTAAGCTCCCAATATGAGAGAATCTCTCAGAAAATAATCACAGCACTCTGAAATTGTGTTAAGTTCATGAGTCGCCAGCTATGTCTGCTTCAAGGTAAAGGAACCACTAAGGTTATTTTAAATTATGCTGGCATTTCTGCTGTTACTGTTACTTGGAGTTCCTCTCAGAGGTGTACAAGGAGTTTAACTACTGAATGTAGTTTAGTATCAAAGGAGCCTGAAAAAGGATTAGGACGTATCTCTGACTGGTCAACTAGAGAGGGGTATGCAAAGAAAACAGCCTTCAGCCAAAGAGGAAAAATGGATTTTTCACAGTGATACTAACACAAGAAGCTGATGAGCTGCTCTGCGCTCATCAGTCTATTCCCTTATGTGAACCCATGTCCAAAGGGATAATGGTAATTTCTGCCTTGTCAAATTCTCCCCTTCTTCCTGATTATCCTTGCACCACTGATTCAATCATCTGACATTCTGTTGGAGATTAATTCTCCTCTCATGGCCTTTTTTTTTTTTTTATGGAAACAGGGTATGGATTCAATACAAAAATACATATCGAATAAGCACAAGATTATAATTGCAGGAGGTTTCTTTAAGGCCAAATGCTTTTATACCAGCGGAAGGAAAAGGGAGAGAGAGACAAATGAAAGGAAGTGATTGATAAGAGAGGATGTAATGGGGAAATTGTGTTCTGGATAAAACACCAAGAGGATGGAGATGTGGAAAGTTGCTCTGGTTGTGTCATCACTTCCAGGAGACTCCATGAAAGGATTAAATCACCTGCAAATAATAGCACTGGATCCTTGTGAGTGTTCTGTCACTGTGAAAGAAGCACACACAAATATTGAACATTTTTCAGGGTTACGTAGAATTTGTGATTTCCTGTCATCAATCAAAGATGGGTGATGTGAATTAAAAAAATCAATCAACCTCTAGGCAATAATACACCTTGAAATCCACAGCAGTTCACTGGTACTAATCACTGAGGAGAGTAAGGCACAAAGAAGCACCTGAACCATGGATCTCTATGTTCCATTTTTGTGCATTCCTCTGTCCAGTAGTATCCAAAGAGAGAGACATATGCTGTGTATAAGAACTGGAGAAGGCCTGAAAAACTAAATAGCCCCATAGATTATTGAGAGACTTGAGGTTATTCAGCCTGAGAACAGAAGGCTCCAGGGAGACCTTATGGCAGCCTTTCCATATGTAAAGAGGGCTTACAAGAAAGATGAATAGAGACTTTTTACCAAGGCCTGTAGTGACGGGACAAGGGGCAATGGTTTTAAACTGAAATTGGGTAGATTTGGATTGGATGTATGGAATAAGTTTTTTATGATGAGGCTGGTAAGAAACCGGAAGAGGTTGTCCAGAGGATTTGTAAGTGCCCTATCCCTGGAAGTGTTCAAGGTCGGGTTGCATGGGACTTTGAGCAACCTGATCTAGTGAAAGATGTCCCTGCCCATGGCAGAGGGGTTGGAACTAGATGACCTTTAAAGGTACCTTCCACCTCTAACCATTATAGGATTCTACGATTATTATGAGTGCTAAACATGCCAGAATAATTTAGCTGTATCCTTACAGCTAAATACAGTAGTGTACAGCATTCAAATTCACAAGCAGGTGATGCAACCATCTTTCAGGACTTCGAGCATAGCAGAAATTAATTGAAAAATGAGATGCACTTTGAAAGCATTAGCTATACATAGGAACTAACTGTGTATTTTTCTTCATATTAGCAGTATCCAACCAGGAAAATATCAGATGCATCAGTAAGCTCTATCTCCTGATTTTCTTATTATTGAAACTTCATTGTATAAAATCTTCACTGTATGTAACAAACTTTATCACCCATTAGGGGAATTCAAGTGTAGATATTAGAGAGGAGATTTAAGGATCAGCAAGTGTTAGTCCCATAAACTCCAGATGGAAAGAAAGCCCACAACCCATCTTTTGAACTTCGACCCTTCTCCATTTCTAGTACAATAGTTTAATTCCAACAAGCGCTTTTTTAAACTATTACATATTTTAGTCTTTCTTGGGAAATATTCTTTAAACACATTAGAGGAGAAACAGTTGCTAATTTTACAGAATCTTTGTTGAAGATGCCATTTTCTGTAATCTTACCAAAAGGACAAAGTTGAAGATTTTGTTTAAAAGTTTAATGCCCTAAACTATTTTTCCACTAAAAGGAAAGCAGTTTTTACAAAAATATTGCTTAAGAGCTTTCATCTCAAAACAATTAATTAAAAAGAAAAAGCAACACCAGCAAAGGACTGTTTACTTGCAACATACAGTAGATAAGGAATTTAAGTTGGTGAATGTATTTGTATAAAAATGTAAAATTAATAGCCAAGTTCAATGTCTCACACAGGAAACTTTAACAGTTATGAAGGGTAATCCCAAGCACAAGTACAGGCTGGGCAGTGAATGGATTGAGAGCAACCCTGAGGAAGAGGACTTGGGAGTGCTGGTGGATGAGAAGCTCAACATGAGCCGGCAATGTGCGCTGGCAGCCCAGAAAGCCAACCGTATCCTGGGCTATATCAAAAGAAGTGTGGCCAGAAGGTTGAGGGAAGTGATTCTGCCCCCCTACTCTGCTCTCGTGAGACCCCACCTGGAATACTGTGTTCAGCTCTGGAGTCCCCAACATAAGAAGGACATGGAGCTACTGGAGCGAGTTCAGAGGAGGGCCACAAAGATGATCCGAGGGCTGGAGCACCTCTGC
Source organism: Tauraco erythrolophus (assembly GCF_009769465.1). NCBI lineage: Eukaryota > Metazoa > Chordata > Aves > Musophagiformes > Musophagidae > Tauraco > Tauraco erythrolophus. The sequence goes on along the minus strand of NC_141468.1, from coordinate 47,307,190 downwards.
TATGAAGACAGGCTGAGAGAGTTGGGGCTGTTCAGCCTGGAGAAGAGAAGGCTCCGGAGTGATCTTATAGCAGCTTTCCAGTACCTGAAGGGGGCCTACAGGAAAGCTGGAGAGGGACTTTTTACAAGGGCATGTAGTGATAGGACAAGGGGCAATGGATTTAAACTGAAAGAGGGCAGATTTCAATTAGATATAAGGAAGAAATTTTTTACAATGAGGGTGGTGAGGCAGTGGAACAGGTTGCCCAGAGAAGTTGTGGATGCCCCATCCCTGGAAGTGTTCAAGGCCAGGTTAGATGAGGCTTTGGGCAACCTGGTGTAGTGGAGGATTTCCCTGTCCATGGCAGGGGGCTTGGAACTAGATGATCTTTGCGGTCCCTTCCAACCCTAACCATTCTATGATTCTATGATTCTAAGATCTCAAGGTTTGCATAGGCCCTCCAAAATTTGATATCCTTCTGTAATTCATAATAGTTTTCTGTAATCATCCCAGGCCAGCTACATGCACCATTGCATCTGTAAGCTAAATCACACACAGTATTGGGAAAGGTGGGAATATTTAAATTATTAAACTGTCTGGAATAAAATATTCCTTATATTAGGAGTCCTTTGTTTTGTCCCAGTGAAACAGTATAGTTCTGAAGTGAATACAAGAAGGCAGTGCGAGATATTCAGTGTGGGAAATCCTCTAAGGACATGGACTATAATAATTCCTGCAGCGAGTCTGAGATGTTGGCTCCTGTCAGCAACAGCCACGTTTTGGCAATTTTAGAAAATCTCTAAGGCAGTTCATCATCGTAGCCCCAGAGAAGATGGCAGGGGAGGAGGCTCTTTGCAGATCTTCTCCAAGTTTTTTGGGTTGTACTGGAACTTCAGCTGTTTTTTCAGTTAACATAGGAGGTCGGGTACATGTGCTTCAGCTATGATTCTTGATTGTTAAAAAATAATTATAGCTTTTTTATTTTGATATTTTTCATCTCTTAGAGAATTGTTCTCAAATGTGATGAGCCAGTCATGCTCCCGAGGAAGCTGCTAATGATGCATGATAAAGTGATGTGCTTGCTTCAAGCTAGTGATTTGACTGACATTTCTCTTAAAAAAAAAAAAAATCATTTTAATGTACATTTAGAAAGGAATGTAAATACTTTGTATGTTACTCATGAAGAATAGTTTCAATAATATTTACTTTTCCAGTTAGCCCACTTCCCAGTGGGAGATGGATATGTATTTCTTTTTGAACAGAAATGAAAAATATTCCTACTTATATATGATCTTCCTGAATCCGAATATGTTTATAAATACATACTTATACTTACCATAGTCACTGAGACACATCATTTATTAAAATGTATTAAAATGTTGTATTTATGAAATCTGTATTTAAAAAAATACAATTCTATATCTAAACCAAGAATTTAGGAACAGCTTGAAGCCCCCTGTCATTATTAAAGTAATTGAAATACATAAGTACAGAATAAGGCAATGTTAGAAACAATAATCAAAAGAGAAAATATGCCCAACTGGAGGAAATTTTTGATTACTTCCTTCACGTGCTCCTGACTCTTGGTTTTCTTTTTGTGAAGGCTTGGGTTATTATTGCATTATTTCCTAAACCAAAAATCACATTTTTATAACTGATCATGTTATATCATGCAGTTATATTTGCATACCTACTGCTTAGTTGCATATAGATATGAAGAGCAAGCAAAGCTGTGCCTGTAAGACACAGACCCAAACTGCGAGAAGCACAGCTACGTTACCTCAAGGGAAATGCAGGGGGCCATTGTCTGCCTCGGGGTGGGAGAGGCCAAAAGAACAACTGATTCAACAGGAAATGTGCTTAGAGCCATGCCCAGAGAAAGATGTCATTCACTGCTGATGGTGATGGAGGAGAGGAATAGTTTGCTGCCTCTAATGGCTTGCATTGTTTGTGTGGCTGCATTCCTACTTGTGCCACAGCTGAGTGATCTTCGGAGAGCTCCACAGTTGCAGCTATGCTTCTCCCTGCATACCTTACTTTTAACGATGCCCCAAGAATGAGTCCTGACTATATAAATTACACAGAAAAGATCATGGCATGCCCTGCGTATTGAACCTGCTCTGTCGTCAATGGTGAATTGTAACGAGTGCAACAATGCTGGTTATAATTTGGAGAAAATTCACAGTATGACTGGTTAGATTTTCTTTTGACATTTTAATCATCATAAAGGCTCACTGCTGCTTTGTTGCACTGAAACCTTTGTGAATTGGATAATAAATACATGTCATATATTTGAAGGATGACTCCTTTCCCAGAAATCAGTTAAGCTTGACTAAATGTTGAAAATCCTACAATGCTATCGGTATGTAAATAAGTTGGTTTCTTAAAAATGTTCTTAGACTGTGCAACATATTTGTTTTAAAATATACAGCATTTATTTTAAAATCAATACTGTATATTTTCTTAAAACTTAACTGCTAATGAACAGTTTATTTGAACAGGTAATTACTATGATAACCAATTTAACATAATGTATCTTTTGGGAACTGACTTTATCCCAGTGCAATTTGAGTGGATTTCAGAACAATTTGCAGTGGATTTGGATAATATCGTTTCCATCAACACCATCAGGAAATAAGATTAATACTACACGAGGAGTTCTTCAAAAAGTTGATTGCTTGTAAGTGTGCTAAATTATCTGAATAACTCTGCACGGCATTACACAGCGCCTACTCTGTACATAGTTCCATTCAAGCTACTGAGACTAGTGAATCAAGTAGATTTAACTCTCAGACATTACTAAGAAACTACTATATGAAAGTCACGTAGGCAAAGGTTCTCAGACTGGGTGCCCTAAATCAGTAGATACTTTTTTGAAATTAGGCTTAGGTCTTACTTTGTTCTATGTTTTGACTTACAAGTTGCACATCTAAAAGCACTGGTAAAGAAATTTGGGCTTTATATTCTGATAACAACCCAGACATTATTTCTGAAAGTTGACATTTGCCATGAGCATTTAGAACCAATTTTAATACATCCAATTGTTTCTGTATAATACCTAATTTTTTTATATCCTGCTTAATATGTCTGGTTTGCAAAAATATGTACACAACGTATGTCTTTCCTATTTGCTTCTTGTCCAAAACAGTTTTAGCACAAATTAGTACATAAATAGTGGCTATTATTAATGTTGGCATTGGTCTAGAATCATTTGTTATACCCACTCATCTATATTTTGCATGCTGATCATGTTGAAAATCGATGAAGCATGTGAAATTGCAAACGACAAAGTGGAAGCATTTGCAATTCTATGTACTTCTGCTCACAGATTAACTGTTTTAATCTTCAAAAAATAAAATCCCTATGATACTGAAGGCCAACAATATAAGGTCCAGCCATGTGAAATTTGTCATGCCTGCAAATGGAAATTTGTACTTATTGTACCAAAATTTCACATAAGAGGTTCAAATGATAAAGAAGCTATAGTGCTGTGCATCTATTTCTGTTGCAGATGCTTTGAACGCATTCATTTATACCTACTATGTTGCTTGTATAGTGTGTAAGTTTGTGTTGGTAAAACAAGAGGAGAGGGAATGAAGCAGTGTAGCTGAATTGCTGAAGGTCACTTGATGATGTTAGCAGAGATGGGACTAGAAGTCAACCATTTTTGTAATTGTACTGCAGACCAAGCATTCCCAGAATCCTATCTGGGTGATTATATACACCTTACATTGCAGTGCCTTTCCTAAAGGGCATTGAACTCCAAGCTTGATTAATGGTGACACAGTACTTTCTGTGGCAGGAGCATAAGCTCTGAATGAACAATTATTTAAATATTCTCAGCTGAGAATCATGCCCTCGTCATCCATGCTTGATGTACAAACATGGTCTCCTGACTGTCTACGCTTTTGCCCATCTGTTTGGATGGCATAATGCCTGTTCTCAAGTAGGTCAAAACCTTGCCGTAGGGCATGTATGCCAGGCAACAATGGCTTTCAGTGGAAGACTGCATAACCCTGAAAGTGTCTTCACTTCTGCAGGAAGTTCTTCCTTTGGTGTAGGATTGAATTGTTAGATCAATACTTCTATTCCATGTATTCAAGCCCCTGAGGCTGAAAAACAGGGATGTTGGTCAATACACAGACCTCTGATTTCTCAAGAAGACCACTTACTGTAGGAGGTATTATGTAGAGAGCAGACTGTCTTGAAATAATTCTCGTCCAAAAAATGACTGAAGATATGTACATAATTTTAATTAGTTTGACCTTAATACGTGCCTTTTTATATCTGGTATGTAAAAAGGCAGCATACAAAATGGCAGTAATGGAATTGCTATGTGGTATGACTTGTTCATTGTATGAACACATATATATAGGTATCAACCTACATAACTTTTTGCAGGAAATAGTAAAATGAGTAAAGTATCTTGTATATGTTTGTCAATGTTGATCTCTCAGCAGAGTAGGTAGGAATCAATCTTCTGAGCCTGATGGCTGCTATTCTCTGTAAAATATAAACTAAGCTCTTTTAGATTATATTAGTAATAAGAGCAGAAGAATCCAGGCAGGCTGGACATTCTTCAGGAAGGAAATCCTAAAGGCTTATGAGCAGGCCATCCCCATGTGCTGAAAGACAAGCCGGTGGGGAAGAATACTGGCCTGGCTGAACAGAGAGCTTTGGCTCAGGAAAAAAAAGGAGAGTTTATGACCTTTAACACTAAAAGCTTCTGGAGTTCAAATACTGCAGAAAACTCCATACAGGTTAGAGTGCACTAATTCCATGAAATATAAGGGAATAAGCAAAGTGCCCTCTAGTGTGAAAAGCTTAACAATGTCTGTTTATAAAGAGCATAATATATATATAAACCCATCCACTCTATTTTTGACCTAGTAAGGGCATGAATAGAGCTGAACTTTTACAATTTTACTGATAATTCATAACTGATTTTTTCACTAGCACAGTACTCTGATTTATTGATTATAAAAGCAAATTGAGGCACACCACCAGGAAACATCAAACAAAACAAGAATAAATAGCTCAAAAACAGTATTAGACATATACTGTCCTAGAGTCTGCTGTGTTTTTTCCTCTCCTTCCTGCTTTCTCCATTTCATAAAGCTTGGAAGATGCCAGTGTCATTGCCTGTCTAACAGAGAAAATGTTTGAAAAAAGCTAACATCATCTAAGCTTCCTCACATACACCTTACAATTGGTCAGCTCTTCCTTTCTAGCTGTGATCCAATGCAATGTTTTAGTTAAGTTGTCCAAGTTCTCCGTATGAACAATGGATACATATTCATATAAATCTTCAGGTGGGCAGTCCAAAGTGCTTAAACCAAGAGACCAAGTCTCAAGATTAGTTTCACAAGTGAACTTGCTCTGTAAAGAATTTCAGTGCTTCTGCATTCTGGCCTGGCAGTCTGAAGACAGCTGGTAGGAAATGTTGCATACCAGATATTTCTGTGCACACATGTTACTTGGTGCTTCTCAGAATTATTCAAGACTCAGTTATCTTATGAGATGACAGGCTATTATTTAGTAGTCTAGAGGTCAGAATAGGAGATCTGGGGTCTTGATTCTACTCAACCTGGATCAATAGCTGTGTCACTCTAAATGAACGACCTAGCCACCAGTTGCCAGCAGCTGTCAGTGAGGCCCCTCAGCATCCTGCCCAGGGAAGCTGTGTTACTCTGCAGCCACAAGTGCAAGAACCTCTCCGGTGGAACGAGGGTGTGCTGGAGCACAGCATGAGTCTGGCGAGACCAGCCAGCTGGGAAGGGAAAGCCCCGACAGTTCCAGCACTGGTGCTTGGACTGCTGGAATCACACAGAAAACCACTGAACTAACCTTCTTTCACCCAAGCGCCTTAAATTCTTACAGTGCCTTTGTACCAAGGTTCATCTTGCTGGCCTTGTTTCTGGACCCTTGTGTTGTTTTGCAGTTGCAGCACCAGCAAGAGCCATGGCAGGAGCTCTCACACAGAACAGCCATTTGCCTGGAAGTTAAGGCTGTCCTCTTGAATTGGGAACTCTGATTCACAACCTCCTAGGCTGTGTAAGTGTTTTTACCATTAGGACATGACTTCAATTCAGTATATACACATTATGATAGTGTGGTGTTTGTCCATATACCTCAGATCCATCTAAACATTCTTGAGGGACCTACAGGTGAAATCTGGCCTTCCAATATTTTAAAAGGACTAGGAAGTGTGGAGTCCTTGAAATGCATCACAATATACTGCCACGAAACAGCAAACTGTCAGAGAATCAAAACCAAGTCAGAGTGGTAAAAACAATTTCCCTGATGGTTCTTCAGAGCTGCTTCAAAACTACTTTCCAAGCTTAAGGATACATGCAGGGTTTTGGATATTTTCAGAACAGTTTAGAAGGACTTTACAAAATATCCTTTTGTCTGCTTTCTCTTGCCGTATCCCAGAAATAACAGGCAGCCTCCAGAGAAGCCCAAGCAGTTGTACTCAAAACGTTAGACCAAATATTTCTTAATAAAATTCAGGAATGTGTACTACAGATGTCTCAGAGTAAGTTAGCAGTATGTGGTAAGTAATGATGGCCTTTTGTAGCCCAGAGAATTGCTATGATAGACTGTAGGAAATGAAACAGTCTACTCTGAAGCACTAAGGGAGAGCTGTTTTCTGTCTCCATTGTCCTGCAACAGATTTCCCAGCTTCATTAGAACTTTCTATAGGCTTGTCTCTTTACAACTTTAGACCACCTTCCTGTAAGCATATGATTCATTTAAATTACATAGTCTGGAGGTCAGTCTGCAGGGGAAGATCTATAGAGGAAGCCTTAGGAAAACTAGCTAGCTAAATGTTAAGGTTAAGGACTGTGAATAATCCTCTATTCTTTTCTTCCTAAATTTAATCCTTTCAGTGGCAGCATTATAATTAAGGGGCACTTAGGGTTTGCCTTGCGCTCCTGTTATTAATACTAAGTAGGAGCCAGTCTTTTTACAGATCTTGCAACTTCCCAGTCAGCAGGTCTGTATTTATGGATGCTATTCTGAGGTACCTAATTTCCTGTGCGCTCTGTGAAGCCTTGGTGCCTAATACAGGCTTTTGGATTCCACCCCAGTGACCAGGTGCCTCCAAGTTACTTGTATAAGCACCTGACACTTTTTCTTATGTCTCATCATTAAAACAGAGAGTTAATCACTGTTGAACTTCAAGATATTATGTCCAGTGACATGAGGTAGCTGAATGTTAGACAACAGTAGGGTGAAGGAGTCCCTGATCAGTTGGGAAAATTGGACAAATTTTACATGCAGAAGCAAAAAAGCTATAAGTGGATTTATCTTACTTTAAAAAATTCAGAATTGTAAAATCAGAGTAGTATAGATCAAACCTATGCAAGTAAGTCAACCTTCATTTAATATATTGTTAGATTTAATAGAAGTAACAGATAACAAAAGCTTGAATTCAAGAGCGAGTCCTTTTGAATTAAAGTATTTCACAGAATGTTGAGACTTTGCATAGAAATCTGGCCTGCAGATATGCGGTACAGGTTTGGGTTAACACCACCTGAAACATCTGAAATTAATCACTATTAATAATAAGTATTCTTGTAGATAATAAAGAGACTATTGTTCATATCGCAGAAAAATCAGTTTGGCTCCTGAAATGTTGATGACTGTAAGGCTTAATCATTCCTGGATTCACTGGGTATGTGATAAATCTGATAAAATGTGATTTAGTATCATGAAATTCATTTAGGCCAGGTTGCTGGTACTGAAAATCTGAAGTATTCGATCTGTAGCCATCTGTGGCAAATAGAGCTCTTTACTGTAAAGGTCAAGTATCAGTTGTTCTGAAAACTGTCCTACCAAATGAAACAACTCTTGTTGTTGATACTCAGTAGCTGTATAAAATGGAGGGAAAAAATAATCATGCTGTGGTTATCTGGAAGCAGGAGTGCAAACAAAAGCATTTTAAAAATATAGGTTAAATCAAAACTCAGAGGGAGGAAGTTCTGTTATTTGGTCTTCTGGCTACCATCCCTGCTGCTTCCATTGCCTTTCCCCTTCTGTGCTACAAGTGGTAAAAATTATAAGATGAAACCCAATGTACTGCATTTTTGATTGCTATTTTATTATATGCATTCATTTTCAGGATATTTTTTCCTTGCTGTTTATCTCTCAGCTAAATTTGGAAAGCTATCTGCAGGCTGGTGTTCTGTTGAATGAGCTGGCTGCCTGAATAGATACGTGATGTGATTTTGCACCAGTTAGGGACTGTGAAGTAAGAGTACTGTTCTCTGGCTTGCCAAGGGCCTCTTTACATATATTAAATCTCGTCTCCTCGTATCATGTGAAAAGTGAAAACTAAACCAATAATCCCTTTTCTGATTAATTCTCAGATTTAGCAGATAAATTATTTGGAGGAAGGGGAGATGCCTCACACTCTAAAATAACAAATCCAGGACACTGTTAGAAAGTAAGGCTGGAGACGAACCACTAAGATCAGCTACACAGATCTTCCTATAGAATTCCTCCTATGTACTGCCATACATTGTGTCAGAAGTGCAGTGGCTGAAACCTGTTCGGTTTAGAGACTCAGACTGAATATAGCAAATTCTGTAGTAAGTTATTTTAGTATTTAATTTCTAAACATAGAAGTGTGGCATCTTATTTGTAGTCTCATGTGTATGCACTACAGCGTCAGACACAAGAACAAAGCAAATGTTTATATTACATCTAAAACCTCCAGATTTGGCCCTTTTTTTCCCCACAACCAAAATAAAGTGCTTAGTTAAATTTCATAAAAATTTTCAAAGTTGTCCAAGTTTGAGTTCACAAAGATGTATTATTTCACAAGCTTTTGGCACAAAGCTGCTTCTGTGGAAAAAATAAAACCAAGCACAGTGGTAGAGAAGAGATGATGAACAGGAGGAAATGATAGAGAAGACAGAAGCAGGGCAGAGCTCTGAGGCACTTCAGCTGTGAGGATCTTGCCTGATGATACAAAAGGGAATCCGAGATGTCTTTGCCTGCCTCTCTGGCTAAATTTAAAGAGCTATGCTTTTGAAGTCCATATCTGGCTCTAATGGAGGTGCTTTTGGGAATCCTGTAATCTGTTCCTTTTTGGTCATACATTAAGCACATTGTGAGAACACACCCCCATTTCTAGTCATCCCATTTTAAGAAATATATAAAATACTGTTCTCCCAGTATCTCATTTTAGATACCATTCCCATAATGTTTCCTTTATTAAGTGAAGGATCTACCATATAAAAGGCACAGTTTTATCTAACATTGTTGCATCTCTATAGTATAATGGGAACAAAATGAAAACACGTAACTTTTTAAAGGCATCAGTTATGACTGCTCCTGGCAGATACCCAAAAGTGCTGTAAAGGAGACTGCCACATGCTGCCAGCACTCATAACAAGCACACTCAAATCTTTGCATAATATTTCCACTTTGAATATGCTGCTTTTAGCATCTGGAAATAGTGCTGAAATTACTTTCCCCTGAATTTTTGCTGGATAATATATAGAAATTTCCTAGGCTGTGTTTTCTTTTCACAGATTTTTAATAAATGAGTTTACTAACAGGAATGTTCAGTGGTATGAGGAATTTTATTAGTTATGCAATGTGAATTTTGTAATTATAAATGCGAATGATGGCATCAGAAATTCATTTACATTATGTACAAAAGAAGTAAATGTGTCCATTTAAAACACGGCATGTTAGATGAGAATACTTATCCATTTTCAGAAAAAGCGACAACCAAGAGTTGTTCATAAAAATAATTAGAACCCCACACAATATTAAATAAATACTCAAAAAACTTTTCACAGACTTCAAAAACAGCAATAGAGATATAGTGAGTGAATAATTGTTCATTGTGTATGTCACCCTGCTGCAGTAATTATTATTGCTAATAATAGCTGTCTCAGAATGTTTGGACCCTGAATTTGGATTAACTTTTCCATGTGCTCATCAAATAAAAGTCCTTAATGAGGCAAAGACTTTGAAAGAGTAATTAGAAACCATTGACTAAACAGGGCTAGGACTTTGTGGAGACATGAACCATGTCTTTTTACTATCTCTTCCAGAACAAGGGCCACCTCAAGTCACAGAAGATGTAATGTCATTTTCCCTGAATGATAGTTGTAGGATTTCCTTTGTCCTCTTTGGCCTTTGTCCCAAACAGCTGTTCACAGGGTATCTCACAGGATAAAATTGCTGCTAGTAGTATCAGGCTTGAAAGGATCCGATTCTGCATCACACTGTCTTGGGATATCTTCTAACCAAACATCATGTTTAGGAGCAGTGTTAACTTCTCATTGCATCATATACAAACCAGCATCCCAAGTGGTGTTAAAAGATTAAAAATTTCCTGTACATCACAGCATACAGTAATCCATGCACCTCCCACCAGCCCTGGAGGAATAATCTATCCAATTACTTTATGCTTGTAAAAGGCACTTCCAGTTTGAGGAGGAAGGAAAATGGTTCATGGAACTTTAAGTAGTAGAAAAATAGCTCTTTTTTTTTTGTTTGTTTTCCAAGCTTCCAGAAAACAATATATAAAATTAGAACTTTAAACATGGGCCTGAGTTTGATTTGAAGAGTATACTTTGCTAATAAAAAAAAGTTTGTGGTACAGCTTCAGACTATTCCATATTTCTTCACTTATAAAAACCCCATGTTCGGTTTCCATTGTTCATCAAAAATACAAAAAAAAAAAAAAAGTTTATGCTACCTTCTTGTAGCTTCCTACTTCCTCTCCTTGCTTCCTGTTTAATTGGTTTCCTGTTCTCCTCCCCAGCTGCTTAGAGATTGTTCTGTCCCTGCTGCTTTGCTCTCCATGGCTTCGCACTCCTGATTTGCTCTCTGCAGTTGTCTCCTCTGCTGCTCCGCTGTGCATGTGAGCCACAGCAAACTGCTGTTGACAAGTCTCAGAGAACATCAGGAGCTGGGATTTTTAGTTTTTCCCCTTGCTGTGCCTACATGTGGAAAAGCAAGAAAACAAGGATGGGAGAGCATATCATGTTAATGTTTATTCTATTTCCCCCTCTATCCTGTCTGAATGATGATACATATTGTGCTTATATGTGCCTAAAGCATAGCATGATCAGGATACAGACAGTAGCAATATATTGAAACTAAATAAATGAGACTAGCTTCTCTCTAAACCTTGTCAGTGGTTTCCTTTAAAAGATGGCCATAAATCCCTGTTTGCTTCATAAAAACAACTTCTGCTGCATGTCTGCAGCAAAGTTGCAGAGAGACTGTCTTAACACATTGCCAGAGGGTTTTTCTAGCTGAGCCAAACCACGTTAATAGAAGAAAATTGAAATTATAATCGTATTGGGAGATTATGTGATCCATGCTAAAAGAAATTACATTTAAAGTGTAGCATTTATGTTAGACAAAGGTCTAACATCCACTATTGATGTTTTTATTGAGAGTCTATTTCAAGAGAAATGAATTTAACTTAATTTTATAGAAAATGTTTGCTTAAATGTATTGAGAGGCAATAAAATCCTGTGTGCTTGTGTACAGCTTTCTTATTTCTAGTAAATTTAATTTAAAATGAAAAAATACTCAAAACCTGTCTATAAAATAACATACCTGCTTCAAGTTTTTGCTTAGCAATAAACATTTTTCTCAGACATCAGCAATGCTCATTGCAGACAGTATAATAATCTTAGGGGAAAATCTGGTTACCAGCATACTAGGAAAATTTAACTATATAAACTGTTATAGATTAAGGCAGGAAGTGACAGTTAATTATTACTTCTGTGATTAATCTTCGCAATTCAGTAGTGCAAAACATCTCAGCTCCACTGTGCTCCTATATATATATGGAACATGAAGACACGGGACTGAACCTTAAGTCTGACTCTTTCTACCTCAGACTGGAACTTTCAATTCTTATTTTTGAGAAGATTTAATAGTTTATCCATTGATTAATTCTCGTTTAATTACTTACATCTACTATGAATCAAAATTAACTGAAATTACAATCTCGGCAAGCATTTTGATGCTGATCATCCATATGTAGAGTTGGACACAACTCTGATGGGAATGGGGGAAATGAGTATAAATGTTCAGTATGAGACTTCAGTTCGACTTGAATTCCTCTCCTAAATCCTGTAATATACTTTCACTGAGCTGGCAACACTCGTGTTTACAAAAGGGTTGTATGATTTCTCTGTATCTTGGTAAGTCTAGAACCCAGACTAAAGCAGCTGGAGGGACCCGCAGGGTCTACACAGCGTCAGGGGATTGATGGGGGTGGCAGGGATATAAAGTGCCATTTTTCTCCCCCAGGACTGCTGCAAACTGTAGCTACAATGTTGGAAAGTCTCCCACCAGTTGAGCTCTCTTGATACTGAAATTGAGAGAGCTACAGGAAACCAACCACCTGCAGCATTAATTATTGATACATTTACAGCTACTCGGAAAACTTCCTTAGCTTCCTGGCCCACATCAATGCTGTAATTTCAGATAATTATTGGGTCAATCTGTTCACTGAACCAGTCAGCTTGGAACTAACGAAGACTTTTAAGTTAGCTGGGATTTGAGGCACTGCATCTCATGGGTCATCCTGAACATTATTGATCAGAAAAGGATGTTGGAGTAAGCTTCCCTGACATCTGATTTTTTTCAAAAAGAAAGGCTGAACCACCTAAGCACAATTCCCTCACCAGCAGAAGGGAGAGCGTAACTGCCAACAGCACCCTGTGGCATCAGAGGCAGTTGACAGCTCCCAGGAACTGGCAGATGCTTGGGGCAAAACTGTTTTCCTGAGGACATGGAGCTACTGGTTGCACTCCATGGTCAAGCGGGCATTTGTAAGGCTAGAGACAGGTGATAATTGCTTCACATGCTGGCATCTTTTGGATCCATTCTTTAGAGGGAGAGGGGACAGGCAGAGAAGAATAATATGCACGATGGATGGAGCATCCTGGAGCACTTTCCTGCAAAATGAACTTAATCTGTATTTCTCCTTGGGCTGGGTCCACTGACACAAGGATCAGATTGAGTGTTTTCTGTCAGCTTATGCAAGTTACAGCCATTGCAATAAAAAACAAGTAGAAAGAGGCTTTCCTCTGTTTTATTTTTGCTCTTAATGACTTAGCTCATTGATGCAAGTGAATCTCTATAGCTTTATTTTTTATACGTATGAGGTGACCAAAAAGAATGGTACAAGCCTGGCTAGAGAGAACTCTGTTTGCCCAGTCTGTGCCTGGGGAGAGAGGATGCAACCCTGCTTGTTGCAGCAGGCTGCACAGATACCTACTGCTCTTGGTGCTGGAGATGCTGTGAAGTGGGGCCAATCCTTGGCAGCATCAGAAGTGGAAGACGTTGGTCTCTGGATTTTCTTTTTACTCCCAATCTCTGTCCTTGCAGCTGCTCGTAAGCCTTTGGAGAAGGAGATGGCCCTGTGCTGAACAGTTCCTGCCAGCCCAAAGGGAGGAGTTGGGTGCCCAGTGTTAGTAAGGAAAGAGGATATATGGGGAAAGGTAGAGGAGTGAGGAGAGCGGTTTTAAATGGAAAGAGAGTTCCTGAAAGCACACTTATCTCCCAGTCTCCTTAGCTTCCCCACTGCCTATCAAGCATACTTCTACTTCCCACTCCTATGGCAATATTTTACCCATGTAGTTGAGAAGGCTTAAAGTATCTTTTAATTCTTCCCAGTACCTTCCAGTGTCATGCAATATTATTGTTGTTTAACTTGCTTTCTCATAGCACTTTAGCAAAAGGTAGACTTTCTGCTGTGAAGAAACAATTGCTGTTTGTTACCAATTACAGTTCAAGTTTATTTGCTGGTGAAAGAATTTTTCATATAGCTAAGGGCAGTTCAGGTCACAAGAGGAAGATTTTTTTTTTCAAGGAGAACAAATGTCAACATCTGCGAATGTTGTTGAGTTAATGAAAATGGGCTAAAATCAATAAATATAGTATGACATATCTCTCATTGGACCAGAGGTTCACATTTCAGAGACATGCGTACAATTCCCACTGAGGCCTGTCTTTTTCATCAAAAGCAGAACCTTACCTGTCTATTAATATTTTACTTTACTATGTGTGTTGTTATTTATCTGTCCCTATGAGTAACTCACAGCTTTATTGGATTTGTGCTAACCTCATTGCCAAAAGATTCAGACATGTAATCATCTTGCATTTCCCAAGTGAGGAAACAAAATGAAGAGTGATCAAAAACCCGGTTTTGACAATTCTGCTTACCCTATAGAGTTCCTGACTCTGGGAATAACCCTGTTGTTGCCAGTGAAGCTTTTTCATGGAGCAAATCACATCCGTTAAGAGTCTTTGAGGGCATGTCTAAATCTTTCTGGAATCCATCTGAGCCAGCTCCTTAGTGATGGGTTCAAAACCAGCAATAGAAAATGAACTCCAGGCTCCTGACACCCAGTCTGATACTTTGAAATCAAGTGACCTGGTTCCATCACACAGTTCTGTAGGCAACCCATGTCACCATCGGTTGAAAGTGAAAGGTGTGGGGTGAAACTGCCCAGGACACAACAGAGCTGTGGAGCTGTGTCTCCTGGCCTGCAGCCCATGGCTGCTCCCCGGCCTGACCCACACATCCAGCACCCGCTGCCCCTGCTGTGGCACCGGCGTCGCGCTCCCTCTGCTGCCCACAGCTTTGCCGTGGTGAACATCGTCTTGGAAAACGCGGGACAAGACACTTTTTTCTGTGGCCTCGACTGAATTGACGGGAGGTCACTGGCCAGAGACGACAGTGCTTTAGATCCCAAGCAAATTAGTCTCCTTGAAGCGTTTTTCTTCGTCGTTTACTAGTCAAAACGCTTCATTATGCAGACTTCGGTGTCTTATCGTTGAAAATACTCGCGTAGGTAAAACGGAGTTGAACGTCGTCGAGTTCCCAGGCGTTTAAACTTGTGAGCCACGTTAAAGTGGGATTTTTTGAGAAAGAGCACCATCTTGTGGGAATACGCGTTCCGAGTGTGCTGAACAGCCAACGTCCTGATGAGCGCCGTGCAGTTAAGCTCGGGCATTGCCAGTTTCAGCATCAGTTGTCTTTATAGTTACAGTTCTACAGCTGAGAATCAAGGAAATACGAACAAATAAAAGAGGAAGATGAGACAACATATTACTTTTGTATTATCATAAGGAATCGTGAAGACTAATTTGGTAGCATAAAAATCATTTCAGAGCTTATTGAAGTAGATTAAGATCAAATAAGGAGATATTTCTATACATACTCTAGGATGACAAAGTGACAAAGCTGGATTTAAAGCTAATTCTTGAGAACATGAACGTTTTACTTGAAGTTTATGATTCCTGCACAGAAATTGTTTTAGACTGTAAGTCTAGGCTATACGCTTTCATACAGTCATTTGCTGCAGCAAGGCAATGGCCTTAAAAGGGAGGCCTTGTTACTGTCCTTTGCATGGAGCGAGCTATTAGAGCCTGGATTTAAGCCTATAGTGCATCCATTGTAAAGCAGTCACTCTTATATTTGAAGTGCAGTTGGTCTTAGACCTTCTGTTATGTTTGACATTTCGCCGTACCGTCTGGCTGGTTTCACTCTTTATTTTCCAGAGTCATTAAGTATAAAAATGTCAAATAGAACTGCTTCATTAAATGGAAATGAGATGTTAAATTCATTCTATTTATATAAGCTAATCAGTTTACTCAAGCTATCGGTTATTTACATAAAATCAAAATACATCAGCACTCAGAATTTACATTTTTACTGCACTTTATTTTCATGTATTTGTGGCACTCCCAGATCATCCAGTGTAGTTGCTATGGCTCTTAACAGAGTAGCTGTTGAAATTAGGCCTGGTATTGCATGCCAACAATCAAGTCTGCACAACTGTCCTGGCAAGAATGCTGTCATCCACCAGGCAACTGCACCACACTGACAGTGATCATTTGGTATGTCAGAAATAGAGCCTTTGTATAGCAGCATAAAAGTATCTTGCGTCAAAACTAAATACAGGATTTCTTTTGCCTTCACTTAACAGCAGAAGAGATTCTTCTATGACAAATATTCTGTTACACTGATATTATTTTACATTTATATATATGCATACATGAGTATACGTAATACAGATATATATTTTCAGATATATATATCTCTTCAGAATAATTCCAAAAAGTTAATTCAATGAATAAGTGAACAGATTTACGTTTTAATGTCTCTTTCCAACATATAACAACCTTACAATAACTGTTTTTGCTGGTGGAAATGCAGTTCAAAATGGGTATAACTTAATGACTTGCAAAAGTACTTAGAAGTCCCTTTTGTATCATGGGGCTTCATAACCATGAAAATCATTTTTATATTCCCATTAACTGTCCTAGCCATTTTATAAAGCCATTGATTGTTACTGTTATTTCATATCAAATTGTGTGTGTTTAAAGCAAGTGCTAAATCAGACTGAAACACACTCTTTGATATGGGACTCACTCTTTAAACAGAAAATTTCCTGAAAGTTTCCATTTAAGCTTTTGAAGGAGTCAGATTATTCCTGATGGCTTCCTGAAAAACTTCTTCAAACTGTAGTTTTCTTTTCAGAGAACAGATGTTCTTACTAATGTTGAAACATGACTGATCACGGTGATACCTTTGTTCCTATCCTGGTAAGTGTATTTGTCTGTGCTCTGGTAATGGCCATGTGTATGTATTTAGACTAAAAGCATATATTAAAGCCTTAAGTTTGATGTGTCTACCTCCAGTGAACATAGATCAAAATGAGCACAAGCTATATATTACACTCTAATCTGAGAGATCAGTAAGCGAGATTTTTTGGCCAAGTATGATAGAAAAACACAGGTGCTGCCAAGTAGGGAAGACTGGAGATCTTACAAACTGGTATGCCTTTTAACCATGCTTAGGGATACATATTTTACAGAAAATGCAAGAAATTTTGAAGGACATTTTGACTATCCATTTACAAAAGAAATTGACTTTTTGTGGGTGTTTTTCTTCCAGGCGTATTGTTTTGTTTTAAAACTTTGAATTAAAGATAGATATTAGCATCTTACACTTGGGTAAGGTTTGATTTTTTCCCAAGGTTTTTTTACATTTATTTTATCTTACAATTCTAAATGTTCTGCGCATATAGGTAAATTATCATTCTTTAATGTGAACTGACTAAATATGACTAAGTACTGGAAGTGAAAACTCACAGAAATAGGCTGTACATATTCTAAATTCTCTGGCTTTGCATGACTCTTCTGATGGATTTGACGTTTTTTACCTTTCCCTCTTTAGTTGCTGCTGCTTTGCAGTTTTGGGGAGAATGTGGCATCTTCTACTTTGCTCAATAAATTATCAGAACATGTTCTGAAACACATGCCTGCAGCAGCTTCAGGAGTCACCTCTCTCCTTGGTGAGAGAGGCCTACCATTGGTCTGGGTCACCTCATGCTTTGACAGAAATTAAGATTTACTTTCATCTCAGCCACTGCAAATTACGATCCCATGCAGCAGTGAAATAATTTTTATTAGCACTTTGAGCTAATGTTGCAACCTACAAAGTGTAATGTGTGCGAGTGAATCTGTGTTTGTGAAAAAGGCAGAATACTATATATAGGTATACATACCACTTCTATAGTTTAAAAAAATCATTGCCTTTACTCACGTCTGTTCATGTTTAAGATGTGTGAAAAGTTTCTTAGTGTTAGGAACAGCTTTTCGTCTTTTAGTTGTATATGTGATGGGTGCCTCCTTCTGAAATCGCACATTTAAATACATCTGCCTGGAATCTAACAGCCACAGCTCTACTGGAGATGGAAGGAAGGTGGTGTAATTTTATCTTTGTTTTGTCTGAGGGCTTTTTCTCCCATGCCTCTTTATTTCTTATTTAGAAGACTGCTTGAAGGTTTGTTCTGTTGTGTTCTTTTTCTTTTATATATTCTACAGTTGCTGCATAATCCTGAGATTTCACTGCACACAGCAAATACATCAATACAAATACATCAACACAGCAAAAACAAAATCAGAAAAAAACCCTTCTTGTTCCCCTCCTTCCCCAAATATAAGAAATTCTACTTTCTGTAATGATCCTGGCTTTGCAGAGTTGCTCAAACTTCTAAAAGACTGTGGGATGTGTATTCCTACCAGGAATAGTTATTAACTTCCATTTTATTGTATGCATTCAAGTCATTTCAAGAATCCCGTCCATATTATATAAGTTGTCAGGATTCATACTCATCCAAAGAGGTTGTTTAAAACGATTACATGCAAGCTGACCAGAAAAGCTATGTTTAAAGATTCTACACGAAGCACTTGGTTTTACATATGCTCATAAGAAAATGTATCCTTGCCAAAAGCTTGCAGTAAAACTTTCTGGCATGTTTTGATGAGGTGTTGTCTGTCATTTGGTGAACAAAAAAATGCAGTCATCGACTAGTTAAATTTAAGTTATAGTCTTTGTGTGGCAAACAAACCACAATTTCCCTACTATACCATGTGTTATCTTTGATAAATTTCCATAGATTCATCCCAGCCCTGGCAAGCAGGGTCCCTGGTGCTGCTGCCTATTGCTTCTCCTTGTTAAAACCCGGGGCAATAAGCTTCAGTTTGCCCCAGTTTGCTTTTGTATAGAAAAATCTTTGCCCAACTTTTTTAAAATCTCAGTTGGTTCTGAGATCCATTGGCTTTTCAGTGGTGCCACAAGTCCTTTTCCTTGATTCCACTTCTGCAGGCAGTCTGTGTTTGGAGAATACGCGTAGACTACGCTTTAAGAATACGTGTAGACTACAACACGTCTATACGCGTTTCATGCATAAGTTGATTATTTCTGGCTCCAACACAGCTACAAGCCTGGAGAAAATCTGCACCTGACACAAATTTCCCAGTTTTAGAGAACCTATTGCTTCACTTTTTTTACCATTCTCGAGTGGGGATTTTTGGGTTTCTTTTTGGTTGCTGTAGGTTTACTCACTTCTGTTTGGCCTGGTCGGGTGCTGTGGTGGATCCCCTGCCTGTGCCAAACTGGTGGTGCTCTGTGTGATCCCATGACTCAGAGAAGAGGTGACTCTATCAGCATTCGCTTTCCCTGTCATGTGCCGTCTTTGTATTTTGCCACCCACTTGCAGAGAAGGAGAAAACTTCTTCTCCCCAGATCACCTGTCTATCATTTTGCTTAAAGTGACTGTAGGGACATATCATGAATCAAGATTGCTGGCAACAAATGGCAGAGTGTGCATGTTTTGATACTCTGTGACTGAATAATTCCACAGTAATAAATTCAACAAGAAATGTTAGCACTGGCTTTTCCTGCAAAGAGAAAATTTTGAAACATACGCCTAATGCAGGGACAATTCTGAGAAAGTTTCAGCCTCATTGCACTTTATAGCACTGTTGTTATGAATGTCATATACAAGGAACATGGTGCTACCTCTAGAGAACAGACTTGATTATGTCTTTTTCTACTGTTTATCTTGCATGAAACAGAAGCATGTATAGTTCTGTACAAATTTTTTCGCAAAGGATACGAATCCTTTTCCCACTTGTGAGCTGTAAAACTCATTCCAGTAGGACTATAATTTATATTTGCTATTTAAATGAGTTCAGTAGTCTAACGATAAACTGAAAAAAATTTTGTGAAAAGTACTTGGTATTCTTAACTGCCAGTGATTTTGAAGGCTTATCTTATACCTTTATCTAAAATATGTAATGCACACTACTACTGAGTCCCTTATGTGTGTATATGTTTGCAAGATTGAAACTCTAGAGAATTATCATGAGTTAATGTCTGGCCTTTTCTCCAAAGTTTAAAATATCCAGAAATTATGAAACAATAATCCAAAATTACATCCCATATTTTCCAGATGAAACATTTTATATATGTATTAAAAATAATTTACAATCCACCTTACTGCCTTTTCTCTGAATGAAACGACTAACCTATATAATTTTGATAATAGCCATAACAACACTTCAAAGGACCCTTGATTTACTTCTGTGTAATTGCTGCCTTCTTCCATTAGAACTGTTTATCTCTAATTTCAAATGATACTTAACACAGAGGGTTTCTAAAATTGTTATAACTGTGTGTGTTAGCAATGGAAGGACTATAAATTTGAATTAACTAAATGTTGGCGTGTCTTTTTTGACAAAAGAAATCAACATACAAATGGCAGAAAAGTTTGATTTTGTATGGAGTTTGTATTTATTGCCTCCGTTAAAATAATAATGTAACAGTAATGGACCAGCGAGTGTGAGTGAGTTAAGCTTTAATAGTTAATATACAGCTGCCGTGCTGACACCAGTGAGTCGGGAACATGTATTCTTAACTCTTTCCTGTTTTTGTTTGATCTCCACCAACAATTACGGATTGAGTAATCTGCATTATGTAACAAGCGCCCATCTCTAGCTAAGCTGTTCACAGATGTCTTTTCCAAGAAGCAAGCACTTTGCCAAGGAACGACGATTGATGGAGAAGCCCCAACGTATGTCATTTTTTCCAACGTTATCCTTGTTCCAGTGAAAGACTTTGCATCTCCCCAGAGTTTCTGCCTGTCTCCATCTCTTGCAAGCCGCCCTGCATTCCCTGATGACCTGAAAGAACATCCTTAAAGGATTCTCACCTGCTCTGGAGGAGCCTTTAGGGGAAGACCCATCCGGATTGCGAATAGCCGCCCCCCCCGGCAGCGTCCCCCCCGGGCCGCTGCCCCCCCGCTGGCAGCGCTGGCGGCCGCGGCAGCGGAACACGGTGAGGGGCAGCAGGCCCGCCTTTCCGTGCTGCTGCGGCTGGCCTGCACAGCAGGTGGCAGTCAGGGGAAAGGGATCGGGCCAGGGCTCGGCTGTCGCCATTTGTTCAGCTGGTGTTCGGGGGTGTTACCAAAGGGAGAACACGGGCGTGCGCAGGGTTTCGGCTGCTTCTGTCAGAAAATCAGCCTTTCGGCGGTCTCAGACCTGAAAACGAGTAGATTGTCTCGTGCTTCAACACAGTATCTTTAACTAGAGATACTGCCTTATAATGCCTTTCTATCCTGTAGTTTCTCGATCGTGGCTTCAGGTTTTAATCCTGCTAAGATGTTATATTTTGCTAGGATGATGTCTGTCTTTCTCATGTCATGTGACAAATAACTCTTGCTAGGAATAAAATGAACCGTGCACATAATCCTCTCTTCCATGCCCATTAGAATGAAAATAGGCCTCTAGAGCATCAGTGTCAACTTGGCTATTCTTGCTCTAGAGATTTAGTGCCTAAGTCCGTATTGAATTTGTGACATATATCAGTGCATATCTGAGAAATCGCCCGGTTCACACGTGTTGCAATACTAATGTTTGTAGATGTCTGTTAACTGCATCCTGCTTGATGGAGATTAGAAAGTGGGCCCTTACGTTTTAAATAGGATATGCATATACTTAAAGAAAAGCCTACTTAGTGACTGAGGGACCACTTTCTAATCGCGATACATAGCATGCCTCTGCCTATTTACTGTATGTGGAAAACCATGATACCGAGCAAAGATTAGTTGTAGCATTAAACCTGTGCATTCTGCAATAAATTACCTGTATGATGATAAACATTTGAAATAATTTCTTGAACCATAGAGTGTTTTTTTTCTTCTTTTTAAGTATATCACCAGCTTCTCTAAAGCATTTTTCTAAAGCCTCTTTTTAAAAGCCAGTATGCAACTTTGATGTGACCTTTAGTAGGATGATTCACAGATTATTTTTGCAGAATAGTTCGATACTCACATTTGTTCTCTTTGTATCTGCAATTGGAAGTCATATGGGGATAATTAGCTTTGTTTTAGAAGCAACCACAGTGCAGTGGGAATGCTGCATCTTTCACATGAGGCGAATTCCTTTAGAGTATTTTCCTTTTTACTTGTTTCTAGCTTTGTTTTCCTTTTTCCTTTCTGAAGAAACATCCTCACCTTTTTGAAGACATTCTCAACACTGCATAATCATCAGATAAGGCTGATGCCTTAAATGCCTCAAGTGATAGAAACCCAGTGCAAAACACAGGGGACAGAGTAATATTTAAGTGTTTGTGAGAGCGTGATACGAAATTCACATCAGCACAGAAGCCAAAGCCTAAAGCTTTCTGTTCCAATGATGTCATCTTTCAGCAACGAGAAACCAAAAAGCATTTCTGCTTTTGACTGGAACCTTGGGAGGGTCTGCTGTTCGCCCTGCACAGCGCTGCTGCTCTCGCGTGCTGCTCACAGGCCCTGCCCTTTGCCGATTGAAGAGTATAGAAGACTCACTCTACTACCACTTCTTTTATCAGCTGAAGTAGAAAAAGGATATAGCTTCTTACCATTCCTTGTGCTAGACAATTCCTTTGAACACCTATCACACATGAAGAGGCTTGCATACTGAATTGCGGGGAAAACCCAATGAAAGAGGGATAAGTTCTCATTTGGATGGTTGATGAAATCTTTTTTGGTGGTAATTGTGTAGCCAGTCCACTGTTATTCCCTCATCCTTTTGTTTATTAGCCTAGTTTCATGTCAATCTAACCCATTTTTTCCCATGTCATCTTTGCAATAGCTATGCAGCAATATTATATGTCAGTAGAAACACTGTCCTGTGAGGCAGCCTTTGCTTTGTAACAGCTTTGAAAACCTACTCTCATAGTATAACATTAATTTTAACCAGCCTAGTAGTTTATGATAAGTCATTAGGTGATGCATTTGGTAGTTGCAGTGTTCATAGTGGGTGTGTTCGTTGCAGGGTTTAGGTCTCTGGTGTTTTCTATATCAACTGGAGGAAGGGAGTGAAAGTGCTTTCTTTTCTCTGTGTATGCTTCCAGGGCTGACGCATCACAGTCTACAGAGCAGAAAGAGCTTCACAGAGTTGCACCATTTTGGGCGTTTCTGTGGATAGTAACACGTCTGAATAGCCATACACACAGCTCCTGTGTTTTGTCATCTTCACAACAAAATATCAAACGAGGTCTGAGCCAACTAGATTTTAATGAAAGCAACATTTGTTATCGTTCTATAAAATCTAGCTCACCAAATTCCTGAAGAAGCCAATAAACAAGAGGAAGAAACCCCAGGTTTCTCAATGTCTAAACCAGAAGGCTTTCATTGTATGACCTGCCAATCCATATAACAAAAACATTAATGTTGAAAATAACTCTTCTGATACAAAAGGTCCAGTATAGTTTTGACAGAAGCATTTTTAAAGGTGTTAATTGCTCTTTTTTAAATGAATGAATGAGCAAAAGCATTCAGTGCTCTGAATTTAGCTACATGATTCTATCTCAAACTTAGGTCCTAAACCCTCAGCCAGTCATGAAGTAAATTATTATGAATGCATATATATTACAGCTTTAGGAGTTGATTTAGGAAACACTGAAAACTGTTTAAATTGTGAACATCCTGTCAAAAGTTATTTACTATTATAAGTGATGCAGAACTTTTTGTTCTCTACTTCTAGATTTTTAGGGCAATATTATTCACTACCGAAAGTAATTTCTTTTAATAAGAACTGATTACAAAACAAAAACTTATCAGGGAATGCTTTTCATTTAGCACAGCTCAGCTGCCAGAAAATATCTGTGTCCTCGTACTTATCATAGATGCTGAGCACCCATGATTTCTGTGGAAGATAATAGGATACGAGAATGCTCAGCATGTATTGGAAAGGGCCTGTGGCAAGAGCAACCCTCTTGGTATCGTTAACTGAAACAAAATGGGAGAGAAAAAACAGGTTTTAGTTACAAATTATTTCTCCAGAGTCAGCAGCTTGTAGCTGCATATTGCTGAAGGGTGAAATCATTTGTGAACAAGCAGACTGAAAAAAAACCACCTTAAACCCTCAAATTTTATAAGCGGAGGTGCCTACAGTTTCATGCAGTACTTCTATCTGAAAGATTCAATATGATCTGTACTCTGGTGATTAAATCAGGAACACTTAGTGAAGGAGGAGGTTGTCTTTAGGACTCTGCTGTGCCACTGCTTACAGCTATTAAGATGCTGGAGTGTGGCAAGAGAGGAGAAAAAGAAAAAGTCTGCCTTCTGGCTAAACCCGTGAATGCTTCTCTGAAGCATGCCATGCTGTGTCTGCTACAGACTACTTGTGTCATTCTGGTTCAGACATATAAACATAAATTTTAACAGACAATCGAGAGTTGGTCTTGGCATACGGTCTCCATTCTTAACTCTTGAGACCATCTAAGGTTTGCAGGTCTCAAGCACTGACAGTAAGAATGAAAAATTTCTTTGGTCTTATAATACTGAGTTAGCTGAAAAAAGTTGTGTAAGGCACTTCGTGTGGATGTAAAATTAGCTGATGCTTTTGGCTACCAGCTAATTTGACCAGTGTTGCTCAGTCTGAATTACTGATGTATGCTGGAAAGTGAAAAACAACCTCATCTCAAGTTACACAAAAAAATGAGGCCTTGAATCACTGGGGTGCAATGGCAATATAGAGAAATACACATTTTACTGCGTGGTGTGTCAGTAGACTAAGTTAATTGTAAAACCAGGTCTTAAGCAATTGAATACTTCTTATTCAGAGAGCAATATCAGAATGTCGAAATATTTTTAACACTCTACTGGGAGAAATAAAACGTATCAGACCACAAAGAGTGTCATCGTCCAGAGTAGTTAATTATACTGAATTTTAGGAAATTCGAAAGAAGTCTGGAATATATTCAATTTAGAACTTTTAGTGAAGCTCTATCCTGCCAAATCAAGAAAACAAGCCAACCTAAAAGTACTCTGCAACCGGCGGCTTTCTTATTTCCATAAGATAAGAAGCACTGCCATACCACATGGATTTAATGCTTAAAATAAACTACAGAGAAGGATAAAAACTATTGGAAGATAACATGGACAGGTTGGGGTCGATGGGCTGAGACCAATGGTATGAGATGCAACTAGGCCGAGTGCCGGTCCTCCATTTGGGTTATAACAACCCCATGCAATGCTACAGGCCTGAGGAAGGGTGGCTGGAAAGTTGCACGGTGGAGGAGGACGTGGGGGTGTTGGTCAATAGCTGGCTGAATATGAGCAGTGTGCCCAGGTGGCCAAAAAGGCCAATAGCATCCTGGCTTGTATCAGAAATAGTGTGACCAGCAGGACTAGGGAAGTGATTGTCCCCTGTGCTCAGGCCTGGTGAGGCTGCACTTCGAATCCTGTGTTCAGTTTTGGGCCCTTCACTACAGAAAGACTTGAGATGCTGGAGCATGTCCAAAGCAGAGCAATGAAGCTGGTGAAGGGTCTAGAGAACAAGTCCTATGAGTAGCAGCTGAGAGAAGCGAGTTTTTTTTAACCTGGAGAAAAGGAGGCTGAGGGGAGACCTTATCGCTCCCTACAGCTACCTGAAAGGAGGTTGCAACAAGGTGGGTGTTGATCTCTTCTCTCAAATAACAAGCAATGGAGAAGAGGAAATAGCCTCAAGTTGCACCAGGAGAGGTTTAGACTGGATATAGGAAAGATTTCTTCAACGAAAGGGTTGTCAAGCATTGGAACAGGCTGCCCAGGGAAGTGGTTGAGTCACCATCCCTGGAGGTATTTAAAAGATTGTAGGCAGAGCACTTAGGGACATTGTTTAGCGGTGGTCTTGGCAGTGTTAGGTTTACAGTTGAATTTGATCTTAAGGATCTTTTCTGACCTAAATGAATAGAATCTTTATGGAATCCTAAATGGAATCTTTTATGGAAGAGGATAGCAAAACTTGGAATTCAGATGTTACGTCGTGGTTTATATGTACGTTTGTTTCCTTCTGCAAGCATCTCCCAAGGATTGTGATAGACTTTTGCTTCTGCAGGGCTATTTCTACTGTCTAGGATGTTGCAAAAAGTGATATTTATTCACCTAAACATGATTTGAAAGAATTAGTGGTTGTCAAGGATGCCTTGAATAGGAACATCTTTCACTTTCTTAGCCTGAGAAAAGATGTGAAACAGTTGATCACATCTAGTAATTCAGCTCCTCTATTTCAAGAAAACTCTCATTCCTTAAGAATAAGGTCAAATGTTTTAAAACTGAGCTCAACATCTTAAAAATAAAATAAACATCACCACTACCAGCCCAGCAAATCTGCTATGTTGCTCTTTGGCTTGGCTATTACATGATCCAAATGTTGTCTTCCACTGACATGTTCTTCAGCCATTTCTTTAGTTCTTATGCAACTATCATGGAATACTTTTCAAATTTTTTTTTTTCCTTTTTCATTTTTAGCATGTTATTCTCATGTTTCAGCAGCTTTATGTCATGCCCTTTTATTATTACTAATAATAAATAATAATACTAAGATTGATGCTTTTCTAGGAATGCCTGCTTATGACATGATGCGTCTTGGCTAAACCATGCACGTTGTTGTATAAATTTTGTGTAATTTACATCTCAAAAGTTGAACGTTCTCCAAGATCAATTATTTTCCACACTGAACTACTGTTCTATTCTAGGACTGAAACTTGCACCTAACTTCAAGACACTTTTAGCTATATACTTCCTTTGGCCAATTCTATTTCTGTGTCATTAACTGTGTTCACCCGAGTTCTGACATCTGATTTTAAGACACATGTAAACCTTGGACAATGCTTTGTTTGTATCTTTTTACATTTGTTTTTTTTTTGTGGGTTCTTTGAAAACAGGTTTTGCCTTTAACAGAAAAAAAAAAAACCTTTTATTCTATTTTTAATTTATATGTTTTCCTGCTTTATCTTCTCATTTTTGAAGATTAGTAGGACTATATTAGTTTCTAAGCATTTGCTTGAAATACAAGAAATTTCTATGCTCTGAGCTCCCATATAACTTGCATTGTATTGCTTTGGTTTGTTTTTTTCCTCCTGCCTGTCTGTTGGATTTTGTCCCTTTGCATTTTTTGTATTTGTTAGGTTTTCCATGTGTTTTTTAATTGCGCTGTACACTTATGTGCATTGTGCTTTAGTTTGAGACCTCTGTGTATTTCTCCTTGTTTGCTGCTTGTGGCAAACTTGTGCCTGGATCTTGAGGTCACCTTTCAAATGCTGTTTCATCATTAATGGTGGAGAGACTTCCAAATATTCTACATGGATAAGCATATAAAAATTTTAAAGTTTTGACAACTTGCATCCCTCCATTCTCTCAGGCTTTCTTTCAGATGGCGTGCACTCTGTATTCAGGAGATACGGTTGCAATATGGCTAGATAATATAACTCGTGACAAGTTTGTTCTAGATGACTTGTATATAATGAGCCTTGAAGACTTTGCAGCACAGCTGCCAGGAATCAGTGATTTTCTATAGACAATACAGGCAGAGCCCATGCTGGTTTACATCAACAGTTAGGAATAACTGAGTGAAATGGATTAAAGGCATCCATCATCTGTGTGGTACCAATCTGCATTCTCTCCCCAATTACAACTTTGTATTCTGCAGTCAAAAATGCAACTACTACACTGCATCCAGTATGATTTATCTTGACTGAAGTTTTAGTTGACTAACATTGATCATTCATATTCTATCTTCTATCTTTAAATATTACCCTAGATACCAATGATTTTCAACAGCAAGATTGAAAATGTATGAAATCTTTTATTTATGTATCATAACTTTAAACCTCTGGAAAGGCTTGTCATATTTATATGCTAGTAAATCAAACAGTACTGGGAAGTGTTCCTGGATGGTCAGACATTTGTAGTAGTAATCTATGGTCCAGACCCTGGCACGCTTTTCATTCACACTAATTTACACTTTTTCCAGGCAATTGCTAAGTATGGTCTGCGAATAGGACTGTTGCAGGGACCATTCCCAATAAGTTTGCATGCAGCCTCTTTGGACAGTTCAGTGTTGACTGGCTTATTTGTGTACTCATCTGTGCCAGCTGGCCACAATGATTGGGAACTTTCCCAAGCACATTTACTCCTACCTATATTATTTCCTTTCTTTCTAATGGTGTCACAGCCTCCATGCCAAATCTGCTACTTCTTCTGTTTTAGCTTTGGCAGTTATGCCTGCCTCTTTCTTGTCTCGAATAACTCAGATAGATAGAAATCCAGAGATGGGCAGTAAACAGTGAAACAGAGTAATGCTTGCAGATGGGATTGCTTAGGAGGATATCTTTATCAAACTGAAACAAGAAACAACTGAGCTGAAAAGAAGTTGTGAAAGGGTATCCTGAAACAGATTTGTGCTTATTGAAAGTTATTGATAATAGTAAAAGCTTATTGTAGCCCTCATGAAAAGGGATATTTTTACCATGGACCATGATCTAACATGTTCATTTAAAATCTAACTATTACATTCAATGTTCCACATGGACATTTTGTTCTCTAATAACAGTTACCATTTTACCTTTGGATGCTTAATTGCAAAACTGAAATTGCAGAAATTAGGAAGAATTTTTCAAGGTTCTTGTAAAGCAAATGAAGAGTTCACTGGTAATTTTAGTATGTGAACAGTTCAAAGACATGAAGTAATATAAATCTTGTTGTAGCTTGATAGAAACTAGTTCATCTGTTCAGATATGAGGCAAAGTGTATGTAATGGAAAATGAATGGGGAGATATCCTGAATGAGTCATTTGAAATTTTTAAAAAAATAAAATCACAAGTTTTATTTAAATTGTTGACTCATCTGTGATTTATTTTCCCACTGTTTCTATCTTGCTAGTCTGGTCAAACCACATCCATGGTCATCTAATTTTTTAGCTAAACAGAGAGTACAAAGGTAGAAAAGCGTTCTGCTGTTTAATGACATTTCTTTCTTGGTCAGTGTCCGAAAGCTTTGAGTTATGATTTGTGTTTGTGCTTGTCTAAATTGGTTCTTATGCACCTGTTATTCTGAGGTGTAATGTTGTTCAATCTTAGCAAGCCACAGTTAACTGCAATTCAGTGCGGTTTTCCATGCGCCAACTAGGTTTGGAGCCTTGGTAAATGGACGGGAGTAGGAGTAAGATAAAATGTTTCCTTTTGATTTCCATCTGGATGTGCAGAGAAGGAGAGCAAGACATATTCTGTCATGGTAAGCTGTTATCTGGAGATGTAGAGACAGATAGTGAAAATGATTAAGGGTAAGAAGGAATTTTTAAGGGAAGAGAGGCTGTCAGGATTAGCACTGTTTTGGTTTAAAGGAGAAATAACCATTACACATTTATGTAAGTGTAACTGCTATAGAGGAGTTACGCCAAATGTATCTATTTATTTTCTTAACAGAATAGAGGCCAGTTGGTGAAGTTGAAAAATTAAAAAATTTAAAACTGATGAAGTTGAACAAATTGTTTTCTATGTATAATTTTTCTATGGGTCTATTTCCATAAGATATTGCTGAGAATATGTACTATGTCACACTCAGGAAAAGGACTTAACTTTTATATGGATATACAGGTTAAATCTGTGGTTGGCTTGTGCCATTTTTTTTTTCCAAATGAAAGTTCTTCTCTGTGCACTTCAATTAGGAAAATTTTCTACACATGACAAATACTGTGATTTACTATTCTGTTAGCCATAGGTGCATATATTTATATACATCTTAACTTCATTATATATCTGGTGCTCTCCAATTTATAAGGATTTCCTTTGCCACCTTAGGACAATATTAATTAACACTGTCACTACTTGACACTTACCAAAATTTAAAGCTGCTTGATACAATATGAAATTCTAAACAAAATTCTGGGCTTTGATCCGTAATAAGTGGGTATTGTATCCATTTAGTGTATATAAGAGACATGTTCATGCTGCAGTGAACATGAATAAGCACAGATACAGTACTAAGAATGAGGAACTGCCTGACCTGAGGTTGCTATATTATTTAACCTTGTAGATGTGATTTAACTTGTTTGTGTTACATATCTCCTTTTATAAAACATGAGTAATTTTGCAGTTAATTTTGCTGTGCTCCGTATGTTCTGTATGTTAGTCTGGGATGTTAATCTTGCATGTGATTGTAACAGCAGACTGAATCTGAACGTGACTGTGAATTGTTGCTGCAGATGTTGCTTTTCACATTATTTGTTTTAGGGAAAGTATGAAAACCATTTTCAGGTTTGTGTGGTTTTGTTTTTGTTTCACATAGTTATAGGAATAGTTATTTCTAATAGTAAATTTCCTTCAGGTGTACTGAATCAGTGGTAGGGGGTTTTGTCCTTGATAATAATATTTTCTTGGCATATTTTGATGACTTGTTTAATATTCAGTTCAGGATCCAAAGGTAGGATGCACTGCACCTAACTTCAGACATCTACAGCGTAGGCTTTTCTGTCTTTATTGCCTCCTACCTCTGTGATGATTCATCTCAAACTAAAATAGACATCTAAAATAGGTCAGAAGCAGTGCCCCTTGAAAATGGCTGTCTTTATTGACTTTAAAGAGAGACAGTGGTAACACATGGAGACATTGGCCCTCACACTGCAAATAAAGCCCACCAGAAGACACTGGTGTTAATTCCTGCCATTGCTTCCTTTAAAGAAAGAAATGGAAAAGCTGCCTTACATACATTGGTGAGGAGCTTTCAATGTGGGGATGTACCTTGCTCAATAGCGGCCACATAATTTTCAGCTTCCCACCTGGCGTCACTCCACCTGAGGCTCTCTGTCCATGAAGAATGCTCTCCATTTGATCTAGCATCTTTAGTCTTACCACTAAGCTTTCAGCGTTTTCAAACAGAGCTATGAGTGCAGAACACCAGGCAGTAGTCATCTGCTGCCATGCAGAAGGGACAAGATTTTATTTAAAGATGAGAGCAGTACTGTGTCAGTATCACAGTGTTTAATTTAGGTTTGACTACATTTTTACGCTTTTGTCAAGTAGCTATTTTTCCTGACCATCCAGTCCAAGTGTGTGTTTTTAGACCGTGATCTTTAATCACAACAGTTCTTTCTTCAGTTAATATTGGCACACGCATTTGTTAATTATCAATCCATCTTCATCTCAGTTTTCTAGAAGATATAGATTAAGCCATAAGAATGTTAAGAATATATCTTATCTGCTGATAAGTTTATGGCACTTTTTAGATGCATAGCAAGATAAATCATGAATAAGGCTGCTTAGTCACTTGCATGATGAATATTTAAGTGAAGTTTTTTTCCCTTTTTGTGTTATCCAGGCTGAATACAGGAAGAAAATAAAAAATACTTTTACTTTTTCCTATGTACTATAAATATACTTCTTACTTACTTAATATCCTATCCTACTTTTTTTTTCTCTAAACATGTTTAATAAAGAATAAAGGTGGCTATTGTGAAGATTAAGGCTTAGAGAGCCCTTTTTCAAGATTAGCATGTTTGAAGCCAGTCAGTCCATTGGTGTTTTTATATTATTGCCTTTTAACTTTTCTTTCAGAATTTTCAGAAGTAAATAGGATAACTGAAAATCAACATTAAATCAGCATTAATCAGCACAGCATATTCTATGATTGCCCAAGTCTACATTATGAGGGAAATAAAAAATAAGAAATAATTAGTTTTATTTGAATTGACATTTCCTAGCATTGGAAAAGTATCCTTTAACTGTATTTGTGTATTATAATTTTCTTCCCAGAAAAATGCAACGTTTGCTTTTACTTAATAGATATGCAGTTGCTGGATTGTTCTGTATTTTTATAATAGCTTGTAAGGGGAAATGAAAGTCTGCTGAGTCAAGAGCTGGAACAGCCATTTGCCCTCAGGACAGTATTGACTGGTTTGTTTTATAATCCTATATCTTTTCTTTGTTGGAAAGATGATTTTAGACATTATCATACACAAACACTCCCACAGCATTTTTGAAAGGGAAAATGGCATCAAGAGGTTAAGGACAAGTGCAGAAGAAATAGGATACATTTTTAGAAGAGACAGGGTTTCTGCTTGCTACCATGCCCACTTATCTTTATAAGGTTGTACGTGTGACAATGAAGAGATGTGCACTCTAGCAAAATCTTGAAGTCTTTTCAAGCTAGTATGTTATTACTGATTTTAGTATGTACTTAAAGAAAAAAAAAGTATTAGAAGATTTGATTGCTTGTCTTTAGCTATAAATGGGAATTTTGCGTCATCTGTAGAAGACTACATTTTGTGAATAGAGTTGAAGCAACAGGTCTGACATTTTCAAACTTAGTCACCCCAAGTACCTGGCTGTTATGTGTACAACAATTGAGACCTGATGCTCATTAAGTGGCATGTAACAGCATCAGCAGAGCTGAATCGACTTAGAGAGACTATCCAGAGACTGAGCATCCTTGAAAATTGGATGAAATGTGTTCAATTAAACAACTGGATTAATTACTGCTTTTGGAATATGATTGTAAACATTGTTCCATTTAACAGTCCTTTAGCAGATTCCAGTTCCAAGGGTTGTAATCCCATTCAGAATCATTGCTCTAGTTAGATTCAGGACAGAAAAGCTCCTGGGGTAACTCTGCTTTGGGGAATTTTATTAGAACACCAGTAATATTCCAATTATTGCACAATGTGAAAGAAGGCATGATTATTCAGTTTTATGGGGCTTGTTCTGGTTATTCATGTTTCTCCAGGTTACGTTAATTTCATTCAGAAATATGTTTTACTGACACTATGGAAAAAAAAAGAAATTTAATTGAGAAAGAAAACAAACAGACCTTCTTTGCAAAGGCCTACTGATATCCACAACCCTTACTCAAGTGAGTGTTCCCAGGTCCCATGTAAAATGTAGGACTAATCAGTTGTGAATTTTAGCTTTTGATTCAGTTCTTTAAGTCTTGCTCAAAGGACCAATTAGAAACTTGCATCACTCATTAAGACAGAAGATATTTTCCAGATGGAGCAAAAATAGAAATAAATGACAAGACAATTGCCTTGGCACAAGATTTCCTGACAGCCTTTATCTTACAGAAGTAATTCTACTACTCATTCTCATTAGTAGTTACTCTCGAATAGTTTTTATACTTGTGGAACAGGATATATCTCAGTGTATGTAAAGCTTGCAGAATCAGTATAAAATAAATGAACAGAATGAAAAAATAAAATAATACTGTTAGGAAGAAAAAATATTTTTTGAAGGGAGGAGGGGCAGATTAGAAAGGATATCTATTCATAGTGAGCTGTGCTAAGTTGTAGTGCTTGAATATGTTATCTCAAATTTGTATCTTCTTTTGGTTTTCCATATAGGCTCTCATCCTATTTTTAACCTCATGATGAGGCACATAATGTAAGATGTTCACTTAAAAAGAAAAAGCCTCTCTGCTGAGGATGATACATAAGCAATGATTATCAGCTCTTATGTTCTTTCATAATTTCTCTTATCCTTAATGTACTGTGAGCCTCTGCAGTAATTTACGTGATTTAGATTCTACATTTACTGGTAAGAAACAACTCTTATTTTGTCAGGTACACTGATACCACTGTGTGTAATGTTACGATATAAACAACGTAAAGGCTGTAATAACGAAAGTGATACCTAAGTGATATGATGCGGAGTGAAATAACAAGCTGACTGTTTTCCTTATTTCTTTTCTACCATCTGGGATCACATTGTGTTTGGGGTTTTTGTCTTGATTCATCAAGAGTTAATGTTAGATTTGACTGTATTAAAAATACTCATAAATGCAGTCACTGAGATGATTCTACATTAAAAAATGTCTTTAATTCCAAAGAGCCTCTGGACTTTTTCATGAAATACGTAGTTATGCCACAAAACAGAAATGCAGTCGTTCCTGGCATTGAAAGTGAATGACAGAGGACACAGGTTGTGTACTAAATATAGTTTAGTATCTGTGCTTTTGGCAGTTGAAGCACAAGAGTCATGGAGAAAAGTGTGTATCTTTTCAAATCAGGGAAGAAATACAGTAGTGGAACAGAGATAAGTCTTCCCTCAATTTTCTGTTATTTTATTTCATTACGCATTCTCGCAACTCTGCTGTCCCTCTCCTCCTTTAACTCTCATATTTTGCTCAATGTCCAGAACACTTTTCTATATTCAAGTATTATGTTTTCACTCAGTTTCTTTTTTAGAATCACTCAGTGAGTCACTGTCATCAACATATAATTTAAAAATAGATAAAAACTGTGTTTATATCAGGTTCATTTCAGTTACCTGATAAGATTCTGTGTGCCATCTTGATTTACTGATGGTCAGGTTATATAGAGGAAACACAGATCCAGTGCTGAGAATTTGAAGTGTTTCAAGAAAAACAGAATGTTATTTTGAATATTTCATCCCAGCTTTGTTGAGCCATGCGGAAAAGGAGGCAGATACAGAACTATTTAATCAGTAAGTCTTGAGAGTGCAAGAATTAATTTTTCACACTTGTGATAACCAGAATATTGTAGGCCACTGCTGCACCAGAGTCCTATCTGTGATCAGCAATTGCCTGTCCAGAGTATATAAAAGGAAAGGAAATTCTGGTTCTGACCAAGCAAACAAATTGCATAGTAAGGCATTGTGTTTTTTGGACTTATTTGCATTGTAGTTCCATTTGATGATTGTTGATTATAGACTGCATATTTGGTAGGTTGCAGAAAATGTGTTCTGGATTAGCTCCTGTATTCATAAACTCATTTAGATATTTAATCAGTGATTTTAATTTTATCGACCTTTTATAGCATAGAGTGAGATGTGGATCCCCCATCCCTGGAAGTGTTCAAGGCAAGGTTGGATGAGGCTTTGGGCAACTTGGTGTAGTGGAGGATTTCTCTGCCCATGGCAGGGGCGTTGGAACTAGATGATCTTTAAGGTCCCTTCCAACCCTAACCATTCTATGTTCTATGATTCTATGAGATAATATTAGAAAAATGAATTCTGAAGTTTGCCATTTCAAAGAGAAATGGTTATGAAAGTTTTGAAAAAGTTGATTAGTCGATGTTGACTCTGTTTTTTCAAAATAATTGCAATACTTGGTAAAATGTTCCAGTACATACAACAAAGCAAGGATATTTAAAAAAGGAATTACATTCATATTTGCATTTCCTCTGAAAGCTTCAGTCATTGTTCCTGTGCTTGAAAGGGAAGCCATCATACAGAATACACTTGTTGGGACATGTTTTACTCTTTACTGTTGCTGACATACAGTTTATACAGCTAACAGGATATTTTGTTCTGCAGTGTAGTTGCCTTCACAGGTTACACAAATCCATATGTTTGAGGTTAAAATAGGGCTTCTAAGCACATACTGACTTGGTACCAGTACTTACTCTTGTTAAGACACACTTCCCTGGACAAGCATTGGTATTTGTATGTTCAAGATAAGATACAAAGCAACGAAGAACAATGACGGCAAATGTTGATAATCAGCTCTTAATTACAGAAACAGGAGGAATAACAGGCTTTACTTATCAATAAGATAAGCCAATCTATTTTTACAAGTATTCACTTCTAAAAGGATTTTCTGTTCATACCAGAAGATTGAAAGGAAGCAAAAACTTCTCTGTACTATGTTTCATTTCCCTTAGTTCTCCCCCCCACTTCACTTTCTGGGAGCTATACCAGCTGGGAGAGGTTAGTTTCTGAAACTTGATATGTTTGAGTTTTATATGTTCTTTAAAGTATATTCATTCATCAGATAATATGGTTTTGTGTTGCTTTTTTGATGGAAAAATTGAAATACTTTCGGTGTAGAACTTCATTAAACGAGTTAAAAGGAATTGTAAATTAATTTGGATATGAAGAACTATTAGATGTGAATTTGAATATCTTTTGTCTGAACTGTGGTAAAGGTTTAACATCTTTTCAACCATTAACAGTTGGAGATCAGAACTCTTAACAGTTTTCAGTTTAAAGCAAATGCAGGGAATTTTAGCCAGATGAATAACGTATCACATGATACTCCCTCTGTATTGATGTTTACAACAGTAGATATTAAAGAAATATCAATTCAAGTACAGCATTGTAGATTTTGGAAGGTTAGTAGGGTTTCTGTGAGTCCGTGAAGTAAAGTGATGCAGTCTAGGTTTAATGTTAAAGCTCTCTAATGTTCTGAAAATCACACGCTCTCACTGCTCCTGGAGGGAGGCATGTTTCTTAACATGATTTTCCCTGAAAGAGACAGAAATGAGAACAGTATGTGATATAAAGTCCACGTTTCTGGATAATTACTCATGTAATTTAATAAGAGCTGGTGATTTAAATCTTAACTCAAAACATCTGCTTTTCTATTGCACTACATATTCTGAAGAGAAACTGTGTCACACAAGCACTAGCTTATTAAAAAGCTAAGTGTATTTGTCAATTTAAAAAAGTGCATCTTGTCTCTGCCATCAGAGATATAAGTTTTTGTATTAGTGTCCATGAATTTTCACAGTACTTCACATAATGGTCTGATATATATATGTATGTGTATATTTTTTCCTTCTTTTTTGATGTGTAGCTTGTTTTTTAATACATATATATCTCTCTACATATATCAACATATATCTACATTTTTATCTACTATAAAAAAATAGTATGCTACACATCAAAAAAACCCACTGCTTTTTAAAAAAAAAATTATACCACAATGAAAGTTTTGAAAAGGGGTATCTAATTAAAATGCAAAGTCAACAGAACACATATAATGTAGATTAAGAGTTTGGTAACTTGTACATTCAAAAGTAATTGGAACTAAAGCCATCTCAGGAGAATTGCCACATTTCATACTTTTAAACATGTAGGATTTCTCTTCTCTTCACATAGGAGATTATTTTTTCCTCCACTACAACTCTTTCACTTTATGGAATAATTAAATCATTCATTGGAAGACTCATTGGAGCAAGCTTTTGAATTGGGATTACATACTTTGTGAGCACTTCTGCCACTGAGCTGTAGTCATGGTCTGTAGATCTGTTTCTCTATTTGTCTTGTTGAGTCTGTTCAGTTTCCTTTATTCTGTTCCACTTTCTGCTCGCTTTCAGGCTGTGTTGCTTGATACCCGTCTTAGTGGTTGTGGCATTCAATTAGACATGGGAGACCTGGTTTCAGCTTTTTGTTCCGAGGAGAATGCTGAATCCCAGCTTTGAGGCTTCTGGCTTTTCTGAAATGTGACTGCCTCTCTCTGTAATTGTGAACACACGTTCAACCATGTATCAGTTCATACTTTACTGAATTTACCTATATTCTGACCAATTGTTGTGAGGAGACTGGTTTCATGTTTGTGTGGTTTTTTTTTTTTTTCCAGAAAAACTCTGTTTTACACAAATGTTTACATGCTGTTTGAGTGTTACATCAAAGATTTGTTCTGATTCCCTGAGGGTTCTGCAAGAGCATGGTGTTGGCCTGTTTCACAGTGAGCTAAAAGAAAATATATAGTCATAACTAGGAGCATTTTCACATGAGGTAAAAGTTAGCATAGAGATAAAACAATTATAATGCCATGCCTTCTCTCCAGATCCATACTGATTAGCTAGGGCGGTGTGTTTATTAGAACTTAAACACGGGGAGTTATTGGATTTTTTGGTGATGGTAGTGGTGGTGAGGTGCAAATTCCTTCACCTAAACAGGAAAGCCAAAACGACAGATAAAAGATTGAGAGGAGTATTTTGAAAAGTAGTATTTTTTCAAAATAACGGGCAGCTAAGCCATGGTGGACAATGATCCGAATAAAAGCTCCCAGTGGAAGGCTGCAGCTAGAAGATGTGCAGTTCTTGAGGAACAAATAGGGAACTAGCAAGTCAAAATACAGCAATAGTATTATGAATATGAAAGGTATTATTGAGACTGTTACTAGAGCAGTTATGTTTAACTTTGGTATTGACCATTTCTTAAATATGACAATATTTTTTTGGGAATGAACTAGCTTAAGGTTTAGCAAATGCCAATATGGGAAGATGAACTGAGTTTCCAATATCCCTGGTAGAAATGAGGTTTAAAAAGTTGTGAAAGTTGAAGCACAAAAAGTTAAAATAGGTATGGTTATTTAGTACTGACAGTAATTGTCTATTGGATAAATGTATGTGGTATTTTAGAATCATAGAATCACAGAATCATAGAATGGTTAGGGTTGGAAGGGACCTTAAAGATCATCTAGTTCCAACCCCCCTGCCATGGGCAGGGAAATCCTTCACTACACCAGGTTGCCCAAAGCCTCATCCAACCTGGCCTTGAACACTTCCAGGGATCCACAACTTCTCTGGGCAACCTGTTCCACTGCCTCACCACCCTCAGTGCAAAAAATTTCTTCCTTATATCTAATCAAAACCTCCCCTCTTTCAGTTTAAATCCATTGCCCCTTGTCCTATCACTACACGCCCTTGTAAAAAGTCCCTCTCCAGCTTTCCTGTAGGCCCCCTTCAGGTACTGGAAAGCTGCTATAAGATCACCCCGGAGCCTTCTCTTCTCCAGGCTGAACAGCCCCAACTCTCTCAGCCTGTCTTCATAGCAGAGGTGCTCCAGCCCTCGGATCATCTTCGTGGCCCTCCTCTGGACTTGCTCTAGTAGCTGCATGTCCTTCTTCTGTTGGGGACTCCAGAGCTGAACACAGTATTCCAGGTGGGGTCTCAGGAGAGCAGAGTAGAGGGGCAGAATCACTTCCCTCGACCTGCTGGCCACACTTCTTTTGATACAGCCCAGGATATTTTGCACATGAATTCTTCAAATTATGCATTTGGTGAGAAAACTAAGAGGTATATTTCCATCATCTTTCATCGCAAATGATCTGAAGTGTCCATAAAAGAAACTTTATTCATTGCACTGCAGGGAAATAGTACACTTTGGTAGGTAGATTATAAAGGAGAAAGTATCAACTCAGAATAGAAGGTTCTATACTCAAATTACCAGCAATCTGGTATCTTTCCTTTGACCAGTTGAGGGACCCCTTTGCTAATACCAGCATCTAGATCTTCTGGAATAGAACTCAAAGAAGGGAGAATAATCTGTAATCTGAAATCTAGGTCTCAAGAAAATGTTCCAGACTGTAGTTTTGCTTTGATTCAGTAAACGTTATAGATGCAATATCATGGTAATTATAAGAAATTGTTAGACAAGACTAGGATCTAAGAGGATTTTTTTCTCTTTGGCTTACAAAATATGATTATTCTGGTGCGTGCCACACTGGCATACACATTTAAACAGACAGACATCTCTGCATCTATCCCAACTCCTTTCATAGTCATTCTACTTTAGAAGCTGTTTTATATTCAGTTGCTAAAAGCATTAAGATAAAACAGAATAAAAAACAGAGGCAGCCAGGCAACTCACCAGGCTTTTAGATTTTTGACAAGTTTCATTTTCAAAGTACCATTTCGTAAGTGATTTCTCTGTCTCTCTTTTAAATCTTATGAATAAAATTCAAAGTGCTTGACAGAACATGTAAAGTTAGTTTTCCAATCACTTTACGTTTTGTACCCTTTACTGAAACTCTACTTTTCAATTTTTGTAAGTGAAACACTTATTTTTCTTGCTAAAAAGTGGTGAGTTCTTTGAATATTTCTTTCTTTATTGTCTTCACGTAGTTCAAACGATCTGTGTGTGAAATAAAAATGCAATTAATGCTTTTGGATGTTCAATGCAGGTGTTCACAAGTATTATCAACCTTGAAAAATATTTTTTTTTAATATAGTGTATAGATAAAGAGCTAAGCTGTAGATCTATAGTTTTGTGAAACACAGTAAGACTCAGAATAAAATGTCAACCTTATATTTAATAATGTTAGGTAAACCCTTCCTAAAGAAAGATTCAGATGGGAGATGAGGAAAAAAAAAATAGAAAAGAATGAGAAAAGAGAAGCTTATAATGTGTATTATATTTAAACTTGACTGTAGCTCTGTAAACAGTCTCACAAATATTTATTTCCCACTATTTGCATTCTGTAGTAGCAAGAAATAGTAGCTACAAAATACCAAGAAATTAAGAAATACAAAAATTATTAATTTGGAGAGCAATGCACTGTTGCTTTTATCTAGGCAAGACAGTTAAAACAAAAAAAACCCTCCACCTTTGTGTTATTTAAAGCAAGTTGGTGTGTGTGAACATAGCTGTCAGCAACTGAAATGATAAAATTATCATTGTTATCAAATACATCTATAAACTGAACACGAGGCGTGCTTCAGGTTAGTCAGAAGAGGTCCTCTGTTTTTCACTGTGCATGCTTGCTTGAAATGAAACTGTGTGTTATTGGTTAACTGGGATGCTTAGCATAATCACTTTGCAAGGCTGTGGTGGAGGGAGGTGATTATCACTGGGAACAGATGGGCAGGTCCAAAGCGTTGCCAGATTCTGCACAAGCTCCATGTGCTGTAGGTTCTAGCTCTCTTTTCTTCAGCATTTCTATTTTTCATTCATTGTGCATATTTTGAAGGGCTAGCTGAGCTGGAGGTCAGGGAGTGGTGACCTTACAGTTTAGCTCACAGCTGTAGGAGTGGGGAATTCAAAGCGCTGTCACCGTACGCCTGAACGGATGGGACAGACTGCATTTTGTACGATTGCCTCCCTAAATGTATGAAAGGATTTGTCTCCGAGCTTAGCACTCTACTCTGCATCTGTAGCTCTCTGTGGATTGTATTGTGTGTGTGACCAGAAATGATATTCTCGGATATGAACACGGTCTCTGCCTCTCCTAAAGTGCATCCTCCTAATGGGACCCGGTTTTATACTTTTCAGGTAAGCGAACTTTAATAAAACCTAAAGGATTTTTCTTGGTACTTAAACGATAGGTAAACTTTGAGTAAGAGTAGCTAATAAGTTAAGAAGCTTATGTGTTAATTAGTTTTGTATTGGTAGGGGAAAATATGTAAGAAATCAATATCATCATAGTAAGTTTGCTGCCTTAAAAAAATCAGCATGTAAATTGTTCCTAAACAAAAATAAAATTGCATTCACAATGATTTTGCTATTGGTTGTCTTTCCCAATAATATTATCATTTTACAATTCATTAGATTTGTATTTCCTTAGATGGACCCACACTGTCTTTCTGTTTAGTTCAGATAAGCACTGTGCTGGGATTAGAAGAAATTAGAAGAAATTTCAAATTCATAGTATACGAAAAAACATTTTATAAACTTCATATGTTGTACCTGTCTGGATTTTTTAATATTAATCCTGAATGTAGTTTCATGCTAGCTGACTCTTAATTTGACTCATGTGGATAGTGATCCTACATGTGCAATTGATAGAACAGCAGAATCTACTGTTAGGATTATTAAGGTTCTCAGTTTTAAGCCAAGTTTTGCCTCATTCAGGTAAATAAGCTTCTTTGCTTAGCCAAAGGTAAGAATTAGTATATGCTCTAAATCTAATGTGTAAATCAGTCTAATTACAATCATCTTTCAGTGGCATTTAATTAAAAGAAATCTTCAGTGCCTTGGCTCTGGAAAAATATGTAATCCTACATTAAGATTTAACAATAATAAAAAACCCCACAACCCCCCAGCCCCAGCTGCTCCTTATAGCACCCCAGCCCTGCAGGGCAATTACAAACACTGCACTACTTAAAGTGACAATAGCTTTTTCAGTTCAGCCTCTGATACAGTTAGGATTTAAATAACCTTCCCATTCCTGATCATATAATGGTTTTGTCTTTTTGGTACTTTGTGCTACTGTAGAGTGATGTCTTTAATATGTAATAAATCCTGTTTATGCTACCAGAGCAAACAATCTGAGGCAATTAGAAGTTGATCCTAAAATGCATGGCAAACTTCTTTCACAAAATACAGGTACCCCATTCTTTGGGTGCAATTCATTCTTGTCTTCTTTTAATCCATTGTTTTTAATTGTGCTGTCTTGCCCTTCTTACAGTGATGTCAAATGATAGTTGAGGGCTGTGCAGAAAGAGTGGCATCCTCCTAACAGTGACGATCTGCTGATCCTGGCAGTGATTCAGAGACATGAATGCCCCAGGCCTGTTCCTCTACAGCATGACTACTTTTTTTCACACACTGACATCTAAATATTCTGTACAGCCTCCTGTAGCTATGCTCTTAAACACAGTTCCTAACGTCAGGTATTTTTTCTGAGTGTGTCGAGTCGAAAAAGTCTCTAAAATTAGGATGCTTGGTTGTGATACCAAATTAGCTATTTTATTGTGTGATACTTTATGAAAGTAAGTGCTAACAATGAAGTATATAATTTTTTTACAGTATGTATTGTTGCTACTAGCAATCTCTGTGATTACTGGAGACATTTTCCCACATACAAAACATTCTCTTTTAAAACTTATTGCTTTCACTGATTTTTAAGCTGAGGGGACAATAAATAAGAGGGAAATATAACCGTATTTCCTGTTGCATTCTGGATACTTTAATGAGCAATGTAGTGTCAAATGACCTTGGAATGTAATGGTGCTAATTCAGGACAGTCTGTGTTTGTGTTCTAGAATGGCTTGGTGTTAGCAGTGCTAAAAGAATCCCTGAAAAATTTTAAAAAAATGACCAAAGAAAGCTTTTGTTTTCCTGTGATGCCCTTTTAAAATTGTTTTTTTCTATTTATTTGTTTACATACGTGCAGTATGAACAAAGATATGTGAAGCAACTTTCCAGTTCTTCCTTGACTTCCTTTGTCATTCCTTGCTTCCCAGCTTTTGACCACCATGTTTGTGGTATCTTCTCTTTTCCTTGAGTTACTTCAGTCTTTGTAATGTAATAATTGCTGAGAAGGACTTCATATGATTCTTGTTGAATGCTTTGATCTATTTTGAACTACTTTCACATTTTGCTTTCTTACCTGTTCTGTTGTTTCTATATGTTACATAGTAATCTCTTTGAGACAGAGAATCTCTTTCATTCAAATAGCTTGCAAAGTTATGGGACAGCTTAATGATTCTTAGTTCAAAATATATATGCTGGTATTTCACCTAAATTTGTCAAAATAATCTTAGCAAAGCCGATGTCTAGCATGTTTTAAACTGAACAAATACAAAAATCGTGACATGAGGGCCTGAACTCTGACTGATGGAAGGTAATGAGTGATTAATCTACTGAATTAAATGTACATTGATGTAATGATTAAGCAGCTGAATTAATTGTACATTGATTCAAAACTGCAACATACTAATTCTTTCAGAAACAAAAACAGTACTGAAAGAAGCTCAAACCATTTGTGCAAGTTCTAACTTTATTATTGACATTTCACTGATGTTTTTAGGAGATAGGACCAAATTGTCCTCTACTGGCCAAGGAATCAGACTGGCCATACAGAGATGCATCTAGCAGAGCACTTCGGCAGAGGAGAATCATAATTAGTGAATATCTCTACAGGTTTTTGAGCATTTATTAAGATCTTAATCAAATGCTTTCAATAGTATGCTTTAAAATCAACTTTATAAAGTGCATTCACTTATAAGTGAGCATTAATTGAAATTAGAAGTCTGCCATAAATTTTCAAATTCAGAGATTTTCTTGCCCGATGAACTTTATTTTCAGTAGGTAAAATTAACAGGGATTTTCTCAACAAATAATTGCAACATTTAAAACCGTATTTTCACCTGCAATGACACAGGATGAATAAGCAGGTTCTTTC
The DNA here is from genome assembly GCF_009769465.1 of Tauraco erythrolophus. NCBI lineage: Eukaryota > Metazoa > Chordata > Aves > Musophagiformes > Musophagidae > Tauraco > Tauraco erythrolophus. Next base: position 47,263,967 of record NC_141468.1, on the reverse strand, counting down.
ACTTCCCCCTTCTCTCCCACTTTGTTGCGTTTTATTACTTTCTTTGGACTCCAAAAGTATTGAGTTTGAAAATTACATCAATATCTGCAACTATCTAGAAGCTATGAAATTCCTGCTGTCTTTGTTTTGCTCAGGAAATCTGTCCTGAAATTCTGCAAATGTTAAAAGCGTGATTTGGTTCAGTATATTTGCTGAACCACCTTCTAAAATTAAAAGAAGCTTAAGCTTTGATCCCTAGACTATGCTTGATTAAAGCAATAAAAATAGAAAATTATGTGAGAGGAGGTCATATAAAGAATTTATGTACTGTATGAAAGGAAGGAGTTGTAACACTATTATGAACAAGGTTTATTTGTATAGTAACCAAGACGATACCAAAGTTTAGTGGTTTATATTTCAGTATCTCTTTCTTTCATTTCAATTTGCTTGTGCCAACCTTGGCAGACTTCTGCAGCTGTATAACAGAAAGCAGTGATTTTCTTCATTTTTATCTTCAAGCTTGATAAAAAGATGCTATTTCTGCTACTCTATGTGGATAAATTAGTTTGCTAGCAGTCCCACAGTAAGTATGTCTCTTTCATGAACATTGTAAACATCAATGTCCAAGTAGTAACATTGTCTTGCTTTATGGTTGATCTTGTATTTCACTGTATTTAGTGGTTAGTTGCATAAAATAATGATACAGGTGGAAAAGTTTGGATTAGAAAGGATATATTTTTAACTTGGTTATTGGTTATGAAATAGGAAACATTAATGCACTGAAAAAATGGTTTTTAATCCAGCTGATTTTATAGAGAACTTGAGGGTAGTTCCCTTTTTATGAAAGCATAGCACAAAGGAACTTAATTTTGAAATTTCAGATTTCATTTTTACAAGTTGTGTAATATTTGTTTGATAATTTAAAAGCACCTTAAGTTTACATTGATGTTTATCACATTCAGTAATTTTTTTACTAACTTGCGCAACTTCTAAACCTTAAAGATACCTTCACATTGTACACAGTGCTTATTTCGTTTTACTAATTTGAAATTGAAAGAACCTTTTTTTCTGTATCAGCATCTTTGCAAAAGAAAAAAGCTGAAATATTTCTATGAACAGTATTTTTAACTCTTGTAACTTACAACTACTAAGCTAAGCACACATCTAAAGCACAGATCTAAGCATAGACCTAAATGAGGGCTAAAATGCGTTGCCAATAGGCAGAACTTAGGAACTAGGCATGTGCAGTAGAGAGACACAAACACGCTGAAATTGGGCAGTACACAGGGTCTCGTGGAGCTGGCTGCACCTTTAGCTTTGAAATGAGCTGTATGTAGTAACAGTTTCCATAAACGTCAAACACAAACTTTCAAATATTTGGAAGCAATCCTAGCCCATTTTATAGGCAGGTGAGATTTGTGGTTTGTAAATGAAGTCTTAGGACAATTGCAGTATATTCCTTTTTGCTAACAAGTAGTGGAGTAAAGGCTGGTCTTTTCTGAAACCTTGGGAGGTTAAAGCAATTTTGTAAAGGTATCTGATATGAAGGTCTATGAAGAAATAAAATTAGTTTCTTAAAAAACCCTGCAGAGAAATCCTAAAATATTCATATGACATAAAAATGTAAATACACTGAGCTACTGTAAAAGTGTGTTGCTCTTCAAAGGTTTGAAACTGTTTTACGGGGAAACTGTGAAGCTTTTCTATACATAAAACGCACCTATCACCATGATACTGATTAGTACGTTTGTGTTTTTTTATTTCTTAGCAACTAAATGTTACACTCCAATAATACTGAATTGACAACAGAATACAAATGAAAATGTTACTTTCTGGTACAGAACGTACTCTGAGATGTGTGAAAAAAGGCATATTCTATATGAAATGCTAGATGCACTCATTAATTTTTCTATTAATCCCCATATTAATAGTTTAAATGAACTATATACTTACCCAGAACTTCTGTTTTATACTGTCTTGTAGTTTTAGCATTTCACTAATCTTATTGTTCTTTCATATGTCTTATTATATGGAAATAGTAAATGAAACAAAAAGCTCCTCCTATGAGACAGAGTATCTTGTTAACATTTATAATTATTTCTATGCGATATAAGTTAATATCAAAGACAACAGTTTTTGAGTTTCTATGCAAAAATCCCCAGTTCTATGAAAAAAATATATTTTTGGTGATGAAGATTGTGGGTTATTAGTCACCTTGTATCTGATATGACCACTCATACCACTACAAAATTCTTGTAAAGTGTGCATTTGCTGACTCTATTTCTACTCTATGCAGACTTAATTGCATGTGTAGAAAATATACTGTATATAACGCGCAGAATAGGGCCCAAAATTTGTGTGTACTTTGTGTTACCTGTGTCACCAGGTCCATAGAAAAACTGTGGAATCTGGTCTTATCTTGAACCCTCCAGCTGGCCAAGCATGTGGGCTGCTCCTTCCAGCAACCCTCTGCCAGACATGGGATTTCTCCCTTAGCTTTGCCTAAATAAAGATTTTTCTCTTACTTAACACACTGGCACAGTACATTTTTTTACAGACATCATGTAGAAGTACTAGAGGCATGTTCTTTGTGAAAGCTGCAAGTCCATAGTCAATTGGCAACTTGTAACAGTAACGACAGTAGACATCACTAAAAGGCCAACTGTAACAGGAGTCAACTGAATAATTGGTTTCCTGTGCAAAAAGTTGTGGTACAGGTCATGTAGGTTGTTGTAGACTTCAGAAGGTTTGAGAGCTGTGTTAGTGAGTATAAATAATAACAGTGCTGTGAAGATTGACAGTGAGGTGTTTTTGAAGACTTCTGACATGTTAACAGTGACAGAAAATACTAATGCCGGACCGCTGCTTTACCCTGTAACCAAAAAAAAACACAAACCATCATTAAAAAGTCTAGGCAGTGTTGAAGGGAGGAGACAATAATAAAGTGATTTGCATTGCAAATAGCTTGGAAATATTTATAGCTGTATAAGTGGGTTTTATATAATTTTGAAATTTAGGCATTTCAAAGGAATAATGTGAGGGATATGCTTACAGGCTCTCTTACTCAGAAATAGATGACAAATGGCAATAGAGGCTGATTTTACTTTACAAGTGAGTGTTATTTATTCTTATTTACTATTATTATTCTTTGATATGCGTTTTTATTGCCTGTTTTGTGAAGAAAAAGCTTTTCTGCTCAAATACATGTTATGCGCAGTGTTAATCTGGATGTATCCCGAAATATTGATGTTCTCTGTATTCAAACAATTACAAAATTTTGAAGGAGAAATATTTAAAAATTTTATGCGTTAAAATATGTTATACCAAATAAACTTTCAATAAGTTTCATCTGGTAGTGCTGTTAATTTATTTATTTATTTTTTGTAGAATGGAGAAGACTGTGTGCATTTGTTAATCAGTCCAGCTATATTGACAACTAGCAGGTTTACTCATTTTACTGAGTTGATAAGAGTGTGGCACTTGGACTCCAAAAATGGAACAGAATTATTCAGGCTGACAGAAAAATAAAAACATCATCTGAGTGTTCAGCTAAAAAGTCCTAAAACCGTGTTGCTGTGCAGTGTTTAATGTAGTGAGCTTTAAGTAGCTAAAGAAGTAATTTTATTTGCACAAGGGGTTTTTTTTGTGTAATTCTGTTGTGCCAGAGAATTGTGATTTGTGGCCATCAGAGCTTATGAAAGACAGTGTCCTCACCACCAGCAATCCTGTCCACACCTGTGACACAGGGAGCATCTTTGGAAAGCTACTTGTTTTCTGATTATCTTCTGAGCGTTAGCTGGACTCGTGATGAGAACTGCCTCAACTGCCGCCACATACCCTCTTTCTGCTTAAAAATTGGTAGCACTGCATGGCCCCACATTTTCCACAGTTTTTTTTTTTTGCAGCCAGTCAATAAAATGGTCTGATAGTTTTTATGAGTATGCTGTTCTGCACGCAGTGAACTGAGAAGGGTGACTTGAGTGAATATTAACTCACTGGTTTGATGTATAGATACATTTGCATCCTCCTCTGAGTGGAAACACATGTTGCATAAGGAAAAAATGAGAAACTTTATCATTCTAAGATAAGTCATGTTACCATGAATTTGGTAGTGGAAATCGGGAAAACTAATCCTTCTCCCAAAAGCCACAAGACGAAACTAAACGTAGGCACACACACAGACATATGCTTTCAAAAACCCCAAGAAAATAACCAAGCATAGAAGGATTCTGTCTATAGCATTATTCAGTGATTCAGAGACTTAGTAGATTATGTCGTTTACTCAAAAACTATGATAATTAGAGTAAGCAAAGAATATGGGACTTTAAAGAACATACAGAAAACAAAATTAGAAAGAGCTTGAATGCTTTGTGTCTTAATTGACACATTGACATATTAATGTCAATTTTTATTTTCCTGTCATACAAAAATATTTTATACACAAATATCATTTTTTTCATGTGTTGAAACTGAACAGCAACCAAGCAGAGCAGTCAATGAACCTTTTCCATGCAGAGTTCCTGTTGTTCAGAATGTGGCCAATTCTACTTTGCAAAGTAGCAGAGTAAAGAGTCAGAAAGTACTTTTCCTTTTTCTGTGAGAAGCACTGAGGCTAAAACAGAGCTGCTGTTTCTTTTGCAGCTGAGTGGATGTGATGAATAAAAGCAGGGAACCAGTAGGAGGAATAGCAATAGGAGTGCTTTCCTCCTATTCCAGAAATAGGATCATGGTACAGTTTCTGAATCATAGCTAGAAACCATGTTTCTGGCTCAATTTCAGAAGTGCCTTCAGTGTTGGATTCTGAACCTGGGTTTCTTTTACCATAATTTGCATAGAAAATAAAACCAGAGGAAGAAATGTACTGGTATTTTTCAGAATAGTCATAGTACTAAGGATTATTACACAATAATATGTGTTGGTTTGATACTGGTTGGTCCATTATCTCAACTGAACACAAGCTGTGTAGAGTGAAATAGCAGAATACTTGGATAATAAGTTTCCTTATAGGGAAAAATAGAACAATATAGGCATAGTCTGTTCTGAGAGCACAGATTGTGTCTCTGTAGATGAGTGTCCTGAACATCCTGTATAAATTGTGATGATCATCTATTAGAAATGGCATGGTATTTTCCTTGATGAATATTGCCAATCTTGCTATGCAGCATGGCTGAAGCTTTCCCATCCTGTCTGGGAGGAGAGTGTAAGTAATTTACTGATTACATCATACATTTCAAATATATTCCTTGTAGTTCTCTCAGATCTAGATCATACTGCCTCTTCCTTTTGATTTGCTACACATTGGACTGAGTAGAGGACAGTACCACTTCCTGGTATTTAGTAAAAAGGGAGGTTTGGTCTGGAAGCTTTTAGTGCGGTCTTTGCTAGCTTTTACTACCATGTGTAACTTCAACTTCAAAATTATTCTCAGTATAGCTTTTACTGTCTGAAAGCCTGAGTTAGTCAACTGTAAGAACGGAAATATAGCCCTTTACATTAGCTGATAAGCCTGTGCTAATTAGATAACCTTCAAGAGCTGGAAATACTGTATATCAGCACTTAAAAAAATGGTTTTTGTTTATAGAAAGATACAGTCTAGAGCATACAGTTGCATAGAAACAGTTTATTAGACTTGGGGAAAAAAAAAAGTAAATGCAATTAGTATAATTGCTGACTAGCACAGTGTTGACTTTATTGTATACAAAGCATTTTGTCCTCAGCCGTTTTTTACATAGTTCATAAATTTGTAAGGTAAGAGGATCTGTTGCTTGCCTGTTATTCATGTAGGATTCACTTATACAGTCTTCAATATCAACAGCATCAGCTGATGATGTTGAGACGTGGGTGATCTACCTGCAAATATCTTCTTTTTCTTTTCTGTCTTAAGTAAAGGAAAAAGCAGGTGAAAACAGACAATGCAAAATACTTGACATGTTGAACTATTCTGTGATTGAAGACAAGCAATAAAATACATGATTTTAATGATTTTAAATGAGATGTGAATAAACTTTTTTTGCTGTGGAACTTATTAGCCTATATTTTTGCCTATTTTGGGGAAATTACTCTGATAGAAGCATTAAAGTAAATATTCCAATTTTACCTTTATTCATAGGTTGTCTTTTATTTTGAATGGCGTAGTATTAATATATATCACAAGATTTTTAATACTAAATTTCTTAGTAGTGATTTCAGTAAATAAACTGTATTTTGCCTCATCTATTACTGTCTAGTTCAATATTGAGTTGGCAGTTATGTTTAGCGTAACGTTTATGGAGGGCTAAAAATCATTATGAGGTTAGGATTGTTTTGAAATGACAGCTGACATAATTCAGTTGATATTGTGATTCATTCAAATATGTGAACAAATGAGAAAAATATGGATTCAGTATTTCCACTGAAAGAATTAGAATTACTGATTCATGGAAATTTAAGTGATCTGTTTATATTTTTTCACTAGGAGGAATTTTACAGTTTCACATGACTAAGAGTGCTTGTTCCTGTGAAATGTGTTATTTCTAGTGATAGATCTTACAAGGTGTGAGTTGATTTTATGTTTTTTAAAATTAAGTATTCTAATATTGCATGCATGGTGGTGGCACAGTGTGAGGAATGACTTTACGCCATCAACCATAACAGTGTTGGTGCTGAGCAAAGCCAGAGTGGTGAGGAGATGCCAATGGCACTGAAAAGGCATTGAGGGTGTGATTACATGTAGAGATATGCTTGTGCTATAAGCCTAACTGGGATGTAAGGGAAGCTACTTGATCTGGATTCCTGTGCTTATGTCTGCTTTAGTAAGTAGTGTGGCAGAATAAAAGTTCATCTCTAGAGCGAAAGAGGAGGATCTGATGTCTGTTTCGTCCACATTTAGGGGCCAGGTGGGTTATCTTGGAATAGATCCAGTCAGGTCCCATTGGCTGAATGTCCACGAATGGATGGAAAGCATTAGATGCCCTCTCAGAGATTGCTTTCAATTTCATTTTGTCCAGGAGGGATCCAGTTCAGGAACTCTGAAATCACTCTGTGATGCAAACCAAAGCAAGTTGAGACAATGGGGAAATTTGCTTCAGGCCTCCTGATGCAAACTAAAACACTAATGTAGACTTGATTTCTGTAGTGGAAGGCTCTGATAAACAGCATTTCAGAACAAGGGCTGAGTTCTGTGAGTCCCAAATCGTTTCATGGAAGAGCATATTACTCTGAAGGAGTCCAGAAAGATAAGCTTTCCTATGTTGAACTAATCTTTGTCGATATAACTATAATGATAAAGACTGTTGACTCTCTAATGTCACACAGTCATTTCAGATGAATCTTTTCAAGGCATGCTATTTGTAGTGTGTTTTATTATTTTCCATGGACTCTATTACTAAAATAAATATTATGTGGAGAAAATTATTATTAGGATATTACATTTATGAGCAAATGAGAAGTATTAATGTTCAGTTTTGATGAAGCAAAGAAAAATATTTTTTGATATTAAGTTACGGAAACCTTTTCTATTTATCATACTTTTATATTAGTAGTAGGCAGACAGAAAATTATTTCGGGTGAGTAGCTGGGGACCTGAATTCGAGATTGGCTCAGTGGACGCATTTGATGTATCTCATAAGATTTGAGAACATATATGGCCTCTGTTGGCCTGAAGCCTTGGATGGCTTGGCTAGAACTGTAATGAACAGTGGAGCATAAAGCTAAATATCTGCTAAACTGTGCTCAGCAAAATAATGAGATTAGTAACTTAAACTAAACATACACATACACACATCTATTGCTTGAAGTAAAGCTGTCAACATCAACCTTTGTGCTTCAAATAAAGATCTGATGACAGTAGCGCATATGTTCATCTCCTCCGACTGAGAGCATTGTAGCTTCCTTGAGGTGGTCTGTGAGTTTTCAGCTGGTCTGTAAAAGAGACTAAAAAATTTTTAAGTTTGAATAAACCAAGGGGTGATTTTGAAACTGCATTTGAAATTGTCAATCAGCTTCCAGTTTAGTACCAGAAGAAACAATCCTCTCTCCTTTCCGCAGATATAACAGGCACTTCTGTTAACAGACTTCTCACATACATGAAACTAACACAGCTCACATACAAATATAAATAAACGAAGAAAGAATGAGCAGTTTTGGAACAATCTCAGAGAAATGGTCAGAAATAGTTTGTTGTTTGTTGTTGTTTTTTTTTTTTTTAAATTTCAGATAATGGTATAAAACTCAATGCATTTAACCAAACTACTAATCGAGGAGCTAAGGAAAAAATCAGGTCAGTAGGGAGCACCCAACACCAATCTAAAAGTTACCCATTAAACTAAAGAACCTTTCAGTTCTATGTAGATGATCCCTCAAGAAACATTACTTTTTACTTCTATTTTTAAACATAATATATTTCCAATCACACACAAAGCTTCTCTACAGATATCATTCGTAAGAGATTTATGAGACTTCCTAGAGGTATGATGGCAAGGTGTAATGGGTTCATTATGGAGGAGTGATGCTTTGAATTGCTTCTTGGAGTTGAATTGCTGGCAAGTAGTAGAATAGCTATCCTCTTTTAATCAAAGCGATTTTGAAAGCCTCAATTGTGTTTTTTAGTTAAAGCTTAATTGGATTTTGCATTTACCATAGTATAATCATGTTTAGTACTCAATACGGCTTCTTTTTTTTTCCCTCTGTCTCTCAGAAGTCAGTATTTGTTGTTGCATCCTTTTGAATAGTAAAAAAACGAAACGTAAAAGTTATGTTGAGATATTTTCTACAGTGTTCCTTTTTTTTCTAAGGGTGACTCAGTGAATAATATGTAGAATACAGCTGTTACTGAATACAGTTGAAATCCAATACTGTGCTCTACCACAGCACAGCGTATCTTTGGTGACTAGAAGGCAGACAATACCTACCATAACCAGTACGAAAGCCTGTCCCAGTTTGTACATACCCTGAAGGAACTCTCACTTTTGCAGAGCTCTGCCATGAAAGAGTTCATATCTGAAGTCAATAATGAGTCTCGGTTTTGTCAATATTCACTGTTCACTGGTGCCGATTCCAGTTTTCCAAAGGAACTTTAGAAAAGTGACCTTACCTTTCAGTGACTCTCTAAAGTAAATAGACGCAAACTGACACAAAATCTGCCTTGATCAAGTAACAGAATTCATTGAATTTTGTGTAGCAAACGAGTCCAGCAGTATTTTAAATAAACGAGCATTTGTTTTCTCCTGAGAAGGCAAAGTTCATATTGTTCACTGCACTTTGCTTTTACCCTCTCACTACCAGCATTTCAGATTCAGCAGAACACTATGTAGTGCACAGCACCTTTGGTGTTTGTGGAATTAGAGCTCCTGAGGGTCATGTCCCAGGTGGACAAGAATTGTTACGTATTTTGGCCGTTTACATATTAAATAAATAGATATATTTTTTACATTTAGCCCAGTATTAAAAAAACTCCCAGTCTGTTTTTGCTACCTAATAAAAATACCTTTAATTGGTTTCTTTATGTAGTTCTTTTTTATCTTCAACACTTCTACTATGTCATTTTCTAAAAACACAGTCTTGTGGTGAGGTTCCTTGATAATCATAATTTTTAGCCTGCTGTCTTATAAGGCATTTTCTTGTCATAGACTTTTAACAATTTAAAATTAGAATTTAAAGCTAAATTCTAAATTTAGCCTGACCACACTTTTGGTCAGGCATCAGTATGCAGTTGTTGTCAAGTATCATTTTGGGAATTAGACAGCAGATAGGTCAAATAGCCTTTATGCAGAATTACATTCTTAAGCTCAGAGTAAAGCATCAGGGACCATGAGGAAAAAAAACAACAACCTGAAACAAAAACAACCAACATCAAAACTATTATTGGAAGTTTCTCACAGTTCCCCACTTCCTTTCTTACTCTTCCAGGAACAGCAATATATGGCAATGCTTCACATACTGCATCTACTTTCCCCGTTCTGAGCAGCACAGCTCCATCGGAGGTTCAGGACAAGTTTCATCTTTATTCTCACTTTTGGCTTGTGAGAAGATTCATAACAGGTCTCTGAAACCAACTCTCCTTCCATTACACATGATTTTTTAGTATTCCTAGGCTATTTATAGAGGAAAGCTTAGTCCGCTGGAAGCATGAAAGTATCAGTAATGTATTAGTGTCAAATTTAATCTCTAATCTTTGTAAAACAACTGAGAGGCTAGTCAATCTTTTTTATTCAACAAGTGAAGGATTTCATTAGATTATCTGATTTTAAATGCCCTCCTCTCTTAATGTAGGTGTCTTTTACTTAACACTTATCTGTAAGAGTTTTTAAATGTGGTTGCTAGAAGTGGGAAATAAAGAAGTATTTTCCCCCTTTATTCTATATTTTGCTGCAACTTGCATCTGCTCTTTGCTTTTCTGTATAAACAGAGAAATCTGATGTTCATTGAAGTCTTCTAATACCAGCTCCTGGTCCTGTTTGAGTCTCATTGATGTTCACTGGAATATACTGAGAACTTTTCCAAACAGATCTGGACCCGTAGTCCCCTGATTTGTGGATACAGGCATTTAAAGACTGCGCTAAGGAGATGTGGTGACATGACCCTGAAAATAGGCAGTATTAGATCTAATGGTTACACCTTTAGGTTAATTCTTATCTCGAAACTAAAATGAATGTGATTTTATCTCTTTAAACAACTATTACTTTCTGGAGAAAGAACAGTTTGCACTCTTCTAGTCAATCAGAATCACCAAATTAAATTATTATAACTCCAGCATGCTCTGTGACTTGGTCTCTAGAGTAACAGTGGTGGGCTTTACTAGAACAAGAGTACATCTAGTGTATTGTAAGCATTTAAGGAGAAAGGAAATTCAGAAGTTTGAAGGAAACGCTCATGAGAAAATTCATGCTCTTATTTTTAAGATTAAAATAAAAGTTTAAAGGGAGAGTTAGCTCTCCATTTCTGTTCTAAAATCAATTGTTACACTAACTTAATAAAGATCCTAACTCTGTGAAAAATGTAAAAGATTATAAATCTCTCCTCCGTATGACAGACCATTGATTTCAAGGGAGTTATTCCTAATCCATGACTATAAGCATCTGTATATCTTCATAAGACTAAAGCCTGCCTGCCTCGTAAATTTGCTATCTATCTAGCTTATGCTAAAAAGTGTATGTCAAGTTAAGTGAAATCAGGAAGACTGTTATTTCATTAACTCTCAGATACGTTTTTAGAGAAGTGGTGTTTGTAGGTATACCTGTAGCTCAGTTTGCATAGTTACTATGCTTAGTATATAGTGCAGCATTGCTGCTCTCAGATATTTACTGCTTTCATTGCAGGACTTGCCTGCTATTTTAATTGTTTGATGTTATTTTCCTGAAGTGCCATAATGATGCTGTGAAACTTCAACACAAGTGTTTTGGAGCGGTTTCTAGGTCAATGGTAAATTAATCTATTTATGCCTTCAAGAGCATTGACTTTTTAAAATCATACATATTTTGTATTCTAAGGTAAGCTATGTGAAATAGATCAATACTTCCAGGATGTTTGTGAGTTGATATTATATCTATTATTTCTGACATTTATTCTGAAATGTCTTGATAAAACTTTACCCAGCAAAATTTGAGAAATGCACTTGAGAAATCTCTGTCATGACAGTACTTCTGCAGTCACTTTTCCACTGGAATATTTTTTCCCAGTAATTATATGTAAACTAAATATGTATACATGAATTTGGATACGTGCATGTGTGCATAAGTATATATGTATTTCAGTATGAAAAAATAATGCTTTGGAATCTGATATAAACGGCAGAACATCGGAAGTCTTTGGAGCACTGAAAGAATTCTTAAGAGTAGAGTTTTTTTGAGGGATTTCAGCAGTCAATTTAAAAATATCTCTGAGAAAGCATGAGCTCTTACAGCTATGCAGCTGTCGTTAGCTGTCACAAACCACTTAAATATGGTGTTGAGTATTATTTAATTATTGACATTATTCATAAAACGTTTGTTTTTCCAGACAAATTTGAGCATATGGCAATCTAGTTGCTTTGCATACGTGCAATTGGCTAAAGTCTTAATATGTGGCTTCTGAATAAAATACTACACTAATGAAATTCTAATGCTCTGAAGTGTCTAATATGTCCCTGGAATAGAGTCCAGAGCAGGAGCTTAGCCTGTGTGCTGGACTACATCATACCCCTAATCCTGCGGGTAGGAATATGATGCATGTGAAATGCTTGCACAGTTCAAGATCTGCTTTCCACGCTGTATGACTGGTTGGAAGCTCTGTAAATAGAACTTTTTTATTCCTCAGTTTTTTGACTGCTTTCAGAATATCACTGAGTAAGGCTGTATAGAACTGGTGAACAGAGAGAGAGAGCTTACCTTCCATTTCTCCAGGAAAGAATGGACTGTCCAGGCAATTGTTCCTCATCATTCCCGTTTATTATCTGAATGAAGCAAACTTCACCTTAAGACTTTTACTTCTTGGAGACTCTTTGCCTTAAGGAAGCTGGCGAAAGTTAGCATATAGTAGGAGCTGATACTTCACACGTTTGCATTTTCCTGTCTGTGATTCCTTCATAGAATACCAGATTTCAGAAAACTGTTTTCAAATACTTGATTTCAGTTTCAGGAAATAAAAAAGTATTAGTTGATCACTCATCCATGAAGAATGATTTCAGAGCTGTGAGGTGAGAAGCTAAGGGCCAGATGCACAAGATATTGACATGACCCTCATTTTGGCTCACAGCTTTCACTGAAAAGGTAGGAATGCTACTGTATCTAAGTCTAAATCACCAATTCAGCGACAGAGAGAAAATATGGATTAAGTATACAATTAAGCACCTATAAGACTTGAAAATCACATTCAGTGTATCTTTTTTTTTCCCCAAAGGTAGCCGGAACAAGGGAATGAGGTATGTTGGACAACACAATTCCCTCCATGAATGTGTCAAGACCTAATGCATTTGCTTTTTGGCAAGTCAGCATTTATAAAATCATTCTTGGTAATTCTCTGTTCAGCAAAAAAATCCTTAACAAATATCTTAGGTCTCTGCAATTGAGCAAAAGGCTAGAGCTAGATCCTTTGAAGATCACCAATTCTTGTAAGAGGAAGAATTGAAAGACATGAGTTGTTTTTATTAAAGAGAAGATTTTACCAAGGAGACAATGAGCATTCATTTCAATCTTGAGAAGCTGAAGTGAGAAGGACTCGTAGTGTGGTTGAAGAATATGCTGGAAACTTTCCTATGGCAGCTGCAGTGTGTTAGATCCAAATCGCAAATTGGATCGCATTTCCCTCATACACAAAAAAGGATATGGATATTTTCAAATTTAAGTCCCACTCATTTCATGTACCAGCTGCTTTATCACCATTTAGTCTTCTTTTATTCCACTTACAGTTCTAATATAGTTACAGTTCTTTTAACATCTCATTGAACATGACAAAAATATGCTTTCAGCAGCTGAGTACACAGTATGGTATGACTGGATGGTATAATCTACTAAAAGAATAATAAAAATGTTTTCATTCCATATGTTCTGCATATTTAGGAAAACCAGGCATGTTAGCTCTTATTTTTCACCTCACATCTGCATGGAACCAGTGTAAGAGTGGAAAGTCAAACCTATTATTTTCTTCCACTTAATTTCTTCCAAATAACAGTGTTAAATTACTTCCTGACAGGGTTTAATTAACAGCTCTGGAGATTTTTCTTAAAGTAAGGTTTGAGATTCTTCAGAAAAGTCAACTGTGAATTTATCTGACCAGGAGAAAGCTAACAGGCTTGTTGCCGTCTTTATTTTATTTGAAATTACAATATGTCTTTGTGCGTGATATATGAGAGTTAAAATAATTTCAGTTACATGTACAATTTTTACAAATGGGTGAGCACATCTAAGACTCATTTTTTTGCTCAGTGAAGGTACAATTCTACTATTCTCTTTTCAGAAACAAATCTAAATTAGAAGTCAAGGGAAATGTAGATTCCCTCTATTTGTCTGTGTTCTGGGGTCCTCTGAGGGCTCATCCTTCTAATATAAAAGTTTCACCTTCACTTTCAGAACAAGATTCATCTCACTTGATATTCTATATCTGTACTGTGAAGCTCTACCCAGACTTCTAAACCTACTTGCAGTTCCACCAACCTCTTTTCTGTGTACTATGTAAAGGTATAAACTAGTCTAAAAGTACCTATTTCTAAGATTTTGAGGGTAGCTAAGAATGGTTATCTTCAATTTTTTACGTGCTGATTTTTGGTCAAATCAAATGTACCTGCAGTGTCCAGAGGCTTAAGTGTGAATATTCATTTTGTTTTTAAACTTAGCTCATATTTTTACATTTTGAAAATTTAAGAAGGAGTAGACTATTCTTGATGAAAATTTAGTATGTGTTCACTGTATACTTTCATTCAGGAAAGCAAATCTGAATATGAGAGATGTATATTCCAATCACCTTCTGAAAAAAAATGGATAAAGATAAGCTGATAGCAAGATTTGATGTGTGATTCTCTTTCCTTTCTTGCCTAAGATTATTTTAGAGAGTATGATACAGACATGGAAAAATCACTTTGTGCTACTGAAATACTGATTTTTATATCAAATGTTATGTATACAACCATGATAAGACCGAAGTTTCCAGTGAAAAACAGATGCAGTTTGTGGTTTTAGATCAATCTTTCTTTAAAGAACACATTTAAAAATACTGTTTACTTACATTTGTAGTAAAATTGACTATGCTTTCAAATTTGAATCCTCTCTCTACGATATGTTTACTTTGCTTACATTGCTAAAGGAAATTTCTGTCTGTTTAATATTCAAAATAGGTTTGATAGAATCCTATCTGTCAAGAATTGAGAGAGCAAAGCAAAATGAATTATGTCAAAGTTTACATATAAAGAGAACAATCTTGACTTTAGATAAACAGTAGCAGTATGCTTTATGAGAACCATATATTAAAATTCTCGGCCTTTTTAAATGCTGTATGGTTCTTTTTGGACAAAAACAGAGCAACTATAGAGCTTGATTTTAACAAGTCAGAGAGTTTAAGGGAGAGCATCTTCAATTTTTGTACATTTTGTCTAATCTTGACATCCTACATCAACTCTAGGTAGAATGAAACCCTTCTGCTTGGTTAAAGGAATCCACTCAGGTTTGTAAGAACAAAAATTAGACATATTATTCCTGAAATTCAGTGGAATTTTTCACTTTTCTGAAGTGATAAAGAGAGATATTTCTTCAGAATTCAAGTAATGATCTATTGAACAAACAATATATGAAGAGCTTTTTCATGAAAAATGAACATTATCTCTCTTAATTTTAAAAATAATTGTAGATTTCATCATGCAGTATGGCTGAAGTTAAAATCTATTCCAATTTGCTCTTTTCTGCTGTCCTGTTTAATTCCATACTGAAATCCATCATAGGAAGAAGATAGTAAATTCTGCAAGTGCATCCGTCAAATAAAAGCATGCATTCAATAAATAAAAACATACATCAGGCATAAGAGGTTGACAGGCAGCTTTCCTTTTGTCTTCTGGCTCTGAAAAGTAAGCTTTTTCTCAAGTAGAAGTAGAAAGACCAAAGAACTGTAGCTTTTTTTCACTATTTCAAGTCATCTGTGATGGTCATAGCACTGATCTACAGCAGCTTATGGACACTATGACCTGTATAGCAAGGTAATATATGTATAGATCTACTAGGTTCTTGAAATCTTTAATGATTTGGTTCTAGAGTAATGTAGTTAGGCAGTTTGTAGTAAACAAATGCAATGGTTTAAAATAAACAGCTGTCTGGAAAATATTTTACCAGGTGTAGGAAACAATGACTGTTCTCTAAAGAAACCAACTCTGTATAACTGCAGGGTGTAAGGACTTCTACTGAATCTAGGAACAACAAATTAGTAAAGGAGTTAGGCAGCTACTATCTAGAAAGAGGAGGAGAACTGATCAGTGACTGTCACAGGGTAGAAAACTACATTGACCCCAAATTTTCAAAGTCTGAGATTATATGGGCCTAGTAATACTTAAGCAATATTTTAAAAAAAATATTCTTTTTTTTTTTTTTTTTTTGGTCATTAATGTTGAACCTTTTCACAATATCTCAGGTATTTTAAAAATCCTATATTTCAAGTGAGCTGCTCTGAATGGAATTTTTTAGGATCTGCTGGTTGAGTATTTGATGCAGGAGGTGCCACAGTCTGTTAGCCAAGGATGACTTCCAGAGGGACAGAAAATGCAACTCATTGTCAAAGGGGTTATGTGGAATTTATCTTTCCAAATACAAGTTGGCTCCAAATCTCTCTTGCTTAAAACCAAAAATGTCTGAAACCCGTATAAGACAGAAGGAAGTGCTGGGGTTTTGTAGGTAAAAATATAATCTTTGCCTTCAGCATGGAGTGGCACCACTTAAAGACTAACTTCAAGGGCTAATTAGACATAGAATCATAGAATCATAGAATGGTTAGGATTGGAAGAGACCTCTAAGGTCATCTAGTTCCAACCCCCCTGCCATGGGCAGGGAAACCCTCCACTATATCAGGTTGCCCAAAGCCTCATCCAACCTGACCTTGAACACTTCCAGTGATGGGGTATCTACAACTTCTCTGGGCAACCTGTTTCAGTGCCTCACTACCCGCAGAGTGAAAAATTTCTTTCTTATATCCAATCTAAATCTGCCCTCTTTCAGTTAAATTCCATTGCCCCTTGTCCTGTCACTACACGCCCTTGTAAAAAGTCCCTTTCCAGCTTTCCTGCAGGCCCCCTTTAAGTACTGGAAGGCTGCATGTAGCAAGATCTGTAGCTGTGATACTCCTTAGTTCACAAATACAGTTTACTCCCATATAAAAATCAAGTATCTTGAAAATGGTTAAAAATGGAACAGGATCTGCCACGATACAAAATGTTTCATGCATTAAAGCTGTAGGTGAAAAGTTTCTTCTGAACATGCCATTAGATAAAAGACAAGTTGTTTAGTGTCATTTTCTAGGTTTTTCTCTAAGCTAGCAGGTAAATCGCTTTCTTTAATGTAGTTTTGAAAATGTTTGAAGAAGTTATTTTGTAGTGAACAGTAACACTGGAGAACAAGGGCTCCAAACCAAAATAATCGTCTGTTGTTACAAAGCAGGTATTGAAGTAGAATTATTTTGTTTGTAGACCCACAAATCCAAGAAACAGTATTTATTGCAGTCCCTCACAGAACAGATGGAAATCTGTAGCTCTGACCTTGCTAATTAAACACATATAAATCTTGTTTCATTTCAGCTATTGTTTGTCTTTCTCTTTCTTTGTTCAGCACAGTGACAAAAAGGTATATAATTCTCTTTACATTCCCTCTCCTCTTTTCTTGCTTCTGCCTACCCTATGTACTGCTTTCCTTATGAAAAGCTAAAATTTTGCATATAGATTTCTTTTTAAGAGATAGAAGGGTAAAATACGTTAAGAAATATAAGCTTCCTTCACAACCTAAAACTTTTTTACATTCTTGTGCTTTGTGAGGTAGAAAGAACATTTCCATTCAAAGTCCTACTGTGCTAATAATAATGAGAGTTTTACCACCTACAATGTAAGGGTAGCTCAGTTGCAAGTATTCAGGAGGAACAACTTGTGAGCCGACCTTTTCCGTCTCTCAAAAGAAGCACTAATGATAAAGGCTGGCATGTCAGATTGTCAGTGTTTTCAGAAACTATGAGCCCCCAAAACTTTGCCACTTTTATGGAGCTTACTCACTGTGTAAGTGACATATTACACTGAAAAGTATTGCTCTATAGGAAAGCTAATGGAAATGTATAAGATAAATTACTTCCTTACAACTGCTTTTGAATATTTTTCATATGAAATTTTGTATGAAACCGTATCAATATATTCCATGATTTAGTATCCTATGAATTATTTGTTATTGGATTTTTGTCAAATACACATTAAAGTATATAGTGTCCTTATACTTTTATTAAAAACAAATATTATATTCTGGTATCATTCTGTTTCTATTTTAAAATTATAAAGTTTTAAGGCTTTACTCTCTCAGTCTTAGAAATGCTGGAATT
Organism: Tauraco erythrolophus; assembly: GCF_009769465.1. Lineage (NCBI taxonomy): Eukaryota > Metazoa > Chordata > Aves > Musophagiformes > Musophagidae > Tauraco > Tauraco erythrolophus. The sequence goes on along the minus strand of NC_141468.1, from coordinate 47,245,988 downwards.
TGATGGCAGCATTTTATCTAAATTATAAAATGTATGAGATACCTTGGCTGATGTAGAGCAAAGGTCCTGCAAAGGACCTGCAAAGATCCACAAATACATCATTCTGTTAATTCATTTCTATGATCTATTTCCTTTAAAAGATTTTTGTTGTCCTCCTATTTGCTGGTTTTGGGAATTAGCAATATTAAAGGTAGGATACTAAAACCAAATAATGGTTCTTTAACTTTCTCCATAATCATGCATAACCTCTATTTCCAATAGTCCTACAACACAAAACATATACTTGGTTGGAGGTATTATTCTTGTTTGCCCTTGCCATGGTGCATTTTTTTGAGTATCGGATTAAATATCCTATCTGTAATCCTTCTAGATGGCAAACTGCAACTGACTTAAGTGATTCTCTAAAAGCTCCAAAATAAACTCTTTTTTACGTGTTTAGTAGTGCTATTTTAAGACAATAAGATCAAATAGATAAGACATTAAGCTAACAAAGCTACATTTGATTTAGTTCCCTTATACTGTTTTATAAGATGTTAAAATGCTAAGGAATGTAACTTTCACAGATTTCCTTTATATTAAATATTATAAAAATGTATTTTTATACAAGATTATTTAAAAGAAATAAAATTTGTATACTATTTGTATACTACCTTTATCAAAGGTATTCAGGTTTTTTCCCCTTGAGATCTGTATCAGAAACAGTCTTATCTTACCATATTACATATTATTATTTTTCAGAAATGTTTTAATGTTTAAAAATGTTCTGCATTATTCATGTACAGAAAGAAAACTAATAGAGTCTCTTTCAGAATACACTACATAATACTAGCTAACTGCTAAGCTTTCACAAACATTTCTATTAGAGAAATGGAAGAAACACTTTGTTGCATGGTGTGTCTCCTTTATGAGGAATACAAAAATGCTTGACATTGGTCAGTGGGTTGAGCAATACTTTTGCTATCAGACATTTCCCAGAAGCTTTATTTGAACCTTTATCTTAAGTGAGAAAAAACCTCACAAAAAATCCTCAGAAGTCAATATAATCACGTGCATATAGAAAATAAAATTCCAAATTAGTTTTGAAGATTGATACTAACTGGGTTATTATTAGAATATAAGTGAAGACATTAACAACTTAATGCTTCATCCAGAGAGAAAAACAAAACAGAAAAAACCTGGAGCCTCCCATCATTCTTTTTCTTTCATATATTTGGTGCAAAATATTTTCAAATGTTACTTAGACAGAAAAAAAGCTAAGCCAAGCTGAGCTGATGGGCAGAGGTTTAACCTTAAGCATATATGCAACTACTACCAGATCATAATAATCCCTAAATATTAAACATTAAATATTTCTTCTAAAGGTTTTGAGGCTAGATCTGTTTTAAACACTGTTGGGTTTTATTCCAGTCCGACTTGATATTTAATAGAAATGTGCCAGCAATTCAATCTAGAGACATATTTCACTGCAACAGGAATATAAACATAGGAAGGATAACAAACTTCCTGTTTATTGCCAAAGAGCAAAGCCACTACAATAAACAAACAGCTATGATCTGTACTTCATTTTCAGCATTGCTGGGAGCTTACCAGTAGTTGATTAAGCAAAAAAGCTAGTTTTCCTTTTTGAGGAGAGGGAGAATAAATACAGGCTAGTGTCAGGAAAAAAGACAGAAATAAAAGTCTGAATGGATCCGTGGTTTATTGACTTCCTTAGCTACCTCTTCCAACTTTCACTTTCACTGCCAAAGGATGGCATCCTATGGATAGAAAAAGAAATAAAGAATAAAAGTCATGGTCAAATATACAAGCTAATGACTGCTGCAGCTAGTATTGCATAAGGAGAGCATATACAATAAGATGAAGAATTTACAATCCTCTGTCATCTTTTACTAGGAATTTAAAACATCTTCCAGTGATTTCAGCTGTCATTTTTTCCGCTCTCTGAAGCTTCAGAACAGACTAGATTTCTTCTCCTTAGGGTGCCTTTGTGATCCAGGAGAGGGTTTCGTTGTTTTGATGCTATAAACACAAAAAAAGGTTAAACAGTAGGGGTTTTAATCTCCCTTAACCCAAAAAGCAAAGTTCAGATTCCCCACTTCTTTTCGTAATGCGTTTGATAGCAATATGGGACTACAGAACAGGTCCATGATTTTTTTCTGGTTACCAAATATCTCTTCTGCTGTTTTTTCCTGTTCAGAACTTATGTCCAGTTTCCTTTAGCACTTTGGCTGTATTATGAAAAGTATTTTAGATGAAGGACTCAGATCATATTTTTTTCTTTTTCCCTCTCTGTCTGTAACTGACTTGTGCCTATTTTATCTTTGTATACCATATTTTCCTTATTTTGGTGAGTTTTGAAAATATATTTCTTTAAATGTAGAATTAAGAAACTTTTTATGTTAAAATATACACTTAGAAATGCACACAGTAAATATGTCTTAGTCATGGCCTAATATACCTGACTTTAAAAATAGGAGATTTTTTTTAAAAAAAATGCAACATTAATAATACATGAAATACAATAAAACTTTTTTTTTTCAGTAGCTTATTTTTATATTCTAGACTGTGTGAACAGGTACTTTGATTTAAACAGTAAAAAGCTTTCCAACTTTTATATGGAAAGCTTGGAAGCACACCACCAGGTGTGTTTTTTCACATAATTCAGGACATGCAACAAAGCTGCCCAGAATAATCAGTAAAAAATTTCATCTTGATTTTGATCACTTGCTTGTAGTTTAAGTTAGACTTAAAAATTATAATTCATTGCACATTATCAGATTACTAATTCAAAAATTAAAAAATCTATCAGAAAAATAAACACTTTGACCTGTGAGAGTACTTTAAATTTTGTGGAAGGAAAAAGGTTCACTGGTTCCTCTCAATCTAAACCTTTTCACTATGCTAATTTCAATAAGGTTTGTATCAGGGAATAGTACAAAGCAATCCAGATCTCCTCTAACTTTCTCTATTCACCTTACCAATTTTTCCCACTGCACTTCTTATATGCTCACCTGAGAATGAATATTTTGGAAAGGACATTATCTTTAGACTTGTCTAATCAAATGTTTTCAGTGAAGTCCCAATGTAAAGGGGAATGTTAGTTTTTAGCCATGGAAATATTTTGGCACCGTATGCTTAGCAGGAGTTTTACTGCCAGACACTGATGTTACAGCTAAGTTAAAATTAAGCTGGCATGAGACTGATGGGACAAAGCTAATGTTTTGAAGAAGCTGAAGTTATTCCGTACTTGGAAGCCTAGCTCTAGGTAGGAAGAGTTTTGTATTAGATCGGAAAAATGGGAATAGTTTTTAAAAACATTTCCTACTTTTTCATCACTTTTCCTCTTTCCTAACTTAGATCACATTTTGCCTTTGTTTCTTTTGTTCTAAATTTTAACTATACAACCTTTTTCTGAAGAAACTAATACATCAGTTCCAGTTGTTCTATTGTTGAACTAATACACAGTTGTTCCACTCCGTCCCGTCTTTTCCTCCCCTACTCCAGTCTTCTCCCCTTTTAAAGCAAAAATCTGCTACAGACAAATTACTGTACTTTTATGCTCCTCTCATGAGCATGGGCTGACCTGACTATTACCAGCAGACTGGGAAGTGGAGAAAGCTTGGCAGCTTCTTTGCCCTTCTGCACTACTCAATCATTTGAATAAGAGACTTGCAGAAAACTGGTGAGGCATTTCAGAAAAATATGCCCTCCAGTGTGCAGTGTGGACCTCTGTATTAAATGTGCTGTGATTGAAATGCAACACTTGTAGGAAGAAAGCTCCTTGGTGTAAGAAATATAGAGCCTATGTAGACTAGACAGACTGAAGTATAGAGCTATGCACAGAGTCCCATTGAACTCCACCAGCAGTGATTTCCGTTCATGCTATTTTGCATTGTTAGACCTGAAGAATGCCCTTCAAGACAAGATAGCTCTGTTACCTTGGAAACATCCAGCTGTCCATGGATAATCTGCCCAGCACTTCTGCCACTTTTCAGAGCTTTTGTCAACGTTTACTGAAACAACACCTTTGACTCAAGCTAAAACTGGGTTATGTTGATGGAAAAATCACCATTAGTCGCTCTGGTTTTTTGATTACACTTCAGCAGTCTGACTGGAAAACATGAGTTTGTTACGCAAGAGCAGGTCTTCCTGTCTATCCAAAGCCTGAATGTGGTCTCATTTACTCCTTGCTCAATTTCCCTGTTTACCCACAGAAACTACCATTATTACGATGATTTGAAAAAATTAGCCTTTTCCACTTCTTGAGGATGGCTTCAAAGGGATCATCACTTTGCTGGGACAAGTATCAGGCACTGCTGTTGTTATTTCAGGTGATTACTTACTCTCAACTCGCTGTTGAGATCTGGAGTTGTGTGTCTCAACTCTTAACACAATACAGAGCACGAAGCTTCTGGCTGCTGCTGCTGGTCTCCTTTGTACTATGCATACAAATTAAACTAAGGGACATCAGACTTAGTATAATGTTTGATATTTTCAAGAAAGCATCAAATGTATCTTAAGTAAAGGGTCAAACTTCATGTTTTTCTTAAGCAGAATGACTTCATGAGTCATTTAAATTGAACCACTGAGCTGTGATACTGAAAATCTGTTAGAAATTTCTCACATAGACTCAGGCAATTTATTTGACCTTCCTTTTCCTTCATTCTGCAGGTGTAAAATGAGATTAAAATGCCCTTTTCCCTATCCCTTGATCATCTGTTGTGTTTAGATTAAAGATGTGAGGGGAAGGGAGTAAGGCCATTGACCACATGACTTCCGCTCTTGCTTGAAATGTCCCAATTTTCATCTACAAACAACATGCTACTAGCCTTCCTGAGATATTTTCCCCCCATGTACTAGCACCGAAGATGCAATTAGCAGAGCTACTGCAAGTAGATATCCATCAAGATGAGAAAGAGGGGGAGGGAGAGACTGATGACAGGGACAAACTGCTTCAGAAAGACTTGATGGCCCCAAATTATTATCTCTGGTAGTCTGATTTTGGTGACTTTTGGGACACTTTTCACCTTTCAAGAGAAAGATAGGTGAGTTAGCTGTTGAGCAAACGTTGTTCTCCATACTGAATGAGGCTTTACTGTGAAATACTGGTAGACTTCTTGCAGTTTGCAAATGAAGTGTGCTTTCTCTCTTACAGATCTTACAACCTACTTCAATGGTACTAAGAAAACTGGGTCTTTAACCTCGCATTTGGCATTTAAGCACCACCATAATTAATGTTAGTAGAAGTTTGCCCAAATAAAGACTAAATATATGTTAAAAAGAACCTGCGGATTGTCTTGTGTTCTATGTTTGAGAAAGGAAACTTTACATTCAAATTAAAGTCATCCTCAAAAGCCATTCTTGGCTTTTGAAATGCTACACATTTAAATTTTAAGATATTCTCCTCCTTTTTCTTTTGACAAGATTTTCTAATAATGTGCCATATTATATATGCATAAAAAAATGACTGCATTAGCAATAGTATTAGGATTTGCTTTTCTTGAGATTGTATTTCTTTTCGAACATACATAAGAGAAATAAATAAATAAAGTTTCAGTTTAGCATTTAACCAGAGGTGGTTTGACATATGAAGTAGTATTTCTCATACATCTCAAGAAAATGTCAGGAGAATCAGTGTACTAAAACTCCTTAGGATGCTTCGTCGTTTCAAGGATAATGAAGTGAAGGAATTTGGCAAATTTCCTCTGGGAAGGCAAAGCTTGTCACCTGCCTAAGACTCCTATCAAAGCTACCTCACAGATAAACTATAGGGGAGGTGTGACTTAGATGAAGAAATATCAAATCATCTGGTTCAATCAAATCCTACAGAACAGAGGCTACCTAAGGAGGCTTTCTAATTTGGATTGCAGATGTAGTTATCTGTTTTAAAAGATAAGTTTCATACAAAGCAATAAAGGAAATTCAAGTAAGGCTGACAGTGCAGATCATGCTTTTGCTCCTTGCTATGTGATCTTTTTCATCTTTCAGCATAACCATGCCTAGTTGTCAGATATCTCTGGGTACACCTAATCTGATATATTTTATTAGGAGTATGTAACATCATGCAGTATCTTAACAGGTTTGACCAATAAAATTTAAAGCAGGATTTTTATTTGAATTGAGTTTTTTTTTAACAACAAATTCTGAGTGTAACAAGATGGAAAAGTTATAATCTCCCATGATAGATTGATTTTTTAAATTTCAATTTACTTTCTCTGAATTCAGCTAAGTTATTTGTGTGAGCACCATAGTGAGTATCAGGTTTAAGAATCCAATATGGGATGGAAAGAATAAACATGGATTACTCTGCCTAAACCATGACAATCCTTAAGAGAACTATTTTACTTTATTCCTGTCTTAATAGCAACATAGTTTTTAAATACAAGTTTTTGTTGAGTTTATATATCATTTGAAGTGTTGTTTTTTTCAAAGTAACATTTTATATTATAGGTCAACCATTTTGTAAGCAGTATAACAGCAATGTACCCCTTTAAACTGAAGTATCACAAGGTCAGTTACAATACTAATGCCATTTATTATTAAATAAATAGCTTGTAAAGTCAGAGATATAAATAATCCAGTGTAATTAAGACTGTCAAAAGGACACTATAAATCCTTTAAGTCTATAAAACCATTTTATAAAATGTGATCCTCGTTCTGTGTTCAGTTATCAGTTAAAACTGATAACCTTGTTTTTCATTTTCAAGTATTTGGTGAAACTAATCCCACATAAAGGGACTGCCTTTGCCCGCCTTATGCTGTGATAGATTCCTTAGGAAATGCTACCAAGGAACCTTGAATTTATTTGTGACTTCTTGGTTAGTCATAGACAAGGCATTTTCCTTGTAGAAAAGCTCGAAGGAAAAGGTCTGAAATAAAATGCTTCTCCATATAGACTCTTCTGGGGACATGAGACAGAATGCAAAACCCAGCATAGAAAAAAAACAGCAGCAGTCCTATTTTTAAAGTAACTTTCCAACTTTCTGGAAAGAAGATACAGTTTTGTTGATGATTTTGAAGATGAAGAACACAAAGAGTTCTCAAAGACAATGTTCTCATTCTCTGGATAGACTTGGGGATATGGGTCTCACATTGCTCTCAGTATCAACAGATGCTGGGAAAAATACACTATCTTCTAGAGCCTGAGCTTTCGAAATGCAATAAGAGAGACAAATATCTAGGGGACAGTCCGTTCTAAGGTACATTAGAGAGATGGCATAGGCATCTAAATTTAGAAAAACAATGGAGCACAATGATATGGGATAAACTGGCGTCATGAAGGATTACCTAGTTTATAATATCTAATAGTTATTTAAAAATGCGGTAACAAACTGAGACAAAATTTTATTTCAAATAGGTAAAGCCAAAACGAATCTCGTGCGTATAAACAGAGAATATTCTCATTTCCAGAGTTACCTGTTAGAGCAGATTGCCTATACATTTATTGTTTGGCTCCAAACTTCCATTGCCATTTTTAACCCACAATTAGTTTTAAAAAAATCTGAAAAAGAGAAATTTGAATAGAAACTTTTTTTTTTCTTTATATGATTATATTTCTATTTTCAGATCTAAATTTTATGATTTGAAAATCACTCATTTTAAAAAAAACAAACCATAAGAAAAGGGTATTGATCAGATTTTGAAATACGGTGAACTACTTCGTTAATTTTGTTTGTAGTTTTCAGCATATAAAACAGATGGCTTTGAGCATCTCATTTGTGCACATGTATATAATCAAACCGTTGAGTAGATCAAGGGATGTCAGGCTTGCTTGGCATCTCATGTATGCAGATCATGCCTTGTAAGTTTATTGTAATTAAGGTGGGTGGTTGTTTTAAAAGAAAGAATTACATGAATAAATCCAATTGCATTGCTACCACAGGAACTGAATTCGAAGTCCACTGTAGGCCTAAGGGAGTTGGCAGTGTCCAATTAAATGGAAAGCATGTCTAATACTAAGTGGCTAACAGAAACATAATTACCGTGGATAACTAGAAATAACAGGATTAGAAATGAAAAATTACACATTATAATTCTGATCCTGAATTTATTGTGCATGAATTCAGTAGTGAACTCATGCATAGCAAATATCAGGACTGAGACTTAAATAAAGAATTGATAAACTCTTATTATTGTCTTTTGAGAAAGTAGGAAAATATGGGACTAGATGGTATATACACATTCACCCTCCTAATACCCCAGCTAGAAGCACTGCCATAACAAGCTATGACATTGCCAAAGTCTTGCTACAGGTAGACTCAGACCAACACAGATCCACACTTCAGGATGGTCTAATTCACGGATTTGTTCTTGCTGATAGTCACAGCTGTGGGGGAATCTTTTTACTGCTATGTAGGATTTTTAGGGAGTATTATCAGCTTATTGAAACAAAACTGCTTTTGATACAAAACCATGAATAGGTGAACTAAAACTAGGATGACTTAATTGTGTTGCCAAAAATATGTTCTCATAAGGCCTACCACGCGCTGTCCATGTGCATGAAGAAGCCGATGAGGAACAACATGTGGGTGGTGTAGTACTAAAAAACCAAAATATTTTTAACTCCCTTTTAAGAGGAGAGAGAGAAGAACCAGGCATGAAGATCCTTTCTCTCCCACCAAAGAGAACCGCACCTGGCCAGTGACTGCTTTAATTAGGTTAATTGGAGGGTAGTTTATTGATCGAAATCAATCTATCTGAGCCGTTAAACCAGTTCTAGCTTCCGTTTTGCAATGCTTGCATACAATGTATGCTCATTAGCAACAGTTTATAACGTGCCTCATCTCTGTCTTCCACAATGGCCTTGATCTTCTAATACAGTTCCTGATTGTAATACTTTTTGTTTCTTCCTTCGTTCAAGTAATTGTGAGAAATAGTCTACTATTCCTGAATTTTACTTTTAAATTCATCCAGTCTTTTTATCTTAGACTGCTCAACTTTCCATTGTACATTACTTCAATAATCCATTATAACATTTATGCAAAAGGTTGCATAATTTGATCTTGAAATGTTTCTATTTATACTGAGCTTATCCAATTAAAGACAGTAAAGGCTTAATTAATCCTTACAACTTTATACAACATGATTTAGTTTCTGCAATATAGTATTGGCAAGAAAAATAGTAGTTGTGTATCTGTAATATGCCTACAGGTACTAATGGGTTTGATTTAACTCTTTTTAGATCCAATGTTTCTTTCCTTATTCTGAGGAAATTATATCAAAGCCATCAATAGTTTTTAATGTGTCCAGAGGCAAATCCTGTAAAGACATACTCTTCATATACAGGAATAATTAAATCTCAGTCTTGTGATGCTCTCTGTGTGGATCGTAGATCATAATTTATTGTATTAAGAAAAAGTACATCAAGATTACAAAATCAGAACGTCAAAGAACTTATATGTTTCATGAAGCAAATCCCTTATGTCACCTTGTCAAGGATATGTTACTATTAAAACGCACCGTGTACATTTTGTTTTGATTCTTTGTTTATTGTAGAACATGCGAAGGTTTTGTTAATAAGCTAATGCCTCCTATTTCGTATTCACGCTTCTTTTCTTGTCCTCTACGTTCTCAGTAGTTTTATCATCTTGACGATTGGTTTGATATTACCAATACAGCAAATGGGGCTTCCATGATGTATCAAATCCACCTGCTTTTGTAACAAAAATGTTACTGGGCTTCCTAGTTTTGAGTCCATGTGCCTGTAGTAAACTGTCTTTATACATAACATTTAAAGGCAAGGTGTTTCATTGAAGTTGACTGACCAAACATTCACCCAGCGTTTCCTGCTGAATTCAAGTTTTATAATGCTTGGCCAAAACTCGATTCACCCTCCTCCAAGCTAATTGGGCTGCAGCTCTTCTCTCCTTGCCCTTGCCCTGCTGGATGTCTGCTTACCTTGTGGCCCAGCCTACTTGAGGTGAAGAAGGATTAAATGTATCAAATGAGTACCTGCTTGTAACTTAGATGCCAAATCAAATTTCACCACCAATTAAAATGCACATAAGTTCTAACCCATGGACTGGCTGTCAGGGGAACAGGTAATTTTGAAAGAGGAGAGAGGCATATTAGAGCGCTGCTGCCAGGTCTAGCAGACTTCTCAGTACAGAATGCAATGTGAAAACCAGGAGGCTTTGCTTATCTTACTGACTTACCAAACCATAAAGATGAAAATGTTCAACTTAGGGCAAGACTGAATAATTGGTTTTACCTTTTTTCTTGCTCTGCTGGTTTTGACTGGGATAGAGTTAATTTTCTTCATAGTAGCTAATATGAGGTTATGTTTCAGATTTGTAAAGCAAGTTCAAAGGAAGCATAAAATATGTTTTAAGTTGAATTAGGTGTTTCATTAGACAGGTACTTTATTTCACTTCCAGATGTGAAATACTGTCCCATGAAAGTTAAAATACGTAGATTGTCAATGTCTAAATTAGTATTTTTAGATAAAAATTCAATTAACTTTGAAGACATCAAAATTTAGCAAAAATACTAGTAAAATCCATCATCTAATGAAAGTAAATTTATAGATCATTTTATTAACTGACTTTTTGGTGTTACTGTTAGAATGAAAAATAGATCTAGTTCCTTCCATTATTTTTCCCATGGCATGATGGTAAAGTTATTTTTATAGGAGGTTGACAGGGACTTACCTCTTTAAAAGTCTACAATCATAGAAAGTTATGTTCTTCCCATTGCTTGCACTCTTTAAATGTTTTGTTCAAACAATCTGAAGCACATACTTTATGTCTCATAACAAATTACTTCAATGAAATATTTAAATGACACTATATAAAATATTGTAAAGTGTACAGCTATATATTCGTATCAGGAAAATATGTTTCTGTATTTTTATAACATACAAGGTAGTTCTTAATCACCTAGCAAAGCATTTTTCATTTTTGCCCAACTCTGTTTTTCTTATCTTCATATTCTCTCTTTGGCTTGACTCTGCTTCAGAAAAAACACTGTAGCCTGTACATAAGTGCTTGTCATAGCTGATCAAAATGAGTTTTCATACTGCCAGTGAATCCAGTCTTCTTTCTTAGCTGAAGTCCCTGTGTTCAGCTGCTCACAGATAGTATAGGTCAGCTTTTGGGCCACATCAATGCCTTCTCAGGAAAGCAAAAATTAAGCAAATTTCACCTTGCAAGCCACTGGGCCTGTATTTCCTTTCTACATTCAGTTCATGCCTTTTGTATACCCATACCAGAACCTAAATGATGTTTGGTTTTTTTTTTTCAAATTTTATTTTATCCTATGGATAAACCAGCTATCAGCTGTGTTTGAAAGCTTACAGGGATCAAAGGGGCACCATTCCAGGCATCCAGTGAATAGGGTTGCTTCCCTGAATTAGTGCCACTTCTTGTTATCTCATTCTGCCTTTTTTTTTTTTTTAATGATGGTGTTTGTACAGGATCAGAATGCCTATGTCAGTTTATTTTCAAATTTAACATAGTGCTTTTTGCACCATTTAGAAGGAAGTAATAGTGATTACTACTACCAGAAGGCTTACATCTGGGAAAGCTCTCTGAAATCTGCGTAATGCGCTCTACCAACACTCTGTTGGTGAAGCTTGGAAAACTTTCTTGAAGCTAGCTGTGCAATCAAAGAATATGCAGATAGTATTTATTTTTGTGGGAAAAATTCATCTCTACTGATAGCCAGAGCTAATACTGTATGCTACCATAGACATAGGAAGAGAGTGAACTAACTTTCTGTGTATAGGCAGGTTTTTAAAAAAATTATTTAGCTTAGACACAGCTTGTTGTTGGACCATAGAGTCTGTAAGAGTCACTTACTCTGAGATACATATCTTAACAGAAGTGCCTGTTACTTTCCAGCCACCTCTACAAACAGCTGTAATTAAAAGAGAAATATAGCTGTAAGACAATTTACTAACCCACTGCTGCTTAATTTAATTTGAACATTCCTTATGGCTTTAGTAATCTAGTTTTATCATGTAGTGTTTTGTTTGTTCTGAATATGCTAATGAAGACTGAAGTATATATGAAGGCAAGGCAAAAGTAGCAAAAAAAGAAAAAATACAATACTGGAAAAGATAATTATATATTAGCTATATGTCATGATGCTTGTATTAGTGGTTTTTAATCCTAAACCAGCTGCATAAAGAACGTTGAAATGTTTTTCAGGCTAATTAATAACACAGTGAAGTCACATTTACTATTTGTTAATCAACACATGGTTTTGACTGGACAAATGAAGCCACTGTTTTGTTAGTGAATTATAAAGACTGAAGCTTTAGGTTCGTCAAAGTGTATTAGACATCCTTAACTTACTTGAATGTGATGACCTTCTGAAGCTGATGAGATTCCTTGTGCTTAAAATTAAGCACATGGTCTAGTAATTTGCAAGGTCAGAGACCTTGAAGGTTGGCACCCATAAAAAAAAGTGAAAGAGGAACAAGTCTAGTGTGTCAAGAGGCTGTTAAAAGGATTCCATTTTTAGCAATAATACTTTTGAAAAGCACAGAGTATCCTAACGATATTTATCTCACTGACTTCACATAATTTACAGAAAGCCTATCCAAGTTAAAGCTCATTATCAGTGTACAAAACAATTCATTTAAAAAATAGAAATTCTGGCTATAAAAAGTAAGGCAGAGCTAAGCATGAGACATCTTGAACAAGTATTAAAAAAGCATCTGGTAAAGAATGAAATTAACCTTCACAGAGAATAAACATTAGATAAACAAGATAAAATTAAGCATTTTTAATCCAAGTATCATAGGAGTGTTTTTTTTTTTTAAAGGAATACCAAAGCCAAAGCAATTAAAGTATCTTCTAATTGAAAAAAAAATAAAGCAAAATTATTTGAAGAACAAAAGTAAAATCTCTTTTTAAAATTCATATAGTATTATTAAAGTTCTCATTACATATTGTTATAATTCTTACATAGCCTGTACTTGCAAGCATTTTTCTCTCAGGTTTCTCAAGAAAATTAATTACTCAGTATCTTCCATATGTTGTTGCTCATTGAATAACACCTACATAGTTCATGCAGCAATGCTATAGACTTCAAGAATGCCCGGCATTGAAGACAAGTGGTTTGACTCAAAAAGAGAAAAGAGGTGCTTTAAAGAACAAGCCTGAACACCTTTTCTTTCCTCATGTGCGATCAGTTTCCAGGTGGTTTGGAAGAGATTTTGATTTTATTAAATGTCTATTCCCTTTGCCCCAGGAAGGGCATTTGGCTACTTGAGAAAAAGATCAAGTCTTCCATGCTGACTCTTTCTGGGAGTGCTGTTCTGTATTTGTCTTTTGCAGGGTGGACAAGCTCTTCTTTCTTGACTGATACGCATGGCGTGGCTCTTCACTCTGCTCTGCAACAGCTTAGTAGTTTGAAATTTATTTTTTTTCTTTGCTGGTGCTGAAGTGCAAATCAATAACTCATACCACTTCCTTCCTTCAAATTGGTCTGGTTGACCAATTCCAAGAAGAACCAAGGTTTTCAAGTGCCTCTTAATAATTAGAAATCATTATTCTGAAAATTTAAGTGCTCCCACCTGTTGGTCAAGTGTAAAATTTGACTGGTTTAAGGTTATGTAAATGCTGCCCCAGCTCTTCATTGCATTGGGGGGAGGAGTGAGATTTTAGTTTCTGGACAGGTCCAATGTTACAGTGGTCAGGAGGCTGCAGTCATCTTGGTATATGTATGGAATAAACAGTTCCTTTGATAGTAGGAGCTAAAAAAAAAAATCCTGTAAAAGCTGGCTAGACATCTAGGAATTTTTTTTGTTTGGCTTGATTTTCTTTTTTTTTTTTTTTTTTTTTTTTTCATTCTTGCTCATGTTACAAAATGACAGAGCACAGTAGTGCTACAACCACATTGCGGCCTCCAGGGCAGGTTATTTGAAGTCCTAAAAGTTGCCAAGCTGTTGTGCAATTACATGAATAAGCACCAAGAGACAAAAGTTAAAGTTGGCTGGTGAACCGTAAGTTTAGGAAACAAGGTTGAGGAATTTTAGGCCCAGCAAATGAGGTATCTTATGTCCAGTGTGATCCCTGAGGGAATTGAAGGTGTTTTGCCCACGTTTATGCACTGCAAATGGTGCTTTTCTTACCAAGAATTAACATGGACATGCACACCTTATGCCTGGTTATTATTATTTCATGGGTGTACTCAGGAGAGCTGTAACCTGCCATTTAAGCCTTGCCCTGTATTTGTGTCATGCTGCTTTGTGTGTCTAGGCCAGTTCAGCCTTTTCAGAGTCCTTATGTATTCAGCTGAAATCTGAGCAAAGCCCTCTGGGATTGCTATTTATGGTTTTGGTTTGATGTGTTCTGTTATTGTTCTTTGCATGTTTGTTCTATTGTATGAAATACAAAATTCTTTGTTTACTTTCTGACAAGGGATTAGCTTCATCTAGAGTAAAAGAATGCTTTGAACGAGCTTCTGCTACTAACAGTGAGGAGGATACTAAGCTCCAAGTCCTTAAACCTTTTATGTGAAGGGATCAGTGGGGATTTTTAAGTTGACTAAACTGATGGAGATTACCACACTGAACAACCCTCAAATAGCTGAAAAGGTTAGACATATGTTTCAGACAAATGTACTTCAGCTGAGTAATTGGAAAGTAATGCAGTGTCAAAGAGTTACAAAATATCGTGAAGAAAATTATAGCAAAAATTGCATAGGATTATTGCACAGAATTTTACCTAAAATTTGATGTGCTGAGTATAATGTAGCTGTTGCATATGAGAAACAACATTTTCCCTACTGTCTTTGGAATGCCACTGTTTAATTATAAATAATATAAAGATGTTATCCATTAGAAAATTGGGTTAAGTTGTAACTGAGAAAAAAAGGATGCCAATGTAAAGCTAAAGTAGCTAAAATAAATATCAAGATAATGGTGTGTTTTCATATACTAAAACCAATGTCAGATAGGTTTAGGAAGATTATTACTATGAAATCCTAATTTACTGCTCTTTTTGTACTATATTCACATGAAATTTATTGTAAATATATTCACACAAAATTTACTGTGTTCAGGTACTACTGCAGGATTAATTACCACTGCCAGTGATATTTTATTCAGACTTTAAGGTAGAATGGCCAAAGAAAATTTTTAATAATTGAAGAAGCTATTTATGCATTATTAAAGGTACTCAAGGCTTTTGAAAAATATAATCTACTCCTGCCCATCTACTACAAATTTGCTTGAATCTTTACTTCGTCTTCATTGCTTTGGAATTCTAAACACTAAAATTGGTAAGGAAGAGGTTCTTAAATTTTGACAAAATTAGATTCAAGTTCTTAATGGAAGTGTTTTTCTTCACCAAAGTTCAACTATATTTTCTAGAGAAAACGGCAAGATTGAAGCTGCAAACTATAAGTGTATATCAGGACAGTTTTAAGTTCTTCAGAAAAAGCTACATTTCTCAATTTGAAAGAGACTTTTTTTTTTATTCTCACAGAATGCACAAATATATCCTAGAAAGTTTTTATTGTATTTTAAGAAGTTAAAATCGAGTTTTGCTACATACCATCGGAAATCTTTTTTTCAGCCTCTGGAACTTCTGGGACACTCATGTTGGTGTGTAGCTTAAGAGAGGGAGGGGGAAACCCAAGGCTGCCCTCTAATGGCACTTTCTCCAGTGATCCAGCGCAGCACAGCTAACCAAAACTGCCTGGTAATTACTGTACTGTAGGTTGCATAAGCCATTTCCAGTAATTACAGCTCCTCTTTATTTCTGCAGAACGCCTGTAAGAAAATGTACTTTTCATCAAATGAAGAAACAGTTGGAAATGTCTGTGGCTATTTTAATATTATAGAGTTCAGAAAGAGGAGAATGGTTTTCACTCTTCACAAATTGCTTCTGTATAAGAAGTAAAAGAAAAGAAAGACAAAGATTCTTAATTTATGAAGCAGTATGCTCTGCTCTTTGCTGAAATGAATTTCATTTGCACTTAGAGAATACTAGGAGACTGATTATGACTGTGCTTTTTTTTGTATCTCAATGCATGTTAAAGCTGTTAACTTCTATCAGCTGGATGTTATCCCCAAATTAGGGAAAGAACAGGTTCTGGCAGGACTCTAGACATGCTACTGCTAACTGATGCACCTGTGTGCTGGGTGTGAGCTTTACAAAGGGTCCAGAAAGCAAAAGAGAACCTAATTCACTGCAATTGTGGTGAGGTTTTTTGTTTCGTTTTTGGAGGCTTTTTCTGAGCCTTGTGAAGAGCAAATTACCTTTTGATTGGAAATGTCCCTGAGATGTGAAATAACAGAGGGCTCTGTTCTGCTTCAAAAAAACCCAGTCTTATTTTGCATTATTACTCAAAAAAATGGGGGAGTGTGAGGAGATGGGACTATACAGACGATTCCTATTGCTTTTGATAATGCATTTTATACAAACTTCTTTTTAGTAGTATTGGTTGACTCTGAGAGTTAATTTCTGCTACTGGAATACACACAAACAAGCTTATTGCTGTGCTGTAAGTGACTATGTCTTTGCAGAGTATATTCGTTTGATCAAATACGACTTTTTAAGAAGTCACTCTGATGCTGGCCAATAATATTGGCTTTTTAAATTTGTAGACCTTTCAGCACTACCTAAAAAAAGTTTCATATATATTACCCTCACCCATGCTGTCTGTTGGTCTGGGGGAGGCATGCCAGACTGAGCTGAAGCTGAAACTCAGGAGCAGCTGTAAAATGTCTCATGCTCCCTCAGGGAACTGGCAGTATTTCTAATGAAAAGCTGCACTAGAATTTAGTGAATTTACTTTTTCATTCTTCCAGAGGAACAAAAGGTGCACAGTAATGGAATCGTAAGATCTGTGTTTACACTTATGCCTACTGCAGAAGCAGTAAGATGACACAAAGTATAGCTCAGAAATGTGAACCCTCTCATGAGCAACCCTATAATTTTGTAGGCTTAAGAGAACCTTTCCTATAAGTACCTAATCCTGTGTGGGGTTTTCATGCTTTTATTCATGCAGCATCTGGGAGATTATAAACCTTGTAATTATTAGAAGAGAAAAAAAAGCAAACTCCCTGAACTGAAATCATGAACTGTGAGTAATTTCCTCAAAACTTTCCCTGTGTGAGGATATGACCTAACTGTTACAAACAGGTAGGAGGATAAATAGAAGGTAGATAGAAACATAGATAAAAAAAAAAAAAAGTGTTGATATGTACTAAGATGATAGCTGTTCTCTTGGATCTCTGTTTTCCTATGTTGTCCTCCAGTTCATTTTGAAAGACAATTATTTCAAAGAATGTTTCACTGTAGAACCTTTTTTCAAATTAATATTTCCTGTAAAGTAGAAGCTATGTAAATTTCTAATTTGTGTCACATCAGTTGGGCACACAGGGCAATAGAAGTTAAGAAGAAACTTTCAATTATGTAAAAATAAAGAAAAAATTAGTCTTATTATGTTAAAATAAAACCAAAAAATAATTTACTGAAACAAGGGCATAACAGTGAGAACCTTGCAAGATGATAAGCTGAAATGTATTTATCATTGGCAAAGTAGTTTTACAAAAATATTGCCAAAATAGAGGCTATTGCTGAGTTCATGGAGGCACAACCTGGTTATTGGTCTGTCAAGGGCATTAGAACTGAGAAGGGAAATTTCAGAGCTCATTAGGAACATTTTGTGTCTGTGAAAATTAGGTACCAAGTTGAGGTAAGTTTGATTTCCATGGATACTAAAGAACTATGATCTTCTCCAGTTTTGGTGGCAGTGAGGTTTAGGTTTGATTCACTCAATGCTTTGTGTTTATAGTGGGGAAGGTATTTACCCTGCTTACATTGGGTGTTTACAGTAGTTTTCCTGATAAGGAAGACAGAAATGCTCCTCCGCAAGACCAAACTTAGGACTCACCTGCCCTGAGACTGTGATAGTGCAGACACCTAACCTGACATACAAGCTGCCTGCTGTTCATGGGACAGTCATGGACCCTGTTCTCTCCTTTGATTACCAGGTTACGACCTCAAGGTTCTACATTGCTAGGACATTTGCTGGATGGTTTAAATCACCCCCATGGCAGTTTGTTGTGTTTTGGGTTTTTTTTTTTCCCTTTGAAAATTTATAGTTTTATGAAGTGATCTCACAGAGGAGTCAAATAAGCTGCAGAGGTGCATATGGTCAGCGTATGGAAATGGGACCTACCTGTTCAGAACCTGTGAACACTTATGTGAGCTTCTTACATCTCCTGAAAGCATACTCTGAATCACTCTGGCAGAAATCCACCCTGTCCACTGTCTGCTGAGGATGCTGCTGGGGCAGTTTGGTTTCCAACCTATATGCTTCAGTTAGGCAGCATTAGTTTCCTCCTCCCCTCCAAAACAAAAAAAAATCAGTGAACAAGATGTTTTGATTTTCTCTTTGGCAGTCTTGCACTCTGCCACTCTCTGAAGTTGATGACCTCGTTCTAATCTACATAAAGTCTTGAACTGCTAAACTTGTGTTATTTACCATGTCATTGCAGCTGCCCTCTGGGATATTATACAGGAATTTCAATTATTTTAATCACGACATCATTTTAATTGGCTTTATGAATGATACTTTTTCAAACTTAAAAATAATTACAGATCATAATTTACATTTAGGAAGAGCACATAGCTCAAAACAGTGAATGAATAATACATTTACTTGACCTGAAGTATTTTTAGTTACAGTATACTGATACAGACAGCTTCTCATATCTTTTATACTCTATCTAAATTCTTAGAACAGTGGGGTTTTATTTTTTTTTATTATTTTTTTGGTATTTGGTTTTTTTTAATGTTGAGTTTCCCTAGAGGCTAAAGATTAAAAAAAAAAAGACTCTCTGAGGCACCTCTGTAAAATAATGAAATAATCTTCTTGCCTAACTCAGACCTACAGGTCTGCAATTAATATGATAATATAACTATTGTCTTCCCCACATACAAGCTAATTTATTTGTTCCTCTATGTTTATCAGCATTTCCTAGTAGAAGATAAGCTGCTATGACCTTTCTAGTTTTCAATTTAACTTGGATAGATATATTTTAGTATTAAGCCAAATAATGAATACTGCCTCCTATATTAAAAATATCATTGGAAATTGTCAGTCATAGAAAAATGAAATAATTAGGAAAAGCTTTCTTTAACTAAATACTGTCTTTTTCTGTTGGCGGTCTATATGTAACAAGACCAAAGAAAACCAGTAGCTTCTCTCCCAAATAAAAACAGATGCTCTAATTAGCTGTTCCTAATACCCCAAATCTGCATGTGCACGCGTGCTTGTGATTATTTCACAGTATAAAGCCTGGAGGGCCTGTATTCTCATTTTCAGTATTCAAATAATAGAATATTATTCTAATACTTTCTTAGCCTGCTAAGTGTCTGTTACACCTATGTATATAGTCTAATTAATCATTCAGAATCAGGAATAAATCTCATGCCTAAGATATTGTGAATATTGATTAAGGTGATACTACAGGGACACATAAGTTTGCAATTAATCCAAGTAATTTTTTCACTTGTCAAAATAACTATTTTTTAATCTGAAAATGATTACTGTAAAATTCATTCTACATGTTCATTCTGTGCATTTCTCTTAAATTGGCTCTGGAATAATTGAGTCAACCGCAGTGCCTTTAAGGGCAACTTGTAATTGGTAAACACAAAGTCAGATTTTATTTTCTTTTGCAAAATAAATTCTGCCCTAAACTATTAATACATAGAGTATTTATTCGGTTACATAATAATCTACCCATTTTTTTTTTTTTTTACATATATTCTGAGATAAGGTCACAGTTCTAAGAGATTTGGATAGTTGAATTTTAGGTCAAATTATATTTCAGGAGAAAGCTGAGGGGCAGATCTGCCAATGTATGAGGTGATACTAATTTTACTGCTTATTTTCTGGCTGTGTCATGAGAATTTTTATCAGACAGAGAGTGTGCTCACTGTACCTGCGTAGCAGATTAACATAGTTGCACTAAGCTACTATTACTCAGAAACTTAGAGATATGCTGTAGTTAAAATGCAAGCTCTCCAGCAATCTTCCTTGTATTTCAACATCACAGTATTTTTGACCTTATTTATCTGTGAGAACTCTGACCTAGTGCAACTGTATTGAAATGAAAGCTGATTTTTTATATACTAAACTAACTTATGTGATGAAGTGGCACTCTCGTAAATCCCGCTCTACAAGAGTGCAGAGCTTCCATGCTAAACAACTCGTGTTCGGATTTCATTACAGAGATTCCATTTTCTCCTAATATGAAATTATATATGGGATATTTTTATTTCTTAATCATTGGATACAGCCTCCTTTCCCAATAATATTCTCCACTCCTACCCTCAAACCTTTTCATATTCTGAAGTTGTATTTTTTGATGTGTTGGTAAAATTAACTGATAGGAAGTAGGTGTTGTTGTAGCTTAACTGTCAAGACAATGGGAGGATAGATATGAATGTATATAATCTCTTTTATCTTGATGCTATTATATAGCTAAAGATTAGGCTAATAATTCTGGCATTTTGCCCATTTCAGTGTCTGTAACTAATATACTCTTGGCCTTCCTATTACTTCTATATGTTCTAATAAGAAAACAGTAGGTGGGAACAAGTGCTTGTGAAATGTGTTTATTAAAATAGCATATGAAAGTATTTTTTTTTAATTTTATTAATAGTTTTCTCAACATTCTTTTACTTCATTTGTGGATAGAGTGTGAACAAACTTCATAGAAGGTCTAAGGTAGAACATAGTCATTAACTTTAGAATCATAGAATGGTTACAATTGGAAGGGACCTCAAAGATCATCTAGTTCCAATCCTCCTGCCATGGGCAGGGAAACCCTCCACTATACCAGTCTGCCCAAAGCCTTGAACACTTCCAGGGATAAGTAGACATAGTTTGATAGGCATAGTTTGGCCATCACATTCTTTCCTTCATTGTTATCACCTTCTTCAGATTTTCCAGAATTAAAAAATTTATTTATATTACAGCAATGGCTCTGGCTACATATTAAAATGGAATAGGACTTTTGGATGTTAAGACTGGACTAGAACAGTGTACTCATGAGAACATTAATAGATCTGACACTTTTTTCCCTGTTAGAGGAGTGTTGTCTATATTTATAGATTACATCTTCCAAATGGATATATCTGTCTTGAGACAGATGGGAGAGTGGGCCTCTGTACCAGCTGTAGGGAGACAGGCATTAAGCAGCCACAACTTGACTCCACTGTTATTAGCACATCTTGCCTCCTCTTAGAAAAAGTCACCTTTCTTAACTAGATGTTTACAATTGCTAGCTGTGGCATGTACTTGGTTTGCTGAAAGTCATTTCTAAAGTTTTATTGTTAGCATTTGTCATAGAAGACGATCATTCACATATGTTCACAGCAGTAGATATAACTGGATATTAAAAATAATATATTAAATGAGGGTAAAGATGCAATGCAGAATTCAGTAATGCCTGTGTACAAAGCTACAGCAGGATACAGGATGATTTTAGAGCATAATATAACCTTTAGTTAATACCATTCATAATACACATGAAGTGCTAATTCTTCTAATTCTATTTAGGTACTGTTTTTAATACTTTTATATTGTATATATAAAGATATTTGACGTCAACATTGTGTTGTTCGAGTAACATTGGGTTACTTGAATAACTTATAAATACTATGGTAGTGACTTCTGTGCAAAGGTATTTTCTTTGCTTTCAGCTGAGGAGGTGGAAATAGCACCAAGGAGTGAGAGTCTACCGAAAGGTCCCTTTGCTATTCTAAATACAGTGTAAGCATGTTTTAAGTTAAGCACTGTCTCTCCAAGCTACACATGTATCTGCTTGGTCAAGTAACCTGCAAAATGTCCTGTTAAATCCACCATGGTGGTATGTTACATATCTTCCACTGCTTCTTCAGCAAGCAAGTAAACAATGCTTAGGGAAGGGGGATATATAGGGACTCACAGTCAATGATCCATCTTATTTCACCTGCAGTATTTGTTTTACTGCAAGAAAAACTTCTGAGTACGAGGTGTGTCATTGGACTTAGAAAATACTGTAATAACGGTAAAATTTCTTCAACACATTTCTTAAATGAGGCTTCTCAAAATTTCCTGCACAAACACATCCTCTTTCCTGCACAGCATGTACTTAAGGCTAAATTTAAGAAATCGGTGCTCGGTATAACTATCAGCTTTACTATTGTGAATTTGTGTGTCATCTGTCAAAAGTTCGCTCTGCTAAACACGATGCAGGAATTTGTTTAGAACTCAGGCTCTCAGCCTCCTGATGAATACAGATGCCAACCTCTTTTATAAGGAAGAAGTCGTTTTAGTTTTAATAATCACAAAGAGTGCTTTAAATATTTGCAGAATATTTAAAGAAAGCGAGATATTTGCAGATATTTAAAAAAACGATATTTGCAGAAAGCGATAAGTAATAGCTAAGAGGGCAGGAATAATTCCATTAATCCAGATACCTCCTAAATTTCACTGAAAGACCTCTGCCAATGGTATCCCAGTCCTCATCATTGTCAGTAGCTCATTGTGGTTTCAGTCAGAGTATTTATTTGACAAGGGAACTGAAGCATGAATCATCTTGACTTTGAAATGGATTTTAACTGGTCTCGTGGTGCAGAGAAAATTAAGGACAGATTAGAAAACCTCGTGATGCTTTTTGGAAGCTTTTTCATGCATTCGTGAAACCCAGTTTAGATATGTGCTTGATGTGGTGATAGAATTAATAGGACTTTGCTGTAATGAGAGACTTTTGGTATAGCTGTTAAACAAAGTTGGTTTCCTTCTTGCCAAAGAAAATCCAATAGATAGAAGCAGGTAAAAAACAGCCTTAGAAATTTGTTTGCAACAATAAAAAGGGTGACAATGATAAGGAAGCAAGTGGCAGAGGTGGGAAATTAATAAAAGAACCAAGTGCTGATCTATAGCTCGTAATGATAGTGTTTACCTCCATCATGCATTGTCATAGCTGCTAGGTAGCTAACATCCTAGTAACCTTAGTATTCCTCTGAGACTCCAGACAGTTGACCAGTCCTTCAGCCTCACTTGAGCTGGCAAGTTCTAGCCAACTTCAAATCTTACTTATGATGAATGAAAAATCAAATAAATTTGGTACTGCATGCATTTATTGCATATTTGAATGCAACAATTCAACTCAGAGCATCTCAGAACAGTATTCTGTCCACTTAATAATCCCTGAGAGTTTTCACTGCTGTAGGCTGACCTGGGATTGCAGCACAAGGAGACTAAATGTGCAGCCTTACTCTAGTTGTAAAATTACCTTAATCTGGCTTTGAACAGGAAGGAGCAAGGTCCCTTTTTTGCTTCTTCCTTATGCGTTTGTGCACGTAATTGTGCAGAAATGGCTACACAAACATTGCAGGCTTTCTGTGTGTGACAGCTATGGCATTTACTCACAAAGCACAACAGCCTGGCTTTCTGTGCTGCAACATCTCTATTTCTACAGTAGTTGACTCTCCATGGTGGTATGAATCTGCTGATGATGTGCAAAGTTTGAAGCTGGATACTACTGTGGAGTCCATCTAATGGAAAAATTAGTACAAATGACATTCCTTTTGTTTCAAGAGCTGGTGACAGGTGTGGTGATGATGTCAACCGTTCCAGAGGTAGAATTATGCTGTCTGAACATTGATCTGATCTTGAATATATCAAATCGAGTGTTGTTTAGTGCTCAGATTCTTCTGTTTGGCACAGGTCAGATGATAAAAACTTGGAAGACCAAAAAGGCAAATAATGTCTGTGAGGAAAATTATATAACTTCAGACCAGTAATAGCAAATAAAGCCCTTCTAGCTTCACAATCTAGATACAACAGTGTTCCACGGACATCAACAGTATATTATAATGAGTATCCCAGAAATAAAAGCATTTTATATCTATAAAACAAAATAATTGAATGTAATCTGCTGTTAAATAAAAATTTACTCAGCCCCCTTTTGAACACTATTTTACATTGATTTTATTCTTTTTCTTTTCCCATTAGTACTTCTAATTACCTGTATCTTCTAGTTAATAGATAGATTACATCTAAAACAATTACTGATTTAAAGAACAACTTATGCTCGTGTTGAAACAAGAGAAAACATTCAGTCTGAGAATAAATTCTGCAAACAACGCAAAAATAATATTAGCTATTTTTTCCTCCAGTTCTCCAAATCATTGATATCAAAGATCTTCCACATGGAGATGAAAGCAAGAGAAGTGCAATACAGCTCCCTCAAGGGGGAACATTATGAGGAAACTAATGCAGAGAGAATAACTGAGTCCTAAAAATAGACCCAACCTTGTAATGCCTGTTACCATCATAACTTTCCACCTATGTTGTCAGACACCTCATGCAGAGAGATCGAGAGATCAACAGATAGACAAAAGGCTTTGTATGTTAAAAACGTACAAATTGCACTGAATGCTTGCACATTTATAATTAGGGAGCATTATTGCGTGTTCCTGAGAGAGGAAACTCACATGAATAAAGACCTATTTAATCAGAAAGAAAAAAGGAAATACTACATTTGCAGCTTGAGGAAGTGAAAGGGACAATGAGGACCAAAATCATTAGCTAAATTTGGCTCCTTGCTCTCACAGTATCACAGTCATTTTATTTTTGTAGTTATAATCGAAAATAATCTTGAAACATCTCTTCTCTATAAAGGAGCTGTGCATAAACAGGACCTTCTCACTCCACTGATCCGTCTCTTGCACATGTTCTGAGTCATACATATGCACTTCAGGGACAACTATTTTTTCTCTGTTTTTCTCTCCTCAGTAGAATTCTAATATCAACAGCACTCTAGGGAAGGGAGGTGCAATATATTCCACCCGGCATATCACCCCCATTAGCATTGACTCTATCTGGATTCCAAAATGTGAATTGTTCTCAGTGACCAAGATAAAAATAACAATTTCTGACTTTCAGATTCTGATGTCAATCCACATGCAGTGGATTTCTTCATGCCTTTTCACTGAAGTATGTTTTTCATATTGGAATTATTTTTTCAGTAATTTTTTATGATAATCATAATATCAACGGTTGTACCTTTAGTGGAGATATTTTTTGTTACTTTTCTTTGTGTTTTTCAGAAATCAGTGCAGAGAAAAAGCCTCAATCCAGCATTTATTTTGAAGAGAGTAGAATTTTAAGTAGCTTTCATCATCTTTTTCCTTTTATTGTCAAAATCATTCTTAAGAATTTTTTCTTTAGGCAGTTTTCATAAGAAATGCATGAGATATAAGTATATAGAGCTGTAAAGGTTTGTAGCCATACATATGTAGATACTCTGTATAGTTTAATTTATATAAGTAGTTTTCAGTATTTATGGACTTTCATATGAGGTTTCAATTATTTTTGTAGCACTGATATAGTTCCATGTTGTTAGACTTTAGAAATTCCAAAGAAATTTTTAGAAAGGTCACTGTTGGAGAAGTTTCATAGTCAAATACAAAACTTGAAAAGCAATCACCAACCTGAAGATGTTCTGTGTTTTCATTTCCAGCTGAATGCTGATTTACTAGAATAACTCGGACAGAATTGAATATGCAAGTTGTTTCTTATTTTGATGTTTTGATGCTATCTGCATTAATACCAAAATAAAAATGGATTAGAAGTTAAACCACAGAAAGATTTTCCTTGGGAATTCCTGTAACTGTATTACTATTTACTTACTCATTTCTGTGTTTAAATGAAATCGAGATATAAAACTGCATTCATTAGTAGCTTATCCCTTCAAAATCTGATGGAATTGAAAGACTTAAATGGTTATAAAAGGAGGATGGCTGGGAAATAGATTGTTATTAAGTATAAAATCTAAATCTATGTCATTTTGTTCTAAACATAAGAGGGTTAAGTAGGCTGCCAGTAGCACTGTTCAATTAAAAATGGCTTATATCCCATAGTTCTGTTATTAAAGTCTGTCTGTCTGACTTAATTCCACAATGAAATTGTTCTGTTAAAAATTCTTGTAGCAGCATATGGACAGGGTTTTATGTTAGTCAAGCAGATGCACACAGAATTCTAATATGTACTTAAGGAGATACCCTTTTAACAATATAAAGACTTAACCTATATTTACAGCTGGGATTTGCATGAGGGTTTATTTAGTGTGGTATTAGTGGACACCATCATATTACACATGTGTGATTTTTTTGGCTTTGTGGGTGTATTCAAATAAGAAAAACTCAAATCAGCACTATGAAGGTTATGTCAGAAATACCCTTTTCTTTCAATTTATATAAATGTATATTTATATGTGTGTATATATATTTAAAACCCTAAATCAAACACAGACTGTGAACAAATACTGTGAATGCTTTCTGACTAATTCAGCATACAGCCAACTGTCAGAAAGCCTTTAATCTGAAGTATTTTTCCCAGTACTGCTCTAAAAAAAATCTGAATAGCAAGTGATGTGATTTTCAAAAGTGGCTGAGATGCCTAAACATCTTATAGCATAAAGTTGTCAAACAAGGTGACGTTCCTGAAGCTTGTGAGAAGGGAATACAGAGAAGTGGTCACAGGACATGTGACATTTATATGTTGACTCCCCTTGACTTGAACTTTGGATGTCCCTGTGGGCCCCAGTCAAGTATTTGGTTGTGCTGTGCCAAGTATTGAACCCAAATTGTGTACAACCCAAAAGCGTATGCAGGTTAGGTTACACAGTTTATTGTGGGGTTAGTTAACACCAAGTCCTTGGGAAAGACAACAGGCAGTAAGAGCAGCATAATGGGAAATGAGGAGAGCACACTACCTTCCAGGCCGTTGGTAAATGACTTTAAGATGTTACAAGAGGCTGTGAAGTGCAAGGAGTACCAATGCATAAGAGCTGTGAATCTAAGTGGGAGACTTCTCAGGTGTTTAATTTTTTCCTGGGCAGAACCATTTACGGTATTTGAGAATAAGCTGTACTGATACATGACAGACCAATGACTGCTGGCAGATTAGAAATGAGAAAAAAGGTTAGGATTATTTCAACAAAAACATGCACAATGAAATAAAGACATAGCTACCTAACCCATTCTATCTTAGCAAAATATGCCATTTGGATGATAGCTCTGTTCATGTAGATAAACCTGGTGCAGTGAAATTCTGGACATAATATTTTGAGTTTCATTTACAAAATGGAGTAGAATACAAGCTTAAGTTTACGTTATTTATGAGTTTTTAGTTTAGATTGGTTATGAGGTCCTTTGGGCTTTGTCTGTGAGCCCAGAGAAGGTACTGGATGTGATGGACATAGCATAGGCATAATAAGTATAACATAGCGGATATTTTTATTAATGTACTTTAGAAATAGAGAAACATTTTTATAATCCATGCCTCTCACAATGAGTTTTTTTTCTTTCATAAAAATCATTGTGTTTTGTGCTGTGAAGTACAATGACACCATAGAGTATACGTTTCCAGGTTTAACCGAGCTGTGCAAAGGCTGCAGTTCAATACATTTTGATTTTCGGTGGCAGAAACTCTTATCTCCAAACTGGACACCTATACAAAGGACTTTTCCTATTTTTGCACCTGTCCAAACTCATTCTTCAGCTTTGCAGTTCTTTAGCTCCTGCAGAAATGCAGAAGTGAAGCTTTCTAAAATGGGCAGTTGGCCAGCAGTAATCAACCGTGTTCAGAAACGCTGCCTGCTGCTCTGCTTCTGCCTCATGATTTTACAGTTTGCTAATCCGCAGGATTCTTCTTAATCCATCCCTGCTGGCTTTCATTTTTAAAGTTTTATTATAAGGTTATACCTTATGTAAAGACCTTGGACTATAATATCTGTAAAGAACATTTTTATACATTCATCATTGTGACATATAACATTTGTACTCTTCAAAAATATTGCATCTGATTTTAACATCAAAACTCTTATATGCTTCATATAGTGTATGCACTCTTCAATATTGGTGATGCTACTTGGAAAGTCTAATTAAGGGTGACGTCCCATTGTTCCGGGCACGGTAGAAATGTAGTCATAACTGCAAAAAGCACATAGTGTAATAATTTGACATACCAGATTAAGGGTGGAACAGAGATGTAAAAGCAGAAAACAATACTTTACTGCATAAGACATGTAATGCTTATTGTACTTCCAAATAATGTTTGCCAACTTTCAGGTTTATAAGGCATTAGACATATTTCACAGTTGGGATTTATTAGCAGTGGATGTTTCTGTTTATAGACCTATAATTTGTACTCTAAAAGCACAATACTCAGTAGTAATTTAGGGAAGATAAAATTCTATTAGGCAGCAGTGACAGAAGCACGTGGTTCAGAAGATGAATAACTAAAGTCTTAAGTGAAGCATTCAAAACCATAATAAAACATGAGCAGGTGAAGATGTGACACTTCATTCCCATCCAACAAATGTTAAAATCTAGACATCGCTCCATCTTGCTTTCAGAGTATAAGTAGATTTTTCTATGCAAGTTCTTTCATCTAGTGTCAGGAATTGACATGGGAAAAGGTATGCATGCAAATTTGGATATCACAAAGAGATATCTGATTTTTTTTTCAGTTCAAGTTCACTTGTAAGAAAGTGATTTTATTGTTTTAAACCAGCACGTTCTTCTAAGTGTGGTTTCAGAGTGCTGGAATACTGAGTACAGCACAGTATCCCCATGTGTTTGGAAAAGTATCAGGTCCAAATAAAATGTTTTGGATTTTTTTCATCACTTCATGCTGACAGCTTTGAAAGTTTTGGCGGTCTAGAAATTACAGCCTATCGTGAACTCCACAGAATGGGTATGTATTGGTTACAATCCTTGGGATTACAGCCTCATCTCTCTCTTAAAAAAGAGGTGAGCTGGCAGTAGTGCTGATTGTTCTGACAACAAAATATCTGTCTATTAAATAAATCTTGGGCACTAAAAAACTACAAAATCAACCATTTGGAAGGTATTTATTAACAGCTTTTCATTTTCTTTTATGGAATAGCAGCATTGGATGTATCTATTCTACCTCCATTTGGTTGCAATAATGTGTTGAGCAAAAGTACGAACTTGCGATGGGTTCATATGTTAAGGGTTATTCTTTTAATTGCTCAGGTGTTTTGGGTATTTCAGAAAGCTCTATTTTGGAAATTTTGAAGAGAAGTACTTATTTCTTATCTGAAATTACCTTAATGTGATCCCCAGCCATTGAAAGATTTTGAGAACACCCGTTGTGATTTATGTTGACCTAAAGCTGGAAATCAGGTTTCAGAACATATTTACAAGAGTAATCTCAAAAGGTGTTTATCAAGAAGTAAAACTTGCAGTTTGTCTCTCTCTTACATGATTGGAAATAGATAAAAATGTGAAGAAGGAGCTCTGATAATAGTTCATTCATAAAATTCCCAAAGTTACTAGGAGTTTCTTGTTTCACTTCTCCAGAACTAGTGAACTTGCTCCTGCTGATCTTGAATGTCAAATCGTTAAAACTGTAGCCTTGTACTTGAAAACAAATACAAGCCTATACATATAGGTGAAAACCACCGTTGCATTTGGTTTCTTGTTGGACTAGTCAATAATATTTATACTAATAACCTCAATGATAATATGAGTTGTAGTGTATTTTCTAGTGTAGTATATAATCTACAACCGTAAGAATCAAGAGTGGAAACCTAGCAAAGCAAATGTTTAAAATCTAAGGACTTTGTGTACTATGTTTGCAGTGCTGGCATTTTTTAAAAAAGCTTTGCTCAGGAATTTCTGCCTACATGTTTTTTAAATGCAAGTTTCTGTATTTTTTAGTTTTGAAGGTTATAACAAGAGTCAATAGAGTCATCTGAGATCTCTAGAAACAACTAATATAAGGTGTGAACCATTTCATCTTCTCTTTTTGGAGCCCCATGAGTTTATACAGCTCACTGCGTTCCCAAGGGAGCTAACACCTCAGCAGAGCATGGAGCACCGTAGAAACGCCTGCTTTGTATCCAAAAACAAGGTGTTATTTTGTTGTTCGTGGATTGCTGAGCTCTCCTTCTTCATAGGCATCATGCCCCACTGGTACAGCCATGTTGCTTCCCATTCTGGAGTTAGGTCATTCAGGACAAATTCAGAGATCTTCTGTTTCACAGCATAGCCCTGCTCACAGACTCTGTTCTTTGCACTGTAGATTTTGAAATGGTACCAATTTCTTAAAAATCTCCCCTCCCCTCCCCTCTCCTCTGCTCTCCTCTCCTCTCCTTTTTTTTTATTTTTTAAATTGCAGGCATATTTTCTTTAGTCTCCGTGTCTCATTGGTACAGTCTGGGCTGGGCTTCTTTTTGATTCTTACTCTTTGCCTATACTTATAAGGAGTAAGTCATAAAATGTACTTTTGTTCTGTGTGCAACTCACATGTACACCCAGAGAGCAGGAGCAGGAGGCTCCAGATGAGCACACTGAAGAAATGTGGTCAGCCTGGAGGGCTGAGCAGCACCTGAAGCTTGGCGGCTGCTGCCACTGGCTACAGAAACAAGTCTTTGCTAGCACATACTATTGCCAGGCTACCTAGTGATAGATCAAAACTTAGCAATTTCCTCTCTAAAGCCTGCTGATGAATACTGCAGTATGTGAGCAGGGTATTCTTGTTTTTCTGCTGTGAGAGTTAACGACATTTCAGCAATGTGTAAACACTGTGAAAGAAAAATTAGCTATCCCATCTGCCTTCCTCTGACTAACATTTCTTCCATCACATGTTTAACACTAAGCCTGTCTGATGGAGTTAAAAATAGATAGCTACAGAGGAGCCCACATCTATTCATTGACACTCAGTCTTTGAAACTTACAACCATAAAATCACTGGAGTAACAGACCCAACCAGGCATACACATTAAAGCCAGATTTTCATTAAATGCTCCAGTTGCACTGTTTCATCCTCTTGGGGAAGTTCTATTGGGAAGTTCAAATATGAAGATAAATTGAAGAGACTTAGACAAACTGTAAAAATGAAAAGAGTTAATTTTAATTTCTCATGACAGCAAAAGGCAGAAGGTTTCACTTATTCTGACTCCCACACCAGCCCATCACTGCAGTATCTGATCATCTCTGAATCACGGTTATAGTGACAGGGAATAATTGATCTTTTTGTTTGTCAGCACAAACAAAAATGGAAGAGGGGAGGACCAACCCATCCCAGAAGGGAACTCAACCATCCCAGAAGTGGGACGACGAAACAAACCAACTCCAATTTTTTTTTTTCCAGACTGTTTTCGTGTTCTTGCAATTAGAACAGCCAGTGGCAGTTATTGATTCTTACTTTCTCAGGATGTTGTCCCATTTTCCAGACTACTTTTCACACTTTCAGACAATAAATTGCCATTGCAGTTCATTGGTTTTGCACTTATCGATGGTATCTCAGGATGTCTCTGGTATCTGTGTACCCAGCTGTACTTCAAAGATGCCAGCTGCGCTTCTCAGGGATGCTTCTGGTTCACAGGCCTAGTTCACCAGGCTAACAGCTCCCAGGCTGGCAGGCATGTTCTCTGTCAGTATTTCAGCAGACATTTTCTTCTATTCAGTAATTTTCCCTTCTAACCAGACTACTCACATCAGTAGCTTATAGTTTATGTAGGTAATTTAAGTAAACTAAGAATGTGTGATGTGATTCTCTTTTTTTACATGTTGTTTAGTAGCTGTGACATTGATCCAGGATCAGACATTAAATCCAAGCAGCCTTTATATTCTTTCTGTGCTTGGGAAGATTTGCCCCACTCCTTCCACGCTCTGGAAGAGGGTGCAGCAGCCAGGCTATCCCTTGACCTGTGCTGATCTCCTGCTTGGCACCGAGCATCATGTGTAAACTGTTAACAACCGAGTAGGGCAGGGACAAAAATCCAAGTGTGCCAATGCTGCGAGAAGTGCCCCAGCTGGTCTGAAAGTAATTTTCTCTTCTGGAGGAGTTAACCATATGTAACGGGGAATAGCTCCAATGGGAGAGAATAAAGTTCACAAATATTTTGTGAACTTAATCCTGTGGACATTGGCCCGAGCAGTAGCAGACTTTGGTTCATATCCATGTTCTGAAAATGGTGGAAACTAAATTTGACATGAGTGTCCTCCCCATCATGTTACTCTCTTAGCTATACTGTGCACTGGCATGGAGTTCTCTGTCTTATATTGGAAATGCTCTTAGTAATTAAGACAGAAATAAAAGAGAGATACTCTTACAGGGTGACAGTGGAGGACAGAGGGCAGGCAGCTTTAGTGCCTGAGTGCTAACTAAACTGCCACTGGAATGTCACATACATAATCTTTTTTTTTAAAAAAAATAACAATATAGTAGATCCTAACAGGATTTCAAGTGTATCGAAACTTTTGAATATTAACAGCAAGCCCAAACTATGAGCATAGATATATGGAACTGAAGATGCATAACCACATAAACTCTCTGAAACATGTATGTAAAAAGTTTTATTTTCAGTTTCACTGAGATGATGATTGAAACAGAGTATGTTTTCAAACAGATTGACCTGAAATCATAGCTATGATTGCCTTAAAATTCCCGTCTTATTGTAGAAACATTAGAGTATTTCTCTCACTATATGCTGTTTAATTATTCAGTATCACATAGGGTTGCAAAATGTCTTGAAATTTTTTTTCCTTATAGATGTTTATCATTAATCCCATCATTGTATTTGAGACAGCTGGATGAGTAAAACCATAAAGCTGTTGAAATTGAATCAAAAGAGACAGAGCTGTTGATAAAAAGAGTGGAATTCTGAGCTAGAGACTCATGAGAGCTAGAGTTACATGAGACTCATAGCTAAGACTATCAAACCAATGCACTTATTGATATAATGTAAGTACTTGTTCCACAACAAATGTTGTGTTAATGATTAAAACCACTGCACTTCTGACTCATATATTATTAACCATGTCTTCTGCCAGTGTTAATCATGTACTCCTTTGATGCACACAAGTACGTATGCCAAGCCATTGTCTGGAGAGAGTATTATATAACATACGTATGGTGAAATTTTTCATAAGTTTGCTTTCTTATATTGTTGAAAGATAATATACTGTATTTATAACATTATTTAGTCAATTCCAATATTAAATTTGCAATATACAATATTGACAAAATGTCATCTTTTTGGTAACTATTTTTTCCTGAACTTGTTTCCTGTGACTACTGCTACAATATTAAGGAATGTTTCTACCTACAAAAATTGTAGTGTCTCATTTTAATTAATGTGATGCATCGAAGTGCAAGCAAAAAATAAATGGAAAAAAAACCCTCGGGAATTAATTATACTTAGAAGTCTTGTGAATGGATGGGTGACTGGATGGATGGATGGATGGATGGATGGATGGATGGATGGGAGCAAAAATTCACAGTGCATCCTAGCAAAACACCTTTTGCATGTACACAAAAATTATAATGATTAGAGAAATGCACGTTAAAGTCGACTATTACTAACTGAAGATATTTCTTAGTTAAGTAAAATACTTCATTTCACTAAGCCCTTCATGTCAATACCAATAAGACCAGCTTCAGGAGTCAGCTCTTTGCAGCATTCCAGTCTATACAGAACTGTCACCCTTTGACATATTTTCTTACAGTCAGAGGCAGCTTCTTTGGGAAACACTTGCACATTTGAGTTTTGGAACGTGACTGTCCCATGCCCAACTAGCACTTCTTCTGACTTTCCGCTTTGGGAACATCATGCTGTGGGTCTCCCCAGGGTGTGAACTTGGCAGCTGTACACCAGTTACCAACAGAAACAGCAAGAGAATTATCTTGGTTTCCCATCCTCCTTCCCCCTACCAAAGGCATGAGCTGTTTTCACTGCTTTTAAGAAATTCCTTTTAAGATACTCCCGTGCGTTAGTCTAGCCAGGATGGCTATTTTTGCACACTGTTAACTGGTAGTATGTGCAAGCTAATGCAACTTAATTTAGACCACAGTGAATCAGTTCAAGTTCTCCTAAGTTGAATTACTTTGCATTTTCCACAGGCCAAGAGCAGGCATCCAATCTGCAGTTCCTCTTTTGGTAAATTTACTGTCATCTGCATATTTGCAATTATAATGCTTTCTGCAGTAACTTAATACCTATGAGACATATTTCCGTCTATGTTTTAAGTGGAATTGTGGTATTGCAGATTGCATTAAAGTTAGCCTTTTAACTCCATTTGCAACTGAAATACAGAACATCTTGGAGGAAGAATTTAATATTGAAGGAAATTAGGAAATTTTTTGAGTGTTCCCAAGCTGGAATAAGTTTGCTACAGTTAAAATCCATAACTCTGTAAGGAAACAGTGTGTTTTAATTTTTATAGAAAATATTGCTGTCACCATTCTTCAGTAGTCTGATTGTCTAGACATTCTCTCAGTCTCTGACTGCATCCTTTACAAAGCGTCAGCAACCCATGCGTATTTTGCTTGAAATGAGAACTCAGCTCAGGTTCCCTCTGACAGAGATGTGGTAATCTTCAGCGCCAATCATAAAATCTAGTGTATTTGGCACAGCTAAAGTTTACGTTTCCCATGCTTGCCTGTGAGCGGTGATGATGCAGCAATGGTGAGGAAACAACTTTTCAAAGCAAAGTATTGTGTTTTGCCAAGATAAATGGAGTTAAATAACAAAGCGCCTTGTCTATGCTTGACATTCCTTGGGAAGCAAGGCTGGCAGCTTTTTGGCTGAGAGAGAGGACAGTGCCTCAATTCTTTAGGCAATTCACTCAGATATTAAGAATCACCTTTGAAGGTATCTGCTTTTCTCAGAGGTCAGGAATCTTGAGCTTTTAACTTCAAATACTATGAGTTACGTTTCATTTAGATGAGGTGCAGATAATTCAATTTCAGCTTTCTTGGTACAGATTCTGGATCAGAGGTGCTCTTTATTGATCCATGCTCTCTCTGTTTCTTCTCTGTAGGAGAATTCTTCTTCTGGGAGCTTTTAGTTCATATCTTTCTTTTCCCTTTCTCTGTTTTATGAATATGTTTTAGCTTATATGCTTGAAGTACATGTAACATACAGATAAAATCATATGAAAATTTACTAGGTTGTTACAGTTTTACACTAGTCAACAAAATACCTGTTTCAAAAACTAGATTCTGTATTTTTTCTATATGCATTTGTCTATATCTGCAGTTATGATGCACTCAAAAAGATTGTTTTTGTCTGGATCTGCAGTCTTTCACATTGCTGTGGGGATGAGTCTGAGAAAAAACGTAGCCAATATTTATCCAGTGATGTTTTGATGCTAATTCTTTGGTTGTCTGAATAAGTGTTGCTGGAATAAGTGTTGTCTGAATAAGTGTTTCTATTATTTTCTTTTCATTGTAGTCAGTGAAGTGTGTGCTCTTGAATTTAGCATTTTAAGTTGTGCTAGAGTCTCAGTTTTGTGTGGGCATGGTAATTATTGTTCTACTTTAAAATCCTTGTGCTTAGCTAGATAGAAGAGCTGTATGCAGAGAAGCAAAACTGTAGGTATTGGGGAAACCTTTTCTTCCCTGTATCGCTCCTTAGTTACTGCTGCAGCATCAGGGACTAGTAGCAGCGTAGCAAAGGAAACTGGGCTCGTTGACATGCCGAGCTGTCTTGCTCACTTTTCTCAGGTCTCCTGGCGTACACACACTTCAAGTACCTTTGTCATTGTTTTCAATGGATTTTCAACATCCATTTTTGTTCATTTTCATTAAAAAGATGTAGCTCTTCCAACATAATCTGTTAGGCAATTTGGTCTGATTTATCCTTCAGGCAGCTAAAGGGTGTATTATATATGGAGAACATAAACTACTTAAAGAAAAGTTCTCAAAGCTTATTTTTTTCTTGCAGCATTTTAGATTTGGGCTTTCAGTCACTGTTGAGTTTTAAACCAGTGTCAAAAATGACAGTTGAAAAGGAGTTTTAAAAAGCTTTTCTGAATAAACATGCTGGTTTAATACATATAGACACACAATGCTCAGTCTGCTGGTCTTCACCTGCAAAGTTTCGTATTTAATTTAAATCAAGATCGTTTCAGTTCTTTCTTTTACAATTAGAATCTCATGTTATTTTTGAATGTGCTCTTCTTAATAATGCTTTTCATGAAAGCTTTTGTGGAAGGACTGAGTAATCTCCCTTTCCTACCTAGCCAAGTAACCAAATGTGGAAATCTACATTTGATTTATAGTTAATGGAGAGGAATAACCAGTTTTATGTGCATTTCATGCTAGAATAGATCCTGACATAGGTCAAATGAATTTTGTTTTTATTTTGATGGTATAGGTTTTTTTGGGCTTGAGGTTTTTTAACTTCTTGGACCCAGTCATGGTGCGATACAAGAGATTAAACTACATCTGAGGGCTAATGCAAATAAGCTTTTGTTTTCATTCACACAGATATAACATACTACTTTTCAGATTCTTTAAGGAGATAGTAAAAAAGAGGCTTCTGTTTTGCCTCAGTCACAGATTCTTCATTATTTTTGGTGAAAGTGCCTCCATCACCTCTCCACTGATATGCTCCACCTTTGGGCTGTCTTTGCGAGGTGTATTTTCACTGCCTGTCTGCCACTACTCATGGCGTTTTCAAATGACATTAATGTGAAGCTGAACTGATTTCTGACATCTGGCTGTTGCCCAAAGGTTTATGAACAGCTGAGAAAAAGACCAAAGTCTTGTTAATTTGTCTTTGCTGCTACTTGGCAGCATAATAAGCAGCCTCAGTTCCTGAAACTGTTTGTAAATCATGAATCTATCACTGCACTGCTGTATATTTGTGTGGTATTTGGATGTCTTTTGGCATCTCAAAAGACTGAGGGGACGGTCTTTAAATGCAAAGAAAAGTACTGCTACTGAAGTCAGTGACTCAGGCTTCTATACTTACCTGGAAAAGCAAATAAAGCAAAAACAGCAAAGTGCATTCAGCCAGTGTACATGTATCCCAAACATACATTGTTTATACACACATGAAGTGGTCCCTTTTGCTTTTTTTCAGAGAAGAAAAATTCTCAGAGCTATATTTACACAGTGCCTAGCAAACATGATGGCAAGTTATGATATAAATGACTTTAAACACTAATTGCTGTAAAACAGCCGGAATGCATGAGATGGCCCTGACCCACTCAGGACTTGCATAATGTTGTATAGTCTTCAGTGAGATAGGTTTGGAGAGAGCCAGATTGCTTGAAAGCTGGCCCAGCAGACTAGCATTAAATCCCCCCTGAATTAGCACTATCATATGCCTGTCCCATTTGTATCTCTAAGAGCAAGCCATATTTTCTCAGCAATGTCTTCTGTAGAAGGATAAACACTTAAACCACTAAACTAAGAACAGTTCTACCAAAACACTTTGCAGACTGCAGATATCTACGTATCTGTACATGTTTCTCTCTGAGGGGACGGACTATGAGAAAAATCAGTGTGCAACAGTGTTAGCCATATTCACTGGGCTTGTAGGATTAGGTTATAGTTATAAAAGTGTACTTTACTTGTATAAAAATAGCAAATAGAATAGGAAATTCTTTTCATGGAATCTAGGATTTACACTGATAATCTCAGCGGGCCTACTGTTGCTGGAATTAAAATTCACATAGTTTTAATGAAAAAACCTCCTTCCTCTTGCATCATCAGGCAAGAGAGTTTTTGTGTCTTTTTTATTTTACTCTTTAACCTTCTCCAACTCTATAGTTTTAAAAACATAGATTTTTCTATTCTTCAAAGAAAGATAGAACAGAAATAAATTCTCTTAGTCACTGTGTAGCCAAATGCCAAAGGGGAAATAATGATAAATGAAAAGAAGCACTTTCTTTGTTATGGATACCTTTCCAAAATGTATTTAAATCAAAGGTGGGAAGAGGGAAGAAAGTACATGTTCTTTAAAATGCTTTTCATATAGTATTTTCTCAGATAATGTCCGAAAATGTCTACCTTAGTATAAATTACCAATGATGTGATGATATCTAAGATTGAAGCTTGTTGTTTGAGAGGCTGGTAACTGAACATTTCAAAACTATATCAAGACAACTTTCAGTTATACACTCAATTTGTGCAAGGTTATTATATTTTAATGTGTTTTACATCCTTCATACTTAAAATTTAATGAACCATCCAAGAAGTGTTAAATGTGACCTCTCCTATGTGCCCCATCCCTGAGCTGTGTTGCAGAGTCTGGGATGGAGGATGCAGACTCAAAGTCAACCTCACTCTCGATTTGTGCCTGTAGTGGCTGAAGCAGTTTTCTCCACTATCTCGCTCTAGGTTTGTGCAGGTCTCTTGACATAGCTGCACTGAACACAGTGATGTGGTGCAGGTATGGTCAGTCCTTCATGACTGGCCTCCCTGGCCACAGGGCATGAACTGTGTCAAGTCATTTCTTTTTCATCCTATACCATGAGAGTGAGTTCAGGGAAGATATTATGTCCCTTTTCCTTTGTAAGAGGAGTAAATCAGTAGTTTTCTACTTCACTGTCTGAAGAGAGAACTTCTCATTACCTCATGTGCCACCTTTTCTTTTCCAAGAAGTCATTTTTGGTCTATCTTTAAAGTCTGATATATTGGAGATTCATAAACCAACATAGCGTAGACGGTACATGTGACAAAGTAGGCAGTGACTTGCAGAGGGGGTACCGTAGGAAGTTCCTCAACAGATTTAGGAAACTTTAAATTAGTATGAGTTGCATTGTTATACTGTTATAGCTCTTTTTTGAATATGAAGGATATGAAGGATAAACCATTACTCAAGCTTAGCTATCCATGATTACAATTTCCAGACAGGCTTATCTTGATGACTGTTTTTGAAGGACTAGTTTTCAGTTGGTCAAAATAGTTCAGTCTATATTCTGGTGATTTAGCTCAGTGAGGATATTTCAACTAATTAGGCACAGCACAAATTCATTTATGTATGTGTATGTACAGTTAAATGATAAATGTGTGTTAAGTGCCTTTGAAGAGTACTCTGAGTCATACTTTCCTAAGTAACTACACAAGCCAGAAATAGCAAAACACAGATCTCTTATTTTAAGATGCAATTAGCTTATCTTCAGTGTTGATGTTTGAGATTTTATAGTGGTAGGATTTTTTTTTTCATGACACACATTCCTAAACTACATTTGTCTTATTGCAGGGCAGTGTGCAGACAGTGTGAACTGCTGTACCTTCCGTCCGCACAGCCTGGGCTTTGGTGACAACAGAGATTATTATCCTAGGCTGGGAACAGGTCTGTCAGCTGAGTGATTAAAGGAGCAGGATTTCAGAGAGTGCAGGAAAACACTGCTAGTGTATTTGTTTGTTGGTTAATTTTTCTCTTTTCCTCTCACTCCCTCTCTCTTTTCCTTTTTCCT
Source organism: Tauraco erythrolophus (assembly GCF_009769465.1). Taxonomy (NCBI): domain Eukaryota; kingdom Metazoa; phylum Chordata; class Aves; order Musophagiformes; family Musophagidae; genus Tauraco; species Tauraco erythrolophus. Next base: position 47,206,773 of record NC_141468.1, on the reverse strand, counting down.
TTCCTCTCTTTTCCTCTTCTCTTTCCTTTCCCTTTTCCTCTTCTCTTTCCTTTCCCTTTCCCTTTCCCTTTCCCTTTCCCTTTCCCTTTCCCTTTCCCTTTCCCTTTCCCTTTCCCTTTCCCTTTCCCTTTCCCTTTCCCTTTCCCTTTCCCTTTCCCTTTCCCTTTCCCTTTCCCTTTCCCTTTCCTTTCATTCAATGCTAGTCATCAATAAAATGACTTGGAACTGCACCTGGAATGTAAATATCAAACTCTTTTGTGCTTCGCTAGACAGAGCAAAAGAGTAGTCAGCATGATTTCCATATACTTGGTTTGAAAACCAATTAGCATAACATTCCAACATGTTCATATAGTTTCAGATTTTTACATGATATCAAAGGAGCATGGCCTTTGCTTTCTACACTTGTAATAAAAAAAATCTTGTAGTTTGAAAAAAACAAAGGGAATTCTGACAATTAGGCAAGGAAACATTTTTCAGTTTTGACTTAAAACTATTCAGACAGTTCCTTTCTAGACTCCTTTTATTAACTAAATTTTTAATGATGGATTACATGCCTGAAGTATTTCTGTGCCTTGATACAACACAGAGGCATGGTCTTGAGATATTTTAATGGCTATATGGGCTCAAACTCTGCTTCTGTGATTATTGTTCCAAATCTTTATTTGCTATAATAAATTTCTCCTCAGCTCAGTACATTTAAATCAATATTTTATAGTGTACATATAAAAGCTTATTTTAACTATGGTAATTTTCTGCATTCACACCTCAAAAGACTTTTAAAATGATTAATCAAAGAATAATTAGACAGTTCAGTCACTGTGATACAGGTAAACAAATAAATATGAATCTTATTATCTCTTTAAAATGCTCACTTAATGATCATCATGCAACAGTACTGTGGGAAGATTACAGAGTGCAAAGTCTGTCTTTCTACATATTAGGTTTTAAAGGCTAGATCTTGCAAATTTTTACATGTAGATTTAACTCTGCAGTGACAAGTTCCCTGTAGCTCAGTGAGAATACTCCCATGTACGAAGTCAAGTGTGTACAGGTCAGTGGACATATCAGAGAGCTACTATTGATATAGATGGTTGTAGAGGGTGCTTTTTTCACTTCTTTTTACTTTTTTCATCAGGCTATCATCATCAAGCATATAATAATTATTAATTTATGTATATTGTGTGTACATATATGTATATGGATGGATGTGTGTGTACATGTACAATATATATCAGATCTTAGAATCATAAAATGGTTCAGATTGGAAGGGGCTTTTAATGATCATCTAGTCCAACTCACCTCAATGAGCAGGGACATCTTCAACTATATCAGGTTGCTTAGAGCCCTGTCCAACCTAACCTTGAATGTTTCCAGGGATGGGGCATCTACTACCTCTCTGTGCAAACTGTTCCAGTGTTTCACTACCCTCATCTTAAAAAAATTCTTTCTTATATTTAATCTGAATCTACCATCTTTCAGTTTAAAACCATTACCGCTTCTTCTATAGCAACAGGCTCTACTAATAAACCTGTCTTCGTCTTTCTTATAAGCCCCCTTTAAGTATTGAAAGATCACATTAAGGTCTCCCAGTAGCCTTCTCTTCTCCAGGTTAAACACCCTTAGATACTTCTTTGCATATATTGCATCTTATTGTCTATTTGTATGTACACAGACATGCACAGGCATACCAATTCTGGTCATATAAATGACATTACTTTTCATTTGCTCAACTTCAGAGTATGGACACTTTCAACTCTGTTGTGTTAAAAGTACTAAGTTGATAATTTAGAACCATTAATTTACTTTCCATATTTATAATGTCATTAAATGTAACTGAATAGTTAACTGAATGAGAAAGTATAATTAAAGAACAAAGATCATAAATGATTGGGTTTTTAGATGGAGGAAGAAAACCAAATTATATATGTTGTGGTTCAACAGTAAAAGATCACTTTCTGCACAGAACCAGCTGACAGCTTCAGATAAGAGGCTCCTCACAAAGACAACTTTGTTATACTAAGGGCAGCTGATGGTAAGATGGGGCAATGTAAAGCATTAGATTTAGTGAAAAGGTTATTGTTGATGGATTTGTTGGATTTTTGAAGAAAATATCTAACATCACTTTCTAGTACAAATGTTTAAACAAATGACAGTGACCTTTTTGTTTTCTTTGTTTAATTTAGATGATATATTAAGAGGTCAAACTCATTTTTCAGGGATAACTATGCACTTCCATAGAAAAAACAGCTGTGGGATTTCACAGATTTTACTGAGAACTTGCATGCTATGTAAGCCTCATAGAGGCTGAGTTCCAGTGTTAGGGACAAACTCTTATTTTGCTGTATACCCAGTAGTGTGTTTTACTGAGATTTAAATATTAATTACAGTTACATTACTTTTTTCAATTTGACATGCCAATGCTGATGTGTAATGATGTGAAGAGCAGAGTTTCAATGCATCAGCCTGCTGGCCTCATTTTTCAAAATAAACACCAGCTTCATTCGTCAGTTAAGTCCTCCACTTGAGTACTCAGGAGAGATTCAAGTGTATCCTTTACATTTTTTGTCCTCCCTAGTTATGTGTCCCTTACACTGAAGGAATGTCCTCCTCAACAGATCTAAGCGTGACACAGTCTGCCTTCCAACTTCTTTTCCACCCAGAAGTCTACCTTGCAAGTGGACTGTGAGTCTGAGCCACCTGGTGGCATTCAGCTTTCCTGGTGAGTCTCAAACTATTGGCCTTTAACGTGGGCCAGAGGCTGCAGTTGACCTTGATCCAAAAGCACACTGCATATGACTGGCAAGTTTGGTCTTCACTGGGCCTGCAAGACTTGTCTTCGTTGCTGCATTGCTTTCTAAGCCGGCCTTTACAGATAGTTTTAAGACTTAAAGCCTCCCAGTGGGTCTCTGAGGTGGGTGCAGAAGAGGAATGACATGTTATTTGTTCATAATGATGTTGGCATTGAGATGATACCTGAAATCACTTGTTGGTTCTCACAGAATTTATCTAGAGCAAGCCCCAAGAGCTTCAAAGTTTTCCATCACTTGAAACTTCAGGCAAGTGTGGAGCTGTCACTAGAACTATTGTCAGGGTTAAAATTCTGTCCAGATTGTCTAGGGATAGACTGAGCAAGGTGGTAAATCTTCATCCTTCATCCTATGTTCCCTTCTATTGTAGGAGCTCTCTGTCAATTTATAGGTACCAAAATAATGAAAACCCTATGTACTGTAACACCAAATAACATTTAGTGTTGAAAAATAATAGAATTATAGCATAACTTAGGTTGGAAGTGATCTTTGGAGGTCATCTAATCCTTGCATGGCCAACTTGATAACTAAATCAGGTGTTCCAGGGTCCTGTCCAGACAAGTTTGGAAATGGTCTTCTATAAATGAGAACATGCTGGTGGGATAATTGTTACAGGTAGGTATTCCATATGCAGTCCGTGAATTTTAAATATACCTTTTGAGAATATTAAAGTACCCTTTGCCAGCACCTGGATATCACACTTCTCTTTCTCTTTAGAACAATCAATGAGTGGCATCTGAGGATATATTTTGTTACTGTGAATTCACATGATGACGTCTCAAAGTTAGTAGAATAGACTCATACTATCAAAGATACTATATATATCTGCTGTAACTGTGGTGTAATGCACACCATGGAGGATATGCCTTGATGACCTTATAGCCTTCAGTTTTAACAGGGGATATTTGTTTTGTAGCATTACTTCAGTTCACACTTAAAAAACCCACAAAAAAACAAACCAATGAATTCTACATTAGTGTATTTTTCTGTACAGGTATGTGTTAGTACAATATAGATTAAACTGATTTCAACTAGACTTGAACATACTGGTTGTTGAAGTAATCATGTGAGATGCATAGGATATTACATGGAACAGATTTCACTTCAGGATAGGCTTAGCTGAAGCCACTTTCCTAATCTGAGTGCAGAGAATAGGCAGTGAAATTCACTATGAAATATAAACTTATTGAAATATTGTTCCTATGTATTTTGGAACTGTTCTTTTGGATTTGCCTTAGTTTTTTCTCCAACTACTGAAGGAAAAAATAGAATAATTTCTACAGGAATGGCTTCAGAAAGTAGGTAATGAGTCCGTCCCTTTTGGGCTTTTTACCTTAACGACTGTTCAGATGGCTTGCTAAGCGTGACCTCGGTCAGCTCCCCCACATAGAGATGACACATAAGGAAAGGAACAGTTCTTTTCTGATATTACCTAATTTCACTAATTAATGTGAGTAAAGCCAAATTTCAATAGACTAAACCACCTAAATAGCATTTTGGACTGTGGTGAGTGATGTAAGACTGGTCACGAGAAAACTCTTGTTAAGAAATACCAAATATCTCTCTGAGGGACAATATTTTATTTCTGAGAGCAGGATTATCATTTTTCTAGTCAGTAGGTTCCACCTGTCAGACACCTACGTTAGAGAAGTCAAAGAATTGAGGAAGTTTCTGGGCTGGTTTCTTCGATCTGTCAACAAATTAGATTTATTCAGTGAATATCTTTGAATTTTTCAGCAGCTTTGTATATCACTGATTATACAACCTGACCTTCTGTTTTATTCCGTGTAATTATTTTGGACATGGCCTTGAAATTAGTGCTGTACTGCTCACATCATAACAGAGAGCAGGAGTGCCTGCATTACCAGAGCGTTGTCTGAGGACTTGCTAAGAAGGTTTGGATTGTAACAATGTTGGTATTTAGGAAAATATATCGTTTCATGTGAACTGGACAGCAAGATCACTTGTAAGCCTGGTGTAACTAACCAGTTAAAAAAATGCAGTTGCTACATGGTGTAAGCTCAGGAATATTGATGTTAGAATTAATGAATTTTCACTTATTTCTTGTAGGTTAATTTACAGAATTAGCTAAAACTTTGTTTAATTTTAGTGCTTTCACAGAAGCTCGAAATTGTGATCTCATATATCTTTTGTCACTATTTCCATCTAGTTGTGAGATGCAAGTCTGTGATGCATATGTGGGCCTTTATTCATGATTATTGTCTGATGAGATCTTGGAAGCTCCAGAAGGTGTAGCTTGGCTCCGTGTGCACCTAGAGGCCTTTTTGTAGGTGATGCATTTTCTGAAAATATTTTCAGATATGCCACAGCCTCACAAAAGACCTTTCTATGTGGAAACCCAAAAGAGAGAGGAGAAGGAGCTTGGAAACATTTCTGGGTTCATCATTTAGGATAAAGCTTGAGAGTCTGTCCACATCTATGTGGTTCACAGCAAATAGTAGCTGAAGTACTCATCCCAAGCAAGAATATATGCATGTTCTAGAGCTTCATTTTCAGAATTTTCTCTCCTTGCTGACCCTATTTTCTCCTCTTATAAATTTTAATGCTCATGCATTTTCTCAAGTAGGAAGACCAAGCTATACTAGAAAGTTTCATGAATATTAATTCTAATAGGTTATATTTACTAAGATACAAAGTACTAAGTAGATGCTATAATATTAGATGCTTTCCTGAATGGAATAAATATTTTATCAACATGCATGAGATGGGAATTGCTGCATTACTTACACTGCATAACTCATTCATAGATTTTGTATCTCAAATGATTGCAGTAAAATCTTTGTGACCAATGTATTTGCCTTAACATCCATAGTTTGAAGATAAACGATTTTAGAACGAATGCACAGATTTTATACTTTTTATGGAATATTTTTCTTTTGTTTTTTTTCTCTTACACTTGACATTTTAGGTACTAAGAGTCTGCTTGGGTGGGGGATTATCATGTCTATAAGGAAATAGCCTAACGACATTGAAATATCAGGAATCATTTCCAATTATGTAAAGTTTCCCATAGTAGGCCTGAAGAGTCAAAATACTAGACCTTAAACCTATCGGCTGCTAGAATTGAACACTGTTCTTTTTATGCCTTTCATAAATAAACCTTTAATCACAGTTTTACAAGAGGAAAAACAGGGAAAACTGTTTACAAGATAATCTGAAAAATTAGGCTAAAGTTACGGAGAGATTATTACTTTTAACAGTGATGGACAGCAAAGATTAATTAGTTAACAGAGCTCAGATGCAGCAGTCAAAAGTATACAGTAGATCTACCTTTTCACACAAAAGTGCAAAATTATCAGAAAACATATATGAGACGTACATAAATTAAAAAATGTGCAAAAATGTGTAAACTATGCATTAATTGCATTTCTTTCAACCCTTTTTTAGTAGTGGTATATGTATTATAATTTAGATTAAATTTAATAAGCATTAAATTATTATTAAATAGAGATGTATGAGACTGAAATAATGAATGGATAAAGTTTATAATGTGTGTGTTTTCTTGTGCTGAGATATTGTTTATTTAAAAGAGTGTCATGCTGACATAATGTGGGCTGTGTTTTCCTTACAAAATTCTGGAGCAACAGTCATGTCAAAGATTCATCTAAACATGATACATGAGTTGACCATGAAGTTACTTTGCATGGAAATGTTCTTTTCAAAGTAACTGCTTTGTATGAAGTGAAACATGTGAAACATCCTTCTAAAAAAAAACCCAAAAAACGAAAAACAAAACAAACATTATAAAGATGTTTTCAAATATTTAAGGGTATAAATCTAAAGAAGGGAAATCTGACACAAGCAAATTAAGAACTTGCCAGCGTACATGGAGAGTTTTGCTTAAAATTAAAGATTTACTCTTTTTGTTACCACTAATAGCATGATTCTCCTTTAAAATACTGAAATTTGAAAACTACTTCAAATATTTAAAACCTTTTACAAATCAGAATGTGAAGTTCGTTGGCAATATGTAGTTTGTAGATAGATTAATATGGATACATGCCTGTGGTGGTTATTATATATACTTTATAATGTGCACATTTTTGTTTGCTACAAAAGTAAGTTATAATATACAGTCAGACTTAGCTTCCTCATCAGTTATAACAGTAAAGTTATCATAAAACACATCTTGCAATATGTTGTATTTTCCAAAAGTTATATCATTGTATTAAAAGTACTTGAATCCAAAAATACTTTTTGTCAGTGCTGAATACCAGGTTTACTGAATTGAATTAGTAAACAGTCACAGAAATAAAGCTTAGGTCAATATTTAATTTGAGAGATGATGAAACTCAACTATAATGAGCATGAACATTGTAAGTATTGTTACATATGCTCTCAACAATAGAAATAAATTGTTTAGAGATTTAGTCTAGAACTGTGTTTGTTGTTTTTTGTTTTTTTTTTTTTAAATGACGGTCGGGATAGATTGAACAAGATGTTTAAAATGTACTTCTAGATCTTTTTGAAAACTTCTGTTAATTTCCTCTGAAGTAAATATTGAAAGCTGAAGAAATGTCATCTAGTCAGATTGCCTACTAGTTGGAGAACGTTGTATGTTGGGCTCTGCAAAAACAAATGAAAAAGTCATGAAAAAGGAGGAAAAATAACATTCAATGCTAAAGTATATTCTTCAGATAGCTGAAGGATCTTCCAGATTTTTAACTGCATGTAGCTTTTTTCCTACTATTTTTCCACTCTTATGATTGTTTGAAGCAACAGAGAAGTCTGAGACAACATGAAAAATTTATCAATTTAATAAGTAAATTCTACCTAATAATTGAATAGGTTTACTTCTTTTGACATCTTTCCATAAGATGTTTTAACGTAGGGGAGAAGATCCTACTTTCTTCAAACCTCACAAACAAGTAAACCTCTTGCTTTGTGTAGCGATCTGAGAATAAATTCAGCCATGGAGCTATAATTATTTCAGAATAGTTGTCTGATTGACAGTGCTTCAGAGATGACTTCTGTGAACACAGTACAGAACACCAAAGTGACTTACTGTTTGGTTATTCTCAGCGCCTCCTGAGCCGGGAGATGTAACAATACTTTCAGGTTTTCGGTCTGAATTTCTGTTGAATCACATTTTTGTTCTCTTAGATCAGCTTGCTTGAATGATAATAACATTCATCTTAGCGTGGTGTAATTTAAATATACTGTAGCACTGTACAAATTTCTGTTCCATTCAGTGGAATTTCTGTTGCCCCCTTTTTCAGATGACGGTTGCTGCTGGTACGAGCATTGAGAATAACATTCAAAGGACCATATCCTGCCCTAATGTATGTTCAAAATATCTTGGATTTTTGCGTAATTTAAATGCGAAGCCTCATTATGTGAACTTGATATTTTGTTCCCCACATAATCTTGTGTATCTTGAGGTTACTTCACGTTATATATTTCAGGGTCAATGAATATTGTACTACAAGTGAGGTCTCGGCCTATCAAAATTACCGAATCACTGTCATTTTTTTCTATATGGTTTAACGGTGCAGCTAAATAAAGACAATGATAATACATTTACAGTTCCTTCTGCATTTACCTTGCTTCCCACCCAGCTAAATGCTCCAGTCAATTGAAATCAGTAGAACAGCAACAGGCAAAATGAGGAAAGCAATGAGAATCTATATTTATTCTACTTAACCTTGTTCTAAATTGGATTTTGATATAAAGATGTGTAATACTAAATTCAAAAGGAAGGTAGTTTCATTTAATCTCATTTTTCTTGCTTAAACAAATATATCCCATGACTTAAAATACAAGAAGGGTGGAGTTTCTATTCCTCATGAAAGATAGAATAAGAAATCTGTTTTGTTAACAAAGAAGCAAATTATTCACTTGTAGTATAATAGGTCATTTATCTTTTTTTACTAAAACAATTCAAATAATGGAAAGTCATTGGGCCAAAATTGAACCCTTATACATTATTGGGGAAACATTAATGAGAATTTCTGATGTACCACTGAGGAAAGACTGTGACAAAGCATTATATAGAAGCTATTTTTTATATGTAATGTATTTAATAATTTATTTTTTAGCTAAAGATTATAATGTTTATAGGGGAACTGGCAGAAGGAATTCCAGATAGACATTTCCATCACCTTAAGTTATTTTAAAATATAACAAATAATCAAAATGCAAGGACAATATAGTTAAAATAACTAATAGCTAAGAGAAAAAATATTGTGATTTAATATTGGCAAGAAGTTAGTTCGTCCTCCCTATCTGGGAAAAAAATGTCACATCTTAATCTTTTTTTCTGGAAAGTTTGTGCACTTAAGAGAACATAGAGAAATTCTTTACACTGCATTCTTAGAAGATACTGCATCTGACTCTCTGAATCATTATGAATTTCTGAATGGACCAGTATTATAAATTTTTGACTATGATTTGTACTGTTCAATTCCAGTTTCAGACTTGCTTTAATGCAGAGGAAAAAAGCTTTCTGAATGCATAATGTATGATTAATCTCCAATCTCTTCTGGATTTTCAACATTACTTTAACTTCTCCAAGGCAATTTTAGTATTTCAGTCTGCAAACAGTACCATTTTTAATGGAAAATAGTAATACGAAAGATAATATGACAGAATTGACAGTCATGGAAAAATGTGGAATTTCAGATTTATAGAAGTCTGTACCATTACTTCAAAATGTTTGGGATCTTTTAGTTTGTTTGGTTTTTTTTTTTTTTTGAAAAATACATTAAGACAGACTCTAAATAGATGCTTTCTTAAAAGAGTGAAATAAACCGAGAATTCAGAGATTACTTTTTGTTCTTTGGATTATATTGATTACCACTAAATTCAGTAAATAATTCGTTAACTACCATTGAACAAGAATATCCTTATTCTTGCCTTCAGAGATCACAAGAGCTGTCATGGTAAACTACAGTTCTTCAGTTCTTAATTATCCTCGATTTTTAATTTTGTTCCTTCTTTTTGGACTTCTGTGAGGATTTTTTTTCTCCTAGAAGAAATACATCAACCTCCACAAGAATGGGCATAAAGTTCAAACTCACTAAATGCTCTTCTAACTCCATCTCCTGGTTTTCCTGTCTGAAGTTTAATGTTGAATTTAATGTTATCTCTGCTCTAGAGACAGTGGAGGTGCGGGTCAGTCTCATCTGTTAGCTTTTGAAGGTATCTATCTTCGTTGACTAAAAAGAGGACTTAAAAAGCCATTTTGGCTTAGGTACCTTGCTTATAGGTGATGAAAATCAAGTAATGAAAACCCTGTTTTCCTGATTTAAGGTGGTGTTTAGGACAAGAATTTCCTCACCAAACTGTAGCCTCCTAAAAGCCTGATGTTCAATTAAGCTGTGATACAGCCACTCTTGATGAAGAAAACAAAATATACCGTTTGAAGATTCATCCTCTCTTAAGATAGCTTGAATGCATTGTCACTAAGGAGTCTTTTTCTCTTAATTTAAGCAGTAGATTAGGCGAATAGCTTAGCCTAGACATTAAAGACCATTCTCAAAGCTGAAACTTGGAAAAAAAATGTTAATTCCTGTGTAGATAACAGTGAAAAATCTTGCTATTCAGCTGAAAGACTAGGCTTTAATATTTCCCTCTGAAATCTCCCTATGAACTAAAAAGAATTCTTAAATAGTCTTTAATAAAAAGATAGTTTTAGTGTAAATGCACTAAAACTAAAAACTTTCATGTTTAAAACAACTGTTTATTTCCTCCCCAGAGGAAAATAACACAGTTCAGTCACAAAGGGTGTAAAACAAGCTCTTGCCATTATTATTTACTTATACCCAAAGTCATTTTCAAGTGGCCATGAGGCCTAATTTTAGATTCTCACTTTATAAATAGTTGCAAACAACAAATTCTTAAGTCTGAAGACTCTTAACAAGGACACACAGTATTTGTTCTGCTTCAGACTTCCAAATAATTCTCAGTGAAAGTTCATCTTATGCAGATGACTTTTTATACTTTAATTCCTCAAATTTCTTTTCAGTTTTATCAGATTTTTGAATTTATGATTAATAATGACCGAAAGTCCTGTTAGATACCAAAGAATCCTGTTCCGAGACAGAATGTAACCCCTACCAACATCTACGTGTCATCCAAATGCACAAAGCCTTCAGCACGAGCGAAGAGTGGAAATCTGCACTCACCCTTTCACCCAGCATCTTGTGGGGAGGATAGGAAGGGAAGGCAGTTCTGCTTTACAAGTACTTCTGTCGGCACAAGGTCTTCCTGGGGCACTCTAACAATTGCAAAAGCAGATCCAGCTTCAGTTCCGAGAAATACTGTAACTGAAAAGAGTCATCCAAAACTTGATGAATAATTGCGAAGTGTTTTATTCATTCCTAAATCCTCTAGTTTCCTGATGATTGGAAACTGTTTATGTAGCTATTCATTACTGAATAAAATGCGGCTCCTTAAGACTTCTTCACCATTACGCTTTTATATTATGACTGATTGTTCTTATGCTAATTAGAAAAAAATTTGCTAAAGGAACAATTTAATGCACTTTGCAATATATGAGAAATAAAATTAATTAAATCATTTATTTTATTCCATTGAATTCCAAACCCGCAATTACCTGTGTGAACCATAGTTTTAATAACTGGCATTAAGGCTGTCTAATCTGCAAGTGAAACTGTTTGAATGCATGGTAACTTTTCAATTATTGGCATACATTATTCTGAAATATTTTCTGGTTTCTTGTAATTGCTGTGAATCACACAACTTTGTATTTCTATCACTTGTAAAAGGGATAGCTGTGGAGGATGCTCTCAGAAGCATACAATTTTCAGTCAGTATATATTGCACTGTTTCAGCATTTTAATTATATTACATTGATTATACAGTTATCATTAATTATAAAACTTAGTTATTTAGTCAAAAAAGGCACAATACGTTTGATTTGACTTTTCTGGCTCTTAATAAGACCTAAAATATGTTTCTAGAGATAGAAGCGGAGTTTGAGAAGCTAAGACTACAGAAAACATAAAAAAGATTGTTCATGAGACAAATATGCTAAAATATTTTAAAAGGTTTTATTAAGCCTGAGTAACATCTCTTAATATTATTAAGAACAAATGTAAGCAGGCTTTTAAAGATGAAGAGTGTATAGTATATCATTTTGCTTAATAGAAATACACTCCAAAGCTTGCAGTAAAACTGAAACTCAAGAAGAAACTGCAATGTATTCAAAACTGAGAACTCAGATATTATGAAGATTTTCAGAGTACAATTTTGTGGGCAGTTTCCTACAAATGAAAAAATCTAATTTGCATGCTGTTGCTCTGTGAAGTTTAAACCTCCACAGTCTTCATTATAGGCTTCAATTTACCTTTATTCCCACATAAACTTTCTGTTTTCTATTTCTCATTATTATAAATTGTTTACACAACAGAAGCTGAGTGAAGAAATTGATTTTATATACAATAGTAATGTGCTATTGCAGTTTATTCCCTTCTCTTACGTATTGTTTAGTGGGATAATAAGAGGCATTTAACTGCTCGTTTGCTGTCTTTCATGGAAGATATTCCAAATCTTGACTTTATCTATATGTACTTTTTATTTTTATAGATTAATTTTTAAACAACCACTACAATTGCGGTATACTTTGAAAACACTGTTTCTTGGTAAGAAGTAATTTTTGTAGATGTACTTTAAAAGTATACATGCATTCTAATATGCCTGGGTGGACATTACTGATAGATATAGAGTCATTTAGACAGAATAGCCCATCATACTTTGATATCTCAATGCCATTACTTGGTGGCTGGAAATAGTGCAAGCTAGTGGTCAGAACAAAGACAGGACATTTTGTATGCGGATCCAGTTGCTGTGGTTGCATGACCTTGAGCTTCTGCAAAACGGCAGTATTAATGCTCCTTTTTTTTTACAGCTCTTTAAGGTCCACACTAAAAATGTAAACAGCAAAATGAAAAAAAAAATGGTGGCAAGTATTAAACATACTGTGTTTTCTTCATTCAAAGAGCAGAACTTAAGTCTGTGGGTTTTTAAAACAAAATTGCTCTGTATAATACATGAAAACATACTTCACTGCATATAACTGCAAAGAAAAATAATTATTTAATTTTAATCACATGCAAAACCAATGCATGTTGTTATTCCACCATTAGCTTTTTCATGGAAAAAGCCACATTTGTTCTATCTAAAAGGATACTACCTTCAGGAATTCTTCATAGAGCTAGTCACATAGAGCTAGAGTAATTACTTTGAAAATGCAAAGGTTTTTAAATTCCAGCTTATATGATTCAGGCTGGTTTGTTTGGGTAGATGTTTTTATTAATCTCATTACTTAATGTGTGTAAATTTTTAACATTAATTTTTTTTATTGTCTATCACTTTAGACAAGATACAGAGCATTCATATAGACATTTTCTATAGTAGTTTTTTAGGAAAAAAACCCGCTGTTTTTTATTCATTAGCAATCTTAATTATTTACAGTATTTCAAGAGGTGTTTTGAGAGGGTTACATTAAGAGAGGGAGAGAGAGAGAAGCTTTGTTAATATATAGATACCTTAAAATATCAGTTTATTAATGTTTTTCTCCCAAGTGAGAATGAAATTGTACTTCCTATGCTTTCCGGATACTATTTTTTTTTTCTATCAAATAATAAACCCTGTTTGTTTTCATGAATTTGTTCATGTGAATAAACTGAACATGTTTTTCCTTAAGTTTAAGACAAATGCCTTTATTCTCAGGCAAGCTGAAGCAGAAATAATTTTTTTCTATCTTGGGAAAGTTTCTGAAATTGAGAGGAAAAAATAATTCAGAATTACTAAATATACAAATGAAAAGTCAGAAGCCTAATCATAATTACAAACCGCCAACCTTTCTCAGGTTGCTATGAAAGCTCTCTGAGCTTTCAGCTCAACTCCTTCAGCTCTTTTTCAACCTTCATAGGATTCAGGGGTCTACCAAATAGTGACCTTCCTCTTGAAGCTACAAACCCATTTTATGTGACCACTTGACAGTTTCAAGTGTCAGATCCTCTTGGTACATCTTATGTCTTATTTTTGTCCATGGAAGGAAAAAAATTGTAGGGAGGTTTCCTTTCTCAAGCTTTTATTCGAACTCCATAGTTCGAAATCTTCATTAACAAATAAACTTGCAAACAGAAAAGCAACTTCAGTTCAATCTCACTGCCAGTGGCTGTGCAGCCCTGTATTTTGAGCATGTCACTAATCTTTTGGCCCACGTTTCCCATTTCCCTGCCACAGGGCCAGCAAATCTCACTGTGCAGCTCAGCTGCCTCTGCTCCAGACCTCATGACAGGCAATTAGCTGGCAGATCTGCTGCCTGTTCGGCTGTGCCAAGTGTGTTAAATCCTAAGGTGGTAAGAGACAGCAGCAATGCACTACAACTGGGGAGATGTATCAATGGCAAATGTATGTCTTAGCAACAGCGTGGTGTCCTGGTCCTCAAGTGTGTGGCTGCACACTCATGTATGTGAACAGCATCAGTGTCCCAGCATAGGTTGCAAGCACTCCAATGCGTTTCCATGGCATTTGGACTGACACAAGCCCAATGCATTGATTCCTCTTATTTGAGAGGTTGAAAATTGCAAAATGGAAATCAGAAATTAGGAGTTTTAGCAGCATCAGCAAAGGATTTGCAAGGAACAATGCTCAGATGATATCTAAGCTGTTCGACACTCTTTAATTTTTATATGTGCACTGGGAATGGACACAGTACCATATGGTTAACTCTGGTTTCAACTACAGCATGCCAATTTATAGATGCTTATCTGTTGCATCCTGGGAGAGGAAACGACTTTAAAATCAGTACATCAATATCATAATGAAGAGTATTATATGAAAAATATCTTGCCTGAGCTCACAGAAACTAGATGTTACTGGATGGCTTTGCTGAGCAGATCCACTGGAGTGAAATACTCAGGACTCTTAAACTGAGCATTCCTCTCTCTCTGGCCCACTGAGAGATTTAATTGCTGTGGGCTGACCTTGGCCATCAGCCAAACACCCACCCGGCTGCATCCTCTCTCCCCCTCTTAAACAGAACACAGGGAGAAAATAGGATGAGAAGCTCATAGGTCAAGATAAAGATGGGGAGATCACATACTGTTACCACATGGGCAAAACAAACTTGACTAGGGGAAAATTATTTTAATTTATTGCCAAATAAAATAGATTTAAATGGTGAGAAACTAAGACAAAAAATTAAAATAGCATGTCTCACACCCCCCCACACTTCTTCCCAGGCTCAACTTCACCCCTTCACTCCTAACTCCTCCATCTCCCCACCCTGAGCAGTGCTGGGAGGTGGAGAATGGGGTTTGGGGTCAGTCCATAACAGCTCCTCTCCGCTGCTCCTTCCTCACACTTTCCTCTGCTGTGGAATGGGATCTCCATGGATTGCCATGTGGATATCTGCTCCAGTGCCTGGAGCACCTTCTCCTCCTCGTCTTCCTTCTCTAACCTTGGTGTCCACACTGTGGTTTCTCACTCCCTTTTTCTTTCCCTCCTCCTTTGCCTGTGTGGTATTTTTTTACCCTTTCTTAACTACACTTCGCCAGAGGCGCCGTCATCGTGGCTGAGGGGCTTAGCTGTACCCCGCAGGGCTCCACTGGAACTGGCAGGGTCTGGTGTGGGGCAGCCCTGGCTGCTCCTCACAGAGGCTCTGAAGCCCCTCTGCTGGGTTTGTGTGGTGGGGCTTTGGTAGCAGCGAGGGGCTGCAGGGATAGCCCCTGTAAGGAGCTGCTGGAAGCTTCCCAGGCTCCAGGTCAGACCCACCTCTGACCAGGGCAAAGCCACTCAGTATCTGTGTGAATGCCATATTTAAGAAGGGACAAAGAAACCTCCACCATGCGGGACCTACAGTGGAGGGAAAGGAGACATGGGGAGCCCGAACCACGCCTGGGTGGCTGCCCAAGCCAGGCTGCTGCCTGACCGGCAGCGGCTGCAGCGGTGCAGTCTGCAGTACTCCGAAGCGTCCTGCTCCCGGAGTGCCCACTGGGCAGAGCTCGTCCCACTGGGACCACCGAGGTCCATCAGGCCGGTCAGGCCTTGCGTGGCTGCAGCAGAGAGAGGAGTGAGATGTGAAACAAATACACGGACACCCAGGTCAGTGAAGATGGAGCAGGAGGAGGTGTGCCGGAGCTGAGATCCTCCGGCAGCCTGTGGTGAGACAGCAGCGGCCCCTCAGCTGCCCATGGACATTAACAGTGGAGCAGAGATCATCTACCCACAGCCTGTGGAGAACTACACACTGCAGTGAGTGGCTGCACCTGAGGAAGTTCATGAAGTATTGTCTTCCGTGGCATGAGACCCCATATTGGAGCAGGGGAAGAGCGTGAGGAGTCCTCCCCCTGAAGAGGAAGGAGCAACAGAGACAACATGTGATGGACTGACCACAACTCCCATTCCCTGTCCCCCTGTGCTGCTGAGGGGGAGGAGGTAGAGGTGGGAAGAAGGGAGGGGTGGGGGGAAGGTGTTTTTAAGATCTAACTTCTCTTTATCCTCTCTGATCGGATTTTCCCGCAAAGGCAAATCTGTTTTGCCGATGATCATAATTAGTGATTGATCCCTCCCTGTCCTTGTCTCAACCCTTGAGCCTTTTGTTACATTTTTCTCATCTCCAATCCATCAAGGGAAAGGAGGGAGTGAGTGGCTGCATGGTGCTTAGTTGCTGCTGGGGCTAAACTGTGACACCATCCCATTGCCAACTCCTGGGC
Organism: Tauraco erythrolophus; assembly: GCF_009769465.1. Taxonomy (NCBI): domain Eukaryota; kingdom Metazoa; phylum Chordata; class Aves; order Musophagiformes; family Musophagidae; genus Tauraco; species Tauraco erythrolophus. Next base: position 47,190,257 of record NC_141468.1, on the reverse strand, counting down.
ACCTGCCCCCAGTACACTTGTGTAGCTATGCTCTGACCATGCCTCACACAAACAAATCTACAAATGGGAATGAGCACTGCTCTTGTTCATCTAGTAACTGAGATGAAAATGTCCAGCGTTCAGACTCCTCTGTGAGCCAGCATCTGCAAGAGCAAATGAAGGTAACTTCATCAGAGGCTTTCTCCCTCTTCAGCTCATGTCAGATCTCAAACCAGCTTCCATGTACTTTCAAGAAAGGGGATGAAAAGAACAGAAGCACTTACCTAGCATTGTCTGCTTTGTTCTAGATTTCCCCACTGGTTTTCTCTCTCTCTCTTTTTTTTTTTTTTTCTTAATGTTCTCCCCTGCTTCTGAGACACATCTTAAGCCTTTCAAGCCACAGAGGGAAGATCTAGATTTGTAAAGAACTATAATTTACTTTACTTTTAAAGGAATTCTATGCATATAAAAGTGTCCTTTGGGGTTAAGAGCAGATTTTCATTGGTTTGGTAGCATTTTGCTTCTGTATTATTGCTAAGAAAACTCTTAGTACTATCACAAAAAAAAATTGATGGGGCAAAACCATTCCATGACAAATATCTAATGCATAGTAAAAGAATTTTCTAGGTAATAGCGATGCTCCTAGATACTTTAATTTCCTGCTTTTCTAGAATTTGCATTTGTCTTGTAAAACAGATACAGAAGAGCCACCAGCTGTTAGTGACTGAGAAATAACTCATTTGACTAAGGCCAATTGGCAAATCCCTTTGCAAGAATAAAAGAATGCCATCCATCCCTTTCCTGTACCCTCCTACTCTTGTCCAAGTTTTACTGCCGACACTTTCCTAAACACTTTCTGTGCTGAGTTAAGAGGGATGGAAAGAGAGCTTGACTCTGCTGCAGCCATTAACAGGGTAAGCCATCATCCCCTTCTAATAACATAATCTCAGTTTTATTCTGTTTCAAGGAGCTGTATTCAATTTGACATCATCATGAATCAAAACAAAGTTTACATCCCAGTGTTCTTACTGATTCTTACAAAAAATTCACCAAACACAAAGCCAGCAAAGGTAAAAACTGTCCCCTGACCAATGAAACCTTGGCAGAAACTGTCGTCGAAAGATGACTAGTGTGCTTCTTGGCAAATATGACCCTAAATGAATTTAGAAAAACCTTTTAAATTTTTATTTATCTGTCTTTGCCACATGGCTGTCAAGTACTGTCATTTTGTTAGCATTACAATGTAAAGTCATTTTTAATCTATTCAAGACATGGATAATTGCTGCTCACTGTGATCAGTGAAAGCCTGTGATAAAATGCTCGCTCTCATTTGAGACTAGGATTTACATTATGTGAGATATCTAGCAGTTTCTTGCTCATAATCTTGTTTGTTTTAAATACTGTGTGTTTATATGCTGATATTTTAATTAAAGGGAAGTATCTGACTAAACATCTTCATCTCTAATTTTAGTAAAAAAGAATTAGCTCTGATTACTTTGTAACTTGGCCAATGTATCAAATCACAGGCTTACTTCTCTGCAACCAGTCATGCTACTCTGTCTTGCCTTGGTTACATGTAGATTTTTATAGCTACTAAAGATTTTGACTGACTCCTGGCAGTTTAAATAGTCAGTTATTGTGAAAAGAACATTATTCAACATTTACAATACTTTTCAATCTCCTAAGAGATGAAATCTGCCCAAACAGCAGGCCATATCATTCCCAGTGTGTCTGAGGACAGGTTCACATGTTTCTGTTGTGCACTTTTTCTGCAATACAGATATGGAAAGTTGTGCTAAGTTACGTTCTACCCTGGGTAGGTGAGTGAGGAGGGGTTTAAGATAGAAACGTGAGTGTCCTGGTCCTGAAGAGTTAGGATCAGGACCTGTGAAAAATGAATCAGCTCACATTCAGTGTATTTTTAAGTTCAGATCTCAAGGAATCCTTCAATTAAACTGAGTAATGAAAACTTGAAATTCCTTATTTTCAGGGGTTTTTAACTGAAAACAGCAGATCAGCTTACAGTTTTTTTCTTCCTTCCTATTATATTGAAATAGCTGGTGGCAAATAATATAATTTTATAAAGCACTCAGATGTTTTTTCGTGATATTATGTAATATGCTAAAATGTACAAAGTACACTTTTAGAATAAGTGTCCAGTAGGTTGAAACTATCTGAATTATACTAAACAGATCATGCAAAGTCTCAAAATGGAATTATGCAAAATCTTAACAATTATGGAAGTTTAAGCTTACATAAACTCATGGTCATGCTATTTGTTTTAGAAATTATGATAATGAAGGTTTTAGTTGAATCTTCTATCACATTTTAAAGCTGAAGTTAAATATGCATATTAAAGATAAACAATCATAATCTGTGTTTAGCAAAAGTTTCAAAACTCTTTTTTTACACCTATGCAGAAATTTTTATTTTTTTTATTAAAATATATGCCTAAACTGAATAATGAAAATGTAAAAGGACAACCACAAAATGACAGTAAACAATTAGTTCACAAAGCATCAGTATTAAACATGTTCATGCTACTTATTTTTAATGTTGATGTTCAACACTTCAGCACTGCTGTGCTGATCCTAAACCTTCAGATAGTGGCAAATTGTGCATTTCTGTTGTGAAGTGTATGAACACAAGGGTTATGTTGAGAGTGTTCAGGTATTTGAGGGGTCTTTGCATCCACCCTATGGTTCTTGTTTGCTCCTCATGGCTGTGATTAGAGCTGTTCCCACTTGCCCTGCCTGCCGGGCTGTTGCTCTCCCCAGCAAAAATAGCTGCAGATATAAACCACTCTGATTTACATGGGGATGTGCCTGGGACACATCCAACCTTGCAGCTGGAAAGAGTATCTTTTTCCCAACATAGATATAGCTGAGGTGAATATGCTGCCAGGCAAATTTGATTTCAAATGGAATCAATTTCTGAAATCATTTAGAAACAGTTTCTAAATGCATCTAAATTCCTCAGATGATAGAAAGGATTGTGTGTGGCAGATAAGAAGACACATCAGTTGCCTTACTGGTTTAAAACAGTGTTCCTTCTATCTAAATCCCATAATGCAGAATTTCTGTCATTTAAAATGGCAGTAGCTGCTGGTATTGTGGTTGCTACCTGTAACAACAGCACAAGTGTAGAGTCTGAGAATGACATGTGAGTTTTGAGGACAACGTAACTCTCAAAGATGTTCAGAAAACGCCATTAAGCTGGAGCTTTCTGAATGCCTGGTATTTAGAGCTACTCATAGAATTAAAATTAAAATCCCTATATACTTTAAAGCAAAGACATTTGATAGATTATATAAACAGATTAAAGATAGGCCTTCAGTACTGCTAATAGTCAATGTTTATTGATGCTGAATTGTGCTTTTGTTGTTGGAAGTCTTCTGGTCTCTCCTGCTCTTAGTATATACCTTTTGCTTACTGAACCTGGGAAACTTTCTCCCTCTTGGTGATATGGTGCCTTTGCTGGAACCAAGGGGAGGCAGAGGAGTAAGCTCTCTGATAGAAAGGGGAAAAATCCTGGACTAGACAAAAATAAAGAAGAGATTGAAAAGGGCAGCCAAGAACTGGAAGGGAGGGAAATAATGATCAATCATTAAGCATGGAGTCTGGAAGCAGGAAGAGAATCAAAGACACCAGTAGGAACAGGAGCTAGTGGCTGTGAAGGAAGATGCAAACTGAGACAGATGAGAAGTAGAGTAGAGAAGGAAGCTTTCAATGATACAGCTCTCCCAACTGAAAAAGCGTATCACTGAAATGAAAACTTTTCATGGAAACGTATCAGGTTTTATAGGAAAGATGTCTCAGGTCTAGAGGCTGAGGGAGAGCGAAAGCATTGCAAAGGTGCCCGAGTTCCAATAGAAGAAACTCTGAATGATGGTATAATAGTGGCTGGTGTGCATGAGGCACTTCTGTAGACAACCATAATCCTGGTATTGGCACCTAAATAACACTCTTTCACTCTTCTAATACAGCCCTTTTAGTATAATTATGTATACATACAAATGTATTACATTTTGAGGGATGAGATAGAAATTTTGTAGTAATTGTTTCCCCGGTCAATAATTCTGGTTTATTAAATTGCTAATAGTTGTCTGCTAAGAAAGAAACACACATGCGCCAAAAAGAAAAGTTGTAGATGCCCCATCCCTGGAAGTGTTCAAGGCCAGGTTGGATGAAGCTTTGGGCAACCTGGTGTAGTGGAGGGTTTCCCTGCCCATGGCAGGGGGGTTGGAAACTAGATGAGCTTTGAGATCCCTTCCAACCCAAACCATTCTATGATTCTATGATTTGAAATAAGAGAAATATTTAAAAATTAAACAGAAAGAACAAAAAGAAACATATTTAGGACAGGTGAGCAGAAAGAGACCTTATGAGAATACTTCTAGAAAGGCATCCTGTGATCTGCTAAACTTATTTAACTTTCTCTCTCTTAAACATATACTTTTTCTATGTGAATAGATGAATCCCTGGGAAAATAATGAACAAATTTTACTACCATGACTTCTTGATTTTGATGTATATTTAATTACTTCTTGGCTTTATTATTCATGCAATTAGACCTAATCCAAGTTTTATACAAATGGAAAAAGAATCCTTTTCAGATCTTAGTTTTAAAAATTCAGTATTGTCTGAGTCTTTCTAAATTTCTATTCTGAGAGTAGTAACCTAATTCTGAAAACTGGATAGTGAGAAATCATAATAATTTTATGTAAATAGTTTCTCCATTTTTAAAATACTATTTAAAAATTTTTTTTGAAGTAAAAACCTTATTTTATTTTTATAAAATAAAAAGTAAAATTAGTTCTCCTGTCTTCTCTATGGTGACATCCTTCAGGTAAGGATCAAAAACTATTAACAATTTTTAAATTTTTCATGACTTATGGAATCAACTAGTACAGCATTGGAGGAATAGATAGATTTATTTTGAGAGAATTGAAAAAGAGTCAGTTGAGGATGCCTTGAAGAATGGATGCCCAGTTACATTTAGATGTGGAGTATGTGCTGGGAGACTGGTTTCCTCTCATAAGTCCTTATATCTTGTCATGAGCTCATTCTGTGCCTCCCATTCAAGGTCATGATCCCTATGAGGGAGAGGGGAAAGGGGAACAAGTATGTGTTTGGTTACAAAGTTATAAGAATAGAAGCAGAATTGTTTCCACTTTGCAAAATTATCGAAGAAATAAAAATAGATTTTATGTATTAAAAAAGCCTGACTGGATTTCAAAAGTGATAGAAGTACATCTTAAAATGGTCTGATTTTTCTAGTGAATTAAATATGTACTTTACTGTTGACTTCAATATATTTTGTTCATTTTTGACAGATGAAAATTTGGCACTTTGTTTCTTTGATCTACCTTTTTGCTAAAGCAAAATAATTGGAAAATTACTGAAATATTATTAGCTAAAGCTTACACTGGAAATCTATTTCTTCTTGCAGTCATGCAGAAGGAGTTTTATTTTTCTGTTTAGTTTCAGAATTTTTTTTTTATTATTAGCAATTATCATTACCAAAGCTTTATTTGGAACTGTTACCTTTAAATTAGTTTTCATTTTCAAATATCAGCCTCAAATTTCATAACACATTTTTATTTGTTCAATAAACAGTGTATTTGATATTTCTCTTAAAGCAGATTAAAATAGATACAGAACTACCCACTTGTTCAACTCAAATTATTTTAAAATATTGAGTAAGCATTAATATTTATCTTGAAAAGGAATCAATTTTGATTGATAACTGTATGTTTAAACAACATCTTTGAAAACATGCAGTTTATCAAGATGTATTGTTTACTATTAGATCCAGTTAATCAATATGTAAATTACCTGCCTGGCTATTTAAAAGAATATGATTTGTCATGAATTATATGAGCTCTAGTTGGAAAATCTGACACAAGGCTATGCAGTCACACTGATAGTCTTTCCTCATTTTTATTTTCTCATACATTTACACCTGTTTTAACTCAGAACCTAAATCCAGATGAAGTTGGTGAAAGCAGGTGAAGGATAAGAATAGGACTAAGAGGTCATAATCTCCTTAGTATTTCTAAATTGAGATATATAACGTGATCTATATGTATCAAATTGCATTTTATGGACACAATTAGTCCATGGTAGGTCTATCTTTCCTTCAGGAGGCAGGAAAAGTCTGGAAATGATAGTGAGTTTCAATCCCGTGAATTACACAGTCACCAGAAACAAACATACTGCTCACATACAGGAGCAACATTTCTTCCTGGGAGAAGCTGTAGGGGAAAAAAAACCAAACAAACAAACACAAAACCAGCATAACATCCCTGGTTTTTTTTTCTGTTCTTACATCCCTTTGAGGACAAGTCTGAGCTGTTAGAGTGGTACAGTTTGAAGATCTCATTTAACCTCCAACTCCAGGACCGGCTATCCGGGTGGCACATACCTGGGGATAGTTTTAGCATGCAATAGATCTAGTTACTTCTGCAAAGAAAATATGCCTTACAAGGGCAAGGAGAGAGGTTTTCAGGGACTATCTTGTGTTATAATTCCTTTTTGTTAACTATAAATATGTGACCTGTGTCTGTATTTTAGCTAGTCCAGGATCCTCCAAAGGAATCCTGGAAGACATATCATTCTCTCCACTTCTTGGTTTCCCCTTAAAATATTCTATTCTTAACATAACAAAAATTATGACATTTTGTGGTTATTTTCTTATTAGTGTGTCTAAGGACAAAAAAGCATTTATACAGGTTTCCATGGAAAATTACGTATTTATGAAGATCTGACCTCTAGCAAACTGTGTGCTTTTATTCTTCACTCTGGAGCTGCAGCTGAGGATGAGGTCTTCTTCAAACTGTATCTCTGTCACAGCTTGTGATGTCATGCATTCTGCAGCTGTAAACAGAGGAAATGAGGTTGTCCTGATTGTATAAATGAACTTTATTTGGCCTTATCAAAAGCATTTGCCCAAGATCAGGACCAGGAAGGAGAGTGAAGTGGCAATGCTGTGGCAAACACTCTTAGGAATTCCTAGCACGATCAGGGGTCAGGAACTGGAAGCTGTGGCAGGACATCTTGAGTCTTAAATCTCAACCAAATGCTATAACAGCCAGCTGCAGATGACTTTTTTTTATTATGCCAGCCATGTGGACTGCTCACGGTGTAATTTGGGAATTGCAGGATGTGGAGACAGACGCTTCTGTAGCTGGCATAAATTTACACTGTTGCTTATCCCAGAAGGCACACGAAGGGAAGGGAAGCACAGAACATTATTTTCTTGTTGTTCTATCCTATACTTTTCTATTCCTGGATTCAAGGATCTCCTAGTCTCTGTTTAATCTGTCTCCAGGAACACTGAGGTAGTGAAGGACAGCCCTGACTCTAAGATACTGCTACACCATGGAGATTCCCTGTGGCTGAAGGTGATGGTCTATAGCTGTAAACTGTTAGAATGGTCCCAGCACAGTTCATCCCCAGCACAACTAGCTCTCACCCAAAGCAATTCCTATGTTTGGTCTTGGAGTTGTCATGAGCCAGAGATAGCAAGCCACTGAGCAATTTGCCGGTAGTTCCTCTGTTTTGAAGGCTGGAGAAGTGTAATTAGCATAGGTTTGGCCAGAGTATGTAATTTTGCCTTTACCCTTGAGTGTATCAAGTTTCCACTTGCAGCTTTTGGTGGGCTGTAGAAGAATGTTCTGCTGTTGCCTAGGTCTTCATAAACACAAACAGGCATGATTAATTCTCATGCCTGTCAGAAAGCCCATGTGCCTTTCAATAGTATTTTTGTTCTTATGGTCTTCACTGCTATTTTTATATACTATTCTTTTCCTTAAATGTTACACATATTTTTAATTAATTCCTATGTCATTCCGTTGTAGAAGATTACTGAAATTTGAAGGTTATTTCTGTCTTGCTAAGTTTCTTGTCTTGAATTCCTGGGATTAATTTTTGGTTTTGTTTGTTTTGGTTTGGTTTTTTTTTCACTTATAACAGAGTTAGCTACTGTTTACATGTTTTATTTTTAATTCCCATCAGTTTCAGTTATTGTTCGTATTTCTGCCATTATTTTGTTCATTTGCTTTCCTGCTTACAATTTAATGCACTTTTCAAAGCTGCTTCATTTTGCCAAAAATACTTTACTGTTAATCAGGAAAAAGAGGAATGTATTTCCTAGGTTATTTTGACATAAATATGAGAAAGAGAATGGAAATGAGAGCTCCCACTGAGAAGTGAGCTGTGTCAAAAGGCAGCATGGCCCATGTTGGTGGCCCACGACTGTGTAAAGGAAGAGTTAGCAATCAAAGCACCGAAGGAGAGCACACACAATACAGACCCATCAAGCTCTAGATTCTAGTTTTTGAAAGTGTATAATTCAGCTGTCACCTGGAATTACTGTTTGTTTGTCAGTCCAGGTGACTGTGATGTCTGCCTTTTCCCATTTCTGTTGATTTATCAGGAAAATTGATAATGCAGTATGTTGCTGAAGCCAATTACCTGTCATGTTGTTGTTTTATATCTTTGTTGGAGAAATGGACAGTGGGATCGAGTGCAACCTCAGCAAGTTTGCAGATGACACCAAGTTGTGTGGTGTTGTGGACACGCTGGAGGAAAGGGATGCCATCCAGAGGGACCTTGACAGGCTGGAGAGGTGGGCCTGTGAGAACCTCATGAAGTTCAACAAGGCCAAGTGCAAGGTCCTGCACATGGGTTGGGGCAATCCCAAGCACAAGTACAGGCTGGGTGGAGAATGGATTGAGAGCAGCCCTGAGGAAAAGGACTTGGGAGTGCTGGTGGATGAGAAGCTCAACATGAGCCAGCAATGTGCACTGGCAGCCCAGAAAGCAAATTGTATTCTGGGCTGCATCGAAAGAAGCGTGGCCAGCAGGTCGAGGGAAGTGATTCTGCCCCTCTACTCAGCTCTCTTGAGACCCCACCTAGAATACTGTGTTCAGCTCTGGAGTCCCCAACACAAGAAGGACATGGAGCTACTGGAGCGAGTCCAGAGGAGGGCCACAAAGATGATCTGAGGGCTGGAACACCTCTGCTATGAAGACAGGCTGAGAGAGTTGGGGCTGTTCAGCCTGGAGAAGAGAAGGCTCCAGGGTGATCTTATAGCAGCTTTCCAGTACCTAAAGGGGGCCTGCAGGAAAGCTGGAGAGGGACTTTTTACAAGGGTGTGTAGTGATAGGACAAGGGGCAACAGATTTAAACTGAAAGAGGAGAGATTTACATTAGATATAAGGAAGAAATTTTTTGCACTGAGGGTGGTGAGGCAGTGGAACAGGTTGCCCAGAGAAGTTGTAGATGCCCCATCCCTGGAAGTGTTCAAGGCCAGGTTGGATGAGGCTTTGGGCAACCTGGTGTAGTGGAGGATTTCTATGCCCATGGCAGGGGGGTTGGAACTAGATGATCTTTGCGGTCCCTTCCAACCCTAACCATTCTATGATTCTATGATTCTATGTTGTCACATTGTCTCTGACTTGTCCCTCACAATTCACTATCTCTTCCTTTATACTTAGATTCTAAGTTCCTTTGGAGAGAAACCATAGCTTTCTGTACCTTCATACCACACAGTATGATGAAATATTAGGGCTTGGAGTTTCTATTGTAAATTTATACTGTGTATTTAATGACTTAATATGAAATAAATTTGTTGTGTGTATGGAGTGTTATAGCATAAGGGCTAAAGGAAAAGTTAGATTAATTTCACTTGGATCAGCCAGAGATGATGTCCAATATATTTGAGGAAGTGTTTCCAAGTATTGTACTGCTGGTGGTAAAAATTCCCGAAGCTATGTATGCATGGGATTATGTATTTGTGTTTCTTAATATTTTCAAATGACATAAAAGCACCAGATTGCTTTGTCAGGTTTTGATAGTTTAGTTCTTGTCCCTTCAAAAGAAGTTTACTGGTTTAGGCTTCTAAGCCTGACTGACTTTTGAGAGAGACATCTGAAATTAGTCTCCTAAGTTGGGATACAGGAATTCCAACTATAGAAATCAATAACTCTGTCCTTGAGGATGAATCCATCCATTGGATTTAGGTATCAAGATGCAGACTACTTTTGGAATTAAAAATTCCCAAAATATTAAGACATTCATGGGGTCTAGTTTAGCATGATTTAGTTTAGTTTAGCTGCAAGGGGCAGCTTTCTGACGTGATTAGCCTTGCCATGTTAACAGATCCGATGGAGGGTATGGCTGATGATGCATATCTCTCATCTGGGTCCCAGCATGATTTTTTTTTGATTGAAAATAGTGCAGTAGATGCAAGAGGCATTGCCGCCTCGTACTTTTAAGCCATGGGGAATCATTTATGACATTACCGCTACCATAGAAACCTATTTCAACTCAATAGAAATTCCATTTGTGGAAAAAGCTTTTGAGTCTGATTCATTCATACTCCTAAGAGGTTTGCCAATGCAATCAAAACTTCTGGAAACATTTTGCAGTCCCTCGGAACAGTAGTTTTATTCAGATGCTTTGAAATCCTGGGTGTATCCACGATGTTGTCCTGTGGTCTGTCCTTTTAGTGGAGCCCCAACATAAACTTTCTCCACACATACCTACACAATATCATCAGTCTCTAAAGAAGTGAAGAAATCTGAGAGAGCTTTTGAATTTCTGCTGCTGAGTTTTCAGAATACCAGAGCCCAATACTCTCTGATCAGGTTCTTTTAGATATTACATATGAGGAAGGTTTAATGTTTGATACCACATTTACTTGTTGGAAGATATTTGACGTTGCCTGGGATTTTGATTTAGAAAAATGATATAGCAATATTCTGAAATCGAAACGCAAGAGCAATATAGCAATCACACTATACAGTCAAATCACATAGCGAATATAATTCCCATGACCGTTCTCTACGTGGTAACTGGCATGGCACTGAGCATTCCTGGTTCCTGGGAAGGAATAGATAGGTTGAAGCCAGCTCAAACCTGTTGCTTTCTTCAAAGTCAATTTTGTTGTTTGCTCAATATGCAAGCCACATATACAGCTTCCCCATGCCCATCTCAGGAAGATGATGCTTTCCATTGATTATTTTAGAGAAGGACATTTACATAACAAGTTGACCCACTCAACTGGTACAGCCATTTATCTACAATAAAGATCTCCTTGGTGTTGAGATAAGTTCAGCTTCCTTTATGGTCACTGTGGCCACTTCCAACAATCTTTTCTGAGCTTCATGAGCACATCATCCTTGTCTGACTTCTCTGAGCTTTGTTTCATTGTAGGAGTTTGTTGATCGATCACACAGAATCAGCAATATTGCAAATTACAGCAAATATTCTTGGAAGAAGAAAAAGAATATGTTAAGCAGTTTCTAAGTGCATCTTCCTCATCCCTTAACAAGCCCAAAGGGCCACATTCAGATAATAAAGCTGAAGTCTGTCAAATTTGCATTTTGGTCAACACTTCTGAAATACAGAAGACCTAATATGGAAATTTCATCAACAGACAAATAGAAATATGATACTGCACATAGGAAAGGTAAAGAAGACATCAATCATATGAATAATTCTTTTTATTGCATAATTATTCTCTGATACAAAACCAAAGATTTTATTTTAAATGTTTTATAAAGATATCTATAAATACTATCCAGTTATTACAGAGAAGACCTTAAGAGAATAATTTAAAAGAAATAAAACTTTTCATTTTTATTTAAAAATTCTTAAAAATTAAAAGTTCCTAAAAATTCTTAACAACCTAAAGTTCTTATGCAAACTGTTGTTTGAAGATCCAGTAGACTGCATGTATATATGTTCATACAGTTTTACATAAGCTACCTAATAACAGAGAAATAAAATTATTTAAATCTTTACATAATTTGTAGAAAAAGAGCAAATCAAGTTGAATGGGTTTCCTGAGGTAAAACAAAAGATATAACTTTGTGCAAAGCTCAGCATCATCAGACGGAAAGGATATTTTCAAGTACTTCTATTTCAGCAGATATAGGCTTGTGTGTCTGTGTATATAAAGTGCAAAAAGGGAGAGCTTTTATTATCCCCTTTATTTTTGCAAAGCAGCCTCATTCAGTTCTCATTTTTCATTTTTTCCTCTTGAGAAAGTCTTTTAATATGATTGCAATGCTTGGGGTTTTGATTTGGTTTTTGGTTTTTGTTTTCAGAAAGCTCTAAAAGGGGATAATGAACACTGAAATATTTTCCCTGCATTTTAATTAATCTAGTTTTATTAGTTTGGGCCACTGAATGCAGCTGAAAAATAACTCCAAAATCTAAAGAAGGAACTATATTTTTCTTAGATGTGCATTTACTCTCTCCCACATTAGAATACATTGCTTTCTTAGTGTATAAGGCATACATATTTCACTTGAAATAAAAATATTGCATTAACTTATACTATAGCTCAGGGGCTTATTCATAAAGTTTGTAATAAAATTTTGAATAACAGAGACTGGAAATGGAAATCCTAGATAACACACAGCTGTATAGAGTATTGAAAACTAATTGATTCAAAAAAGATGAGAAGTAAAAGAGGTGCCTCTAGGTGCCACCTTCAGTTCCATAATATGAACTGCTTTTCTTGCATTCTAGTAGTGCTAAAATTGGTGTCTACCTACATAGATATCTTCAAGACTTTTAGTAAATTTATATGTGACAATTGTGTACTAAATATAGTGCAGGCACCTAGCCTGTTGGCTGACAAAGTCAGATTTTCAGTTCATCAGACAAGTCAAGACTCAGACAGAGTGCTCTGCCCAGGTACACTGAGGCATTACCTTTCCACGCTGTAGGTGGTTTAGCACCCAGGCAGGGATTCTGCCTGCAGGTTACCCACAGCCAGTTTACAGACAAACTGTGAGAGAGTTACGGTACCCAGGAGAGAGCTGAAGGTGGTCTGAGTTATGGACTGCATGGCACACCTGGGACAGTGTTTTACAGGCAGCTAGGATGTAGACTTTGGCATGTAGCAAGAATCTCTGGAATTATCTTCTGCTTTGTTCCTGATGCCTGCAGTTCTTTAATTTTTTACCTCCTCCTTGACACAGTCTTTGTTAAATGATATAAACTCAGAAGTGCTAAACTAGATTGTGGCTCAAAACATATATATTCAAGACTTTTTGTAAACTAATGGGTGATGGCTATAAACTAAATATATTCCAGGCAATTAATTTTTGTGGTGTCAGAGATTTCAGGGCGTCAGACTAAGAGGACTGCATGTCTCTAAATCAAAGTTTACAAATTGTAGCGTAGTATGATTGCTGTAATTTTTAGTTATCTTTAACTAAGTCCCATTGCTTTTTTCACAAGTAGCAAAGCACATACATTCCCTAGACAATGGGAAACTAGTGAGGTATCATGTTCTGCAGGATTTATGTTCTTGTTTATATAAATCTTGCTTTTATGACCAAGAAATTAATTTTCATATATGAGTGGCATGATTCAATGCTGTAACCTTAATTCATTGTCTACCTTTTTCCGTATCAAAAGTACTAAATCATGTTTTTCTTGCTTGAAATATTTCTCTACAATTATAAGAAATTTTCCCCTTTTACTCAAGGAACTAAAAGGTAAATGTTTAACATAAATGGCTTACTATAGAGTTTTGTTGGTAATTTATGCAAACAAGTAACTGTTCCGTTTTACCAACTTTAAACTAGTGCAATAAATTATATTCAGGAAAGGCTGTAATCTATTAAATTTTGCTTTTCACTGCCTTTTAATATCCACTTGATTTCAGTGATCACTCTTTTCTCAGCTTTATCACGATGACTATTTTTTTTTCATAGAAATGCAAAATAGTTGATGAGTGAAGGGAGGTTCCTTTATTTACTTTTATTTGCTTTCTAGTTTATGGACTAAATACTTCCAGATAATTATTTACAAATTTATCTCCTCCTTTTGCCCAGCTGCCCGTCAAAGAAAGTATTAGCCACATTCAGAAACCTGACAGAATAAGCTGTTTGAGCAAGTTAATTGCTATTAGCTATTAATTGCTTATCAGTTTACCAGGGCAAGCAGAGAGTTTAGTACAGGACTACCATATGGATACTTTGGTGATACTTAAACCTAACAATCTTAATCTCATTTGCGAGTGCTGGCTTTTAGAGTCATGTTGTGGCATCGTGGTCTCATCCACTGCTATGGGGCTGAGAAAGGTACCAGAGTAAGGCATCTTGGCTAGAGATGTAGGAAAGAGTGCCTTGTTGCGAGCTTCTCATAAGCTCATGGGTTCTAACTGTGGCTTTCTGCTCAGCTACAGTAAAAATTTCTGTCTTAAATTAATATGCTTTTCAATTATAAATTGGCATCAAAGGACTGGTAAGTTGGGTCTAGGGACTGACTTTTAGAAGCTAAGTCCTTCAAAGTCTTTCCACTTTTGTGATTCAGTTTGATTTCTTTGCATCCATGGGCTTCAGGAAGAGGAGTACCAGGGCAAAAGGAGGAGGAGAATATAACCATAAAGTCTGGAAGCACTCTTTACTCCTATGGGACACTAAGCTTCAGCACATGTCTAGTTGTATATTGTGGTTGCTGTCTTCCAGTTGTCATGAGAAATATAAACAGTCAATTTAGGAAAGACAGAATTTTATCTGATTTAGCAATATTGCGTGATAATATGTACCTATGCAAACAACTTTGGGAAGATTTATGAGGTTACAGTACTAATGCATTTCAAACCAATTGGCAATTATGAGCATGCTCTGAAACAAGTATTCCATTTCTGTTGGATTTCTAGTGTTTGCCTTTGTTTGGATGTGTACTTGTCATTTTTATAATGGTCTTGTTTCTGGAAATATCCTATAATTAAATATACCCAGGGAAAATTATGTATTTAACATACACTTTTTTTTACATATGTTAGCTAGTTTCTAGGTTTTGGTTTGTTTTGGATTGTTTTTTTTAAATTTCTGAACCTTGGGGCTTAGCACACCTTGGAGAAATGCAAATAATAAACTGAATATTATACAGTAGAATGGAAGAAGTTTGTGAAGTATTTCTGTGCAGTGAATCTGACAGCCATATCTATGGATAGGTAGGAATGAGTCTCTATGCATTCTATTTCACAGGGGAGCCATAATATGAACATGGTTTGTTCATGTTGCAAATGCACCAAGATTTCTAAGACTCAATAATATTAAATAGTATTTTCCATTTCTCTTCATGTTAGCTACTTTGAATGCAGAGTGATAAAGAAGGTCTAAGTTATAGTCTGAGTCTAGTGGGTTATGAGATTTAAACATAGCTGATCAAAGTGTTTAATAGTCTGTATGTGTGCGTTTCTGCATGTGTTTCACTAAATCATTAGTAATTTTTATTTCCTCTCCCCTTCATATAACTCTTTCAGATCTTGTGGTGAGAGTTGTAATCCTAAACTGAATTTTCCTGAACAGAAGAGCTCAAGGCAGTCATGTATACTCTGTCCTGAACGTTATCATCTGTGTTTATTTAGTTATCTGGAGACACAACGTAGTAAGAGGAGACAAGATGTAATATTGAATTGGTAGTAATATAGTAGGGTATTGAACTTCAAACAGAAACAGTAGCTCTACAGCACCTCAAAGGCAATGGGCTTGTTTGAAGTGTAAGTTTCATTCAGAGCACTAGATCTGGATCAGCAAATCTGATTTAGTTCTCAAAGTGACAGTCACATTTCAAACAAGCCCGACTGCTTCTGAAGTGTATGTATGAAGATTAGGTAGCAAACCTTGCTGTAGCACACGCTTATAGCAAATATTTTAAACATAACTTAAAAAAAATCTCTATCCCATTTCTGAATTTTCCTTTTATGAAGAAACACAGATAGTGTTAGATGAAGTTGTCTAAGTTATATAACTAAATTAATAAAACATTCTTCTAGTTTATGTATTTTGTAATGTTTATGTGAGGTGATCATACGCATGTGTGAGTAGTTCTCATAAGATGTGCAACAAAACTCAGGAAAGTGCATACATTTGTCATCAGAACAGATGCCACACCACTTTTTAGAAGTCACAAACTAGGTCCCAATTTTGGGGTACTGTCCTGCTGGTAGTCCATGCTGTTCTCTGGCATTGCACAGGCACTACTCATGCCTGAATGAATAAATAACAAGATGCGGACAGAGAGGCATGAATTGCCTGGGCTCTGAGCAGAATCACCCTCTGGACCACCTGTCCAGTGGGCAGCTCAAAAATTTAGAGCTAATAGGCCTTATTTTGATGAAAATTTTTTATGTATTGAATGCAATCACCAGAGTCCTGCAGAGCTCTTGATAAGCAGTATTTTTTCTTATATATTGAACTATTTCTCATATCCAAGAGTACACTATGTATAGAAGATGTAAGTTATGATTTTTTTTCTCCTTTCATGAACTCAGCACATTATTGAACATCTGTGAAAATGTCCTTTCATCAAAATTTCTGATTTAGTGTCCTGTTTTTCTGAAATCAAGAAGACACTTTCTATTTTTTTTTTCTGACTCAAAATAAATAAATTCTTTTAGGATAACAAATATTTTTATCATTATCACTATTAACTACTGGACTTTATCAACTTCCTTCTTTAGAGAGAAAAAGATAAGTTTACACAGTACATTTTCAGAATTGAAAAACTGCTGTGTTTTACATCAATTATCCCGTATTCTTAAAAAAAAAAAAAAAACCACAAAAAAAACACAAAACACCACACAAAGCTTTGAAAGACTTTAGTAGTGGGTGATAGCATATGGATGAAATTGCCAGTGTCTGCATGTTAACATAATTTTAAGATGTATTATTAATCTTTTATCTTTAATATGTAAGGCACAGAGGCTGGCCAGATTTTTGTTAGTTGTGCAATTTCTGATATAGAAGATGCCATTCCTTAATTTGATGTTCCTGACACCTGTAAGTACATTGTATATTTTTCCTCAGTACAAAGTCTATGTCAGTAATTACCAATTCATCATATTTCTTGATGAAGAATGTCTGCAACTATCTATCTTGTTTTCTCTACTGAAGTTTTTAAAGTTCATTGTAATAGTGTAGACCAAATGAAAGATTACTGTTAACAATCTCAGTATATAAAACAAGGTTTGAGCAAATTTTAATGTAACTTCTATTGTTCATAAAAAAGCCAAATGTTCTATTAGATTGCTGGAAAGAGCAATATTGTGATTCTTTCTTGAGGTACATATTTATATTTGTGGGTATTAGATAACTGTTTAGACTAACTGGAAAGAGAGCAAATCAGCATAAGAAAAAGTCATTTGTTTTCAGTGTAAGGATCAGTAAAATGTTTCTACAAAACAAACCACTCACAGCAAAGTTTCTTGTCAAACACAAAGCAAGTTAGTGGAATCTATGGCTTAAATTAACTCCAACAGAGACACCAAGAAAGTGCTATGTGTAAATGCAATTTCATCATAGAAGTTGATACACACTGTAGTGATCCAAACTAAAGGATCAACCAATAGAAAGTACTTTAGTAGAATTCACAGTAATGAAACTGTATATATGGATTCATTGTCATGGACTCAAAAAATGGAACTATCTTCCAAATATCATTTATTCCATCTCCATTCTTTGAGACAAGACCATAAACACTCATAGGTATTTGTCTGAATTGTTACTGAAAGCATATCACTGCACAATTCCTGTATAGCCAGGTTTGTTGCTTAACTATTATTATAGAGGGTTTTCCTAATGTCGCCCTGAACTGCCTTAGGTGCAATTTAACCTGATTATTTATGCCCCACTCTCAATGCACACAGAGAATAATCACTCTTGTCATTATAACAAACAACTTTTTGCTTATTGGACCAACATTACTTTGTCTCCAGTTAAACTTCTGTTTTCCAGAGAAAATAATATGTCCTTTTTAAGCCATCTCCTCTACATTTCATTATATTCTCATTTGAATTTCCTGGTATTCATCCTGACTCTGGTCACTTGTCTTATTACCTTCCCCAAGAACCAAATCATCTCATACTGCTCCAGTTGAATACAAGCACTTAGAAAAGTAGAATAATTACTACCAATTTATATTTGTTATTTCCACAATTTTATTTTTGGGAGAAGGCTGGGGGAGGTGATAGTCACCAGTCCTATGAACTATAAAGTGATCTCTGATAGCTAAAGTTGGGAATTTTATTTACTTCTCTCAAACAAGCTTTGGTTAGACTGGGACCAGTCAGACCAGAAGCGGACATCTATAGTGTAAAAGAAGTCATTTTTCCAATTGCCTTTATAGGAGTCATACCGAGAAAAATAGGATATTCAAAGGTGTTCTTTTCAACTCAAAAGAGATATCTACACCATGGTGGGTCGATCCTGGAAGTACCTTTATTCCTCTGTACTACTCTTGGGTGACCAGCTTGGATATAGATTTTAATACAACATACCTTTCAAATTTGGTTAGATAAATCCAAATCAGAAAATCTAATATTTGCATACTCAAGCATCAGTTGGAACCTGTTGGAGCCTGATCAGGAAAAAGATCAAGTACAGATTACGTGAAGAGATCAGTTGATGGATGAGATCAGTTAGTAGACTTGATTTTGGTTTTAGCTTGACAAATCTTTTTCTGATAAAAAGAAGAAACCATTTTTTTTTAAGATTTTTTGTTGGAACTGAGTATGTATGTTATTCTGAAGCTTGGGAATTGTTATTCAAAATAATAGAATTAAACATGTTCGCGTTTTCTCTGTCCTTCTCTTTTTTTATAGTTTTTTACATACTGAGCAAATTCATAAAAAAAAAAAAAAGGAAAACAGTGTAAACCAGCCAAAATATCAGATATTTTTCACTTGATTTTATAAAGTGATGAAAAAAAATTTACTGTTTTTAAATATATTTAAAACATTAAATGATTTAATGTTAGTTATTTAGTACACTATTTCAAATTCTGAAGGAAAGATGTGTTCTGAATCAGAACAGCAGACTTGTTGACCTATTATTAATAACTGAATGGTGATCATGGATAAAATTTACCCAGAGACAATGCTGAGGAAGAAGGGAAGAAGATAAGTGTCAGAACAGCATGCATTCCCCAAAATGAGAGAGAAGGAAAGATCATGCTGTATTGTGTCAAGTTTGCCTGGAAGAAAACAAGATGCTGTGCAGAGAAAGAAGTTGAAGCTAGAGAAGTAAAGAGTTTGAAAAATGAGTCAGGCATGCTAAAAATCAACCAGACTTGTAAGCTGGAATCGGCACCAAAATAAGCTGCACATTCCTTACCAACATTATAAGACAAAGCCCATTCTGTTTACTGGTAAGTATGTGGTGCTTCTTACAGTCACCCTTCATATATCCTCTCTGTCAGGATTTATTTTAGGTTATTTCTCTGGGCCATGTACTGACCTCAATCTGCCTTATGATGAGAGTTGTATGTATGTGTGTATGTGCTGAAGCTGTTGTACACTCTGTGAAGCACTTCAGTAATTTGCACATTGTCCAGGGTGATTCCCTTTACAACTTTCTGTTTATTTTAATCTTGCAAAAAAAAAAAAAAAGGATGAAAAGCGTAACGTAAAACTTCGTGCTGGCAATGGGAGGTTGTAATCTTGTAATTCAACACTGCAATTTATTCTTTGCTTATGGTACTGCTCTGTAACCATTTCTCATATTTAGTATTTAAATATCTGGAAAAATATAGTGCTGATGAATTAGAATAAAATCAATCCCATTTTCCATAAAATTATTTTATAAATTACTCAGTCAGCCATTTTAGATTATATATTGCTCTTTCGATACATGATAAATTTCTAACTGTAGAGTAGAAAACTGTCATCAGTTTTGATGCAGTGAAATATTTAATCAATCAAGACATACTGATGTAAATATTTCATGTTAAAGAGTGTTATTTGAAAATAATAATGTACTCTAGTCTGCAACATAACTATATCTGCAAATTACATAGTTTTAGAAGAAGTAAATTTGAATATCTGTGAAACAAAGGCATTGATTATTAAATGGAAAAAAAGGTTGATGGTACAATTTCCCTTTTTATATAGCTGATTCACTTCCATACTTCAGTAGTATGAGTTGAAGAAAAAATCACTACAACCTCAACAACACTTTCATCCCACTTCTGAAAAGTGTGCTTCTATAGTTTCTTACATGAGTAATACTTCTACAAAAGAATACAGTATGTATAGTAGAACATTCTGAAATATGGTCAATTAAATCACATTGTAAGCCATTCTGCAATTTCATCCTATACTATCTATAATATTATGATCTATTTAAAAGTCATCCACCTGAATTAAAAATTCAGCTTTATTATATTTACAGATGTTTGTATAAGCAATGTTTTAGCCCATCCCATTTCAGTAATAATCCAACAGCTGTTTAATTTGGTTACAGATCCTCTGTGCCTCAGTGTTCTCGTCAGTCAGAAGCAAAACACCGAAGACACAATTGTTATTATTTTCAAAGTAACAAAGTATGTTGGCCTTCACTGAGATATCTATTCCAAATCGAATCAATCTAGTTAACATGAATGCAAAACAAGAGACCTTTAACTTTTCCATTTGCTTTTTTTTAGGAGAAAGAAAAAAGGACTTTAATTTTATTCTTGTTCATAAATACAGGAGAATGACTCTAGTTTGGTAAAAAGCTTTATAGCTTAATACTAGGGATGACAAATAAGGAACATA
Source organism: Tauraco erythrolophus (assembly GCF_009769465.1). NCBI lineage: Eukaryota > Metazoa > Chordata > Aves > Musophagiformes > Musophagidae > Tauraco > Tauraco erythrolophus. The sequence goes on along the minus strand of NC_141468.1, from coordinate 47,169,707 downwards.
TTGAATTTTTAGCATCTACTGCCTTGTGCTTGAGATCATTTTTTTTAAGTTTTTGTGAACTCATATCTGCTATCATAATATGAAAAGTCTCACAGAACACAGGAAAATTTAGGTAGAAAAGTAAAAAACTGTTGTCAATTTTATCATGCTGTTTTTCCCTTGTGCTGTTTTATTATTACTATAAGTGTGAGTCCTAGCTTTGTTTGAACAGATCAATACTTACTGGGTGGACATTATTTTTCAGAAGGCATAAATTTTCATAATCAGTATACAACAGATACTACAGAGCACCAAATCTAAATTATTTAAAAATAGACAGAGTGGGAAAACATCATTAAACCAGCAGATTGCATACTTAATTCAGCACTATTCCATTAAAGAGCAATTGACTGTGAAAAAAAAACAGTCATGTCAACTCGTCACTTTTTAGCTGGTGTGTAAAATTTACGTTTTTACATGACAATTTTGCATGCTAATTTGGGAAATAATGGAAGACAGATTTGTCTTTGACTTTTATACTGATTAGGGAGTTAGACTTTGGTCAATGCTGGTGGTTGTACCGCTTTTTAACAATTATTCTAAATCCACATGAATTATATTCATGTTGTTATTGCCCTAGTTTCAAGTGAAAACTATCATGGCAGATTTGTGTGCATGTCTTCTGTCTGCAGTGTCAGATTTCTTCCTGAAGTAGTCCTTGGTGAGAAAATCATTGCCAAAAATTGAGCCATTGTCATAATACCCGTGTTGGTGGGAAGATTCGCTTTGGCTTCTAAAATCTGTAGGAATTAATCTTTATATGGCAACTGTCTAGTGTAGTGTGCTGGGTTTGTGTGAAGGGGTTCTGGTAATGGGAGAGGGGATTTGCTCCCTGTGACTTTCCTGGTATCGGAACCGGGTCAGACCCGTCTCTGGCCACCAGATCGAACTCCCATCCCCCTCGGGCCGGGGTTGAGCCAATCAGCGCCTCTGCAAATTGCCCTATTTAAGTTGGGGACAAAGGAACCAGGAAAGGTGCTTCACCCGGGAGTGAGGAGAGAAGGGAGGAGGGCACTGCCATGACATGTAGCAGAAAAGCTAGGCAGAATACATCACAAGTCCTGACAGTGATATGTTCTCCCCATGATCTTTAAATTTATCTAGAAGTACTATCATGTGGACTAAAATTTAAACAGATAACGTTGAAAGTTTCCGTTTGGTTGACTTTTGAAATATAATTTTGAATACTTTTGGTATTCTTGTTCTAAAAAATCATGAAAGTAACATGATACAGCTGTTGAATTTAGATGACATTTATGTAAAAGCTAGGTTACATATGCTGCAAAGCTAAACCAAAAAATATATATCCAAATTCATTCAATATGTTCAATGGCCTTAATCAGATATATTAATTTTATCTAGTACAAGACTTAGTTCTCTATCATTCTTTTCACATGTATTCTAGAAGCAAGTTTGTTGTTTCCTTTTTTTTTAAAGGTATTGAAACGAAATTTATTTTTGCTTAGAAAAAAATCATATCCAAACTAATTTGGGATCGCAGTCTTAATGGTAAATAATTCATTCACAATAGTAGGCCATCCACAGGGAGGCTACACTAATATGAGATGATTTTTTCTACCCAGAAAGTGATGGCTGAATAAGTAAATACTTGCAAGACTTATTTCAAAATCTAATATAGATTCAACTGAGTATTTAAGGAATGAACTCCTTCTTGATGGAAAGCTACATAGCATTTCTCCATTTGTCCTGCTTTCTGCTCAGTGAATGTATTGGGATTGTTAATTCTGTAACTGTTAACATTGGCTCTGAGCCTCTGAAAAGTTTTTTTTCTTTCTTCCAAGGAGCATTAACTATGTGCTTATGGGTGGGTAAGTGTTTGCTAATTTCAGAATTTCAGTCAGTGCCACATTTGTAAAACAAAAAATTAAAAAATATAGAGTATGGAATCACAAGTCCACTCTCTCTTACATAACAAAAATCTCATCCTCTTCATTTTTTTCTGTGAATTAATGAACTCTCACATTGTCATATTTAGTCACACTTTCCACATTTTAGGTATCTTGCAGACTAATAACCCAAACCACCATTGGTAATTTCTGGATAGTTTGAAGCATGTTTAGTGGCTATGTAAGAGCCACTAAGATCACACTTCAATAAAAGCACCTTATTCCATGTCTATGAAAGCATGGTGTGAGTCAAACAAAGAAACAGTTCAAATTAGAGATGCATAAAATTTGGGAACAGAAAGACTGAATGAATTTTGTTTACATTTATTTATGTAGAAGTACAGAAAACTCTCCATGCAAACAGCATCATAGTGCAAACAGATCTGATAAATCAGAGACTAATACAGAGACTACTATGCAATTTTGAAAGTATGACTTTTTTATGTATGAAAATACTGAAATTTTAGTCCTGAGATCCAAACAGATTTCCTGTTTTTACCTGGATCCTGTTACAATACAGTATTTCTGGGTACCTGTTTTCCAAGCTAAAACTGGTGTGCAAATGAACTCTCATTTTGAGCAGAAATGTAACAATAAGCGTTTCAGAAGACTGACACCAAGCCCACATATTTAAACCCTGCATTCAACCTAATCTAGAATCAAGGACTGTTATCATGGCTCTTCTGTAGCAAGAAGATAAACAGTGAATTACATTCAGAATTCTGTAGCGTTTTGTCTTGTTGAAATCTGTGTGCTGGTAATGGCAAAATTGCTAAAATAAATCCTTGGCCATTTAAAAAGTGTGGAGAATTTCCAACAATATTTCTGATGAAGGAATAATAAGAAAAGAAAGAAGGTACAATTTTTGCACAGAATTGGATTGGATGAAAACATAATAAAAGAAAAGTTAAAATTTCAAGGGAATTATAGTAGATAGTAATTTTCTATGTTAAATGAGTTACATCTAAACTTGTAGGAAAGCAAATCGGTTGACACAGCTTGTGTTGAATGTAAAATAGATTGATAAAGCATTACCATTCGTTCTCCATGCAGAGAGTAGTTCATTGATTCATTCCTGAAATGTACTGTGGTTCCAAGATGGAAAATCCAGAGGAGATTTTAAGATGAATCTCCCCAGTGTCTCTGAACCTCAATTTTATGGATTTTTTTTTTTCCTCACAAAATTTCTCCTTTCAGTAGCTATTTTATTTGTGGGGATGGGGAGAGGCTGGTTATATTTTCTTTTAAACTCACTCTGTACTGGACTGCATACACAGGCTGAACAGTTGCGCGTTGCAGCTAGGAGGTCTCAGAATTTATATTAGGTCATAAAAAATAAACCTCACGGGTCTTTTCTGGGAACAATAAGTAAAGCAAGCAGCATTTGCTAAGCCAGCCCCTACAGGCAGAGATTTAATGGCAAGGGAGCTGTGGTATGCCTTCCCAGCACAGCCCTGCTGCCAACACATCTGGCAGCACTGTCAGCCTGCCTGTCCCGATGGCCTCCCACTCTCCCGGGCACCCTCCAGCCTCTGCTCTGACTGTATCTCAGTTGCTTTACCAAGGGGAGTCCTTGGCTTTTTTTTATTTGTAACTCCTAGCAGTCCTTTCAGGGCCTGCAAATTTCTGTTGGATTTGTTTTCAAGGCTTCTGCACTCTCTTCGAAGTTAAACATGATCTAAATGAAGAGCCATCATTTTGAGTCAGCTGTTTTTCAGTCAGAGTGAGTGTTATAGTCCAAGTGCTAAGACAGAAAGAGAAACAGCAGTTAGGATAGGCTCTGAGGTTATATTTATTCAGATTGAAAAAAAAATGCTCTTTCTTGGGTTGTCTATTATGAAATAATTTTTTTAGTGTCCTGATGTCGTAGTATAGTATAAAAACTGCAGTCAACTGAATAATTTTCATATAGTTATAATTCACTTCAGTTCTTAATTAGCTTTATAACCACACGACTTCTACATAAGCTTTGAGAGTGCAGTTGTGCCTGTCAAATCGTGTTAATTATGCAACAGATACTACCCTCAGGGCTTCCAGAGTATGACTGACCATGCAAGATTTCTGCTGCAAATAATAATTTCAGAAGACAGTATTCCCTCGATCCCTGTATACATAGGAGGGAACTGCAAGAGCAGAGGTCATTATCATCACATATTGTTTATTACATGACTGAGTAAAACAAAAATATGCTTTACTTTGATTCTAACCTGTCGGAGAAATGCATTCCCTGGAGCATTATGTTGTCATATCTCAGGGATACCTTGGATGAAAAAGGTATATTTAAAATTAGTTTTACTTTTTGTTTTGGAAGTTATGAGGTTTTATCTTAGACATTAATTCATCAAAGCAGATGTGACAGAAATAATAATTTGTAAAGCTCCAGGGCAAACTCAGTTTTACTTTGAGACTTTCCCTGTAAAAGGCTTCTGATATAAACACCGAGAAAAAAAACACCTCTTTCTGTCATCTTTCAATTCAGAGAAGTCAAAGCTCTTGACAACTGAGAAGTCAAAGCTCTTGATGACTGAGCACTTTCTATCACTTCAGATGAAGAGAGAAATTTGGTCACTTTAGCTCCAGAGGTATGAAGAGGTGACTGCTTGTTATAAATGCTAGTACTGCAGATATGTCAAGAGCACAGAGGAATTTGACAGAGCAGAAGCAACTGAATAATTAAAAGGCTTGAAGAGACTGTGTCAATGACTCAAGTAAAAAGGTCAAAAATACTGGACAAGGTAGCCCAGCTAAAGTGGTTGCTAACAGTCATTATGAATATAATCTGAAGATCTTTCAAGGGTGAGAGGATGCTGTGTTAGGTATAGGACTCTCTGGAAGTAGAATTTTGAGTAATGATTTGTTTTTAAGCAAGGGAAAACTTCAGCTAATGACCAAAGAAAATTTCCCTAAGAATAAGTTCCATTCTGCTCAGCAAACTAGTACGAATTCCATTCCTTAAGTATTTGAGATGATATTGACCAAAGCATTGACTGTACTGCTGGTAGCAAGCTTGCCTTGGCACAGCAAAGAATGTACAATCTGATAAACTCGTATCTTTTTCTGTTCCAAGCAAAGCAACAAAAGCATGTTATCAGACTGCTTTGCCTTACTGTAGTTAGAAACTGGAACTGTAAGTCACCAGATGATACTTGTTATCCTTTTCACCACCTGTCACCCATCTGGATGTCCAAGCATATGCCAAAACATCTATTGTCCAACCGAAGCAATACAAAGAAATGAGAAGTAAATAACAACAACGTCCTACATAGATTATATAGAAACTTTATTCTGTGGGATTCTGAAAGTATTACAGACACTTATTCATGTATATAAACTGTATGTAAATTAGTAACAAGAGTTCTGCCCTGTAGCGCTATAAAGTTTCTCTTAGAGCAATATGAAAAAAAAAAAAAAATAGGGTAGTGTGGTTTTGTACTTCAGAATTCTGATTCAGTCTGACTTGAGATCGTTTGCTTTCTATTAAATAAGTTTTTTTAATTTGGTACGTAACATTATTTAAAACCTTAAGAACAGGAGGTTTTTAAACAAAATTCTGGAATAAATAACACTGCTGGACTGGCAGTTTGTGAATCCTAGAATAAGACCTACAGGCAGAAGTTTTAGTGATACTTTTTAAAAGTGAGATGAGAGTTTTAAAATTTAAATCTCATTTTCAAAGCTAAGTTAAGGGCTTTAACATCAAAGTATGCTGCATAACCTTACAAGTTCTTGACCATTAAGGTGTAGAATGAAAATGCTGATTAGGAGGTATGATACGAAACATCACTACATGGTCCATGTGATAAACAGATGATCTCTAAAATGAAATCCACTGAGGGTATCAGAACAACACTTTCCTTACTACCATGCAATTTGCATGGAGGTTTACTGTGAATTGAGTTCTTGCTGCTGAAAAATGGAAAAAACACCACCCTTTTAACTGTGTAACACTTAATTACACATTGTCAGAATATCACTTGAAATCTATTTGAATACTTTTAATATATTATTAATAATACCATATGCCATTAACTATTTAGAAACTTGATTAGAACAGATTGAGCCTAGGAATACCTGCCAAACTTCTGTTGAACAGCACTTTAGTTCAGATAAAAGCTGCTTTCAGCAGCTCAAGGTGAAGTAGCTAACCAAGCTGTTTTGAGATCATTTCTAGCTTTTGTCTTAAATAAGTAGATTTAGTCTCGGCTTCATCCAACTGGCTGATCAGATAAACCACCTGGATGTGTTTTTTTCTTAAACTGCTTTCTTTTTAGGGGTAAGTGGGGAATTAGGAATGGCTTCAGTTTAACTCTGGCTGCTTGCTCTTAAGCACTGACTATTCTGATCAAACTAAAATTAACTTAATATTTAAAAATATGTATATGTCTCTGTTAAGCTGCAATGCTGTTCATCAAAATGTCTTTTTTTTCCTGACACATGATCGCAAATTTCAAAGGCTTTGCATCCTTTGCCTCACTATTTTCTTGTAGCATTTTTTTGCTATAAGGGGTAAAATTAACCACTATGGTTTAGTATATGTTGTACCTGTCAAAAATAAAAAATATGGAGTGAAACCTTTTCATTATTGAAATGAATGACAAATCTGTGACTGTCCTTTGTATAGACAAAAATTTATGTATACAATTGAAGAGTAAAAGCAATGGTAAAATCAAGACATTTTAATAGGAATTTTGATAACTGGAAAATGTGTTTTTCAGAAAACCTATTAGTTGCATGTATAACACCATCGGGAGCAACTTAAAATCCAGTTTCATTTTATGTTGTTATTTCATAGGAAACTCACTCCAAACTAAAAAACATGAATATTGCTCTGACTCATCACAGCCTTTCACTATAGTGCTCAAATAGCCTTCCAGTACTTAAAGGGAGCCTACAGGAAAGCTGGAGAGGGACTTTTTACAAGGTTGAGGAGTGATAGGACAAGGGGTAATGGCTTTAAACTGAAAGAGGGCAAATTTAGATTAGATATAAGGAAGAAATTTTTCACTCTGAGAGTGGTGAGGCACTGGAACAGGTTGCCCAGAGAAGTTGTAGATGCCCCATCCCTGGAAATGTTCAAGGCCAGGTTGGATGAGGCTTTGGGCAACCTGGTGTAGTGGAGGATTTCTCTGCCCATGGCAGGGGGATTGGAACTAGATGATCTTTGAGATCCCTTCCAACCCTAACCATTCTGTGATTCTATGATTCTATGATTCTATGATTCTATGATTCAAATACATTTTAACAGTTAAATTTAAATATCAAGTAAAAATAATGAGAGTATTTTTTTAACAATGCACATATTACATATATTAATCTGATATTAGAGAGAATTTAATCAGTGAATACCTTAACTTTTTTCTCCCATGCCATATTGCAACAGCTGTCTTACAGAGAGGCAAGACCACTCGCTAAGTGGATATGTTGAGTTGAACTTCATTGTGTGTGAAATGTGGTGTCTCTGTTGCTATGAAATAGGCCAATTCTGTTCTTCTTCTGATGTCATTCTGAAAGCTTACATATGAGGGATGTTGCCATCCTCTTGAACCTTCTTTTGTTTCTAGACTTAAATTAGAACTTTTTATTAGGTATATTCAACTTTAAATGGATTTAATAGATGCTGATGCTTGTACATGCCATTTTAGTTTGTGTTGATGATTCCTAAATATTTAAATCCTCAAACTCTAGAATGCATATGGATTTGGTTATCCCAGTGCTTACATCTTGAGTAACTTCATATATAATTTTATTCCACAGGAATTTGCTGCACTGACAAAGGAATTAAATGCATGCAGGGAACAGCTTCTTGAAAAAGAGGAGGAGATATCAGAACTGAAAGCTGAAAGAAACAACACAAGAGTAAGTACACAGCATGCCTTTTCTGGATATCATGTATGTGTAAAGTAGGAGGAATGTAATTATATATAAATTTATATATGTAATTTGTATAAATAAGACGACAAAATTCCAGCCTTTTAATAAGTACACAAGACTTGTAAGGCTCTAAGTAACAGTATGTATCTATCATGCTACAGTCCCAGAGGAAATGACTGTTAGCAAGGTCAGAAGGGTTAGCAAGACATATTACAAAAATAGCAGATTTTGTATATAACGTGGTAAGTACATTCAGTTTCGATGTTTTCTAAAGCAAGGGACTCATGCAGCCTTCCAAACCTCAGGGCCTGGATAAGTAGTCTACACATATCCTCATCTCTTATCAAGGCAAAAGGCAAGGTTACAACAGACCTAACTTTCCCTTGTGCCTTGGATTTAATCTGAATAACGGTGAGATGAAGGCTGCTACCCATATCATGAGTCTGCTGTTTAATCTAGATGCAGCCATGTGACCCTTGAAATAAATGTCATTTGCCATACAGCTGAGCGAGGACAAGATTTCACCCTTAAATGTACTATGTTCTACTTCAATCAGATGTTACTTTGTCTGGGAACAAAAATATGTGATAGCACCTTTTGAAAATTCTCAAATGGTGTACCGAATTGTTTTCGGAATAAAATAATTTGCAAGTGTCTGGGCAAAGGCAGAATTGATTAAGAAATAGAAGAGGGGAGCAGAAGAGGCTTTATGGGATGTGGAAAGATGTGAGAAAAGAGAGTGATCCCAGATCAGACAGGAGTCAGGCTGGTGGTGAACATAGACTTCAGAAATCCAAGAAAGGACAGATGATATAGATGCCTATACAGGGGTAAAGCTGCCCCATCTACCTCCATGCTAGGTTGGAGGTGCAAGATATGATCACATTTAGCACAAAAGTCTTAGAGGTGATAGGTTTGGGAAATGTGATGGGAGACATAGGTGAGACCACTTTTTCTCCCATGACTTTCATACATTCTAAACAGTCCAAAATGACTCCCACAAAAGTAGAATTAATTAGTGGAGAAGCACATAGGAATTGCATTGCATTCTTTAGATTTAGCAAGCCATCTCAACTACAAATCTGAAGATGTTCTACAGTTATCAGTAATTGCTACGTGTATCAGTTATTTTAGTACTTAAGGTAAAAATAGGAAAGTCAATTAAGAAAATAATTTACACAGAATAAAAAATGCTTTGTGTTAATTTCCGTCACAAACTTTTGAATACAGACATGTAGTTTAAATATACACTGAATTGTACCTATTCAGTAATCTACACAGACCCTTTCCTACGCAGAACATATATGCATTTGCCTTTCTACACAGAAAAAATACCATATAAACTAAATTTGCAATGTCATCTTCTCAGTTGTCCTAAGTTCTTCGTAAGTATGTGCCTACCACCACGTTTTATCCATTTCACTCCGAAGTCTGTTGAACACCAACTTTGGTATATTAAAACTGCAGTGCACCAGCGCTTACTGTGGGTCTGATATAAACAGTGCAGACCAGCAAAAATCCCCAGACAGCCTAGTAGCTAAAGATAGTCACTTGCCAAACGACTGTGAGAGAAAAGAAAGATGAGTCAACTGCAAGTCATCACCTAAGTCAGACTGATCTTTGTCATAGGCACTTTCTTTGCAAACCAAGAAAATTAAAGATCATCCATTCTTATGTTTCTTGTGTTATGTAAAAGACAAATCAGTAAGAGATTTTCCAGGAGAACTAATACCAAGAAATGAGAGTTACAGAGTGTGCGAATCCTTGCGAGAAGTCCTCGAAGTTAAAGTTCGCAAACTCTGTCAGTGTGTTTTCAGAATGAGATTGAAGCTAGGTATTGGCGTTGAAAAGATTTAGGCTATGAAAAAAGTATAAGGAATGCAGTAAGTGTTACAGTAAACAAGAGGAGAAGTTATAGTCCATGTATTAATGGGGAAGGAGAGAGAAAAAAATTCAGAGATGTGCCTTACTCTGACCTCTAGCATTTTCATTAATAAATTATCATCCCATTGTGTCATACGTATATTCTTGCTAGGATCTCAGCTGTCATATACGACATTAGTTGCCAGCGTTTGCTGTAATAGTCATGCTGTCTTCTGTAGGCTCCTGTGCTCTTCTTTTATAGCAAAATACCAGCATTTTAGATACAAAGCTGTTGTATTCAGGATACAGTCTGGGCATGCTAATGATGAGATTTCTAGCCACGTTCATTGAGAAAGCATTGCCTGTAAAGCAGCACTTTTGCAAACTGAGATTTATGCTCTTATTAATGTGAAATAGCATTAAAATTTTGTAAGAAGAAGTTGCTCCAAAATTTTTTCTATTATTTAAGCAAAGATTCTAATAATAAAATTTGGAGGACCACTGATACACTTTGCAATGAGGAAATTAAATGTCTTTTCTAATATATAAAGTTAGTCTAACTAATGCTTCTTTCTTCCAGTCCATTAGTGTTCACACTTAACCCAGCTCTAGCTTGGCCATGCGAGCAAAGCTTATCTGCCCTCCCAGGACACTCATGCATAACCACTCTGTAGTGGAACTACTCAGTACAACCAGTTTTGTCCCACGTAGCACTTCGTACTACTTTTAAATAAAAAGGCTCATTTCCATATTCTCAGATTGTTTCTAAATTTTTAAATCTAACCTTTTATCACCCTGGGGTAACAGCATAAAAATACTGTTTGAGGTACCTACTGCTTCAAGCTGAAGATCAGCAAGAAGAAATAAAAGTGGCAACTCTGTCAGGTTCTGAGTACACACTCCCAACCATCTCTTCCCTTCTAGCTCCCTTTTATGTTTTCAGTTATGTCTAACTGGCAATTTTCAATTCTTATAGACCCACACCTGTGCATTTCTTTATTTCTTGGCAATAATCTCATAAGGTTTTTGCCAGTCTCACAAAAAGAACACAAAAAACCAACAACCAAACAATAAACCTCCCAATTTGCCAATCTATGCCAACCTGCAGTGGCAGACCCTGACAGTAAAATATGTTTGAGAGAGAGCATGCTGAATCACATTCTTCAAGACCCATATACTCCAGGTCTCATTCAAATTACCAGAGTTTAAGCCTTACCCCAGTATTTAATCAAATTCCTACTCAATCCTTCTAGCAGTATTCTTAAGCAAAGCTCCCTACTGACCTTTTGCTCTTGAATATGTATTCTTACTGCCTACGATAATTAATCTTTTTTGATATGTGACAGTAGAAATATTTTCATGTCAAGAACTTAGGTGGCAAATTAATCCGTCAGTATGTGAGGCAAAATAGAAAATGCAGGAGCATGTGTATATGTGTTGATTGGTGTGACGTTATTGACAGGAATACAAACAGGTTCTCTCTGGAAAATCATTGCATGAGACTTTGAAAACATAGATAAAAATATCTTAATAGAAACTGTTACAGTTATTTCTCTGGATATTGTCTAGCTAGAATGATCACCTATAGCATGTGGAAAGACAGTATCTTTTCTGAAGCTGGAACAGAGGTCAATGTGATTTAGATTGGATAAAAGAAAGAAATTCTCCACTCTGAGGGCGATGAGGCACTGAAACAGGTTGCCCAGAGAAGCTGTAGATGCCCCATCCCTGGAAGTGTTCAAGGCCAGGTTGGATGAGGCTTTGGGCAACCTGGTGTGGTGGAGGGTGTCCCTGCCCAAGGCAGGGGGCTTGGAACTAGATGATCTTTGAGGTCCCTTCCAACTCTAACCATTCTATGATTCTATGATTTAGCATATTATTTAGTGGAAATTATAAAATAACACTAATTTTGTTGTGCTAAGTTTAAATTAAAATTGAAAGTTATTTTTATCGCAATCTATATTCTTTCAAAGTAGAAAAAGTTTGTAGGATTGACTTAGTAAATCAGAATATGATTGTGAGAAAATTTTGGGTTTGGCAGCTGAAACAAAAAAAATCTATTACAATACTGATGGATTAATCTGATCATGTTTTTTTCACTACAATAAAAATACGGACACATGCATGCGCTTCTTGGATACAGCATAAAATGTTACTTAAATTGGTCTGAAATATTTTACTTCAAGCAGTTTTACAAAAAAGAAAAATTAAAGTTCATGAATGAAATAGCAGTAACAAAGATAGTGTCACTGTCTGTCTTTTACTTAATACTCTGGAGCCAAGGCATTTATTAAAGTGAACAAGGTTGAAATTCAGTGTTATTCATATTTTATTGTCTCAATTCCTTAGTGAATGGTTTATGAAACGTCTTCAATTAGGCACTGTAGCCTCATAATATCCATAGATTAGAACTTAACTCTACATTTTATAATTAAATTTCCCTTTTATTGTGTTGGAGAAAGTATGGGTTTAACCTCTTTATTTAGCTTATTTTCCTAGAGGTCCTTTTACTTACATTAGTTTGATAGGTACTGAAACTAAATCAGACACTTTATTTTCTTTTTGAAACATTGTAACGTGTTCTTACAGTCTGAAGGCATCATACACATGAAAATAAGTATAACTGTTTCCTAAAGTTCTGTAAAGGCAGAAGCATTATTTCACTAATGTAAATGACAGTAATTTTCTTTTTTTTTTTGCCTCAATATTATGACCTATCTTCTAGATTCATGAGTTTCTTCTTTCAAAATAAGAACTTCTGTCACAGAACAAAGGGTGACAATAGATAGCAATATGTAACATATAGTAATTCAATACCTGTATTTTCAGACACTGTATAATCTAATAGTTATTGTAGTTGTATTCATTATTCTCAGAAGAACACTTTTCTTCATTTCTATTACTTTGTGTAGTTATCCTGATTGTTACATCTTCTTTCGTACTTTGGCTTCACATACATGTGTTTCCATTAAGGTTTTAGGTTGCAAGTCTTTTCTTTTCTGTCTTGGATGTACAGAAAGACAGACATGGGACTTATGCTGTAGTTAGGCTGTAACTTTGTTTTTTCAGAGAAAGATTTTCACCAGTAATTTACCAGTATAGTTATTTGAGGTCACCCCAGCTGACCATGGCTGTGGAACAATGCTGAAGAAAATTACTGATTTTGTGACTGGTTTTAGAGATAATCATCAACCCTATGTCTGCTTATTTTACTTGTCTTCTTTGCTTGCACCCAAGATGGAGATTCACTGAACAATGTGCATTCTAAATATAGACTGAAAGGAAATTCAATTTCGCCTGTGCTGGTGAGAAATTTTAAGCTGGACTTCAAAAGACAATTGTTGTCTTGGTGGGTTGCCCTGTTCCTCTAAGGAATCCCTTAAACTAAGACTGTCCGATTTTTGTAAATCCCTTATCTTTTTTACTTTTACCCTTTATTCCACTATTTATGCCTCTTCCTTTTCTCTCAATCGCCCTCTCTTAATTCTTTAATTTCTTCATTTTTTATCACGCTGTGAAATTTTTTAGAGCTCCAGAAACCTACATCCCATTTAGCTAAGATACAATTATCAGCACATCATCTTAGAGGATCCTAAAATTTGACCAGCATAAGAGTAAAATTCACTTGTCAGATTATTTCATAATTCATTATCAGGCTTATGCTTTCCAGTAGGAAAAGCATAGCAATGATGCCTGAGTGATTCCGTCCCGCCTGCTGCTGTTGATCTTCATCTTCTTTGCGAGCTGCCTGTCCCTCTGAGTGCCTGACAAGCGTAGCAGCTTGGCACAGTGTGAGGGAGCAGAAAATGCCTAGCAGCACGCGATCTTTATTCATGCCAGAGTTTAATTGCAACATGCTAAAATACCTGAAGCTGTTTCTAACAGGGTGCTGGAGTGCACCCTCAGCAAGTTCGCCGATGACACCAAGCTGTGTGGTGCTGTCGACACGCTGGAAGGGAGGGATGCCATCCAGAGGGACCTCGACAGGCTGGAGAGGTGGGCCCGTACCAACCTCATGAAGTTCAACCAGGCCAAATGCAAGGTCCTACATCTGGGTCGTGGCAATCCCAGGCACAAATACAGACTGGGCGGAGAATGGATTGAGAGCAGCCCTGAGGAGAAGGACTTGGGAGTACTGGTGGACGAGAAGCTCAATATGAGCCGGCAATGTGCTCTTGCGGCCCAGAAGGCCAACCGCGTCCTGGGCTGCATCAAGAGGAGTGTGGCCAGCAGGTCGAGAGAGGTGATTCTTCCCCTCTACTCTGCCCTCGTGAGACCTCACCTGGAGTACTGCGTCCAGTTCTGGAGCCCCCAACATAAGAAGGACGTGGACCAGTTGGAGAGGGTCCAGAGGAGGGCCACGAAGATGATAAGAGGGCTGGAGCACCTTTCCTATGAGGACAGGCTGAAAGAGTTGGGGCTGTTCAGCCTGGAGAAGAGGAGGCTCCGGGGTGACCTTATAGCGGTCTTCCAGTACCTCAAGGGGGCCTACAGGAAAGATGGGGAGAGGCTGTTCAGGAGGGCCAGTTGTGATAGGACAAGGGGTAATGGTTTTAAAATAGAGGGAGGTAGATTCAGATTGGATATTAGAAAAAAATTTTTTACCATGAGAGTTGTAGAACACTGGAACAGGTTGCCCAGAGAGGTGGTGGATGCTCCATCCCTGGAGACGTTCAAGGCCAGGTTGGATGAGGCCCTGAGCAACCTGATCTAGTTGGAGATATCCCTGTTCCTTGCAGGGGGGTTGGACTAGATGACCTTTGAAGGTCCCTTCCAGCCCTAACCATTCTATGATTCTATGAATTCTTTCGTGGTTTAAACAAACTACCAATATTGTTACAATGTTATTTCGATATGAAATCTTGTAGTGTTCTCACAAATATTTGGAATAGTAATTCTTGAATTACGTGCCCCCATGCCAACCAGACATTGTGATTTCCTTCGTCGTTAAACAACATTTCTTGGACTCACCATTATCTTCAATGTCAATTTTATCTAAGTCCCTTTCCCCATCATTGTAGCAATGAGATGCTTCACAGGTCTGCCAGTGTAGTTACGTTTGCTCTTCCCAGTAAAGTAGGGAGGATCTCTTACACTTTTTTGCAATATAATTGTAGTTGGGCCAAAGATGGATAAAATATTAGTATCATTTCAGCAGAGCAGAGGGCAAGGATTTACCATCAGGTGCTCAGTCACAGTCAGATGTTCTAACCCTTCGATTATTCTTCCCTGTCAGCATGGCTGGGAATAACGTGGCACTGGGAGACTTGGTTAATAATACTCTCTGCTCAGCTGGATTTGTTGTAAGCAGCGCTCACAGAATTTGTGGAGAAGCAGAGTTGACTTTTGTTGAAAAGCAAAAATAAGAAATCCCTATAAGCTGGAAATCTATGCCAGCACACCTTCTTGAGCTTTCTTCGGGCTGAAGTAAAGGGAATTCCAGTGTTCAGAGTTAGCTTCCAGAAAAATGAATCACTGCTAGCTGAGTAGCTTGAGCGAATAAGAACATTTAAAAAAAAAGTGTGATATATTCACAAGTAGTGCAGTAATTCTCCATGAGTATTTTGACACTTAGCTGTGGGGTCAGCTCATCTCTCCATACAGTAAACCAGGCAACATGATATTGTGCACTTGATTTATTTAATGACCATGAAATATACGTAGGCATTAAAATATGGTTTTGTCACCTCTAAAATGGTAATGCTAAGCTAAAGGCAAAATTAGCTTTTGTGTATATTAAATGGATGACTTTCATTGGTTTAGTTTTATATATTATGCACACTTAGAACATGACAGTACCTTAACCTGAAGTTAAATATGTTAACTGCTGCTCTGCAAAGGGTTAGGGTGCTGCACTGTTCGTCTCACATAGTAATTAGAAATTCTGAGTTCTCACCACTCTGCTCTCTTCTTATGCTTTGAAACTTTGTGTGTGTGTAACTTTTTTTTTTCTCTTCATCACTCTCTTCAATCTCCATTCTTCCTTCTCTTAGTAGGGATCCTGTCTTTCTTCTGTCTGTGCTGACTTTAAATTCCCTGTCAAGATTGTCTGTCTACACCAGTTCAAAGTGAGGTGCTGGATGTATATTAGTTTTTTCCTTGTGTTCCTAATTTATCTCTGTGCTATAGGTTATACATCATTCCTTCTGTCATGAAAGTTTTTTCCATGTCAAGAATTCTTTGTCACCATCATTTTTCTTCTCTCCTAAACTAGATTTTCTCATTTTCCTTTCCTACTAAGACCTGCATACAAGCTCTCAGAGTTTTCCTTTCCTATCATCACAGTGTTTGTCTGGGAGATAAGTTGTTTAGAGCAACAAATATCATAAATTTGCTCAGTGTTAGACCAAAAAATAGTTACGAAGGTTTACTTATTGGGGACTGGTTTAGTGTGTGTCTGAGCTTCAGACAACTACTGACTTGTATAAGGACTGGATGTGCTAAAAGCTTAACTCTGGTTCAACATTTTGCCCTTTTTTCAAAATTTCTCCAGAAATTCATAGCATTTTGACCGGATTCCAGAGCATTCCAGAATGCATTTAAATGCATTCTGTGATGCAGTTTCTGCATCAAGAAAGGTAGACCAGACAGACAACAGAACAGGATAAGCCAGGTTCTAACAGGATTAGCCAGCAAGTAGGAAACACCGGTGGAGAAATGCAAGTCAGGATCTGCCTACCCTGGGGCTATAGAGTCTGGCTGCAGAGAGAAGATGTTGCAGCTGCACAGTGTCTTCGCAGAGATGGGGCAGAGAGTAGGTTGTAGCATTAGAAAACAACTATTGACTTGCTTTCCTCCACCTATTTCCTAGATAAACTAGGTGGCCTAGGAAAATCATGAAGATATATGCATTTAAACCAAAATTCAGAAATTCAGTTCTATTCATTATAGCAATTGACTGTGTATTTAGATACTGCTATGAACAGAAGTACTCTAAGTATTTGGAAGTTATTCTGATCTCATCTGAGTTACAATTTTACCACTGCCCCGTACTGAGTTCCTGATGCCTCTATGATGAGGAGGTCTCTTCAAATTTGCCTATTACTTTGAACTGCCTCAAATGCTTAAAAATCCACCTGTATCTGCTGTCAACCCTACAGGGATTGGGTGACAAAGCTCATGAATTTCTTGCTCATTTGCTTTTGATAAATACAAGCCATCACTAGAATTCAGAAACAGCAGAAATACCCTCATTTCTTGTAACTCTATGGAGTCATTACAGTTCTTAATATATTAACATTGTTTGCATGTGTGTTCATTATTTTTTGTGAATAATACAGTTACTGTAACATAATACCCAGGTGCAATTCCAGACACAAGAACCATGTTTGAAGCAAAGATAACATCAAACTCTAATCATTCCTGTGTTAATAGCAATATGCTACAACAATAATGTGATGACAAACTGGTTTTGCTCTTCTATGTCTATTGATTCATGTAACAATATAGATCATTATGTGAGTAACTATGGATTGCAGACAAATATATATCTTTACTAAAAGTAGCTATATTAAGAACCACATAGAAGGAGAAATAATAAACAATTATCCATGTAACTTTCGAATTTCCAGTTCAATGACTTAGATATAATAGTACATTTTTACACTGCATTTAACATGCGCTGTGATTCATGAATTTAGCTACCGTGCTTTAACTTTGTAGCTAACCAATTCTCTTTTATGGTCAGGATAAGAACAGCAATGGCAGCCCTATAAAAGTATAGACAAATGGGGAATTTTCTGTACAACATCAACATATCATTTTAATTTTTCATTTAACCTCAAAGTAATAATGAAAAATAATTATGTGTTTTTACAATAGGTTATTATACATTATTTTACAGATATTTATAATACACTGGAATTTCTCTTTACAGACCTTTTTGGCTTCCATCAGGTTTGTAATACAACAGAGACAATGATCATTTTAGAGTACATGCTAGTGACAAACACCATTAGCTGTGGCATTTAGAATGAACAGTCTTAATAATTTTACAAAATATACTGTTTACTTTTGCATATTTTGTTAAGTAACTTCCAGCATAAATTAAAAATATATTACAGTTAGGGTGAATTAATTATAAACAACTTTAGCATTTTTGCATGATGCTTTAGACTGGCTTTGGTTGTTATTTGGTTGTTAATGCTCATCAATTACTATCACAAATAATATTGTAAATATGTACTTAATTTAGTTAAATAGTGACCCTATGCTGAGTGATTTGTTCTCACTTTTCATAGCAGAGTTTTAAGTGAAATCATGAGTAGGTTTCCTATTTTTCTGTTTATTCCATCTGATTTAGAATCATGAAATGTTGTCAATAATTCCAGCAGTCTCTCCTACAACAAGGCTGCCAAGAAAATTTCCATTTGATACCATGCACTCTGTAGTTAGAATTTTCATGGCATTTAGGTGCACGAAAATTAATAACCTTTTGTATCAAATCCAATAGCTGTTACTGGAGCATTTGGAGTGCCTTGTCTCAAGACACGAAAGGTCACTGAGGATGACAGTGGTGAAACGGCAAGCACAGTCTCCCTCAGGAGTTTCCAGTGAAGTTGAGGTCCTCAAAGCTCTGAAATCTCTGTTTGAGCACCACAAGGCTTTGGATGAAAAGGTACAGTATGGAAAAAAATCTTACTATATACACTCTTTAACTTACTTAAATGTGCCTTACGATGCAGAAGAGCAACAGTATTGTTTATTTACTTTTTGGAATATGTCCTGTACTTACAGCATTTACACGTGTCCAGAGAGATCCAGAAGAATGTGTGACCAATAACTGTAATGCACTTCAGGTCACTTGAACTATCTTTTGTAGACAATAGTAATGACTTTTCAAAATAAGCAAATCTCACCCCTACCAGATATGCCTCACCAGTTTAGCACTAAATAAACATGACACCATGTAATTTATTGTCTGTACCGTATACTTTTAAGTTATTGCTGAGAAAATGTAGGTATCTCAAATTTTTAAAACATGAAGAGTAAAAAGGCATAAAAAACACATAAAAGATGTTGCCTCTTGAAGATTTTCAGGGGGAAAATCTAAGTTTCAGAGGTGGTTTTAGCATTTAATACATAAGCACAGTGTTCCCTCTACAAGTAGGGTAAACTAATAGTAGATCCTTCATTATCAAAAGTAATGAAAGGCTTGCAGAATCAAGATAAAAAACCACTGATGATAACTGCATATAGTCATGGTAATTAAGAGAGTCTTTCCATGGGATTCTTCATGTGTCCTGTGCTGGAAAGGCTCTTTTGTGTGAACGACACTTTGTACAAGTATGAGGCAGCACCTTGAGCGTTGCTTACAAGAATTCAGAAATCCAGCTTATGTCTAGAAAGAATATAGTCAGATGATGTATCTGAATTAGTTAAGTGCCTCAAAACTACACATGCAGGGAGCACATGAGAACCATTGCCCGTGAGCACAGAACCTAGTTCCTAGTTCCTTGTGTGGGTCTGTCTTGGATGATTTGCTTGGGCTCACCACTGTGGCTGAGTTGCTTCTCTGTTTGAGATGGTTGGGTAAGCAGGGGAGACATCGTGCAGCACAGCATCTGAAACCATTGACTGCGCAGTTGAGTTGTGCTGTGTAGAACTAGTTCAGTGGTCTCCTAGTAATAAATATAACTTTTCTAAGTTGACTATGTTTAAGGAACCATTATTAAAACAGCTTTATGAAAAGTATAGTTATAGTTATATAGCAATATTTATTTTTCATTGGTAATAAAGGTGTGAAGCACTATGGGCTATGAGTCATCCTGGGTTAACTATCAGGTTTTGCGTCCAGTTCTGGAGCCCCCAACATAAGAAGGACGTGGACCAGTTGGAGACGGTCCAGAGGAGGGCCACGAAGATGATAAGAGGGCTGGAGCACCTTTCCTATGAGGACAGGCTGAAAGAGTTGGGGCTGTTCAGCCTGGAGAAGAGGAGGCTCCGGGGTGACCTTATAGCGGTCTTCCAGTACCTCAAGGGGGCCTACAGGAAAGATGGGGAGAGGCTGTTCAGGAGGGCCTGTTGTGATAGGACAAGGGGTAATGGTTTTAAAATAGAGGGAGGTAGATTCAGATTGGATATTAGGAAAAAATTTTTTACCATGAGAGTTGTAGAACACTGGAACAGGTTGCCCAGAGAGGTGGTGGATGCTCCATCCCTGGAGACGTTCAAGGCCAGGTTGGACGAGGCCCTGAGCAACCTGATCTAGTTGGGGATATCCCTGTTCCTTGCAGGGGGGTTGGACTAGATGACCTTTGAAGGTCCCTTCCAGCCCTAACCATTCTATGATTCTATGATTCTATGATCAGGTTCAAAGTTAAATGAATTTAGGGAACTTATGCCAAATCAAAACTTAATTTGTGTTCACGTTTCTCTCTTTAGTTATATGTTCTATTCAGTTACATATTATGAAAGCATATTTAAAGAAAATCTGGAAAAGGCAATATAATGACTTCTAGCCACTGTAAGCAATTCATTGTAATAAGGTTCTGGATGTCATTAAGACATACAAAATCCTGTATTATTAAAAGTATCTTTTAAGGATTGATAGGGTTTATGGTCTGAGCTTTGATTTTTTATCCAACACTTTAAACATTGATAAAACTATAAAGAAAGTAGGAACTTCTCCTGCTTTTATACTTTTTGACACTATGTTGGATAAATTGAGAAATAATAAGAGCTAAACTTTAAATAGATTCTGATTATTCATTAGTTATATCTTTCTTACACATATTCTTTTGTTAGTGTTTTTGTGTTTAGGTACTATGCAGATTATTTTACATCTCATTTTGAAAATTACTGTACAGAATTAGATTGAAAATTCTTTAAAATTCTATTTTTATAGTTTTTTAATGTAACAGTATTCAATTAATTTAAAAATTTTGAAGTAACACAGGTACACATTTTATGCATATAATGGCTCTCTGTTCCAGTGGTAACGATAATCATCAGTGTAGAAAAATCAGCCATCTGCGATCATGTTAACAGGACATTTGTTACATTATAAAACAAATTTTAAATTTAATTTGCCAAAATTACCTTTTCCTATGTGCTATTCATCTATGCATTGAATCTTTTTTATTTTATAATAAATTATATTTTTATTATAAAATGTTCCAAGATCAATCAAGGAAACAGTTTAGTAAATGGTTTTAAAATAATTTGTTATAAACCTAGCACACATTATTTTCCGGTACAAATCCTGTATGAGACTATGTGTTCATATTTTAGTATCTCTCTTTAGATGGATTGGATCAAAGACATTTTATATATCATCCAGATACCTGATAATATGATACTATCACATTACCTCACACATTGTCAGCATTATTGGGATTTTTATTCAAAAATAATGGAAGTAAAAAAGACCGCATACACCCAAATGTGCTAAAAAATCTTTATGGCATGTGAGTCATCTATTCTACATTTTCTGTGACAGAAAAGTTATATAAGTTAGATTTGTTTCTGACTCTTAAGAAATAAGCTATTAATCCACTTATGAAAATTCGTTGAAGTTGTTCAAAGATTAGTAGAATAATGCAAGTTCAATCTCCTAGAGTACATCTGGCCCAACCTCCTGCTCAAAGCACGGCCGACTGTTGCTTAGTGTCCTGTCTAATTAACCTCTGAATATCTCCAGGTAGAAAACCTATTCTGATGTTTCACTACCCTCATTGTAATTTTTTCCCATAATACTAGCTTGAGTTTCTGTTGTTGAGTCTTGCGCCTGTTCCTTCTTGTCTCGCCACGCTGCATCTCCAAGAAGAAGCTGGCTTTGTTTTCTCCGCATCTTCTGGTTAGCTAGTTGTAGACAGCAATAAGGTACTCCATGAACTTTCCCTTCTTAAGTTTGATCAGACCTAGCCTCTTCTCATGTCATGTGCTCCAGCCCATGACCAACTTGGTGGGCCTTCATTAAAGTCTTTCAGTGTCTGCCTTGTAGCTGGGAACCCAAAACCAGATGCAATCTCAAAAGTGCAGATTCCCTCAATCTGCTGACTGAGCTGAGTGTCTGACCATATTCACCCCTAGGTCTTTTCTGCAAAACTGCTTTCTCTTCCCCAAGCCTGTCCTGTTGCCTGGGGTTATTCCATTCATAGTAATAGGATGCCACTTGGACTTTGTGTCACTGATCACAAACCTCTGAGCCTTGCAGTCCAGCCAATTTTCTATGCACTGTACAATCCATTTATCAAATTCATATCTCACCCTTTTTACTAGGGCTAAATAGAAGATATTGCCGAAAGCCTTGGTAAAGACAAATAAAAAACATTACTGTTCTTTCGTCAAAGGAGCCAATAATCTCATCACACAAAGCAATAAGGTTGGCAAGATGTCATTTGCCTTTGACAAAGTCATACTGGCTCTTCCCAATCACCGTCTTGTCATTTATATGCCTGGAAATGCCTTCCAGGAAGATTTGCTCCATAATCTTCCCAAAATTGGCCAGCTTGTAGTTCCCTGGATCTTCCCAGGATAATTCCTGACTTTCGTGATGCATGACACAACATTTATGGGTTTTTCAGTCATCAGGAATCTCCCCTGACTGCTGTTACCTTTCAAAGACGAAAAAACCTCACTATGATGAGTTAATCAAGTCTCTCAACACCCTTGGATGCAGCCAGTCTACTCCCTCTGACCTGTGTATGTCTTGTCCTCCTGTATTGTGGGTTATGCTTCCCTTCCACAGACTCTGTCCCTATGCTCAAGGAGGCCTGAGGGTAGAACTTTGCAGTAAATACTGAGGCAAAAATCCATGGTATATGATATACTGATGTCACAGGAGATAAACACTGCTCTCTCAGAAAATGCAGCCAAAACTGAAGTAGGTTAATGAATAAAGAGTAATGAAAACTGTAAAAAGAAACAAAAAATATATATAATGAAAACTACGCATTGAAAATATATAATGACCCTTTGCAAATGAATAATAGAAACCTTTTTCCTTTGCAAAAAATGTTGACATTGAAATCAATAATTTAGCAATCACAAGCTTGAAAAATCAAACCAAGATATTTTCATTAAAATGTTTGCATTTTAAATGTTCAAAAATCTCAAGACATTCTTTACATTTTTCCTAAATGCAAATTTTGTTTCATGCTTTCACTTCCACTTCCACTTCACTAAACATCTTGAGATGTTGTAATGAGCTCTGCCACAAAATTGACTGGTCATGCAAGGATTGCGATGTACACAGTACGGGAACTACAAAAACATCTTTATTACTATAAACAAATGCAATGAAAAATACAAAACAAACTGGAAGATGGAAAACAAAACATATCAATTCAGAGTTCATATTTCCAGGGAGACTTGCTTAAAGTATAAAGAGAACCAGGAATGATAACTTATTTCAAAAACCCTCTTGGCTCTCTATGTATTACATGAAGTCTGAGCTTTACATTTACCTTTTGTCCAAAAGATAGACCAATACAGAGAGATCGTGGCCATGATTGCATTATTCAGAGAAAACATGACTGCTGTTGACAGTATTTGAGTGTCTGACAGCTCTTTTAGCATCCCTTCACTCCCTGGAGAAGGAAAGCTTGTCATGAGCTTCCCATGCTAGAGAGCCAGTCCTGTTTGGCTGAACTCAGTAGGGGCATCTTAGTTGGCAGAAGGTAGTAAGAGTATGCTGTTCTTCTTACCTGTTTATCCATATGAGATCCTAGCACTGCCAAACAACAGCCTCCATAATCTGTTCTTGCATAGTTGTAGTGTATTTTCTGAGAATGTTCACTTCAAGACATGGGGATAATGAAAGAATTAGTTTAGTTTATAAATATTTACTATTTTGTGTGTATCTCAAAGAAATCTCATTGTGTCTCATTGGGTGAGTTGTGTCACAGCAAATGGAATTGATACTGCATTAACTGTAGTAGTATTATTATTATTTAGAAATTTAATTTGACAGAAGAGATACGTATTTCTAACCATCTTTATATGTTTAATTATGCTAAAATTTTTAGAAACTTGAAAACACAGGGCATGGGCAGTTCTGCTACCAATTCTAGATTTTCTTCATGTTCTAAGTTAAATTCAGTGAATGTTTTTTCTAAGTGTAAAGTTAGGTTATGTCCCACAAGCAATGAGCATTGTTAAAAAAAATGGAAAGTTTTAAACACTAGAAGTTAGGACTGATTATGACTGGAACCAATGTGAAATTCTGACAACATTTTGAATAGCCTTTGCTATTGCGAAAGTCACTTGAAATTTGCAGCTGTATTCATAAGGAAGATGGTCTGCGTGGAAACTTCTCTTCACTTAATCACCCCTGACCTTCTTAATGCTTCAGATCTCAAACACTTAGTGCTGCTAAGTAGCTGATATCTTTCTTCATTTTATTTCATGCAATGAAAAGTTGTAGAAATAATGTAAGACAGCACTATGAAATATTTTGGGATATTATATGTCAATATACATAGAATAGTTTATGATAGAGCAAATGAAGACGAGATTTACTAGACATCATTAGAACCAAATAGAAAATAGAAGCTCAGAGTAACTTCATGGTTAGAATAGATGTTGAGTATAGAGTAGGTCAGGAAGTACCTTACCTGCAATTGAGGAAGAAAAAAAAAAATAGGAAAAAATGTTGTTTTATTCATATTCTGTAGCTATAATTGACTCTAATATCTGTCTGGACATGTTTATTTTCTTGCCAACATTTTTCCTATTTTGCTTTAAACTTTGGGTTCAACATTTAAAATGTGCATTTGGAAAGAAGAAACTGTTTGAAGCAACCCATTTTTTGTCAATTTTTTAAGAAAACTATCCAGTTGATCTTCACTGAGGAAAGCAACTACCAGGTGTTATTATCCTCGCTAAGATTCAAAAAACACTGCTTCTCTTAAGGTTAATTCATGATGGAAAAGTATACCTAATATTCTTGCAAATAAAAGCGATCTATTCATGTCAACATTATCACTGTCTTTTTATTCATTAACAGGTAGCTAGGATAACTTTGATTCAATAGACTGTTCATGAAAAAAAAGTGCTTCAATTCTAGCATGTGCAAATGTTTTTTAAAAGCCCTTTGTGGGCTGCAGATCTGGAGAGATAGAAGAAAGAATTTGACAGCAAAGAAAAAAGTGGGAAGCAGTTGCTAGGAGAGAGAGAAAGATGGGTGATATTTTGCACCGACAGCATTGCTAACATGACATTGAATATGTTATATTTCAAGATAACATGATTGCATTTAAAAGCCAGAGGAATACCCAGTCATCTGGGCACATGGATTCACTCTCTAACATGGAGAAAGCAACCCTGTTTCTGCTATGGCACTGCAATGAGAATCTATCCTTTAAAAATGCACGTTATAGCTTGTTCTGATAGATCAGGTGACATCTGATTAGGCTTACTTTCTGAGACATTATTTGGTACAGTTTTATCTAGTGCCCAAGAAACTGGAAATGCATTGAAGAACTGTATGAAATTTAAGTAGTATGTTATTTCTGAAGTGATAAACACAATCTCACTAAGATAATGCTTACTTCTACTAACTATATATACTCACTTACTGTCTTTGACTTCCAGAAAAGAGGAAACAATGTAATATTCTAATAATTAATTTTCATTCATCATATAAAAAAAACCCCAAACAAATTACCAGATTAAAATAGTTTGCATTTGTTCCTGCTCCTTTGTCTCTAACAAGATATGACCAGGGGCACTCAGAAATTAGGATGGTTCTGTTTGTTTTGTTTGCTGTAACATAAATTTGAAGAGAGAATCCAACACAAAATTCTTTGCAATACATTTGTATATGGCTCTTCAGAGGCTTTGGTTGTTGCTTTGTAGTTAGATTCAAAGGTTATTCAGTATGAACTTACTGAGTTCAGGAAAACATTAATATAATTGCTAACTGGTAAATATTGCTCAGAGCAAAATCTTTTTCAGAAAATATGTATACCACACATGTTAGTATGGCATTTATAGCCTGTATTATTTCCTGGAATGTTAATGACCAAACCTGAAAACTTTATTCAGCTTTTTTCTTCTTCCTCGTGTTTATTTTGAAATCAATTGAAGACTGAGAAAGAAATTTAAGTGAGAAATTAAGCTTCCATTTCTGGGCTGTAAACCAGAGCGGATTTCTCCTTCAAATCAGAGTGATGATGTAGCACTTTTCCTCTTTTTCACTGATAGTATCAAAGATTTTCCTAAACTTTAATAGCCACTATGTATGTGGTTGAACATGAAGAACTGGTTGCAACATTTCCAATGTCACCATGGCAAATATGAATCTGGATTAGTTGTTCACTGGTCAGATTAAAAGAAGAAAGAAGTCTTCTGTTCCAAGGCAGAGTTGCTTTCAGTTCCTTTAGCCACTCTTACTTTCAGAGAACAAATAAGGGGCATCAGAGTGCAATTTTGGTTAGGTCATTACAAAAAAAGGCAATGCATTAACTGTGCACATCCAAGGGAGGGAAGGAAAAGCAAGGCAAAGCAAAGGAAACAATTTCCAGCTGTCACTCTGTGCCACTAATACTGTTCCATGTTATTACTGACAATGGGACGAGAATGAAAGATACTGAATTTTAACATAAAAACTCAATATTCAGAATAAAGACATTAATTCTCTATGTAATTTTTCTGAAGTATCATGTAAAAAATGTGACTCCTAAATTCTCATCGAAACAAATGCCTTTTATTTCCAGGCAGTGGTGTTTTCAGGCTTTAAAATATCCGTAGGATTCAATTCTACAGTGCCGTAGAGTATAAAGATTAAGGATATTTTTTCTGATTCCAGCTCTTTGTGGAGCTGCGACCTCCTCAGTAATGTGGCCTGGTTGGTTTGCAAATTCTGACACCGTTCAAAGTGAAGGCCAGTGTTAGACATCTGATAACATATTTTTAAAACATGCATTCTCATTTATAAAACACTTAGGCTTGAACACTTAGGTGGTTTCAGGAAGCTTATGAAAATTTAAAGTAAAATGACCAACTCATTGCATTTCATTTCAGGTATTGGCAACTACCGTCTTGTGAATTTTCTCTCAATCATCGTATCCCTCAGCAGTGCTTACAGCCAAAAGGACTGAAGCCAGGAAGATTACTAGTTTTTTTTCTATGTATATTTTACATCTAGGTTGAGCTTTCCGTTAAGGAATTGTGATTTGCCAGCTTGTATCGTATTTAGAGAGATTGAAATCAGGCCTCTTGAGACAGGACTACAGCCCTCGCTGGTCGGACGTGGACTTTATGGTGGAGAACTAGTGAAAGATAGCAATGGTAGTAGGAAGAGAAGCAGGATACACAAGAGTTTTGGGATCCACAGAGGAACTGGGAAGCTCTGGGAAGGCAGAGAGCATGGTAGGAGTGGGGAGAGAGAGAGATGTGAGTGCCAGATAGGGAACTCATAGTGCCTTGGACTTTCTGTCCATCTGGATAGGGAAACAGGTCATCAAGCAGCTCTTGGAAGCTGGTAGAAGAACTGGTGAAATAGTAATGTTTTTCAAGGTAGATATGATTTTAAAAATAGGAAAATGTAAAGGCGAAAGAACGAAGAAATACTTTTTCAGGGGCTTGAACAATTACAGTTTTTCCACTATAGCCAGAACAACCAGTGCATTATACCTTTGATGTGAAGTATTTTTATGAAAAATATAATTAGATTGAAAATAGGAATAAATTAGAATTACAAAATATAATATTTCAAATTAATTTTACATATTTTTTGTGTTAGAATTGAATACTAAAAAATTCATATGAAATGACTGTGATGATAGCTTATGTACTACCATAAATCTGAAGCTTTGTGAGCATGTTTTCCAGAAATTATGTAGCTCATTTTGGAAAGCAAGCCTTATGATTAAAGGGTTTTATGTACTCTTTGATGAAAAATAGTACAAAAGTTTAAGAAATAGGGAAAAAAATGGGTTCCATTGCAGATTCTCACTGCATTCTGTTGTTCTGGTGTAAGAAAACAGTTGAAACACTCATGAAAATTTGAAGTAATTTTCACTTATCACTGCCGCTCAGAGGTGACTCAGTCAGTGCCAGAATTTAAGATGGCTTAAACTTCATTTGCCATCAGGTGAGGAACAGGCAGTCAGTTACTTCAGCTCAGCTATGATTACATAGTCATACTCTATAGGAAGTGTCCATTTAAGATACAATATGCATCTTTGGGAACATTAACACTTGATTTTTTTTTTCAGTCTTACAGTGCTGAAGGAATAGAGGAAAATTAATAAATTGGACTATAAAATTGAGGATTCTTTCTAGTCTTGGAGATTTCTTTAACACTGTTCAACTCACTTTTCTTTTGCTCCTTTGAGCACCTCTCACTCATTATTTCTGTTCTGTTAAAGCTAGTAACATTGTTTAGTATATAGCAAAACTAGAGTTATCGGAAAGCATTCAAATAATTTATGTGAATGCATAAAATACATTTTCAAATTTTGTTTCTTTTGATAGGGCTGAATTACATAGGGAGGAACAAAAATTAAAAGTATTGCAAAAGCAATTAGATTTTCATTTATTAGAAAGGCTGAATAGTTTTATTTTTTTAGTGTTCATTTCCTGAATATACATTTGATCTTTAGAGTTAGCTAGTTTTAAAGTTTAACTGAGTCAAAATTTGTGTACATGCTGTGTTAGAGTTTTGCTAATATGTAATTTTCATCTATTAAAGTCTAAGCCATTCTTGGGATGTACAGATTCTACTTGCAAAGTTTCACTTCTATCAGTAGTAATAGAAAATAAAGTATGTAAGGAAAGATAATATTTATTAGACTAAGAGGTATCACTGGAAAAAGTATGAAAGAATTAGGGCATACACATCCTTTTCAGGGGTCTCCTGTATTTGTTGAGAATCTGAAAACAATTGTATATACATGAAAATGTACAACATTTCATTGTACATTAAGGATTTATTTTGTTCTGTTTTGTTTTCCAGCTACATCTGTTGGTCTAACAGAATATGCTAACTTTAGCTACAAACATTGCTACTAGTCTTAAACATTCATGGATCATCAGCTGGAACAGCATTACTGCAGTGTAGCTGGGATGAGGACAGAAATATATCCTGAGTGTTGGCTGTTAGCCAGGTTGTAAAGTCATTTAATGTAAGGTGCCTAATGAAGTTGTGTAGATTAGGAGAGGAGTTGCCGTAGGCTCCCTTCGTAGTCAGAAGACAGTCACCTACACACAGCGCTGAAGATCACTTTAAGTCTGATTTGCCTTTGATCATATTGGGAGACTGACACTGGCATTGCCAGCTTAGGTTGTCTATTGATACATGAGCTGATGCTGAGCCAGGGCACTCAAACAACAGTAAATATGACTTCAGATATATTAAAGTATTAATTTAATATTAATAAATAATATTGATTAATAAATATAGTAATAATTTAGTAGATCATAAACATCCTTGGAACAGCATAGGTCATCTGTGAAACTGGTACAAACACAGCAGTGTTTTCTTATTTATGACTTTTTGCAAAACCCAAATAAACTGCATGATGATATTAAAAGTCTTTAATATGTGTGCCTGAAGGCAATGCTGCAAGTTTTTTTTTTCAATGGATTTGTTGCATTCAGTTGATATGAACGGATTAGTTACCTTCCATGGAGTGGACTTGAAACATTTGCAGATTTTTTTTCCTTACCCTTTGTAAAAGATGCTTATGAAAAATGTTTTCTTTTTATGCCTAATGTGGTTTTAGAATATTTGCATTTGTTATGAATTCCATAAAATTATAGGCAAACTGTGGAAAAGCAGTATGGCATTTAAAGTTTGACACCTATTTTCGTCTTCTTATAGTTAGATGTAAATGTTTACTACACAGTATGTTTCAAGAAAGGTTGCAACACACATGCCTGCAAACAGACTGGCAAGGCATACAGTAGTGCATATGGCAGATTATATAATCTTTAAAGATTGATAGAAATTACGTTACTGCACATATTTTGATTTTTCTTCTAGGTAAGGGAACGACTGAGGGTTTCTTTAGAAAGAGTCTCTGCACTGGAAGAAGAACTAGCTGCTGCTAACCAGGAGGTAACATAAAACACTTTCTCCCCTTTTGAGGTTCAATTTCTTTAAGACTCTGTCCCATGTATTCCCTGACACTTTTCTTAAAACTTCAGAAAAAAAAAAAAGAGATAAATTACATTCTGAGTAAGCTTCTCAGTGAGGCTTGTTTAAGGTGGTTGTAAGATTAATACAACCTTCTGTTTAGTGATTTATTCCCGTCTTCTTTTCCCTTGTGAGCAAACCAAAATCCAAGAGCTAGTGACAGATTCTCCAGTTTCTTATTGGACATGAAAAGGAGTGAACCAATGAATATGTCAGATACTATAAACAATTTAATAACCTGAATTTCCATTTTACTATAAAATTAGGTAAAACACGTATATATATGCACCCATTATATAATGTTAACATTGATGGAGGAGGGATTATGGATGACCTTGAACTTTAGGTTTCTCTTCACTTTTAGTTGCAGTGTATCGTGGTGAACTGTGGTGCCATATAACTATTGTGAACCTGGATGAGAGATTTTTTTTCCTGTGTGGTAGTTTGCAGACTGTTTTCTTTTGTTTGAAAGGGTGAACAGGAACACATAATTTATTGCACCCACAACTGTATATATATATATAAAGAGTGCTGCACCCCAAAGAGGTGATTGGTGACAGCCAACATGGCTTCACTAAGGGAAAATCCTGCCTGACTAATTTGGTGGCCTTCTATGATGAGATTACAGCATTGATGGATAGGGAAAGAGCAACTGACATCATCTACCTGGACTTATCCAAAGTATTTGATACTGTCCCACATGACATCCTTGTCTCTAAACTGGAAAGACGTGGTTTTGATGGATGGACCACTCGGTGGATAAGGAATTGTCTGGATGGTCGCACTCAAAGAGTTATGGTCAACAGTTCAATGTCCAAGTGGAGGCCAGTAACGAGTGATGTTCTTCAGGGATCAGTACTGGGCCAGTGCTATTTAAGATATTTGCTGGTGACATGGAGAGTGAGATTGAGTGCACCCTCAGTAAGTTTGCAGATGACACCAAGCTGTGTGGTGTTGTGGATACGCTGGAGAGAAGGGATGCCATCCAGAGGGACCTTGACAGGCTGGAGAGGTGGGCCTATGAGAAGCTAATGAAGTTCAACAAGGCCAAGTGCAAGGTCCTGCACATGAGTTGGGGCAATCTCAAGCATAAGTACAGGCTGGGTGGAGAAAGGATTGAGAGCAGCCCTGAGGAAAAGGACTTGGGAGTGCTGGTGGATGAGAAGCTCAACATGAGCCAGCAATGTGCGCTGGCAGCCCAGAAAGCCGACCGTATCCTGGGCTGCATCGAAAGAAGCGTGGCCAGCAGGTCGAGGGAGGTGATTCTGTCCCTCTACTCTCGTGAGACCCCACCTGGAATACCACATTCAGCTCTGGAGTCCCCAACACAAGAAGGACATGGAGCTGCTGGAGCACATCCAGAGGAGAGCCACGAAGATGATCCGAGGGCTGGAGCACCTCTGCAATGAAGACAGGCTGAGAGAGTTGGGGCTGTTCAGCCTGGAGAAGAGAAGGCTCCGGGGTGATCTTATTGCAGCCTTCCAGTACTTAAAGGGGGCCTACAGGAAAGCTGGAGAGGGGCTTTTTTCAAGGGCGGGTAGCGATAGGACAAGGGGCAATGGATTTAAATGGAAAGAGGGGAGATTTAGATTAGACATAAGGAAGAAATTTTTCACTGTGAGGGTGGTGAGGCAGTGGAACAGGTTGCCCAGAGAAGTTGTAGATGCCCCATCCCTGGAAGTGTTCAAGGCCAGGTTGGATGAGGCTTTGGGCAACCTGGTGTAGTGGAGGGTTTCCCTGCCCATGGCAGGGGGGTTGGAACTAGGTGATCTTCGAGGTCCCTTCCAACCCTAACCTAACCATTCTATGATTCTATGATTCTATGAATACTTGTGTTCACATGATTTAGTTATATTATGTTGCATAATCTGTTTGCACTAGTGTTTATTAAATAGAAAGCAGTACTTTGTCAGTCAAAGTACTTTGGTCAGTCAAGCCAACTAAGATGCATCCCACTCCTCTAATTCCTCCTATTCATGACCTAATTAAATCCAAGTTCACTTCACTGGGCATGGGACCATGTCTTTAGAGCATTGCCTTGTTATCTGGAGTTTTAAAAAAAATAATGAAACTTGTATTGACAGTAAGGAGTAAAAAGATACACAATGAAATTAAATTGAAATAGCCTTTCTTGCTTCAATTCCTTAAAAATACTGTACAAACTTGGTGTCTATGTGATACTAAAAACATTTAGAAGGACATTTAATCAACCAAGCATAACATGACCATTAACACAATCTGAATACTGTTATTCCAGTTTTCTGTGAGCAACTGTTAAAGCTGAAAAATGGAAATTCAATTAAATAATAATGAGAAAAGAGCTAGATGGGAAGAGAGGTGGAAGGAATGAGTGGATTATTTTCAAACAGTTAATTCATTTGAACAAGAGTTCAGATAATTTTCACACGATTAGTTAGTTAAATGAGACAAAATTAATTAGACAACTGTGATACGGAAGCCTGATTTTATACTAGATTCCACAGCAAATGCACAGGCACCAAAGAGCTTTAAAATTCTATTGTACTGTATATGAGAATAAATGGGCCAAGTTTCCAAGGGAATTGAATATATATTTTTCAATAATTTCTGTATTCCTGTCACTCAGTGTCTGTACTCCCAAGAGAATTCGTATTTTCTTTCATACACATTTTCTCATGCTGATTGTAAGAGTGTACTACATATTCAGGACTATATCCAAACATAACATGATGACAGCGAATTAGACCTCTGATTAAATGAGTGTATGATTAGGTATATAGCAAGTTTCAGATTCAGGGATAAAAAATAGTAGAAATGTGTATGTTAAGGTAGCACCTTTCTCTGAAATTTTGTGGCTGTGGCTCTGACACAGAGCAACAGTGAGAAACTGCAGACACTTATGAGTACCTATTGGAAATATCCTTTTGTAAAAGAGAAAAATAGAGAGAGAGACTACAGATTTCCATCGTTAGATGATAAATAAGCTCTCATTTAACAGTCTTTGTAGCATATTACGTACATATCAAAGGGAGTGAAAACATCTGGAACTCTGGCAAGGCTGTTTTCAGCTCTAGTGGCCAACACCATCTCACAAAGCACTTCATATTTTGTAGGAAATGGTAACATACACTGACTTTAAACTGCAGGGGCAATTGAGATGGACAGTTGCCATCTTAAGGGGGAACTTAGCTTTTGTAGCTAATCATAGAAGGGTAATAGAGAAGGGCTTTGATCTGCACTTCCAATAGTGACTATTGATATGGCATAAGTCACTGTCGTTGGTTCAGCTGAATTTTTCAGAAACAAGAATGCTCGCCAACACATTGTTTTGATTTTGTGAAGGCAATAGTGAATAGTGTAGTTTATCTCCTTTTCACATAAATGCTGCACAGAAATTATTTTGATTTTATGTAATATATTTAAATGTGCTAGCAATTTGTAATATTTTTGAAGTCAATTCTCTCTGTAAATTGTAATATAAAATATACATCAAATTATCAAGGGAATCCTTATGTTTACTACAGGTTTAATAACAATGTTATAGGAGTAGAATTAATCAAATCAATTTTATTAACTATTCTTCTGAATATGAAGTCTTGGTTTTAAATTGTGTCAAGCTGGAGGATACCTACAGAATACATCAGCTCCTTATTAAAACATGTTTACAAACAATAAACATAATACTGTATCTTTTAGATCACAGGATTCAGCTCAGAATTAGGACTCTTGAATTTGAGTGTCTGCATGTGAGCCAGATGTCTGAAATTCAACTGTAGTCTGTGGAGCTCTGGTAAATCCAGTCTGCCAGCTAACTTGGCAGTTAATCTGCCAGGGCTGCCAGATGCAACACAAAACTGGCAGGAGAGCTGCGTCTGTCTGGAGCTAGAGGTGGGGAAGGAATACCCCTTGTCACTACGATGACACCAAGTGCCTCTGGTAGACAACCGACTCTCACAACAAGCTCATAAGTGGACACCTAATGCATAAACAGATAAATTTAGGTGTCCCACTCCTTGCAAACAGAAGCAGCTCTCAGAATCAGGCGGTGGGCTTCTGGATACAGGGGTCATACAAAATGGGCTTATATTATACTTAAAGAGTAGATTGAAAATTCTTTAAATATATGTTTTATTAGGGGGGACGAAGGTATTTGACTATATATTTTATTTTGCTGCAATGGATTAGTGGCAGCAGAAGCAACCTTTAAACATAGCAGCAATCTGGATTTCTGTTAGGGAGTTTTCATGCAGATTGAGGCAAGATAACTGTCTACAGTAATTAAATTTCATAGTCATCCTTATAAATATTTGCATTTTATCACCAGTTATCACACGATGTACCCAAAATTATCACTCTTATTTCTTTTATACTTACACTGGAAGCCATTATTTGTTCACAACTGGTAGATGTTGTCCTATGCAGTGTTTCTGTTGTAGCCATGATGAATAGTAGATATTGTTAACAATTTTCTGAAAAATTTACGTCTCGTTTTTAACTAAAATTACTGTAAAACATAGCTACATTTGCTTACCCCTCAGGTGCTTTTAAAATGATGCTATGTTTCATCTGGTTCCACATAACCCATGGTCTTTCCAAATAGTTTTGTTGCTGAAGGTTATAGTTTGCAGCTAGCAAATAGATCAGCTGCAAGTGGTACATCCAATACCAAAGCTCTGTAGTACATTAGTGTCTGTCTATGAACATTTTGATGGCAAACGAGATGTTTTTCAGTGAATATATGAACATTTTTAAATTTCAACAAAGTTTTGCTAACCAGCTTCCTTTTTACTCACTAATTGGAGAAGAGTGAGTCTCAATTGCAATGGAAGTGGGATGCAAATTTTCCTTTCTGGTTTTGTCATTTATGATCTTCATGGAAATTTTAGTATTGAAATTACTGATAAGATAACCACTTTTGTTCCACAGCTTTTGAGATCCTCTTACTAGCATTATGAGTGTGAGTTTTTGTTAAAAGTATGCTAAACTACAGCATGTGCATACAACACACTAAGATATTTTACTAGCACCATCTATCACCAGGAACTCAAGCTCTAGTGGCTTCCAAAGGGCAGGGGTACTTAGGTTATAGATGGGTGGTACCATGGCCCGTAGTCGTGCTTTTAAATCCATTTCTGCTGCAATGTACAGTGTTAAATGACGACTATTGTGATTTCCATTAACAGGTTTCACTGGTTCCCAGAACTCTCAACAAATAGTTTCCAAAAAAATGACCTTTAGAGCTTTTTCCCAAGGCTTACATGTAAAATTAAGCTTTATACATGGTTAATACTACACTAGGAAAAAGGTTTTTTAATGGCTGTGCTTACTTTGCACATGAGTTTTCTCCTGCTCTTCTTAAACTTTTATCTAACCCTTGTAAAATCTTCCTGTGTTAATAAGAATCGTATGATAAGTGGCTTTGCAAAACCCCATTTTGTTTCCAGTCAATATGTTGGCTTTTCCGTCTTTACTTATTAGTAGACAATGTGGCATGGAAAATACAGCTTTAATTACATTTATTATCTCAAAGATATACTTTAGAAACCCAGAAAACACTGAGACTGTGTAAAATACGAAATTAGAGAAATTATTGGTTTGAGTTTATAAATCACTATGCAACTATACACTTTTCTTCAGCATTTGTTGAAAATGCCAATGCTATTTGCAAATGCCAAACGTTATGTTGCTTCTGTCAATTGACACATAGTTTATATTTAAAACACTCAGGCATGCTTTTAAAACCTCATTGTCACAATTTCCACTTGCTTCTACAGAATTTTACGCAACCTTTGAGGATAAGTTTAACTCCTGGAGCTATTAGAGAGATTGTAGGTGATTTAGACCATAGATCTCTACTTCATATAACTCCATGTGTTCTCTTATTTGGGCAGTGGGTTTCTTCCTGACAGTGGATTAGTTTATTCACTAGGGTGCCCTAACGCTATTTTTCATACCATCCATGAAAGCATTTGTAAATGATTTACATCGCTGAAGAGAAAGGATTTGCTATTTATTATTCTTTATGTTCTATACCAGAAACACCAGAAAATATAACCACTTATTCACCCATGAACTTTCAAATACCATGTTAATTGCCTAACTTTTGCTATGCAGGGCAAGTCAAGAAACCAGTAAAAAATGCAGATACTTTTAACAGTTGAGTAAAGCTTTGACTCTGACTATAAGGGATACTGCAGATATGATTGTAGCATCATTACTGATAATGAAATATTATGTAATATTTAATTTATATGCATTTTAAAGTAAAAGCTCAGCTTACTGTAATGTGTTCTTTCTACCAATGTTTGCATTTCAAAACATATTTTTATCCCTAGCTGTTTCAGGTCCTATTAGCTTAGAAACACTTTTTGTTACAGGAGTTCCTTGGTGGCCTTAGCCTTTTTATGCAATACAATGTAAAGTGATTTTTGGAGTAGAAATGTTGTTAAAGTAATAGTTTGCTGAGAAAAATAGCATGTGCATTTCTTGAACATATACACAGGATTTCATCAATCTGAAATTCAGAAATTATGTGTATCAAATCTCTGGATGAAACTGGGTGAAATTCAGTGAACTTTTTTCTGAAGAAGGCCAGGCCAGATGGCTTATACCTAGTTTGGTGGCTTTAAGTTTAATTTTTTTATGAAAAATCTGAAACAGCCTTCATCTGTAGTACCTCATTTTACTGTAATTTCTCAGAATGATGTAACTGAAAGTTATTGCGTTGTAAACTCTCTCCCACATTTTTTTTTAAAGCTATAACTTTACACAGGTGTAACTTGGGAGAGACTTTCTTTGGGGTCTTAACTTTAATTTTAAATGTTTATGTAATTGTGCCGAATTATGTCTTTTCTGCAAAGATGCATGTAATTAAAAATATCTTGGTTTTAAATGTAATCTTTATGTGCTGTTTGTAGTTAGTTTTCATCCTGCCTTTAACCTTAGCCATCTAGTTAGATGTTAACTCTGATGAAATGTTACCCATAAGTTTTAAAGGCAGTAATAAAGCAAAACAATTATTTTTTTTGGTGGATGTTTCTCATACTCCATGTTCCACAGCTTTAATTTTTGTCTCTACACATTTGAATTTGCACGTGGCATGGCAGCTGAAGAGATTGAAAATTACTACAGCAGCACTACATCCTTCATTGCCTTATTTTTTTACAAAGTCAAAAAGAAATAAGAAATAAACAATTAACTTGCTATAGCTATTTCATTGTATATGTCTAAATTGTATTGAGACATACATAGATATGCATTGTATGTATAGTCTAAATTCTCAGAGGAAAAATACACTAAGATTCTTTGTGGATACTGAGGGCAGCAGAGCTTATCAAAAACATATTTAATTAAATTCAGGGCAGAATAATTTCACTAAATTTCAATTTATTTTTCAGATAGTCACTTAAGAATATTGACTTCTGTTGACATATGATGAATATCACTATTCCACTTGCAAAAGTGGTTTCTCAGTATAATTTCCATAAATTTCTATCACAGAGGAATCATAGAATCATAGAATCATAGAATGGTTAGGGTTGGAAGGGACCTCAAAGATCATCTAGTTCCAACCCCCCTGCCATGGACAGGGAAACCCTACACTACACCAGATTGCTCAACACCTCATCCAGCCTGGCCTTGAACACTTCCAGGCATGGGGCATGGGGCATCCACAACTTCTCTAGGCAACCTGTTCCAGTGCCTCATCACCCTCAATGTAAAAAATTTCTTCCTTACATCTAATCTAAATCTGCCCTCTTTCAGTTTAAAGTCATTGCCCCTTGTCCTATCATTATATACCCTTGTAAAAAGTCCCTCTCCAGCTTTCCTGTGAGCCCCCTTCAGGTACTGAAAGACTGCAATATGATCACCCCAGAGCCTTCTCTTCTCCAGGCTGAACAGCCCCAACTCTCTCAGCCTGTCTTCACAGCAGAGGTGCTCCAGCCCTTGGATCATCATGTTTGGAAAACTTTCCAAACAATTTTGAGTACAAAAAGAACATGCATTTTCAGCAGTGACAGCAGATGATGATTTTGCTCGTGTTTTAGTGTTGCTACACAAAAATCTTGATAAAAAATTCTTGTAGATTTAATTTCCCTGTTTATAACTTTCTGTAATCACTTAGGCCTATTTATGTGTTGGCCACAGTGTACTGTTGGCAATTCAGCAAAAGATATTAAATAAGATCTTCACTTAAATGATTTTGCAGAGCATAATTATGTAGCTGCCCAAATGTCTTGGAGTATTTTCAAAAGAGATCTTGAAATTCTCTGTTCTCTTACTCCTCCATTTAGCATGTAGCCACCTGCAACAAATCCTAAAATGTTGCATTGACTTTTCATCTAGTTTGAATGTCTCCTATGTATTCTTTAGAAGAAACCAATTTGTAAGAAAGACTGTGATCGACAGAGAGGATACGTAGTCTGTGCTCATATGATCCCTGAGAGCTTCTTGAGAAAAAACGTAGCTGAAGGGAGAGACTTTTTATTCCTTCACTTATCCTGTCTGTTTAATAGTTCTTCCAGTAAAATCTTTGAGTGCTTGGTAACTTGTATATATTTCTCTGGTTTCAATATCATGTCATTTGATATGAAGATATTAAAAAGAATTATTACTTTCTATTTTTATTTTCCAAATATTCTATAATCCCAAATTTGGATGAACTAATTACTGCTGCTAAGAAAAGAGCCAGATTCTTCCACTGAAATGATAGATTCAGGCTACTAAGCATCTCCATTGCAATTTTCATGTTTTTCATAGAACCTTGCATTCTAGCTAGTACTTCTTTGTTTTACTTACCTGTGAAATTTTTAACAGGATTTGTTACATAAAGATTTGTGACTAGAGTGAATCTCATTGTCACAGATTTATCATTGAAGAATAGAGTTTAGTTTTACTCCAATTATTCACAAAATAGCCTGGGATCTATTGCACCTCTCAGTGTTCTGCTGTGGCACATCCCTATGTATCAATAAGCATGCATACGCACATTACTCTTAAACTGCTATAAGCTGTTAATTGCGCTTTCTGAAGAAAAGAGAAAACTAAGTTTTGTAAGATAAAGAAACGTGGCAAAATGTAAACCAGCTATGTAAAACTGTGATTTGCTAATTGTGCTTTCTTTCTGTTCCCTCAAACCTGCTGTGCAGCTATTGAGCAATTGTTTAAATATACATTAATAAAGCAGACAGCTAGATGTTTGAAATGTTATATTCTCATTTTTATAATACCTGTGGCCAAAGTTTTCAGGCTTTTGCCCTTGGTCATGAAACTGTGTATCTATTTGCATAAAAAAATGTGGCATAATCTTAATTGCAATTTAGAGTGCTGCAGAAATATAAATACTTATTGGTGTATGCAGTAGGAATATATTTTATGTACACATTTATATTGGAGTGCTTTTATTGCACATTTTTATTGTGATTATTATTGCATTACTACACTCCTAACAGAGCTCCAGTGAAAAAACAGGACTCCCTTTTCTTGAAAAAAACAAACAAACAAACAAACAAAAACTTGTTCCTGCTCCAGAGCATTTATAATATAAGTTTACCATGTAGTGTCCATTGCTGGTACAGCTGTGGAACAGAGGGCATTACTGTAGAGCCAAGGTAGCACAGTGACCTGTGCAATACATGTGGTGGACATCACTTACCATCTTAGTATCACAGGAGCTCTGCAAATATCACTCGAAAGGCTCAGGCTAATCTGGTCCTTTTTGAATACTCTTGCTCCTAAAAGCATCGAGGTTATGTTAACTGAGGTGACTGGTTTATTGTTCCTACAACAGAAAAAGTAGGAGCAATTTGATAGAATTCGTGATGGTTGACTTAGTAAGTATTGATAGATGAACTCGGCTAAATTGCATAACTTGATTTTGGACAGCAGATGGCTGTAATGGCATCCACTCGGGTGCACAGTCTGCCACACAATTGTCCTGGTACACCACATAAATCCGGGTATGCTACATGAATCCTAGCGTGCTCTCTGCATCGTAACTCCATGCTTGGGAGCTAAGTACTGTGTACATGCCCTCACCCCACCTCCAAGCTTGGATTTTTAAAGGAATAGCGGCCGGGGCTGCAGACATGCAGCCTCCATGAGGTCCTGAGTCTAAGTAATGGTAGGACATAGTATTCAGGGCTCACTACATAACAGAACAATTGTGGAATTAATCAGCATGTATGAAAGTTTCTGTTTTCTGGATCTCATGAGGTTGAGCTACTAGAGTTATTCTGGAAGCCTCTACAATGTTTTCTATCCATCAGTAAATAGGCATCATGGAGCATGCCTGACATCTCTGCACAACAACAAATAAATACATCAATTTATGATACAGAGCTGTGAGGCTGAAGAACATGTCTCAGAAAGTGATAAATGGATCTTCTGATATCTTTTCTAATTTATTCCAGAGAATTACAGAATAGCAAAAGCTATAAGTTTCTAGCACAGGTTTTGTGTATTTCTTATTTGCCACATATTCCTCACCCAAAGTAGAAAAAAAGGAAAATGAGGAGATGAGATGAAAAAGAAATACAAGCTCAGAGGAGAATACAGGAATGGCAGAATCTAAATGTGTGGCTGAGCGTATTTCACAATAGTTTGCCTATACACTTGAGAACTCCAGGAGACCAATGAAACTGGAAGGTTATTTGTAAATGGTTAGTTTAGGGATTGTTCCTAGTCATCATAAGATTAGACACTGGGATAATTTCAGATTGGATTTAACATCATATATTTGGCAGCCTCTTTAGGGAGCTTATGCATCAATGGAATACAACTCACTGGTCCTGGTTTCATAAGGTTGTGTTAGTAAATGCCTTATTTTAAACACAGCAATTTGCTAAAGTAAAGAATATAGCATATGTTTAAAGTCATGCTTAGCTGATTTGCGTTGTAGAGCTCGCTATTACTTGCACAAAGGATATCAGTGAAAATTTTAATGTCTACTATTTAATTTGCTCACAGTATGCACACAGTGCCTTTCATGAGACATCAGAAAGAATACATCACTTCTCTTTGATCTGTCATTTTGGGATTCAGAAACTTTGAAATGTATGCCGATTTATCCTGCATTGGAGGTATAAATTCAGATTTAAGAACGTAGACAATTATCTTTCTGTCTGTATCAGCTTCAGGGTCATTTGACATTTGTCGGATGAGTTTTCATGTGGATCAAGATAATTTCACTGCAAGAATCATTCTTGTTGATTCTTTATTGTTAACAATCTTCTTGTGCATTCATCTTGATGAAGATGAAAAACACATACCCATTATCCTTTTTTTTAATCTGCTGTAACAATATATTGTTTTGTCATTTGTTTAATGTACTTCTTTGAAATGATTATGCAATTTTGTATATATTTGTTAAGTATTGCATGATTTGTTAGGAACATCTGCATCCACTAACTCTCAAATCAGATTTTAAATGGTATAACAAGATCATAGTATCATGTTTTATGCCTATTACTCTCCATAATCAATTTTTTAATGTATGAATAGGCCTTACAAGCATTTGCATAAAAGATTTAAATTAATTACATGAGTCAAAAAATAAAATCAACTTCAAGCTTCAATAGGTTCCTATTTATTAATCAATATTCCCATTAACATGTGAAACAAAAAATGTATCATTTGTATTTTCATATTAGATCATCTCAACCCAACAGTGCACATGCAGCTCCAAGAGTATTCTGCAAACTCATAAGGTAGTTAACTAGCAGGACAGTAAAAACCAATGTCTGTCAGCAGTTCGGCAATAACGTGAATCAAGAGTAATTTGCTGCTCAGAGGTCTCTGTTGGCCCTCCATTGTCAAGAGGCAGAGCAAGGTCCACAAGAGTGATGAGCTGATTCCACATTTGTTACTGATAGACTACAAAGAAAACTATTGTCATTTTGCTACTGCTCTGCTAACACTGATAAAACAGCTTAGTGATAAGATATTTGTGAGAAAAATAGGAGCAGAAACTGTGCTGGGGATATGCAAAGGATAGATTGATCTTGGTAAATGCTTACCTAAGCAGTCATACTAGGAGATTTTAAAAATAACGTGGTTTTTTTTTTCATTTTAGTGCAAAAAATTTCCCATCATATGTCTGTAATAGAAATAAATATAGAAATAATTTTATGTAGGACCCAAAAATTTTTAAGATTTTGATTTTCATGGGGCAAAATTAGAAACTCCTACTTTTTTAGGATGTTGATTGTAAAATATCAGCACTAGGAAATACTAAATAATCATCATTAATATTAATAGGGACTATCAATGTATAGGTGGAATTATTCCAAAAAGACTTGTAGAAGGCTTGGTTCAGTCCATAAGAAATGATTCAATTTGCTTGACATTACACCTGGTGAGTGTAATTTGGACACCTTTAATCATGTAGAATCCATGGTTACAAAAAAGGAAAAAAAAAAAAGAAAGCATATGTAGAATTCCTTTGTGTTAGAAAATGACTATCATGTTAGATTCTTTTCTGCAGTAATCCTAGAATAAAAACAATATTTTTGAAGTTCTACTTATGAAGAATGTTCTTTGTAATTAAAAAATATATGATAATTGTACCAGTGAGGACCATATCCTTGATTTTCACTGGAGAAGTCTGTGGAAAAAAATTACTCTCAGTAAGAATGTCGTAGAAAAGTATTAAAATCTTGACTCAAATTAAATGGGTACATTTGGTTTAATATTTGAAACATAAACTTTCATTCACTCTACTGCCCTTTGATTTCAACAGACTGGGAGTTAGATTTAACTTGGGATTTCTTCAGTTTGTGCATGCAGATCAGGGCTTCGATATCCTTTAATTGTAGTGCTGGGGTAAGGTTCATTTCCTTTCTGGATTTTTACTCATATCCTATATATCTTTCTGTTGTATTTTCATATTTTGTACAATCAGTAGCACAGTAAAAGGTGATTTTAATAGAGATACACTGTATAGGAAAATGTAATATAACTACACATGCAGAATAGTGGGTTTTTCATAAGAGATGTGTCCCATCAAAATAAATCTGAACAATCTCAAAGTCTCTAGGTGACAATATACACACAATGAATATAAAATTTCATTTGAGGAAGACTGGTTTTAGTCAGAGGGAAATATATTAATGTAATCAGAAGAAGAAAATGGATTTGCAATGCAAATAGCTAAATACTTCATTTTAAACTGAGTAGGATTTTTCAAAGCAAATTGTATACCTTAAGCATGGGTATTATATATTGAATGCTTGTGGACCAACAGCAACCACGTAAAGTCCTGGAGGCACATTATTTTATTTACATTCAATGTCTTCGATGCTGAAAACAGATTTGTATGTCTAAACATATATATCCATATATAATTATATACACAGGGTGTGCATATATATATAAATAAATTACCTGTATATATTATCGTATATGTCAGATATATATACACATACACAATGTACATATATTTCAATAACTCATGTATTTTTGAAAACAATAAAGATCATAATGTTTCTGCCAAATCCATCTTCAGCTCTGACCAATCAGTCCCTGTACTACCAATGAACTTTAGGGCTTTGGTAACCTCGTTTGGATACATTACTGGTGTCTTTGTGGCAGTAATAATGAAAGAATAATCATTTTGCTACTATTTTGTTGAGCTTGGTTAAGAAAAAAAAAACAAACAAAAGGAAAGAGAAATTAGTCAGCAGGTGTCAAATACACACTTTAATGCAGCCATGTAATTGATATTTGTTATTATTTTTCCATTGTGCTAGTCTCTGTAAAAGACAATTCTTTCGCTGTATCGTATTTCATACAATTTTTGTGGTAAATTAAATGCAGCACATTTTTGTTTACTTAGATAATGGTTTCTGAGGAAAATGTACTGAAATGTACCTGGTAATCTTCTGTGAAAAATCTTGACAGATATTCTTTTTTCATAATAGCAACTGCACAATTGCTTTAAATGACTCCTATTCTGTTTACAAGCTGTTGCCAGTACACCACAGAAATAAATGGTGCATGCTCTAGACTACATGCAATAGCACAAGACAGTTATTTATGCAGTAACACTTAATTTGGTTCAGAATTCATAATGAAGTGAAGGAGACTAATAAAACCTATTGCCTTCTTACGAGCCTAAAATGTTAGTGTATAATGATTTAAAGTATGAAAATGACTGCTGATCCAGGCACTTAGTGTTCAGAAGGAGTCAGGGCTCAGTGACGGTGTAAACGGATGGCAGGAGGTCCTGTGAGCAGTCCCCCTGCCTCAGCCAGCTGAGTGCCACAGCTGTGGGCTACCCCTGGGCCACAGTACCCTCATCACGAACAGAAGCGACCTTCGTGGGCATGTCAATAAAACACTGATAGCCAGGACCTGCCAATAGTTATCACAAGCACAAACCACCAACTGTAAAAGATCACGTGTGGGTAGTATTTTCAAGTTTTCCAGTTGAAATTATGAATCAGCCACAGATTCAGA
Organism: Tauraco erythrolophus; assembly: GCF_009769465.1. Lineage (NCBI taxonomy): Eukaryota > Metazoa > Chordata > Aves > Musophagiformes > Musophagidae > Tauraco > Tauraco erythrolophus. The sequence goes on along the minus strand of NC_141468.1, from coordinate 47,125,505 downwards.
GCATCTCCAGTCATCTTTGCATGTTGTCGTTCTTTATTCGCACTTCAGTGACATCAAATCGTAGCCTGAAAGTGCTAGCCACCATACAAGCAGGGTCACAGAAAGCAGTGCCTACATCAAGATTATAAGAATAAAATAATCAAGTGATACCAGAAGCTGCAGGAGTAGGATGTTTTAGCTTTCTTTGACAGAACTTGAAGCATAGAAGTAAAGACTTACTTAAGCCATAAAAGAACTGTAATCAAGGGCTGGAGCTCAACGTACTACTTCCTCCTTTTGCTGCAAGGTAAAGCCCTCTGACTTTAACTGTTGTTAAAGTCAACTGTCTTTTACAACGCTCCTCTGATCAGCTTAAGAAGTGTTGCTGTGAATCTGAATGTATATTCTCTTGCAGAGCTCTCTAGCAAATGCTGTATTTCTAGTAATGGCAAGGCAATGCTTCTTGGCTGTTAAGGAGTAAGGGTGTGAAGATTCTGTTTCAATTTCCATTTATTTAAACTCCATACAACAGAAATGTACAAGATTTGCTTGCATTAGGCCTACTGCTGTCTAATCTCCAAGGGTTAGAAAGACTCTCTCACAAGGATGATTTCACCTTAATGAGTATTTCTCCATAGCAATGAAAGCTAAACAGCAATATTAATAAAAGGTCAACAGTCTCAAAAAGGAAAGAATAGAAGAATTTATGATGTAAAAGTGTTGAAAATGTGTATTACTCATAACTCCTACAGGCTTTTTCTTTGAATAAAGTATTATTTTGCTTGACATGTCAGGACACATTTTAAAGAGCTCAATTGTGTAAAGTTTCTAGAAAGCTCACCATCTGAATAGCAATAAAATACACTGGAATCCAGGCAAATATTAAATAAACCTAGCTGAGGTTGTCAGTCAGGCGTGAACACTTAGTTTACAAGTGTTACAAAAGCCCAACTTGCAAATTTGCTTGATTCTTTTTGTTTTAAGTAGTTGAATGGAAGAGAAGACGAAAAAAAAAGAGCTTTTATAGTTTTTTCTTTCCACAAAGTGAGCCCTAAGTGCATTGTTAGCGCTGAAGGTTTCACACCCCACCTTCCTAAGTTATTTTTGCAATCTGAAGAGGCTTTTATTATTTTCTTTTGTTCTCTGAAAGTGCAGCTAATGTCAATTACAATACTGTACAGTCCATAGGTTAACTCCTGCCTGTTGCGGAAGTAAAGCTCCAAGTCCGTGTCTGCACTTACAATAAAACTGCTTGCAAAGCTCTGAGCCTGCATTGCTGAATGGACAAACTAAAAGCATTTCAGCACTAAAGCCATCTTCAGGAAGATTCATTTTTATCTGTTCTTTTAAAAGACTCTGCTTGAATTTATGAGAAATTTGTTTATGAAGTCAGAATGTGTATTTATGATATCCTGAAGAGCATCTTGCATTCACTCTCTCAAATGCTTTGTATATAGCCAGTCATCAATGTTACACCGTTCATTGAATCATGGTACTGAAATGTACTGGGATTTTAGCTACTATTCTGGGAAGAAAGATCTGTCAGCCACTGCAAGCCAACACCTCACTTTTCCTTGTGTTTTTATTAATTTCATGTTATGGATAACTCCAAAATTCTGTACTTGCTTGTCTGTTGGGAAAAAAAAAAAATCAATTTCTTGCCTTAATCCCTTCTTTATCCTGTCTACCAAAGTCAGACTCCAGTAGATGAGAAGGAATTCCATTATTATACAAGTTGTGAATCTTAGACATTCATCTGCTGTTGGCTAGTAAAGAATGGTGCGAAGGTGGCTGAGCCACACATCACCCCTCCTCCTGGGTTTTAAGGAACTCTTTGGTGGCCTTATTACTGGACCATCTCACTAGTACATATTTCGTCATTGTTATTCAAAGATTAGGCAAGCTCCCTACTTGAGCTCTTCCTTTGATCAATGTAGAAAATGAAGCTGATCAGAATTTGTGACTCAATCCCATTGTTTGCTGGAAATAATTAAAACGTTGATCTTTATGACAGACTAAGAAGGTTCTCATTAGGAGATGACTAGAGTTGGTTCAGTCATATTGATTAGTATATAAGTTTTTATTCAGAAAAGGAAGTCTTGTGAGAGTTTAAATGGCAGGCGTCAGGATGATATCTGCCAAAACCACCTAAACCAGGGCACTGCTTTTCGTATTGAAATTCAAATATGTCTTGTTGCAGTGCAATCAAGTTGCTAATCCTGAGATCCTTTGTAGTGCTCCAAGTGTGCCTCTTCAGGGCAGTTAGCACTCAGTTGATACCTCTGCTTCTCACCAAGAGAGTTTGTGATCCAACCGCTGTCCTGCAGGGCCTGTGGTTACATCCATTTCTGTGCTATTTACTGGAAGACCCTGTAGCTTGGTACATGTAAGGCTTCCTCTGGGAACCTGCAAACAGCAGCAACATGATGTAATTTAGAAGTGGTTTCTTTCACGCAAAATATGATTTATTGTGCCAAAACGTACCATGTCATGATTTTGCCTTTCCTGCCTGGTTTCTTATCTCATTCCAGACCATGTAATACAATAAAAACCAATACATAGAGACTTGTGCAATACTCATAGGTATGAATGTAGGGGTTTCCCCCAGTTCTTCAGAATGTATATTTTAGGCATGTTTGAAAATAAGACTGTTCAATTGGAATATGCTTAAAGCCTAGAAATGGCTAATCTTCTGCCAGAACAAATAAAAAATCTTAATAACGTATCTACTTTCAGGCAAAATTTAATTCCTCATTCAAAAAACTTGCCTCTATACTGTAAAACAGACTTGCATTCAAATCTTTTCATATTAGTTTGACTACTTCTAAACCATCACATTATAACACCTATACAGAGGTCTTGTTCATGATTTCCCAAGTGGTCTGTCGTGCAAACTTATCAGTGATTTATTCAGTGATGTGAATATGTGTGGAAACATCCAGGTAAGTGTATTCTATGCTATGCTGGAATTGCTATAATTTGGCAGCCACGAGGCTGCAGGTGATTACAAAGCAATGGGACAAGAATTATAAGCTGGAAAGTGGGGAATGGAAAGACTTTCAGACATCTCCGTGACAATTTGTTTTGCCTTTGGTTTGTAAAATTACATTAACTTTGTAGACTGGAGGAATCTAATAAGAAATTTCAAATCCTCAGTAGATTTTTCTCTGTATTTGTGTAACATCCCCTACCCCTATAACAGAGAATGCATTTCTGCGCCTCAGATACCACAGTTCCTAATTTTGCATCCTATATGCAACTGTGTTGAAGTGGAAATTTGTGAACAGCAACTCATGCTGCTTCTGATGTTCTGCTGATAAACTCAGACTGAGAGGGCAGGGGCATGAATGTCTTAAAGTACTGCAGCTAAATCTGTCACACCTCAACTGACAGAGTCATTAAAATTGCAATAAAAGCTGAAACTATCCAGTGAGATTCTAATTAAATATTGAAAGTATCTTTCGAACAGGATTGTTAAAAGATTACTTTTTACTCATGAAGAAATGCAATTAAAATTAATATTTTGAAATATCTGAGGTTTTTATAGAAGTCCTATTGTAACAATTTACAGCAAATATACAGGTGACCCCCACTGAATGAGATGCATCCTTCCTAAACCTTCCCTCAGGAATATATAAATCTCACATAATTGTCTTAGTTTGGTTAGAATGCCCTTCCCCCATGAAAAAAAATCTCCTTTTATAATATCTGGTTTTTACTTAGATTCAAATAAGAATCAATTTGTTTTTCCTGAAAAGGTTTTGGAACTGTGCATTCCATGCTGTGTTTTTTCTCTACTAAAGAGTCAAAATATAGTGTATTGTTCATATAAGATACTGATAATACAAAATGCTGATTACCATTATAATTCCTTTCAAAGGTTACATATAAAATGTCAAGAAAATATATGTGCATTTCTGGTCCTATAACTAAGATAAAAGATTAATAATGACAAATTTATTGTAGAACTGAAACAATTTCAATCATCCTATTCAAATATCTCTGAATTCTCTAACCAGTGGCTTCTGAAAGGCTGTGTTGAGGTTAAGACAAATTAAAAATGTAACTGGAAAAGGCCATATTTATGTTTATAAATAAGGATTTTAATTTCCATTGAAGCAGAAGGAAATCATCTCAGTCTCTAAGCATCCTTTATTCCTCATGCTACACTTAATATTTACCATTTAAAATGATAGACATTGATTAAAGCTTGACACAAGCTATCCCTGTCAAAATTAAATCAAAGTCAGAAGGTGAACCAGGAGTCTGAATTATGTTCTCAGTAGACTGAAATCTGATATTTAACACTGTTTAAATATAGTCTGTTATGACAGAATAATGTAGGAGGACATCCAAGTAAGCAATTTCACTGTTTAAAAGACTTACATAAATAAAAGCTGGATGGAAAACTGACACAATATAGTCACAAGAAGTTTGGTTTAGCATGCTATCCATGTAAAAAGAAAAACCTTCTTGGTAAGAAGAAATTAAACAAAAAGCCTTCTAGATCTGTCTGCTGTAGCAAAGTAAAACATGGTTATCAGTGAGTTTAATTGCCTAGGGCAGATTTGTTTTGATATTGGAAGATCAATGAAACAAGTTTAGTAGTTTAAGGCAGGACACGTTTATATGAAATAGCTTTTCAAAAGCTTAAAATAATCGTCCTCCTTTAATCCCTTACATTTTTTAAGTGATCGAGCTTTTTACTGGTTTTGGAGGACTGTCTAATGTTTTATATGTGTGTTTAGAGCCTCTGTTAACAACAAAACATTATATTTAACTTATTCTAAAACTATTTAAATTAATGATTAATTAAAAAATTTTGAAGTAGAAAATTTGAAATAATTAAGTAAAGCAATTTCCTACTGTTTCAAATACTAGAAAGAATCCTAAGAAAAGAAACTTCTGTAAAGATTTGGCCTTATATATTCATTCATAAAATTAAATATCTTTATATAATGTAATCATTTATTCAATGGAAAGCAAAATTAAATCAAGATGATTACAGTAATTGCATTCAAATGCTTTGCTGGTGAATGGTTTTCAATGTAATTTAAATAGCAAAAACATTAAAGAAAGTCAATATAGAAATTGTTTATGCAACTATTTTAAAAATCAAAATAGGATTTTATTTGGTCTACACAGAGGCCATATACTTTTGAAAACATATATCTAAATTTTTTTTTTTTCTCCATTCTGTACTGTCTACAGTACTCTGTGCTGTATACACACCGTGAGAATGTAGGTATACGTCCATAAGGTAACTGGAACAGTTTTCTCCACCATGTCTGAGGGCAGGACCAAGTTAGTATGTAATACCATATTACAGGCATGCTTTTTACTTCTTAATTTGAGTAATTTCTGGAATTTCTTCAGTCCTTTGATGCTATATATTTTTCTTAAATTTAACCATCATAATGGGAGCCTCTAGTTTAAGACAATTGTCTGTTTTCTTTTCAGTCAGGAGAAAATATATATGTGTCATTCATCCCACCTATTTCAGACATAGAAGACCTGCTGGCAATGTTTCTCTCTCCAACATTTACAGAAGGAATCACATAACCACTTTAATCTAAACGTTCGATGTTTTGGCTTTTCAGTTATCCTACTCTGTGCCAGACAGATAAGTTCAAGGTTTTCAGCTCAGTTATTGTGAGTCTGCCTTAGGTCACTGGGTGATACAGGATGCCAAAGGCTGAAATGCAGCATTTTTGCTCTAAGTAGGCTGTGCTCTGTGCTAGAGTCAGATATGGAGAACTGTTGTCGTCACACAAAGTCATTTTTTACAGAATAGCAGCACTGGGAACAAGGCCTTAGGAGCCAAGATTTCAAGCAAAGGCAATTATTATGTTTGGGAAAAGTACTCAGAATACTGTCCTTGTAATTCACAGTAAATGATATATACTGATAGTAACAACAGCTTCTCCCTGAGGATATCAGAACACTTATAGGGAACGCCTAATGGCCGAGGCTTTATTTTGTCTGGTCCCTAACTAGTCAATATTCTCTGGTTCACTCCAAATCTTACAAGGCAGCATCACTAGCAATCATCCCAGACTTCCAAACCCTGAGCCCACCTGAGCTTTCAACTAAAATATAATTCTTCCTGTCTAAAGTTATCATTCTTCCTTCCTGGATTTGTCAGCCCTACTTATGAACCAAATATCACCGTGATTCTTAACAGAAAAAGGAATGTGTTTAGTTCCTTTCCACCAACCAGGAGAGATTTCGACTTAATATTTGAACAGCGAAATATTTTCTTACATGTTTATATCTTACAACTAAATCTTATCTCCCAAGTTTCTTGGTGTTTTGTAGGTTATGTGCTGCTTTCTTATTGAATTTAAAGTAATTTGATCAAGAAAATAAATTAATTCAAAAAGTCTGGCAGTGAGCCAGTTACTGCTCCTAGGAAATCTAATAAAAGCTTTTCCATAGATGTTTGAAATATGTTTATCAAGAGAAGAGAGACGGGACCTAAATTCTGTAAATGTAAGATTTTTTAATGAAATTAGATCAAACAGATCAACAAGGGCATAATAAAAAATATGTCTATAGTAGGCAACTGTTAATAAAACAAGTATAATAAATTGGTAGTTCCTTTCATTGCTCTTATAAGTAAGTATATTATTTATTCTTAATAAGGTTAATTATCTGAAGCCCAAAACTATAATGGGGTAACGAATGGCCACTCAAACAATTGGAAGTAGAGAACTAACTTAAATTTTAGCAGTAGAGGTACCCACACATTTAGGATTTTATATATTTAGAATGGCTTCTGACCTCACACCTCTCAAATAATTTTAAATTAGTTATTATGTTATAAAATGCTGTAAGTAAACTTGGTTGGAAATACTTTTTCCTGCTTCATTTTATGTCTTGTGAGAGACTTGGTGCCATGAATAAATCCATTGCATCTTCATGAACAGTTTGTGTATTCCATATTAATTTTATTTTGTCCAATGAATCTAGTTCAAATGTTGCCTTTTTTGTGTGTGTGCTGATTCCTCCTCTCCTTTTTGATTATCCTTCACAGTTTGGTAGTTTTTGCAACTACAATGTGAATCTTTTTTTTCTTTCATTGTATGTCTTTGTGTCCTATCCTACTATGGATAGTAATCAGACTGTTTCTCTGGCTGAAAAGATTGAATTAATGCTATTGCATACTGATTTATAGTCTTGTATAATCTTTATTCATTATGAAACTATTTTCTTATTACATTGTCCTTTTTCACCAGCAGGGGTGATGAGAATTGTTCTATAACATTAGGTACTTCTTCAGATCAGTTCTGGCATATGTACTGATATCCTGTTCTATGGTGTGTTTTAATATTTGAAATGAATATTTCCTTAGCACCTGAATTCAGACTACTATTTTCCAGTGTACAGGCATAAGACGTAGATTTGGTCATTTATGGAAATGAAGACCAGTTGTAATTTTGAATCTGAATTCTTGAATCCCAACTTCATAAAAAACATACGATTCAGTGATATCTGTAAATAATGTACACAAATCCTACTAACATTTTGGAAGAAATTTATATTGGTAATATAGTAGAGATGTTTACCAAAACTGTAATTCATAAAGCTGGACTTTAGGAAAGTTGAAGAGATTTTAAAGTTGAGACAAAAATCTAGAAGTTGTGTAAGGTTATGCTTAGAATGATTATGACAGATTGAGACTTTAGAAATTCTGCTGCTTGTTTCTGTGTACCTTTGAAATCAAGAAAACAGAATTTAAATAGATGGCAGCTCTTAAAAGTTTCAGTGTTATAAAATTGTCCCTTGTCAGTCAAAAATACTGACTAGAAAAGTAAGGAGAATGTTGAAGAGCAACATGCCTGTGAGAAGAGAACAAGTTAAAGGAGCATTTCTGTAGGTTACAGGACTTTTTTATGGGTTTAAACCATAAAAGTTAGAAAGGTCTAACTAGAAAAATAATAGTCTACATGTTAATCTTCTTGAATTTGCAACTATTGTTTCATTTTTCTCAATCAAAAAAAGACTTTTCAGATCAGCTTGGCTGAACTTAGCTTGGCAAAGTTAGCAGGGAGTCAAATTTAGACTTCTGACAGGAAGTTATCTTCAGACTTAACTATGGAGAGACTAGCATCTCTGCAATTTTACACTCACTTCAGATTAGTCACGTTGAAATATGTTGCTGTGGTCCTGATCAAATCTTGCCAAGTGTGCTAAATAGGAAAATAATATCTATGATAGCAATTTAGAAAAGGAATCTAATCATTTGAGGTCTACAATCAGAAGTTGATAAGAAAAAGATGTCTGATGTATTTGATCATATTTTAGCAGGTTTTATTTGAACTTGAATGTTTAGGTTAATTGTCCAATTTGGGCTAAACCAGTGGTAAATACAACAATGGCATTTATGCACATTTATTTTCTATCAATCTTTTATGTTTTTGGATTTTGTTTTGGTTTTAGCACATATGACTCCATCCTTTACTTTTTCAAAAGAGAACTTAGCATAAAAAGCATTAAGAATTACATCAAGAATTACTGCCTTAGAGAGTTAAATAGTATGTAGGTACATGGAAAGCTGACTGTAGGTATGTTTTGTGGTAGATATGTTAAGTTGGATTTCATAAACATAAAAGCATCAATATAAGAAATATGTTTTACTCGAAAGTTGTATTACTGAGTTTTATCTATATTGAACAATTAGTTTCTTACCTAGATCTGTGCTGTTATCACTGTCTGCTGTTGTAAGGATCATTAGAATTTTAAGAAGATTCAGAGGCTGCCTAGGAAAAAATTTAGAGTCTTCTGTGTCTTCACCTTCACCTATTTCATCATTGTCTCCATTCCAGCGTGTTTTGGCTACCTATGTAGAAAGTTACAGAAGTTGTTCAGTGATTAAATTAATATGTTTTCAAATAATTTGCACATTATTATTAGTTAGAGTTAAATAAGAAATAAATAAATAACACACATGAGTGTGATAGTAATTAAAAATCTTTTGCTTCAACAAACCAAAAAGTGAAAATTCATGTCTGTTTGTAAGATAGAGGAGAGTCTCTGTGCTTCCTTAGGAGCATTAATTCTGCCTTAATTTATTCACTAATTGAAGAGAGAACAAGTATGAAAGGAAGTTAGCTGTGTGGTTCTTCACAGCTTAGATCTGTTATCTGATTACTACCCTAGAGCTGAAACTTGTGCCAGACTTCAAACTCGGTGTTGTTCCTGTATATGGTTACTCTGGATTCATTACAGTAATAAAACCATTGAAACAATAAGCTTTAAAAATAATTAATTTTTGGGAAAGAAATTGTTCCCAAACATTAAAAATCAAGTTAATCCCTCAATATGTTATATTGTATTCTTTTGTTTGCCTTTCACTTTGAAGACATAATTTAGTTTTATTTTAGCATTAATTATTTACTTATTTACTTATTTACTTAGAAAGCAATGATCCTAGGATACCTAAAGACCAGCAGAGGCTAAGAAAAAAATAAACTATGACTTGTATTAGACACAGGTGATAATTCAAAATGAAAGCGTAGTGAAGTCAGCATTTTAATGGATCAATGAAAGATTGTCATGTGAAAATCCAGATCTGTTGTTGGCTGCTAGTTAACATATCCTGAGATTTTATCTTTGTTTCACATGATCTATAATTACTTTCCATAAATCATGATTTTATAATATATACCTTGAAGTATCTCCCTTAATCTACCTGAAAGTCCCTTTTGACACAAATTTATGGGTAATTTTGCTTGGAGGGAACCATAATTTCTTTAGCTCAGATTTGAGAACCATTTGTACCATAAAGAAAAAGAAATGAGTGAAGCTATTCAGAAAAAAAATTATTAAATTGCCGATTACTGTGTACAAAGGAAATCTATGCTAATGACATTGAAAGACCTTTTTCTGTTAAGACAGACCTAATTCTCTTACATAAGCTGAACATCTTAAAGCTCAGTGTATTAGTACTACCCTAAAAGACACAGATTGTCTCAGACAATTTTAATTCTCATTCTATTATATTTTCCTATAATTGCTTTGGGTGAAATGTTGCCTTCAAGTCTTGGTCTTTGCCCTGAAATCAGTAGTCACATGAGATCTGTTTGGGCTGTAACTTGGAATTTAGTGAGTAATGAATCAGCCTGACTCATATCACAACAATTTTCAACATTTATATTAAGGAAGAGTTGTTTAAAATGGTGTGTCCCTGAGATCTCAAATGCTGGTCAGAGCTGATTCAAATGGTCTTTACGATCAGAATTGAAACATAAGTTGAAAAAATACACTTGAAAAAGCTTTTTTTTCAAACTTAATTATTCAGATGGAAATAAATATCTTTTAATGTAGATTAAAATTAAATTAAATTACATTAAAATAAATTAAATTAAATGTTCCACAAAATCTTGGCTGCTGTACAAACTTACCAGATAGTACTGCCTATAATCTTTCCTCCTGCCCCATGCTTTTTTATTCTAGGACAGGACAGTGTTTCTGACAGGATTTATGCAGACACAGTACAGTGACAGAAGCCTTTAAATTTACACCAGCTTTCCAAAAATGGTATCTATACATCCTACCAGTGTTCTACTATGTTTAATACACAATGTTATCCATTAATAAATAATTTATTATATGTGCTCATGAATGCAAAATGGTACAGAGAGAGTTTACTGTTGAATTTACCAAAATAAATAAGTTTTATATTAGCCAGGTCTTCCAACTTATCATAGTATACCATGCAAAAATATTTTCTAGGACCTGAATCTTTCCATCCTATGTACTGTCTTAGAGCAAGCTACAGAGTTGGAGAGAAAGCAGCTCATTTTCCAATAGCTGAATAGGATTTTTAATAGCACTATCAATAAATAAAACAATATTTTTAATACAATAAAACCTAGTTGTATATATGCTAAAATAGTCAATGAATACCACAGCAGAGGACTTTCAAGTACATGTTTTTCTTAAGAAAAAACACTTAAAATGTATGTTGCAGTTACTAGCAGATGACAAGTTGACAGAAAGCTAGCACTTGTTTTCCATCACTAGCTTTTGATTCATAGCCTTTTGGCACTGTTTTCTTATAACACCAGTTTGGCATCCATAGTGTTCTATATGAAAGAGCGAGTCTTGGTCTTGCAGTGTTACAAAATCAATGCCTAACAGCTCTTTCATCTTTCAAGCTAAAAAAAACAAGTACCACAGCACAAAATAAGGATAGAAGATATAACAAGACAATGTTGACTATCCTGTCATTTATAGGTTCCTTTGTATCCTCAATGGCCTTTAGTCATTATTGACTGTTTGTTTTTTAAACCTCTGTACGTGTATAGACATAATTTTGCAAATGCTACAAATGGCCAACATAGGATCAAAATGCTAATAGATTTAACAAATTGCCTGGTCAGTAGTTTTTGGGCTTCTTATGTATGTTGACCACTCATTTTCTTTCGTTTGCAGATTGTAGCTTTGCGTGAACAAAATGCACACATTCAGAGGAAAATGGCAGCCGGTGAAGGGCCTGCTGAATCAGAGCATATTGAAGGAATGGAGCCAGGGCAAAAGGTTCATGAAAAGGTATAAAATGTTAGTTTTCATTGGATCACATCAATATGAGAAATAATCAAGTTTAAGATTTTTGTAATGTGAATATTTTATGGGAATTCCCTTTAGAATATTGTCCGCCTACTGAAACTAGGATCAAAAAATGAGCTTGTTTAAATGGAAAGGAAATGCAAATGGACAGGTGCTTGCTCTTTGATATGATATTGAGTTAGATCCACAGCTTATAACAAACTTTTCTTGGAATTTTTTGCATAATGTTACAATTAAGGATGCTATATCCTGCTGAGTGATCCACTGTACATCACGTACAGAAGAGCAAGATGTAGTGACACATACATGCAAAAGGGCATATGTGCAAAAACTGCTGCCATAAGGGGCAGAAAGAGACCTAAAAACTAGAAAAAGTAATTTTTCTCTGTGTCTCCTGTAGATACTCTTCAACTTCATGTCCATGTTCATATAGACAAAAGTGAAAAGCATTTTACATACTTAACACTCTTTCAATATGAAATAAGTATATAGAATTTAGGCTATGTATTTGCCACTTAAGGCTGGAAGAGAGAAAAAAAGTAGAGAATATATGATTTAGAAACAAGGTTTTCTTCTAAGCCTTAGTTTTCCAGGTTGATAAAAATCAATTTGCATATCTTCCTCTCTTGCTTTACAGTTATTAAATTAAAGTGCAAGCAAAGCGTAACATTTGGCAGACAGCTGAAATGAGTAGAGCTGATGCTTGGATTTTTAATTGTGCATTTTTGTTTAATGACGTGATGAACAGTGGCATAAATCATACTTATAAAAAATAATGCTTATCATACTTATTTATTTTATAGGCAATCCAAACTATGAGGGCGCACTTGTACTGCAAGCATTAATTTTACATGTTTTGTGGTTAATTTTATGTGCGTATTTTTCTTTGAGTAATCTATGTGGTTGAGAAACGCACAGTAAATAAATACTGTTCAGCTACTTTGCTCTTCCTTGCAAAATTTTACTCTGAAATTTTGTTCAAACATTTCAACATTTGTGAGCACTTGTGCTTTTAAGTACAACCACACTGCTTAGCTAAAAATCTCTAATTTTGTACTTTCTTTGCAAGCTGTGTCTTCTGTTTTGAGCCATTTTGCTCATTATTTATAAGCAGAACTGAATGGAAATAAGAATATCTATCCTTTAAGAAATCTGCATATTTAAACATTAATGAAAGAGAAATGAAAGCCATTTTCTATTAAATGTTTCTAGAATGTTATGTTCAGACAACTTCTGTGCTTCATAATCAGAACAATTTCAATTGGTCTTGTTAGGCTGAATTAATGGCTTGTGCTTACTAATTTTTGCTCCTTATATTAATGAAAGCATACTAGATAGGAAGTTAACAGGAGGCTATATTGACACCAGATCGACCAGTGCACTCTACTTCACATCCTCTGCACTAGCTTCTCTCTACCTGTCTACCATTACCTTAGTGCTCACCATCAATTCCTCCTTAGTTTGTGAAGAGAAGTTCCCTCTTTGTAAAATACTTCAGCTTCAGCCCAGACTCTAAGCATTCATTTAGAAAATATTCCTTCAACTTCAGCAGCAGGGTTGGAGAACAATAAGCTATGAGGTAATGATTTGCACCATCTTATAATACGGAGATTAAGCTTCAGTTTCAGTCAGTCTGAGTAGATCCTACCTTTTAGGTTTCCACTTTGTGGCTGATAGTCACAACAATTATACAGATAAAACTTAAGCAGGGCCTTCATGACATCACCATATTAATTATGCCTATCTCCTTGGACTTCTCAGGAGATATGCATGTGGTAAAATCTACACAGACATCAAAGTAGAGCTTGCCCGTGTTCCCAGAGCAAGTAGTATCCAATCAGTGTAGTCAGAGGATCCCTCAGGTAAGAGTTAACCAGCGTGGCTAACATGGCAAACATGAAGACTGGACTGCTTTCTGAGATTTAGGTTTGTGAAAGTTTAACATCTCTTCTGAACCTGGAATAACTTCTTGTGTATTTAGGAAAAAGATGCCAACGTAGATTTCAGCTCATTTTTAGTATCAATACTGAATGATTACTCTACTCTGCGGGGGAGGGGGGGGGGGGGAGCGGTGTGTGAAAGATAATCTGACAGAATTCTACAGCAACAAAGAAATATTTTGCAATATTGCAATGCTTAGAATAGGTGCTGAAAGAAGTTATTAAATACTTGTAAGCTACTTCCTCTCAAGGGGGTTGAAAGAACAGTCCAATAACTTTTCTGGGCCATTCATTTTCTCTTTTGAAAAATCTTGGAAAAATGGGACATTGCCAGAGAACTGAAAAGTTAATGTCATGCCAATAATTAAAACTTAATATGGCTCAAGTTGCATTAGTTCATTTATCTAAACTGATAGCAAAATTATAGTGAAAAAAGCTAATAGTGAAAAAAACAACAAACCACTCCAGAATCTGAAAATCAAAGAATGCTAAAATGAGAGTTCACATGTTTTATAGAAAGTAGTTTATGCATATATGTTTTTATGAGAAAAAAAAATGATTCAAAAGGAAATTGTTCTACTGTACCATAAATTGATTTCTATAAAGCAATGGCTTGGTAAATGGTAACTTTATTTTAATGAGCAGTAAAGGATATCAAGCTAGTTAGTCTTTAAGAAACAGAAATCTTATTAATGATGACAGGGTGTAATTATAAATGGAGACTCATTATCAAGTATAAATGAAGCATCTCAAAAGAAAATAATGGTAAAATAAATGTAATGAGAAGTATTAACTATGAAATTTATTACTTCACACACACACACAAAAAAAAAACCAAAACACAAAGGAAAAATTCTAAGAGAAAGAGTGAGTGACTTTTAATTATGATTTCATGAAAATCCAAACTTTGTAAGGCACCTGCTCTGGGAAAATATTAGGGATTTCAACATGGAATTATCCTGATTTAAACCAAAACAAAATGAAAAAACAAGGAGTGTCTTGAGTCTAGCTTTTTGTGCCTGGAACAGACTACAGATTGCACTGTGAGTTGCTTTCATTGGCAGGTGAATGCCAGGTCATTGAGCAGGTAAGGTCACATGTTTTGTAGTGGGGACCTCAACTAGGTACATTAAAGTTTCTAGTCTATGACTACAAAGCTATATCACTTAGGCAAGAGAAATTTATAAGCTAGCAAATACAGGAACTTGCAAAGAAGCCAACTTGCACAAATAGAACAGCTTTAAAGGACTTCGAAAAATTGTTAAAAAAAAAACTGACAAAGATCATCTGCTATGGGAATTAAGATGCGACTATTTCTATTATCAGATATTGTCCTACCTAGATCTGTGACCACTGGACACCACTTGCCACCATCCTGATCTTTTACTCGACCTGTAAGGATGATAGCCTAATTTCTCTGCAATTAAAGGCCAGGAAAGGTAGAATCCCCAGTGAATAAAGTGCCTGTTGGGAAATCTATTAGTAAGCAGGTAGGGAAGCTGCAAAGGACTGAATAGCGTTAGAGATCAAGATGATATTGATGGAGGATGCATGCAGGGATGTTAAAGGAAAGAAGCTGGGCAGGTTTGAAGCTCTGCAGTGGCACAAACAGAGGAGAAGGAACATGCCATTCAGCAGGGGGGTAGCTTATGTGTACCTCTTCTCAATTCTGATGGTTTCCCATATGAAACAGCCAGCAGTGAGTGACAACAGATGAGCCCCTTTTGACAGTACAAGCAGGGTCTATTGACTACACCTCATGTACCTCTGGGGAAACTAGGGTGCAAGGTGTTAGTAAAGGATCACCAAAGTACATCTGCTGCCTCTAATTATTGCACCAGCAGTACTGCGGGTGGTTATTTATCCCAAGCAAACCCAAAATGATGACGAAGCTTTGGGACAAGAAGGGTTGGTGTTCTCATCAGTCATTGAGTCCTTGATAAGCTTCATAGCTCAGAAATAAAGATACATTGTGAAGACTACAGTGCAGCTGTGCAGGTGGTGTTGCCAAATGATCTTTGGTTTTCTCAGTTCAGGAGCTGATGGGCAAAAATAGACTATGTCATGTAAAAGCACGAGAGTCTCTGACCAGTGGTTTTCTACTTTTGTGAGAAAGATTAAACAAAGGATGCCTAGAGATGCATTTGACCACAACCCTTAGGTTGAAAGTGTATTATTTTTCATAAAACTTCATAAATGTGTATGGTTAGTGGGGCAATGTAGAAAAAGGATGTTATCATCTGGTGGAATAATAAGAAGGAAAACTTGCAATCTATTCATATAAGGTTGTACCATAAATCACAAAGGGGGAAGGTGAAATGGGTTAGATGTATTATAAGCAACAAAGCAGAATTAGTCAGAAAGTCGGACCTACACTGAAGATAACTTGGATTGATGTAATTGCCACTGACAGAGGTAGGATCCTAACGTCAGTAGGAATAAACTTCATCCCTTAATATGGAAAGAGCTCTCTGATAAAACCTCATAGTAGAGCTCTCTGTTAAAACCGCATAGTTATTTTTTAAGAATTTGTACGTTTGGGAAGACTAGAATGAATAAACACAGCACCTATGTAATATGGGAAAAAGACTTACAATAATTCTGCTAAAATGGATCTAGGAATTAATGGGGATGAGAAAAATATTATGGATCAACAGTATAACCGCAAATGCTATGATGGGATAGCTAAACAGAATTAGAATCTGCAGGACCTATGAAATATTCCTGAGCCTTCCTCAGCACTGGTAAGGCTTCAGCTGAAGTCTTGTACCCACCTTTGGATCTCATACTTGAAGAGAGATGTGGACTGTCTTGATAAGAATTCAGAAGATAGAAATAAAAACAATCAGAAATCTAGAGAACATAACCTGTGAGAAGAATTTTCAAAATGTAGGCTGAAAGCCTAAAAAAGAAAAGACACAGAATTATTATCTTCAAATATATAAAAATGCAGCTTCAGCTATAAAGAGAATCAGTCAAAGAATCTCAAGAACTAGAAACTTTCAAGGATTTTTAGGAGAAACAACCTACATTTTAGAGAGGGTATAGTGCTAAGAGGGTTGTGATCTAGGTGGCTAACTATGATTCTGTAATACAGGGCAGCCAGAGAACCATTTTAAAGTCTATATTCACAAGCATTGTCCTCTGATTGAAGCACTAAGGCTTCCACCAGTAATATACTAATTCCCAATAAAAGCTGTAATATATTCAATAATCTCATCAGAACTCTAACTACAAAAGCCGTTTTATGATAAAGCAAGGCTGATGTCCTTCTCATTGACAATTACATGGCCAGTTCTTATGTATGCAGGCTAAGAGGAATTTTAAAATAGAGAAAGCAGACAAAAAATATTCCAGTGATAAAACTAGTGAAACAACGAGAAGTGCTAAATATGAGAAACAATTCAGTACATAGAGTAATCCGAGAATATGCAAAACTCCAGACATGGTCATTTTGCCATGTATCAGTGTAATTTATTTCATGTGAAATAATTAAATCATATTAATTATTTAAATCTCTAATAAAAGTTTCAAAGGAAAATGAAAATAAAGAGATTATGGCATACCAGTGATCCAGTTAATCTAGCACTCCTCATTTCCAAACTATGAGATGTTTTAGAAAAATACTCTCAAAATAGGTATTTGGGATTATTCTTATTCAAGTTATTTTTTTTTCAGAGTTCTGTTTTGTTATGTGTAGAACTATAAAAGAAACATTTTTTCCAGTCTTGTCTGAAGTCGCTTTCAATAGTCTTATTATTCATATTATGAACAAAATATACATATTGAGAGAGAGATTCTACATTACCAGTATAAAAAGTACATGTATTTTTATAAAACTCCACTTCATCACCCATTAGTTTGTTTTTCAGACAAATGACTACACAAGGCTGACACTTTGGTTTGGAAAAAAAAGTAGTATCAGACCAATATCAGGTTATCTACCCATCTAATTCATAACCCATTGTGCTGTTTCCTACATAATTTTAAATCAATATGATTCATTAAGTTTTTATCAAAAAACAATGTACAAGTCCTCGTAAGTGTATGAAGTAATGAGTTATTTGAGGACTCCATTGTCCCTACTTTTATTTGTCATTTGGAACTAGCAATAATTTTCATCTATATCCAATCAATGGTCATGGTCAGAGTGGAGGAAGGAAATATTTTTCCACAAGGTTTCAAGGATAATTTGTCAAGATACCACAAGTATAAGGTTTTCCTTACAAAAATAGTAGCTAGTACATTTAGAGACAAATTGAAATGCCTGAACCTGTGGCTGATTCTCATGCACTGTCTACCATCTGTAACTGGAGCAAGAAGTAGGAATGAGTCTCAGATGCTGATAAGAGGCACAGTGTGCTCTCATTTCTTGTCGTAAACTGTGTCTCTTTAAAGTGGTGTTTGCTGAATCCCAAAAAATAAGATGCTGAGAATAAGTATTTTGTTTTCAAATGAAGTAATTATTTCATGCTGATATTTATTTCAGCTTCCATAAGAGCCATGGAAATTGAATTATTCAATAAAATTGAATGTTTTCAGAAATTTGCCTATGCAAATTGGGATGGATTGAAGTTGCTTTGGAAAACATATAATCTTGTGATGTTTGTGTACCTTAAATATCTAACATTAATGTATCTCCTTCACTTATAATGATCTCTTTCCTTGATGATTCAAAATTCATTGCCTATTTCTGGCCCATGTTGGAGAATATTCTGCAGTAAATTCCATGTCACATCTTTGAATTCAAAAATCTAGCAAATTTTTGCTATAATTCTTCTGAAGTTAATGGAATTTTATCAGAAATTAATTGGCCTTGGGAATAACTATTTTTATCCTCAAAGAAGCCTTGTATAAGACCTCTCCTGCTTGACAAAGCACTTCAACATGGATTTCTGTTACACTGAAGACACAAAAGCCAAGCATTTTATTCAAGTGTGAATCAGGGTGTTTCTTCTTGGAATCACCTGTTTCTGTTTTTACACTTCATTGCTGCAACTTGTAAACACTGCTAAAATGCAAAGCCTATTTGTCCCTATTTGGTGCCTCTATTTTTTTTAAATATTTCAATTATTAATTAATTCAATATTAATGTTAATAAGAGAACTCCTCCTTGTTCCAAGATACATAACTGTACCATTAAAACTCATTAACTAGTTTTATGTTTTTACCAACTTTTTGTAACAAGTATACCACAATAGTCCTCCCTGTGCTAAGGGCAGTTTTACAGGCATAATTGTTCCTTTCCACACAGAATAATAAACAACTATTTCAGGCACATGAAAACAGATACATATGCCAAGACAGGTGAAACAGTGCAATAGTCCTCCTGAACAAAGACCTTTTTCTCCTAAATAAATAATGGTACATTTATGAGGAACTCAGAGCAACTCCTTTTTACAAGTATTAAACAGCTGGGGTAATTTGCTTTATAATATAACTCAAGAAGTTCACATTCAGCTTATTTAAGAGTCATATTTTTTCTTCTTGCTCATAACACTAAGATATTCCAATAATTAAATCAAATGGCAGTAGTTTATAAATACTAAAATCTGTTAAAACATTGACAGCAATTACAGACATTGTATCCTGTAGGAGTAAAAGGTGTTTTGCCAAAGCAAATACAGTAGGCTAAAATGTTCAGATCAAGTAAAATTAAAATGAAATTATATGATAAAGTAACAGGTCTCTTTCAGAGCAGTGATCCCTCAGAATATGTTCCATTTTTGGACGGGACTATTTTTTGATTTTCTGATCACTTTCTGTGGTCAGTAGAAAACTGTAGAAGAAAACTCTCTGTTTCAGTTTTTATTTACTAATTTATGTCACATGTGCTCCTTTGTTTTGAATGAATAGATAAATAATATCTTTCCTTTTAACCGGCAGCATTGTGAAATGGCAGAGAACGGAGTGAAGGCAGGACGTGTGTAGCCCTCATCAGAAGCACCATTTTTTTAAGAGGACTTAGTAAGGGTTGAATACCAAACATCAAAGGGGTGTTTGTAACTTAGAAAAAGTTTGCTGTAAGAACTTTTTGTTTTGCTGTTTACTGAGTGCAGTCAGAATGTGTGATGTATAAAAAATAGTGAGACATGATCCTTGCCCCAAAGTATGCACATTCTGAATCAGAGAAATAATGCACTTCAGACACAAAATACATTTGATAACCAGATGATGAGTTTGTTTCCAAGCAGTGCAGATATCTTTCTCGCTTTCTAATTATCCCCTTCTGGATTAATATTGATAAAGCTAATTGGAGAATCATGTGCTGAAGGGGACTTAATGAAGATTGATAGTTTGACACACCTGAGGAGGTGAGAAGTTTTCAGAGTGAAAGAAAAAATGGATAAAAGCTGCCGCTGAGATTAGAAATCTTTATGAATCTAAAGAGTAAGCCTGGGAGAGTATGCAGTATTCTCTCTGAAAGAGTCTAGGCAAATGTTTTGTAAATATTGTTCTGCTTGATAGTTGAGTATGTCTATATTACTATGAATACTTAGTGCTGAACACTATACCATAGGGATTTTATTATACTGAAAAGCTGCATTACTTATGCATTATTTAAATGATAAATTGATCGACTTTGCAGATCTTTAATTTTTCAAGAAATCAGCTGTTTTACATAAATTAATTTGTCTTTCAGTCATAAAAATTTCTTTTCCTTTTCACCTAATAGAAACCCCTATATACTTCTACATAAGAAGCCCGTTAAAACACTGCTTTAAAAGTCTCATTACCTTTGCAGGGGAATTTTACACTTCAAGCACTGTACTAGCTGACAGCATTGGCTGACTGACCTTTGCTGGATGATTTACTGCAAGGAGTTGCCAGGCCAGCCATTTCTAATGGTAGGCTGGTGAGACTTCTAAGAAAAAGAAGTTAGTCAAGGCAAACGGGGCAGGGTTTGCAGGAATCTTCTAACAGTGTAAAATAGAAATAGGCAAGCACGCTGGATGAGACCAGCAACAATGCTCACCCATCAAGTAAACTTTCCCCACCCTGGCTCCCATTTTGCAAAACAGGTAAAGTCTGACAGGTGATCACAGGCATCGGAAAGCAGAATAAGAGCTGAAAGCTGATCAGGAAGCAGAGTTATTCCAGATCTTTAATGTAGTAATAAAAGCTGGAGTCTTTTGATGGCTCGATAAAAAGAGCAATAAAGTGAGGATGTTTGGAGAGAAAAGTGCTGGAGAACGCAAGGATTTTTACATCAGTGTTGAGGTGAGGAAGAAGTATTTCAGTTGAGAGAACGTTGGCTTTGATAGTTGATTAGAGGTTGGAGAAAATTCGGAGTAATCGAAGAGGAGATCTCTAGTGATTATGAGTTTATTGCCTGACACAGAGCAAAAGATGTGGAACAAGCTAGAGAAGTAGGATAGCCTTCAAATGTAAAGAGGCAACTAACCACTTAGAAATGACTGTGACGGCTTAGGTGGAATGCTATTATTTTTTTGTTTAGCTTTTCACATTCTGTTTTGTGTGCTGATTATATGGGTGACGATCATAGTGCTTTTGCTTGTTTCATTGTCACTTGTGATTGAGCTACAGCATAACTATGTATCTGTGTTAATATAATTTACTTTTTTAAAAACCTTTTGCTTGAGGCATTTGAATGGAATAAGAGTGGAAGAACTCTATGCTATAGTAAAGAGCATCTTCTGGTAAATTGTTACGCATTTATTCTTACATCTCAAACAGCATCAGTAAATATAACTCTTTGCAGCATTAAATTTTACTCTTACTTTCATGAAGTCAAGTGATGTGTATAATTTAGCTTTCTTTGGTGATTATTTTACTTCCTTTTTAGTATTTTTATACTACAGAATTCAGATAAGTTTATTTGTCCTGAAAAATATATAGTATTTCTGTTTGTCCCCTGATGATCTGGCCTTCATGACCAGCTTTTCTAAATCGGAAGGAATATCTCCTCCACTACAGATCTAAAAATAATCTCTTTTCCTTGGAATTTGAGACGTTTTCCAATTTGTCTGCCTAACTGGTTTAAAAGCTTAAAAAAACACCTTACCACCTGTTTTTAAAGCTTTTAAACTTAATATGACGTTTCTTTTGTACTCTTCCTCATCTTGAATTTTCTGTGTATGTATTATTTGTAGGTATTATCTTGGTTCAAAGAGGGTCTAAACATAACTTAGATTTTAAAATTGGTACTACTACTGATCATGTTGTTTTTCCAAAATATTTCTAAAGTGATTTATACCATAAAAAATTTTGTATATTGCATATGAAGTACAGAAAAGCTTTCATATTTCAGCTGCTATATCAACAGTTAACTGACCAAAAGTCTGAGCAACTGACAAAATACATCCATATTTTATAGAACAACAGCTGGCACCTGCCTTAGTAGAAGATGGATGGAGACTCAGTGATGTTTCTTTAAGTTGAGATGCCATCTTAGAATAACAGGGTGTGCAAGAGGGATATTGTGGAGCTCAGTCACTATGAGTGTTAGGGTAACAGGCTTATAGCAGATATGAGGATGTGTCATATCTGGAGGCAGGTAACAGTAAATTCTAGTCTCCAAGAGCTTCTGCAGCAATGGCATTCTGTTATTTAGAAACAATTTTGTCTTATTTTTATAGCCTTTTCTAAATATTGTGGCTTTTCAGAAAACAGTTCCTTGCTGAATCTTATCTTGTATTCATTGCTTTATTTTTTATATATGCTAAAAAAAGAAAAAAACTAAACACACTGATTTGATGTGTTATAAGGTTCAGAGAGAACTTGCACAAAATTGTGTTCATTGCTTACAATATTTATATGGGCAAAATAACCTTCACATACTGACCAAATAGAACTTAATATATGCAGACCTTTGAAAAGTCATTTTAGTGTTAGATTTTATGTTGCATATCAAGAAAAATAAGTATAATCAAAAGAGTGTTTTTTAAAAAATGGTTTCATGTTTATAAAGATAACTCAATCCTGACATAACTCTAGTGTTACAGAGTGTCAGAAGTCTTCAGGGTTGTGCTGTTTGCCAAAGGTAGCCAGCCCAGCTAATGCAGACAGCTCCTTGAACATTAAGAGGAAAGCCTGAGAGAAATTTGTTCAGTGTGAACTCTCAAAAACCACAATGTCATTATACTGACTTCAGAACACGGTGAGGAATTCAGTTTTGACACTACAGATTTATGGTGCAATGAACTTATCAGTACTCCTTTAAAAAAGAATTGAGAGTATCTTAGTAAAGAGTAGACATGACACACACTTTTAGGCTTTGGTGGGGTTTTTTTTGGTTTGGGTTGGGTATTTTAAAAAAAAAAGACAAAAAAAAAAAAAAAGAAGAAACCAGTGCTTACATCATAAAAATATTAGTTTGTTCTAGGAATTCTAAAAGACAAGACTTCTGAATTTTAAGATTACTTTCAATCATTCAAATCTACTTTGTGGTTAGACACAGCTTGACTTTTAGCCCTCAGCGTGGAAATGCTTATGTACATGGGCACCACGTGAATCTCCTGCACTCGTGCTACCACAAACTGAGAAACACCAATGAGGAGTTTTATCATGTAAATGAATGCTATCTCCACTGCTGATTGTTCAGAAGTAACACTGTGAGATATTCTTTTTTACCTTCTCACCATTCTCTGAGGTTAAATTCTAGCACAAAATATGTAATTAATTACTGGTTGATAGTATTTAGACCAAACATATCTGTGTCAGATGTTTTACAGCGGGTGCAAAAAATCTCACTTGGAGGTGCTTTTTACTGTTCTTTATAAAATTAGATTCCTGTGTGTATTTTACTATATGTAGTTTACTGTAAGGTTCTTTCTTCAAAATAGACTGGGACAATTTTACAATTTCTTTGCCAACTGCTGTAGTCTAGTGTCCTTACTTGTTTTCTGTTGTTTGTTTGTTTGGTTTTTTTAATTAAGTGTACTTCCCTTCCTCCACCCAATTTGCCTGCAGTATTATTGCTAAGGCTTTGAATTGAGAGGGCAATATGAAATGGATTAACAGAGGCTGCAATATTCTGAGTTAGTCTTGTTTTACACTTGCTCCTGGTGTTTCTTTTACCATTGTTCTTGTTTTTTACTGATAAACTATCTGTGGCTTGTTTTCCTTTTATTATTTCATGGCAGAGAGGATGAAGGAGAGAAGCAATGGTCTAGGGGGATTTATTGTTATGTGTAACACTCCAATTTGCTGCCCTTCCTGCTGACATTCCTATACAAGCAACAGATTGTCTTAGTGCTATGCTTTTTTGATCATGAAAAAAAGAAAATCTGATACCAGGGATGTTGGTTTCCCTTTCACACTGTTCAGCAGAAGGGAACATGAACATTTATTTCCCTCCTCTGTTTCCACACGCCATAAGCAATTCAAATATTCCCCCACCACCACCCCCTGAATATTTCTTGTTTAATCCATATTACCCTTTATGGCACTTGGTCCTATAGGATATTTTTAAGCTTTGACTTCCTCCACAGTATGCTGCCTCTGTTGTTAATACCATCACTGTCATAGGATTTACTTGACATTTATTTTATCTCTTTTCTGTTTCTCCTCCTAACTTGTTTTGCTATATTTAGGCGAGTGTTAAACCTTTCTTTATGAAGTAAGAGTGTCTCTGAAATCCTTAGTATGGACAGTGATTTCTCAGTTATTTATCTAGTATGTGGTGCTATATCACAAAAAAAAAAAAAACAACAAACAATAAAAAAAACCCACAGCAGGTGTTCCTCTTGCCATTGCACTTTCCCTCATTCTCCCCAGAGTGCAACATTGCTGGGTACGGATGTATTTGCTCATTTACCTTTGTTTGCTCTGAACTAGCCCAAGCAAAGACATCTAAGTTTGTATTAGGACTTTCAGGCTGATGCCAACCAGATTTCTCATGTGGCTGAGAAATTTGTATAAGGGGGCAGGAGGAGAGGGCAGAGACTCTTATGGTGTGTGTAGCAGGCGTGCACACATTGCAGCTGTGGTACCTGTTGTGTCAGTAGAAAGCTAAAAAGATTAAGTCAAGAATATATGTTGATACCATTTCTGTAGTATTGTGGTCTAAATAAGTAAACGTGATAGAAACAGATGGACTTTTCTTGGATAAACTAGTCAGTAAAAAAAAAAAAGTGAAGCATTGGAGCATGTCAGCTATTTGCCACGTCCTTTTTTTCAAGACAAAATAGCCATTGCTAGTAGATACTGTTATGTGAAATTATTGAAATTAAGGAATGTGTCCATATGTAGCTTTCTCACAACCACATTTGATAGACAGCATTGTGAAATTTGCTCAAGACTTTATCTGGATGACTAACTTGTAAGCCGGATCGGGGTATCATGTACATTTTTCATTTTCTCTTGCTAGAATGTTTCAACCAGTTAGAAAGTTTTCTTTAATGTTCCTGCTCTCCTTTAAAGACCTCCCAATTGTTTCATCTTACTTTTAGTACTTTCTTTCCCCTCTCCCTTTGTAGTAATTTGACACTATTTCCTGCATATGTTGGGGATTTTGGGTAGTGCATGGATATGACAGTTAGGAATGTCTATTTTGAAACTTCTTTTGTGCATGCTTTTTTGAGAAGATTTCCCTTAGTGCTTCTGGCAATAATTAACAGAGATCTGTTAAAAACTTAGATTTCATTATTATGAGCATTTAACTAATTGTTTATTAACAAATGGTTTGTGATTAATACATAGCATCATCGACAGGAACCTCTTTGAGTACCAGGAAATATTTCAGCACAAAAAAATTCAACCAGGTTAAAAAAACCCACAACAACCAGTGATAAAGAAGATGCTGCAGTTTTGTCCCCCTGCTTATTCCATAGAGAATTCCTCTGGGGCATGGGAGGTTCCTACTCCTTTCACTACATTAGAAGATATATTTGAATCAGCGTCATCTACAGAATGCCTTTTGCTTCTACTGGCATATCATATTTTCACATTCTTGTTCAAACTTTTTTTTGGGGGGAGAGAGGGGAAGTATAACCATAAAACTGTTAGTAAATCCCTCCTGAGAACATGAGGAATGTTATGTCAGTTACTCCTGGAATTAATGTTTAATAACTTTTTATTTGTGGTCTTTTAGAGTGATTACTCTATGTGATGTACTCATATAATGGACATAAAATAATAGCAACGCATAAAATTGACAAAATGCCAGTTAAAATCCCTGGGTAAAATTTTAAAATATGCTTCAAAATTCTAAAAATACCATTTTTTCAGCTTTTTATTTTTAATAGTATTTTGAAAGAAAACTTTATCCCACTTGTACTAAGAATAATCATAATGTTGACATTTATTGTAAGTTGGAAATTTTAAATAGCAACCAGGTCTGTGAATGAATACAGAAAAATTTAAAACAATAGTGAACAATGAGTAGAAATAATGAAGCTTGTAAAAAGAGCTCATCAAAGAATTATGAGGGAAGTTTATGTGCATAAATCGAAATATATACATGAATAATTGACAATCATAGCATTTGGATTAATTCTAAATACTTTTTTATTTGTCTTTGCATAAATCTCAGATATTACATAAATTAGTCAAAAATATTTTTCACTTTTTTTTTTTTTGTTTGGTTGTTTAGGAAAAAAATGTATTAATGAAAAAGAAAATTCTCTCCCATTGGACATACTCCGAGATATCAAAGCTTATCGTTTCAAAATGAACACTGTCTATATGTCATAAGGTATATGATCACATGCCATTTATTGCTTTTCAGAATTGCTATTTGGCTTATTATAACCATGCAGCAATTCCTGGACCACTATGTAGAGAATTGTAGGACAGAGTCAATGCCTGGTAAAATTTATTAATCTGTGACAACTACTAAAATTGCTGCATGAGATTAAAACTATCAAACAGATTATAATAATCCTAGATAAAAAGGGTTATTTTTAATTTTCAGAATAGACTAAAGAATGATGGTTAGAATGTTCTGTCCTGTTTGAGTACTGTTGTGTTTACATATGTGATTGCTTCCTGCTAATGGGACTTAGATTCAAGTAGACTAACTGCACACTTTCCAAACAACAAACTGAGCATGAAAAAGTTTTTAAATTGCTATTGTCATTTTACCATGGTATCCTGAAAGTAGATCAACGATGATTCAGCAGCTAACATAAAGTGTCAAGATAATATGATTAACTAGTATAAAGAAAGCAATTTTGGAACTGTTATTTGATGTAATGAATTTTTAGAGTAAAATAATTTT
Source organism: Tauraco erythrolophus (assembly GCF_009769465.1). Classification (NCBI taxonomy): domain Eukaryota; kingdom Metazoa; phylum Chordata; class Aves; order Musophagiformes; family Musophagidae; genus Tauraco; species Tauraco erythrolophus. Next base: position 47,098,829 of record NC_141468.1, on the reverse strand, counting down.
ATTCAATGGTCTGCAGAGGGGCAGGTGGTTTTGATCTGGGTTCATTTTATGGCTGATGGGGGAAAGAATGTCGTTAAAGCCATTAAACAAAGTAATGTTCTTTGAATTTGCTAGATTTCTGTATAAATATGTTTTGACAATAATAATACAGAAGTGCTAATGAAGGCAAGCTTGGTTTCCTCTCAGATCTTGCTAGGAATATTTCATATATACATTGCTATACACCCTACCATTTGAAGGACAATAAGTGCTTTTTAGGACAAACATTCTTGTATGATGCTCTCCAAGATCTATGTCTTATTTGAAGTGACAGTTACAGTGACATACTTTGTTCCTATACTGCATAATAAAAATTTGACCAATAAAATTGCACCTAATCAAGAAAGTTAATGACAGGTTGGAATACTTTGGTTTTAATTTTTGATGTTACAGGTCAAAATCAAATCGTTTTGGTTTTGCTTGTTCTTTTTGCTTATTTTTTTGACACGAGATAGTTGACTTTGTATAAAACTGTGTCTTAGCTTATGCTGGAAAAGGCTAGTGTGACTGTCTGTTGTAATGAGGCAATGCCATCAAGTCCTAGTGAACACAATTCTTTCTTGAAATAATTTATTTACATTTATATCTGCCACATATATTCTTGAGATCATATTCCAAATACAATAAGTTGTTTCTGGGCTTTAGTTTTGGTGGTTTTTTTTTTTTTTAATAGCTATATTCATACCAGGGCTTTCAGCAGCACACAAACTACTTCAGCAGAACTTGGTTCTAATGTAGACTTAGCCATTGTGTTGTCCAGACTCTAAGCACTTTCTGGTACAGTGAATTTGTAATTTATTACTGTTGCTTTCTGTCTGCAGTGTGGCCTATTTTGCAAGTGAAATAGACTTGGATTAAGTTTAAATGCTGTGTAAGTTTAACTCAGGTGCATACCTGCAATTTGGTGCTTTTTAGGAGTCATATTGTTGCAATTTGTACTTGAATAGCCATAATGTCAAACTAAAGCTTTTTTTGTATAGTATTCTGCTCTGCAGACGTGTACTTCTCTCTGTGATGTTACATTCTGGAATCCTTTTATGTGAATTAATTCTACTCTTTTACAGTTTCTCCGCAACTACATCTGTCATATCTACCATGAAAATTATTGTGTTTTTCTCTTTTTAGTTTCTTTTGTAATTTTTAAAACAATCTTTTTTTTAAAAGAAATTCTTTACATAGAGTCCACATCAAAAGATAATTAATAAATAATGTCACTTCTCTGTTAACAGCGCCTGTCCAATGGCTCCATAGACTCAAATGATGAAGCCAGTCAAGTTGTTGAACTTCAGGAACTACTGGAAAAGCAAAACTATGAAATGGCACAAATGAAGGAGCGTTTGGCTGCACTGTCTTCCCGAGTGGGAGAGGTAGAGCAGGAAGCAGAGACTGCCAGAAAGGAGTTAATTAAAACAGAAGAAATGAACAGTAAATATCAGAGAGACATTAGGGAGGTAAGGAGTTAACCACGTTCACCTCCTATTTCTTGACTGCTATTCCTGTGATACCCAGTACAAACTGATAGAGGCCAATGAATATGGGAAGCAAAAGTTGAGCGCCCATGAAAGCTCTTGTACATAGGAAACACAAAATTTACGTTAAGAACAAGTACTAGAAATCTCTTTATAAAACTGTGTTCGTAAAAGTGGGTGTGTATATGCACAACTGCAACAGGAAGAAGGCCAACTCCTTTGCCAGAAGACACTCTAGTAATGCTATAACACAGGTTTTCAGCTATTTCAAGTTTTTAAGATGAACTCTGTTAAACAGAGATGCTGGTCATGTAGATAGTCTAAAGTACATTTTAAAATTCCTTGGCTGTTTTATAAAACAGTGTTATTTACATAATCAATTATAATATTTACTCATGTGTAGCAACATCATTACCCCTGTTACAATATGCTATTCCCTGTTGTCAAAAAAATGGAAATATATTTCAATTTTTCTTTTCTTTAAATTTGTGGTGCTCCTTAGTACTCTCCAGAATATCTTCTCCTATGTGAAGCTCAATATATGTGGATAGTTGGCTTATAGAATCTATTGTAATATTTTGAAATTAGAGCAGTTATCTTTCTGATACACTCCTTTCTACAATATAGATATTTCATATGAAATTATGTGTGTGTGTGTGAATTTATTTAACCTCTTATTTCTAGTATTATGGACAAAATGTTTCTTCAGAACTCTGATGCCTCACACAGCCTTAAAGTGTCTTCACGTCTTTGTACTCTGCCACTTTTTAAGTATCGAATCATTTTTATCAGGTTACAAAAAATAATTTGCACTGGTGTTTCTCCTCTTCCACCACTGCTACATTATATCACTAGGGGTCTCTAATATCTCCACTCTCATTTACCTTTTGGCATATATTGCTGTTGTATGGATGCTTAATTGCCACTTACTGTTTCTGCCTTCAATACCACGTTACACCGGCTACAGGCTCACTTGCTTTCAGCCCTTTGCTTCCTAAGCAAAGTGGCCACTGATACATTTGCATGTAGAATAATTACCAAGTCTCCGTGAAAAATCTGTTGTGAAAGATATTTGTGAAGGTGGAAGTGCCTGTCTTTATTATTTCATACGACCACAAAAGATAATCTTCCCAATGCAGAAAATTAAATGCCTGAGACAGAGTAGCTTAGTATTGTGTAACATGGATAAATTATTGGTTTTTTTTCCTGTGCGTTTTTAATGAATGCCATATGTATTACTATTTTTACAGTGGTTTTTTTTTCCAGCAATATGCAAAGAGATCACCTGGATATAGTCCAGTTTAGGACTAGCTATTTGGATCAGTTTATGTGTTCATTGTATCTTTCTTGAAAAATAATCTCACTTACTTCAACACTGCTTTCTTAATGTAATATAACACAAACAAGACATGCTCATCAGAAATATTTTCATTGTGAAAGATTATATGGCAACATGTACGTCTTCTAAAGAGACAGACACAAGTTTAAAACTGATAATATTTTCTGGTTTTATTAAGAGTAATTGAAGAGGAATAAACAATGTAATAGACTACTTAATAATCTATCTAAATTACAGTTATTGACTTCAATGAGGTCAACTTGTAATACATGAATAAAAACAGCTCAAGATTTTAAAGAAATCCTTATCCATAATATATATGGATAACATACCCATATGTTATGATTCTGTAATGTATCCAGCATTGTGGTCACATTTTCCTGAAATTTCAGGGCATGTCACCTGCTTTCTGCTACATGTACTTTGGCAGAAAACTTTAGCAGGACCCAGGAATAAGAGTAGAAATGTGCACGTACATATTTTCCCCACGTCACTGCACTGTGTTTCTCTGATTATGTAACTATATCAGTTTTTCTACTTTCTGATCAAACCAGCTGTTTAAGAAGCAAACAAGTAAATGTGTTTGCTATGTTTTTTGCACTGAAAAATATAGAAATTAGAAAATATACAAAAGATGAGGATCATTTCTGTTTGCTTTACTCAACAGCTACCACTTTAAATATCAGTTACAAGAAATACCAAAGGAAATAAATTATCTTTAAAAGAGAAAGATTACTACTGAGTATACCTTACATCCCTGTCTATTGTTAGCATGAGAATAAAACTAGTATAAAATTATGTAGCATTTTGATTGCACAGTTCTTGATGGGGTTTTTGTTGTCACATTAGGCAATGGCACAAAAGGAAGATATGGAAGAAAGAATAACTACACTGGAGAAGCGCTACCTCAGTGCACAGAGAGAATCCACCTCCATACATGACATGAACGATAAGCTGGAAAATGAACTTGCAAACAAGGAAGCCATCCTACGTCAGGTGCAGTATCTGCATTAGTCAGTTGCTTTCTTCATACTCAGTGAAAATTAATGCAAAAAGGGGAGCAGATCTATAGTAGGAGGTTTCTGATAGGTTAATCTGTTTATTTTTAATCAACAGATCAGTTAATCTAAAAAAAACCAAGTTATTCAGCATCTCTAAGCTTCATATCAGCTACTACAACTGAGGATACCAAATCGATGTGTACATTCGACATTGTAAAATAACTGTTTTCTGATAGTGTTTTGCACAAATGCACATCATCATGTCCCTAAGTAAAGGATTATTGTTGCTTCTTATGTAATGATTTTCTGAATTTTATATTTAAACAAAAAATTTTAAAAAAAGTTTAAGCAAAAAAAATGCCCTTCTGCAGGAAAGATCAAAATTTGCATACAATAGATTCTAATGATTTCACAGTGTAAATAAAATTTTACAAAGCCCAATGATCCTTGAATATCTTTTAGAAAAGACTATAACATGATTGTGCAGTTTTCTCTCATGGTACTTTGTTTCCACAGTGATTCCAAAAGCTGAAGTGTCAAGTAAACAGAAAAAAATGGTTCGTAATTTGAAGACTACAATGTGAACTGAAAGCTAACATGAAATGAATATAATTCAAACTGTAAAAGTTAAAATTGCTCCTCAGCCTCAGACTGCTTTATTTTTTTTCATCCATCATGTCTTCAAACAATATAAAATGCTATGTGAGAAATAAGCCTGTATGATCTGATAATCTCTGTTTCTATGGTTGTATGCAGATATATTTACACTCACATGCACCCATCCTTCTGTATGTGTATGTATATATATGTATGTGAATACCTCTTCAGGGAAAGCTGCCAGCTTCCTTTGACTATTTGAAGAGGTATCTTCAATTGTTAGAAAAAAAAACCAATACCCTACAATGGAAAAGTAAGGTGTCTGTATCTGAGTTGTTATTACCCCCAACTTATGTTATACTGTGCTGCCAAGGTTTTTCTGCTCAAAGTAGTGATGAGTAGAATTATGCTTTGACTATGCACAGGCAGACTTAAAATTGATTTGCAATATTGCTATGTGAAAAGCCTACTTTTTCATGCTTTCAAAGGATTAAAAAAGAATTTAAAAGTACATTCCTTTTTCATTATGTCTTCTGTTACCTGCAATGAACAGGAAAGCAGGAAACACTTATCAAGCCATTAAAAAATTCTTAATCATGTGGTGCTTCTCAGTAGGCCAGAAAATACTGCAGTTATCAAAAGTCTTCCTGTTTCTCTTTAATGATTATCATAGATTAAACAATTTTACTTCTGTAAAATGAAACTTAATTGTAGGTTCACAATGAACGATGTCACTACAACCTTAAGCAAATAGCAACCAGTTTATGACGATGAAAGAAATGTCCATTTTAACATTTCCTAATATATGATTGGGATTTGTTTAGAAAATTACATTGACAATTTGTTCAGAAACTTTGCTGGGAAATCTATCCTTTTAGAATTGTACTTCTTTTCCATTTTAGCTCATACATAAACTTTTCTGTGAGATGGACTCAATATTTCAATTTAGAAAATTCTTATTTTACAGGCACTTTTATTTTGCTCAGATAAACAACTCATTGATCAGAGGAGCTTTTTGTTCATCTTCGTTAGTGCCATTTTACAACTCCTTTTCTTTACCTTCATATGATCCTTGAGCTTCAAATCACTCATCATTAGTAAGATTGGCAGCCTGCACTGTTCCTTACTTGAGTTAATACCTTTCCAATAAGCTGTCCCAGGTTGTGGAGTATATATGCCCGTGTAATATGTTTCGATCACTTCCCCAATACCTAAGAAACTGAAAGAAAATCTCAATTCTGATTTTTTTTTCATACCTGTTTATCTATCTTTGACCTTCAGTTGGAAGACAAAAACAGACAGCTGCAAGAGCGTCTAGAGCTGGCTGAGCAGAAGCTGCAGCAGACGATGAGGAAGGCTGAAACTTTACCCGAAGTGGAGGCTGAGCTGGCTCAGAGAATTGCAGCTCTGACTAAGGTACTGCCCTGAGAAGTAGGTTCACTTCAGAAGTCTCATTGTTTAACATTGTTTTGCATCCCGATTCCTCACCTTGAGGACAAAACAAAAGTGCTATCAAGCTGATGTGAAAGGAGAAAACGTTTCCTGAGACTTATGTGTCACAAGTTTAACCAAGAATGGTCTCAATGCCGTGTTTGTAATCCTTAGCATTTTGGTAATAGGAGAAGTGGTTATCTGTAAGTTAGCTCAGACTATATTTACAAAGGAGTCATATATTTCCAATACATGTGAGCATTATTTATCCTAGGAGGATTCATTTTACTGTGCAAGAGTTTCTAATTTAAGAGGGGAGGGATGGGAGAAGTCCCATTCCTTCACTTGCTTAGTTCTTCTCAATGCTTTCATATACCATGTATATGAAACAACAATTATTTTCTTTCCAGTAAGTACTATAATGTCAAATGTTAGTGGCAGCTGGAATCATTTGTACAACACAAATGGAGACAACTTGCAGTACATGCTTACAAGGCTTGTTTTGAATGATTCTTTGTATCATACATCTGCAAAGACAAACATGAAACCCTGAGAGGACTTCAAACTGGGTTTTCTGATAAGTTTATTATGTGGCAGCTTTCTTGCAGAAAAAATAAGATAAAAATAAATTTTCAGTTCAGTTTCATATTTGGCCTCTAATACTTTCAGATGTGCACAAAGTTAATACTACAGCTCAGGTATTATCAGCTTCATAAAGACATGTAATGACAATATGTTTATTCTTCATCTCTTAAAATCAGACAAAAAAAAAAAAAACAACGTTTAACAGATTGTATTACATATCATTCTGATTTATCTAAGCTTTCCTTTTATTATTGCCAAGGAATGTTTCTAGCTATTTATGTTCCTAGCCATTTTTCTATTTGATGGATTTTTTCCAGTTCTCTTGTTTTTCCATTTATATTGAAGCCTTAAGTGCTGAGCAGCGTGCTACTGACGTCTAATTTTTAAGTAATTTAGTTAAGAAGTAGAAAGAAAGAGAAGCTTTTTGGGTATTTGATCATTGGGTGTTTTTTTTTTATATTTTATTAAGACAAGATCATTATTCAGTAATCAAGATTTTGTGCTGTCCACTCTAGGTTTATATGAATGGGTGGGAATTTGAAAGAGAAACTGAAAATGGTGGAAAAAAAAAGAAGAATCAGCAAAAACAGAGCTACACAAAATAACAAACAAATATCATTGCATTTTAATAAAATCTCAGGTGAACATAAGAGCAATCCCTTAGCATTTTAACTTTTTTCCCCCCGTTGTTTCTGATTCAACAAATAATAATATATTGCAATTCCCTCAGTAGCTTAAAAATATTGCTTTCTATTTTAAGAGGATTTTTCCTGAATAATTTCTCCAACAATTAGATGCCAGTAAGTATTTTGCAGTCTCAAGCATGTCTTTTCTTGCAACTGCATTTTTCCTTGAACATATGTTAATGACAAATATTGTAAGAAGAAATCCCATTTCAACCATGCAGAGCACTCAGGGGCTTCCATGAGATACTGTTGTTATTGTGACCATAAAGCTGCACTATACATCTCTGTTTGTCGTCTTACACTATTTCATGGGATGTGATGAGAGAGCTGCAAACTGAGCTGACGCTCCACTCCATTTAACTTCGATGTACTTTATCAAAGATTTGGCTAAGTGAGAAATTCTAAGTTTGTATGAAGAAATTAACTTTACTTAAAACTGTCTTTTTGGAATACACGATGTGAAGAATATCAGAATTTGGCCAATATGCCAAATAAGCCTGTGTTTTACATATCTTGTATGTAATGTCTTTGCAAACTGTAGAGCTTATTAAAGTGCTGGTTTGACAGCTCTGAAGTTTAAAGTCCAGTACTTTCCATGGATCACATAAATGTAGCTCAGAACTGATGACGACACTGTAGTCACTGCAGCTTACTTACGTAGTTTCAAATTAGCTAGCTGGTATACTGTTACCATACTAGCTATTCAATGAAAGCTGCAAGACCTACCTAAGGGGCTGAATAATGCTTTTTGCCTTTGCTGAGTTTTGTGCCAATGCACACGTTTTCAGTAGGGCTCAAATTAGTTGGCTTCGGACTACCTTAAATCTGTCTACCTGAGCTATGATCACTGCAATGTCCATGTATACTAAGTAAAAGATGAGCCCTCTGAATCAGCTAGTGTTTCTGCATTGCAAAAAAGTCAAAACTGATTCGCCTTTCTTTTGTACAACCTCAATGAAAGTGGCTTCTCTGAGATTCATGGGGTTACAATCATATGAAAGAGGTGAGTTAAGCCTAATATGTTTTACGTGTTTCTTTAAAGGAAAATAGTATGAGATGACTGGAAACAATGATTGCTTCACTGTGGGTAAAATATAAGACCGATTATTTACATGTGGAGTTAAAGCAGAACAAACATTCTGGATTTGAGCGTGATGTCTCTTTAATTACTTTTTCCCCTCAACTTTAAAATATGCATGTTACAATTCTACATTCAATTTATTATACTCTTCCTCATAACAAATCTGGGTTGGGATTCTGCGAAAGAAGGATGTAGAATGAGATCCTTCTACGCTGTTAATTTTTAAAATGAGTTATTTTTCTTTTTTATATCTACGGGCTAGTGAATGTCTTTTGCTACTTTTCCATGCCCAAACTAGTTCATAAGGAGTGAACTTCCAAAAGTTTGGACTATACAGTGAACTCAGATAAGTACCCATAAATTTACCTGAATCATTTGAACATTTCTTTGGCTTTGTTTTCACTGTGTTCTGCCCATTGGGTGAGCAACTGGAGGGTTAGTCAGCCTGTGGTAGACTAACCTGGAACAGCATGATCCCATGTACTGTGCTGTCCTGCCTGGCCGTCACACCGATATCTGTCTGGTCATGACAAGTAGCACAGCTCTCAGCATGTATCCCAAGGTTTAGATTGCCATGACTCATTGAGCCACCTTGTACTCGCTCTCACAGTATTGGTCTGTTTGCCTGCCCTGGAGAAGAGGCAGTTGGTAGTAGAACCTCCCTTTGATATTAACTAAACCTTTCTTTCTGTAAGATGTTTATTTTCCTCAAAATGGACAGACGTTGGAGTACCTAGAATCTTCAGATGGTTAGTCTGTCAAACACAGTTTCTCCTTGAATGTATTCAAGGAGAGATCTAGTGGAGACAACCAGCATCCACCTACTTCCATTCACTCACTCTCGCTAGTAGCCACTCTCCTCCTCAGGTGCTTGTGCAACAGAGGTATCATGTCACTTCTCTGATCACAAGACAGCAGTCAGCATTTTACTCCATCCTTCCTGTATGCAGGTCACCAGAAATACTAATAGTGATTTTTAGCTGCATTAGAGAAGCACTGACATAGAGAAGAGGAAACCATAATTGGTTTATGAAGAGGGTAATTGGAGAGGGACTTTTTACAAAAGTATGTAATGATAGGAAAAGGAGCAATAGCTTTAAACTGAAAGAGGGTAGATTTTGATTAGATCTAAGGAAGAAATTTTTTACAATGAGAGTGGCAAAACACTGGAACAGGTTACCCAGAGATATTGTGGCTGCTCCATCCCTGGAGGTCTTCAAGGTCAGGTTGGATGAGGCTTTGAGCAACCTGATCTAGTGGAAGGTGTTTCTGCCCATGGCAGGAAAGTTGAAACTAGATGATCTTTGAGCTCCCTTCCAACTCAAACCATTCTATAATCATAGTAAACCACATTTAGCATAGTAACACATTCAGCTTATTTTAGAGGTGATAGAAAATTACTTGAAAGTTGGAGGCAAATGGGACACAATGCTCGATTTGTGACGATGTGGGGATCTGGTTTGCATTATTAAGTAGGGAGGTAGTTGCAAGAAAGTGAAAGGAGAAGGTCTGCAATGGAAAGGATGCAAAGAGGGGAAAGAAGTTCTCCTGCAAGAAGTGGATGTGGTTAAGACAGAATCCTCTCTGAGAACAAGAAAGAAAGAGAGAAAAGGTGACAGGTTAGCTGGAAAGGGAAGTTGATAAATCTTTTTGAAAAAAAATAAAGGAAAAAAGATAAAATCTTCTAAGGTGAAGGAAACCTAAGAAAACCCCACATTTACAACACTTTACTGTCTTCTCAAACCACCCCTCTTCTTGTGCTTCCCATTCCACAGAAGTTTTTCTCCTGATAGGAAGAAAAAAATGAAAGAAGGAAGTTTGACAGAGCTAAATGGAAGGAGTTGCTTACTACACCCACAAGATGTAGAAGGTAGTGTGGGAATGAAAAAGAGGCAAGACTGTGTGGATATCTAGTGACTGAAAGGTTGGGTTTCAGAAAAATAGGTGACTTAAGCCAACATATTTTGTGATATTTTTAACAGGTTGGAAGTGAGCATGTGAACAAGTAGCTGATAACTTTGTGAACTGTTGCGACTCAGTCACCATGATCACCTATTTTCACCTTCAATTGTGTAGCTCAATTCAATAATGCAGTCTTTTTTCTTGAATAACTCATTCATTCAAAGGGTAGCCAAAGGAATATGTGCCATAAGAAGCCAGCAGAAAATCTGGAGACAGCAGGTGTTCAAAAGTCAAGGTCTCAAAACTGTGGAAATTGGCTTGTACCTTTAGAAAAGTTTAGATTTGTTCCTGCAGGTCAGCATGAGGAAGAAAAATGATAGCACCTGTACTATACAGGTGCTTTCTGCATCTGAAATTGGATTTTTTCAGCTAAGATGCAAAGACCTAGAAAATGTGCAGTGCCAACAGTAACAGATGATGTGAAAGCAACATCTTTTTTGTGGGCGCATTAGCAGCAGGAGCAGCAGCGAAGTTTTAACAGGGTTAGAGAGCAATAATACAAGCTGCTTCGGTATTCCCTCAAAGCAAAATTTTTCTGTCTGTTGCTGGCTATTTCTTTGCTATTTCATAGCATATAGAGTGCAAAGTGAGCATTAAGTCTCATGCTGGTATCTCCTAGGGGTCAGACATTGTTAGTTTTTCTCCATATATATTTTTAATCCAGTCTCATACACAATTTCATAAATCTATCTATAACCGAATGTGCTGGCTAAATGCTTTAGATGCTAGTTGATGAATACTGCACCACGTGTCTTACTAATCTCCTGTACAGACTACTAGCAGACAGGCACGCAAGTCATACATTAAAAAGAAGAACGTAGGGTAAGGTCTGCCAATCGAGTAGTCACGCAAGTTCCACTTTAGAAAGTTTTCAACTCAATTAACTCTTAGCAAAATAGGTCAGAAGAAATCCAACTTCTGTTTATGAACCTCAAAGTCCACAATCGTCCCTTCTGTCTCATGTGTATCTGAAATTCTGCTATGGCACCATGACTAACACTGGTGTCTCAGCCTCTGCCTCAGGCCTCAAACCGCAAGACAGAGATGGAGGCATTCAATAGCCTCCCAAAGAGCCTATTCCAAACAGAGTGTCTGGAGCTGACTAACTCACATGGAGAACAAAACAGTGTAGCTATCACAGACGTGTCAGTCCTAACAATATGGCCTGGGGAAGTCTGCGCAGGAGCCATTTGCAAATCCCTTAGGAAATAACTGAATTGCTAGGCCTTTCTGTCTGCAAGGATCTCTTTGAGACCTAGGTTGGGGCCTTCCTCAGGGTAAAGGGCAATGAGAGGTGTTGAAACTCTCATTTTGGGAGTGTGTTCCAGATAGGCACACCAGGAGATGGAGGGGCTGCTCTTTCCTACTGCAGCTCTGTCTACAGGTGGGTTTCTGCAAGCGAGAGAAAAAAGCAATGTGTTTGTGTCTGCTTAGCCCTTACAGAGGACACTCTTGATTCATGTCCCTGCTCATGCATATGGTGCATAAGAACCAGTGGTTAAAATCCCTAAATAGCATTAGAGCCCAGGGTAGGTGCTAAGGCTGTGCACCAGTACTTGTTCTCTGCCAGACAAGCAGTGGACCTTACTTGTTTAATGTCTGAGTTCTAAGATAATGTAGTTCTTTCAGAATAATACAGAACAATACTTTAGGAACAAGCAAATGAAATGCAAAAAGATAAAGGATATATAAAATATTCAAATACATTTTAAGCGTTTAGAATAATGACATTTCTTTTTATTCCAATGCATATTGAATTTTAATTAATTTTAAAGTCTCTTTATCCTACCAAAGATATGTAAAGGTAGATGAGTTTGGAGATCAGCTCTGTTTTCTTTTATGCTGGAAAATGAAGTACGGGTACTCTGAGCCATGTTCAGGAAGGTTTTTTAACAAGTGTGTACCTACCAACACTTTAATATTCTTAATGAAATAAAACTATCATGCAAAGCATTTATATCTATTATAAAGACAAAACTTGCTGAATTATTAAAGCAGTAGGAATTTATGAAATAGCAGAATTAGATAGCTCTAAGAATCTTAAAAACTTAATCATGTTCTTTCAATAATGATTTCTATATAAGCATTCAGATAACATAATTCTGACAATAATTTTATTCCTCCTCCTCTTCCAAATAATAGCTAGGCTTAATACCACAATTATTTTATACATTGAAAAGACTGTTTCCTGCTAAGGAATAAGGTATGGTATGGTTTGGACTGAAAATCTATTTTTCAATTTGAAAAATAAGTGTGAATGATATAGCGAGCTAGACTGGCTTCTCAAGGACAGGTTATGACAGACAGCACCACATATCTAAAGACTTAAATGAGATCCCCTTTGAACTCAGAAGTATTAGTTTGGTTATCTTCATACTTTGCATCAACCTGCAATTAAGTGTATGGAAGCAGTGAAGATTAAGTAATTTGCTTTTAAGGTTTACAGTCAGCTAATGAAGCTTCTAAGAAGTTTAATTTTGTAGGATGATACCCTCAATGGGTTCTATATCTCCCTCAAAAAAAATGGTTTCAAAAGAGGTAGAATTTCTTAAGTCTTCTCCATCATCAGCTCAGAGGTTTGATGACTTCAAATCTTCTCCTGGCCCTTGGAGACACTTTAAAGGAAGGCCTTGAACCAATGCTGTAGCCAGGACTTAAAAAGCAGAAAAGTCTATCTTTCATAGAAGAGGATAAAGCTTGGTAACTTCGTGGGAGGAATAGCATGGTCTGGTTTTCTGCAGTCACAGGGACTGAACTTTTTCAGTCCTATCTTCCTATTTATCCAATTGGGAGAGAAAGCCGTGCATTAGCACTTGTGTGCTGAAAGAAATATGTAAAACTAAAAGATAAGATAAAGAAAATTGTAAAGGGATTGTTACTGGTCCAAGTTGTAATAAATAGACAAAATAGTTTCAGTTAATGAATAAGCTCAAATACATCACAATAAGCCTGCTTCATGATCAGAAACAGTAAGTGCACTTGTTTAATGAGCTTAGTTACAAAGTTTACTGACTTCTCCTTAAATTTTGCAAGAATCTGAGTTTTGTGAATATACTTACTCTAAAAGAATAGTAGTGATCTTCAACGTTAAGCATTATTCTTGTATTTATACAAAGCAGGATTTTCTCATATGAATGTCTTCATATCAAAAGCTGCAGTTTATATTTATAAATCTCTAGATCACAGGCTTGTTTTCTGTCTGATCTTTTGATCCTGATAATACTACTGAGTGTAACATGGGTAATTTTAACATACGATGTACATCTGGAGTTACTTTTGTATCTATTCCTAATTATTCTGATAAATCATTAGTAGACAACAGTAAAAAACAATGTCACTAAAAAAAATACAGTTGTAAAATTAGTATTTCTTGTGCATATTAAAATTTTCTCATCTAAAGATGGAGTTCAGGATCTCTTGAGAGAGGGTAAATCTGACAGAGTGAAATAGCCTTTGACAAACACAAGCTCACAACTCAAAGTCGTCAGTAGCACTGTCTATACGCCTTATGCACATTCCTGTTTCCATAGCAACAAGTCCATTATAGCATTTCTCTTTCTTTAAGGTGGTTGTTCTTTTTTTTTCATTTTGAATAATAACATACATGTGTTTGATAGGATAATGACATGAATATTCATGTTTTGCAACAAATGACCTAATTAAGGTCAACTTCTGTCAGTAGTAGTACGAAATCTTTGAATGGATTACCATTTTTATACTTAGTAATGCCTTTTCATTCCTATTAATGAATTTTTATTTATAGGTGGTTCTTTTATCTGATGACCTTGATCTTCCAAAGAGATCCACCAGGGTGGATCCTTTCAAAGGGATGAAAACGATATTGTTTATTTGAATGAAAGGACTTATGTGGTGTATTCTAAAATGGAATACTAAAGCTTGAGCCTTGTGTCTTTTGACATTCTTTCTGTATTCTAGAAATTAGGGAATATACCATAACATTGCATAGTTCTATAACTGACCAGTCCATTAATTTAGTATTTATACATTGTTTTCATTCCTAGAAAATGATAGAAGTATAAAGGACTTTTTGACATTGGCCTTGCGGAGTCCTGTTCTGGTGTTTAGTTTGCCATAATTCAAAAAAAAACCACATTAGATTAGACAGTATTGCTTTGAATCCACTCTGTAGTAATATGTCATCAGCCAGCCATCACTAACCTTGAACTTCCATGTGTAGGTTGGTAGCTTTTTTAGCATTCCATTATTTTCAGTTTCTCTACATCAACTGCATCACGTTCATCAAGTATCAGTGTAGTTTATTCCACGTAAAAATCTGTCAGTTAAAAATACTAAATTTTCAGTCACGCTTTTCTTTTAAGCATTCTGTGCTGTGTTCTGTTCAGTGTTAGTGTCTTTAGTTCTGATTTTTCAATTTTGTCCCTCTCCTTTTCCTTGACTTGTTAGTCTGATCCAACCTCTTCTACCTCATCTGATGATTATCAATATGTTATGGAAGCTAAACTACAAGAAATGATCTCCATACGTAGGAAGGTAGTCCTACTGGACTTTACTTTCTATTGCTAAATAGAATCCATCCGATTTGTTTTCATTTTCTTTAACTTATTTTATTTTTTTTATTGATAATCAACCATCGTGCAGTTCAGTGCTTCAGGAGCTTACAATTTTACGATGGCAGGTTTGTGTTCAAACCATGCACAGTCTGCATGTTACATTTGGCTGATTTCATTGCTCATAAATAACTCCAATGTTTTGCTGATGCTTGGATGTAACAGGCCTTTGTAGCTGACACATTTCAAGCAATGCTGTTCAGCTGCCTGTTTAAATAAAGTTTATTTTCGGAAAACTAAGTTTGCAGTTAGTAGTAGCTTGCTTTATGTTTTGTTTAAACTTTACTGAAATAAAGACTTATAAAGCCACTTAAATTACAGAAAGAGTTTCTATTTTTTTACAGGCAGAAGAAAGACATGGAAACATTGAGGAGCGTATGAGACACTTAGAAGCTCAACTTGAAGAGAAGAATCAGGAACTTCAAAGAGTATGTGTATTGCAGACAACTTCTGTGCACTTTTCTTCTTTTAATTTGTCAATATAGCACTACATTATGCACTCCAGCACACAAATCTATCTACTGGTAAATACTTTATTTATAGCAGTGACAGCAGCATCTTCCCAGTTTATTTAACCACCTTAATATACTAGTTTACGCCTAGTTGCAGCTTTCAGAGTATTCTGCTGATAAAAAAATGAATGTGCATTAATCAATAATTGTAATTATGTTTTTCTTTAAATGGCTACAGTTACCATAATTTTTTTTTTTTTTTTGATGATACAAGTCTGTACTGGTTAATTTTGGACCCTACCAATCTGTCGCTTCTATTCTATATTAAAGGCAAGACAAAGAGAAAAAATGAATGAGGAGCACAACAAAAGATTATCGGATACTGTAGACAGACTTTTGACAGAATCCAATGAGCGTCTGCAGCTACATTTAAAAGAGAGAATGGCAGCACTGGAAGAAAAGGTACAGTGCAAAGGGTGGTGTAAAGTTCAACTTAATAAAGATTCTCTTATGTGAAACCTGTTCTACTTTTATTGGGATGGAGGTATCATGCTGATTTTGTATTAACAAATATTGCCACAAATATGGTCTAACTTATGCATTCAACTCTTTATTCAAGAGTGCGCTCAAGAATCTTTCCAGAATTGCTATGAACTGGATATGCTGAATGTCGTGACTCCCTGTTTTATCAGCGGAGTGTCTGATGAAGAGCTTGTAAAGGACCAGTGCACAACATGGTGTGAGGCAGTGAGAGAAAGTGGACGAGAACTGAGGAATCACTAAGTTTTGGATGTGCTGTCATTCCCCTGCCGATTTTATATAACTTCCTCTCGGAAGAGTAAAATGCTGTCAGCACAGGAGAAGGACCATCTACCCTTGCAGAGGGAATGTTATTTCAAGATTTTCTGTGATGTGAGAAACAGTGGGACTGCAAAATTCAAATCCCATGACCTTTATATTCACCCTCTTTAATCCCTCCCTCTTCTATTTATTCACCTTTGGTTTGATCTGAGGGGAATCTTTCAGTGTCTTTCAGAGAACATTTCAGAACCTTTCAGAGGATGTATTTCTGGTTTATATCATTGAAACAAAATATTGTAAAAAGCAAGAAATAGACCTGCCAAAAGAAGAACCTGGGAGAAATATTTGTGTAAGAGTGTGACAGTTGCTTAGTTGGAGGAGAATGCAAAGGTTTTGCTGTTCATGAGGAAACATGGTCCTAGATGTTTGGATTATTTCCAGTGTTTAAAATTTAAAATATACTCAAACTGAAGCATTAAAGGATTTTAATTTTGAAGTCCAGTGAATATGAAGGGCCATTTGTTACTCAGCTTTAGTAAGTTGTACATGGAGGTTGCATGTTGTCGTGGTTTTAGGCTGATCCAGCAACTAAAACTCACACAGTCTCTCCTTCTCCAATAAAGTAGAGAGGAGAGAAAGGAAAAAAAACAAAAGGACTGAGGGTTGAGGCAAGAACAGAGGGAGCACCCACCAACCATGGTCCTGGGCAAAACAGGCAGCGCTTTTCTCAAAGCAAAACAGTTTATTAATGATTACTTAGAAGGACAAAGGGAAATAAAAACCGATTACTTGAGAGGACAGAAAGAAACAAAACCAGATCTTAAAACCGACACCTTCCCCCCCCCCACCTTCCTTTTCCTCCCGGCTCTACCTCCTCCCCCCAGCAGCACAGGGGGCAGGGACTGGGGGAGTGCAGGTCAGTTCATTCCGTGCTGTTACTGCTGCTTCTTTCTTAAAGGAGAAGGAGTCCTTACACCCTTTTCCCCTGCTCCAATGGATCCCCTACCCACGAGGAAAAATCCACAAACTTCTCCAACGTGAGTCCAGCCCACTGGAAACAATCCTTCCCCACAGATTGCTCCGGTGTGGGCTATACCACAGTCTCGGGTACTTAGGGAGCTGCAGCCACTCGCTCCGGCGTGGGTCGTCACGAAGACTCCAGATGCCTTTCTGCCTTGCCGTGCCCCCAACACGACCATCCTCGGGCTCAGGCATCTTCTCCCCACGGGCTGCGAGTGGGTCGCTGCTCCACCGAGGCCGTCCTGGTTGCAGGGGGGCAGCCTGCTATCTCACCATCAGCCGCAGGGGAAACTCGGCTCCGGCACACCTCCTCCCGCTCCATCCTCACTGACCTGCTGTCGATGCAGCTGTTTCTCTCAGATCTCAGTCCTCTCCAGGTGAACTCAGCCCAGTGGGCACCCTGGGAGTGGGGTGCCCCCGAGTTCCCCAGCTGGCTCCGCCGCCGCCATTCTCCGTGGGCGGCGCCGGCCCGACGCAGGCAGCCGCCCGGCCGGGAGCCAGGGAGCGGGGGCAGTGCCCTCCTCCCTTCTCTGGTCGATCCTGGGCGAAGCACCTTTTCCGGTTCCCTTGTCCTGACTTAAATAGGGCAATTCGCAGAGGCGCCCTATTGGCTCAACCCCGAGGGGGATGGCAGTCTGATCCGGTGGCCAGAACTAAGCCTAACCCGGATCCAAAACCGGGGAGGTCGCAGGGAGCAAAATCCCTCTCCTGCCACCAGAACCACCCCCCCCTCCACATCAAACCATGACATTCCACCCCTCGCCTCTGCGAATTCCATATTTAGGCACAACTTTAGTTACAGAAAGAGAACACAGAGTTACAGAAAAAGAACACAGTATCAACAACAACATCGAAGAAGAAGAAGAACACACATTTTACAAACAATCCACCCCTTGTCCCTTCACCAGTCACAACAATCAAAGTTTCCCAAGGTCCTTCTGTTTTTCAGCACTGTGAAGTCCATGTTTTGCCCGTTACCTCTCCCAATCACTATTCTTATCTCAAATTCCTCGAGCCCCACGTTGGGCGCCAAAAGGACTGTCGTGGTTTTAGGCTGATCCAGCAACTAAAACTCACACAGTCTCTCCTTCTCCAATAAAGTAGAGAGGAGAGAAAGAAAAAAAAAACAAAAGGACTGAGGGTTGAGGCAAGAACAGAGGGAGCACCCACCAACCATGGTCCTGGGCAAAACAGGCAGCGCTTTTCTCAAAGCAAAACAGTTTATTAATGATTACTTAGAAGGACAAAGGGAAATAAAAACCGATTACTTGAGAGGACAGAAAGAAACAAAACCAGATCTTAAAACCGACACCTTCCCCCCCCCCACCTTCCTTTTCCTCCCGGCTCTACCTCCTCCCCCCAGCAGCACAGGGGGCAGGGACTGGGGGAGTGCAGGTCAGTTCATTCCGTGCTGTTACTGCTGCTTCTTTCTTAAAGGAGAAGGAGTCCTTACACCCTTTTCCCCTGCTCCAATGGATCCCCTACCCACGAGGAAAAATCCACAAACTTCTCCAACGTGAGTCCAGCCCACTGGAAACAATCCTTCCCCACAGATTGCTCCGGTGTGGGCTATACCACAGTCTCGGGTACTTAGGGAGCTGCAGCCACTCGCTCCGGCGTGGGTCGTCACGAAGACTCCAGATGCCTTTCTGCCTTGCCGTGCCCCCAACACGACCATCCTCGGGCTCAGGCATCTTCTCCCCACGGGCTGCGAGTGGGTCGCTGCTCCACCGAGGCCGTCCTGGTTGCAGGGGGGCAGCCTGCTATCTCACCATCAGCCGCAGGGGAAACTCGGCTCCGGCACACCTCCTCCCGCTCCATCCTCACTGACCTGCTGTCGATGCAGCTGTTTCTCTCAGATCTCAGTCCTCTCCAGGTGAACTCAGCCCAGTGGGCACCCTGGGAGTGGGGTGCCCCCGAGTTCCCCAGCTGGCTCCGCCGCCGCCATTCTCCGTGGGCGGCGCCGGCCCGACGCAGGCAGCCGCCCGGCCGGGAGCCAGGGAGCGGGGGCAGTGCCCTCCTCCCTTCTCTGGTCGATCCTGGGCGAAGCACCTTTTCCGGTTCCCTTGTCCTGACTTAAATAGGGCAATTCGCAGAGGCGCCCTATTGGCTCAACCCCGAGGGGGATGGCAGTCTGATCCGGTGGCCAGAACTAAGCCTAACCCGGATCCAAAACCGGGGAGGTCGCAGGGAGCAAAATCCCTCTCCTGCCACCAGAACCACCCCCCCCTCCACATCAAACCATGACACATGTTTATGATGACATCTGACACTTAACATATCCCTAATTTCTTTCTGTTTTATCTATATTTTATTTTTATTTCTATTTCTAGAACGTTTTGATTCAAGAATCTGAAAGTTTCAGGAAAAATCTGGAAGAATCTTTACATGACAAGGTACTATAAAATACTGCAATTTCATCTGTTTTTATCAGTAGTTATGTATTTATTATTTGGAAATATGTATATGGTATATTAATTATGCAACTAGCATGTGAAATCTTCCTGGCATCAGTGATAATTCCTTTAATCACCCAGATGTCTTTACTAGCCTTTGAGGGTCTCTAACAGTTGTTCTTAGCTAAGTTTATGGTTGAGATCCTAGCCTCAGGAAGGCAATACTAAAATTCGTATTGATTTCACTGGCTCTGGAATTTTTGTTCTATCAGTTTTAATCCTGAAAAACTCTTGTTTAACAGAGATGTATGCATAACTGGTTACACTTTCATAGTGAAGAATGTAATTGCTTGATTTGATGCAATTCTTCTTAACAGGTCCAGTGGCATTACACTAAATATAGCTGGAAGTGGCCTTTCCTAGTTCATTGCAAATTAACCCCTAATATTGTTTAGTGAATCAGTCAAATTAATTACAAATATTTTTTCCCATCACAAATGTTACGAATTTGTTTTGAAGTTATGCTTGCCTTGAGCACAGTAGGACACAAACATATCTGCTTTCAGATTCATACAAGTGTTTTTGTAATGTATCAAATCCATTTAAAAGAGATTTTATAAAAACATAGCTCCATTCGATGCTAATATAATCGTATCATATGACATCCGAAATCAAGAACTTTAAGAAAAATAACAAAAGAAGTATCTGTTCAAATAAGTTATCTTCATCTACATTTGGTTAACCTTGTAGAAAGGCAGAGAGATTAAAGTCCCAAAAAGGAGCTTGCAAGACATTTTAAATAAATAAAATTTTTGCGCTGTACTACCACAGTTATAAGGCAGTTCAGCTGTCACAAAATCAGAATCGTACTTTGCCCTTATGTTAGATGGCAAAAAGGACATTTCTAAAGCTGTGTCAATTGAAAAAAAAGTTTCTATCATTTTGCTACCAGAGAATCTAAACCTCAATTATGGACGTCAATTTTGTCTGCGTAAATAAGGTATTTTCCTTGGTTATGTTATCTCCAGCATAACTTTATTGTTTTAATAGTGTTAGAGTGGAAGTGAATGCGGTGGCTAATTCTTTTTCAGTCTGTTTTCTGGCTTGAATGTGCATATCAACTCTTGAGAAAGATGAAAAATCTGATATAAATATCTACATTTATATCAAAGGTATTTTTACAAAGATATTTTTATGTATTAATTCTTGCTCAAGGATGGGAAATGAAATAAATAGAACACCTCCACTACCGTTCTGTGCAACCGAAGACGAGTCGTCTTCATACACAACCACATATATCTTGACTCCAGAGCATCAAAGTTCCCACTTCGAAGGGTTTATTTGTTTCACTTTGATAAAGAAACTGATGAAGCAATTTCAGATAGATGGACAGCAGATATTAATAATGTCTAAGTAACTAGCAAATGATACAAGTAGAGTTACCACCAAGTCATCTCAATAATTCTATTCAATGAAGAATTAGCATAAAAATACTGTAATAAAATATACTTAATCTGATAGTAATTAAGAACAGATCCCTTTCTTTCCTAGCATTTTGAAATCCTGAATGCTTTAAACTGTAGGAACAGCAGTGTTACATCTTCATCCTGTGTTCTCTCTTTGTTTTAAAATTCTTTGATTTCTTTTCATTTTCTTAGGAGACTATTTTTATTTGTAGAATTTGGGAACAGCACTGTTTCCCCTAGTGGTTGCTGTCAATAGTCTTTTTGTTTGTTGGTTCCAAAAATCCAGTTTTTCTGGCACTGTCATTCTTCACCAGCAGCACCTCACACTGGAGTTCCATCAACTCTCAAGAGTGAACTGTAAACCTGCAGTTCCGTAAAGCACCTAAAACGTGGTTGCCTCTAAGTCTCTGTCTCTATTTGTAAATGAAAAGGCCAGGACACATTCTCTGTCTCTAAAGGGCACGCTGAGCTATACCTGACACGAAGAGTGCAGTTAGTGCCCAAATCAGTGCTCCTTCTTTTCCTGAGCCTAGCTATGTAAGAAGAAAGTAAGTTTCAGTACAAACCTGTCCTGCCATCGCTTCCACCTAGTGCAAAAAACGCTGAAAAGTGCTGTACAACCTCCTCTTGATGCATGTCTTATTAGCAATAATGAGACTTGAACAAGTTCACTGCCTTTTCTTATAGGGTTACATTCAGTTTATCTTACTTGTTTAGCTTTACGAGAGCAATATCTTACTATTTCTTACTATTCTTGTTTCCAGGAAAGACTTGCTGAAGAAATTGAGAAACTGAGATCTGAACTGGATCAAATGAAATTGAGGGCTGGTTCTTTAATTGAACCCACGTTGTCAAGGTAATGTTTAATGACAAAAGTTTCCTCACTTTGAGTTGAAATAAATATATGTGTCAAGCCTTTACAACACGGATGTGTTCAGACCACACACAAAAATATCATGTATTTCTTTAAAAAGATAAGATCTGTGCAATGATTATTGCTGTTGCTTTTCACTTTTTTCATATGTAGATGGGGCCCTGTAGCAGTAAGGATACACTGAAATATTACTGAGATTAAGGAAAGTCTTTTAAATTTTGGAATGTTTTCAAAACTATATCCAAATACCTATATTTTTTGCAGGAGAGCTTAATAATAAAGTTGAAACCATCATCTTTAATGCTGAACTAATCAGCATATTTATGATAATATTTATTTATTCTATAAATTAGATTTTTTTTTTTATTAGAAAGAAATAACTCAGCTTTGCTTAGTATGTAAGACAAGACCACAGATCTTCAGCTAAAGATGAAGGCAGTATTCAGAGAAATCTGACAATATCCTAATAGGACGTTAAACATTGTGCTTCTTTTTGGCAGAAAAGCAATATGGGAATAATAGTAAGGCAGATACCACAGAAATAACTCTGAACAGCTTCTTTCCTAAAAGCACCCTTCAAAATAAAATTGTTACTTTATTGATACTTGTATGCCATGTCCTCTTTTCATAACAAGCAACACGTTAACTTTTAAAATCTGCCAGCCAAAGCTCATGGACCAAGACTGAATTCAGAGCACTGTAATTCTCTGAAGTTATTCTTGTTGGATAATTTTTTTGCTTACATCAGGTACTGTCTTCCTATTGTTTCCTCAGACTTGGTACTCGGGCATGGTTTCTGCCTCAACCCTGTACTATCTCTTGGAATAATGTTTTTCTATACATGGAAAAGTGTAAATCAATCAAATTCAGAATCTGATGCGTGTAACCGTTTGAATCTTTGTTCCTCTGTGAGTGTGACTACAGACACACACCACACTTTTTTTGAGAGTGCTTGCAAGGATACAGACTACTGAGCTGCTGCAACAAACAGCAGAGATGTTTTTGGAGCAACCATCCTTGGTGAGCAGCAGCCTTTCTTGCTGGGTAGATGAGTATCATGAGCTTGTGCTCTGTAAATACGAGTCTGATTAGCCCTTTTCAAAGGGCTGTTTGATAAGCTGTCTAAACGTCGGGAATTCATCAGGTTCCTCCTAAACAGTATACTTCCCCTTCCATGATCTCACCTTGTGAAGCTACCAGCCATCTCAGAAATAGAGAGATATCAGCATTAATTACTTCTTCTAAGCACATATTCAGTTCTGCATTTGCAAGAGTTTGTTCTTTCAACAGACAGGTATTTGCTACCAGAGACTGGAACCAACCTGGGCTGTTTCTTTTTTCTTGCCAACTTGCTGCCCAACTACCAAGTACTATAAATTATCAGAGCAATATCGTGCAAACACAGAAAATACAGGCACTGCTCTAAATGGTTTACTATATAACAGATGAAAGACATACAGACAAATTAAACATACAAAAACCCAAAAGATTGTCTGGTGCTGTAGATGGAGGGCTTAGGACATTTGTACCCTAACTGTTGTCGAGTTTTCTTACTGGTATAATGAAAAAAGTGAGTTTTTTATTTTAAAAAAAAAACTTAGAGAATTTTTTAAAGGTAAAATAATTTTTTAAAAGGTAAAATCATAATTTTTCTCATATTATGGAAGCTCCTACTGGGCATGATGAAAGTGTAAGAGAAGATAAACTGGTAGTTGTTCAGAAAAGGACATTTATGATAACAGCATGAGCTCTGATGTATACTCTACCCAAAATCTAAATTCTAAAACGTTATGCAGTATCTGTGACATTTTTATGTATCTGATTTGATTACTATGGCACATACTCACATTTCAGGAATTCTGGTACCTCGTTTTTTATTCATTTTCTTAAAGTATTTATTTTCTATTAAACAAACTGTGTTAGTTCTTGAAATCCTTCCATTATTATTTTAGTTTTGTCGCAGTGCTTATAATACCAGACCATAATTATGTTTCTTCATGCCGCTCTGCCAAAGTAGCTTGTAGTAGAGACTTTTACGTTTATCATGTTTTTGCATTTCCCACTTATCAATATAGAGACATCACAGTTACAATATTTTATCTATCACTTTTATTTCATTAAAGTGATGTTTGAAATTTTAGTCCAATGCTTCAGTCTTCCACGTATAAGTATGTTTTAATTCAAATTAAGTTTTTCTCAAGGAAAAGTGAATCTCTATGTTTAGAAAAAGATGCAGAACTAGATCTCAGGAAAACAGTCATGCTTACAGACTGCAGTTTTCAGCATAGATATACATGATTTTCTGAATTATTTCCTTCATTTTGGAAAGCAGACATTCTCTTACTTAGCTTTTTTATGCCTTGGATTAAAGCCATTATTTTCTTGAACAGCAAGTAAGAGAAGTGTTTAAGAACAAAACTTATTTCTCTTCTGTTTCCTGTAACTGATTATTAACATTGCTGTGAACTCTATACATTGTCTGTAGGTGACTTAAGCTTTTTTTCCAAGTTAAAAAAAAAATAAATTGATACAACATTAAACTCTCATTTTATACTCTTACAGATAGTGAAATGCCAAACCTTTTTTAGGAGTCGCTATAAACAAATACATATTTAGTGTCTTATTAGTATAGTATTTGTTACATTTCATTTTTCTACTGTATTTATGCTATTCATATATTTTTATATGGAGATTGCTTATGTGCTAAGAAACATAAATTGTTCAGGTCTCCACTGCTGTGGCTAAATGCTCAAATGGTGCACGGAGCCTTTGCTCTTCTGACTTGACTACAGAGCCCATGGGCAGGATGCTTCTATTGCAGCATCCAGGGAACTTTTACTGCTGGTGTTTGACCAAAGACAGAAAGGCTGGGGACCATTGCATGCAGCCAAGAAAAGATATGCTGACGTCATCATGTGTATGCCTCTCCACAATGTCCCAAGACTTAGCAGGACAACAGGATAAAACGGGGGTTAAAATTCTCAAAAGCATCATTAAATAAACATGAATCATTCATAATCGATGTTGTGACATTTCACAATCACAGGGCAGTTCGCTAGCATTTTTATAATTCGGAGCACAGACTTACAGTAGGAAAGTTATAGATATTCTCACTCGTGAACATGTTAACATGCTTACAGTAACCTCAGGCATATTTATTCAGGAAAGTAATGGAAGGAAATTCTACACGATAGCACATTCAGCAGCCAGTTCTGTTAATTATCTTGTCCTGAAATCTGCTTGTTTTTTCATATTATAGTTTTGGATGCTGAATTTTACTATGCAAATCCTTCCTTTTGAAAAATCAGAGATTTTATTCATGCTTTTTTTCCTTAATATTATTTTAAGGTTTTGCTTTTAAATTATATTTTGTACCATGTTTTTGTCATTTATTCTGATACACAATAATTTGTTTGTTTAAAAAAAATATATCTGTGCTCGTAGGCGGAAGGTCACTGGATTGTTGCTGTTATTATTACTATTGATCTCTTAGTCTACTTCTGTGGCTCTTTTTGTAGGCCTCACCTTGACACATCAGCAGAGCTGAGGTATTCTGTGGGCTCGCTGGTTGATAGCCAGTCTGACTATCGGTCAACTAAAGTGATAAGGCGACCTAGAAGAGGCCGGATGGGTGTACGCAGAGATGAACCAAAGGTTAATCCCCAATTTCTTCTCATCTATTACCTGATAAGAGAATGTCTTTCAGGCTCTTAAGCTTACGGTTTGTGTATTTCCAGGAAAAAAAAAAAAAAAACACACCAAACAAAAAACCCAAATAGCGGAGGGGTTTTTTATATACATACTCAGACAAGAGTACTGTTGTACTAAAATGAAGGCAGAAAAGTTGAAGTTCAGGTATCAAAGTTCAAGTATACTTGACTCTGTCTTTTCTGGGTATATTTTTGTGTAAATTTTCCTGGTAGTTAATTTTACACAGCATTAGAAATTATGTGAAAATACTTTACATCATCTCTGGTAATATTGCAAGTATTCATGGTGAATTATTTATTGAATAAGTATTCTTAAACGTTAGTTGATTTCCTTTCCCACTTTATAGAAGTTCGACTTTGCAGTTGTTTTCCATGGAATAAACCATGTACATCCTAATTCCTGCTCAGGTAAAATCACTTGGAGATCATGAGTGGAATAGGACTCAGCAGATTGGCGTTTTGAGCAGCCATCCATTTGAAAGTGACACTGAAATGTCCGACATCGATGACGACGATAGAGAAACTCTTTTCAGCTCCATGGACCTCCTGTCACCAAGCGGCCATTCCGATGCCCAGACTCTGGCCATGATGCTTCAGGAGCAGCTAGACGCAATCAATAAAGAAATCAGGTATGTAGCATGAACCAGCTGTGATGCACTTACGATTACCACTTCAAGCTTCCTTTAGTGCATGAGTTGAGGTACCACTCATAATGATTAGGAAACCACTTTGACATTTGAAGGATTGGTAATGTGTATACTTTTCACATGAGAATAATGATTGTATGAAAACAACAATGGTATCTTCATTTCCTAACCATAGAAATTACTTTCAAAAAATGTTCCCACTGAAGAACTGCTGGCCAATTGTAGAGAAATACATTAGAGAAGGCTAATACAGGACAAATTTGACAGATCACTATTCGTAGTCCTCTTTTCAAGGTCTTTTTCACTGTTCTGAATGATTTCTCTTACTCACTAATGACCTCCTATCAGAAATGTTTTATTTCACTGCTCTTCATGCTTTCTTCTGATAATTATTCCTATGTTACATCTCATATAAACCACATTTTCTAATGTGTGGTTTTGATTTTTCTATGGAGGCATAGAACGTGATTTTTCACGCTCCAGTTTGGGTTATAGTGCTTAGAAATAGGTGGTGAATTGAATGTATCATAATAATTTCTGTGTCGATTTAACGGAATCCAATGACATATTTTAATTAAGTGAGTTTTATAAATGAAATTATATTTTGGGCTTAAAGCATTCTTACATGTTTTTCAGGAAGGGTAACTTTTACAAACTTGGTGTATGAAAACTATCCTCTCATTAGTGACTATTTCTCTAGAGGCAATTACTAAATGTTTTAGTGACTTTCTGGTAATGCTATAGACACAAAGACTGTGGTTCAAAATATAATCAAAACCAGATTTTCTTTTGCCAAATTTCAGTCATACTCTGAGAAAGTTAACTTTAAAGGGAGAACTCTATCACAGTATATTGGATTTGAACAACTTTTCTGTTCACGAGGGACACTTTTTGTTATAGATCTACAGCTTTGTGTTTTTACTCCTCCCAGAATTTCTTCATTCAGATAGGATTACTCTGCTATTTTCTAAAATCTCTTATTACAGCTGTCAAGATAAAGAGTCAAAGAGAAATTTTATTGTTGGGAGGGTAAATCTCCTTAAAACATTGTATGTAAAATAGAGAACCTTATCCATATCAACACTGACCAATTCAAGAAGCTGTAGATGCAATGAGTGTATTTATTTAAAAAAATACTAACATTTTTACAATTTAACAAATAATTATGTAATACAGTAAAAAGTTTTCAAAAGAAATTATACCTGCAGGTAACATGGTAGGATATTATTTGTGCCGTCCTGAATCAGATCACTGTTTTACTTAACACAGGATCTTGACTTAGATGCTAGGTACAGTTTTATCTCAAAAAGGAATCAAAAATACACATTGCATGTAGCCATTTTTACTCGAGGTCTGATGAGAGTAGTTTATTTCCCCTACTGGTAAACTTATCCTGAAGTATAGGTTTTTGTTACCTTGATTGTCATTATTAAACAACCAGGTGACTAATTGTTATTCTTCTTTTTGTATGTTTCAGGAAAAGGGGTTCTTCAAGGATAGTCTTATAGTACTGCATTTCACATTTTCTTGGTTTGTTTTTTTGTTTTTCTTTTTCTTGGACAACACTATAAGTGTTTATCAAATGATTGGAGATATCAAAAGAGATTAAAAGTGTATTTTGCCTTAGATTTGTTTTATTACACAAGATGATTCAGAATTTAGAATACTAAAATGAAAGAGATTGTTATAATTCCCTTTCAAATATTATTTGCCTTTAAGTTCCTGTTATGCCTCATTTCAGAACTGTAGACGTTTTATAGATATTTTGAAATGAATGTTAGGGAAGAAGATTTGTCGCAGAACAGGAATTTGTAGGTTTCTATTTTCAATGTATTATGGTTTTGTTTATTGTACTTGCTTCATTTTGCTTAGAAAAGCCTGGTTCACAGTTTGAGCCTCCCCAGACTTCATATTCTCTCATTTAACTTTGATCCTTCATACTTTTTCCTCCTCTTCACAAAAAAAAAGGACTCCTTCTAACATAGGTTTATGGACAAAGGACTTATCAACAAATGTTTTATTTTAAACACGTTATCACTTTAGGTGCAATCACAATTAAAAACTAAAACTAAAGAACTCAGTGGAAGCATCCTATTGAGGCTATATATGTTTAAGAAGCTTATATTTGTTGTTAACAGGAGAGCTATTTTAATGAAATGCACTTAAAATCTCAATGCTTTAGAAACAACTGTCATTTTTAATCAATTTGTAGGAATGAAGCAGACAAATTGTTTTACATGTTCTCTTGTTTTATTAATATGGATTATTTTAGCAATTCCCTTCTTAAAGACACAATTTCATTTGACTTTAAATTTGTGTTTGTGATTTAGCAACAGAAAATCAGATGAAGCCAACTTAAGACTGGAATTAGTTTCCTATGGTAAATCGGATTGTTAACCGTGCCTCCTCTATATTGTCTCCTTTGAAAATGAACTAGTTTTCCTGAAATGTCATATGTCAAGTCTTGTTGTTGGGCAGATTCTTCAAGCCGTTTCTGAGGATGAAGGAATTAAGAAAAATAATTCTGTAATTCTGGTGATTAAAAACACCCTTTTCAATATTATTTTGGAGTTGATCTATGCTATTCATGTTTGCTTTCTTTTTCTTTTGAATGTCATTTGAAAGGAAACATTTTAGTTTTTCTTTTGGGGTATGCAGAGACAAATCCAATCATGTTCTTTTTTATTAAATAAGGTTAATCCAAGAAGAGAAAGAGTCAACAGAACTGCGTGCTGAAGAGATAGAGAACAGAGTGGCCAGCGTGAGTCTGGAAGGTTTAAATCTGGCCAGGGTCCACCAAGGTACATCCATTACTGGCTCAGTGACTGCATCGTCTCTTGCAAGCTCATCTCCTCCCAGCGGACACTCAACTCCTAAACTCACCCCTCGCAGTCCAGCCAGGGAGATGGACAGAATGGGGGTTATGACGCTGGTAAGAAACTTTGTGATGGCAGTTTTAGGTGTGATCTTTCTAGTATTAAATTCTTCATCTTTTCACTGTAGGAATGACTTTTATCTCTAATTCTTTATTCACCTCTTCATCATACATACCGATAGCAAATTCCCTAGAATATGGACGTTTGGGTGGGTTTGGGTTTTGTTATTGTGTTTTTGAGCATTGTATAATTCACCAGGGGCATGATGATCTGACAATCCATGGCCTTCAGCACACAGGCAGTGGAATTAATATCAAAACCAACTGATCATTGGAATTACTGTAATCAATTTATATGTAAAAAATGTTTACTAATGTAAAACTCTGAAGTAATACATTTATTACACAGTAGTCTATGGGACTGTTGCTGAGTTTAAACCTCCAAGAAATGTGTAGAAGACATTAAAGACTCCTACTACATATATACGATCATTTAGAGATACTTCCATATTTGGAATGCTCTTTCATTCTTGCAGCATTTTGTATCTATTCTTCATGACAGTATATCAAGCACTTGATATAAGTATTTTGGTTTCCAATCATTTATTTAGCTGATATATCTCAACATTGCAAGGAGTACACATAGATTCCAAGCCATCAAATTAACATGCAAAACTTTTCTAACATTACTATACCTTCGAAGACCTGTTCTGAAATGTCTGGTTTGATTTGAAAAGGAATTTGAAAAAAAAAATTAATTTTGGTCCTAGACAAAAAGAAACAGTGCAACAGTCAAATAAGTGAAGATAATATGTGTTGGCATATTCAAGATGTACAACTCTACTGATAAGAGTGCAGACACAGGGTGCAGTGTTCAGTGTGGGTTACAAAGCAGCTTGGAGCCTGGATTATTTCATCCCTTTAAGCACTAGGAGAGAATCAAAGCAGCCTACTCTGCTGATCTCTACATCAGTCAGGATCTCTACAGTCAGGAGAATAAGATATGTGTAACCCCATTTTTTTATTTGCGATTTCTCTGATAATCAGTGTCATCAGTGTCCCCTTGTGATCCATTCCTGGGAAGCAGCAGCACTGTTTCCCTATGGAGACTCTTGGCAGAGGGGAAATGAGTTTCGATCTCAATCAGAAAGCAGAAATTAACTCTCCTAGCTGAGAAGGTTGCTAAGAACAGCAGGGAGTGGAGCCTGGCTGTTTGTTCTGCTCAGTTGGGAGTACAGACTTTTGTCTACCATCATCTGGCTAAGTACTCCCTTTTCCTGGGAACTGACAACTACTTGTATCCACCTCTACCCCTCTGAGTTTAGGATGGTGTTTGCTATTTTCTTGGGAACTAAGGACAGCAGAGGGGAGGTCAGGTCTGGCACTGATTTTTGCTGCCACCCACTCCACCAAAGCAGCATCTTCCTGAATATGTAGTTTGGCTCCATTTCACCAGCCGTTTAAACTAAGCAATCTGGCTACAGATAAATGGCAATGGTTAAACTGACCTTCCAGCGGACACCTGCACTGCCTGGTTGCCTTGACTTGGACGCAGTAGCTTTGGGTCAGAAGGTTCATCAGAATCAAATACAAAATGACAGCATAGCCTCTGTGCTTCAGGTTGCCATGGCCTCACTGGCACCCAGCTCTAGCTGCGCGAAAGCTCCGATGGATGTGTCTGTATGAGTTGCAGTTGAGCTCTTGACATATCATAAGCTGTAGAAGTTGCACCCCACTGTGTGCTCTGCAGCGCAGCCCACAACTTTGCTCTCCCTCACCAACTATTCCAGGACACTTCTGTCCTGCACTGTTTCAGCAGGAGTTCAGTGTTGAATATCTCCTTCTCCTTACTGGCTGGGAACAGACACAACAGGCTATCAGACGTCCTCCAAGTGGAAATTTTGAGTTGGGAAGAGCCCTGTGGAGTCTGGTCTCTAGAGCCCTGCTGTGGTTTAGACCAGTTGGCAACTAAATGCCACACAGCCGCTCGCTCACCCTTCCCCACCCCCAGGGGAAGGCGAAGGGAATTAAAGGGGAAAGAGACCCATGGGTTCAGATAAGAACAATTTAATGATAATAATATATTAATATATATGTATAATGATAATAATATATAGAAACAAATGAGGCACAGTATAATTGCACACCACATGGTGACCAAGGCCTGTCCAGTCCCAACTAACAATCCCGAAACAGATAAGTCCTGACACCACAATGCTGGACAAGCAAGAGGCCCAAAAAGAGAGTGTGAGAGAGAGGGAGCACTCCAAGAGTCCGAGTGAGAGCCCCTGGAAGAGCAAAAGCTCTTCTTTCTGGTCAGCCCTCATCTATATACTGGGCATGACGCTGCATGGTATGGAATACTTCATTGGCCCATTTAGCTCTCAATCATAAATTTAAGTTCAAATCATAAAAGGAGTTTTGGACCCTCTTGCTCCCTTTGGACCCTCTTTGCTCTTTGGACCAGCCTTGCTCCCTCCCAGCCTGCTGTGCACCTGCACTCTGGCAGAACAAAGCAAGCTGAAAAGTCCTTGATGTCTCATTGTGCTATGAACATTCCTCTCGTAATGAATTCCAGACTAAAACCAAAACATAGAGTTCTTCTAGTTGCTAACAAGAACTAACTCTATCCCTGCTGAAACCAGGACAAGCACAAATTGCCAAATGGTCCTGTAGGAGTTGGCTGAGGAGCAGCAAGTACTGCGTGAGTTCTCATGGGCCAGGTCCATGCAGGAAATAAGTTCTGCAGAGTATCTTCAGCTTTCCTTGACATCTCCCAAAAACAGGAATGAAGAGGAGGTTGAACAAGACACGTTCTAGCAGTCTTCTACTGCCAAATAATGCTGCAGTACAGAAGATGGGTGAATTTCTATCCATTGACTGAAAATGCTAGTCACATGAATACAGGATAATTGGAAAGACTCGTTTTTCATATATATTGTATTTGTTGATGATATTTTGTGTTTATACTTGGTAAGACACCACTACATTTGTAATATTAGATAGAATTATTTAAAATAAAATAATAATCTCAGTGTTGGGGGTAGTGGAAGAATTTATATGAAAAATCCAAAAATAAGAAGTGCTACTATAAGCTTGCAATGTCTTATTCTTTGCTAAGCTTATGAAAATGAAGGAGATATTGTAACTTTGGAAGAAAAATAGCTGCTTTCCCAGAGTGACATATTTGTCAGGGTTTATCTTATGACACCAAGTATATAGAATGGATAGTATTAAATGAATGAAATCTCTACTTTCCACTTCTGAATGTGAGAAGGAGGAATGTGTGGCATTTGTTATGCTCAAATAAGATTTATTAATTATTCTTTTTTTGTTGTTGTTGCTTTTGTTACCAATCCAAGCCAAGTGACCTAAGGAAACATCGGAGAAAGGTATGACACTGGGGTTTTTTTTATGTTTGGGAGAGCACATTTATCATATTTCTCTGCTATTTAGATAGCTGAGTTCCTTGCCAGCCACTGCATCCTCTCTGCTCGTTTTCATTTGATTCCTGAACATAATCATTTTAATGCTACCTAGAAAGACTTGCAGAGATCACAGCTAAGCCATAGAATCAAGGCCCACCAGTAATACATTGGAGTGGTAGCATCTACAGCACAAACTTCAACGAATAGAGTTAAAAACAAAGTGTGGACACAAAAGAGTTGCCTTCAAATGTATTTTGGCCATTGTTCTTGCTGGAGGAACCAGAGTCAGATTACTTGAAATCTTCTGGAGCAATGTAAACTTGTTTACAGAATTGGCACTGAATATGGGATTTATCTTTACGTGAGAGGAGACAGAATTTAAGAAAAATTGTTATGTACTGTGACAAAATTCCTTTTTGTTTGTGCTTATTTTCAAGCATTCTGACCATTCTGTTAACAAGCTATGGAGAGAGTGATCCTGTTTATGACTGTATTTACCTTCTTCCTTACAACCCTGTGAAACTTTGTTTACTTGAATAATCCTTTTTTAATGCAAGAGACCTACTCATGTCTAAGGTTATTTTCATGTTTAGACCTTTACTAGATCAACCTCTTTGATATAAGAGGACTTAATTTCTTCTTCAAGTGTAATCTCTTTTCTTTCAAATATGTACTTTAAGCTGCCATATTAAGGCAATTGCTCTTGCACAGTAGTCTCCTTGAAAAATAAGAATCCTTAAAATTTGCTCAAAAAATTGCACTTGAACCCATACATGCTTTAGTTCACTTGACAAATCTGTGCAGCACACATTGAAACTTTCTTGAAGTTAATCTGCTATCATGGAGTCTCTCTCCCCTAGATTGCAGTAGTTGAAGAAGATGGGCGTGAAGATAAAGCCACAATCAAATGTGAAACTTCTCCTCCTCCAACACCCAGAGCTATCAGAATGACTCATACCCTTCCTTCTTCATACCACAACGATGCCAGAAGGTAAGATATGTGTAACATGTATTGATATTTCACTGGTTTACCACTTATTATTCTTTTCAAATCATGTTGTAGCTTAACTATTCCAAAATGACCTGATTCCTTCATGTTTCTAAATCATTTAAGGAAAAGGATGTGATTGTTTTACTTGTGGGGAGACTATTACTGAAGTATAACCAATTACTTGCAGAGCTGCTCAGAAGAAATAAAAAAATACCTACAAATTTTGACATGTTATCTATTTAATTTCTTTGTTATCATTTTGTAGTAGTTTGCCTGCTTCACTGGAGCCAGAAAGCATTGGTTTTGGCAGTGTCAATAGCAGCCAGGATTCGCTGCATAAAGCTCCCAAGAAGAAAGGAATCAAGTCTTCAATAGGACGTTTGTTTGGTAAAAAAGAGAAGGCTCGACTTGGACAGCTCAGTAAGGAATTAGTGGTAACAAGCCAGATCACCATTTCACAGTTATTTTTCCATTTTTAATTTTGCTTCTTTTCAGTTTTTCAATTTGCTTATTTTTCTCTTTAGTCTGTCAGAACCTTCCCATTAAACTTCATTGCTATCAGCAATTATATTTGTTAGGATGCAAATGAAAGGAGACTTCTGGCACAAATTACTTGGGTCATCCTTGTCAACTGAACTTGCTGCTTCGATACTCTCTTGAATTAGGGTAAAAGTGCTAACAGTGTATTCTCAAGTAATCCAAATAAAGAGGAGGTGAGAAAGTAGTAAGTAATAAACCACTATAAGGGGTGTAACTGTGGAATTTGGAAGGTCCTTACAAGTAAATGTAGTTGCTTTTCAGATTTCATTGTATCAATAAACTTCTGCTAGTGCCTATCACTGAATGTCCTCACCATACTCTTTCAATTAGCTATGCTGCTCACAGCAACACTTTGCTTTCTTTCTACTTCTTCTGCTCTTTTCCCTTGCTAAGACCTTCGTCTAATTCATTCCTAGTAAAAATTTTCATTTGTGATATTCCATAGGATATGTCTATACCACATGCAAAAAAAAATCCACCCCCCCAAAAAAAAAAAAAAAAACACCAACAAAAAAACCCCATAACATAATTTTATATAACTACCTTAGGTAGCATGAATAATGGAAGATGAAGTGACGGAAGTGACAGTCTTCAGCAAAGGCTAATAGTCTTCATGCCCAGATGGGCAAATACATCCTTAGTCTGTATTGCTAGGCTAGCTGATTTAGCTAGATTAAGATTAGCAGACATGCACATGCCAGTGCTAACATCAAATTGTATAGATGTGTCAGTAAATAAGAAATACTAGCTCTTTTCTAGTCACAAAGATGTCACATACTATGAATTTTTGAGGCACTAAATTTTTGCTGTTATTGTGACCACAACACCTATAGAAGAATTTTAAGAATTTGCAGTAACTGTAAATGCTTAAGCAATATGTAAGCAAGCCTGAAATAAAATTTAAAAAACCCCAATTTCATATTAAAACATGTCCTATCACAACTAACAAACTAATCACTAAAATTGTACAGAACAAAATAAGGTAATATTAAGGTCAAAGTATCAGAGTAAAACCAAAACTGAGCATTATCCATTTATGCTTCAACCTTTCTCCTCTCTGCCTGTAAGAACCTTGTGTTATTGGAAAAAAATAACTAATTTCTAATCACAATTTAAGTTCTCTTTTTTCTCACTGTGGGAAGAATAAAACTGATTTATTCAATATTTATCATAGTTTAATGTATTTCGGAATCTATTAAATGAGTCTCTCAAATACATCTGCATGCCACCATCTGCACTGGTGGAGAATTTTATAACTTTAGACTGTGTTATTGATTCACATTTACATTCCATAAAGCCAAATTTATTGATTCTGATGGATTACGCATAATAATCTATGATTTCACAGTAACTCAGCAACATAGAGGACAAAGATGTAATGAACGTGTTGATCTTCGCTGCAGTTCTTTGCAATGTGGAAGAGAAATAAAATAACTACTTTAAAGATTGTCTCAGGAGCAATGTAATCTGGCAATAGAGCACTTTTTTTCATGTCAATGCAGAGGATATTAGGGATCCCAGTAATATTATACATTTTAAGTAGATGTAAAAATTCTTTAACTAATTCCGTAATATCTCTAAAATCATGTGTAACATATACTCATTTTTAGGAAGCAATATCGAAACCTACAGTTTTATCACTACCTTCAACAGAGCCAGGCTATTGCCCAAAAGATTTCCTTGCTCCGCATTTCCTTCAAAACTCTGAAATTATTACTTTTCAACTGCTAAACTTGCCAGAGTTTCATTATTTTGTAATTTGCTACTTTTGCAATCTCTGCTAAACCATTTGTGTTATGTTCAAAGACAAATTCCTGCCTTAGGAGATCTTTCTTAGAATCAAGATTCTAGATTTTTCAAGATTTATTTTATTATTGCAGAAAGCAAAAGAATGTTACAAGGAGCATGAGTGCCTTTTATTTCCTTTATTATTTATTTATTTATTTATTTACTTGATTTTAAACTTATCCAATCTTTTCTCACTTGGGGAATACCACACTAGACACTTACATATTTTTCTCATGTGACATTTTAAATATTCTAGTCCCCAAAACAAACAATACTTTACAGGTATTTTTAGTGCTGCCCGAGCCAGGCTAATCTGTATGGTATATGCAAAGGTCAGCTTGTTAGGAAACGTGTATTGTGACCATCTGCATGCCTAAAATACCGACAGGCACAATCACTACATCCAGTTCAGTGTACCCTGGGTTATTCAAAGGGCCAGATGTTTGTCTTGTGGTGAAGTCCATTGTCCCAAGAATACTTTCCAATCTGTGATAACCCCTCATTGCACTGCACTTAGGTCGTCTCTATTTAACATACTGCGAGCTGCTCTCTCAGAAAGGTGTGATATGTTGATATGGAAGCTTGCTAAATTAAAAACTTAATCCAGAGTCTGCAAGAAATATTTCATGAGATATTCTGTAAAAATTTGAAATGTAAATGAAGTAAAGGAAAGAATACATTCATGTTTTCTGTATTTGTGATTGGAGACATCATTCTCATCATGAAACTTGCAGAAGTAGTGTCAGTGTCTCTTTATTAAAGAAAAATTCTGTCTAGACATGTAGGAATGTTAAAACTACACTTGCTTTGAAAGGACAGCTTGAAACCAGGCTTTTCTAAGTTGGCGTCATAAATGTGGTACAGCAGTAGGTTTTATTCACACTCGAATGAGGTGCACGTAAATATGACTTGTAAAAGGCTGCAATGCTATTTCACGATATTTTACACCTTATTTTATGTCTAAAATCAATGAATCAGAATAGAGATCTTTTAGTTTCTACTATGCTTTCTTAATTATACCAGTGTCGACTCTAGAATGTTCGCTATATGTTAGCTGAAAAATGAGAAGCTGCTGTTGCCAAATAGAGTCAAGCACCAACATTTACCATACTGTTGTCTTCCTTCCTGTGCGAGTTACACACCTTCTGAATAGCTGCACAGGAGGAAAGCATCCTTCAAAGTGCTACAGCCTCTCTATCTGCACACATACATGTGCAAATGAGAGGACGGCGTGGAGACAGAGCCAGGAAACTGTACTGACAGCTCCCTGAGCATCTAAATCAAGGCAGCGATAAAACAGAGCATCTTTCCACTTCTGCACTTGAAGTCACGTTAGTGGACATATTGTATGATAAGCATGAATCATACAATACCGGTCACATCCTTAGTTTACAATGCAATTTTACTTTGGTCCAGGTGTCCTTGCTTCCTGCAAGCTTCCCTTGTCAATCTATGCGAGTTATTCACATTCCTATGACTTTGACGGGAATTAGGTGCCTATGAGACACCTCCAGGGAGACCTAGGAGGCTTCTTACTTCTCTGAGTCTTTGCGTCATCTCTGGCTTGGGAGTTTGCAGGGATAACGACATCAAAGACTCTATGAGCAAAAGGAAGAGTTTAATGTTATGACATTAAGTGATGCTATATTATGTCAATATTAATGAGACAGTTCTTGAGAAGACACTTTCATTTGTACATTTCCCAACTAAAATTAAAAAACGGTGAGAGTATTTCTTACTTAGGACCATGAGATTGAGCCTTAGGAGGCAAAGAAAAACAGGCAAAGGAGATCAGGGTGCTCTTCTCAGACATTTCTGCTAAACACAAGGAGGAAACAATTTTTCCCTCTACTTATATGTACTAAATGCTTGCCAGAATTTACTTCTGTAGGTGATAGATGCTCTCCACAAACACCAGATGTCATGGCTTAAGGTAACATACATAGATGATGGTGGCGAATGGGAGGGGGATTGAAGGGTTGAGGAGGGGAACAACTGGGAAAGAGCTATGGGAAAATACGGTGGGATTTGGTTTGGTTTGTTTTCCAGGAGGTTACATGGAAACAGAGGCAGCAGCTCAGGAATCTCTGGGATTAGGCAAACTTGGAACACAAGCAGAAAAGGACCGAAGACTAAAGAAAAAGTGAGTACCTTTTTCATGTGACTTTCATAGGCTCAAAGTTGATTCAAATGTCAGATTTTTTGTTGGTTTTATGCAGACATGCAGTGAGAAGCAAGGCCGTCTACTATGGGAGTTTGCCACTTTGTGTAGTTTTTTCCAGTGTCAAGGTTTTTAAATCTGCGTATAAAATATAGGGAAAAATATTTAGAGTCTGTCAATTGTACAATAGTGTTTCATTTGTGGAAGAACATAGATTTATGGGAAAGAGACATTTTCTATTTCACATTGTCATTAATTCTGTGCCGTTTGTCTTCCATGCAGTTCTTAAAAAATAGGCAGGTATTTAATGACTCACTACATAGATTTTTTTCAGAAGAAAAAAAAATTTTTGCATTATCTCTTGAACATATGATTATTTCTGTCTATAGAAGTCAAAGGCTTCCCATAAACCTTAGCAGCTTCACTTTCTTTTTGCCTATCTGCATATGGCAACCTAGCTTTTTGTTCAGATAAATTATATAATAATTTAATACTGTCTTTGGTGCATATCCTTGTAAAATCAGACACTGACTCATGGCAGCAGCTGGCAGGAGCTAAGGAGAACTATTAAAATAAAGCTACAAACACAAAAGAAACCTCTTGGCAGCATCATAGTTCCAGTGCAATTAAATGGTGTCAGAGAAAAAAGACGGTGCTTAAAAATTACTCTGCATATTCATTCTGTAAACAAACAGGTTTATTTTTCAGCCATAACCATTAACTTTAGTTCTATTATTTGGATTCTGAAAGCCTCATTTTAAATTTTTTTTTAGGATTTTCAGGTTTCTTTCAGTCTTTTAATGTCCCTTTGCAAAGTTTGAAGACAATTTGCAATTCTAATCTAAAGAATATAGGGATAATGTTTCCGATTCTTTTTAAATTTATATGTAGAATATTTTTAATCACTACTTTCATATTAAGCTCCTGATGAAATATAACTTTAAATGTACACATCAATGTAATGTACAAATGTGAGCATTTCATTTAAATCAGCTTCAATTTAGCAATTAAAGGTAGAGAAGCAGTCATTGTGCTAGCTGAGAGAGAAGAAATGCTTTAAATTCAGTTAAGAAACTCACAATAACATTCACAGGGATATTGCAATTGATGAATCTTGGCCTTCTATTTCTTATTTATACGTTTTTATCACTTATTTGGAAATATATGGATGTAAAAAGCATATTACTATGCTTTCTTACTAAATCTAGAAAGCATCTTTGACACCATCATTACTATTCGTAAAGAATATCATTGAGTTTTCAGCAGCCTATTTTTTGCAGTCCTTCACATCTTCAGCTCTGAGAACTGAAGGTACCACAGTATTGAAATCACTTTGAAGGGACAAATGCGTTCACTTTTTTCTTAGTTCCTTAGATGGGATAAAATAACGTAAGACTTGACACGTACTACTGCATACATGACTTGACTACTTCATGTATTACAGTGGCTACCAAGTTTTGGGTCTGGAAATAATAGGCACACTAGTAGTCTGTTATTAGACTTCCAGCTAATCTCACACAATTAGACTTTTCTATGCTTTCTTCTTTTCGAGTCTTTCCTTTTTCTCTCCTGTGTCTGTCTGTTCTTGGTTCCTTATGGATTAGAAATAATCAAAATGTTCTCTAGTGGAAGGAAAGGAATCTTTCCTTTGTGGCTATGATTATTCATCTAGTCTGAACTGTATACTATTTATCCTAAGTATATGTTATATACCTATGTGATGAAGATTTTTAATTTTTTCCCTGTTCCTTTAGGTTTGTCTGTTTTCATGGCTTCTTACTTCAGCATCCTTACAACTGCTTTTAAGATTGCTCTTAAGTTACTAGCAGAGAAAGGTTAACATACATTGCTAGTTTATGTATATATATATATATATATATATAACATAGTTTTAGAGGAACTGTCATATGGGAAAAACATAACATTTTGTGTGAGAGAGAATTCAGTAGAACCTCAGGTATATGACAGTCATTAGAGTGCTGAGCTGTCAATAGAGTGTAATGGAATTAACATTTCCTTGTGAAAATAACACTCGAGGACAGCCTGGGCTGCAGTGATCATGAAATGGTGGAATTCAAGATTCTTAGGGAAGCAAGGAGGGTGCCCAGCAAGCTCGCTACCTTGGATTTCAGGAGAGCAGACTTCGGCCTCTTCAGGGATCTCCTCGGTAGAATACAATGGGATGAAGCCCTGGAGGGAAGAGAGGCCCAAGAAAGCTGGTTAATATTCAAGGATCACCTCCTCCAAGCTCAGGAGCAGTGCATCCCAACAAAGAGAAGGTCAGATAGGAACACCAGGAGGCCTGCATGGATGAACAAGGAGCTCCTGGTCCAACTCAGACACAAAAAGAAGGCCTACAGAGGGTGGAAGCAAGGACAGGTAGCCTGGGAAGAATACAGAGCAATTCTCTGAGCAACCAGAAATCAGGTTAGGAAAGCTAAAGCCCTGATAGAGTTAAATCTGGCCAGGGACATCAAGGGCAAAAAGAAAAACTTCTATAGATATGTCGGTGACAAAAAAAAAATCTAGGGAAAATGTAGGCCCTCTCTGGAAGGAAACGGGGGACCTGGCTACCTGGGATATGGAGAAGGCTGAGGTTCTCAATGACTTCTTTGCCTCCATCTTCACTGGCAAGAACAGTGTTCAACGGTTCAATGTCCAAGTGGAGGCCAGTGACGAGTGGTGTTCCTCAGGGGTCGGTACTGGGGCCATGTCGTGGGTTAGGCTGATCCGGCAACCAAACTCACACAGCTCTCCCAGTCCAGTAAAATGGAGAGGAGAGAAAAATGTAATAAAAGAGCTGAGGATCGAGACAGGAACAGAGGAGCACCCACCAACCACAGTCCCGGGCAAAAGAGGCTGTTTTCTTAAAGCAAAACTATTTATTAACAGCTACCTACAAAAGAGAAAAGCACACAAAAATGGTTACTTGAGAGAATAACAAGAAAACAAGGCCAGGTCTTAAAAACACCACCACTCCCCCCCTTTGCCTCTTCTTCCCGGCTCTACCTCCTCCTCCCCCCAGCGGCGCAGGGGGGCAGGGAATGGGGGAGTGCAGGTCAGTTCATTCCGAGTTGTTACTGCCGCTCCTCTTAAAGGAAAAGGAGTCCTTACACCATTGTCCCTTGCTCCAGTGGATCCCCTACTCACGGCGAAGGCGTGAATCCTGCCCGCTGGGGGGCAAATCATTGCCCCATCGGATTTGACCCTAGTGCGGGCTTTACCAGTCCTGGACTTTTAAGGAGCTGCAGCCACTCACTCTTGCATGGGTCATCATACAGACTTTAAATGCGCTCCGGCGTGGGTCGTCATGTCGACCTTAAATGCGTCTCCATAGAGACTTTAAATACATAAGTGCGTAAAATGCATAAAATGCGTAAAATGCATAAAATGCGCCTCGACCTGTGCCCATGATTCACAATAGCCTCAGGCTCAGGCATCTTCTTTAACAAAGCACCTCCCCATCGGCGGGGGTTGTCTGACGGACTCTAGATGTGTACCATACTCAGGCTCTGGCATCTCTTCTCGACGTGGGTCATCCACGGGCTGCGAGTGGGTCTCTGCTTGCTCCACCGAGGACTGTTTGCAAAGGGGGAGCTCGCAAGGGGGACTCAGCCGCGGCACACGTTGTTCCGTCCCATCTTCACTGACCTCTTATCTGTGTGGCCGTTTCTCTTAGATTTCAGTCCTGTCTGGGTGAACTCGGCCCGGTGGGCGCCCTGGCAGCGGGGCTCTCCCCGAGTTCCCCAAGCGGCTCCGCTGCCGCCATCCTCGACGGGGCGGGCACCGGCCCGGCCTGGCCGGGAGCCGGGAGCGGGGGCCGTGCCCCCCTCCCTTCTCCTTGCTCCTGGGCAAAGGCACACCTTTCCGGTTCCTTTGTCCAACATAAATAGGGCAATTCGCAGAGGCGCCGATTGGCTCAAGCCCCGAGGGGGACGGGAGTCTGGTCTGATGGGCAGCTTCTGCCACCCGGACCTCCCCCCCGCAATTCAAACCATAACAGGCCAGTGCTATTTAACATCTTTGTTGGTGACATGGACAGTGGAATCGAGTGCACCCTCAGCAAGTCTGCAGATGACACCAAGCTGTGTGGTGTTGTGGATACGCTGGAGGGAAGGGATGTCATCCAGAGGGACCTTGACAGGCTGGAGAGGTGGGCCTGTGAGAACCTCATGAAGTTCAACAAGGCCAAGTGCAAAGTCCTGCATGTGGGTCGGGGCAATCCCAAGCACAAGTACAGGCTGGGTGGAGAATGGATTGAGAGCAGCCCTGAGGAAAAGGACTTGGGAGTGCTGGTGGATGAGAAGCTCAACATGAGCCGGCAATGTGCGCTGGCAGCCCAGAAAGCCAACCGTATCCTGGGCTGCATCAAAAGGAACATGGCCAGCAGGTTGAGAGAGGTGATTCTGCCCCTCTACTCTGCTCTTGTGAGACCCCACCTGGAACACTGCATTCAGCTCTGGAGTCCCCAGCACAAGAAGGGCATGGAGCTGCTGGAGCAAGTCCAGAGGAGGGCCACAAAGATGATCCAAGGGCTGGAGCCCCTCTGCTATGAAGACAGGCTGAGAGAGTTGGGGCTGTTCAGCCTGGAGAAGAGAAGGCTCCGGGGTGATCTTATTGCAGCCTTCCAGTACTTAAAGGGGGCCTACAGGAAAGCTGGAGAGAGACTTTTTACAAGGGCATGTAGTGACAGGACAAGGGGCAATGGCTTTAAAATGAAAGAGGGCAGATTTAGATTAGATATAAGGAAGAAATTTTTCACTGTGAGGGTGGTGAGGCACTGGAACAGGTTGCCCAGAGAAGTTGTAGATTCCTCATCCCTGGAAGTGCTCAAGGCCAGGTTGGATGAGGCTTTGGCAACCTGGTGTA
This sequence comes from Tauraco erythrolophus, assembly GCF_009769465.1. Classification (NCBI taxonomy): domain Eukaryota; kingdom Metazoa; phylum Chordata; class Aves; order Musophagiformes; family Musophagidae; genus Tauraco; species Tauraco erythrolophus. Next base: position 47,056,032 of record NC_141468.1, on the reverse strand, counting down.
GTGGAGGGTTTCCCTGCCCATGGCGGGGTGGTTGGAACTAGATGACCTTTGAGGTCCCTTCCAACCCTGACCATTCTATGATTCTATTAAAAATGCAGTCAGGTATTTACATGTCTTACCTTGGAAAGTATTAAGTTGAAACAGTCCGGAAAGTCGTTTAAATGAAAAGTTTGTCTCAGTAGGTCAGATTCCTTTTTGCCAACACTAAACAATGCATAACTCCTTCTGGAAGTAGAGCCTTCAAATACATACAGTAGCTGCAAGATCACTGATCTGGGTAGTGCAAATGAGAATACTGTGCTCTGTAACATTAAGGATGATAGTAATGTATATGAGGTCTTTATAAGAGGTATTAAGAGAAGTCTGAGAATCATTTGCTATCTCGTGATGCAGCAGTAATATTTAAGTCCAAGAGTTTGATTCCTTTTTACTGCTAAAACAGGCCCTACAAACCCTGCAGAGACAGTGAGCCCAGTCTCTGGAACAGGGAGAGCAGAGCACTTCACCTTACAAGGATTTCGATGGCTAGCTTAGATTAGGACATAAAACCCCAAGAGAACTAAGACCACCAGAAGGATAGTTAGAGGATAGTCTAACCAAGGAAGCACTCCTTCGCATTGCATTTCAGGTCTGGAAGAGCTTTCTTTATGCTGGCTTTGTCACTTCCTTAGGGGAGGGAAAATCCCCATAACAGCGATCCCAGAGCCAATTCCCTTTTCTGTTAAGGAGAAACATGCTGAACTTGTGCTCCTCTGTTACACACAAGTCAAGCAAAATGGCTTTCAGCCTTGTTAACAGCTCAACGAAATTCTCTTTCAGTTCAGTAGTGGTTCTGGTGCAGAAAAGCAAGGATTCTCCCCTTGACATGAAACCAGAGGTTTGATTGATTACTGCGATCAACACATTCTCGCAGTAGTCATTAACCTCACCAGAGTTTGCAATTAGCTTTGAGTTAGTAAATTAAAATTGGATAGAAGTTATTATGAAAGGACAAATTCCTATTAAAATATTACCCATGGTATTTCTTTCAGTTGAACTAATCGTTTAAGTGGAAAATACCTTAAAATGCTAAAATTCTAATTTCACATTTTTAATGTCTTCAACTTCATCTGTAATTCAGCAAAGGTGTCCCTACCCCAGGCATGAAGAAGCATGATGTTTCAAATTGTCAGCTGCTGCAGCCAGTAGGTACTGATGGTCCACCAGGTGTCCTGGCCACCTGCTCCCTGAGAAGCAAGTGTGTGCATTGACCCTGCTCTGGCCTCACAGAGTTACAAACTTGCTGCAGCCTGTTGTACTGTTTTAGCACAATTTACATGCCTAGAAGAGACTACTGAATAATACATTTCACTCTGAAAAGTTTCATGAAAGAATATGATAATTCTGGAGACCAGTTCTCTCTCTGGTGATTATAGTGTCATTAACCTAAATTTCAAAGTTTTCCTGCTTCTTGCTTAGAAGACGCTATTTAGATGTAAAATCTCTTTCAGCTTCAATTGACTACTTAGGCATCATTAAAATGTAATTAACGGTTTGTCTCAATGATATGCCAGACATTTATAAACCTCAAACAAGAGTTTCTATTCATTCAATATTTGGTTATTACAGTAGATTTATTAGGAACAAGTCTTTCTCCTAAGGCATCAAAGAGAAATTAAGAAATCTGTGTAGAATTTTTTTAATTAGACCCAACATGTTCCTAAAATCATCTGAAAAGATGAACTTAAGTTGTCTGAATCATCCATAGATGTTTACTCTCAGATATTAAACATATGACAGCTCTAGTTAATATTGAAACTTTTTAAGTCTTAATATTTGTAAGTTAGGCATACAGTTCTAGAAAACAAACATGAATGTCAGGGATATTTAGAATGTTTAGGGTGTTATTCCATTATTTGGTGAAAATAAGTGTTGTTGGAGTGTGACAAAGGATAATGCACTGCATTTGTATTATTTAATCTAGCCTTTATATTCCACTTCACTTGTTCTATACAAAAGCCATAAATATTTTGTATATAATGACTTCTGCCTTTTGTCTGACTCTCAGAGCCTGTTTGGCTAATGAGTAACTTCTTCAAGAAAACTCAGAGTTTAGGATTGAAAGCATTAACGGCGGTGATACCCTCTGTGTCACCATTACATTTGAGTCCTCTAATGATTCATATAATTTTCAGTCATCTAAATTGTAACTTTTATTTGGTTAAGATATACTTTCCAGAAGGCATCCATCACTGAAACCAGGAATGGAACTTTTCCATTAGTGCTCTTTTTCTAGTGAGTAATCAGTCTCCCTGTGAAAAAGTGACCTGATTTCCCTTGTGAAAAAAGGTTCATTAATTTCCAATTCTGAGTTTTGTAGGTACTTTTTCTCCACGACTGTGTATATACTATCCCAGCTGTTCATAAGATCATCCCTTATGGGTGTTTTTGCACCAAATAATATGATGGTGCACAATAACTTGGCCTTGGCATTTGCACAGGGTTGTCATGATAGCCCAAGCAGGGACCCAGCATAGGAAGCTTCAGGTCAGTCCAGTTTATATTGCAACTCATAAATGTTCATGGAGGGTCTGGATACAGTGTCCTCTAGAACAGCAGAAGTTGATCAGTACATGTCTCACAATTCATACCTCAGAAAAAGAGTACATAACACTATGCCTAAAATCAGATAATATGTATCTTCCTTAAAAACATGTTTCCCCACTGACCTCATCTCAGATAGCAAATTAAGGCACTTAACAGAAGTTCTATAAATCTTTTACTGTCCTTTTCACTAAAATACCATATGATGAATCCTTTATGAAAAAATCTTCTTTAACAATGAAGTCAGCCAAACTTGAAATATCATCAACAAATAGAGCCATGTTTGCTTCCTTTTCTGCTATAACTGTCTTAGTGAACATCAGTTGTATTCTCCTGGTCCACAGTTTTGCTGCGGAGCAATGTCAAATCATGCTTACTCAAAAGCCTCACTGGTGGCAAATACAGTTTTAAAGTCTTGCTTTGTCTCTCCAAGTGGAGTATAGCTCTGAGTGCCAGTAATATCTATCCTTTTCAAATTTAATGTTTGATTTCATCTGCAACAATATGCAATATTGCAGCTAGTATCTGCCTGAAGAAGAAAGCATGCTGAAGGCAGACAAGACATATGTCTTCTACATTGCGTAAAAGCATGCAATGGTTGGTCATAGTCACTGATATTTCACAGGATATGTTTATTTCATCCTGTGCAAGGCATCAACATAAAACAAGGTTTGAGAAATGTTTAAGTGCTATATAGTCCTAGATTGCCACATGGAGGTGGATTTGACCTTGTGCATACTGTTAGTACAGTTTGAGATTGGCCTAAACCATGGCTTCTTCAGTAATTCCAAAACCAAATTATCTCCATGACAAAAAGATTCACATGCAAGTCAGCTAGCCTGGATCACACTGACAGGATTCCAGCCCAGAAGCTGATAAATTCCCCAGTTTATTAATATGAACATTCAAACAACAATCATTACTTACCTCATAGCTGATGAAATAACTGCACCGTGTCATAACAGTCCCTCCTAGTCGGCGGTTTTAAGATGAGTCAAGAGCAGAGCTTTAACTTCACTTTTTCTTCAGTTTTGTTTGATTTGACTCTGGACAAGAATCTATTCAATTCCATATTTCCAAAACAAGCTTAGATTGTGAGGTTTAGAATTTCCAAGGAAAATGGAAGTAAATCATTCTTTCCTCTGAACCTGTTTTAGGGAGATTTACTCCCCAGGTAAAGTTTCTGTTTACCAGATATAGATCCTGCCTACAGGTGCTTTGCAGAAAAGCCTTGATCTGCCAGGATATGTACATATGCCTACATACATGAATAAAGACTTGTAAAATCAAGACCTAAGTAATTCTCATGTGTAAAATTAAGGTGTAAAAATCAAGTCTTGGTATTCATCGCCTTATTATTAACCTCTCAGACAGAATTGCAATGCTATTAAGACTCAGCTGACTACAATGATGTACATATTAAACAGCAGTAACTTCCATGTGAACAGAAGAGCATGTTTTATTCATTGACATTTCTTCCTTTCTACCTAGAAGAAAAAAGAATGATAAATGTTGATCAGTTCCTTTGATAAATTTGACACATTTTTAATAATACTTCAGTCTTTTTCTTTTTTTTTTTTTATTCATATATATCCTTCAAAAATTGGGAGATGATAGAGAGAAATCGCAAAAAGTAGGCCTCATGTTGTGATAATCCACATTTAAATAAAATCAGTAAAAGAAAACAGAACACTGGAACTTCCTTGTTTTTTCAGACAAGTCTAAGACTTAGATCCCTGTCAACAGGCTGCTTGAAAAAATATCTAGGTAGACCTTTGTGGAATAAGGATTTGAAATGCTGTAGTTATCATTTAGTTGGTTTTGAATCTACACAATACCCCTTTAATTAGGTTTTATGTGTGCAACTGCAATTATAATTTGACTTAGTGTATTTGCGACTACAAATAATCTCTGCCCTCTGCGGTATACAAATAGCTGTTTCTAATGATTTTCTTAATTGCACACTTCTTGAAAAAATGAATCCAACTGGATTTATTAAGGTCTTTTTCTGTGCCATCCATCTAGTGTTCCTGTGTGCTTAATGCTTATTAAACACCATTATATCCTAAACGTACATGATTTATTTTTCTACAGTAGCTCTTAAGAATATGATGCCTTCATTTCCCCCAGTCTTTTATTTACTGAATATTCAGGAAAACTCTGCATTTAATTTCTTCTCTTCCTACCTTCTCTGTGAGAAACTACCTGATGTTTTTAGTTGCTTTCAGACTGATATTTAGTTCTTCCTCCCTTTCTAGCAAACAATACTGTGTTCAGTAGCTATTCTTTTCTATTTTCTCATTCCAGTGGAGGAAGGAGAGGTATTCAGTGTTCTGATATCCAATTTAGGATTGTCTACTGTGTCCACCATGGTTTTCTCTTGGCTGGATCAATGTCTAATCCTTCAGACATACATAAAGATGAATTTTCTTTTTAAACTTAATTTCTTCAGCAAACATTTTTAACGGTTACTGGAAGACTCTTTCAAATCGTTAGTCAGTGAAAGCTTTTGCAATGTTAAAAATGTATCTTGCTATTACATTTAATACTTCGAGCCCTTTTAGCATTGCAAATGTAAGGTTATATGGATATTTGTCTTGCAGAGGATCATTAAACCTTACTCAGATTATTCTGAGGATGAAAAAATTTATACAACATATTTTATTCTATATCTAACTCATATATTTTTTAAAATCTTGCATTTTAAAAATAATATATTTATACTTTCCATGTTTTTATTTTTTTAAATTTTTTCCTCATAAAAGATAAGGATATTTGTATCAACGAGTTGCAAGTTTTTAATCAAACAAAAATGGAACAAAGCCCCAGTCCCTGCTTTATCTACACATATTGCCCTATCTATTGCAATTTGGGATTTCTGGATAGATATAAGACTCTACTCTCTTGCATGCAGCTGGCGCTCTAAATTATGATCCCAGCAGATGCAAATATCCTGTCAGATTACATGTGGAATTAGGATTTAAGGGAAGAATAGATAAAACACAGCAGAGGCAAAAAAATCTGCATATCTTTTAGCTTTATATATGTGTAAGGGAAATCATTATGTTCCGTCAATAAGATGGTAATAAAATGGTTGTCTTATGAAAAGGTGAAAGCTAAAATTTTGAAGTTCCTCTTTTTTTTTTTTATTTCCTTTATTTTATTATTCTGAGGACAAGATGCTCAGGAAGCGAAGGAATGTCCCCTGATCCCCTTCTTCTATAATGGGGGAGACGGGAATGACCTTCAGGTCCCATAAGTTGCTTACAGAAATTACTCACATTACAATTAGTCGCCCTGTTTATTTCTCTCTACCCATACCCAAAGGAATATTCAGAGGAAGGTGTAAGAAGTGAGAGTTTTGGTTCACTAGACTCTGGAAGGTCCAAAACTAAAAGCTTTTCCAGAAAAGGTGTTCAAGTCAGTCTTTACAGTTAGCTCAGTAGAAAATGAGCATGGGGGAGATTTTGGCCCCAAAATCACAAATGCATATTCAATTCTGACAGTACTTCCATCAGATTTGATAATTGTTTGAATAATTCTCTAGTCTTCTATTTATATTGCATGCCTTTGTTGACCTTCCTTTCCTTAATTTTCCTTTCTCCTGTGAATAAATTTGCCGTTTGTTTCCATCTACTTTTCTGTATTGCACTTTTTCTCCTCTCTCTCAGCTGTTCTGCTGATCTCATACACATGAAAACAAAATTTAAGATCATAAAATCAGCCCCCTTCTGAACTCACTGAAATGTCTGCAATCTCTTCCTAATTAATCAGAGCACAGGCTTTTCACTCCAAAGTTTTCTACAGCTATATTTGCCAAGCATTTTTGTATCTCGGTAAATCATTTGTTAATAGAAATATAATTTTCTGAGACGTCTGGGTTTCATTCAGGCAGATAATTTTCTTTTTATGATGGCAATTAAAGGATGCTGAGGAAAGTTTATTATCAGCGATGACATCCCACTTTTTCCTACAGATACTGTTACCAATGATATTGGCAAGAATAGGTTACCCAGAGGGCAAATAACTCATACTGGTATTGCTACTTATCTAGTGTTAGTATGACTGCTCAAACTGAAATACTGCATGGCATGAATAACCATTACAAATGTTAGCCATCTATGTGCATGAAATCTGCATATTTACAACAAAAAAACCCCACAAAACTCAAGTCTTGGTCATTTATGATTATTATGAGATATTTTGGTAAAATACTAGTTAAGTGCACATAGAAAAGTAAACCTCAGTTTGTTGTCCACTCAGTTTTACTGTGTCTCTATGGAATTTGCTTAAATCCACAGGTCTAGGATTTTCAGAATTTTTCGTGTTGCACAAAAATCATTATGAAATTATTCAAATCTGGGCAAAATGCTTTGATTTGAGAATCTATTCCACATTCACTGGATTTACAGCTCTTTGGCATGAATATGTGTTGTAGATGGTAGATGTGCTGTGCTGAGTGGTACCTAATAAATAGCTAACATCAGTTCAATGAAAATCTCCTTTTGAAAAATGCATTTGTTCTTCACAAGAACATTTAACTTCAAAGGCCAGTTGATAATCATAGTTATAATGATGCTATTATTTTATCTGTCATATGATTTTTATTTTTTTTAACGGGCTGCTATATGTTCATTAACATTTGTGTGCTTTTTTTTTCCCATTCATCTCTCTTCATCTCATGAAAAGCATATCTGGGTAAGTTAAAACACCATGGCTGCTGAACATTTTCATTTTCAGCACCATGTTTATTTTCTATGTTTTATTCTTATTTCTTTTTGGTTTTTTCTTTTTTTCTTTTTTTCTGTGAACTTTATGTAACAAATCCATGCAGAAAGCTGACTCAAATGAAAAGTTTCAAAGTATTCAAAATAATGGTAAACTTCAAAAGTATACATGAATTCAGAACTTGCTTCTGCAGGGCTTAACATTAAATAAACACATTTGAGGAGATCTGAAGCCCAGAATCACAAAGACATTTGAAAGCTTATGTCAGTGGAAAAATCATGAGAGCAAAGGCCTAGATTAACAAGTGCTATTAAGACATAAATTCTCTTTAATTAAACCACAGAGAAAAGACTCAAAACTCAAACACTTTAGTAATCCAGAGTACATAATTTCTTCTTTTCTATTTGAGCCCTCATGCTGTAGAGTAGTACAGTAATATTTCATTTGTACATATAATGTTACTATTTTATTTTTCACCAGTTCATTTTTTTACGTTTGGGTTGGTTTTTTGTAACTGTTAATCTGATATCAAATGTAAAATCTTCATCACCTCTTTAATCTATCGTACAAATTATGTTTTTTCTTTAATAATTTTTGGAATTTAGGGAGAAAATTTTATCTATTCAAAGAATGCATGAGGTATAACATTCTAAAGGAGTAAGAATAAATACCTCAAAGAGAACAAGGGTTACTACATTAATTTAGAATATGTGATTATGAAATTACTTTATAAAAATAGATTTTATAACATTTAATCAACCTGGAAACTCTGGGGGTCTCTAATGTAGTACAGTACATACAAGATGCAAGGCTATGTATTATGCAAGTCTGTTTATTTGAGAGGTGTTTTATTAACTTTTTTACAGTAGCTTTCTGCAGCTCTAATTTGTTAAGGTCTGTATTAAGCATTCCTGAACATGCTTCACTTAGCTTAATATATATCTTCAGAAAAAAGAATGCTGCCCGTTTGCATACACTTAAAATGTACACCTATAGAGAAAAATTGCAACATCATTAAATCTGCTTTGCTAGCCTGTGTTATCTGGGATGCTGTTAAATTTAGATTTATACTTCCTTGTTTCATAGATTTAAAAACTTTTATTAGTTAGTTGCATCTTGATTTCTGTATTTCAGTCTTTTTTTTTTTTCCCCAAACTCTTTGAAGTTGAATGTAAAACACTTTGTAAATAATGGAAATTGAATTTTGCCCATTGTTCTCAGTCTATTATATCAAGTATCAAAACCAAGAAAGAACAAAGATTTCAAATTATTTAAGTCACTTAAGTACCAAAGTGCCAAAGTTGAAGCAAGATCTGACCTGGTTTTTAACTACTGCAATCTTTAAGTCAGATGGATCCTTTCAGATTAAATTAAATCAGCATTATATGACAATATCAAGTGTAAGCCCCTTTTTTATTCTACTTCTTACTCTAAAAACGTTTATAGCCTTGTAGAAAATAACTAGATAAAATGTTACTTATTTTATGAGACATGTAATATCATCAATTTATACAAATTTGACTACCTTATTTTGTCATACAATGACCTTAGCTATAGGATTCTAGCCTCTCTTAAATATTTAGCAAATGACAGTAGACAAGATAAAATCCAATTCCAGCTTAATTTGTTAGAAATCCTTTATCCTGAATTTTGGAGTCTTTGAATGTGAGTGTGTTAGCTTTTGAGAGGCAAATGTGTTTAATCTTAACTTGAAATTATAGGATTATTCAGATGAATGTAGTGTATTTGGTTCATCATTTCTGTCTATTTCTCTTCTAGAAACTAATCGTGCGTAATATTTTGTTGTAAACTAAATATATTAGTATTTGTGATAATAATAATCATGATAGTGTTAGTAATAATAATGATAATAATCAGAGGATCTGCTAGGTAAATGCTTTTGTCTCATCTTTTTGAGAAAATATGAGTAAAGGCCATTTCATAGAATCTAAATTGCCCTTTAGCCAAAATTTTTAAATAAATTCTGCTTGTATTTTACTAACATGATTTGGCTTTTGACTTGGCTGTGCCTTCTTTTCAATGTACCTCACATTTATAATTACATTTTAGCTAAGAGACATTATAATATGCACAATATAATATCCCTGAGGACTTTTCATGTGAACCCCACTAGAACTATCAAAGTAAATGCTACTGTTTGCAGAAATATGAAGATCTGTGTTGAAATATTGTTCAAGTTTCATCAAGACAGTGTCTGAACTTTGTGTACTACACAGAGTGTTTGCATTATGTATATCAGAAATCCTAAGCTGTTATTTCTTGTTTGCCGCATGGAAGGGAGCCTCATCTTCATCAAGAAAATTGAATGTCACTGAATGACATGCTTTAAATCAAGATCTTGTTAACTTCCCACACAAAGTCTATTTAAAGATTATTCTTATTTTTAATAAAGTTCATTGAGTTCTATGCAATAAGTTGGTGAGGGCTGCTGATACGCAGCTAGAATTTTCCTGGTGCAAGGAAAAGATATATATGAAATAGAAAATTTGCAGGATGATAACAAAGTTTTGCTCTTATTATTTCCCCCTTCCTTTTGCTCCCATGTACCTCTGCTGTCCAGAGGAATATTGAAGCATTCGTAGTCCCCATGGTATGAGACAGTTGTGCTCTCAGCTTGTTAGGTTGATTTGGGCAGTGGTACCTGGCTCTCAGAAGAACAGTGCTAAAGAAAATGACTCAACGTAACAGTATCCTTAGGAATTAATTCTGGGGAGAACGAAACATCAGAAGTCAGTGCTAGGGAGGCAACTCCACTTCTGGGACACACAACTCTGCAACACAACTTGACATGACGTGATTTTTCTTTTCTACGTTGGATAAAAGAGTGAAGACAGCCCACTTTATGAGGCATTCTCTCTAAAACAGACAAATACAAGCATCTCTCAAATTTTAGATGAATGCTAAACAGTTGTTGTTCATGAAATTTCCTGACTTTGCAAAACCAGGCTCAGGGTAATGATCTATTTTAAATAGCATATTGCAGTTACTCCCATAACATCTATAGGAAGAGGATTTTATTCTTTAACAGTAATAATGTTATCTTTAAAAATATGACTTTAATTTGGAATTCATTCCAGTGGTAATAAGTGGTTTAAAGCCTTATCTTCAAAATAATAGCATTTATAGTAATGCCTAATTAGTGTCAATTTGTCCTTATCAGCTTGTTTTCATATGTTGCCAAAAAAAATAAATGAGCATGGAAATAATTACATTTTAATTCCCTATCCCCTTACCAATGCAAAGTGGACACATTATAACACGTAGTACTCTTCTGACAAAGTCTTAGGAGGAGAAAATCCCCACATTCCCCTGCAGAGCATCTTCCAAATTAGAGAAACTACATAATGCTATTCATGATCTCTAAACCCTATCTTTGTAGTGAAAGGAAGAGCGAATGATGAGCTTTAGAGTATTCATTTCTTCTTCCTTCTGTGACCAGTTGTCTGTTTTTGTAAGGAAAACTGAACTGCAGTTGCCAATATTTGGCTTTGGGGACCTACTGTTTTCAGAAAGCCAGTGACTATGCTGTAAGGACAACAGTACCTTCAGGCTGTTCTGAAATATTCAGATTATATTCCAAAATAGGCAGATCACCAGATTAATTTTTCTGATGATTTGCACTGTTAATCAAAACAATACATGATTTTTATACACGACACTTTTAACTTATTTTGAGGGAGTGAAGTTTTTTCTATAGTGCTAGTTCATATCAAAAACCCAGGAATTTTCTTTGACTGCCAACTAAAGAATATCTCTCTTAGTCAAAAAATAGTAATTCAACTTTAGTTCAGGTTTAGAAATTGAAGGTTCAGGTTCTGCAGATCTTCTAGTTTATATTAAAATTAGTCGAAGAATACTGTTCAAAAAATAAAACACAATTTTAATAAAATTTTTAATTTTAATATTGGAGAGATGTTTAAATGAAACATCGGAAGGAAGTATAAGTTCTGAAGCATGAAATTATTTTTAAGAGAAAGAAATATTATTAAAATCCTTTTAGTATTCCCCATCAATAAGCGAGGCACAGGCATTATGATGGCTGCATTCCCTGTGCATGTCCAAGTAAAGGATTTTAACTTTACACTAAAAATATTTTCAAACAAAAACCCTTTCCTTCTACATGCCAAGACTCTTTAGAGTATGTTTATCATACTGTGGTCTTTGGCTACAGTATATATATAGGGCATCCCATTCTGACCTGGCCATTTTCTTCACCCGGAATGAATAACCATAGCTATATTTTGCCATGGGACACCAAAACTGGCCAGGTGAGGAAGAGGCATCCCTGAAAGTTTGGCTCTCCCTGAGGACAGCCATGCCAGCGCACAGCCCTCTTGGCAGCAGAAGACCTGCAACCCCATTGTGGCAACAGAGGGAGGGTCAGCACTGCTGTAGCTTTGCAGGCACCCCGCAGAACCAGCTCTGAGGGAAGGCTGCAACCCAAATACCTCATCCACAGGTAGCGGGAAGGTGGCTGTGTCTGGCCATGCCTTAATTCTGCTTTCCTAAGCAGCCAAATGCGTATGTCTCTTAGCCTTCACCACTTGTCTCCCTGGGAATATGGGATTTCTGTACCTCCTCTAGCTACTGATTATGACATGGTGTTTGTGTACACAGAAAGCAACTTTTTCTCATTTTACCAAGGATTTTGCTTTCATAGAAAGCAAGGATAGCTCTACAATGTCTTTGGACATTTGCGTGACAAGGGGTAAGGTATGCTGCAAAGGATGTGTGGGAGGAGAAGCGAGATAAACTTCAGTAACGCTGTCAAGGATTTGCAGTGTTATATATTACTACAGCAGAAACATAGACAGTAATGTAGCTGTCTTTCTATTAATATTCAGAGCGAGGGATTTGAACACATATTTAAAATTGCTATTTGAGATCCATTTTCTACCAAAGCCAAATTCTCTCAATCTGGCCCCTCGGCAGTGCAAAAATCCCAAAAGGAGTACTCCTTGCAAGTAAGATCACTCCATCGCTTTTATCTGCTGTGATTTTGTAATACATATATTTGAAAGGCTTCTAAGGCAGTGAAGAATTGTCGAGGGATAAATGAACAACAAAGGCTGTAGTAATAAAGGAGAACAAAGCAAAAATGAAGCTATAATTCCAAGATTTCCTTGTTATGTGAGAATGTAAGCAAATTTTAATACTTCATTAGCATAGTCCCTGTCTAATTTGTTTTTCACTAAAGCTTGTTGCTGAGAGCATTCTTTTGTGTTTCACTCAGTAGGAGGCAGCTGAAAATATGTTTAGACACCAAAAAAAAAGACTTTTGAAGGTCTGCTTTTTTTATGCCACCACTACAGTGGTTCTTTATTCCTGCTTCAGGACTAAAAATGTCTGGTTGAGTGGTTGAATGTGTTTAGTGTAAAGCATTTTCCTGATAGTCTAGCTGGTTAGCCTATACATGACCAAATATTTAATACTGCTGTATTAAAAGTGTATTTTAAGCTTTTGAGAATGATGTTTTACATACACACTCATTGCAGTCCAGAGAAGCAGCAGTTGCAGGAGTTGGAATGGGGTCTGATCAACTGTAGCTATGTATAGAGAGCTCAGCTCTATGTATAGAGCTATAGCTATGTATATATGTATATATATAAAATTGAGAAATCACATCAATTCTGTAATCATAAAAATGTATACATCAGTAAACCGCATGGATGTCTTTTGTATGTAAGCAATAATAATTTTTAAAAAATAACATGGAACTATTAAAGATACAACCAACTGTTAATTAACCATGAATGGCTTATTTAAGGTGCAGAATAACTGTACTCTAGAGATCTAGAATTGTGCTTAGCTGATCCAGCAGGATTTAGTGTTTCAAACACAGAGACCTCTCATACCTGGCTACAGTACATCCATGCTTAGCTCAGGTCTAGAAGTTGGCAATTTTGGGCTTTTCTAGGTCATTACCAGACCAGACCTAAGCTCTTCTCAGGAGGAATCCCTCAGTTTTCTCTCTTCACTGATATCTTCTATTATATGGGTGATCCTTTTATATTCGGGTATCCCAATTCTGTATTACTTCAGCTCAGAACAGATAGAAACCTCTCGTTTCTTATGGTAGCTGTTTAATGTACCAAGAAGAAAAAAAAAGAAGAGTCGGGAATAGGTTAAGGAACAAATTCAAAAAGGGGAAGGAGCTGTACTATTCACTCGTGTTTTCTATGCTTGTCATCGTGCTTCACTGTTGTTACCCTTAACAAAGAGGCAAGGTTGCACTTTTATTGTCCCTACAAATACTTCTGCATATTTAACAATTTTTGATCCATTTTTAGACATGAACTTCTGGAAGAAGCTCGGAGAAAGGGTTTGCCTTTTGCACAGTGGGATGGGCCAACAGTGGTTGCCTGGCTGGAGGTAAGTGTTGGTCATAACTTGGAGCATGAGTCACATTTGTAGGCTGCTTCTGTATGCTTGTCCTTAAAAACTCTAAAAGAGACTGTTAAAGTCTTCTCCTCTCTCCCCCGCACACTGTGCCATGAGCACTAAGCAGATTTTGACACTGGATGGTGTATATCAAAGACTAGAGCTGAAAAAAGTAAGGATTACACAGAGGAATGAAGGATGATGTGCTAAGGAGGAAACAAAAATTAGTTATCAGATTTTATTTGAGGCTGATACAGAAGCTACAGATTCTAAGGATGTTCTCACACAAATACATGGTCACTTTTACATGGCATTGCAGATACAAACTCTTTGTTGGCTCAAGGAACAGATGTCTGTACCAAGTGCCTCTGTGTATTCTCACCTGTTTTCATGTCTGCTCTGGGTATCGTCCATTGATCATCAGATGGAAATTGTAGAGTTTTTCCCTTCAATAAAAAGAAATAAAATAAAAAAAAATCCCTCTCCAAAGCTTTAACAGGAATATGTTCAGGGAATAAATGAAGGATGAGGAATGAAATGTCTACAGAATTTCTTTTTCATGTTGGAATTGCTGAAGGTACCTAATGAAAAAGATGAAATGAAAGCTGCAGAATGGTAGTTCAAGCTTTTGTGCATGACCTTGAAAAATAGGGTATCGTCCTTCCCAAAAAATATCTCTGTTAATATGGAACATTCATTAATTTGACCGCTACCTGACTTTTTAATGTGACTTTGAGAGTTCTGTAACCAGATTTGTATCAGTCAGAAATATTCAATATTACTGTCAAAGCTGATTTTCTGAAAAGGTGAACATACAAAGGTCTGTGAATTTCTGTAGACTGAGAAAAGCCTGCCCTTGATGTCCTCTAGGGTGATCCAAAATTTGAAGAATTTCTGACAAGTCCCAATCTTTTTTCCCTTGATTCTTAGCAGCAGAATGGGATATGCTTCCCACTGTCTCAGAGAGGGGGCTGTAAAGAGAAACTGATGTCTATGAACTTCTTGGGAATTATGATGAGAGTACGAAAGCCCATGAGAAATTCTATGTTGCAGTGTTCAATGCAGATAGAATACTGATAATAAAAAGATATGAGGGCAGAAGTACTGAATTTATTCAGTGAGCATCAGTGCATTCAGTCAGCAGATGGACACTGTATGCATTTCATACTCTCCTGAGGAAAATATAGTATGTGACCTTTGGACTGAAAAACAAAATTAATATTAAAGGAGACAAAGGCCAAAAATTAAAACGTAAGTTTGATTGCAATTGTGACATTTCCAAACTTTTCAGGGCTTAACTTTTCAGCCTTAGCATTTATTCTGATTATCTGTATGTAGCACAGACATAGGTGAGATATATTTTTAGAACTATGGATTTTCTTAACTAATTCTGGAGAAGAATATCAGTCTTGATATCTGAGTTCTCTGCCTAGAACAATTACTGTGCCCTCTTTTTATTACTGTGCCCTCTTTTTAGAGGCTGTTTCTATCTAACTGCATTTTCTGGTAGAGACAGCTGTTTGTTAAAGAACTAATTTACCTAATTTGTTAAAGAACTAATTTACCTAATGAGCAGCAAACATTTAAATCTATTTCTGCAGGGTGAATAATTCCCAGTATTTATGCTTTCCTGCTTTTCAAGTGCATCTATGAAAAAAAATAATGTCAAATTAAATGAGAATATTAAATACATTTTAAAGCCTGTGCATAGTTTCCTCATGACCCTTTGTTTGAGTCCAGCTGGGTGTAATCTACATAATTTTTTTTTCGTATTTTGACTTTCATGAAACTTTCTGTTTCATTACGGTTAGTTGGAATTAGATCATATGTGTAAGGTGCAGAATAGCATTGGATGCGGGGCAGTGGTTCATCCCATCAGTGAGAAAGACTGTTTGAAACACAATGCAGTAATTTCTCAAGCCTTATGGTACATCAGCAGTCAGTACAGAAAAGCCTGTCGGAGCTCTTTTGGAATCTGACATTAAGTCTGTTTTCTCTGTGACATGAAAGTTATCTAATAGCTGTCTTTTAAGTGAATATGTCCCAGAGAAGGTATAGACTTGTTAGTAACTAACTACACAGTACATCCTTATACTGTGAGAAATTAAATAAAAATCCTTTCAGCTTGTCTCTGCTTTCCAGATTTGCTGGTGAATTTACTGATGGCATATTTTTAATAATTTCTTTGACCTTGTGTCCTCCTTTAGTAAGCCATTATTAAGAGAAAAAATTAAAATCATGGAATCAGCTAATTCTGATGGTCTATTTGAGATAGAGTTCTCGATGACTTCACTTACAGTCACAGATGCTCTATCCCACTGAAATTCAAACACAAATAGTTGTTAATTGCCATCTACCTAGAATGAATTAAAAAAAATCTGAAAATGTAGACTATAATGGCTGCTATCACATAGTATCACTGCATTGTAAGCTGATGGACAAGTTTCTATTTCAGAAACAGTAGAACAGAGTAAGATGCTACCACAAGCCATTAGTAACTAATCGGTACATTCAAAAAGTGCTTTTGACTATTTATGTTTGAAGGAATATTATAGCAGTACAATGAAGTACAACAGATCTATACTTAACAAAATTAGGTAGCAGCATAAATACCTATATAAATTTTAAGTATACAGAAGTATGTACGCTCATACATATTGAAGGTTAAGTACTGAAATTTATGCACTTTGACACTCAGTGTTACAAAATCTAGAATATTAGCTGATTTACTGCCCAGTGGAAATCTTTTGTTATATATTACGGTTCTTCATCCCAGTGGAGAGAGCTATGTACTAAACAATGTAATTCACAGCACCAACTCATGTGTGATAGTGATCTGCAAAAGGGTGAGGAGAGAAGGCAGGGAAGGGCTACTCTCCAGAGAGAAGTATTTTCTTCTCTCAGGTTTCACAGAGTCTAGCAGTCCCCTGGAGTTAAGCACCTAGTGAGGTATGTCTTTTTTTTTCCATCGTGTTATCCCAAAAAGTCTCAGTGATTATGGCATTCCCTGCTTATGTCCTTCTCATACTTCTCTCTATAGCATAATATATTTTGTGCTGTGACAAAAGATTCCCCCATGTATATCTCCCTGCTATGGAATTATGTCCTTTGTGAGCAAAGTTCTGTAGACACCAACAATCATATAAAACCTGGAAGAATTCATACTCACTAGGTCCCAAGAAAGACTGCTAGAAGTGGGGAGTACCTCTTAAAAGAAAAGAGTAAGTGGTGAAGCAAGGGGCTGTTGCTGATCTAGGCTAGTAAGAGTAACATAAGGAGAGGAAGAGCATGAAGTGGCAAGCACATATCTTCTAAATCCACAGGTGATGTAGCTGTACTTGCATTCTGCTGCAATTTCTAACCAGTAGTTCTAGCTGGGATATGACACCATACCAGCGTGTTCCCAAATTTGCAGTAAGCTCAGTCTTCACTAGGTCAGTGATCCACATTCTGCTTGTTTTATTTCTGCCAAGAAAATAAAAGATGGGAAGCATAAAATTGTGCCTGATGAGTACTCCGTGGGGACAGCCATTTTAGTACAAAAGTGAAAATATCAATCAATTCCTCTGGGATTGTTTTCTGTATATAAGACAATTAAATGGGTAGTAACACTGACTTGTGCCGCTACTTGCTCATCAAAGGCCTGAGAAAGAAGTCGCCCAAGTGATGGAGGCATATAGCTCTAAAAATCATAGAATCATAGAATTTCTAGGTTGGAAAAGACCTTAGAGATCATCCAGTCCAACCGTCCCTAATCCCCCATTAAACCATGTCCCTAAGCAGTTCATCCACCCTTTTCTTAAACACATCCAGAGATGGGGACTCAACCACCTCCCTGGGCAGCCTATTCCAGTGGCTGACAACCCTTTCAGAGAAGAAATTCTTTCTAACATCCAAAATAATTCAAAACATCCCTTGATTTAAAGTTCTGGTTAAAATAAAAGCATCAGAAATAGTTCATAGCAATTTCAAAAGTTCTGAAACAATTTTGTATTATTAAAGACTATGATAGTCATACTTGTTTATATGTATTACCATGCTTATTCAGATTGATAGGTGCCTTGATGATTTATTTCATTCGAGAAATGAAGAAATGCTTTGGATGAACGTGTCATTTCCCTCAACAGCTCTGGCTAGGCATGCCAGCCTGGTATGTTGCTGCCTGCCGTGCTAACGTGAAGAGCGGAGCTATTATGTCTGCTTTGTCTGATACTGAGATTCAAAGAGAAATTGGAATCAGCAATCCTCTTCATCGCTTAAAGCTCCGATTAGCAATCCAGGAGATGGTGTCACTGACAAGTCCATCAGCACCTCCAACGTCCAGAACAGTGAGTCCTGTTCAGCTAACTTTTTCTTCCCCACTTCACCCTGCAGGAATTGGCAGAAAGACTTTTGTAGTATGAGAGTGGCTCTGTGGTAACACACACTTCACAATCAGTGGGATCTGTCCTGTAGAGACTTAGAAGGACCCGTTCATCACTTGCTTGATTGTTGATCACTGATATTTTTCTTTTAGCAGATATTCTTTTTTTTTTAAGTCGTACTTTTGATTAACCTTGATGTTATCTAAATGATCAGTATTGAACATCTTATTTGTAATTTTGCCTATATCTTTGCTTTTCTCTTCCTTCAAGTCATCTCTCCCAACCAAAACAGATTATGTTCCTCTCTTTTTGTTGTTTCGCTTCCTTTTTGGGGGGAGAAGGGGCAGGCAAGGCAGGAGAGGGGAGAGGTTATGCGGGAATATAGGCCTTTTGAATCTTGTTCCCATTCCCCTTTTTTGCATCCTTTCAAATGTGATCAGATTACTGAGTTGGCTGGCTTTGGGGAGAATCAGTGATTGGAGGTGTGAAGGGAGAGTCTGGAAGGGAGAAGTAGAGCATGTGCATTTGGTGAGGAAGGGAGAGAGTGGCAGCAGATGAGAAGGAAGTAAGTAAAGAAGAAACACACAGATACAGGTCTGAAAGGAAAGGGGAATATATCAAAAAGAGCGAGAAAGTACATTAAGGGAATGTAAGAATGTATGTGCTTGTAGATAAAAAGTACCTTTTAGTGGAAAATGGAGAGAACCAAGCCAAACTGATGAGGAGGTAAAGTAACAAGATAACGAAAGGGGAGTTTCATGCTGAGAGGCTGATGGTGATGGCTGTGAAAGAGACAACAGAGACTGTAACAAAAAAAAAAAGAAAAAAGAACAAGGGAAAAAAAAAATCAAATGGGAAACATGGTGCATGGTGCAGACGTGAAGGACAAAGACTACTCCAGTAGTGCAGCCCAGACTTTCAATACTAAGATAACAATAACAATTATGTTAATAATATTTGTATTTTGTTTGTGGAATTAATGCAGAATCTTTCAGTGGAAATGAGAATTGAGATACCTTTGAGGGGTGTCAGAACCACTGAGTTATATGAGCAACTGGGCATCAGGACTCTAATGTTCCTATTGACTGGCCTTTTATCTTCAGATTGCTAAGGTTCTTTAAATATTATAGTTCCCCATCTGATATTTTCTCCCCCCAGAATGATTGTATGTGTCATAATCATGGTAATATTATGAATCATAATGGATTTCACCTAAGTAAAGCAATATAGACTCAACATGATGTTGAATTACTAAACAAGATTCTTTTTGATTTTTGAGCATAAGAGCATATTTCAAAGTATAAGCACATTGACACTTATGAAATGAAAAAAACAGTACATTCAAGCTAGAAACATTGGGAATAATTTTGCCTTGTTTTTTTAATTCTCCTGAGTAATTGGCAGCACAAAGCTGCACTGTCCTGGTATGTGCATTTCTGAGTCCCAAGTCTTTCTGCCTCCCTTCTTTCTCAGGAAAGGAGTTAACTTACTTCATCTCTCAAAAAAATATAGTACATTTCACATTATGTGCACAGCAGTCTTCCACACCCTCTCCCTGCCTCATCTCATTGTCCTAGTAGTAATCTGACTGAAAACAACAGGATGAGGAAAAATAGTTTTACAAGTGAATTTTCTTGACATTTGTGATTTACAGAAATATGGGGGAAGTAATAATTATTTAGATTACAATATGAGTGTGTGATGTGTGCAGAATATTTAGGCCGGAAAATCTTTGAGAACCGAAGATAACCTCCAGACAGAGCTACGAGCTAAAGGATGTGTTTGCCACTTGTGTGTGAAATGCAGCTTTAATTACTGTTCTCTCCTTTGTGACGGTGCTCTGCCGGATTTCATTCATCAGTTCTAGTCGAAATACTCCATCACATCTGTTCAGAATCCTCTAACGAAAGATACAAAACAAGTTGTCTAAAGTTGTCTCTAGTTGCAGCTCAGTAGAGGCAAGAACGTGGTTGTGCTGATGGTGATGCTATACGCTGTTAACTTACAGTGGTGCTGCCTTTCTTCTTTACCACTGCTTACCTAATGTGGATCCCACCTGCCTCCCTGCGGGCCTTGTCCATAGCCCTCAGGCAATGTTTGGGTGACCCATGAAGAAATGGAAAATCTTGCTGCTCCAGCTAAAACGGTTAGTCTTTCCACTTCCACTTAATTTGATTTCAGTGCTCAAAAGAGAACTAGGGTATATCTGCTGTAACACAGATGCCATATCTTCTGTAGGATGCTTCCCAAGCATGCCATTAGAAAGTCACAGAGAGTAGTGAATTGGAATTTAAAGAACAGTTACATCATTTCTCAGCAAAAGAAATTAGAAACTGTATAGCAATCACAAAAATTGTGTGAACCTAAAATCAGTATTGGAGTTTTACAGTACATAATAGTTTCACTGCTAGTGTGAAACCTGATCTAGTGAAATTAAATTGTCACAGGTGCAACATTTCCCCTGTATTCTGCTCCCTAGTACCGCTTCTAAACATAGTTTTGTATCTACTGAAATAGAAAGAAATAAGAAAAGGCTTGAGAATGGTGCATTATAGAACTCAGTGTTTTCACTAATACTGTGTCTTTCATGTCCATGCTTGTGTGTCCTTGCTCTTTGATTTAGGGTGCATGGAGCGTGTCACTTGTTTATTGATTTTTGGCAAACCTCTCCTTGCTTTGAGGGGCCATAAATAAATATTAATAAATATTATTCAATAGTTCTGATTTTTTGGTTTTACTTGCAACATGTTATTTTAGGTTTTGTTTTTAGCATTACATCATAACAACTCTGTAATAGTGCTTACAAAACATGATACAATTTTACAGTGAGATGTCTGAAAAACCTATCTTCAGTTTGGACAACTTCATAGTCAGCCCAATCCATAAATGGTGGGGGAGGTACCGAAGCTAAATTTTGATGCAATAAAGACAAAAAATGTCATCTCTAATACCCAGTTTTGTAAGCAAATGGTTGTGTTTTGATTGTGAAGCCATAAAAAGTGTTTAAGATAATGCTGCAAAGTTTCACTAAGCTATAATGATTTTATATCTTGAAAACTTAGCTATGTTTGCCCTACTAAGATTTTACTGTTTTAGTCTTGTAATTTTTAAGGTAGTTTAGCCCAGGATGTTGCCACTGACTGGAGTTATTTTATTGGCACATTTTACATGTATGCTTTCATTTGTACTAAGATTAACATACACAAGAAAAAAACATCTTTTTATAGCTCATTTTTATTGTCTTTTTACCTGCTTTACTAACTGCTTCCTGCTGATAACACAGAAAGAATCTGAAGAAGGCAGCTGGGCTCAGGTATGACCCTTTCACATGATTTCTTTTAACAGAAAGCTAATAATAACATATTTAACAGTGTATCAATATGCATAGAGGGGTATAGTATTGTGACAGTATCTCAGTGATTGAATTATGATTTGCACATTTTAGAATTCTTCTAATACAAAGAAAATATTCTCCAGACACATTTGCTAGATAAAGCATAAAGAGGTACATATGTCGTAAATATTTTTCTTAAATGGCCACATTCCAGAGACATCTTCTATCTCCCAGCTAAATCTAGAAAACATGTTTTCCTCATTTTTAAGAATAGGCTAATAAAATATGCCAAGAGTTTGAGATCTAACATTTCTAAAATTACATCAGGTTGGTTTTTTTTAGAACAATTGTAGAAATCACACCCAAGTATCAGTCTACAAATAGACTTGTATAATTAGGAACAAAATTCTTCACTTTACTTAGACTATCAATTATTTATATTTTTCAGCTTCTTTCTCCCTCTCTAATATATGCACACTCTTACACAATCTTACAGTCTTTACTGATGGCATTCCTTTTCTCTTGAAAATCTTACAAGAATGAGAGATGAGGGCACTATATTTTTGCCCATAAGAAATATATTGGGCTCTCACTGTGTTATCCTTTTGTCTATAATGACAGAAGACATTAAAAACAAAACCAAAGTATAGTCAGGCTTGAAAGCGATGCTCAAGCTAAGCATGATCCTATTGAGATGTTAATCTTGCAATGTATAAATTCTCTTTTCTGTTAAATTTTAGTAGTACCTAGTGACAATAGTGCGATGTAAAATCTATCTATTTTTGCATCTTAATTGTGCAAGCCCTATAAAAATAGCTCAATATGCATGAGGTTTTTTGGTATACTTTCTTCTTCACCCTATGAAGTTTCAGCTGAACAAAGAAGTAGCTTAATGCCTGAATGCTAGCTTCTAGGAGGAATCTGGCTTGCTACTATCTTAAAGAATTAATTTATTGAGCTCCACATATGATGCATTTAGGTTTAAGCTGTTCACAGCTGAAAATATCTCATTAATAGAATGCATTTGGTCACCCGCTGTGACTGATGGTGAAGACTGACTGTAAACTTAAGCTTGGCTGACGAACAACTGAAATTAACTTTTAGTCACAAAAGGACCACAGGTGTGTAACCATGAGGTGTCGTTAGATTGTATTTAGGAAATCCTAGCTCTACTAAACAGTGACACAAATTTCAGTTGCTTCCCTGGAGCCATGTTTGTGTTACCAAGTTCAGGGTAGGATTTGCCTAACATAAATATTCTAGAAGCTCAATTGAAAGCAAGTAAGATTATGAAACAAACACATTTTGATTGTGTAATGTTTGCTTGCATTTAAAACTCAATATTGAAACTACAATTTCTTATTACAAAAAAAAAATTGCTTAAAATTACACAGAAAACAAGACACAACAGGCAAAACTGCCATCAGTGACAAATACTCACAGTGGCTTCTACCTCCAATGTGAAAACAATGTAACAACAGAATGGGTTTTTTTAGACAGGATTTATAAGCTAGGAAATCTCACTAGAAGCAAACATGGCAGGCAGATATTGTCTTCAGTCTGTGATGCAACCTTGAACAAACTCAAGAATTTATGCCCCCTCTCCCTTTTTTTTCCCTGTAGACCCTGGCTTATGGTGATATGAACCACGAATGGATAGGTAACGAATGGCTGCCCAGTCTGGGTTTACCTCAGTACCGAAGTTATTTTATGGAATGCCTGGTAGATGCAAGGATGTTAGATCACCTGACAAAGAAAGATCTGCGCGTGCACTTAAAAATGGTGGATAGCTTTCATCGGTATGTTGGCATAAAGACTACACCTATAGAGATGTTTGTGTGTCTGACGTAGTGCTCAGTGCTGCACAGAGTAAAAACACTTACTTTCTGTTGTTCTGGCATGGAAAACCACACAGAAAAGTGAGTGCCAAGTGTCAGAAAGCTGAATTGAGAGAGATTCCTTCAGTGATAGCAACCGCATTGCAATTATGCCTCTCAAAACTAAGATAAGGGTACAGATAAATTTCATAATGAGTGGGGAACCATTAATATATAAAAAAAGCCTTGACAATACAGAAACGGTAATAATTTATTAAGTGGTTTAAAGTATCAGAAAATGGTGGACTAAGATTTGAAGCCCTGAGATCTCATAATAATGAAAAGCTATTGTATGTAGCACATAAAAGCTGTTAACAGTACAAGCAAATTGACAGTTGCTCAGGTTACCTAGGGATATAGCCAGGAAGCTAAATTGGAAATATGGAAATAAAGGCATTTAGACTTTAGGGAGAGTGATGTTTATGTGACAAGAAGCGGATTTTTTTTTTTATCTACTGTCTAATTTGTCATTTTTCTCAGGCCTGATTTGACAAAGCATTTCACGACTTGCAAGGGCTGACCTTTTCTGAATACAATTTTTAATGTTTTGGGTTTCTTATGCTAGAACATTTATTCAAACATACTCATTTTGGTTTTGTCCATTTCATTTTTGAAGTCTGTGGAGTTTTTTTAATGGTTTTGCTCTCCCCTCTGTCCTCAAGATTTGCTACATGGGCACCATGAAACACCTCATGTGAAATGTAGGAAATATACATCCTACATATGTTCCCATCTTCAAAATTATCTTTATTAACTCTGTAAATGTTTCTCTTTAAATAACAGAACAAGCTTGCAATATGGAATCATGTGTTTAAAGAGGTTGAATTATGATAGAAAAGAACTGGAAAAGCGAAGAGAAATGAGTCAGCATGAAATAAAAGGTGATAGTTCCTGGGAATGAATACTGGGATGTTTCTTCTTTGGAAGCTTAACACTGTTGACCCCTTGCCATGCCATTTTAGCAAAGCATTTCAGCATGTGCTTTAAGGAAAACTAACATAAGTCCATTTATCTTCAGAGCACAAAGCATCTCCTTAAGTTAGGCACAGTTAAGTACTTTGCTAAATCGGGGCTGCAATTCCAAATGGCAGTTTGATACATACATTTTGCTAAATTGGATTTTGGGGCCAGATCTTATCCTAGCCTCTTTCAGTCTCAGAAGTAGAAGGTCAAATGGCCTGCAGATCGATGGGACGTGCTGGGGGCAACATTGGGAAATCAGAGCACTCAGGACCCTAACATTGTGCTCCCACTTTTGAAAACCTTTGCCTTTGATTTCTTCCTTCAAAATGTGTAGCTTAGAAAACGTTGCTTGGAGGGGTGGCCACTGAGGCAGTTGATTAGTATATCAGAATAGTTCCTAACAGAACTGACCTTATTAGAAGATTTAACAGCTGATTTAAAAGTATTTTTTCTGTGCAAAGCTCTCTAGAGCAGTTGCAGGCTCACTGCGTGGTTCCTTTTATATATAACTATTAGGGTGGTGGGTTTTTTTTCCCGTTATCAGAAGTGAATCCTTTGATTGCTTTAAGCATTTCCAGTGGTAGAGACTGACAGCAGTTAATACTTCTCAAGCACAATGCTGATTGGAAGAGTTTAAAAGAAAAAGGATTTAGAAGGAGTAATAGCTAAAGTGAAAGCATGCATTTGCTCAAGGCAGACGATGGCATGCACTAAAGCAAAGACTTTGACTTGGATGTGGAGGCATCAGTGTCAGTCAGCCTGAGTGAGTGTAGCTGGAGACTGACATGGAGGAATTGGGTATTGGTCTCAAATTCTGGTGTTGCTTCAGTACTGGTCACCACTAGGACACAACTAATAGCCATAGCCACCTTCACTCTGTCGTGCATTGGTCAGTTAGTAACAGTCCCCGGTGGGATTTGGTCTCGGTGATCCCTGGCTGCCACGCTGTGTTTCAGCAGATCCTGACCCCAGAGCCTGGGATGTTCTTGGTCAGGAGATGGAAAATGCCTGCTCCTAGAACAGCTACATTAGCTGGACTTCTAAGGGTCCAGGAAAAAGCCTGAGCACATACTAATGCAAAAGTCAGTATTACGTTTCCCACTTGCAAGTATAAAGCTCAGCATAAGCAACTTCCTTTTAATCTTATGGGCAGGGTAGGATACTTCTTTTATAATAGTCAAATCCTCAAAAATGGTTTTCTAGCTCGTTTTGTTGCCTTAGCTTTATAATTGACATGGACCTTAACAGCTCAACCAGCTTTCAACTAAAAATAGTTTTAGTCTCTAAAATTGTGAACTCATCGTTTGCTTTATGGCATGTTATAAAATGGTAGGTGCTGACCTGACTCTCAAAATGTTTAATCCAAAACTCTCAAGTGAAATCTTGAGGAATGGATATTTATCCTGTGCCCTTGCACTGCTAAACTGTAAAATCTTGCCCAAGAATTGAAAAGGTTATCAGTAAAAGGCGGGAGGAATTGCATTCCGGAGATACCCTCTGCAGGCACCTTTCTCCTTTGGAAACATAATTTAGAAAAAACATGTAACTTGAAGGAAGCTAAAATCCCACAGTTGCTCCCACACCTTGAGTTTGAACAGGAGATATTAAGGGTATATGAATAGTTCACTGGCATTCCTCATTTAAGAAATAAAGCAGTATGACATGCACAGTTTGGAAGTTATCGGGTGTCTGGAGACTGAACCAGTGTTATGTCCTTACAGATGTGCTGGTATGGAGCAATGATCGAGTCATACGCTGGATACAAGCCATTGGCCTGCGAGAATACGCAAATAATATTCTAGAAAGTGGTGTACACGGTTCACTTATAGCACTGGATGAAAACTTTGATTACAGCAGTTTAGCTTTATTATTACAGATTCCAACACAAAACACCCAGGCAAGTCTGCTCATGCTACTTCTGCTTAATCTGTACCCATTATTGCCTTTTATTCATCGTCAACTGTTTTAATTTTTTACTTTGGTATCTCTAGGCACGGCAGATCCTTGAGAGAGAATACAACAACCTTTTAGCACTAGGAACTGAAAGACGACTTGAGGAAGTAATTAATTTTATTTTCAGTATTTATAAAATATCACAGTAAAATATAAAAATTAAATTGAATGCATGAAGACATGTTAATTTGTACATTGTTAAAAAGAGTCAGTTAGAGCTTTAAGAAAAAATTAGAAAATGCCAGTCAAGGTTTTTAAAGTAATCTCAGTATGGCTACATATTCATATCATTTTGGATGCTAAATTTGGCACTGCACTCTTACCTTAAGATGAACATTTTCCATAGAGGAAACACGCAGAAAAGAGTGGAAGCTTCACTGGCCAGAGCAAGTCAGGGTGGGGGAGGGATGTCCGTGCAACCTATTCTTTAGAACACTTACAGCCTTTCTTTAAAAAAACAATGAAAGAAGATAAGTAGATTTTTGGTGGGTTTTGTTTTGTTTTGTTTTCTTCACAGTTAATCAATATGTAATAGAGTTGGATTTGGGGCAGTTATCTAGGATGGGGAATCTCAAATCCACCTATGGAAAATATTCATTTTAATGTAAGAGTCCAGTGCAGAAATGTTCAAGTCTTGGACTTCTGCACGTGAGGAAGAATAACACTTTTAAGGAATTGCTGAAAATGTGAGATGCCTATGAATTCTGCACATGCACATGAGTGTTTAATTCTTTATAAGCACTTTATGTAAGGCTCCTAGTGCAATAACAAACTACTGCACTTTCTGTCACTGTATTTGGAAGAGATCTGACTTTTAAGAAAGTTCTACTTTAGCTAATACTAAAACCTCCTGCTATATCGAGTCAGAGATATAAGAAGAGTTTTCCACCCTAGCATTTAATGTTTCTAAAGCCTGTACTTTTACAAGAGCATCTCAAATGCATTGCAGTTACTGGATGCAGTAACAGAGCAGGGTGGTTGTTGTGGAATATATTTGTCAGTCGGAGAGGCAGCAGACAGCACAATAATTAATAAAAAAAAAATTCATTTTGCTTTATCAAATACAATTCTGTGTCTTGACAGAGCGACGACAAGAACTTCAGACGTGGCCCCTCCTGGAGAAGACAGTTTCCTCCACGTGAAGTTCACGGGATCAGCATGATGCCGGGCTCCTCGGAAACGCTGCCGGCTGGGTTCAGATTAACCACCACATCAGGGCAGTCGCGGAAGATGGCGACTGATGGTATGCAGTCATTTCTGCACTTACTGTTGAAAAGCAAGAAGCTTATTCTAGCATGCTAAATTGACTTTTAGTGCATGTCTGTCTGGCACCAGAACAGCTGCGTTCACCTAACTAGGATGAATGGAATCTGGGAGAGTTGAATTAGGAAATGGAAAAGCACTGATGTGGCAAACTATTGTTTTTTTCAGGTTTGCTTCAGTTTGTCAGTGTTTACTTCAGAAAAAAAAAAAAGTAATCTAGCCACCCTAGACTGCACAGAAAACATTCAGAGAGAAGAATTAATTTACTGATCTAAGATTGCATATATTATCTAAGCAAACGTTTCAGCTCATTAGCCTCTCTCGCAGGCGGAGGGTATTTTAGAGAATGAACTTAGAAAGGGCTATCACCTTTATTTTCCTATTTGACTTTCAAACTAACTAGCGTAGCCTTGAGCATCAAGTAACTCAAGTTGTTAACAATTAGCAACAATCAGACGGGTATTGTAGTTAGCAAATACTGAATTTCAGGTACTAATTGAGTTACTATATACCAGTCTTAATTTTCTCTGGAAATCTTTTAATTTCTAAAAGATGCACTAACTCAGCAATGATTGGAAAAGTAACAAGCAAATCATAATTCAAAAATGAATAAAATTTAAAAATCATTGTAAGAGGGCTGGGAGAAGGGACAAATCCCATTGCAGCTATTCCTTCAGGTATATGGGTGATAAAGCCACGTACACCTACCTGAAGTTCTGAAAAGTACCAGTACACAGGTTGGCCCATTTCAAACACTGCTGTGAATTTCCTCATGAGAGGATTTAGGTCTATGAATAGACTTGTCTCAAAGTAATTTAATACATTGCTTGTAGAAATTACATTCTATAACTCTTCAATGAACTTGGTATGACAATATTGCCATCTAAATTCCATTAAAGCCATCTAAATTCCATTGAAGTTTCTCACCTTTAAAACCAATACTTTATAGTTGCAATTATAGATGGAATAATTTACTGATTGCATCACTGAATTCCATTGACTCCACTGCTCATGTGCATGCTTTGCTTTGAATCCTGCACTTTTTGACAATGATGAAGCTCTAAGACAAGAATCCATTCCAAGGCAAATTCCATGTACAAATAAAAGCAGTAGCTCCCTGGGCGCTTCCATGGCCCACTTTCCTGTACTAGTTAAGAACCGTAAAAACATTCATGGATTTCATCTTCTAGCCATGCTATGATGGAGAACATATTATTCCCATCTTACAGACGAGGAACTAAGGCACAAGGGAGATTTAGTGATTTACTTGAGGTCTTCTGGGCAGTTTGTTATTGAGCTGGATACTGAACTCAGTAGATGTAAAGGTTGGTAGCTTTGAAGACCTACATCATCATCCAGGATTTGGCTTCCTATCTCCCAGTGCTAAGAACGCTATGGTATTTAAACAGCATAATAGGTACAGTATTAGGACTTTCAATAAAATAAAGACAAAATTGAGTTTTAAACTGTATTCACTTAAGACAGATTTCAATAGTACACCAGACATGAAGAAACTTTGAGCTCTGAACTAGACCTTGCCCAGATCATGTCCTAGAAAGCCACAGAGCAATTTAATAGCCATCCTTCCAGCGGGAAACAAACTGATTTATTTTCTTCATGATTCTAAAGAGGTTCTGGTTTGTTTCTTTTTTTTTTGCAATTTGCAGTTGCTTCATCACGACTGCAGAGGTTAGACAGCTCAACAGTTCGCACATACTCATGCTGACAAGGCCTAACAAAGAAGCCAGCACTGAATTGTTGTGAGTATTCATAAGGGGCCATCATGAAAGCTCTTTATAACTGTATACTACACCAAATATTCTTTGGCATTATTCAAGCAAGAGCCAGCATGGAGCAGAGGACCTAACTCAGACTCAGTAGGGTGGTCATTTGATCATGACAACAGTCTCAAGCTCAGTCCAGGAGACGCTACACTGTTCTTTTCCCCATCTCAAACAGCAAGTTCTTTCTGCTGAAACCACTTTTGCAGATAAGACAAAAGTTTTCAGACAACTCTGTTCAACCATAATGTATTTTGTATGCTCTCAAACTTAAAGCTAGAATTGGGAAGATAGCAGTAAGCACAAGAACTGAATTTAATTTGTGAGAACTTGAAGTAATTCTACCAGGAGCTATGGAGAGAGGAAAAAAAAAAAAGCTAGTAAAGCAGAAGAGATTTACTTTCGTTGTTTGTTGTTTGTTCTTTTTTTCGTTTGTTTTTTTTTTTTTTAATGAGAAATATGGCTCAATTTAGAACAACAGGTAGCTGCAGAAAGATAGAACAAAACTTCTTCTATACAGAAAATCTTCCAAAGTTATCTATTACAGAGATTCTTGCACTTCTCAAATCATCCAGAATTGACCAGTGGCAAACAAAGGACATTCTGAGCTGAATGCAGCTTTGGATCAAATCTAGTACTGGAATTCATGTTGCATCTCTCACCACTTCTCTTTTTAATATGGCTATGAATCTCACAGATTCACTTTCCCAGAGTTCTGTGGAAATACACTGTTTTCTGCTACATCACAAGTTTTGTAAAAAATACTACCATGATGAATGCTTTCATCAATATGGCACCATTTCATGCTAATATTTTCTCAGTAAAACAGTTTTCCATTTAGTTATTCAGGGGATTGTAGGGGAAAGAATATTTGGAGATCACCAAAACCTCAAAAGGCATGAAACATGCTTTGATAGCTGTTACATATTGTAGGCAAGACATGCCAAGATCTGCAAGAAAGTCCTTTTTTTTAAGATTCCCAAGACTGGGAGAGGCTTGGGGCCATTGACACTTTACTAATTCTGAGCATGTTCATAAAATGCTTAGGAATAGCAAATGTTATCAGTGGAACACATAGATTGTTCAGGATCCTACTGGTGACATGAGCCTTACTTCATAGATCTTCAAGAGACTGCAAAGGGTATAAAATCTTAATCTAGTCAAAAAGCTATCTTTTCATGCTACCACCAAAAAATAAGCACAGGATATTTTATTTTTTCTAAAATAGGTAAGTTTAGCAGCTGGTCCTACAAAGATGAAGCATGTAAACTATAGAAATCCTTTTATGTGTACGTGTAGGTATAGATTAGAGCTCGGTGTTATGTCAGTGAAGTCAATGACAGTACTCTCACTGGGTTCAGTGGGGTAGAAACTGATAGCAGAGATGCTTGTCTTTTTTCCTAAAGCATGAGCAAGAAATTAAGTTCAAACACCAAGCTATCTATTAGGCCAACGGTAAAGTGCCAAAGACATGAGGTGATATTTTCCAGTAGGTTTGAAGAGCGCAACAAGGGCAGAAATTGAAAATTGTTATGTTAAGAGAAATTAATTTAAGATTATTCAAACTGTTTATTCCCACTGTATTCAAAAATTGTCTAAAAATTAGTAATCCACAAACAGAAGTAAGGTGGCAAACTTTGCTGGCACTGTACCTATATGAGGGTTATGTATTTTGAGCAAAAAGATGTGTATACAAAGTTATACAAGCTATACAAGTTAACTTCAATTTCTATAGGAGTATTTGTAGTGTTTCAAGTACCAGTGATGTGTATCATGACGGTACTTGCTGCTTGTCCACTATTATGCGAATTACGTTCTAATCTTAAATGCTTGAGCGCTCTATAAGAATATCAAAATTAAATAATCAAAATTGTAAAGGCTAATCCATGAGGATGACTGACACTAATATAATACTATTTTTTTAAAACTTACCATATGCTCCTTTTAGAGAAGCAACAAGGTGGTGTGAAGAGAACTTTGGTATATGCATTGCTCATAAGTGCAATTTCAAAACGTCATGCAGGTTAGAAACCAAACAGCAAGTTAAAATAATTTTGGTTTCCAGTAATTATATACATATATATATAAAATATTATGCAGGGAAATGACCCGAATCTCAAGGACGAATGGAATAAAACCAAAATTTTGTGATCACAGTTCCTGACTAACAGTTTCTTCAGGGAAGGAACTGATTGATACTTGGACAAAAGAGATTACTCATTTCAACGTGCCTCCTGACATTTTCCAGATCCAGGTCAGAGAGAGAGCCAGGCTTGTAACACCTTGCCAAGAACACATCAGTATCTGTGTTACTCCGGTGACTAAACTGTCTGAATGCATAGAATCAGAGACTGACTCTATCTAAGCAGCAGAGGGGCCAGATAGCTGGGTGAGCTATCAAACAGCAGCAATAAAATAGATTTTTTTTTTAGTACTGAAGGGGAATATGCATCTGAAGAGCAGACTGAAGAGAGAGCTGTAAATAGGTTGCACGTGTAACAAATGAGATGGCCTGTGATCACAGCAGGCTGCAGATTCTTGCATTCTGCTATTCACCTTTCTTACAGAGAATGTCAAAGCATCTTATTTCAAAATAGCTTATGCCAACAATACCAATTAGGTGCAACCTTACAGTTTCTTACAGTGTTTCTTTACAACAGCTGAGTTCAATTCATATGCTTTCAAGTTGCATTTCAGGTATTTTTTTTAAATGTTTGTTGAAACCACCAAGACAAGCTACCAGAAACCATGAACTGACATTCTCAGAACAGTTACAGGAGCATATTGTGCACAGCCCAGTTTGAGTGCACTGTCCTGATCAGAAATGTAAGAACATTTAAGACTGCTGGTGTCTGGCTATTTAATCTTACAAATAAGTTTACCATAGACCACATGGGATGGGTCAAGCTTTCTGCTGCGGTGGCTGTATGTTGCCCAGCTGAGTACCTGCAACGCCATTACACAGCCAGTGGATTTGGCAGTCACTGTCTAAGATTTCCCAACATTCCTCTCTTATGAAATACTTGTCACCACCAAGTCAGAATGCTGAGCGACAACAGTTTCATTGCCACAGGCTGGGGCAATAGAACATGCTAGTTTCACTTTTCTTCTAACGAAATGTCAAAGTGGGGGATTTGGTAAAATCAAATATGTACTTTCTTAATGAAGGGTTTCAAAGAGGATTTGTAGAGACAGATGGAGAAGAGTTCCAAAAAGATGTGAATGATCATCTGGAAACAGCTGGTCCATAGCAAATAAATCATCAGGGTGAAAAAGGTAAATGCTGTCAAGCTGCAGTGAAATAGGAGAATCACAAAGTACATCAACAAGGGCTATAAAATGTGTGTTCAACCTTGTGCCAAACAGAGAAAGGTCTCCAGATGCAGGAAACTAAGCCCACTGCTGAATCAAAACATCAAAACAACTGTAAAACGAACATAAGCAGGAGTTTGTTTCAATCTAGGAAAAGAATCAGTATACATTAGTAAAAGAATAAAATGCATCATTAATAGATTTATGTTGCAGATCTAAAATGAAACAACAAATGCATGTGTCTCTGAGATCTTCTAAACTCATGTTTTAGTAAAACATGCGATAGTTTGCTTAGTGCTAAAATATTTTCTGGTGTCATTGCATCCTAGACCAAATTAGAATCAAAGAATCTTGCTAATTAATGTTTATTTTTTTCTCTTAGATGTCATCTCTTTCTTCTACTTTACCTGAAGTGCACTACCACTACTTAGGAAAAAGAGCATTTAAACTCTCTGCAAGAACAGGGTAATAGGGAAGAGAACAAGTAAGATTTATTAGACAAACAGATATGTTGTTCCTTTCATGTATTGGTTAGTTTAAAACAAGAATTAAAAAATACCTAAATTACTATTAAAAAACAGAAAAACAAAACCTCCCCCTTTCCTCTCAGCATCTCTGTCATCAGAAATTTGGCAGTAGTGCACATCCAAAGCTTTTCTCAAATGATGTCACTCATTTTTACATTGTTCCATCTGTTTTACTGTAAAATACTAGACATTTACGTATTTACTGTGTATGTATTTCTTTTAAAATGTGTAAGTCTTATGTAAATGGATATAAATATGATTTTTTAAAAATAAAATCTATGGTACATGGGTCTCAGTGCAAACATTTGACAATACAGTGTCAATAATACTGTTTGTATCTTTCCATTCCACCATTTTTACAGTTTTTGGATTGTAACAGTCAAATGAATATGTTTAGCAGAGTTAGAAGCTTCAACATGTTCCTACTGAGAAAATCTGTCAATATTTAAAGCTGAACACCTGCCTCTGATGATGTATAATAGAATGACATAACCTGGAACTGGAGCCAAAATGGACCTCTAAAGACAAAATGAAAATGTCAAATATCTGTAGAGAAGCTCCATGATGGCTCACTTCTTAAAAACAAACAAATAAACCCAGAAGAACTGTTTACAAGAAAAGAAAAAAAAAAAGCAATTTAATAAAACATGATTTATACAAAAAATAAAAACTTTCTTCTATGTTACCTGCGGACCAAGAAGAATCTTGCTTTACCAAGAGCCACCTTTTCGTTCCAGGATCTTCAGACACCAGCCAGCATTGGAAAATTAGTATTTGCATAAAATCAGATTCTCGTTTCCAGATATATTTGACAAAGAAAATGAAAGAAAAGAGAAGCCAACCCCCACCATTTCTTCATTATAACAGGGCATTAGACAGGCTCCTGTCTAACATTACGCTTTTAGCCAAGACGGCCTTGCTGAGACTTCACAGAAGTCAGTTTTATCAGAGGAAATAACTGAAAGACAGAGTGATTAATATATAGTGTATAAAAGTTTAGAAGAGCAACTATTACCTGCTGTGGCTTTATTTGGTGGTGTTATTGTTGTTTATTCTTTGTTTAAATGGGAAGTTTCAAAGTAAGACCTACTTAATAGTCATTTACCTATTTGCTATTTTTCTGCTGCTTGATCTTAGCTCAAGACCTGTCTTTTAGTTATTTCTTTCAGCAGTTTGAGCTGCAATGTTTGCACGTACATAAACATTTGTTTTGTCTATTTTCATTTGGCAAACTTCAGTCAATCAGATGGTGAAAGATTTTTCTCCCCCAATGTCAATAAAAAAAAGAATTCAGTGCTATTTGTGTTGATAAGTCTATTAAGCTTGGTATGTAGTAGCATTAAAACAGATGAATGCCCATAGCTAAGCACAAGCACATTTTGCCACAAACAGGTGAGTTACGATGGATTTACTGGTCAGAAACTGCCACGAGAGGGAGCACCGAACTAGCTGATGGGTGCGACAGGACGGCTTTGGGTTAGCACACAGCTGTATGAACACGGCTCTTCTGCGTACAGTTCCTTGGGCTTAACCGACATCGTTGCCGATGTTCCTTCTTCTCCTCCCTCGACCTCCTTTTGGATTATTTGAGTCCAGAATGTCACGAAGTAAAGAAATGCAAACATCATTTTCAGTGGCTGCAGTATCAATTGAATGCACTTCCCCTTGTAAACGCCAGCTCCTATTTTACAGAATCTCTTTTTCAGCCTGCGTTGTCACACCTCACGCTCACGTTCAGGGGGCAGAGGGGAATGAGGTGTGTTGGGGAAGAGAATGAGCAATATCTTGCCACCAAAACTGCAGGTATCCTGCCTTAGGAGTACATTACCCTCAAATTGTTTATTTCCACAGTGAAGAAAACAGATCAGAAAAATTAAAAATATATTTTTAAAAAGAGTATTATCATGACTTCAGTTTTGATCTAAGGCTGATATAGACAAATCTTCTAGTACGTCCCCATCTCCCCTATACAAGCTGAAACTCTCGTCAGCTAGAAATTGTGGTTATGCTAAATGTTATGCTAAACGTTGGCTCTGACCCTTTCAAGACACTGTGATGAATTATTACACCAACTCTTCCAGTCAAGATTCAATAACTCCCTGACCATTCAAATCTACTCGCTTGCCTCTCTCTAAAAACAAAATTAAGAAAATCAGTGCTCTCCTATCACTGGTTAAATGGGCTTATTCTTCCTTGATGGGATAACCAGGTTGCTGGGCAGCACTAGCACTGTGCATAAGAATGACTACTCCTTCTCCCTTTCTCCAGCTGGGCACAAAGCTAAAGCTGTAGACAAAGCATTCTGCAATCACAGCTCCTCAGCAAAAGGCTCCTCTGGAAAACAAAAGCAATGTCCATGAAACAACTATTTTTCCATGCTGTACTGCTTCAAGAAGGTGGCTTTTTTTGTCTGGGTTTTATGAATGCTGATGAATGAGACATTTGGCATTTCTGGAATGTACCAGTACAAGGGCAGTAGCAGAGTGTGTACACTTGACCGCTCTGCCTCTCTCATATCCCAGTCTTGATCTTAAATAATTCCTTCCAAAACAGAAAGAAAAAAAAAAAAAAAAAAAAAAAAGAAAAGAAAAGGAAAGAAAAAGGAAAAAAAGAAAAAAAGCAGCTCAGGCTTCCTCAGAAAGCAGAAATAAGTTATTACAAACATTTGTCATGGATAGACTTTAAGAATGCTAACTTTTCAAGGTTTTCACAAACAGTTCAGATGACAGGTAATTGTTTCTTGTCAATATTAATATGAGCAAATAGTCCCTCAGAAAGGTAAGTGCCTAAATATCCATTACAAAATTTTTTTTGTCTTTTAAAGTCTGATATTAATTCTCTCTTCCTTAAAATATAGCCCCAAACTAGAAAACAGGCTACCTTTCCTTACAAATGGAGAAACTGGTGTAGGAACATGAGATGTCATTGGGAAAACTGTACAAGACCTAGGAAATTAATCCTCCTCTCCTACATCCTGTTGCAGTATCTTTACTAGAGGGCTTGTGCGCTGATTAGTTTCCCTCCACTGCTTCTGCAATTAAAACATGATGGCTGCAGCCACGCTAACTACACCGAACATACACAACTTAATGTCTCAGCTTTCATTGTACAAAGAAAGCGATGGCCATGCACGTCGTGAATGCGCCAGTTTTTCTGTGAAAATTGTAGTTTCTCACTGATTTAAAATACCCATGAGTGACAACTCCCATGATTGCTCTCTTGCCCTGTAGCTGTTCAGCACAGGCTGCTTAGTTGTAGCATTATGAAACCGAAAAATACTCAGCACTCTCTGCAAGGCACTCCATTATTTGGCATGGGCCTCCTATTAAAGCTTTGGTATTTGGATAATCTATCCAGAAGAAAACAGTATCTTCAACTAACTGCAACTTATGTAAGTATTTCAAGAAAGTTATCAGGACATCTCTGAGGAGCAAAATTCCTCCCACATATAAATCACTAACATGTATAGTTAGCTTATCTACCATAAAGCATCATTAGCCTTTACTCAGTCTTTAAATGCTTTAACTCCCTGTTCAGGTTGCGATTTTCAACTAAATCAAAGAGCTGAGCAGGGCGGCTACCTTATAGAATCGCAGAACTGTTTAGGTTGGAAAAGACTTTTAAGATCATCAAGTCTAGCTGTAAACTTAGCACTGCCAAGTCCACCACTAAACCATGTCCCTAAGCACCATGTCCACACATGCAATTATTTCGGAAAAAACAAGTACAGCACAGACTGAAACTAGGCTGTTTTATTAGATGACTGTATGACCTGGTTCAAGACAGCTGGCTCAGCTACATGCAGTCCCCAGTGAAAAAACACATGGACTTTTTAATTATTTCCTATAGCACTGGTAGAGCTCATTGACTCTACAAAAAGGTCACAGGCACAAGGCAACATCAGGGTATGGCTCACGTTAATCAGCACCTCTGTACCACCTTTTAGCTCCTACATCAATCTGCTGATTTATTTTACCACTTAGCAGTGCTGCCATCCTTACTTCTACCCAAGAGGAGGTAATAGTATTTCTGGACTCTTTTGAGGACACACTGCATTAGCAAAATATGTCATGACTTAACTTCTACCTTAGCTTAGCCTAAGTACAGAATCTGTCTTTTATACAATATAATCTGAACTGCATATTGCTTACTGTTTCTTCCTCTAGAAAGCATTGCTGAGTTTGAGTAGCTTCTCTGCTTTTAAACTTTTCTGTGAACATGTATTTTTAAGAGGAATTTTATACTTATTGTTCAGTTAAAACCCTGCAGCTTGAGAAGTAATGCATTTAGAGAGCGTATCCTCCAACCCCCAGTTTGTTGAGAATCCTGTAAGTATTTTGAAACGGACTATAAAGTCAAGAATGGGCTACCTGGTAGCTTTATTTGCTAAATTTCTTGGTTATCTCAGCGAGCCTGAAACATCCAATTATGTCAGCAAAAGCAGATTCTGGTTATACTTATCATAAGTGATACAAACTATAACAATAAAATTACCAGAAAATGCAAAGAGTAAATGCCTGCCTTTATTTAAAAAACACAGGTTTTATTGAATATTATTATGGACAAATCAAGATGTTCATAGATTTTAAAGCCAGAAGTGATCTATCATTCTGCAAAAAAGACATTTCAGAAACTTACTGAGTAAAAAAATTAGAGGAATCTAATTTATAGCAGAAAGACTTAGGAAAAAAAAACAAACAGTGGAATCAATAAAACTAATTTAAAAATTTTAAAATTTATAAAAATTTAAAAGACATAAAGGCTTACAATTTACAAGTGAGGACAACTTACGTCTGCAATAATTTTCACATTAGAATTCCTATTGATTGCTCTCCTCAGTTCATGACTTACCTTATGTAAGCTGTTTAGCCAAATTCAAGTTACTGGTCACAAGGTACAATACTGGATTGAAATGCAAGGTTACATGACATCATATGAAATAATCCAGTCGCTCCTTCCCTTTAAGGCTATATAAATGTATGAATTCTGTTTGCAATTCTTAGCAATCTTAATATCCACTATATAATGACAACATTCAGAGACTTTATTATGTGTCATTGGCTCTGACGATATGGTAAAGAACACAGTAACGTTACTGAAGTAAAAAAAATTAGTCCCAAATGATTACCAGTTTTATAATGTGGACTTTCCTAACAGAAAGTCTCTTCGTATACTTCAGTAACTGACACATTTGTTAGCAACCTATTATCCCATTTTATTTTTCTTTAACACTTCTTCAATGTGTTTAAACACAGTAGCATCTTCAATGGTCGGTGTTATCTAAAAAGGAAGAATACACAGAAGCATGTGATAGTAGATGGCTGTTCTTCAACAGTGAGACAGAATTTAATCCAGAAAATCTTCTAAATCCAGCCTTCAAAACCAATCAAGAAAAAAGTATCCGGAAAGCTCTGGAACATGAAATTTGGGTAAGAAACAGTAGAAATAAACCAGAACGTACTACCTGGTGTCATAGACCAGTTGCAGAATGGTCTAGAGAATCAAAACCATGATGATGTGTCTTTGGCTGTGCATGAGTGCTTAATTCATTAAAGTGTACATTTCCAACTTACCTTATATGGCTTTCCACTGACAAGTGCAGAAAGAGCTGAACGTGGTATCTTGCCAGAGCGTGTTTTTGGGAGCTGTTTCACAAACACTCCCTTCTGGAAAGCTGCTACTGGACCAATGCTTGTTCTAACTCGCTCAACAATCTCTTCCAAAATCTCCTCCTCTTCTGTCTTTACACCTAGTAAAGAAGTGCATATCCTTTAACCTTTCTGGGACTTCGCAATCTTAGTAACATGAGTAGCAGCGAGCTCTCACCTTCTCTCAGTACACACAGCGCAAACGGAACGTGTCCTTTTAACGGATCCTCCTGGCCCACAACAGCACAGTCTGCCACAGCGTGATGGAAGAGAACACACTGAGGGACAGAAAACAAAACTAAACTGAACTAATAATAACTGAACATTTCAGTTAAAAAATTCCATAGGCACGGACATAAAAAATAGATTTATTTCTTACATTTTGACAGGAAAAAGTATTTAGTCAGTACACCTCAGGATTCCAATTACACATGTTGCAGATGCACATGTGTGTATACTTTCATACACACTTATGTATAGTTTTCAAACAAACGTAAGAAATAAAAGCTGTGGCAGCACAAGACACAGAACAAAGCAAAGGTGATTTCCTTACAGCTTTGGGAAAGTATCACATCTTTGTTTTTGTTAGTGAGATCCTTGCTGGAACAAATAACATTAGTCTAATGTTACAAATAACGTGGAATTAAGTGTGGGGGGTAAGGACCAAAACCACAGAAGGACTCCTACTACAGGGGTGTAAAGTCATATCAGTTCATTCTCCCTGACTCCCGTCTTTTTCATTCTTTGCTGCACAAAGGCATAGTTTCAACCAAAGCCAAATACAGGCTCAACCTCAGCTTGAAGCCAGCCTAGTTCAGCTCACTCTCTTGGAAACATTAAGTCTCAGCCTCCTTAGACCAAAAAGGGAATAAAACAAGAGTCTCCTCCTTCCTACTACACGCTTACACAATTATACAAGTAAGGGACAATAGCAGTAACATCTTAAACTCTCTTTTAGGAAAAAAAGTGAGAGATTCTCTTTTCTTTCCAATTAGCCAGCTGAAGGTTCTCACTTCCAGGAAAAAAGTCACCAGGATGTCTCAGTACATACTGAGAAGTGTGTCACTAAGTCTGGGACAAAGTTGGACTCAAGATAACAGCAGTTGTGAATCCACTTCTAAAGCAACTGGCTCTTTTCATGTAGTTATCAGTGTCCCCTGGGGCATCCTGGTGTCAACAGCACTTTCAACACATCCTCTGTACTCAACCACAAAGAGGACCTAACACAACACAAACCCTACACAAATGCCACCCAGAGGTCACATAAAGTGACTGCGCTTATTAATTTATTTGTGCATACAAGGACTATATGTTTGCCAATAACAGATCTTCACATACTGTGTTGTCAAAATCAAAGGCAATGGGATGACTGAAAGGAAGACTAACTAAAAGAAGTTTTAAGAATAAAGGCTTTTTTTTTTTTTTTTTAGTAGGAACATGAAATTTGCATTGGCTACTCACACAACGGTGTGAGCATGAGGAAGAAGACAGGAAAGGTAAAGAGAAGAGAGAAGAAAAAAAGCCTGAAAGAAGGAAAAGCTGAATCACTGCTCTTCCAATTACAAAAGGAAGGCTCTTGTGTGACCTGGTTTTGAAACCAATGGTGGAAGGAACAATTCGAAGGGTCTCCCATAATCCATCCTATATGCAGATCTGACCATCCTTAAGATTCGTAGTCAACCCAGGAAGAAGAAACTGGCTCTCTGTGGCATGGTCACTACAACACAGACCGAGTAGCTTTTAGCAAAATAAATCTGCACAAAGTGTTTGCTGCATATTTTGTTCAACAGAAGCTATACTCACTTCACAAACTACAATCCCAGAAATGTCACATGCTACAAAAAAGCAAGTGAGAAATACTTAGCATGATATTAGAAGCATGCTCTATCAAAGCACAAAAGCACAACCATTTATACACACCTTTTGAAACTGTAGATTTTTCACAGTAATGAAACAGGATGTGCACAAGCCGTATTTAGAACAGCAAATGCAACAGCCTGTTAGTTCTGGCTGGGCTCATCCCAGAACTAGAAGGACAGAAGAGTGTGATGCAAAAATGCTGAAGCTAAATATACACAAGGGCGTTTGAATTCAGATGCAGTCTACTTTGTCCAGAATTCATTGTATCCAAACTGAAAAATCATACAGGAATGAATCTTGTGCAACTCCAAATCTCCATGGTATTTCAATGCATCACACACACCCATGAGCTTCAGTCACTTCTAGTCCAGAGCCTCAATAATGCCCTCCATTTCCTTCTATAAATACCCGTTCTTTCCTGCTCTGACTTCTCAACTCCAACCACAGCAACTTGCTTGCAATAGGAGAAAAAATAAAAAAAGGAAAAAGTATTGAATTATGGAAAAGTAGACTAGTGAAGTCTACAACTAGAGGAACTGTGCTTTCCA
Organism: Tauraco erythrolophus; assembly: GCF_009769465.1. Lineage (NCBI taxonomy): Eukaryota > Metazoa > Chordata > Aves > Musophagiformes > Musophagidae > Tauraco > Tauraco erythrolophus. The sequence continues at coordinate 47,014,889 of NC_141468.1, read as the reverse complement.
TTAAAACATAGGAAGAAAAGCCTGCAGCAATCTGACATTACCGTCCATACCATAATTACCTATAAGGCATCAACAGGACCCTTACGGTGGAGATTTACGTGTTGCCAGCTTGTTTTGTAGTAGCTTGTTTGTGTCATTCCAGTCTGTCAATTGTTCATCAAATTCTTACATTAAGCTGGAATGTTCCAATCACTGTAATATATTTCTTTACCAGTCTATCCAAAATCTTATCAACATGCCTTTGACTTTGGGAGAGCTAATTTCAAATGACCAAAAGTGTAAATACTAATTTAAAAATTATCAAACTTTGTAAGACAGCTGAAAAGAAGAACAGAAAACAGATTCAGCACTAGACATTTAAAAATTGTTTAAAAGTAAGAAAAATCTCAAGAAAGTGTAACATCATTCCTAGAATGATCACTGGGCACAATGATGGACATCTAATGTGGCAGCAGACAGAAACTCCACCGTCAGGAAGGGAATTTCTCATGCTAAATTCCACAATTTCAAGTCTGTTGCCTCAGATGGGCAAGATTTGATTTGGGCTTTTTCAGAAAGAGGCCAGGCAAGCAGGGACACCACAGATGTACAGACAAAAGAGAGGGATGGAACACCACAAGCTGAGGCTACCATAATGGCTAACACTCACTGATTGGCAAGGTACACAGTAACACCTACACCACTGCAGTGAAAATAGAGTCCCAATGACACTAATAGATACCTTAGACAAAGAAATTAATTGTTTTAAAAATAATGTAGCTGAAATTCTTAGTCAAAGCACTAAGGAAAAACTCGTTAAGCTTGTAATGCAGCTATAATGTAAATGCAGAGCATATACTTGCTCAACAAGGTGACTGCCGCTTAATTAGATGGCAACTCAACGAACCTCTAATTCTGTATTTACTGATCTTACTGAAGAGCTAATTGTGGTCTTGTTAATGCTTTCCTGTTTAACTAGCAATTTGCTGTGCATGCATTAACACCACTATTGGTTCTTAGCTTTGTTCAAAAGGTGAATAGAAAAGCTTCTAGAATTTCGTAGTGATGAAACATTTTCAGTTTCTAGGGGAAAGACCTAACTAGCAGGGAGAAAAACAGAGATACTGAGCTTAGGACAATGGATACAAAGGTAATACAGTTGAGGAGGTGATTCAATTCATCATTTGTTATACTAGCTTCAGATTCAGCCTGAAGCGAAGAAACAATGCCCAGCTCAGCCCTTGAGCAGCAGAGCACTGAGGGGTGGGGATGACATTCCCTGTGGCGCTTTAGTAGAGCAACACAAATATACGACTTCAAAGGGAAAGAGTTTTAAGTGGACTGAACGCCACTTTTATGGCTTCATAGACCCAAGTCAGAGCAGCGGCTGGTTCAGTTCCCTGGCTGACCGATTCTCGGAAGATTACCTATGCTTATCTGAATTTGTTCATTTCTGTGCAATTACGATTTCTGCTATCCTAAGTTTTCTAGCCTTTAAAAAAATAGTCACTAGACTAATACACATTATAAAGCAAAAAATGACTCACAGATTACTTTGTGATTCAGTGAACGGTTAAATTCAGAGTTCTTAAAAGTGTATTTTTCCCTTGTACATGCCCAGCACACCTTTTCCTGTACTCCCTGAATAAGCAATTGATATGTCATCAGGGAAATCTGTAACTGGCAATCAATCACAGTGGTTCCCGAGAGGTGAGTGAACAATGATAGGAAATTCAGATACTATTATGAACTACACTATTGTCAACTTTTTGAGTTGCATGGGTATTACGTTAATGACTTTCAATTTAACAGCAGGGTTTTTTTACAGAAATTTTCATTGTTCATTTAGCACTGCTCATAACAATAAGAGACAAAACAACTCTCAAGAAACCGTGAAGGAAACTCTTCAAATAAAGAAAAAGCACTGAATGTGAGTCTATGTGAAAAGAATTCAGCCAACACCAAGTGCTTTAAAAACAAAACTAACAACTGTACTTGAGCAATAAAAGTTTCTACTCCTAAGTAACTACAGTAGTCGGTGAAACTACTTGGCACACTGACCCTACATTATCTTAATGTATTCCCAAATAAATACATTATCAGAGCTTAGAGGAATGCTTCCCATGCAACCATATTGCCCCTTAACTCCACCTTCAAATGTCGTATGACATCTGTATTATCAATTCCATGGTACAAACTGCATATTCTTGACTAAATTTATTATGGTCTTGGAAAGCACCTTAATAGGAATGACCTAAAACAACTCATGTTTTGGTTAAAAGTACCAATGGAAATGTGATCAAATAAAAGCAGACAGAAAACGAGATATTTTGTGAGATTTTCAGTCTCAGCTTTCTTCATTCATCTTTCACTCTTCTATTTTACTGTCAGGCAATGCTCACCTCTTCAATCGCGCCTGCTGAAATTCTGTGTCCAGCGACATTGATCACATCATCAGCTCGAGACAGGACATATAAATAGCCATCTTCATCCATATAACCTGCATCCATAGTATCATAATATCCCTAAACACAACACAACCAAAAATAAACTCAGAAATAGTACTAGGAACACCCATTCATTTCCTTTGAAACCAATAAATAAAACTGATTGTTTCAAATTAATTACATTTTTCATGCCTGAAAGATTTAATTCTGTAATATTTTTCACCATTCTTACGTCATAATATACCATGTAGCTCCCTTTCCAGAAAGGTTTTGTAGTCTTTGTTAAAAGAATACATAAACTTGGATTTTTTCCAACTCTGCTTTCTTTGATCCCTGACAGCTTGGAGTTGGATGCTGCCTGAATCTGCACAAGGAGAATGGAATTGTTACAATACAATGACAGTTGTCAAATTGCCCCTAAAGATACCCGTGTTTGCTGGATTCAAACATATACCATCATTATGATGTGAGTGCACACAAAAAATAATTTGCCTGATCAATTCACTCATCTACTTTTATTGAACCGAACCTTCATTTTGGACATTCACATAGGACCAACCTATCTATTTCTACAAGGAAAGGAGGAAGACAGTCCTTGGATAGTTCATCTGACAAGGAAACATAACATAATTCAGTAGGGAGCCTCCAATGTATCTACATGCACAGTGGGCAAGTGCATATTTTGGACTGATACTAAGTTAGAATGACTACATGTCAACAGCAGTAGTATATTTGAAGCTATGCTAATCTAAGGTTGCAAAGTTTATATCTTTTATTAGATTAAATGACAGAAACTGACTTTTATGTTCAGAAGCTTTGGGTTTACTGCTTCTGTTTCAGATCTTGAAAAAAACAAAACAAAACAGCGTGCCCAAAAGCTTGAAGTATGTATGAAGAAAGTTTTACCTTGAAATGTTTTTAATTCTGTATCACATACATCAAAGATCTCCCATTAAAATAAGAAATTAATTTTGTATGTTATCCAGTTTAAATCTAATATCATTAAGTTCTGCAGGATTACCAGAAGTTTATATGATTTTGTAATTCTTACTGGAAATTTTTGGAAATATAACTTCTGGAACATTTCCTGATTTTCCCAAAGACCTGAGAATGCTCCAGGAGGCAAAGGCAACCTTAAATTAAAACAAGCAGAGTGAAGTAGTTAGAAACACAGATAATAAGTACAACTCATGCTTTCCATTCATACCTTATATTCAGATAAATAATCATTGGCTATAGAATCAGAAACAAGTTCTGTTTAATAATATGCTGATAACAGATCAAAACGACCATATATTTGTTGTGATCACACGCATACAGCTCTGAACTGTATTCAGACATACCTTCCATACAACATAAGCATCTCTGGCATTCAGTAAAATAATATTTGGTTGTGTAAACACTATATACAGTATTATAAATATGTTATCAACATTTAGTTTTCAAAATTTCCAAGAATGAAGTATCTGTCAGAAATGTGTGCATATATGCTCTGATACAGACAATTTCATTATTATAGGTATCTCTCTAACGCACATACACACTCACACATGTATAGACATATGAATTGAATTATCAGATGCACAGATCTTCAGTTTCTGTAAAAAGATGTAACTTGAATTATTTCAGTCATAAGAATCTGAATAATTTTTTTTTTTAATTTAAACTGTGCACAATATTATTGGAATTACTGGAAGAGTTCTTTGAAAGTATATTGATAAGAGTCACTTTTAGAACTTTCTAAAATAACTGGACTTGTTTTTATTTTTTTAAGAAGTGAAGCTGCAAAATTTTGGATTGCTTTATTAGTTGAAATTTCAATGTATACTATACACCCATTCTTTAGTCAAGGATATGGGCATGATAAAAGACGGAGTATTTCACATACATATCTGCTGGAAGAAGAGAAGCTACAGAAGTCTCAACTAACAAAGTGGTTGCTTTTTCCTTTAAAGCTCTGATAGCTTTAACCACAGCTTACTCGAACTGCCTACGAGATCCATATTCAGACATATCAACACAAATTTTATGAAGCTTAACCCTAGCAACACAGAGAACATGCAAGTAAGCATATTTATACAGATAAAATCATAAATGCCTCATACAGATTTTACTAGCATATGCCTGCATTCCTAACCAGCAAATTTTTAGCCAGAGTTATTTTATTTCCTATTGTGACAGCACCCCTATGACACCAAAAGACATTTCTAGCAGTGAAACATCTCTCTGTAGCATAGCAACACTGATGTCATTACAAGTCTCCTATGATGTTCAGGTCACAAGGACAGGTGCTACCAGCTCAGTGACGTGCACATTTCTAACATTACATTTACTAAAAGAATAATGTTATATATATATATTTTACCTAAATATTATATAAATAGTACAAGCTACATTGAAAAGGACATATCATCTAGTAATGATTCAAATCTATGATTTTTTACAGTCCCAGTTCTTTTCAGCTTGATTAGAGTAATAGAATATACTACTATACACATTACTCTTTCTCTGAGGGTTCTGGCCCAACACATCCTATAAATCACATTCCCTGAAAGTATGGCTAAGATAAGGACAGGAATGCCAAGATAATTCCCAGGTAGTCACCCAGGCTTCAGAAGAGCAAGTTGGTTTCTGCCCATCTAGAGGGAATTCACTGGCTTATTTTAAGTCTTTCAAGATTAGTAAGCATCCTTGTGATACACAAACATGACCTACAGAGTATTTGCCTTGAAAAAAAATAAATTAGGAAAACAATATATTGATCCTGGTGTGTGTGTACGTATGAGTTTAAAAGAAAAAATCTCTTCTTTAGATTCAAGAAAAACCACTAGAGAATGGTAGTTACTATGGTTGTTGCCAGGTTGCTAATAGCATAGCAATTCATAACAGCCTCAGTCATTGCAAATTTTGCACATTAAATTTATTTAAGAGTCTGAAACACCCTTGTGATGGTAAAAGACAATTCATATTGACAAAGTCCTAAATAATTTCTCCACAACTCTATTTAGTCTATTTGCAGTCAGTCATTAAACAGAAGAACTAATTCTACTGCTGAAATCAGAACAGCATTTCCCTTTCTGTAACTGTAATTGTTTAGAAATCTAAACACAGAAGTATGCATCACCAAAAATATAATTCTTTCTCCCACCGTTTGGAGTTGGGAGGGTGTTTGTTCTTGTCATTGATTTATTTTTTTTTTAAAAGAAAACTGCCATGATAAGCACATCCACAATGTATATTTTGAGAGTCTATGGAAACCAGACTGCTAAACTACTGGCTACCGCAGGTATCTCTATAGAGCAAAACAAAGCACAACACAGACACAATCTGAAAATATGCCTCCATGGCTTTCTGTAAAACATTACTTGCAATTATGACTCCATTCCGTCTGCTAAGCAAAAACTGAATGCCATCTTCCATGTGTCCATCTTGTAGGCAAAATAATTCCAGAGCAATGGGCACATACAATTCTTCTATGATAGTAAAGTTCTTAGCATCACAAATAACACAAATAATAAAATTAATAAAAGGTGGAATTTATTTTGCCAGAACACAATTACATGTGTTGGAATTTTGCCAGGACATCAGGATTAAAATGCCCAGAGCCAAACCTACCTCCATCCCACTGCTGTCTCTAAGAATGCTGCCATGAATTCCAAAGGGAGCAGAACTGGATCATAATTATGTGAAAGGAGCCAGGAGATAGAAAATCAGACTGTCAGAAAATAACAGCAACCTGAAACCTTTCCATAAAAAAGGAACATTTTGAGATGTTGGGTTTGAGTCTGTTCTCCCTAGGAAACATAACACCTATCTACAAAAGCTCTATATTTAAAGACTATTGCCTCATTGTCCAAGCACTGAGCTGATACTCAAGGCCTTTTGGGATTATTGTTATTAAGAGGATATATTGACCAAAAAATGCCAGATATGCATCAGCAAGCATGATTGCCCCAGAGATGGGCCTGCTTTCCTTTCACAAGTGACAGAAGCACAAAAGACCAAGATAAGAGAAGGTAGGCTCTTTCATCATCATTTCCACTTTTGACATCCTACTGCTTACAATACACAAAGAAGTTGCTTTGCTTGGTTTCCCTTTGGAACACATTTACTGTATTTCTCTAGCTATCAGTTACCTTCTCTCTCTCTCGCCCTGCATGCCAAGCCACAATCCAGGCAGTGCTGAGCATTTGCATGTGCTGTCAGTTCAAAGATAAGCTCTTCCTTACACTATTCTTTCTTGGATTTTTCATATGGTCCTAACTTTGGTAGCATCTTCTATCTCATCATTGCTTTTTCCTTCTGGAGAGGACAGTCACGAGCTTCAACAAATACAAATTCAAGACTAGCTTGCCAGCTTTTTCTAAAATACAAATGTGTTACCAGCTATATTGGGTCAGGATAACTACAATCAACTCATCCCATTTAACTAGCAAAGAATAAGCACAGTTTCAAACCCAAGTCCAGGTTCAAGCCAAAAACCTACACTGAGCTGAATCAAAGCACCTGAACTTGAGAAACGTTTACCTTTGGATTTCAAACTTAAAAAAAAAGATGCATAGGTCTGTATTTTGATCTCACCCATGCCAATTTTTCACCAATACAGGAGGAACAGTACAAATGATGCTATTCTCCATTTACTGCAGTGAAATTAAGGTGACAATTGCAGAACTACAGGAGTACAGATCCAGGCCCATTTCTCATTTCAAGGTTGAACACATTTAGAACAGCATCAGGAAAACTAGGTAAACTGTGTAAATTAATGATGTAAATTACATGAGTTCATCTTACCAAGATCCACTCCAGCTATATGTTACAAAGATAAGAAGGTAATTTTATTGTAAAGTGGAGAAACTAAGACAGATTAGGTGAGCTTGGCAGCTTCACAGAAAAACTCTGAAGTGCTTTCATAGTAACTGTTTTCTGCTAGAGAATTTTGAACTACAATCATTATCTGTTTTTTAAGTATTGTTTCACAGTTCATTTATTTTTCATACAACAGTGGCTGACCTTATACAGAACAGCCCACCTTTAGTTTAGCCCAAAAAAATCTGACTCCATGTGTCACATGCTTTCAGGATGCCACTCATCAAAGTGATGTAAGATTCCTTGTTGATGGAACAAAGCAATTATAGACACAGCACTCAAAAAATAATTTACAGACAAAAGCAGATTTTTGAAAGTACAAATGAAAGTCAAAAACTATTACAGATGCTACCTTTCCGAGTTTCAGAAAAGACATCCTTTTATTTTATGGTAGACCGTGGTACTCACAGGCTGTTCATTACAGGCAGTCAAAGCAAGTATAATCTATTGTTAAATGAGTTTCGGTTTGCGAATGCAGCTAAATCATCTTGACTGGCAGCTATATTATTACTCAGCATTTATGTAGTGCTGTGCATAACCATCACTCTTAAAACTTTTGAATTCAAGTTTGAAAGCCATCTGGAATCTAGGAACTTTTTCAGATACGAGGAACAACACCACTGGGAAAACAGTGGAGAAGGGGCAAGAGAAGAGAGAGCATCTTGAATATTCACCAGCCTACATGAAATATTCCTTTAACTAGCTGAAAGAGGTCACAAAAGTAGCCAATTTCAGTGTGGATTTTGCAGGAAAAACAACCTATAGTTTAGTCAGGAAGACAGAACGCATCAAAACCTAGTGAAAGTGCTTGGAAAAGGTTAAAAATAATGAAAGTTCAAACACTACTCACATGTACTCTGTCAGACGTGTTAGAAAATCCATCTTTGGCCAAATTGCTCCCACATTGAAAGGCCTACTCATTGTTTCACTTGTAAAGGGAAAAGACAAAGCTGAAAAAAAAACGTGGGAGGCTGGCAGGGAGAGAAATCTTTTGCACAGACTCATCGTGATCATCTAATCTGACTTCCCTAATAACACATCTTAAAGGATGTCACCTACTAAATTCCTGTCTCCAGCCCACAACTGTGGGTTAAATGACAGTGTGTCTTTAAGGTAGATATCCAGGTTCAACCTAGAGGTGTCAAAGAAAATCACTCTGTTCAATAATTTGTTCCATTGGTTTAATACTTTCGCTGTTAAAACTATGTTTTTCCTAACATCTGAATATATCTAGCTTCAGCTTCCAATGTCTTTATGCTAGATTAACAGCAGTCTCTGAGATGTCTTTGTCCTATGAGTATTTCCTGACCTTGATAAAGCCATCACTTACCTGATCTTGGATAAACTACATACTGCAAGTCAAACTCCAAAGTTTCTTTAAGCCAAGCTTTCCAGCACTCATTCATATCTTCCCCAAAACCCAGTTTCTCAATAGCCTTTTGAAATATGGACATAAGAACTGAACATAATGCATTAATGGTTTCACTAACATCATATCCAAGATAGTAATATTAGCTTCTTTTCAGTTTCCATACTGAATAACAAGGGATCATATTCCCTGCTCAGTTACACTTGCAGCTACATTTCATTCAACAACCTTGTGTATTCAGAGCTCCTCTGAAAGTCACTGCTTTCTAGGCTACAGTCCTTCAACTTATAAATTTTGCAAATTTTCACTGTTCCTAGGTGTATGACCTTTACTTACGGCAAGTGGTCTATGCAGGATGACACACTTTTTTTACACGGTTCTACAAGCAACACTTTTTTCCCTCCAGCAATCTTCCTTGAGAGCAGCCACTCAGGTGGTCTGCAACATTTCCTCTCTTGCATTGCCTTTAATTTTCTGCTACCTTATGTATTTTTTTATTTATTTTCCACTTTAAAAATTAATAGGAAATCATAAAACACCACTTCCAAACTGTCAAAGAGCATCATTAAAATTACAAAAAATAAAAACAACTCAAGCAATGGAGATACAGATTAATCTCCTTCAGGCACTCCGGAACAATCACAGAGGAGAGACATGTTTCTTAGAGCCTCTAAGTACTTGAATTTGGGTCATTATTACATTCATAGAAGGAAATTTCAGAATATTTAGTATTATTTTTGATCATTGGATTAAATTTAATGATATAAGAATATATTCTTTTAAAATCACAGAACAGCAATAGTGCCACACACTTACAAAAAAACCCAAAATTGACAACATTCATTACTGAAACACTATAGAATCATAGAATCATAGAATGGTTAGGGTTGGAAGGGACCGCAAAGATCATCTAGTTCCAACCACCCTGCCATGGGCAGGGAAACCCTCCACTACACCAGGTTGCCCAAAGCCTCATCCAACCTGGCCTTGAACACTGCCAGGGATGGGGCATCCACAACTTCTCTCAGCAACCTGTTCCAATGCCTCACCACACTCACAGTGAAGAATTTCTTCCTTATCTCTAATCGAAATCTACCCTCTGTCAGTTTAAATCCATTGCCCTTGTCCTATCACTACAAGCCCATGCAAAAAGTCCCTCTCCAGCTTTCCTGTAGGCCCCCTTTAAGTACTGGAAGGCTGCAATAAGATCACCCCGGAGCCTTCTCTTCTCCAGGCTGAACAGCCCCAACTCTCTCAGCCTGTCTTCACAGCAGAGGTGATCCAGCCCTCGGATCATCTTCGTGGACCTCCTCTGGGCTCGCTCCAGCAGCTCCATGTCCTTCTTGTGTCAGGGACTCCAGAGCTGCATGCAGTATTCCAGGTGGGGTCTCACGAGAGCAGAGGGGCAGAATCACCTCCCTCTACCTGCTGGCCACGCTTCTTTCGATGCAGCCCAGGACATGGTTGGCTTTCTGGGCTGCCAGCGTACATTGCCAGCTCATGTTGAGCTTCTCATCCACCAGCACTCCCAAGTCCTTTTCCTCAGGGCTGCTCTCAATCCATTCTCCGCCCAGCCTGTACTTGTGCTTGGGATTGCCCCGATCCATGTGCAGGACCTTGCACTTGGCCTCGTTGAACTTCATTAGGTTCTCACAGGCCCACCTCTCCAGCCTGTCAAGGTCCCTCTGGATGGCATCCCTTCCCTCCAGCGTGTCCACAACACCACACAGCTTGGTGTCATCTGCAGACTTGCTGAGGGTGCACTCAATCTCACTGTCCATGTCACCAACAAAGATGTTAAATAGCACTGGCCCCAGTACTGATCCCTGAGGAACACCACTATGTAACAATAAGATCTTCAGTGGTTATTTTGGCATCTCGGGTAGCTTCTATTTTATTGTCTGTCTTCTGAGCTAAGGACATATATAATTCTCTTGGCTTCACGTAGAGTTTCCCCTTGCTTTACACAGCCATTGCCTCCTGGCCTCCTTCCTGGAAAGGGGAAGAGTGCAAATGAGAGCTGTGACCTTTCTGATACGTGCATCGCAAGTTAGAATGCCCATATGTCGACCCATCAAGTCTTACAAGATTTTTCTTTATTTTCTTTGATGGTACTACAGTGTGCTGTGGAAGATAACATCTTTTTCTTTGCCTTTTCTTCCCTTTAAGCTCTTTTGGTTAGCATTTCTATTGTGCATCTTAATGACTTCATTTCTGGCTTCAGGTTGCTTCAGACTTCCACACAGATACTGAATTATTTCATTTTTTAATGCATTATAAGAAATATTAAATGAGTAAACTTTTTATTGAACATCTATTTGCTCTCTAAATACTGTATAAAGATTGAACACAGTACCACAAATCATGAAGCTGTGAATGGGTTGCTTACTTATGAACAACTCTTCCACTAAAGGACATTAACTTTATGGTATTTGCTTCAGAAGTCCTGTCACGTTTCTATTCAGCTAACTTAAAATCTAAAGTTATAAAAAGCTGTAAATTTATCAGGACCTTTTCTTTATAAAACCTTGTGAATAAATATTGTTTTTCAATACTTTACACTCTTACAGCACTGCACATAAGGTTTTGCAAGTTTTTACTCTATATAATGGGGTGGGCCATCATTTGAATCATTTTAACTATTGACAGAACATTATAATTTTCCTTCCTCTTCCTCCATTAATTCCAAATTCATTAAAAAAACCACAACATTCATAGTCTGCAGAGCCTCTCACACAGTCACTATTCTTAAATGCAATTTAACCAATGCAACCAAAGTATTTCAGAATCTCTGTACGATGCAACTATTCTCTCACCTCTTTCTGAATATAGAACAGAAATATTTATGTGATTCTGTGCAGTGGAGATCAGTAAAACAAAATTGTAACTACTTATCCCATAAACCTCCATTATGGCACAAAATTAACTACATAAACACTAGAGGAAGCGTAACTAGGATCTAGCAGGAAATATACTGGCAGGCACTACTCTCTAGATAGAACGAGTATATGGCAAATGTAGTCCTCTTGCTGTTCTGAGCGAACATAAAGAATAACGCTGGCTAATGAGACACTGCTGACAACTGCTTCATAAAATAAACATAATGGGTTTATGATCTTTATAACGTACAGGTGTAAAACTGAGTTTTCTACTGCACTGGAATTTAAATGGAATTTCTCTTTGCTTATGTTCCTTATGAGAACAGAAAATTTGAAAATTCTGATGGCTAATCATGATTATCTTTACACACATACATACACACAATTTTCAAGTGTGTATCAACTACAGGTAGGTCAGAACAATACAAGCAGAAGTATGTCACTAAATCAGACTGATCTTGTTAATGGAAATGGAGGTCATTAGTGCTATCATTTTTACTTCAGAATAATCCTTGGTTCACTATGTTTCATGTCCAAAGATTCTAGCTCAAAAAAATGTAAATTTAGACACAATTCATAGAAGCTCACTCTCATGAGCTGCAGCCGTCTTCATTTTCCCTCGTTGTGACACTGCATTTGTTTACTTTATCCTGAAAGACTTGAGAAGTCAAAAATAGTATTGCATTGTCCAGGTAAATGAGCTTGTTTGAGAGTTCTAATCAATAAAAATCTTTCCAATGGGCACAGATGATGGTTATATGAAAAAAAAAAAAAAAAACAAGTATACATTGGCAGATAAGTAAAGAAAAGAACGTACTTGGGGCGGAAAGATGGAGTAATTAGGTGTAAGAATTACCTTTCCAAAGTATTTGACTCCTGCAGGATAAAAGTAAAGTTTAAAACTCTGTTGCAAGAATATTTTAAATACTATACTCATGAGCACCTCAGGCCTCAAGCAGCCCCCAACAGCTTTACCAGGAGTTAGACTGGGATAAAAATAACCAAGAGCAGCAGCATACCACTTTTGCACAGCTGATATTGTAGGCAGCATGTGGGCATTCTCCTCTCCAAGAAACACTGAAGAATATTTCTCAACTAACGTATGTTGCAGATAAAGCAAACACCTGTATGTTTTTTTAAAACAGTACACCATATTTTACACATGAGTGTATGACAGAGTAATAGTCAAAACTATCCTGACTCCCTCATTTTATTCTCACTGCACGGGGACACGTCCCCGGGGTGAGAAACAAACACTGCTAGTGACAAGGATCACCCCCACTATTTTTAAGGGGTCTGTACACATAGAAGCCTGATGAAAAGATGAAGAGAGGAAAAGCCACCTTTGCAAGAGGGCTTTATGAAAACTAGCTCTAATCAAAAAATGAAAAAATTTTACAGGTGAATAACTACTTGGCTGAACGAAGCAAAAGATAGAAAATGTTATGCCTTAAGCTAACAGCCACAGATTTTTATGACCAAAAAACCAACTAAACATTGCAGCAAATGGTCACGTATCAGAATGAAACCTGGAATAAAATGGTAAGACACTGCAAACCATAATATCCTAAAACCAACTTTTGTTAACAGTCCACAGGTTCAAATATTAGAATTGTTTAAAAAATCCACAATTGGCCTCCTAAAGCTCATTGACACTTTTGTTGGTGTTTTTTATTTTTGTTAAGCTGCAGACTGAATTTTAAGAGATCCTTTGTCTCAAAACATTAAGCCAGAAAAAAGGCTGGAAGAGAAAGAGGGGTGATAGTTAACCTACCTCACAATTGGTTTCATGTCAACCATTTTAACGATGCAATGTAATTTCTCCTCTACTCTCCCCCCTATTTCAGAATGGATATTACAACAAATATGGACACAACAAAACAGTAGTGTCCCTGTGCCATTACTCTTTCTTGAGTGATTCAACGAAAAAAAAGAAACAAAACCAAAACAAACCAAAACTCCCTCCTTTTTCCCCCATCAATTTATTTGACTGCAGCAAAAGTCATGCTAGGCAAGATAAAACAAACAAAACAAACAAACAACAACAAAAAAAATCTATATATAAACACATTTGTAATCCTTTAAGATAAATGCCTAAACGTGGGGCCATATTAGGGAAGATAAATTCTGGCTTTAAGAGTCTGACAACCCAAGCAGGATCTTCTAATATAGCCATGTCCACTCCTGACAGGCACTTCAAGATAAAGACAGTAATGATTCAGGAAATGTATGCACACGTCTACCAAGATCACCTATTAGTAGACATAATTCAGCTTGTTTGGCAGAGTTGATAAGGATGGAGTTCATTTCACTCCACTTCTGGTAGATAATGCTAAGCAACTACCCTGAGCTCACTGTGCAACCCTTGCAGTCAATGGCAAGGTATGAGCACATCTGGAAGGCGATTCATCCCATCCTAGCTGAATGCCTAAGACAGCTAGCATCAATTTGCTTACACAGTATCTTTCTCTCTCTCCACTGATCACAAGCCTATGTTTTATTACAGCATCAGGCACTAAAGGAGGGAGAGCTTTGAAAAGTAGCCCTCCACTCTGACCTAGATTACTGATACTGCAAACCAGTCTACTAAAGGCTGGTGCAATTTCAATTATTCATACCTGGTAATGGAACGAATGCAAAATCTTGCATGCCTCACAGGAAAACTACATCTAAATATAAGTCTGCTGATTCGAGGGAGATCATTTGTGCACTTAAAACACATGCCTCTGTGTCCTGGTGGCTTAAACCAAGATGCTGAAAATTAGGCAGGGTATAGGCTTCATCCTGAAAACAAATGTCTGTGTCACACAGTACAATAATTTTACGTGATACTATCTCAGTCTCCACAGTGGTCTAGTTACATTAGATCAGTCGTACAGCTGAGCAGAAACTCCCACAGCTCGGCAACTCCGAGTCCCAAGCAAGCACCACGCAGCCAGCCCCCGTTTTTAGCACTGAGTGCCTGCAGCACTGTCCAGTGCCTCGAGCTTTACGTGTCTCATCTCCAGCTCACATGGCCACCGCCTCCATCCTCAGCCAACTTCTCTCTTTAACAGCTCATCAAAATTGGTACATCTGCCCAGACACTTTGGCTTTTGACAGAATTTCCATTCACTGAAGGTTAATGCTAATCTTTATATTTCCTTCTATTCGCCTAAGCAAGCGGTGAAGACTGAGTTACCGCAACTCTCCTAAACTTTACCACAAAAGAAGTGAATGAATGCATTTCTTTTAGGACTTGTATTTGCTGGCACTTAGGAAGTGTTCAGAACTGAAGTATTTTCTATGACTGAAAACAGAGGCGGCTACAGCTAAGGTGTAATCACAAAGTCGGTATCTACACGATGAACACGCCACTTCCCTGACAGAGCTGGTATGGGCTATCGAGTTTCACAGAAGGAAGGAAAGGTTCTGGCAACAAAGATGGCAGAAGGAAGTCAAGAGAAATGTGATTGATGTTCATAGTGTTATCTAAACAGAGGCTCCTTTCCCTAAGAAAGGTGTACTTTCAAAAAGAATATTAAAGCTTATGGAACTTATTTGATGGGAGTCTGGTAAACGATACTAAAATCACCTATATGATGCACAGCAGTGGGTTTTTTTTTGTTTTGTTGATTTTTTTTCTGGAGTCTTTCCCTTATGTATTTTGTCCGAGTACCACCATAACTGAACACCGTTTTCATGCAAAGCACACTCAGAGATATCTTGCTGTTTTTACAGAAATCAGGAAACACACGTTCTCTCTCTAGGAATGTACATCAGTTGGGATTAGGAGATAGTGAAAGAGGAGGCAGCATCACATCACTATAGCAAAGCATGCCAATCTGCACCACTGTGCTATTTCACTAAACTGAAAGATAAAACATCTAAGAGAATGATTCAATATCTTGCTCATACAGCCCAACAGGAAGGCTTAATCCTGTGCCAACAGGATGGTAATTAATATGGTAAACTTTGCTGTAGTCTAAGAAAAAAAAAACAAAACAGCAATCCATACTCATTCACTCACACAATTTCATCTATCATTTTTCAACATTAATGGGCATTAAAAGTTCTGGCAGTTTGGTGTCAATATCAGAGACAGACGTGCTTTTCAACCCTCATTACTTCAATTTATATATATATAAAATTGTCTTTCTTTTCAGGAAAAAGACAATCAACTTATATAAGAAGCTTCTCTTAACTGTAAGATACTTAGTTTGCTTACTTTACCACAATATTTCCTAAAGTCTTCGCTTTCACGGGTTCCTTATTTTCATCCAGAATCATCACTGCAAAAAAAGCAGTATAGAAAGAGAATTCTTGTTAAATAGTGTATTTTCAGGTGGAGGACAGTGTCTTTCTTCACAGATGTCAATTTATGTCACACTTCAGAATGGCAATATAGCAAGCAACAAAACAAATTAAGTAATTCAGGAGTTCCAAACTGGATAATCTCATGACCTTTTTAACATTCAGCCTTAAGTACAAAAAGTTTTAAATAATACTCGTGCTTTTGGGAGTAGAAATAGCTTAAAGTCAAAAAGGGAAAAACATAGAACTGAAAATTAAAAGACACCTTCATACTGGAAAATCTAAACTTCCAAATAGCAAAGGACCGACCCTTCAGATACACGACATACAACAGAAAGTGTGCAGGTTAACATGAGTAAGAAATAACAACTAAGATTACTAGAGGCTAACCCAGTTAATGTGAGAAATACTATTACCAGTAAACAAGTGTGTCTGGTTTTCAAAGGCTCTCAGGAGACCCAGAGAGATGCTGCCCAGCTGACAAGGCTTATTCTAGTCTAGCACAAAGAGGGAAAGTAATTCGTCAGCTACCCAAAGCCACCCAGCAGGGTAATGCTAGAGGACAGTGAAGAATCCAGATCTCCCAACAGAAGCCTTTTCCCTGGATGACACTGGCCTATCACCTTCAGTGAAACTATCATACCCCGGTACTGAGTTTTCTGAGGAAAAACGCCTGAAATAGCCTCTTCCATGCAGTCATCTGGGAAATCTACTACAACCACCCATTCCATCTGAAGATGTGAGCGTAAGCAAGGAATGAGAGATATCAGCTTGGCCTGTGATAAATGGAATTAAACAAAGTGAAATGACCAAACCATGGAAAAACAGGGAGGAAAGGTTTTGACAGACTGGGCTGACATGGATTTAAAAACATGCTTTTTGAAACCTGCCCAAGCAAAGAAAGCAATGTACAGCTGGATCTAAATTAATGCAAATAATCTTACATTCTGTATTTAAAAGTTCCATAGGAAATAAGGAAAACAGGATGACAGACTTCTTGACTAAAACCCTGCTAAGACTCTTATATCATATCCTATCTGTCTAGAGAATGCCAACATCCGTAATTTACTATTTATGGCTGAAGCCATTCCTTCATAAAGAATGGTAATTTTTAAGTAATTGAAGAGCCTGCTGAAAGCAATGGCTCAGCACATAGACACAAGCAAGTCTAGAAGGCCAGTTTTAAAAATCACTGATTTGGAAGGAGAAACTGGGATAGCAAATCAAAAGGATGAATGGAAACATAGAAGACACTTATGAAAAATGGCAAGAATGGCATAAATAAAATCCACTTATAAACTAGAAAAGCTTTTTTTCCTTATATATTTTTAGATGGTGTAAGAACATGTAAGAACATAGTATCGTTAGATTTGGAGAATTTAGGCTCAGAACCCTCACATGTAGCTTTCAGTGTTTTCTCTCCTGGTTTTTCCTATTTTTATTTTACTAAAGTAAAATCTAACCAGTTTATTGTAACTATTTTATCAAGGTAGCAAATGCAGCTTTTATTCTCCTTGCAAGCAGTGTATTTCAATGTACAAAAATTTAGAGAAGGGAAACACTATACAGCTCACTCCTGAATTACTGAAGAACTGATTCAAAATGTGGAACTTGCTTCAGTTTGAAAACAATGCATTTAAATTATCTGAAAAGGATTCAAGTAGATCAAAGGGAAAGCACAATATAATGTCTGATTTAAGGCCAAAAAGCTAGAAATTAATATAGTATCTTGATTCACTTTTAAAGGCAATTTATGCCCCTGCACTTTGATATCATAGCTAAATACTGATTTTATTCTTTGTAATCTAAAAAACCAGCAAAGAAATCAGTTTATTTTAGCAATACTGTGACAGAAAGAATTTGGCTATGCTTAAAAAAAGTAGAATTTGTAACTTTCTATTTATATCACAGCATAAATACAACATAACTTCAGCAATGCCTAAAACCATTAACAGTTGCATGTATAATCTAAAAATACAAGATCTATCTTCTAAATGGCATAAGGATCTCTTCTAATTAATATAGTAACAGCAGCAAAACAACATCAAAACTGAAGCAGGTGACAGCAAGACAGTTGCCAGTACAGAGTAATCTCAAGACTCACTATTTTATGAATGGTTACATTAAAGGACATAATTGGCCTCAAACCAAAGACTGAAAGAGGTAAAGTTCTTTCATAAATCTTTAGTGAATTTTAGTGCTCATTTAGTTTCCATTTCAAGGCATGCTAAAAACATTTCCGTCATTATTTCATGAAATTCTTTACTTAAACTAGGCCCAGTGATCCAAAAAAATTAATCTGAAATTCTTATATTCTTGCTACTCATACTGTTTTCTAGGCCTGACTATAATCTGATGGCATGTGTGATGCAATTACATTATTCCACTCTTCTCTATTTATTACAACTCTGGATAAAGTTCATGGCTTTGTTTTAATGTTAAGCTATTGCTTGTCTTCCTGCCATAACTGTAAATGCCAAAACCTAGAGCTGCTGCAAATGTTTATTTTCTTTAATGTTCATTTTCACTTGTATGTATTAGAAATAAAAACAGCTTAGCTCTTTCTGCCTAATGATGTAAGATCTTTTCCTGAAGGTGGTTTGATCTTTAATGCAATTATTTTTCATACTTTAAGTAATTCTTGAAAGCTGTGTTAAAACCTGGATTCTCAAGTATAAAAATATTTTTGTGTTCTTATTCCTGTGGCTTCACCCTCTGCATACAAATACCTTCCAGACAGTGAGTGCTCATTCTTTCAATGTTAGTCCACAGCCTACCACTTTCCACAGCTGGAAATAAAAATGATCCGCAAGCACAAAAACATAACATGCTTAACAAATTTCTGAAATATGAGCCCATATACCTGTACAAAAAGACAGAAAACTGACCTTGATTGTCTTTTAAAAAGTATGAGATGAGTTCAAATACAAGATTTACATCCTTGCCAAGTTGCTAGTTAGTTCACTATGATGTATTTATGGAAGACACAGACCTCAGAGAGAACTTTCTTTATGAACTTCAGACTACTTCTCACACAAAATTGTAGGGCCAAAGAAAATCTAATAAATCCAATCAATATGTCTCTGAGATAATTATTTCTTGTACATCTCCCAAACCAAAACTATTTAGGCTCTGAAATTGAAAACACGTGTATAACAGAACACTTCCAAGTGCAAGTTATCACGATTATTTGTCTAGTTATCACTTCCTCTTTTAGTGATGGTTATTACTAATATTTTTCTTCCTGATTTGCCAATACAAATGTTACTGCTGCTCTCATATAAAACAGTGCAACTGTACATAAAGCACAGTATTTTTTTAATATCTTTGTTATATCCAGTGTACAAGTATGTGCTAGCCCTTTCATATAATAAAGGCAGGAGTAGTTGATCAATTTTCTTGAACATAACTCTGAATTTCTTATTCACAATCACATTCCACAACACACAAAAAAGCAGAGCTTCCTGTTACAGGAAGGAGGAAAACGTGTTAATAAAATTGTAATTTCCTTTCCCTGTGAGGTATGAAAATTAAAAAGCACTTACTTAGGAATATAAGCAATATTCTTTTCTAGTAGCATGTTTAGCACAGTCTTACCATTGTATCCTGGCACTGGTTTTCCTGCCTGTCCGGGTGGAGGTGTTGTAGAGTTTCCCAAACCAATACAGGAAGCAGTAATTGCAGAACCAGATTCTGTTAAGAAAATATAAATACTGTCAGTTAAGACTGTCCTTAGTGTGACTAAGTATTTATTGGTTCTAAGTTTTGCTTCTAATTCAGCACATCAAAATAATAAAAAGAAATAAAAATCTCAGACAAGTAATTTAAGATTTAGAATTCAGGAGCTTTTATGTTATCATCTAATGAATGTAACTACAGAAATTTGCTTTCTTCAAAGGGGAACTTTTTCCATTCCATAGAAGATAGTCAGAAATAAACACCACGCCACTAAGAAACTGTCTACAGCAAAACCATGATAGAAATACTATGTAGGGCAGATGTACTTCAAGGGTTATTTCCTGAGTCAATATCCTTGGGAAGAATGAATTCCAGAAAAACACATCAATCCATTCTTGGTCTATTATCTTACCCCTGCAAAGCAATATCAAGGTGTCTGTTGTTCTGTTTTGGAGGTATCCATTCAGAGGTTCGGAAGGTGAATAAATGCCAAATCTTCTCTATGACAATATTGGTCAGTAAGATAGAGATGAGGTAGTGCCTAACAAAATTTAGTGTAAATAATGAATATTGTCCTGGAATATTCTCACTAGTATTTCTTGGTGAGAACTATTTCAGTTAATGAAAAGGCTCAAAAAGAAACAGAGTAGAAAAGTCAGATCAAAATTTTTGGTGGTGCCAAAATAAACTCATGAAGAACAATATTAGGAATAGGAATCAAATTACTGCAAGATTTTGTGATCATAACCCAGATGTTTTCTCCTACTCCATCTTCAAATATTAAAGTTTTACTAACTATAGCCTTTTGGAGTGGTTTGTGGGTTTTTTTTCAGGGAAGATGTGAGAAGACAAATGTCTCTTGGCTTTTGAATCTTAGCAATACATCTAACTTCTGACAGATAAGTCTAACACTGGCACCACGTGCCTTTGCCCCTGCACGGAGCCCACAGAAGGCAGGTCTGGAGTTCCCTCTGAAGCGATAATGTAAAATACCTTCTTTAGAGCTTCCAAATGAGATAGCACAAACACCTCCTGTATGCCTACACTTTCCTAATTATTCCCACAGTTAAGCAGCTAGAAATTCCTCCCTTCTCACCTTCCTCTTTTTCTTAAGTACAATTTCACATAACATTTTTATACTACAAGAGTTGCTATTATAGAAAAGGAATAAAAACTCAACCAGTCAAGTCATATAACAGGCAGTCTAAGTTTGAAAAAAAGACCAGCTACTCTTTTCTCTTTCTCTCTAAGAAAAGACCTACACAAAATACTTTTAAACGCTGCTGTAACTCTCAACCACAGAAAATAAAGTGTAGGTGGTTGTAAATATTAGCAGAAATTAAATATGAGACTATTACTTTAAAAACATGGCTTTATCTTTCTGGAGATGTTCCAAGACTCAGGTCACTTGGCCTGGAATTCATAGTCCACACCACTCTTAAGGGTCAGCACAACAAAGCAGGTTTGTTTTCAGCTTTATATTTATATCTGATCAATATGGCCAAAATAATTTTTAGTTCTCTTGTAGAAGGAAGTTACAGTTGTTTTTGCTGGGAATTTTCTCAGCCTCCAGAGCATTCATCTGCCACTTCAGAAGCTGTTAAATGATTACTAAAGTGCTAAAAGAAGCAAGAACAACATGACAGAAATTTGTGGTGGTTTTACTTTAGGTGTTAGAAAGTAGCTGAAAATTAGCATTAACATAGCATGGTTAAGCAAGGGCCTAACTCCAGCTGTGAGACACAGAATGAGAATTATTGACCCTCAATGATACTAAAGACAGGCTAAAAAGTTTGCTTAGTTGTTTCCCCATCTTTCCCTGTTCCTTCTTCTACATAATGCACATTCCCCGCACAATCACAGATCCCGATCTTTTCTTCCAACAAACAGAGCACCCAGGCTACAACTACAGTGGTGACACAGTATCAAAATGATCTAACATACCCCATCCATGATCACACTGAAAGTTGCAAGAAGAGACACACAATTTATTCAACAGTTTGGGAGCTTAATTTCCTGCACAGTGTCTATACTGAAGACTTTTTTCCTCTTTTCCTTGAAACAGAATGAAAAACAGTATTTTTCTTAGAGAATAGTGAATTGAAAAAGGCAGTGGAAGGGACAGCTTCTTTTTTGACTGTGTTAGGAGGAAAAGAACTGGTAGCACAGAGTATATCTTGCTTTACATACTGCATGGCAAGAGCTGGAAAACATACTGTAACAGATGAGGTGAGAAAGGCATTCTCCTACCACCAAAATGTAGTAATTAGGTTTGCTACTGAGAGGTAGGGAACACAGCATCACTGTTAAGCTGGCACACCAGTAAGATTTGCATGAACTGGGAATTGATGAACATTTCTAATCGAGAGCTCTCAATCAAAAAACCCTGAGGGAAGAGGGAGAATCTAAAATTTCTGAAAATTAGTTTGGATTTGCTTGACACACTGATACACTGCTAATTAAAACCATATAAACTAGAAAGGAAACTTCATCATACTAATTTGTCTGTGTTTGTCCCTGCTTTTTGGACAACAGTGAATAAGACTGAATGAAAGTCCACTTACTCCAAACAAGAATCTCAAGTTCTAAAACTTTGTGAATAGGTCTTTATAATTGCTGCTATTTCTTCTATTGTCTTCTCAAGTACCAGTGGATATATCATCTTCATAGTTACCCAGTGCTCTAATCTCTAGGCCGTACATTCTGTTCCCACAGGTCGAGAAGAATTTTTTTATATACATGAAAAAAATATGGGGTTTTGGTGCTTGGACCAGTTATTAATTCCAAGGGGGAATTCCAAAAGCATCTGCTCTTTGTGTTAGGTTAACAGTTCCTGAATGCTAAGGATTCCCTTACAATGTAGAAGCATGAAGGAGTACTGTCAAAGGATAGCGTGAATCTCTGTGCTGTGCATTTCTTGGGAAATCAATGCATATCTT
Source organism: Tauraco erythrolophus (assembly GCF_009769465.1). Taxonomy (NCBI): domain Eukaryota; kingdom Metazoa; phylum Chordata; class Aves; order Musophagiformes; family Musophagidae; genus Tauraco; species Tauraco erythrolophus. Next base: position 46,992,439 of record NC_141468.1, on the reverse strand, counting down.
TTAAACAGGATGCTGGACTGAATATCAATTTCTCAAACCCATCAGAAAACAGCAACCCCCTTCTAGGAGAGCATTTTTAATCACAGAAAAAGTCTGACTTGGAAGTGGAATTCAATCCAAAACCCTGCTGAAAAGAAATCATCACTGTTCAGAAGAATACAGAAAAATAACTACTGATGAGAAATTTTCCTTTCCAATTACATGTAATACAAGTTCTGTGTGGCCCTTTTATATATTTCCAATAAGTGCTTAAGAACCTTTGGTTTGAATTGAGGTTGGTTTCTTTACAATTTAAGTCAGGATCTATACGCAGGTTACAAGACCCAGGTCTGAAAGTTAGAAACAGTTTAAAGGAGGGTAACACTTGTCGAATGGACATTGTATTCCACCTACCCCTTACATCAGGTTTCTGAATCTATAGACACTCTTTACCTGACACTCACTTGTTTACAGTCGCAGATTCTCCAAAATTAATGCACAGTGTCTAGACAGATTCCCCACGCCGAAGTCTTTAGGAGCTTGCATATTTTTCATGTAATGAACAGAACACTAGATCTGTCTTCCAGTCAATCCCTCCTGCAAACATTTAGGTGCTAACCTTCCACTCACTACGCTAGCAATTTAGCTCACCCTTCACCTGTGAAAGGCTTTTCAGGGACAACTGGATCATAAAATCAATTTCCTTTCTGCATAACATCTTATAATGTGACAATGAAACAGCTATTTAGAACAGCAATGTTTAACTCTGGAAGAACAACGTTTCACAACTAGTCTGGTAACTGCATTCAACATCTGCTCTGAGTTATAATGGAATGAATACATATCACTCTGAGAATAATAGAAAGCACTTCACTGAGATTTGGTAGAGAGAGGTAGTGAGAGATCATCTTAAAATCACAGCCATTAGAGTGTCCTGAGTCCCTCCTCATGTTTTCACTTTCAGGATAAGGGCTGATGATTTTGGGCAACCTGGTGTGGTGGAGGGTTTCCCTGCCCATGGCAGGGGGGTTGGAACTAGATGATCTTTGAGGTCCCTTCCAACCCAGACCATTTTATGATTCTATGTAAAGAAATAGCCCTCAAAATTAAAAGATGTGACTTTCTTTGTTTTGTCCCACTCTACATGTAAGCGAAAGATATTTCAATGTTACTGAGCTATACTGGACAGTTAAAGAATAGTCTGATACAAGCATTTTTGTTGCATTTGTGCCTCTGAAAGCAATTCTTGCATTAGAGGAGACATGGCTGGTGCAGAAGCAAAGAACACGCTCTCTTATGAGTACCAAGGAGAGTCTGTAAGGGTATGCCTGATTTTATTTTTCAGAATGCTTCCATCTGCCTGTGTGCCTGGCTTGCAGAAGCTGTGCTCTGTCAAATGATGCAGAGCAACAGCTAGTAAGTTCTGTGCTCAAAATCGTCATGCTCATTCACAGTCAACAGTCAAGTTCAATCAAAATAAACAGTTTTCAAATAACTCAGGGCTTTAAAGATGAAAAATGCCCTGTACCACTTACATTCCTGATACATTATAATTTCTAGACCATGTCTCATGCTCCTCAACATAACAGACTGTCACACTGCTGAAACATTGTATTTTCTGGTAGGAAATATTTAGGGAAAATACACTGCATTCTGACATTAATATTTGAGTTTGGGCTGCACTAAGTGAGTAATGTAAGGCTGTCTGCTTTGAATTTCTTAGGATGCAACGGATAGATACTGGAAGCGTGCAAAAGAGGTGGGAAGCTGTTATGTAGCAGGAGACAAAGAGAAGAAGAAGGAGAGATTGTCATATACTATCACGTTGACAAATGCAATAAATACAATACACTAAATTCCCACTGTGGCAGCATTGTTTCAAGCCATACTGGCAAAGCTGTCATCTTAGTTGAGAAGAATTAAAGGAATTTCTACAGCAGAAGACAGCACAGATAAAATGGAGAGTGGGGGGGGGGGGTCTGTGGAAGAGAGAAAGTTCAGGCAGTGCCCAATAACAAATCTATCCACACAGCAAGAATGCAGCTCTGAAGGACTCCTTGCACATGCTCCCTCCACACGGTGGTAATTTTAATTATGACAGAAAGGGTGGAACAAAAAGTTCAACAAAGTAACCGCAACACACTTTCTAGTATGGCAACAACCACTGGACTTCCAGGAACAGAAAACCACAGTATCAGATGCATTACAGCACTCAAAATCTGTATCACAGCACCCCATACTGCTTCCTTACAATAAACCCAAATCTAACACATCACAAAAATATGTACTGGGAAGGTCTTGAAGATTCAAGGGTCAGATCATCAAGTGTTCATACAGACTTAATTCTCATCATCCTTCAGTATACAACCGTGCAGAGCAAAGAAATCAGTTTCCCAGTCAGCTTTTCATCACTAAAATCCGAGCAAGCTTCCAAGCTTCTGACTACACTAGCAGTAGGTGGCCTCCCTCACAACTTGTGATTCAGCACTGTTAACCCTGAAAAATTCTGTCTAGCTAGCCATGATGCAGCCTGGTAGCCCAACCACCACTTTAGTCTTATGCTTACTGGTCTTGGAAGAGAATTCCAGATAATTGTTTAAGCCTTCATACAGTACAGTTCATCCATGCCTTCAGCAAGGACTCAAAAATATCCACTGTATAATTTTTCCACAAAGTCGTCTTCATTCCTTCTCTGGAAGAGATCTACGTTCTCTGCTCAGCTCCAGGTTGGTACATGAGACATGATGAAGAATTAATGTGCAGACCGACTAGTACACCTGGCTAGTGCTGGGTATTTAACCACAAACAGTCTGATGCTAATTATCCATCAACATTAAAACAGGGAGATGACACCTGGCCACCATTATCCCAGGGCACTAAAGGGCACAGAAGAGAACAGGTTGGATAATCCCAACTTGATGTGCAATGTTGGGCTGTCAGCTGGCAGACTGCCACAGAAGTCCACAGTGCAGCTGCATCCGCAGTGTTAGCATATGTTGATATGCCATGATTTTTACCATCTTCTAAGGGTAAAGGCTAGTGAAAATTACTTTTCAGATCATTGTATCATGAACATCGTATACATAATTGTATCATGAACTTCTCCATCCGTTTTACTCATTTCTTCCTTGTTTTGCTTAGGCTTGTCATCAAATGAAGTAAAATTTAGTGATAGAGCTTACATTTACTGAAATTCTCATCTTCTAATATATTTAGCAGGGTACTGCAGCAAATTATAACAGAAAAGTGAGAGGAGCCAAAAGCAGATAACAATTGAAGAATCCAGTGAACTGTATATTCTTGATTCAGTTTTACCAACTGTCAGAAAGCAAGTGTGATATTAAATCCCATTCACACGTTATGCACAATTAGGTTAGACTAAAGACAATCTGTCAGCCTAAACCATGCAAGGCTTTGCTGGCTAGTAGCGAAACTTCAAAAACTCTTTCATGCGTTGTTTGGTATTTCATTTCATCCCTTATTTCTGAGGAGTATGACAGATGCAGCAGAAAAATTCTTGAACAGTGATGGCAATTATCATTTATTTTTCCTCCATCTGACTGCATTCTTAACTTATTCTTCTTGTGAATTAAGCACATGCAGCATCAACACAATAAATACCAGGTGCATACAGAATGCCAAAATATACTAAATAGCAGGGGTCTATCTTAGCAAAACCCACAAGAAGTATCAAATTTTAGAAAGGCGTGCAAGTTGAGTGATTTGTGATCAAGATTTACATACTTGTCTTGCAAATTGTTTTTCAACTCCTTAAAAACTTAAGTAAAGCTATGGTAAAGAACATGTAGTAAACCAACTGGAAAGAATTTCAGTTAAGACTTTCTTGCTGAAATATTATTTAGAGAGACTATCACATCTAAAGCATGACCTTGTCCCATCAGGCTGCTTACAATTCAGATCACATTCATTTGACAGAAGAACAGAACAATTTGTTGCCTTGAGGTGGGATGGCTGTAAAAACATGTTCGTTCATCCCACTAGTACACTACAAAACAGAGTGTAAAACCTCTGCAAGTTATCTGTAAGCCTCATGCAAAAAAACAGTATTTTTCACCTATTCTTCACATCCAAGTGAAATTAAATTTGAACTTTCTCACTTGGTTAAATTGTATACAGAGCCCTAAAACCCCTCTACTTAACTGCTTAACTTTCTGTACTCAGAAACTGTAATGTAAAAACTTCACTCAGAAAACATGGAAAAGAGATATAAATAGAAAATGAATAAATCCATTTTTTAAAGGGTGACTAACAAAACCAGACAGACCCATTAATTAAACAGACTCTCCAGTACAGATGAATTTGTACAATAGGACTAGTGCGTTGCACAAAAAATTGTTTGGTTTTTTTTTCTGGTTATGACCACTTGCTGTTCAGTAACCACTTCCACTTGAAGTTCTCCTTATTCTCTATGTTCTTTATTATACAGTAGCACCAAGTTTGCTCAATCAACCACAGGGCCATAGACTACAGACATCACAGAAAGTGGTTACTATCTGAAAGACAGCACAGACAATGCTAAAAGGGACAATGATGTGACAGTCATATTCATTTTCATTATCCATTATATGAAGAAGGATGATTTTGTAACTAAAACGCACAGCTGGACACTGCACAGTTGACTTGAGCTAATTTAAATACACATCAGTGACGATAACTGTAAAAAAAAAAGTGTGGTCTCACTATCCTTCTACACCTTGGCTATACATTCCCATCTTCCTTTCTCCCCCATTTTTACACGGAATTGGACTGAACTGGTTCAGATTTTTTTTTTTTTAATTATTATTCTTTCTTTCCACCAGGTTAGTTTTTGCCTCAATCAATGCTCTGACTCTGCTTGCCATGCAGCCACATGCATGATAGGACTGGGCTAAAAGCAGGGGTGCAAAGGCAGTGCCAGAGATGAAGGAGGGATGCTCTTCTCCCTCTTTCACTAGAGGCTTGCACTTATGTACACTTAGAGTGTTCACAAATCACACACCCAGCTACACATCGCCACTGCCAAGCTATTTATCTCAGTATCACAAGTATTTCCTTCCCCGCAATCAGTTTGTCCATTTAGTCTAATTCATGGTTTAGGGTACTACTTTAGATGTTAAATGTCGAATGCAATACAGGTAGTCATTTAAGTGCTTTCATAAGCCAGGCCACTTTCCTGAAATAGAGCTTTAGCGACAAATAGCTTTCTGAAAGCTCATCTAGGTAGTTACTCTAGTGGTTTAACTTTCTATCAGAATCTAACCTGCAGTGGTATGGATGAATGCCTTCCACCTCAGCTGGGACGCTATTTGCAATCTTTAAAAGGGAATACTTGTCCTGATTTAGCCCACATGGCAACTAAGCACCACGCCTCCGCTCACTCACTCCTCCCCTGCAGTGGGATGAGGAGGAGAAAATATAACAAGAGGCTCAAGGGTTGAGACAAGGACAGGGAAGGATCACTCACCAATTATGGCCATGGGCAAAACAAACTAAACTTGGGGAAAAAAAATCAATGTAATTTTTTGCAAAAAAAAAAAAATCAGAGAAGGACAATGAGAAACAAAGCCAGATCTTAAAAACACCTTTCCCCCACCCCTCTCTTCTTCCCAGCTCTATCTCCTCTCTGCCAGCGTCGCAGGGGGACGAGGAATGGGGGTTGCGGTCCATTCATCACACATTGTCTCTGTTACTCCTTCCTCCTTAGGGGGAAGACTCCTCACACTCTCCCCCTGCTCCAGCATGGGGTCTCTCCCACAGGAGACACTCCTCCACAAACTTCTCTGACATGAGTCCTTTGCATGAGCTACAGTTCTTCACAAGCTGCTCCAGTATGGGTCCCTCCCACGGGGTGGAGTCCTTCACCAACAGACTGCTCCAGCACAGGCTTCCCACAGAGTCACAGCCTCCTTTGGGCGCAGCCACCTGCTCCAGTGTGGGTTCTTCCATGGGCTGCGGGTGGATCTCTGCCCCACTGTTAATTCCCATGGACAGCAGAGGGACAGCCTGCCATCTCACCACCAGCTGCAGGGGAATGTCATCTGCAGCACCTGGAGCACCTTCCTCTTGCTTCTTCCTCACGGACCTTAGTGTCTGCAGAGTTGTTTCTCTCACATCCCATTCCTCTCTCCACTCCAGGCCCAACTGGCCAGACAGACTCTGGTGGTCCCAGCAGGACGAGCTCTGCCCAGCCAGTTCTCTGGGAGCAGGACGCTTCGGATCGCTCCAAGCTGCCCCGCCGTGGCTGCCACCCCGGTCACCAGGCACGGGGTGGCAGCCGAGTGCAGACAGCCGCCCGCATCTTCCCACTGTCTCTGTTGCAGGTCTCGCATGGCTCAGGTTTGTTTTTTTTTCCTTAAATATGTCATTCACAGAGGCGCTGATGGGCTCAGCCCTGGCCAGAGGTGGGTCTGACTTGGAGCCAGGGAAGCTTCTAGCAGCTTCTTACAGGGGCCATCCCTGTATCCCCTCCCCTGCTACCAAAACCCCACCACACAAACCCAGCATAATGCTGCATTATATTCAGTGCTGCACCAATTAAAGTATATTCATTTTTAAATAAACAGGCAAGAATTCCCATATTACTATGCACATATGCAGCACTGAGAACGACAGCTTCAAGCTCGTTTACACAATCTAGGAATTATCATGTTAGTATCACCTTGACTGCGGAGCCATATTAATACCTGTACAACAACAGCTGTGTACAGGTAGCCACAAGCAGAGTGTTTCCCTCATTTCTTGTGAATGTACAGAAGCTGGGGGGGCAGGGGGGAAACCACAAAATGAGTTAAAGGTATTTGAAAATCTCAAGTCTGTTTCTTAAAATAAAATCCATTTTGATTATAAAGTAGTATATTTTCCGAAAGTACCTGAATTTCCATGCTTATTCTTAGAATTTAACATCAGAAGAGAAATCAGCAATTCTTTTCTTATTACCATGAATACATTGGACAAGTATTTGGCCTTCACAAGTGTAACAGTTCTATTGCTATATTCACTCCACTCATTTAAAAACAAAATCAGCTCCCAAAACCAATAAAATTCCCCCAAGGCTCCCTTTCACAATCTTATCCAAAGACAGAATGTATTTACAAACTGTGCTGTTTGTGGCATTATACATATACACAAGGCCTTTGAGGATTTCAAAGCACATCTAAATAAAATCTCCAGAATAAATGCACAAAATGTAACTGTATAGAAGCTCTCATTAGCTTAACTAAAGGTTGATGGGCCAGGACAAATATTAAAAACAAAGAAGGAAACAAGTCCAGTTATCATGAACTGGCAAGCTCTGGTCATAACGCACCAGAAGTTTATGCATTTATTTAGTAAGTACAACAGGCTCCTTTGCCTCCAAATGGTAATTTATAATGTACATCTTATATGTTGCCTATAGCAAAATGACAGCCAAGACAATCAGAGGTGAACAGAAAGCTTTATGGTCATATTTTGAAAATGTCAGCTGCCATGTTTAAAGATGCACTAAGTTAGGTAATGCATTGAATTATAATATATTTTCAGACTATAAATAAATTTCTGATTTTTATTTTTCTCCTATTATAGCATCATTAACTGATACATGATGAAATACCAAGAGATAAATGGAGATTATAAAAAGTAATTACACATCTTAGTGCTAACCATTTACCGTTTGCGGTATCTAAATATACTGTATGCACAGTAATACTGCCAAGATTACTACTGTGCAATTCAAGTATTTTTTTCTGTATCAGGGTCTAACATCTTAGAAACTCCTGTTTTCTCTCTTTCTACCTTCACTGGGCAACCTTAAATCTTGCAAAGGATCATTCCTTCCATACACGAGATCCATGCAGCTTACTATCAGCTTTCCCGTTCTCAAATCATCAGGAAAATCATCTACTGTATACTAGTGAGGACTTTATTCTCTGAAAAACAACAAAAAAAACCCAGTAGCCATGCAACAAGAATGAGATCAGCAACCTATAACATCTTCACACACATACAAACTGGAGGTGCTGTCACAGCGTGTCTCCTTCAGGCAGATGAGATTGCACTATTCTTATTTAACACACCCATTCCTAAACATGTCCCTTTTTCTTCATTTGTCTATCCAGTACACACTGAACATTGTTCATGGCTGAGCTCTGTAACTTAAGACTGCTTTACAGTTCTTTTCTTTTTAATCATCTAAACCACATCAATGAAAATTTTTAAAGGAGGAAAACATTTGTAACACCTCAATCATATTAATGCATGTCCCAGCTGCATGTGAAAAGACAATCAGAAAAGATTAAGATTAATAAGCACTGAGAAACTGATGTCAAATGGGAACAGAAAAGCTTAATACATACTTTCTATCAATTCTAAGTTAGAAAACGTCAGTGCAAATGAGACAGAGTGGCAATGGCATAGCTGATAGTGAATTTGTACCAACACCGAGGAGGTGCTGACCAGCAGGAAGAAACGAGTATAGCCAGGAGGAAAAGAGAACCTTCCCAGAAATTTAAACAACAGAGGTTTGTGTTTTGTTTTGTTTTGTTTTTTTACTAGAAGGGCTTACGGACTTGACCATGCCCAAACTGTAATCAATTCCATAAATAAAAATAAAAGGGATCCATCTTTTTTTCGAGCCACAACACTCCTTCCATCTCTGACCCAGGATCATCTTTGCAATGTGGCGCATTTCCCTAAATGCAGAGGAAAACTGAAAGCCATGTGAGATGCACATCTGAAATAACCCTCAAGTGAAACATCTTTGGAGGTGAAAACACACTTCATGAAATGGAGGAGAGTGAACAGCACCAAAGACCACAAGAAAACCATGCAGCTATAATGATTCATTCAAAGTAAAAACACCTTAGAGAACATGTACATAATCCAGACATACATTCTTTCATGTCCAACACACACATAAGCAGTACATAGTAATAAATGAGACATTTCTTTAAAAAAAAAAAAATTCTAAATTTTTCTCAGCTAAGCAGATATAGCCTCCATTTCCGAAGGAGAATCCTCTTCACACGGATTGCACAGAGAAAACTCATGAAAATTCAAGACTGGAAGATGAGTAGAGATGACTGTGAGACTGAAATGCTACAGACGGCAACACAATCAGGGAAGCAATATCACCCATATCACTAAAGCATGCCACAAACCATATAAGACGGAGATGCTAAACCCTTTTAGCACGAGCAGAGACTCAGTATTTTGCCATTAGATTAACAAAGATTACACCAATGAAATGCCCAGTTCTGAGCACCGGCAGTCTTCAACTCTTTAGTCTCTTCTCTATCCACCTGGAAACAGGGTGCTCTGAGTTTTCACAAGAAAGCAATTTTACCATGTTTAAAAGTAAAGCCTGATTTAAGAAACTTCTGTAATTCTAGTGTTCATGTGACTGCCCATATAAAGGCCCAAGTAGTTCATATTATAACGAAACACCTTCAATTAAAAAAAAAAAAAAAGGCAGGGTGGAAGTAGAGTGAGGTTGAGGAGATTTTGTCTCTGTAACTACTGCACGATACTGGGATGCAGACACAGACTGAGGGCTCCAATGTCCCACGTGGAGGAGGGGCACGTTTCCCCACTCTTCCTCCACATCTGAGTGGTAACATTACTGGAATACTGAAACAGAGAGGCACAACTGCTCTTCACAGCTTTAAGAGACTAGATGGCTCCTCCAAAGCAATTTAGCCAAAATTATTTGGCTCACTAGAAAACAAGAGTGTCAAATGCTAAATTAAATCCATGTCACACCTTTAAGTTATGTTAAATTATCATATGATAAAAACTGCAAGAACTATCAATGCCCCAACCTTAAGAGAGAAGCTAACAATCAGGATGAGTTAGGAAGGAGCTCGATTTTGACATAGGTTGACCAGACAGACAAATGAAAAAATACATACAAGTTTTGTTCTTTTTCCTTTCTTTGAAGCTAATGGTAAAGGCCATTGTGCAGAATCAGATAGCCACACACTACTGAAAGGGCAGTCTCTACCTTGGCAATGCACGTGGCCCATAAAAATAAAAAATCTCCTCTCTCTACTCCAGTGAGGACAAGCAAAAACCTATTTGAACTGGATGTCATAACACAGCATTGAAGGAATGATGAGCTACTGTAACTAATGACAGGTGGTCCATATCTGCACAAGTCTGCTAAGTAACAAACAATGGCTGAAAAAATCTTTATGTCCATACCCTTAAAGGACAGAATGCAAGCCTCCAGGTAGAGACACGATAAATCATAGAATCACAGAATGGTTTGGGTTGGAAGGGACCTCAAAGATCATCTAGTTCCAACACCTCTGCCATGGAGAGGGACACCTTCCACTAGATCAGGTTGCTCAAAGCCTCATCCAACTTGGCCTTGAACACTTCCAGTGATGGGACATCCACAACTTCCCTGGGCAACCTGTTCCAGTGCCTCACCACCCTCACAGTGAAGAATTTCTTCCTTATCTCTAATCGAAATCTACTCTCTTTCAGTTTGAACCCATTGCCCCTTGTCCTATCACTATACGCCCTTGCAAAAAGTCCCTCTCTGGCTTCCTTGTAGGTCCCCTTTAGGTACTGGAAAGCTGCTGGAAGGTCTCCCGGAGCCTTCTCTTCTCCAGGCTGAACAGCCCCAACTCTCTCAGTCTGTCCTCATGACCACCATTCTCCGCTTTCTCTACATTAATACTTGTTATACATTCAATTATCCAGAAATTATGCTCAGAGGACTCTATAATTCAGAGTTGCACAGCTGCAGAAGTTTCTACAGAGTAATTCCCCCCTCTGTAGAACTGTTATGCAGAATATCAGCTTCCACTAAAAAAACATGATCCTAGTCTTGACAGAATACATACGTCTTTAGAAAGCATGAACTGCATCTACACTGAGACACCACCTGATAACCTAAACCAGTAGCCTGGGCTTTAGAAGAAATTTTTTTCATCTCTTTCATCTCAGGTCCAGATTCTTGGGCTCCATAACTCCAGAACTTAATTTCTGGAACCCAAAAAAAAAAAAAAAACATTCCAAGAATTGGCACTTTTGCTGTAAATTAAAGAGCCATCCTTTGCTTAGTTTACATTTCCTGCTGCCTCTTGGTCTGAAAGTTTCACAATATTAAGAAATGCATTGGACTGGAATACACCATATTAAGGAATGCACTGGACTGATCTGCTTAGTTTTGAACTGGGCAAAGCAGAAGATGATTGGAGGACAAAATCTGGAATCCAATTGTCAAATGTGGGGAGATGGAGGTCTAGAAAGACAAGGTAAATCACCTAGAGAACAGTTCTGTAGTGGAAACCTGGGAAGATTAGCTAACAGAACTCAGTTGCAAAATCCATCTTTCCGGATACTCACAAGAAGATTCTGCACAACGTTGCCAGGACAACACAATGGAAATTGAAAACTGGGGACCACGTCATGCTGCTTGGAGATGACATGAATAAACTCTTCCCCATAAATGATTGTGTTAGGAAGTTCATTGAAATACATTACAGTGAGTATACTTAACTATGAATCCTATTTTTACACTGAATTTAACAATCCACTTGTTTTGTTTGTATAGTGCTAATAAAAGATCTGTATAACCGTTACTCCTATGTGGAATTACATAATAATAGTATGTCCTAATAAAAATACTACCAACATTGCAGTTGCATGTTTCAGAGGTCAGACACATGAAAGGAACAAGAACAATTTTAAAAGTGATAGAGTATATTAATTAATTGCGCTACAGAATGTGGGAAATTCCTACCAGTAAATTTTATCACACCGGGTCTCAGAGCATCCAAGATCTCATTACAATGTGTGCATACTATAATCTCCTTTTTTAGCAGCCGTAATGTAGCAAGCATTATGTGATTTTTGTCCTAATGCCTGCTCCAGACACTCATTCCTTACTGTATAAGGCAGCTTATTTCCATGAAAACGGAAAACATGCACAATCTTCTCATAGTTCTGCCTGCTAGCAAGTTGACACTCAGGACAAAGCGGATGTCTCCAATTTGAACCTCCTACGCTTGCATGCTCTGTAACTTTGATTCCCATAGTATATGACCAAAACAGTTGTATGGAAACATGTCTTTTGACTGAGATTTTATGCATGTCAAATTTTATGACTGAATTTTCAATTTCAGTGCTGTTTCATCTGAATTTTCCTATACATCCTCAAAGACAGAGTCTCGAAATGTTTCTATTTAGAAATATCGGGAGAAAAAACTCTTTACATCTTATTATGAAAAACAAAAATCTGACTTAACTTTTTTTTTTTAAATGCCAAAAAATACACGGTAGAGTTTCATTTTACTTCTTTTTGCTACAAAATATTAAATAGCTAACATGAAAGCAGTTGAGGATGTTTAACACAAGCTTTCAGAGTCTTCGTGCTTTCACGGCTCATCACATCCTCATGGCTGTTAATTTTTTTCCTCTCCTAGAATTCAAAGCTAGCTCCAAAAGCTAGGTAACCCAAACTCACATTTCTTCATGTATTGAGGCCTCTTCCAAGGACGTGACACAGCAGCTACACCCAAACACTGTTTAGGCTATTTCAAATAGATGTGGCAAGGTACCCTGCAATGTACTTACCCAGAATACTACAACAGAGCTACTGTATCATTTCCTTAAAACATAACTACACTGAGATGGAACAAGGTCCAAAATGTTCATTCCTGTTCCCTTTTGGAGACAATATCACAAAAAATATGTAAACATGACAAGAAAATTTATCTCTGAGCAAGAAAAGCTCTATTTTCTAAACTGAATTTGCAATGGCTTTCTGAATAGCTTGGGGCAAGATACTTGTCTTTCTCAACTTAATGTCTGCAAGAGTGGAATAACTTTACTTACTTCACAGGGCTGTTAAAAGAATTAATTTGCTTGTGTTTGCACAATTACTTTGAAGATAAAAATTGCTATTTAAATGCTAAGTAACATTTTGTAAAAATAAGCAAAAAACACCTGCACAAATCCAAAACAAGATTATCCTCTCTCCAGGTACAGGTGAGCACAGGATCTGAAAGTACTGTTCTTTCATCCATTTCCACGTCTCCAAAGAAAACAGCAACTGCTTATCAGTCCTTACTGCCTCAAATCCTACTTGCCACTCATTGATCCTGTGACATACATTTCACAGCTTGTAAGATGTGCTTACTATACTTGTAACACAAATACAGACATTTAAAATACGCATTATTGATGAAGGCACGTTGAAACAAATCAAAGTTTTAATCTGTCAGGCTTTCCAGGTGGAGCTGCTTTGAAGGTTGCTAATGAAAGCTTTCTTCTGTTTCAAAGTACTGTTTCAACTCACAGTGATTTCATATACTCCATAAATCCTCCAAAGACAAAATGAAAGAAAACTCTATCTACATTTCTTTGTCTATACTCATTTATTTCTAGTTTCAAAACATGGCAGAGGAACCAAGAGTTTTTAAGATACTTAATAAACCTGAAGAAGCAAGTGGTTTACGCTCCCATCTTAGAACACATTTGTCAGCCTTTTGTTTCACTTCACTCACACTCATTTCCATCTCCAAATAATGACTCAGTCACTTCTCGTCTGTACAAAGCTGATCTCTTCCCTCCTTTTCACAGTCATAAACAAGGGAGTAGAAATTACACCATCATACAAGAAACACTAATTACCCAGATACTGGATTGCCCTCCTCCTCCATCTTCTGCTTTAGCCTCAGTTGAAAGAACCAATGACTAAGACTAAGACTGCATAAGTAAGATCTACAGCATTCAGATAAAATTAAGATGCCAACATTTCTCACAGTTTTGCAATGCTCTTCCTTTGGAAGAACGCAGACAAATATCAAATTGGGGAATGAGTAACAATTTGCTAGATTATCAAAGGTCAAAACCATTTTCCCACTTAGAAAAAGTCAGAAGCTTTCAATCTCGGGCATAAGAAAACAGCAATTTATAACTTCAGCTATAATTTAATTACAAAAAAGGTAATTAATAAAACTTAATAGTTTTGTTATTTTGAATTTTGTTATTAAAAAAATCCATTTTAAAAACTTATTAGCTCTACATAAAATAGCTAATTGTCTTGACCTCGTCCTGCTAGAAGTGATCAGGGTTTCTTATTCTGTGCTTTTGGTTGTGATTTTTTTATTTTAGAGATAGTTCAGAAAATTGTTATTTCTGAATTTTTGGGTCCTCTATTCTGTCATCAGTTACTAACCTTTAATATATCTAATATGAATTGAAACAGCCAGTTATCTACTCTGTAAAACATTTCACATTCAGCACCTTACAGCTTTAATCTAATGTACTGACATCCAGTACTACTGGATCGAAAAGGCTTTTCCAGCATGGAAATCCACTTTCTATTTTACCAGGTGACAGACATAGCTGAATGTGACATAACTGCTTGTTTTTTCACAGTTAACAGGATACATTTCGTATTCTGCTAAAAAAAAAAGAGGTGACTGAAGAGCAGAAGGGAAGGCTGCTTTCATCTGCTGCACACCAGGACAAATGAAGCCTTTCAGAAGAAGGAGGACCCACTTCTTCCTCCTGAGCATTTGAGCATGTTAATCTCAAGGAAAGTTCAGGAACACAGGACAGTGTGGAGAGAAGCATTTCTATTTCATCTCACTTACCAGACCTGACCATTCCCTATTTTAAAAGTTACACAAATCTAGTTTATTAGCTTGCATTCTATGAAGCACTTTTCCCTCTGCCTGGGAGGCAAGGAGGGGGTGTTGCACTTTATATTCGAGGAGCTCTGCCTTGTCGGAGGTCAGGTCAGAAGCCAGTTGAGAACATACGGGTGAAGACCAGCAGGCACAGCAACATTCATGCTGTTGTAATCGGAAAGCTGCTGGAAACCTTCTGATCAGGATGAGCCTTCTTCGAACAAATGGAAGAAGTCTCACATTCACACGCCCTTGTGCTGATGGGAGACTTTAACCACTCTGATATCTTCTGGAAGGACAACACAGCAGAGTACAAGCAATCCAGATTTGTGCAGTGCATTGATGGCAACTTCCTGACAAAGGTAATCAAGGAGCCAATAAGGAAACATGCTCTGCTGGACCTCATACTTAAAAACAAGGGAGAAATGGTCAGGAGCAGCCTTAGCTGCAGTGGACATGAGACAGAGTTAAGGATTCTGAAAAGGGGGCACAAGGCAAAAGCAAGACCACAGCCCTGGCTTTCAGGACAGCAGACTCCAATCTCTTCAGAGATCTGCTTAGAAGAATCCTACAGGATACAAAGAGAAGAAGGTTACAGGGGAGCTGGTTGATATTCAAGGATCACTTCCTCCAAGCTCAAGAGAATCCCATCCTGATAAATAGGAAATCAAAAGCTAGAGGACTGAATGGATGAGCAAGGAGCTCCTGACTGAACTCAGACATAAAAAGTAAGTGTACAAGTGTACAAGAGGTGGAAGTAGTGGCAGATGACCTAGAAGGGGTATAAAGATGCCATCCAGTTGTGCAAGGATGGAAAGCCAAGGCTCACCTGAAGTGAAATCCAGCAACGGACATGAAGGGCAACAAGAAAGGATTCTACAAGTACATAAACAGCAAAACAAAGAGTACAGAAAACATGAGTCCGCTGCTGAACAGGATAGGAAATTTGCTGGCAAAGGTCACAGAAAGGCTGAGGTACTGAATGTCTTCTTCACCTCAGTCTTAACCGGTAAGATTGACTTTCAGGATTCCCAGACCCCTGAGACCAGGAGTCTGGAGCAAGGAAGACTTACACTTGGTCGAAAAGGACCAGGTCAGGGAGCACTTAAACTGGACACACATAAGTTCGTGGGGCCTCATGAGTTGTACTCATGAGTGCTGAGGGAGCTGGCTGATGTCATTGGAATGCCACTCTCAATTACCTTACAAGGGTCATGGTGAATGGGAGAAGTTCTTGAAGACTGGAAGAGAGCAAATGTCAGTCCTCTTTTGAAGAAAGGCAAGATGGAACATGGAGGAAACTACATGCTGCTGAGTCTCACCTCAGTCCCTGGGAAGGTGATGAAGCAATTACTGCTAGAGAGCATTTCCAAACACACAAAGGACAAGAAGGTGATCAAGAGTAGCCAGCATGGATTTATCAAAGGGAAATCATGCTTAATCAACCTGATTGCGTTCTACAATGAGATGACTAGCTTTGTGGATGAGGGGAGAGCAGTGGATGTTGTTTACTTCCACCTTAGAAAAGCTTTTCACACTGCCTCCTATAATATTCAAACAGAGAAGCTGACAAAGTATGGGTTAGATAAGAAGACAGCGAGGTAGATTGAGAACTGTCTGAACAGACAGGCCCAGAGGGTTGTGACCAGTGGCACAAAGTCCCATTGGAGGCAAATCACTACCCTAGGGGCTGATAGTGAGGTCAGTACTATTCGATTTCTTCATTAATTACCCGGACAATGGAAAACAGTGTGCCCTCAGGAAGTTTGTAGATGATGTAAAACTAGAAGGAGCGGTTGATATGAGTATGGTGCTATTCAGAGGCATATCGAAAGGCTGGAGAAATAGGTCAACAAGAACTTCATGAAGTTCAACAAAGGGAAGTGCAAAGTCCGGCACCTGGGGAGGAATAACCTCAAATACCACTGCACACTGGGGAGCAGCCAGCTGGAAAGAGAAAGATCTGCAGAGAATGACCTTCGGATCCTGGTGGACAGCAAGATAACCATGAGGCAGCAATGCATCCTCGCAGCAAAGGCAGCCAACTGCCTGGGCTGCAAAAGGAAGAATGTTGTCAGCAGGGGGAGGAAGATGATCCTTCCTCTCTACTCAGCACTAGCGGGGCCAGGTCTGGAGGGGCCAGTTCTGGGTTCTCCAGTACAAGAGATGGAGCTACTGCAGAGAATCCAGTGAACAGCTAGGAAAAGGCACATCTTTTATATGGAGAGAGGCTGAGAGAGCAAGGACTTGTCAGTCTGGAGAAGGCTAAGAGGAGATCTTATCAATGTGTATAAATACTGGATGGGAGGAAATGAAGAAGAGGCAGATAGATTTCTCAGAGGTGCCCACTGACAGGACAAAAGGCAATAGGCACAAACAAAAACAAATTCTCAAATGCCAGCTGATCACACGAAAAAATGTTTTTACTGCAAGGGCGGTCAAACACTGGCACAGGCTGCCCAGAAAGGTTGTGGAATCCCCATCCATAGAGATATTCAAAACTGGACAGACTCCTGGGCAACACTCTCTAGATGACTCTGCTTGAGCAGGGGGGTTGAACTAGATGACCTCAACAGATCCTCATCAACCCCAGTGATTCTGTGATTCTTCCTTTCTTCTTTCTCCTTCTCCTTTGAAATCCACTTCTGTGATAGGAACTCTGACATCGTAAATTTTTTCCTTCAGACTGAATGCCTTACTAACATTCAATAGCATGCATTTCTACAGAAATCGCTTGGAAATAAAAATGGGTCTTCATTCTAATCAAATTATTAAAGGCTCTCAAACACTGTATTTGAAATGGCCTTAGCTCATTAAATTGTGCTACAATTTAATTTAAGAGCACGTCGTGAATACAAAAATCAAGAAATATACTATACTCTGAGCTGGGCTTGTTGTCTTCTTTGAAAAGTCTCTCAAACACAATCTCACCTCTACACACTATGAGTACAATTATGTCCACATGCTTGTTTAAGCTCTCTCACTGTTACCTGAGATACATCTGAATGAATACAGTAACATTAAACTTTTGCACTAAATATAGGTCAAAGCTATAGGCAATTATATATAGATGAGTTTGTGTGTGCACACAGACAGACTAAAACACATGCAAAATTACATGCAGTAAGATGGCTTACTGCTAGTTCAATAGGCAGTCAAATATACCATTTGATCTTTTAATCTTTTTCAGTTAATTGCTCATTCTGCATCACTGAGGCCTGTACTTGCCTACAGACATTAGGATCATAGAGAAGTGAGCAAAACATTAAGTCTTATTCCTCATATTTATCAATTGATTAGCAGATCAAATCAAGATTAAATAAAAACCAGCACTATTATCTTTCAGTACTTTCTCAGTATTTATCTAAGATTGTAAGGCTTTTTAATAAAAATGATGCATTTTAAACCTCAACTGATTTGATTACATAACATATATTATAGAGGAACTAAGGAGTTTTCCACTTTTTATTCTAATCTTATATTTCTGCTATCTAACCCATTACGGGGGAATCAAAATGTTTTTCTCCATATAAAGTGACACCAGAGAAAATTTGCATCTCAAAACAATGACACACAGAAAATAAAAGTAGTATTCCTGGAAGGGAGAGAAGGAGGGAGGAAAGGACAGAACTTTCGTAATACACTTTCTTAGCTTAAACAGCAATAATGTGTGTAAGAAGCAAAATTTAAATCTGATCTTGTACTAGTGAAATTAAAAAATTTATTAATCCATAGTTATAAAGAGATACATTTGATCAAGCCTTAATCCAGAATCCAGCTAGGATTTTTGACAGAGTTACACATTACAAATTGTAACTCTGATTCCTCCATTGCAGTCTAAGTATCTAATCCTCCTCTAGTGAAATAAATGGGAGACATTCCAAAATAATCCATAGAAGTTGGATGACATCCATACAGAATCATACTAAAGATCAAGGAGTCTACTCTGTGCCACAGATTGATTGGTTTTAGCTACACAAAATAAATAAATATATGTGAAAAAAACTTAACTTAAACCTGAAAGCTTCTCAAAATACCAAATTTTCTGTCACAGATTAGTCACACATGCAGACAATATAAAGATACACCTGGAAAAAATACTGATGCAAACTTTTTTGTTGTTTTTCTCACAACACAGGCATCAGAAAATAGCTTTTTTTTTCTATAGAGCTTTTAAAAATGTTGTGTTTTAAATAAATTCTGAAGTCACCTTTCAGACCACTTCCAAAAAACATTCTTCCTTCTTGAATTTTTATTTTCATTCTTGGTCCTGCCTAAGGTTAATGGAAAGAGAAACCAGTTGTACCTGCAGACTCAGGAAAGAAGTCTAAAAATATCTCCTGACTGTATTTTACAAACAATATTTTAAAACACTCACCAGTTTGCCACCAGTGGTCCAGTACAGGTACCTTGAAGATTTTCTTTGACCATTCTAGCGTGTCCACATCACAGTGCTCACCAGCTACGAATAATGTTCTGAACCTTTAAATAAAAATAAAAAAGTATATATCTTGATCTGGACAGGCAAAGGAAAACATGAGAACAAATTCAATAAATATCTCTGGATGGTGTCCCAGATAAAGAGAAAAGGGGAGCAAGGACTCTTACTCTTTGTATGCTCCTTCTTACTAAGTAACAATTAGAATCTTAGCAATATTAATTTATGCTACTTAATACATCATGTAAAAGAAGATCTATTTTCTGAATGCAAAGACCTTGGGAGACCAGAGGCAAGCAACTGTCAATGAAAGTAAAAAAATAGATAAATGCTCTGTATACAGGAACTAGGTAGATATTCTTTAGGCAAAACATAAGAATGAAATACTAAAAAAGAGTCAGAAAGAGATATCAGAAGAATTAGTAAAGAAATAAACAGAACTAAAAGGAAATACCTGTAGCAAATTATTAGTTTTAAGTTGTTAATAATATTCCATTTAAACAGATTTTAGTTTCTTTTGAACTGTTGAGTCATCTTTTATAGGCCTTTGAAAACGAGTTTGGGGGGAAACAATGGGACATAAAGCCATTTTCCTCCTGAGAGGCAGGCTATATATGCATAAATAAAAAAAATAAAGTAACCCTACTAGATAATGCCAACCAGAACAACATTCAGCAGCCTCAGGTCCTTCATCGCAGTACCTGACTTCAGTGCGTTTTGCTGGACGTTCTGCATCCAGCTCTGGCAGAGGAGAGATGCAATGCCTGGCAGTCCTGACAGATGTGATCTGCATGCTTGTGCCACTAAATTAGGTAGTGCTATATAACTGAGTATTAAACCCACACACAGTCTCTAACTTCAGAATCTTTTATCGAATGTTTAGTCACACTTTATCATCCTTCATTAAGCATTACAAATCCACTTTACACTCTGTTTAGAATGATAAGGTCCTCTGTGTCAATAGTAGCTTTCTTAAAAATGACTATCAGTACCCAGAAGCTAGACATTACCATACTTTACTGCATGCTGCTAAGGTTTTGATATTTCTAACAATTCCTCAGTAACTTTATTCACGTCATAGTAGAGTTTTTGCATTTATTTCCTAACAAGCAATTTAAAAAAAACTGATAAATTGCATATGGTGCGGCCTCACCTTGACTACTGTGTGCAGTTTTGGGCCCCACAATTTAAGAGGGCTGTTCAGGTACCTGAATGTGTCCAGAGGAGGACAACAAAGCTGGTAAAAGGGCTGGAAGGCATGTCCTATGAGGAGCAGCTAAGGACTCTGAGTTTGTCTAGTTTGCAGAAAAGGAGGCTGAGGGATGACTTCATGGCTCTCTACAGCTTCCTGGGGAGAAGTGGAGAGGGAGGTGCTGAGCTCTTCTCCCTGGTATCCAGTGACAGGACACGTGGGAATGGTTTAAAACTGTGCCAGGGGAGGTTTAGACTGGACATTAGGAAACAATTCTTTGCTGAGAGGGTGGTCAAACACTGGAACAGGCTTCTGAGAGAGGTGGTCAATGCCCCAAGCCTGTCAGCATTTAAAAGGCATTTGGACGATACTCTTAATAACATGCTTTAACTTTCAGTCAGCTCTGAATTGGTCCAGCAGTTGGACTAGATGACTGTTGCAGGTGCCTTCCAACTGAAATACTCCATTCCATTCCATCCCATTCTAAAGTCACGAATACTCATGACACTGGCGAGACACTGTCACCTAACAAGATACTAAAGAGAAGAATCATTTATGATCTTGCCCTCACACCTCCAACAAAGAAAGAAGCAATACTCTTCAGGTAGAAACACAGAACATTTAATTTAGGTTCATTATGTACTGATGAACTGCTGATTTATATTCAATACTTTGTCATTAGTACATGTCTAGATTTATAGTCTGTGTTGTGACAACATGGTTTCTATTGACAGCAATGCATGGTATTTATCTTAATTGGCTCTTATTATCCCAAAAACACGTCTATGTTGAACTAGTTCTCTAGGCTTCTTCTACAGTCCACAAAGAAAAAGACGCAATTTTAAACTGTAATTTACCTTTAAGAGACTCAAAAGAGTAAGGTTTATTTTTTACATCTATTAAAAAAAAAAAAAAAAGAAAATCAAAATGAAACAAAATCCAAGGCCCTAGAGCATGACTAAACTACAGTATAGAGACTTGGATAAGTTACTCTTTAAAAAAATAGCAACAGACACAGCTATTCAGTTATTGCATTATAACTTGAAAGGAATGTTCCTGCATCTCAGAAGAAGGAAAGCAGGGGAATTTAAGACATATCATTTCTAGTTTCATTTTACATATAAATCACAATAGAAAACTGCAACTCCTTCCCCAGAAGGCTTGTGTGGCAATCTGAAACACTTCAGCCACACCAATGCCTGTTTGTAACAACCAGGTGCAATCCTGCCGCAAGGAATAATGTGAATTCTGAATGCAGAGCTGCCACGCACATGCCCTATTGCTACAGACCAAAGAATTTGCTTCCCTTCTATAGTATCCACACAGGGCGGGCTCATGCCTTCCCTCTCCCAAATCCTCCTTACTCAGCATATGATCAACAAACACAGCACTTTCATTTTACTCAAAGATGCAATTTAAAACCTCAAAGAGATAAGAGGCAAACAAATCAGAAGAATTCTGTTTACTAGCAAGTAACCTGTCTTTGAGTGAAAGAGTACAGGTATACTCACAGTACAAAGGACTAAACATTTCACAAACAGCCTGTCAAGCCAAGAGAAACTGCAGAGACACTCTGCCAAGTACTGCATCAATCCTCAAGGCTTCTGAGAGGATCAAATGCCTAATCAGGATACGAATGGAGTTTCATGTGGCCCAACATCAGACGCTGGGATTAAAAACACTTATCCAAAGTGTCCCTTTGTTAGGATTGCAGCATGCTTTACCACAGCCAGATCAATGTCAGTGACATTTTGTTTCACTTCAAGTCTTCACACAGTCCATTATGCATTCAACTGCTGAACAAAGGACTTGACTCGTGTCCTTCAGCAACGGACACAAAATGCATTGATTTTGTAAAACCTGTAGACCTGTGGCCATAAAGAGAGAATTCTTAGATCTGGTGGGCATGAAACAAATTTCAATTCAGAGACATGTAATCTAGAAAGAAAACTACAAGATTCATCTTTCCATGTACATGAAATCCAGGAATTTAGGAAATTGCAAGAAAAATCAGCAAGTAACTCAATGGTGTCAGAAATGAGAAAGGGAAATAAATGCACAGGTCATCCTGTCTGACCACAGGACTGGCAATATCTCTAAGAAGGAACTTAGAGATTGACCTCTCATCTAAAGACCACAGACATCCCATAACAAGGCTGCTCAAAGCAAAAAGCATATTCTGAATATTCACACTTCATTCCTCTCCAGAGGACAGACACGTCCCGTGAGCACAAAAGGCAACCTCTCAGTGTAAGGACTAGCGACCTACTTGCTGTATAGATGCAAGGCAGGAGAACATACAGATTAAAGCTACATCTGGAGACAACGTAAGTAAAACATGAGATGAAACATCATGAGTGCATGAAACACACGCAATAAGCCATGTGCCTTAAAACTGAATAGAGTTTTTTTTCACAGTGACGCTTGGCCTAAACATAAAAATTCAGATGAGTTTATTGTCTTTTAGATCCATTTACACATCTCTAGTTAGAACACAGGAAAATAAACTTCCAGAAGCAAAAGACATTGGGAACTCTAATCACCAAGGTAGGGACCCCTGCACCAACTAAATATAACCTGAGGATGGTCTTAGATGTGAACTAAGTACATGTAACCATAATAATAACTTCCATATATGAAAGTCAACGTAGCGCACATCTGGTTACAAACTTACAAAAGTCAGAAGATCTTTAAAAATGTTACTGTGCTGAATTTGAACACGCAGATGAGAGAGTTCAGCTTTCTTCATGTCAGAACAGTGTTTTGGCCAACTCTCCTTTCTGACACCCCAAGATGGCTTGGAGTGGCTTCTTTCTTGGAACAGAAGGCCAGTGGTCAAATGTACAAGCAGCTTTCACATTAAATAAGCATAGTTTTCTGTCCTCATAAATATACAACATCATTTTGGTATACTGCTTTCTGAGTACATCTTCCACATTAGAAGATAATGATCATAATGAGTGTGACTCAAATCAGCATCTTGCACCTGAACGCTTTTATTATAAAGCACAAGCCATTGCTGATAATTACAGTTAATAGCTAACTGGAAGTTGTAACACAGAAAAAAGTTTACGATAGAAGAGAACAAAATAATGTAAAAACCACAAATATGTGTTTTATGAAAAGTTTTTTAAGACTCGTATTTGTATGCAGGGCACTCCTGTTAAGCACTGCAATATTTACAGTATACAGAATGTTCGGTATTTAGGCATGTTAAACACAACATTTCAGCTGTGATGTAAAAATCTAATTTATTAATTACATAAACTGCTGAAAAATTCTGTTAAGTGTCCTTGTTTTAAAAATAAAGCTATCAAAACATCAAGAACTTAAAAGACTTTACAAAAAAGTTAAGACATCATCTCATGCCCTGAGCCAAAAGCAGAATTCCTCTCTTCTGAATTGCCAGCTTTAATAATCAGATTTAATAATCCGCAGGCTCAAGAGCAACCTTATGTTGCAAGAAGGAGAGGGATTAGTTCCTTGGCAAATTTACAGCACAAAACTATCAAAAAGAACACCAGAGCAAAGTGCCACAAGCCTAACAAAGCGTAAGAACTATGGAATTATTGTCTCCTATCAAACAGTATAGCAAGAGAGAGATTGCAATGGTTATAAAAAGTCCCACTGAACAATACTTTAACAGTCCACTTAAAACTTTAAAGCATGTCAATGCACCTGTAATTGCAATCATCTATCACTGCAATGCAGTTAACGGGAAGAAAGATCTGTTAAATAAATATGTCCTAAGCAGTTCTGAAAACCTATATTCCTAACATCAAATTCAGTGCAATCAAGCTTTTAGGCCTTATTCAAGAGCCCAGCAGAGTGGACTTGAATTACCACCTAATACAGGAGACAAATCAAGATCCTCAATGGCCCTGACGTAATCCAAATTGTTCAATGCAGCATGTACATTTTGGTGTCACTCCAAGCACAGAAGAAACCACATCTCCATACTATTTCTCAAAAGCAGAAGTGTTCACATGGGTAATAATCTGAGCTGAGCTGCACTTTTCCAGATTAAAAGATCACATAAGTGGTTTCAGTTCTGGAATGCATACATAATTTTTTCCTGGCAAAGGAAAACTCTATCTGCATTATGTTAAATAAGCTTTTTTCCCTGAAAAGACAGCAAGGAAGTTTCATTTGCATTTCTTAACATAAACCGTAAATAAAGAACTATTACTAATTCTTGGAGTACCTGGAGATTGCAGACACCTAAACATGTTAAATAAATAAATAAATAAATATTTTCAGGTCTTCTAATTTTTCTTAATTGATGTGTTTTCTTGTTCTCCTCCCTGAATAGATTTTTACCTTGGTCATGAGGATCTAAGCACTGGAGGTTTTGGAGACAGAGTCAAAGAGACACAGAACACAACTGCAGCTCAGCTCCTTCTCACAGCGTGGGTAAAGGAGAGCTTCATGAAGGCTCTTCATGAACACAGCTCAGGACTTCAGCAAGAATGGCCGTACATGATGTACAGCAGCACAAAGTAGGGGGTCGCAGACAAAATTGCATAATGTACCTCAGTATGCTAAATTCTGGGTCTTAATCACATATCCTCTAGCAGCATGTGTGAGACATCAATCACGAGAAGGTATTTAGTTCTAACGGTTTTGAATTTGCTACTTCTAATTTCATATCCTCTTCTTCCTGTGTTATGAGACGGAAAATAGGAGTTCCTAATCTACTTTATATTCATTATTTCTGCACAGTTTTTATGCAGTCTCATATTTCTTTCTAAAGTAAGTACATTAATATTTGGTATTAGATAAACAAGCAAGAATGTCTAGATTCTCTTGATATAAAACAGCAGAAAATTCACAACTGACCTAAAGCCAAGAAAGCCAAGTAGGCTATGGGACACAAACTGCAAATTATTACTTGTATGTTAATCTAATCTGCTGAGTTGTTGCCCCATTTCATGCAAAACTGTCAGTTGTCAATCATTGGGAAATCAGACCTGTCCAGTTCATAACAATTAAGTCAATTAAAGCATGAAGTGTGATTCCAAATACGGAGTTAATGGCTTGGTGTTCTGAAGTTACCTCATGAAGATGAGAACAGACTTCAAAAGGTGAATAGGATATGCTCAGGTACATGAGAGTCATAGAGTTTGGATGTACTTGTTTTTCAAACACAACAGGAAGCAATATGATAAGACAGCAAGCTTAGCAGCACTGTGCGTTATCAAAAGTGGCATCTTTAGATCGTTTAGCAATACGTAGTTGAGCAGGGCTTTCATCCTGCAGTATTATAAATTAAACATCTTTTCTTGTTAAGCATGAGCCATGTTTAAGACATAGGTGACATTTCGTGTCAAAGACAAACAAATTTCAAGATATCACTCCAACAGGCAACAACAAATTTGAAGCACAGACACTACAACCTTTGGAAACCTCACATATAGTTTTGTGCAGAGGTCAGCGATACCAGAAACATCAGTTCTTGGCAGAAATTTATTTAACTTTCACCATTTCAAAAGAACACAAGTCTGTTTATAATTTGATTTACTCCTGTAAATCAAGTACTCCCTTGTATATAGGAAGCTGGCATTGCTTACCAACTCTGTATCTTATCAGTAATTGTCTTTTTTTAACAGGATTTTTAAAAAGTGACATTGACCTTTATAATTTTTTTTAAAAGAATTTTTCAGGAATGAAATGTACCATGGTGGAAACCTCTTTCAGGACTGTATTCATGGACATGTGTTTTGGAGTCTCTAGTGTAAGGATACATCTTAGCCCAAGTAGCAGAAAGACATCTCATTTCAAAGATTGTGCACCATATAACAGAAGAAAGTATCGTAAGTCAAGTAAATGAACTAAAGGTAAGACTGATTTCAAACTGAAACAGACAGAATTCACTTGACCTTGGATGGAAAAGTCTATCCAAGTAACACCCAAAAGCAAGGATTTTCCTAGAATTAAAATTTTAATCACCAGTTGGACTCCATTTCTTAACAACTGCACTTACTAGATATTAAATGCTGCACCAGAGGGTTTAGTAAAAAGAAGTCACGTACCAGGGAATGACATGGCTCAAGGCTGAGCGAATTATGAGACAACTAAATCTGCAGACAAATGGAGACGCTCATTAACTATGCACTGAATAGGAATGATGAAACACCTCTTTACATCTGGGGCAACTGATATCAGCAAGGAGACTCTCATCTGGAATTCTCATTTGGCCAGAAAATATGACAACTTACAGACCAGTTTAGCAGATTTTCCATTAAATGAATACCCTAAAGACAGACTAAGTCATTTTAGTCATTGTTTAAAAAATGCTGAGGAACAGTGATTAAATTTTCTAGCATCTGGATCACTTTTCTGTCAATAAACATCACAGAATAGTGCATTAGGGTCTCAAATGAGCTTGTTTCATATTTCAAGGAGAGGTAAGGATTGATGATAGCACTCAAAACAGATGGAAGAAAGTAATGATGAACTTGTAATGAATACCTCAGGAATAAATCCAGCTTACTGACAAAGAAAACTTTCCTGAGCAATTAAGAACATGGAGGACTAATGAAGATACATGGCTTTGCATCTTCCCCTTCTCTTTGGACAAGTGTGATAAAAGAAGTTCTTATGACTGAACACTGCCTATACAGTCTGACACAAATAGGCCTTGCTTGATGCTGAGCAAATTATTCAACATCAAGATTAGATGTGGTCCAAACCCACATATTTTTCAGCTGTAGAATGTTTGCAATAAGATACAGAAACTTGGTCTGTAGAAGTACTAAACACTCACAGATGCAAGTTAGTGCGAGAGGCATTTTATTAATATAACGCTAATAACACATTTTAACCATATAATGCTAAGAACTCTGAAATAGTGGTGGTTCAGTGGCTCAGACTGGATATTCAAATCTAATAGAAGACTTTGACCTTAATCTCCCTGTGCCTCAGCTTCTCATCTGCAAAATACAGATAATACCACTCTCTCATCTCACAGGGGATTTGTGAGGATGAACTCAGTCATGATTTTGAAGCATGGTGATAGTATAGTGATAAACACCTTAAAAACAGTATGAGATAGCAAATAGCT
Source organism: Tauraco erythrolophus (assembly GCF_009769465.1). Lineage (NCBI taxonomy): Eukaryota > Metazoa > Chordata > Aves > Musophagiformes > Musophagidae > Tauraco > Tauraco erythrolophus. Next base: position 46,965,140 of record NC_141468.1, on the reverse strand, counting down.
CAGTCTTTGGAGCACATAACCATAAGCAGTAACTAAGTTATGGGGAGATAAACAAAATATTCACTAGCTGATGATTAAACGAACACTAAAGATCCTGTGCACTCAACGAAATGAGAGGTCATGTGGGAAAGCAGTACAGGATCATGTAATCCAGCACTGTATTACAGAGTATAATCACAGGGAAGTAAAATTAAAGTTGAGTGCACAATCCTAACTCCGTAAGAGCTCTTAAGAGCTTTCATCTTCTCCAAACTATCGATATAAATTTATAAGCAAATATATATGCACCTAAATTGTCAAGAATACATTTAAAAATCTGCTATACAGAGGTGGGCAAAGCCCCAGACACTCTGCTATTCTTAGTTCATTCAGCCTGTTTCTGTAAGAAACTGCTTCCACTGTATCCTTAGTTCACCTTTTCAGAGAGTACTGCTTTCCCAAGGCTGCCTCAGGGTCCTGCTGACGGATTGCTCTAATTGCAGTTGGTGAAGTAAAGAAGGCAGCTACTTCATGCTCTGCTAGCACACGGAAATAGGCACCAGCATCTGGCGTTCCCACAGGCTTCCCCTATGGAGAGAATAATTCAAAATGTCACAGGATAAAAATACTTTATAATTCCTTGACAGTTCAAGGCTTGAACACGTAAAAGCAGCGGTAGCACAGCAACAGAAGTAATTTCAAGTAAGACTCTAAAGAAGGCTTTGTTAAAAATAACACTACTGTGAGTGTATTCACTTGTGGAAATAAATTCACAAGCTTTGGGCACAATCTCTCTCATGAACACAGCACATAGTAGCTGCTACTTAGAAAAAAAGGGCAAATGGACACATGAATGAAAAGACAGCCACAAAGAGCCGTTATTACACTGGCAGCAGAGGGAGTCCTGTCTACATCTACCCTTACGGCAAAGCAGCCTGTAGAACACCCAGAGTCCCACTGAACTAGGAGTCTCTGGACACAGCTGCACTGCAGCTATACCCGCCATGCACAGGCCTATGGGACATAATGCCACCTTTTTCTCACCTAGCAGTTTCCTTCCAATTCTGAAAAAATTTCCATTCAGTTGATTACAACTGCCTTCTTGGCATCTTTGTGCTGCTACTCCACAAAGACTGGAGAGAAGCCAAAGACCCCTTTTCTCAGAAGTTTTAGCATGCTACCAGACTGTGGTCTCATTTGTTTGGGTTTTTCTTAAATACTAAACATTGTCTTGAGCTAAGGGGTATAGTCAAGAGAATTGTAAACAGAGTAATCAGATGTGACAAATTGTCCAATGGTAAGTAATAATAATCACTTTTCTCTAGTGCTGCAAATATTAAAAAGTTGTCAGTGTAGGATCGCATAATCACAATCTTACTGTATGTATTACTGCAGTGCATGAACTGCTCCATACATATTCTGAAATTATGAAAAGATGATGTAAATGTGGAATGAGCTTTCGCTCCACAGGTATTGCCATGACCTTTTCACTAGAAAGGCCACACATGGAAGACAAACTTTGACACAGGACACAAGTTAGGAGAAACATACACTTTACATACTGCAAACACAGCTTTCTCAATGCTTTACACAAGGCAGCACACAGTGAAAGTTTCACTGCTGAAATGTCACTGGCTTTACAGCAGTTCACCAGTCACAAGACAAATTCATACCTCCACCATCCTTGTGTAAATACACATTTGGAATACATCCTTCCTAACAGGCGTCATTCACATTCATGTATTTTATTGCTTTCCACAGAGTTGCAGGCACAATTTATGATTCTCAGCTAGCAACAGGCAGCACAGTCTTCACTTGTGCCAGTAACTTTCAAGAAACCATACGTACTTTTTCCTCTAACACAGGAGAAGACTTGCAATGAGACAAACACAATGCAATAGATAGATTAATAGGTCCAGTAGAAAAAAAAAAAAAGCAGAGGAAACTTTTTATTTTGCCAAGATGCAAAAGGAACATAGTCATTGGAATAACCTGAAGAATTTACTAAATCCAGTATTTTTATTTTAATAATGAGGCACTAGTAACACATTAAACATCTTCATGAAAACGCACACTAATTGAGTTAGTTGCCCTGTCCCAATATAAAAAGCAGTGTGCTGGTCGTGATGCAGACTCATAGCAATTCATCTTTTCCCCTCTCTCCCACTTGTCCTCCCCACTGTTGTCTTCCCCAGACTTGCTCTGCATCCAGCTGTGCCTTAACACTGGCAAGAGCATCAATGAACTATTTGGCAGATTTAAAGAACACAGGATGCCTTAGGCCAGGTATGTACCATTAGCTTCACAGCCCTACAGTGAGATATTGCTGGTGAGAGGAGTGCTGCAACAGAGGATCATCGTAAAAGGAAAAAACACGAAGACAAAACAGAATGAATAATTAAAAAAAAAGGATGGAGAGGCGGTGAGAAGCAAATGGAGAGAAAATAAACAAAAGAAACAATCCTCAGCCAAAGTAGCAGGGAGGAGTATTACCAATGTCAAAAAAATCTTTTTGCTAATGTCCTATCCTAAATTACCAAAAGAAATGCAAAAGAATGCTATTTGCTTGGTAAAAAAGTGAGTTATGTCCTTTTTTCTGTCATATAACACAGTTTCCAAAGAAAAATCTTTCACCTGACTATCTTTTAGCATCCTCTTTGCAAACTTCTTCATTGCAACTTTCATGTATTCATCCAAGTGTTCATCAATATTTGTTCATGAACCTTTTTATTCAAGTTCATGTCATTTCCCTATAATATTCACTATACCTGCAGATCTGCATTCATATGGTTAGGAGTTCAAGCCCACATCACTAACACTTAAACAAACAGTCTCGGACTATGAAAAATTCCATATTTCCATAAACTTCTCATTAACTAATTATGCAACCGAACTAGCACCATCTGTACTCATCTTGAACAGCAATGAACCAAACGGTAGAACAAATGGAAATCAGTTATTCTGCCAGTAATAATGTAGGCTGTTATTTTTAACCAATTAGAAATGTTTAGAGCTCATAAAAGGGCTGTGTCTGGCCCTGAGCACACCCATCCCCTCCTAGAGGCTTAGCTGCTGATGCTCAAGGGCAGGTTTGCCATGGTGCACCTGCGTAACTTTGGATCAGACCACTGGGAAAACAGAGAAGTTGCGTGAAGAGCTGAAAGGAGTCTCTCCTTGCTTGGGAAGGGATTTATGCTCATGCTTTTGCCAGTGGTCCCTGCCAGAGTTATGTTGCAGGCATGCCTGTGCCTCACACCTCCAGCAAGCTCGAGCCTGAGCCTGAGCCTTAGAGCATCTTCAACACAAGCAGCTAAACCTTCAAGAGTGAGTGGGTAGGCATGCGAGGCTCTGACACGTTGACATTTGTATGTCACAAGTAAGCTACAACAGCTTTGGTTTGGAGAAGTAACATTCTCACATCTAGAAGAAAAACAAATAAAACTCAAAAAGTGTATGGAAAGGAATAGAAAGTTCTCCTGACAGTCATTAGGAAATAATACCCAAAGAATAAGGCGACACTTAAAATATTCATTTCAGAAAAAAAAAATCTAGCCCAGCTGTAAAATATTCTTAGCGATTCTGCAGAAAAACCTCCGTGGTGCTTTGGCAGCTGTTCACAGTTTAACAAATGTATAAACAAAAACTGACGTGAGCAAAATAAATCTGAGACAGTGCAAATTAATTTCAGAGTCAAAAAAAATGCAAGTAAAATTGCGAAAAAGAGTTCTCCTTTATTATACAAAAATTTTAAGAAGTACTGCAAGATGCCATCAGAGGCTTACTACCACATGCAATTTTGATTTTTAAAAAGTTAGCAATATAAACAATAAAGCACAGGGTAATTAAATTCAGAATATGCTTCCAGTTTATTGAGTCAATTGGGGACTATGAGCAAATCAGATGCTTCCACCGGATTTCTGCAGGGATCAATTCAAGACCTGTTGCTATTCAATATTTATATCAATACTGGAGATGAAAATTTATTTCAGAAGTTACTTGCAATATAACATCTGTGGTTGGCAGGAACTGAGAGCATGGTAAACAAGAACAAGGCAGTCAGAGAGACAGTGATCTGCCTCACCCAAATTAAAAAAGAAAAGTAGAAACAGACACTTCTTGTGTCAGTTAGGACGATTCATATAGAAAGGATTTTCTTCCAATAACCTACCAAGAGACTCTCAGACAGAGACAAATGTCTTTCTGGAAGTACCTAGATTTATCATGTAATTTATCAGAAGTCTACCATGGAGCAGGTGTCCTCAGGTAGAATGTGTTCATGGATAGTACTTGATTATGAAAGAAGATTCATAGTCAGCAAGAATGATCAAGGGGATAGAAAAGTTCTCCTATGGAGGAAGTCAGAAGCCACCGAGATGGACATATAAGAGAAGCTGTAATAAAATAACCAACTACGCATCAACAACAGCTCAGCAATTCCTCTTCTGCCTGACCTCTAACAACAAGGCGCTCTTCAATTAAAGATAAATTCAAAATAATGAGGAGGAAATTCCCTCTGCATAGCAAATATTATACATGGAACTAAACTAAAACCAGCTGACATCAAAACAAACAAAATCCTGACACATCAGGATTCAAAAGATTATATTCATAGAGGCATTCATCTTTCTGCTGGTGACGCTGCTGCCAAACCGCCACCAAGGATGTGAGACGATGCGTCCCACTGAATTTGTTCCAAAAATACAGTCAGTATGGATGATGGCAGAAAGATCACAAAACCAGCAAACTCCAGAGGCAGCACTTGCTTTGTAAGCTGATGATAACGGCTTACAGAAACTGTAGAAAGGCTGGATGTCCCAAAGTTGTTAACAGCTGTGCCAAATGAGAGTAATTTTAAACCTGTTGCTGTTGTGTACCCTGCGGATTTGTTGCAACAGCAGGGACTGGAAGGATCCCAGTGAGCGCTGTGAGGAAGGCTCCATGTGCACAGCAATGTCTTGCTACAGCTGTGTGGGACAATAGCTCCTTCTCTTTCCCAGATGACTCAAATGCATGGCTTAAGTCCTTAATGCATGGCTCCTTGGCAAATATGGGCATCCTCTTCCTTACCCTAGCTCCAATTCGAAGTCCCAAGCATCGCAGTAATACAATGCTGCCTTTTTCCTGACATCACAGTTAGTAGCTAAACTTTCTCTTCATGCTGCCCTGTTGCTTATAGCATGAGATTCCATTAGCAAGAGCAACCCAGAGTGGGCTGTGAGACTTCAAGTAGCTTATTTATAGCTGAAGTTTGTCATGCCTTGGAGAAAAACAATCCAGGACAGACTTAAAAAAAAAAAACAAAAAAACACAAAAACCCACAAAACCAACAAACCTGGCTGTATCCAGAGGAATTCATTACTGTTTTCACATTCCTGACAATGGTGTTACAGCAAGCAAAAACTGAAAGCATGTCGTTACCATAGCAATTGTTAAAGTGACAAGCTGTCACTTACCAAGTAATTTAAAAATAAACAAATCGCTTTAAGAAGTGAGGGTATGAAGTCAGCCCTGTTCATATTCAATAGTGGTTGTCCCTAGGCAAAGGGGATGAAGTCGTTCTTTCCCTGTACCTAAATAGCATGCTGATACTCCCTAACCCAAAACCCATCATTAGGCTATCATTTAGGAAAAGCTTTGACTACAAATTCATGAATAGTCACCGTTAAGAAAGTCTTCTGAGCAGAGGAAAAATTATACACTATTTCTCTTCGTAAACATTATTTTTCTTCCTGCGTGTACAGAATCCTCCCTTTTCTATCCATTTTTAATCCTCAAAAAGACAACACTGATGTCACAAGCACTGAAGACTCGATTGACGGCATCTCAGAGAAAAACAGGAAAACGTACTGTTACTGTTTAATAATGCTCTCCCCAAGAACAAAAATCATGAAGTAGAAATTAATTTAATTAATTAAAGAGATTAATAACTCTGATTTTTCTTTAATAGCCATTGTTACAGAAATAGGATTCTTACCCAAAGAGATTAATAACTCTGATTTTTCTTTAATAGCCATTGTTACAGAAATAGGATTCTTACCCTTTTTCTTTTCCAGAACCAACATATTTTAAATTCAGAGGTACCACAACAACATAACAACAATAACCATCTTGGTCCCCACGCATCCACAAAGAGATAACACTTTACTATAAGATGATCATGTAACAGAGACTGCTGCAGGAATGCATCGCTTTCCTCCCCGTTCCTTCTTGTCTTACTCTGCATCTGCCAGAATGAAAAACTCTTCATTGCATTATTTATTGTAGTGATTCTCTTCTGTCAAATTCATGCAACAATTTTAATGTTGCCCAGCATATCAGCGGTCAAAAAAAGCTACTATAAAACTATCAAAGTCTTTTCCTTATCTCTGAGAAACTGCCATTTTTCTCACAAGGCTTTACTCTTCTACTTAACTAGCATGGTGGTGATGAGTTAATCCCTCTGGAATGAAGAATCTAATTAACATCTATTAGGTTTTTAAACATTAGTTAGACTATAGACTACAGCAATTTAATACTCAGGCTAATGTGATATTTCATTCTACAAACGTGCATTTCTGCTGCCGAGTGAAGTTTTTCTCCTTGTTATTCAGAATGTCAGAGAAGGCAACAGCAGTAGTCCCTAGTCTTAAAAGTCTATGAATTTAGGGAAATCACTGGACTTTTGCCAGAAAAACTAGAAAATTGACCTCTTTTGTAAAATAATTAAACTTAACAAGGAATAAAACCTATTTCTTTCTATTTTTTTTTTTTTACTATTTTATTTCTATTTTTCTAGTGAAAGTAATTTATAACTGGAGTTCTCTGTTTAACTATTTCTAGAGATCCTGCAGCCACTGAAGTCCCCAAAATTGCATATCAGTACTATATCGAGCATTGGGAGATGAAATAAAGTAGCCAACATTAGGTAAATTGTGCAAACCATAAAGGGCTCAGTTTCTTTCTTCTCTAAATTTCAACTGAACTCACACATTTAGTGTTGATACATTCCAAATAGGTATGTTAAGTGTTCACTGCCTTCAATATTTCTTGAATAAAAAGCAAAGGAGCTTAAAAGATGACCTTACTATTCATGAAGTAGGATTCTGAAATACAAAAGAAAAAAAAAAGCAATACTTTTTGATTAGTGCATAGAACAGTTGAATAAATCAATTGAAAACTGTGGATGATTAAATACACTTAAAAATGTAAAAGTCATACATGAAGGGGAAAAAATATATTAATATCTATATAGATATATTTACATGGCATGTAGGCTTAAAGAACATGCATCTGCATATGGGAATGCATATATATGACACATACTGACACTGCAAGGACCAGCTCTTAGCAGCATATGCTGAGATTTCTCACTCTCCTACACATACAAATAAGAATTCAGTCTACAAAGTCTTTAACCAAAACAGTCAACAATTTACTATATCATGTACCATAAAACCAGAAGTGATCCTAACTGGAAGACTATTATATGCTGCAGAGTTAGTGATCCACTTAACAGTTGACCTGAAAAGGCACAGGCCTGTGCTGTGCTTGTCTGTCTCTTAACTTTGTCCAGAAGGTCTATTCTATGTGAGTAAATTCAAGAGAAATAAGAAAGCAAAGATTTCTAGCTTGTGTGGAGACCATATACCAGAAAATTAACCTCACATATTGATCCATACTATCTAACACAAAAAGCGTCATCAACTGTAAGATCAGCAAAGAGTAGGTATTACTTTCCTAGAGTATATTTCTGCTTCATAAATCTTGAATAAACTTATTAACTCTAATCATGTATATAAATAATTTAAATTACTGGGAAAGTAGATTCAAGATTGAAGGATAGGATGTTAGTATTTAAACGTAGCCTATGGTGATGACCACACATTCTTTTAAAAAGCCCTCATTTCCAGACAAGGGAACAAGGTCAAAACAAGTAACAGTTTTTTTGTTTAATGATACTAAATTTCCAAAGATTTCACCTGACAGGAGAGGGACAAATGGAGTCTTGTGGGATTTAAGTGCAGCACATAGACTGTTCTTCCCCACCCTTTCCCCTCAGCAAAAGGCAGGTGAAAAATGCACACTGAATATCTCAGTATGCAAAGCCATGCATACACTTCAGTTAATTTTTCTCTTGTTCACAGTGGTCTCTTCTGTCACCAAAATAATGCAGAAAAGAGAGTCCAGACTTTCTCTTCTTCACAGGAAAAAATGATGGGTTTGAATGCAACACAAAGAACATTGCAGTGCTCTCTTTCTTTCATAAGCACTTAACTGAGCGTACATGACTTAAATCAAGATACTAAAATCAATATCCAAATTATTTAGTGAACTTTTAGGAGTTCACACATATGTACCCATGCCTGCCCTACATAAATGAACAACACAGGAAGAATCTGACAAGCGTGAACTCTGGGATGAGCAAAAGGTATAGGACAGCCATACAGCAAGTATGCATGTGTTACAAAGCATCACAAACCCACCTCTGCATCTGGAGTTATTTGCAAGTTCAAGTACACAAGTATCTAGTGTTAGTTCTTCTGGACACATCCACCCATCTATATGAATGTATGTATATTTGTATTCGAACATAAGAACTGTGGAAACTTACTGTATTTCCTTTTCCACACAAAGATAGATTTAGTTACTAAGGAATTCTTTCTGCAAGAGAGTCTACCTCATGAGTTTAACATGTTCTTTCACTTGCCTGTTCCTCTTGAATTCTGTCTTTTTTTCTTTTCCTAGGTCTTTGTTCTACCGCTTTTAAATAACCTCCTTCCTCCTTGTTTTCAAAACTACTTGATTACTTTTAATTTGAAATGTCCTAAAAACAACCTTGCTTCCTAGCATCCTTCAGAACTTGTATGTCCCACCCCACCAGGTGCCCCAGTGCGCAGCTGTGTCACACACTAAGAACCAAGCATCACTCCTGTAATCAGGAAGCTGACACTGATCATTGACTCAAAAGCTTTCAGAAGTTCCACGGTGAGCTGGTTTGTAAACTCACAGAAGCAAGCGGATTCCACCAGATTAGCACATCAGAGATGCCTCAAAAAAGAGCTCAGCATAAGCAATACTCAACTGAATGGCTGATTTTTATTGCCACAGTTGCACTGTAGCTATTCTCTGCATCATGTATTTCAATAATGCATTCATTGCAAGATTTCATGCTGAACACTGACAGTAAGCAAGTCAGTAAACTATCTGGACTGGAGGTATATTGACTTTCAAATTAAGAATAACCATTTGTTTTAATTTTCTCCAGCTGCTGCAGTTACTGGGTGGGAGCACTCAGGCATGTGAGCGGCTCTGTCTTAGTCATTTAGGGGAAAAAAAACCTTGTGCTTGTTGTTATCACTTTGAGTACTTTAATATTTAATAAAAAATACTTGCTTTGCAAACCTGCTTTTCTAAGAGATTATTGAAAAAATCAATTCAATACCTAGAAGCTAAAAAACAAAGTTATTTGCCTCAGATCCTACAGATCTCAAAATGACGGGAAATAAAAACATCCTGACAAAAGCTCATTTTCTATTTCATAGAACAACTTAACACACTACCCACAGTCTTTCTGTGAACAGAAGAAAAAGTTAACACTTTTAAAAGTTAATCACAAAGTTAAAAATTAACGACAAGGACAAGAACAAATTCCAAACCACATTTTTAAGACTTTAAAATTTGCTTTGCTTTTAAACATTGCATTTTGTTTCTTGTTTTACACTTTTCTGTTACAAAAATTATAAAAAAAAAAACAGGATTTTGCACAAAGCAACAAACACAGGTGTCACCCAGGCACAATCTGCTGTTCTATGAGATATTACCAATCTTGTTCCTTCTATATACACTGGTAAAAATAAACTTAGTACCATGTGAAATAATAACATGAAACATGAATGCAAGCACACATGGTCCCACAGACTTTGTTTACATAGCAAGTAGTGAGGTGAATTAGAGTAGATCAATAGATCAAACCATTTAATGCCAATGCTCTTTACATCTTCTATTAGATGTTATTTGTGGTTTACTTTAGACTAGACTTAGCCTTGTTCACTGGACCAAAAACGTAGCTCAAAGTTTTCCAATGGAAAGCTATCCTACGGATCTTTGCTCCCTTGATAGAAGAGACTTCTCTTATAGGAAGTGTCATGCTGTCCCTTTCATTTTTCTTATGCAGATGACAGTAGCATGTCAGTTCACACATCACCAGTAGGCTCCATCATAAAGTTTCTATATCCTCTATCTTCCATATCTCTGGTCACAGAACCAAAACATATGTCAGTACCTTCTTCCCAAGAAGGGACAGGATCATTCATGATGTCCTCAATGCCAATGAGCACCATGAGGAATGCTGCATACCCTTGTGCCCCACACCATAAGGTACACTCTGACAATGGTGCAGCACAGGCCTAATTTCATTGCACTTTTACCAAATGCATAATGGAACCACAATCTACATTTGGTCATCTGAAAGACACTGGGCTATGTGGGACAGACACTGTGCAAATGTTTCCAATACCTTCCAAATTCAAGGTATCGCTTCTAGTATGAACCACCTAGGACATCTTCGAGACCTTCCTTCAGACTGAAATACTGTGTACAACTTCCACAGTGCCTGTATGCACAGTTCTCTGCTGTCTGTCATAGCTGGTGCATCCTGCAATGCACTTGTGTCAGGACTTTGTCTACTCCTTCACTGAAGACAGTCACCAAACCACTGAGCATTCACAAGTGAATGGAGTGGGACAGAAGGAATACCATACCACTGGACATCAATGTCTTTCAATCTGGCAGATGTTATGCAATGATTAAAAAGGAACTGATTGCCAATACTTTTCTCTGTCCTCAGCTTTTCCCATCTCCACACCTGTGTGCTGCACACACTCACTTGCTGCATTCAGTACACTTGTTGTGGGTAAACCCAGCTAATCCAGCTATGCCTTACCCCATCTCGCAGTGCCCTTGCCTTTACGACCTTTCCTGAACGTGACTGGGGGCAGAGGACGAGATCATATATCGCCAACAACCACTACCTTAGCCACCACATTTCAAAGAAATTGAATCATCCTGAATAGTATTTGTTGTACAAGCAACTGATTGCAGGGCAGGGACAGGATCTGACATGTGGTCAGAATTACCAGCACCACAAGGCAGGTCCTTTATACACTGCATTTGAGGAGAGGAAGAGAGAATGTGGCTGGGGTTTTGTGCAGAAGCCTAGGAGGGCTGTGTTATCAGGGCATGCCCTGTCCACAGCTTAAGCAATTACCAGGACTATGCCTGGCAGGCAGGCAGTGCTGGGATAGGGCAGGTGGTCTCTGATGGAGCTTGTTGCTCCACAGAACTTCCCTCACAGCTCACAGCCCCTGGGGAACCACCTCTCAAGGCACAGCAGCTGTCACAGTCAATCCAGAGACCTACACCACCTTTGCACATCTCTGCAACCAGTGACCTAATTCTACCAGAAACCTCCTAAACAGAGTCCCATGCTCAATACATGTAGAGGAGAGGAGTGCACACACTTACTCAGGCAGCCACCCAGACAGCCAGTTACAGTTCCCATTACCTGCCATGGCAGAGTAGACCAAGGGGGTGTTCCTGCATGTTGTTTCATGGGAGTCCTCTGGGGGTTGCAGGCATGTAGATGCATGCAGGACTGTAGGCATGCTTTTCCCTGGACTTTTCTCCTGGACTGTTGGTCCTGAGACTAAGGGCATGAATGTCCTTACCAGCAGTGGGCTTGGCAGAGTGCTCTTCCCTCCCCTGACAATCCGTTCAAGATCTCTGTAGTAGTGGCATATACACTGTGCCATCTCTGAAGCATGGTTTTGCCACTCCATCAAGAACATGGTCCTCATGTACTTGAATGAATGCAGTGCTGCTCATCAGTCCTCTCTCACCTGGCAGCAGGCTTGACATTAGCAACAGGGTGGTGCATGTGCTGCAGAAACTTTTGGGCCTTTCAAGTACATGCTGTCAAGCTCCAGGTTGCCCCCTGCTCAATATTCTGAAAGGCCAATGCAACGGCTGTCACTATTGCAAAAAGCAGCAGTAGGAAAGGAGGAATCATTTTAATAATGTTATAAGAAAGATGTTGTTCATAAAGGAGGAACAGCAAAAGAAATAGGGCTGGTGGAGTGGATAGAAGCCAAAGTCTGGAAGAAATAAAGGAGCAGATGAAAGTCAGAACAAGCAGACATTTGGCAATCATTAGCAAATACGAAGTCGTAGCATTTGGCCCTTCTGCGTAGCATGAGAAGTATTCAGAATAACATGGAAGCTCTTGACAGTTTTAAAGCTTTCTGTTGGCACGCATACTTTTCATTTGCTCTGGAGAACTTCACGGCAGTGCAGTCCCAATCATTGGATCCTGCCCTTTTATCTCAAGGGGCAAAGCTTCTGTCTTAGCTTTCTCTGTAAACATGTCCTTCATATGTCTAAAACCACACTGTGAACCAAGTCAATAAGCAAGGACAATTTGAGAACTTCTTTCAGAACTGCACTACTGCTGTGACTTGAAATATCATGTAGACACACCCCTAATGACCATTGCTTTTCTGGACTTGAGGATACTTGATCTGCTTCAAGATGCATCTTCTGCTTGTAGGAATCTTGCTTATAAGTTTATAGTATGAACTTAAAGTAGTAAAGTATACTCTTAATTTCCAAAACAGGATGCAGGAAGGCATAATCAGTTCTGTACTATTTGATGCAGTGGCACCAAAACAATTTTGGAGGCAACTTCACCTGACTACAACTGTCCATGCTTCCTCAGTATCCCTAGGACTCAGAAACATATTTACTCAAAATTCAAGCACAAACTCAGAACCAAAGGATTGTTCTGATAAAGCTTGTTCCTGAAAACAGTAACAATCCATTTCTGTTCTAGTATGGTCATTTTCACTTGCACGGTGTATTAGCAGGAAGATGGAGAAAGTTCAATCATAACATACATATGCTTATGCAGAATTTCCACACTTACAATGGTCTGTAAGCCAGTACGTTTCCACCATGTCATGCTGACTCCTCTGCTCCACAACCACGGAATACAATGGTGCTCTAACAACTGCTATATTCACAATGTCGTCAAAGCTTGTTTCATATGCTCTTTCCTGCCCTCAGCATCCAGTACATTCACTATACTTTTGTAGTTCCCGTATCCTCTGCCATGAGTTACCATTAGATTTCCTTCAATGGTTCACAAGTTTCGAATTACCACTACAAATCAACAGAGGTAATAAGCATGCCATGATGGCAGAACTAAAACAACTTCTGCCTCTAGGACTGTTGAAAAAGATAAAACAATCACTAGGCAAGTTTTACTCTGCACAGTGTTGGAGAAGCTGGGATATATCCCGAATTCCTAATGTCAAGTGAATGCAGACAATCAAGTCTCACCACGCTTAAAAGCTAACAATGTTGGTGCTTTTACATAAAATGCCTTTCATTATCGCTGGTGGATACTGGATTCACTCCCTGAAGAAAAAAAAGATGGTTCAAGCAACACTGTATATTCTTGTCTGGCAGTTGGAGAATCAACAATAGCTTCTGAAAAAATAATAGTGTAAGGCAGTATGATTGCTTTTTTGAGCATTAAAGTTAGGATGCAGCAGGCCACTCTAATTGGACTAGTCTCCTCCCCACACCACTGAGTTTCATCACCAAGGAGAAGATGCAAGCCCTGAATGTCATCTGAGTCTTGGCCCCAGTTGCCTTGAGTGGTAGGGCGAGGAAAGAAGAGACAAGTCTCCTTAAGAGTTCTGGCTCCAACTATAGAGCTCTCAATTGCCTCCAACTCTGATCCAGTAAGAATTCGCCATCTCCAGACATGCAAAACACAACATTCCCTCCTGGATCTTCTAAACGGCCTGTGGCTGAAAACTCAGCAACACAGGTACACTCCACCATGTGACATTTTGAAGTCGGTTGTTTCGAAGTTCCTTGCCCTGCTGACCATCACCAGTGATACAGACAAAGTAGACAAGTTTGAAGGACAGGGAAGTAAGTTTTCCTTAAGAATTACTGTAACAGACAGGAGAGTACAAACACAGAAGACATACACACAATTTAAATATATATGGCATGAAGAACACACAAGCATAAACAGGATCATCAATATCATCAACTGGAGGAGATGCTGCCTTTTCAGAATGGATCATACCTCATATAAAACTGTAGTATTCCCATGAAGGAGAGGCCCATAGCAAATGTAGGAATGACCAACAACCCAGCCTAAATCAGAAGCTGCCCACCACACCTAAAATGAAATAAAAACATAAATACAGTGGAGAGTTTTTAAGAGGAGTTCAAAAAAATTCACATGACATTTAAACAGAATTACCTCACCAGGTTTGAGTCCATATACAGCCGACATCGTCCAGTTCAGCATAACTGCATAGCCACCTGTTGGTCTGACAACACCCTAAATGAGAAAATTTGAATATTTAAGATCATTTGAAGGATGCAATCATATTCCTATCTTCAGTGAAATTTTGGTTTTCTAGCAACAATAGACTTAAACGTTGTCTACTTTCAATACTTCTCACTTCAGAAAAGGATCCATCCTGACTAGTACATGCTTGTGCTAGCATTCCCACTGAAGAAGTAATTTTGAAAAACAAACAAATAAACAAACATACAATAAAACAAACAAACACTGAAACCTCAAGCCCTAGATGACAATAGTTATCAGAAGATGACTAATAAAGACTGAAGTTCTCTCACTAAAATCAGAAATACAAATATTTAGTCAACATATGAGAATAAAAAGATAAGAGATTGAGTATTTACCTCACTTAAACTGTGGCCATCTAAATGCTAGGAATGTTTTAAATTCATTGTCTAGTCTCTGTATCATCACTGGAAAAGAGGAGCACTTGTGGAGTAGTCAATCTTTAAAATAACCGGGGTGAATTAGTCCCTGAAATGTACCCCTCCTTCTGCACTGACTCTTTTTAAAGATATCAGAGTATTGACTTAAACCAGATGTCTATTTCTGAAAGGTTTAATATCTAGCCTGAAGTACACATACAAATACAAAATGAAGAACATCCCAACCTTAGTCTAAAAAAGGGATTGAAAGTTAGAACGAGAGAGTATCAATAGCATCGTGCACCTTGGTAAGCCAAAAACTGTCTCCGGAACACCATTAATAGGAAAAATTTTGAAATATTTTAGGAAAAATTTTGAAATATTTTATAATATTTGTATGTTTAGTAGACATTTCATCATCTTCTAGTACACTATTTCTGGAAGAAAAAATTCAGTAAAATATGTCCTGAACAAAAATTCAGGTGAGATTCATCTGACCAAACAGACGTTTACAGTGCAGACACTACAACACAGCTATCGGTCTGTGCTAGGTACGATACAGTCTCTTTATGCAGTCAGTGAAATGAAACGGGCACTTTCAGGCCTCATCCAAGAAATGAGGGGCTGTAGAGACATACTAACTCACTAAAATGGAGATTGCCACAGCAGAGAATGGTTAACTAACACTTCAAGAATTCCAAAAAGCAGATTGCCTTTGAGAGTCTCTGCTTCTTAGTCCCTGCTCTGAGATTAACAAAAGTTATGTTACGAAGGTCAAAACCGAATAATTTCACTTGCATGATCACTTACAAGTAAATTCCTTAAATGAACAAAAAAGTTGTTCTATAGCTTAGTGCTAGCTGGCAATTTTCCTCTTATAAGGGTGATTCATTTATCTAACTGTCTGTATTTTCTCTGGAGAGCCAACACAGTGAAGTAAACTTCTGAGAACTTTTATCTCTGAGATACTATACAGTCAAGGAAAACACCTGTTGTAACAAAGGATTTTATCTTGGACCTTTTAACAATATAATTAAATAATTCGAGATATGCATGTTGCTTTAAAGAGCCCACATTCAAGGCAAAAGGAGAAGATATCTTTCTTAGCAAAACTCATGTTAGTTTTCCCTTACTTCTCCACTGATTCTGGACTTTATAGGCCACATTATCAAATAATTTTCTAGTAGCAGTCTAAGCACTGCCATATTCTGGGATGTGTGACAGTGTCTCTGAATTTGTGGTGGTAAGACCACCAACAGATAATAATATTCAGCTTGTCTTCTAAACTTTAAAAGAGAATTGTAAGTAACAAACAAATACTCAAGTGTTTGCTTTTAAAATAAGATCTTTTAAAAAAACTAATCGACATTTGAAAGCAAACATTTTCAAAGAATGTCCTATGTTAGTTTTGACTTACTTAGTCTAAACTTTCATTTTCATGGAAATTATGTGCTCAGAACTGTTCAGTAACACAAGGCTTCAGAACATGTTTAATTCCATTTAATCTATGATGTCATTTGCTACATTTTATCTACAGGAAGATTAGCTAATATGTAAATAATGAATAAGCAAAGACTATTCAGCAGTAAATGCTATTACACAATTGATACATTAACTAATCTTGCCATTAAGTGACTATACTACGCTTATCTCAGTGAAAATACAGAAGATATTGATGGATAAAAGACATTCTGCTGTCCTCAAAAGTTTATACTGTACAAACATTTTGAAGTAAACATAGTTTATCTTTATATTACTAATATTCAAATTTAAAAAACATGATTTATTCCAAGACACTGATTTTAAAATAGTGAAATGTGAATAAAAGAGATTAAACCATATCTAGCAATGTTTATAATTTATAGCACTGAGCTTTGGCAAACATTTTCAACCTTTTTAATTAAATATTTTCTCAAGTGGACCTGCAAATAGGTTGGTCACAGACACTTAGACTACAGATAGTCCTTTACCTTGGGCAAGCCTGTTGTTCCAGATGTATATAGAATATAAAGTGGATGATCTGAGGGAACAGAGACACATTTATAACACTGTGCTTTTGCAAGCTCTTCTTCCCAATCAAGATCCCGACCTGAGGCAAGAGGAACATGGCCCTGTCCATTGAAAAACAGAAAAGCATTGAAAGAAAAACAGATGGAATAAATGGAAGTGGGTAAAAAAAAAAATGTACCGTTCAATTTTCTGTACAGTAATCTCTCTGCTGCATTAGTTCTATTTACTATTTAAATATCAATAATATAATGTTACCCCATAAAATTAAAAAAAAAAAAAATACAACAGATAGACCAAAAATTTTACTTGTAAAAGAAGAAAGGCACGTGCACTACATACACATCTAACAGTTCACATAAAGGCACAACAACTGTACACCCACCAAATTAGGTCGCATGTAAATGAGAACTTTATCAGGTTTGCTCTGTACCCTTGCCAGTGCTCCTTCTAGGAGGGATATGTATTCCACTTTCCTTTTCGGTTCTACTCCAAAACTTGCTGTTACAATAAGTTTGGGCTAAAATAAAGAAGTCAGATTGTTAATACGTATATTTGCAAGATATTTTATACATGTAACCTAATAGCATGCTTCCCATGAAATTCTTTGATTAATGACACTCGATATATAAAATCTATCTTCACATAATTAGAAACAGGGGTTTAGATCAGTTTTAGAAGAAAATTAAGTTTGTGTGATCTTGTTGTCCAGACATCTGTTTTTTGTTCAGGAGCACACTAATTACACTGACACTCTTACCCATTGTCAACCAAATTTGTGTAAGAAATCAACAGCATTAAGTTCTTGTAAGTAGCACAAAAATTAATGAAGAGGCACAAAAATTAATGAAGGGAGAGAAAAACCCATCTCCATCTTACTCTCCATTACAGAAAAGTGGTAAAGTGATGTCAACAATTATCTGTACTGTTTAGCCTGCTTTCTAATTATCTGCCTGCACCCAATAGCATATTTCAAAAGTAGCTATAGCACTTTGCTGGCTCTTTTCCAGCCTGCAACTACATGGCACAGGAATAAAAAGAGGGGAAAGGGGAAAAAGAAGGCAAATGAGATGACAGGAAACTAGAAATGCAGGAAGAGAAAAAGCTAAACTCATAAGTCACGAGTGAAGTAAAGATAGAGTCTTTCAAGTGACGATTGCAGGATTCAGGATGCAAAACAACTGAAAAATCAGATTTCTGCAGTTCCGTAGGATTCTTTTAGAATAATTAGAATAATTTCTATTCCCAAATGTGCATTTAACATCTTTGTCATTAAAGTAACCTCAGGTTTTATGTAAGATTTCCTAAGTCAACAAACCTGTATACAAACTATTTTGACTTAGGTCCCAAGATCAGTATTTTTATTTCTTGTATTTCAGGAAACAAAAGGCAGCACCAAAGAAACTACGTGTTAGAACACTTTTTAATTGGAGAAGAATGAGTTTGCTAATTGTATGTATTAGCATAAATCTCATTAAGTAGGTACAAACCACAATGCCACAGTTAAGGCTGCATTAAATTCAGCACAGAAAGCACAGATTAAACTGTTTTCTTGTACAACAATAATATGTTTCATGGCCAAATCTGCCATTCAAGGAAGTTTGCTAATTATTTTGTATTCAAAATAAAGATTTCAGATGAGTTTTAAAATTTCAGCATTTGTCATCTTTCTTTTTTGGGATGCAGTGATTTGAATGAAATATGATACAATACAATGCAGTTAAACTGAAAATTCATCTGGAGGCTACCCTGAAATTAGACTGTAATTAATGTAAAATATTAACATAGTTCTATTCAATTGTTAAGATGAAAGACTATTGCCAACACCAGGTTTATAGTCATTTGTAAATAGTGTCACCTCTGCTAATCAACTGCTTTGTATGCAGTAACGAAGTCTAAAAATAACCAATACTAAATTGGCTAAAGTGATGTATTTCCCAAGCAAGGGTTGCTACTTGGAAGCATCATGGATCATTCTATGCAAATCAAAGGTCCATTACTGGCTTTAACTGCTGTTTTCTAGTGTTTTACCTCTCTGACTACTGACATTACTTCCCCTTCATCTCTGCTGCCATATTGCTTTTATACACCGATTTCCCACCTCTTCTGTGGTTCCATGTAGTCCTGTACGATAAGATTACATAGAAATATAACTAGTTTGAAGGAAAACCAGGAAAGTTCAAAGGTTTGCTGGAGAAAGAATGCCAGTGACAGTGAGCTGTAGAAAAAAAAAAAAAGAAAAAAAACAAACAAACAAGACAAAGAAGTAGAAATGAGATACAGCAAGGCCCAGCAGTACCAGACCAACAATTTTATTCTGTTGTAAAGACTTCTCCTACAAATGTTTCTATAGTCTCTAATAGCATACAAGGCAAAGTTAAGAAAAAGCAATAAATACATTTTATAGGGCCAGATAATAAAGCTGCAAAAAGCCCAAACTGAAAACTGACTAGCTCTGGGACACAAAACCTCAGAAGTGTCATGAAGATGTTTACTGAGATCCAGCACTCAGGTCCTCGTTATTCAACACATAAAGCATAAAGCTCTTTCCTCTTCATGCCCCAGCCACACATCTGATCACAAGCCTACATTCAAACTTACGGCACTTTTGTTGTGCCCCATTCCTTCTTAAAAAAAGTGACATGCATTTTACAGAAATCCAGTGCTTATGTAGTCATTATACAGCTCTGCTGCAGCTGCTGGCGCTGCACTGGCTTTGTGGTTAGATGATCCATGTCAGACTGCCATGCACGCCAGGTTCTGCCAGATATTATACAGTGCTCTAAAGAAAGAGACACGAATTATACCCATACAAGTAGCTAAAATTAAAACACAAGATAGTGCCTTGTAATCTACAATACATATTGAAAAACAAACTGTGCTTCAAGACAAGAAAAGACCAGACTGCAACTATTACAAGGCAATTGTGCATCTTCAGTATGGGCAGCGGAGCTTGCTAAGAGGGTAGATTTAGTCTAGATATTTTATGATAAGAGCGGTGAAACACTGGAAGAGGTTGCCCAGAGAGGCGGTAGATACCCCATCCCTGGAAAAATTCAAGGTCAGGTTGGACAGGGCTCTGAGCACCCTGATTTAGTTGAAGATGTCCCCGCTCATTGCAGAGGGAGTTGGGATAGATGACATTTAGAAGTCCCTTGCAACCAAAACAATTTTATGATTCTACAAAAGTATCTACTGTTTTGATATTGCAAACTATATATTCCCAGATTCAGGTGAAAGGAAAGATGACAAGAAATGCCTCTTCTCATGCCCTGTATCTCTTCATTGCAATTTACCACAGAACGCCCATAACTGCCAATACCTGACAAGAGTAGAAATTATCAGCTGCAGGACTTTGCAGCATTCCCAGACCTATTTAAAATTCAAGATAAATTACAGTAAGCTGGTAAAGTGTATGTACCTTTTCATAGTCACTAGAAAGTACTTGTTATTTCTTTCACTTAGATCTTCCAATAAAATGTGAAGTTGACCTTTCTTCCACAAGAGCATCTCACAGCCAGCTTTCTATCACACATCTTTAACTCTTTCTAATTAATTTTACCAACATTAGGTCCTCTACTGCATCATCTAAATCAATTCACAAAAAAAGCCTAATAGAAAGGTTAGTGGTTTTTGAGACTGCTTCAATTAACTTCTGAGTTCATCAGAATACCATCTACCACAGCTACTTATATACATATCTTAAAGATAATCTCAGTAGCATGCAATTCATTTATCAAGAAAGCTTTACTGTGTTGCAAAATTGGGGCATGTTTTGATATTTAGATTGAGGATGTGCCTCTACTCTTTACTTGCACTTTCATTACACATCAGACGCACCCAAAATCATCCACAATATTTAGATCTGCCTTTTAAAGAAACAAAAAGGCAATGTAAATTAGGATTTAATCCATAGCCTGCAGTTGGCAATTCTATAGGTAACCCTTTGAAAGACAGGCTTTGTGACCGTGGGTGAACCACTTAAACTTTCTGTTTTCTTTTTAATGCATGAAGCAAGAATTACGATCACTGTGCTGTCTCCTTTTGTTCCTCAGAGAAAATCTATTGGGATTAATTAGTTAATATTTGCAAAATACTTTAAAATAAACATGCTAGATGGTTTATATTGTAATGAATATAAGCAATCTTTATTTTAAAAGTTTATCGTGTTTTTCCCTAATTCTACGAGCTAAGTGGGGGAGTAAGAGAAAAGACAGGGAAAACTATGGAGCTGTTATTAGCCTTCCCCCAGCTTTTTATTCACAATTCCAACAAACAATTTCAGCCTGGTTTTTAACTTTGTTAAAACATCAAGGCAGGGAGAGGGGATTAATTCAACTTTCTATTTATAGATATTCATAAAATTCAAGCTTTGGTGACCTGAAAAGTATTTCTGTACACAAAAAAACAAAGTTAAAGTTCCACAAATCCTGCAGACTTTACCCTGCATAATGTTTTGGCTTGTACACCTAATCAACGTGATTCAGTGACAGATGGCCACCACGGATGATCTGAATGATCCAGGCGACTGATCAAAACGACAAAGACTTTTGTCTTGTTCATTGGTAGGAAACAAGAACAGAAACTTCCAGTACAAAAATTGTTAGCTGGTTTGAAACTACAAGCTACGCAAGCTACTAATATGCACATATAAGATACTAAGTAGATTATTAAAGTACTATTTGCATTTTTACTCACAAAGACTTATATAATGCTTCATAAACAAGCTCAACTTGTGCCGAACTTGGACGTCTTTAAAGCATTCACCTCTATTATGTTCTCTGCAGAATTAAGCAACTGGTTCCCTAGCTGCTTTCATTCACGCAGAAATTAGATGAAGTAGATTTATAGCTGAAAAATCGTACTATCTAATATGTCTGAACATCAAGTAAACCAATGAAGACATTTAGGATTTGCAGTACTTTCCTCATACACTTGAGGAAAATGCTGGGCAAAAAGCCAATTTTAAGGCAATGCTTTGTAGAAAAAGATTGACAAATGGGAGAAGAAAGAACGCTCTAAACAGACAGCAGCATGTTAAACTCAGGCTTTTTAAAAGAGGTCAAAATCTGTATCTCATTGTCTGTTACAAAAGTATCACCCTCAGCACAGATGTAGCACTTTGTTCATATTGCAGTGTTAGGTATTACAAACAAATGGAGTCTGCACCCCACACAAAGAGAAATGTTGTTATCCTCTCTAGAAAAAAAAAAAAAAAAAAAAAAAAAAAAAAAAAAAAAAAAACAAGCAGGTTTTTGACGTTTTGACTTATACAAGTACTTAATACAATGGTGTTTGTTCTTCCAAATACCTATTACCTTTGCATGATCAATGCGAACAGAAAGCTCTTTAGACGCAAATCCACCAAAAATCAGGCTGTGGATGGCTCCTATTCTTGCACAAGCCAGCATACAGTACACTGTCTGTGGAATCATGGGCATGTAGATGACCACACGATCTCCTTTCTTCACACCATGTCTGACCATGACATCAGCTAACTTGGAGACCTGTACTGACAAAACATTAACAACATATTTAAAGTTTCTCCAGATCTGCTGTTGCCCCATAAGAACAACTTGCACACAATCAACAGACACAGAACATTAAGGAGACAAGACAGTACGATAAGAAAATCTGATGGACGCAATCCAGCTTCAATAAATTTAGGGCAATTTTGTTTTCACGAAAAACATTGTAATACATTATGCATTCTTCTTTTGGAAAATGAGAATAGACTGAAGCTAATTATTTTGCATATTAGAGAAAAAAAAAACAATAGCAATGTTTTGAAAAATTTTAAATGACACTCTAACTACTCATTCTTTCCTCCAGATAACTGCTTATATTTGTCAATTTTAGCTTTTAAGCTAAAATTGGATGTAAATAGGCATTTCATAACTCAAATTCTGCCCCAACTAGCTAAGCTTTAAACACAAATTAATATGTAGCAATATTTTCTCTACTACAGTGTTGTAAACTTCTCAGAATCTGAGACAAGAAATTTTATACCCTGAACCAAATGTAAACTCAAATTCAGAGAAACATGATTTAGATTTAAGAAGTCATTTTTCCTCTCATTTTCAGATTTTCATTTCTGGTGTGCAGAAGCCTGAAGACAGGCCGTATGACAGCAAAGGACTGGAACTCAGGAAAAGTGACAGATCAGCAGCAATGTCAACCATCTGTATCACCATAGATTTCATAGATTTCATAGATTTCTAGGTTGGAAAAGACCTTAGAGATCATCGAGTCCAACCATCCCTAATCCCCATTAAACCATATCCTCAAGTAGCTCATCCACCCTATTCTTAAACACATCCAGGGATGGGGACTCAACCACCTCCCTGGGCAGCTTATTCCAGTGGCTGACAACCCTTTCAGAGAAGAAATACTTCCTAACATCCAACCTGAATCTCCCCTGACTAAGCTTATGCCCATTTCCTCTTGTTCTATCACCCGTCACTAATGTAAAGAGCCCTTCCCCTAACTCCCCACCGTCTTTTCTCAAGTATTTATAGGCCGTAATCAGGTCTCCCCTCAGCCTCCTCTTCTCCAGGCTAAACAGCCCCAACTCCCTCAGCCGCTCCTCATAAGTTTTATTTTCCAGCCCCTTGACCAGTTTAGTTGCCCTTCTTTGGACTCGCTCCAGGAGCTCAATATCTCTCTTAAAGCGAGGGGCCCAAAACTGGACACAATATTCCAGGTGCGGCCTCACCAGTGCCGAGTACAGGGGCAGGATCACTTCCCTGCTCCTGCTGGTCACACTATTCTTGATACACGCCAGTATCCCATTGGCCTTTTTGGCCACCTGGGCACACTGCTGGCTCATATCAAGCCGGTAGTCAACCAACACCCCCAGGTCCTTCTCCGCCAGGCAGCTCTCCAGCCACTCCTCCCCAAGCCTATAGCGATGCTTGGGGTTTTTATACCCCAAGTGAAGGACTCTGCACTTGGCCTTATTAAAGCTCATGCCATTGGCCTCAGCCCAATGATCCAGTCTGTTCAAATCCCTCTGAAGAGCCTCCCTACCCTCGAGCAGATCGACACAGCCTCCCAGCTTGGTGTCGTCCGCAAATTTACTGAGGGTACATTCAATCCCCTCATCGAGGTCATTGATAAAGATGTTAAACAGAACTGGACCCAGCACTGAGCCCTGGGGAACCCCACTGGTGACCGGCCTCCAGCCGGATTTAGCCCCATTTACCACCACTCTTTGGGCCCGGCCATCCAGCCAGTTTTTAACCCAAAGGAGGGTGTACCTATCCAGGCCAGCAGTTACCAGTTTCTCCACCAGAACACTATGAGAAACTGTATCAAAGGCTTTACTGAGGTCCAGGAAAACTACATCCACAGCCCTTCCCTCATCAACCAGGCGGGTCACCCTGTCATAGAAGGTGATCAGGTTTGATTGGCAAGACCTGCCTTTCATAAACCCATGTTGACTGGGCCTGATCACCCGGTTAACCTGTATGTGCTCATTAATAGCACTCAAGATAACCTGTTCCATGACTTTGCCCGTCACCGAGGTCAGACTGACAGGCCTGTAGTTCCCCGGATCCTCCTTCCGCCCTTTTTTGTAAATGGGGGTAACATCCGCCAGCCTCCAGTCCAGCGGAACTTCCCCAGTGAGCCAAGACTGCCCAAAGATAATGGACAGGGGTTTGGCAATGACATCCGCCAGCTCTCTCAGGACTCTCGGGTGGATACCATCAGGCCCCATAGACTTGTGGGCATCCAGCCGAAGGAGCAGATCCTTGACCCGTTCCTCTTGGATCACAGGAGCTTCGATCTGCTCTCCCTCCCTGCACTCAGACACCGAAGGCCAGCTCACCTGGGAACTGCTGACCTTATTATTAAAGACTGAGGCAAAGAAGGCATTAAGGACCTCAGCCTTGTCTTCATCCCTAGTGACTAACGTACCCCCTGAGTCCAGTAGGGGCTGGAGGTGATCTTTAGCCCTCCTTTTGTTATTAATATATTTATAGAAAGACTTTTTGTTGTCCCTTACGGAGCAGGCTAGTCTAAGTTCCAATTGGGCTTTTGCCTCCCTGATTATCTCCCTACATGCCCTAACTTCCTCCCTGTATTGATTCCTGGATGCCTGCCCATTCTTCCAAGACTTGTAGACATCCCTTTTTCTTTTAAGATGTTCCCAAATCTCCTTTGTTATCCAAGCTGGTTTTCTACCCCGGTGGCTCGACTTCCGGCACACAGGAACAGCTCGCTCCTGTGCCTCCAGAATTTCCTTTTTGAATAGTAACCATCCCTCCTGCGCCCCCTTACCCTTGAGAGCTGTCTCCCATTGGACTTTGTTAACCAGACTTCTAAACAGCCCAAAGTCAGCTCTCCCAAAGTCCAGCTTGGCCGTTTTAGTGTTCCCCCTCCTAACTTCCCCTAGAATTGAGAATTCTATTATCTCGTGGTCACTAAGCCCCAGGCGTCCTCCAACCTTCACATCTCCCACAAGACCTTCTCTGTTCACAAACAGCAGGTCTAGGGGAGCTCCTTCTCTAGTCGGTTCACTAACCAGTTGCGAGAGGAAGTTGTCCTCCACACTCTGCAGGAACCGCCTAGACTGTTTCCTGACTGCCATGTTATACTTCCAACAGACATCAGGCAGGTTAAAGTCACCCATAAGGACAAGGGCTAGTGAGCGCGAGACTTCCCCCAGTTGTTTAAAGAATAGCTCATCAGTCTCACTGTCCTGATAGGGTGGCCTGTAGCAGATACCCACTGCAATATCCGCCTTCATAGGCCCCTCTTTGATTTTCACCCACAGACATTCTACTAGGTCATCCCCAACATTTAACTCTAAACAGTTTAGATCTTCCCTTACATACAGGGCATGAGAACATATTTATTACCTTGACAGTGTATAGCATTCTGTCACAAAACTAGTTTTTAATATTTCATTAGTACACCAGAACAGACAATTTACCACATAGTTAAGTTCTTTTAGAGTGAGCACGAGAGCCTATGACAAGCACTGTGCACTTGTCCCAATCTGCTTGTTGCGGCATGGAGATGTGGTATCTTCTGAAGGAAAAGAAAATTACTAATTCCCCAAGAGTAACTCAATGAACTCAGTTGTCAGAGGTTTCTCAAGTTCTAGAGGCTGACAGTTGTGTAACATTCTGTACCTAAACCTGCTCTCTGTGTTCATATTTTTCAATGAGACATCAGTGTGTAAGGGCGTACAAGTAATACAGGTGAAGCTGCATGTAACTGTGCAAAACATAGGCTACTAGGTCAACAGGAAAAATCGTAGACTAAGAAGAAACAAAGCAGACTAGTAAGATACTAGGAAACAAGATGGAAGTAGAAATATCCCAGGAAGCTGTGAACTAGAATACTCCACAAGCATGTTTACATGCCAGTCAGATGTAACAAGAACAGGAGTTTTGCTTACAATAGTTTTACATTAGTGATAAGACTAAAAAGTTGAATTCTCTAGGAAGTTCTTGGGTTATCTGAAGATATATAAATCTAAGTTCAGAACAAAGGTGTTGCTCTGTCTTACAGGGGAACTCTTCTTACCTAAAGTAGTAAAACTCTTCTTTAAGAGGTTGCCATTCACTAGAAAATACTACAATAAACATAAGAAATTTAAACATTCTAATTTCTTTCACTATCAATGTAACATGAATCTTCTCATATATTAATTCCTCACATCTTACCTGTACTGCATTTTTCGTTATTTATTCATTATATCACATGGAAAAAGTTTCAAGTAAAATTCAGTCTCACAAAAGACTTTCCTTCAGGTACTATCAGACTAGAGAGAAAGGAAAGGGGAAACAAACTCCTGAGAGCAGCAGGGGGATGTTGCCTATAGAACAGAAAATTCACAAGCTTCTGAAGCAGTTAAGAGATGTTTTCAGTGACCCAGCAAATAATGCAAGCAATGGGAGCAGTCTAGGCCAATAATTGTGCAAGTAGGACAGGAAGGAAGGACCTCCTTTTTCAAGGATGAGCTAGTCAGTAGGGTAGATTTTCTTTGAAATCTTTTACTTTCATTTATATTATTCATCAAATCTGAGTTTTATCTATATAAAGAGTTACCTTATTCCAGTTTAATATTTCGAATTCTAGTACCACTGTTACTTTCTGAGATTTGTAGGCATTAGGCTCTTTCTTTTATGGTCATATTCAAGAAAACTTGAGGCAATTGCATCCAATCCTAAAGCCTATCCAATACAGGTACTGAAGAGGATAATACAGCTTTACTCACTGTTACTCACTTCAGTGGAAACACATGTTCAGACTTTCAGCAACCTGAGACAGTAACACCCAGAAGCTCCAGGTGCATCTGACCTGTATTTGCATTAAACACACAGCTCATCCACAATCAAACTATGCATATTTCTACACTTCTGCCTGAGGATTTAAGAAAATGGAAACACAGAAGCCCCAAGCATGCATGCTTGCATCAGAAAATAACAGCATAGCTTCCATTTTTTATAAACATTGAATAAATCCCTGCTGTTATTTTCAGCCACAGGAGAGAATATATTTATAAGGCAAAGTCATCACCCTACCAAGCTGAAAACTCACACAAACTAAGGTATGTACATGATTTATTGGCAACATACCTCTTATTTAAATGTTACCGATCATCAAAATAAAATATCTTTAATTCTAGATCTATTAATACCTATCAATACTCTATGAAACGGACATATTTTATCAAAACCCAACAAAAATCAACAAGGCCTGGACACGTACACAACTAGAATTTATTGCCATACCACCAGCATTTACAGTCATCTCTAGATAGGATTGGTGAAAATAATTTTAAGTAAGGATAACAACTTTATTTCCAAAGGTAAATCCCTTTTCTACACTTCCTGCTGTGAAAACATTACAACTCGTTGTAACGCAGAGCTAGTATCACCTTATCTCAAAGACTTAAGAAAACCAATCCTTGTGAGACTCTCAAGTAGAGTGTTGACAAGAAGGCCAGAGGCAATGAAAACAATATTTAAGGACTAATTTTATAGTCACTGTAAGTGTGGATAGTAGGCAATAAGCAGTTAAACACAATGGATGAGTAGTATTATTCATTATTATTATTTTATAATTATTGATGATGATGAAAAATGCAATGTTTGCCTGCTAAAGGAAAAAGGTATCATTTAAAGATTGTAATTAATAATTTTGTAATAGAAGACTCCCAGTGCCTGTATACAAGCTATGCAACTTTGGTACTTGGCTGTAGGAGGGAGGCAGTAAAGAGATTTGCATGTACTTAGGTCATTTTTACTGAAACCTGTCGTAGGTAAATTGTACTTAAAGCAGAACATACATGGCATGCTGCAGACAGGAACCACATATCTTCCATGCAAACCCAGTAATCACTTGCCTGCACTTAACCTCCCCACTGTAGAGAGTTTAATGTCACTGAAGACAATAACCCAATACAATACATGGGTATCTATGATTTTCCTTGCACCCTTTCCCTCATCCTTCTGACAGCCAGGAAACATTTGGACTACATAATAAAACACTGTCTCTATCTGTGACTATTTGGAAGACTTGGGAACATCATAAAGCAGATTTACTTTGCCCTTAAGATTGATGTTGGAAACCCTGAAACATCCAAGAAATCATTCTTTCGAAAAAAAGGAGGGGGAGGGAGAAGAGTGAGTAGTGACATTTCATTAAACTGTTAAAAGTCATGAAACCTTCCACTTTGTTACAGTGTGTTGTCATTTACGGTTTACATTAAGACAGCATGCTTTATCACTCAAGATTTTACAGCTGCTATTTTCCTACCAGCATGCTATTTCTCTGCTTTTCTTCAAGTTTAAGATTGCTCTATCACTTTAATATATTTGACACTTCAGTAATAAAATCACTTGAGACCAAGTGATATAATAAGAAACTCAAGCAGGCTTTCAGCTTTGAAGATCTAGGCTTAAATTACACTTCTATCAAATGCAAGCCCCCAGTGATCATGGCTGTATTTTTACCCAGCCACTAAACAAATACTACATCTGTATTAGCAGTTCTAGTTTGGAGTTTTGCAGTTCTGAAGTAAATCACCCGGCTGTCCCCAGTAGTTACAAAAAGCAGTTTTAGTACATGCCAGAAGAATTCTTAGAAGATACTGAAACAGAAATTCCACTCAAAACGCTCAAAAGAGGAATTTCAAACCTTCCTACATTGCACAATGACTGGGTCTCACCAGTGTCAAGTCCTTCAATGCAAGATAAACACAAAAGGATTCTTCAAATACCAAGAGCTCCTGAAACACCCTGAAGTGCATCTCATGGTGTAAAAAGAGCCATGCCACATACACGTTCCTCTAAACCAAAGGCAGCAAGTCACCTTATGCTCTTCAGCTTTTCCACTGTCATTTTTCCAAGATTACTAAAGCAAGTACTCCTTCCTACTCCCCTCCAACCCTTCATCAGTCTCTTCACTCTTCTATTACTCTTCTTAGTTATTGTTTCCTCCTTTCCTACTGCTGTAAAAGATTCTCCAGGAGATGCAGATCTTGTTGCTAATGTCAAGCCTGCTGCCAAGTGGGAGAGGACTAACCAGTGGTGCTGTATTCATTTCAAATAGATGAAGATAACGTTCTTGATGAGGTGGCAAAACCATGCTTCAGAGGTGGCACAGAGATCTTA
Source organism: Tauraco erythrolophus (assembly GCF_009769465.1). Lineage (NCBI taxonomy): Eukaryota > Metazoa > Chordata > Aves > Musophagiformes > Musophagidae > Tauraco > Tauraco erythrolophus. The sequence continues at coordinate 46,935,735 of NC_141468.1, read as the reverse complement.
AACAGATCATCAGCAGAGGGGAGAGCACTCCACCAAGCCCACTGCTCATCCACAGGCATCCAAGGACATCCACGGACATCCAGTGAAACCTAAACCCTCTTTCCCAGGATCAGTAGTCCCAGCACACAGTCTAGGAAAAAGCATGGCAATGGTGCTGTACACATCTACATGCCTGCAACCTGCAGAGGACTCCCATGAAACAATAGACAGGAATATCTCCTTGGCCTACTCTCTGCCACAGGAGGCAATGGGAACTGCAAAATCAGTGGTCCAGATGTCCACCTGAGTAAGTGCGTGCACTCCTTTCCTGTACATGTATCGAGCATGGGACTCTGTTTAGGAGGTTTTTGGTAGAATTAGGTCACTGGTTGCAGAGCTGTGCAAAGGCAGCATGAGTCTCTGGATTGACTGTGAGAGCTGCTGTGCCTTGAGAGATGGTTCCCCAGGGGCTGTAAGCTGTGCGGAAAGTTCTGTGGAGCAACAAGCTCCATCAGAGACCACTTGCCCTATCCCAGCACTGCCTGTGTGCCAGGCATAGTCCTGGAAACTGCATAAGCTGTGGACATGGCATGCGTCGATAACACAGCCCTGCTAGGCTTCTGCACAAAACCCCAGCCACACTATCTCTTCCTCTCCTCAAATGCAGTGTATAAAGGACCTGCCTTGTGGTGGTAGTGGAGCTGGTACACTCTTCCACATAAAATAAGAATAAATACAAAACAGGATGATTTCTATTTCTTTCTCATACAGCCAGGGAGCTGCTGGATTGCAGTTAGTTGCAATAATTTCTCCTTCCTTCTTTCAGATGCCAAGAAGTTCTTTGGATTAAGAGGAAGGTGGGGAGTTTTGGGAAGGGCCATTTTCCCTCCTAGTTTGGGAGATTGGCTGTAGACTGTGTGTCTCCAAAGAGGGACTGGGATGAGACAGGAATTCTGTAATACTTACATTAAATACTTTCTGAGTGCAGAAAGTATTATTTAATGTAATACTTACATTAAATCTATGCAGCTTGGCATAGATTTAATGTTTGATCAGAAGGTAGAACACTGGAACAGGTTGCCCAGAGAGGTGGTGGATGCTCCATCCCTGGAGACGTTCAAGGCCAGGTTGGACAAGGCCCTGAGCAACCTGATCTAGTTGGAGATATCCCTGTTCCTTGCAGGGGGGTTGGACTAGATGACCTTTGAAGGTCCCTTCCAGCCCTAACCATTCTATGATTCTATGATTCTAAGGGATGACATGGCATTCACTCTGCAGATGAGATGGGTTCCAGACAACCATTTGACTCAAAAAGGAATTTCTGGTACTTGTGAAGGATAGCCCATAGTGTTCTGCACAACTCCTACAGCATCTACGTTCCCCTAAAAGGCCATTATTCAGACAACATCCACTTAAAATGGGGAGAGAAATCAAGCAGCAGTGAGACAGAGGAAGGGCCCTTCCTAAAGGAATCCACAAGTCAACAAAGCAAAGATTTGTGGGATAGCTATGTTCAAACGGTTTTAAAGTGAGCTATGGGACATTCTGTTCAAAGGATAAAACTGAAGCTAGTCTAAAGTAAAACTCACAAAGCACATACAGTGGAAATGTCAGGAGCATCAGCAGTTAATTCAGCATTGCTTTGCTTCACTCATCTGCCCAAGCTGCAACAAATTATAACTACTGTAGGCATCACTGATGTTGACGTGCTGCAGCATAACTATTTTCAGTCAGGGGAGATCAAGTTCCAGATGCTTCCGCAGACTTTTACAGTGTCATTTGGAAGTCTTTTGTGTGGAATGTGAAAAACCCAAGACACCACTCTTTGTAAATTCCTGATTAGTCTCATCCTATAAAGAATAATAATATTGATATTTCTGAAGAGCTACCCCAGTGACATCGCAGTTAAATCTTTCTAGGACATGCACTGAAGAATGCCATTTGAGATTTAAATAAGATAAGGAAAACCAGCATTAAAGAAGTCTAATACATGGTATTGTCAAGATAATGTTGCTTTACCAGACAAAGAGGATAAAAAGTTGAGTTGACAGTCTCTGTAGGATTTCCTGTCTGTATTGTAGTTTTGATTCTAAATCAACTCTTAGAAAAAATACTTTGAAATGCAAGTCACTATTTCTAGCTAAGAAGGAATTGGTCATTTTTCAAGGCAGAAGGCAAAGAAAGAAGATGGAGTAAAGCATGAAGAATGAGAAAGACTACTAGAAACAGAACAATCTGGGCGATTCCTCAGTCATATACAGGAGATATGCGCAGAGCAAGACAGATACACACATAAACCCAAAGTGACAGCAGCTAATACAGCTGTTTTGGAAGAAGATGCTTTTAGGGTGGGCTATTATGGAAAAAACTTTCCTACAGAAGAAATTGCATCCTAGCCCATTGTTGATAACCTGAAGCCCTTCTTTCTCATCCATATTTTTGTAATACTCAATGCTGTCAGAAGCTTGGGAGGTGGGTGTTGGTTTTACTAATCCCATAACACTACTGCACTCAGAAATTATTTATGACAGCACTGAATTCAACATGTTAACTGTGTGTTGTTATTGAAAAGAATCATAGAGAAAAATCATACCACTTTTGTGTATATGATCTGTCAAGTGTCAACAACTGAAAATAATATAACTCTCAAATTCTTGAGATTTCTTTTTAGCAAGTGAGGCATTCTAGAGAATACACCCGACGATGTAAACAGAAGGGTTTTTTCACCTACCTAACAACCTTTGCCTTAACTTGAAAATGGTAGTATTTTCCAGCACAATCAGAAAAATTGTTTTTAAATCAACAGAAGCCATTGCTCCTTATTTTTCCCAAGTATTTCCCTATTACTATGCAGATTCAGTAATATTTCTAACAGAATTTATGTCTCCTTTATCTTTTCCTGCCATCTCGCTACTGGAATTAGAGAATCTTCCAAGGCATACTCAGAACTTTCACCTACATGCCCATTTCACTGGCTTTAGCCAACATTGCAGTCCTCACTTAAAGGCCTATAATAGGCATCAGTAAATAAAAAAGTCCAATCAGTACATTCTGGAAGACTCTTATTTCTTAAATTTGCCAGATTCCTCCTCTCTGCATTTGGAAGATTTCATCTGTAACAACGTATAATTAACACACTTAAAATGCAACTGTATGCACTGCGTACAACTTCACTTTAACTAACTGTATTTCTCAAGACTTTCGAAGCGTGAACGCAGTATGGTTGTACAGAATATTAACACGAACCGATCTTTCTGTTATTTACATCAATAAAGAATTGCTGAAATTGTCCTTCAATCCTCCTATTCCAGTTCTGCCAAAAACCAGAAAAGTTTCCCACAGGTTGGGTGCTAAACATCTACAAACTTCCAATATTTCTCTCAATTATTTATAGTTTAGTGATGCTTAACTTTAAAATTGCAGCATTACTGTAGCTCTTAACTTTGAACAGCAGTGCAACAAGTGAAAAAGATAGGGATCAAAAAAGATAGAGATTGAAAACAACAGGCTTCCTGAGCACTTAGCCCATGGTTGGGCACGGAGTAAACCTGAGTGGGCTGATACAGAACTGGGTATTCACGACCCCAGCTGGGGGTAAGCTACCTCAGCCAGCGGGAAAGTTGAAATCCAGAGACTTTCCAGACAGAAAACTAATTGGAGGGCACCAGCACCCCCACTACAGCCCACAAAAGGGCAGGTGATGGAGCTCTTTTTAGAGCTCCTCCCTGTTAGATTTCATTTGGTTTTACACTCAATTATGTGCAGCAATAGCCAAGGCATGCATCTTCATTTCCACTAGAGCAGTATTTTTGTTCATCATAGCAACTGTCAAGTGACTTGACTAATATTTTGCTTTACCTTTTAAATATGAAATAAGAACTGTTAGGAGAAAATACGAAAAAAAAAAAAAGTCCCATAAAGAAAAGTTCAACATTTAACAAACCAAGTAAAAAAAAAATTATTAAATTGCAGAGGAAAAAGAACTAGTGGAAGATCAATACCTCTTAGATGCCGTATAATTTGGTACAGGTAGTGAAGCTTATAAATCAATACTGAACACAGTAAAAGCAATACACTGGCAAGGTAGACCATTTCTACCTCTCTAATATCTACCCACTGTACAATATTTATTGCCCATTTTCAGTAAAAGGTTATTCTCATACATACCTGTTCAAGAAGTTCCTTGTATGTTATCTTCTCTTTGGTATTTGTTACAGGACTGTCATAAATAATAGCAATTTGGTCTCCTCGTCCATTCTCAACATGACGATCTACAGCATTGTAACAGATATTCAGCTCTCCACCTACAAACCTGAAAAAGAAGTTGGAAGTACTTAACTGCCAGCCTTCCAAACAATTTTTTTTGCCTTTTTTTTTTTTTTTTTAAGGAATGAGGACATTCAATTAAAGTATAGCTCACAAAACATTATACTTAGTTCAGGAAGTAATTTTTTATTTTATAACCTCGCAATTTACTCAAAAAGCTAAATAAGCCTATTAGTGAAAACAGTGAAAGTACTGTACCTTAATTGACTTAACTAAGAATCTGCTAAACTTGGTCTTGATTTAACTTACTTTGCATCAGTAATTCTGATTTTTATAGCAAAGGTTTAACAGAAAAAGCATATATTCACATAAAATAACCTGATATTACAAAAATATGTCGTTATACTACTTTGTATTGGTATGCACACATATCTTTTTTTAAGAAAAACAGGTTCAGGACTCAAAATATTCTTGCTCACCTCTTGGCAATGACAGTTAAGCATACAAGCATCCATATCTAAATGAAACTGACCCCAACAGTTATTATAAATTTGTCTGACATTCATAATGCATTTGACATTACCACATTTTACATCAGTGACTCAAAATCCCCTGTAAAGTGATATGAGTCATAGTCTCTTCAACAGCCGGACATTTACAGAAAATTCCCATCTTCTAATTAAAGAAAAACACTTTAATTAGAAGAACACTTCACGAACTCAGGTTTCATTTTTCATTGAAAAAGAAAACTCATGGGCAGCAAAATCCTCAAGCAAGAAAATACAGAAGACATCAGATACAGAGATGACTCTACTAACTGAAAGATAACATAGAATCTAAAAATTAAAGTTCACTCTAAATAATGTTATTTGTGTTTGTTTTTCTATCTGCATGTACTTCTTTACAGCACAAAGAGGAGCAACACACAGAAAAAACAGTTGAGAGTTTCCAAAACACTACATGAGGACACTGAATGTGATATTGTTACAATGTAACTAGGAATAAAAACAGATAGCCCAAAGTAACGCACTACTAGTTAAAAGTATTTCCTTCCTCATCTTTCCTGTCTAGTAAAAGACTGCTCCAAATTAGGATATTTGGTATATTATTTATATATACATATGCACAGATGCCATAGGATAGTCTTTATTGTCAAAATGACAATTATTAAACCAAAAACCAGTTAGGAAGTTTAGGATGCAGCAATCTTTTATTGTGACTCCTTTACAACACCATTAATAAGAAGGTGGACGACCAGCAAAGTAACAAAAACATTCTGTACTGCAAACCCCTTCCCATAAAAGAATTGTATGAACAATAAAGGACTGGGAGTTGTTTCATGCAATACAGAGAAACTGCCAAATTACTGTCATAAAAGTAGTGTAGGATTCAGGTCATCCATTGATTTTTATATCAAATCACTGCAGGAAGATATGAGCAAGGAAAGAAGGGTGCACAGTACCTGGGCCACTATGTATAATCACTTAAGAAGGGTCAAAACATGAGCAAGTACCAGAGCTTAGATTCTTCTAAAGATACATGGCAACATCAATACTGCCATGTAAATTTTTAACCATCACTTGCAAACAAATATATGAAAAAGATGTGACTGCAGGTTGAAACAAAAACATAAAATAATAATATCTGGACAGTGCGATGCCCAGATGGTTCAGAAGGATGTGTGATGTCCTCTGTTCAGAAGGAGGGTGGCTCTTACAGGATCAGAGAAGCACAGATGCACCTACCATGACCACAACTGCAAGACCTTTGCTTCTCTACTGTCACCCAAGGGCATACTTAAATACCTCATTCCAGCTGACAAATAAAAACTGTCTGGCTTTGAAAAGCTGCCCTGTGCTGCTGCAAACTTCTGTTGATACAGTGATTCCCAAGGAGATGAATGCCTATGAAGAACTTTGATTTGCCTGAATAAGCTTTAGTTGGAAAGAAACAGCAGCATGAAACCAGGATCTAGTTTTGGATTAAGGACATAAATGAGATGCTCCTATTTAAAAAAGAAGTCCAGAATCAAAAACAAAATACTCCGATTGACTGCGGAAAGATCAGAGGTGGATCTGCAGGCTGTTTGCAAGAGCTGCCAGTAAATCTTGCCATAATAAGCAGGACTGTAAAATGCTAATCTGTTGCTAACGAGACAATTATCTCAATGTGGCTCACCAACTGAATCCAAGTCTGAAGAACCTTATTTTAGGCTGTGTTCCTAATGCTGAGAAATTAATAACATTCAACAAATGGAGCAGAGGAAGATTAAAACAAATAAAAAGAGCAAACAGTAACAACATAAAAGAAACTGCATTCAGCTCACTAGCAGTCTCTCTGAGGAGCTCATCTATGTTTTACTGGTGCTATGGAGCATTCCTCCTGTCAAAAATCACAGCAGAATTTAAAATTGCTTATAATATCAAAATAACTTGCTTCACAGCACATTTTAAACAAATATTCTCTTAGTATCTGCCTATCTTTTTGATAAGTCTTTTTTCCCCGTGCATTCATGAAAACAGCAGCCTTTAACAATCCACATCGTGCATAACTTAGATCTAACACGGCATCTTTTTAATAATCTGAGTGTGGTTACCCACATTAGGACCCCCTTGAGCCTCTTTAAAGCTGCCTACAGCAGTCACCTAGGAATTACTGCCTCTTCATACTGGCCCTGAGGTCTCGCAGAGTTCCTGTTGTTTCACAAAGAGGAATCTCAAGCACATGCACTTATCTCTTTAACCATACCCTAAAATAACTAATCTATTAACCTTTTAGGGGTAGGAGGAGAAGAGGGCACGAAAGCACTGATCTTCTGTTAACGTTCTACTCTTGGCAAATCAGTAAGTTAGGTTTTCCATGGCAGGACTCCTGTCACAGCTTAACATCTACCACACACAGCCTGGAAATTTTTTTTACTGCATTCGGTATTTTTTTTGGATGTGACAACAGCCTACTTGCTAGTAATGAAATAAGTACAGTAGCGAAGAAGGCAACACATAACTACGACGTAAGTTACTTCACTCAAATATTCAGAATTTATGCTTTAATTTCCAACACTATCGGTTATCTTAAGAATCAAAGCAGCTGTATTCAGAGACAATTTTTAGTCTTCATTCAGCAGCTCAGAAGCAAAGATAATCAAGGAAAACAAAGAAAAAAGGTAAAGTTTCTGAATAATGCTGGCAGATATGCAAAAGAAAAAATTATATTAAAATTATTTTGCACCATAACTGTAAAAAAAAGCCTATTGCTAAAATCCTTTTATGCCATGTAGGGTATATATACTTCTCCAAGCAGGATTCACAGGAATCAACTGGAATTTTTTTTTTTAATTTTTCTAGATGAAGTGAGAACAGAAACTGAATAAAGTGTTAGACAAAACCACAATAATATTAGACATTTTGAAATAATATTATGTTAATTGATCCAGGCACATTTTTAAACAGTGAAAGCAAATCTGAATAGCAATCTGTGCAATATTCCTAAAGTTTGAAAATGATTTTATATTGCACTTATGTCTTTGAATCACAGAAAAAACATAACTTGCAAAATTGCTCTCTGCCTGCATGCGTTAGGAAAAACTGTTTCTATCATTCCTAAAGAATACTTGCTTAACCTTTCTAACTAGGATTCCACAAGATCCCAAATTAATTTGTTCAAGTGTTCCACTGTCTTTAGCATTAAGAAGATTTTTCTTTCTAAAGTCCAAAATCTACATCTCTCTCATTGCAATTTTCGACTTCTAGTTTTGACTTCTTCAAAGACAACTCAGAGAACAGTTTTTCCTTCATCTTTGCTGGCCAAGATCTCTGTAGCCAAATTTTACATGTTTTAAAACTTGCATCTCTTTTTCGGCTTTTACACCAAACAATTCCAATTCCTTCATCCTTTTCTTGACCAATCATGCTTTTTTGCTTTTCTCGTCATTTTTGATGTGGGCAAAACCAGATGATGTTTCGCACCGCACCAGCCACTGAAGCGGGTTAGAACCACCAATGGTATCTGGGATTACTTCTTCAACAAAACAGCCAGGGGATGGTGACACTTATCACATACCTTTTGGAAATCATTTTCCAACCCACTGACATAATACCAGTATTTCCGATGGAAAAAAAACTAAAGAAAACGCACTAGGGCATGCTGCACGTCTTTCATGCTCTTATAGTGTTTAGAGAGGACGAACAGGCATTTGCCTTATAGCTACATTTTAAATAGGTTAACTGCCTCCTTCAGCTTCATCAACTGAAGTAAACGAGACCAGAAAATACATGAAATGTATCTGTTTCCATAAGTCTCATGCTTGGCAACCAAAACCAAAGATACTGGAAAATAAATGGATATTTATTAATTGATCCAATAATATGTTTCCAAAACAAGAGAAATTCTGACTTAAGAAGCACATACATGAACTTCTTAATACTATTTTTAAGGTCTCCATAAACTAGTTCCTAGGTAAAACTCCAAACCAGAACTACATCTTTACCCTGTTAGCTATGCTTTTCTTGGAAGCCTGGCCTCTTCCTCAGTTCTGTTCCATCCTTTGTTTTCTCTTCACTATGACCTCTGAAAGAGCCTCTTGTATCCTCTCATAGAGTCATCCTGTCGAGCACACTGAAAGCTGGAAACCACCTGAAACTTCAGAGTCATTAGAGTACTACACTAGTATCACATACAGCCTGTTATCACTTAAGGTGCATTTAAATAAAAAAAAAAAAGAAATAAAATTGCATGTTGCACATTAAGACATTAAAGAGGATTACACAAATTTGAATTGCTTTATGTTTTGTTATCCACAACAGAGCAACAGATATCTGATATCCAAACAATAATTACGGCCTGATGTTGAGTCTTCAGAAACTTGCACCTTTATATAATCCCACTGAATCACAGACTCGTTGAGGTTGGAAGGGATCTCTGGAGGGCCCCTGGTCCAACCTCCCTGCTCAAGCAGGTCCACCTGGACCAAGTAGACCAGGACTATGTCCAGATGGCTTTTGAATATTTCCAAGGATGGAGATGATTCAACCACCTCTGTGCCAGTGCGCAGTCACCTTCACATTAAAAAAGTGTTTCCTGATGTTCAGAGGGAGCCTCCCGTTTTTCAGCTTGCGTCCGTTGCCTCCGGTTCTGTTACTAGGCACCACAGAAAAGAGCCTGGCTCCATCTTCCGTACACCCTCCTTTCTGGTATTTGCCCACATTAACAAGATAATTTCAGTCTGTGGCAAACTGCATCCACAAAGGCAGAAAGATGCAAGTGAGAAGTGAGGCCAGAAAGGACTCTTGGAAGATAAGTCTGACTTCAGCCCATGAAGCTTTATACAGTTACCCTGCTGTAAGACCAAATAACTTCCTCCGCAAAGTCACAATGCTTTACAAAGACCTAACGATGTGACTCACCAAGCAAGCTTATCATGCTCAGCAAATCAAACCATGTTTGTTTGACAGAATCCGATAGCAAAACCATGCTCATTAGCACGTTATATTTTCATTCCTGTTATATATTCAATGTTATATATTCATTCATTCTTAAAAAGTAACCATTGTATTGACTTCTTCATTATTATGTTCAGGAATGCCAGAGTCAGTGAGCTTTAGTGGTCTTTAATTATTCAAGCAATCCTACTTGCCCTTTTTGAATAGTGCCATGACCTAGAAATGAAGGTCAGGAGACCACAGGTCTCCCTACCCATTCATTTTGAGAATGATTAGTATTTTTAAATTAAAATCAAACCAGAAAAATATAAAAATGGCAAAGAACATCAATGTACCAAAGATGAACCTCATCCTTTGTTGCCTTTTTTATCTTCTATCAGCTGCTCCTTGAGAAAAGATCAAAGAGTATGATGCAAACTTGTTGAAAAAGAGGTGATGGTGGTCGACACAAAATTTTAACAGGTAAATGGCCTTTGTCAAAATAATGAAAATCCTATCCTTTAATTTACAAGAAGGATATCACATTCTGTCTTAGGGCAGTTTGCTATTCATCACATGGAGATATATATAACAATGCCAATGTTTTTGCCAAACATTACCTTAACCATATCCTCTAAATTACGACCTACTTAGATAGTTTCTAAGATTCAACAACTCCGAAAGACGCCGCTTCTGTGTTTTCATACACATCCCTCCACTGGCACCTGATGCCTGGTTTCCCGTGCTCACAGCAGCCCGTTCCCAAGCCAGGGAACCTTCCAAAGAGGGGTCGGACGGGAGCATCAGGCGCACACACTCGCGTCACCCAGACACGCACTGACATCACACCCACACGTGTGTACGTCACACCTGCCACAGTGCCTTCTAACACCCCGCTCACCCCAACACGCTCACCCATGCTGCTTTTCCTCATTACACTTAACCAAGCGTAATCATTAAGCTCCTCCACGCTCTGCAGCCATCTCCTCCATCAGCGCTGCTGTGCTGACCGCCCCAAATACGTGCTGGGGTGGTTTTGTGTTACCCACACGACCCTCACACCCACCCCCGGCCCTCGCCTTACAGCTGATCTGAGCTGCGCCCTCCCGCGCCCCGCGCAGCCCCCCGGCCCCGGCCCCGCCGCCGCCGCCCCGGGCGGACTCACCAGGAGGCGCCTCCCGGGCGGCCCCTCTCCAGGGCCCGGGCCCAGGGCTTGTACCACTGGATCTGCTCGGCGGCTGCTCCCCAGACCTTCTCCGGCGCCGCCACGGAGGTCCTGAAAACTTCCTCGTACTCGCCCAGCGCCCGGGAAGAGGCGGCGCGGCCGGCGGCCGGCGGGCAGTGGGCAGCGGCGGCCCAGCCCCGGAGCGAGCTGCCCTCGTAGGGCCGCCCCGGCCGCCGCCAAGCACCGCCGCCGCCGCGGCCCGCCGCCGCCCCGACAAGTTTCGGTAGGGCGGCCAGCCTGCCCAGGGAACCCATTTCCCGCGGCCTTCAAGGGAGAGACGCCGCACGGTCTTCGTGAAGCCTCGAAAAAGCCCCGGGACGGCACAAGACGGAGCGGCGGCGGCTTCCCGGCACCAGCCGGCTGCCCCCACGGCGGGTCACGCCGCCCCCGCCCCACGCTCGGGCGCTGCCCCCGGAGGCCGGCGGTGCTGGCCAGCGGCCAGGGGGTCGGGGGCGCGCCGAGGGGGCGCGGAGCGACGCGGCGAGCGTCGCCTGAGCCGTGGCCGCAGCCGCGCCGAGCTGGGGCGGCCGACCGGTGGCCGCTGCTGCGGCCCGTGGAGCTGCGGGAGGGCCGGGCTTGGCCGCGACCGACGGCGGAGAGAGACCGGGAAAAGGGGAAACCCGGAGTCTGAGATTGGTTTTGACTTAATGATTTGCATGACACGTGGCCATAATGCTCCTCAAGTATTTATTTCGAAAGACATTGTTACTTCGAGAAAACTTTGCTATGGTAAAATGAGGCATACTGTTTGTGCCAGGAGAAAAGTTCTACCAGGAGGAAAATTCAATTTTCCACGGGACCTCCATAATCTGTAGTGGATCTTCCGTTTTGCACATCTTGTTGTATATTTAGAAACCCTTCCTGAGTTTCGGTGATAACGTTTCAGAGTATTATAATGCACAAGTCAGCTAAGACATACACCAGCTTCAAAGACCTTTTGACTTGCCTACTGCAAGGTAAAGGCTACAACATCCCAACAAGACAATAAAATAAAAAATACATTTATCGGGGAAAAAAAAAATCAAAACCATATTCTCAAACGTAATCATTTTACGATTCCATTTGAGAACATTGCTTTCTCACACACATTCACCACTGTGACAAGACAATTGCTGTCAATAGAGTCCATTAGCTAAAATTAAAAAAAAAAACAAAAAACAAAAAACAGAACAAAACAAAAAAAAAAAAAAAAAAAAAAAAAAAAACGAAAAAAAGAGAGAAGCCTGCAGAGACTGTAAATGCTGTGACACCATGACAGCCCAGAACTGAGATGCCATTGCTGGATAGTAGCATTGTCTGGTAGTATTGCATGCATTGTACAAATCTGCCTGAAGGACACAACTTCCTGGTCAGGTCGCACATAGTTGATCTTAGCATTTTAAAGTATTCCCAGAATTACATCTTTTATTTCCTATCTTTATGATGGCTAGGCTAATTTTGACTGAAATAACCATTCTGACTGAAAATTGTTACGGAAACATGGTTGATTTTTTTGATGCCTGCTCAGAAATCAGCACACACAACCTTAGACATGAGGTGTTCACAGATCTTTTTGATGCCTGCTCAGAAATCAGCACACACAGCCTTAGACATGAGGTGTTCACAGATCCACTATGTGGCTGGATCCAGTGCAATGACTGTCTGCCTGAGATGTGCAACTGGTGGACGTAGCGAGAGGTATCAATTAGCCCAATTTGTGAAGCCCACTTTCCCAAATGAAATTGTTAGAGGTACATTATGTTCACTCCGGAGGAGTTACCCTTCATATTAACTGTTTTACAAGCTACCTTCTTTGGATCATCAACTTTTTGATGCCCATCTAGTTAGGAAGGGACCTATAGCAATTGGATGCAGCCATCCTTTGGGTGGTGGTAGCATTCTGTTTCTGAGATGGAACATCTCCCTTTTCTCTACTGGGGAGAAAACTGTCCAGGCTAGGCTAGCTAAAATATTTAAGTATGTGTATTCTGTACCATGTTAGTTGTATGCACTAACACTTAAAGAAGTATCCTGAGATTTAAACACCTAATGAGTTGTGTCTGACGACGCCTAATATTTCTTGTGGCGTTGAAGAGCAATGCCAATCATTTTTACACTCTATCCATAGTGTGTGTTTAATGTGAAGGTATAAGCATTTGGCAAATGAGTCAGCATTGCAACAGTAAATGCTCTGGTATTCGTTTTGAATGTATGTCCTACTAGAAATGATACACCAGGGGTGTAGAGGATACAAATGAACTTAATCGGAACATGAAGTGCATTAAATTCCCATTTTACCTAACATCCTAACATCTATTTCCTGAAGGAATGTTTCTAATGAGTATCTGTGAAACATACTTCGTTAATTAAACTTATCACAGCCCATACTGATAGCTAAAAAGGTAAAGAAGGGATTGCTAGTTCTCCCAATTGCATGCTAGTAATTTAAGGTTCACTTACAAATGCCATTATAGCAGATTTCTGAACTGATGAATTTTCCCTCTAAGGATTTTTTTCCTTTTTGCAAAACTTGATGCTCCTGAAACTCACACTCAACAAAGAATTTTGAAGTAATGTCAAGCGATGAGTTTAGCAATTACCCTTGTATCTATAGACTTCATTGAAAAACAAATGTATGTTTCTAGGCATAGATCTAGCAAAGAACAAACTGTGAAACATGGCCTGCATACATCTACAGTTGCAAAATAATTTATCTGAAGCCTTTCTTTCATTTAAAAAGACATTTTTTCTGCAACTGTATCTTTTAGTATAAGGCATGCATGTTTAAAGATATATATATTGAAAAAAAAGATTAGCAGAAAGGTATTCTAAATATCATCTCCTGTACATTAAATGCTCTGACTGTCCTAATGAACAAGACTTCCAAACTTTGGTAATTCAAATTTCAGTCAGAGTCCTTTTGTAAGCACAAGGTAAAACTGTAGCTAAAGAATCAGTACACGTTAAATCACTTTGCTATGGTTCTATACCATCTCTTGACCAACTCTTAGACTGTAGCTATCCCGAAGAACTTCCAGTCTTGTGTGAAGACTGTTTCACAGTCCTGTATATCGTAGGTGTCTAAAAAATATACGCAGTCACTGTTTTCTACAATATGCAGCAGTGTGCAAAGTTAGGTTCAAGTCAAAATAAAGTTTTCCATTTTCCTGAAAGGTGATGGAAGTAGTTGTGGTGACTGGCACCTTCTAATGTTCATAAGTAGATATAATTATATTTCTAGTTTAACATCCGGTCTTAGAATATTAAACATACCACAGCTTTACTTGAAATCCACTAAGAATCTTGTACAGAATTCAAAATAATTAAATTATTACTTGAAAAAAAACTTATTTGGATGGAACCTTTCAAGTAGATATTTTGACTATTTTTAGTGAATGTAAAAGATGGCATGATTTGTTCTGCAATAGTAAGATCTGATCATAGTGAAAACCAAAACGAACCAAAAGAAGCAAACCAAAAGAAGTAAATCAAACAAAACAAACAAAAACCCCACAGAAATACCTGCACTCACCACTCTTCTGTTTGCTGCCTTCCAGCCCAAAGATGCCGTTATATCAGAGGTCTTAAGTATACTTCGTTTTCGCAGCATTCAGAATAGTGATGCAGTGCTGAAATCGATGTGTCCATGGTGGATCACCCGTCTGCCCGCTGAACTGCTGGGAATTCATGACCTTCTGTTTATTTCTGTCTTCTGGAAATGAGTGTGTAGTGTGCTGGGAGACAAACGGTGAGAACTTATATAAATGCTAAAATATCTGTCTCTGCAGGCAGAAGCCACTTTTTACAGACTTCTGGAAAGTGCTGAAATGAAAGTCTGACTCAATGCAGGTGAGAATGAGTTAGAGATCCTCTGGGATGAAAATGTGATTTTAGTATCAATTATTACTGACATTATAATTTGATTTGTCCCCAAGGAAGTCTTACAGTTCAGGACAACCTGTATTTCATCCATATTTTTCCGGATTTAAGTTCTATTTCAGAAAGCTTCTCAGGCATATGCTTGACTTTATTGATGTAAGTAGTCTTACTCACATGAGACCCTGCTAAATCTGAGTCAAATGTTCAGACAGCTTTGATAAAACTCTGCTGGGCAATGAACTTTTATACTTCTAAGTTCTAAGAAGACTTTGAAAATGTGAGAAACAAAACCAGATAGATAATGGGGATTTATGAATTTTTAAAAAAACACTAAAAAAAACCCAACATGAAAGTAAAATAGTTTCATGCAAAAGCAAAATTTATGATATATTCTTCAGTATTTAGGAAGAGGAAAAGAGTCCATGGTAAGATCCTTGGAGGACAAGTAGAATTTCAGCTTCTGCTTTGCGTTTCTGCTGTTGTGGATTTAACTTACAAACTTGATGTCATAGACTGTCATTAAACTTTGATTTTTAGGTAATCCATGCCACTGAGCTGCCCAGCTTCCTGAAATTGCGTATAATCGACTATTTGTCTCTACAAGAGTAAAATCTGCTGTTTTATCCAAAGCTATTCCTGCTTCTTTAATATGCCTCTACCACTATTTTCCATGTCACTGCATCAGAACCATCACAGGCACAAGCACTGTTATTACAAAGTGCTCAATATTCAATATATATTCTTTGAAGGGGACAAAAGGACTTCAGGCACTGGCATTCCTATTGATGTTCCTCTTGAACTTGATAACAAAAATATTCATGGATTTTGTAACTATTAAGGTTGTCTTTTTCACAGAACTACGGAAGAGTTCATTAGCCCTCAATCTAAGTGTTATTGTCACTATTGGCATAAAAACACAGTAATTTTTAAATCACCTGTTATATCAGTATTTCTTATCAGCAACAATTTTCCAAATCGAGAATATAGGCCAAAAAGTATGAAGAAGTTAGCCACTACTGGGGAAAATCTATACTTAAAAATTGCAGTGACTCTAAATCCTATTTTCTCAGCCCAGAAAGCCAACCATATCCTGGGCTGTATCAAAAGGACCGTGGCCAGCAGGTCGAGGGAAGTGATTCTGCCCCTCTACTCTGCTCTCCTGAGACCCCACCTGGAATACTGTGTTCAGCTCTGGAGTTCCCAACAGAAGAAGGACATGGAGCTGCTGGAACGAGTCCAGATCCAAGGGCTGGAGCACCTCTCCTATGAAGACAGGCTGAGAGAGTTGGGGCTGTTCAGCCTGGAGAAGAGAAGGCTCCGGGGTGACCTTATAGCAGCTTTCCAGTACCTAAAGGGGGCCTACAGGAAAGCTGGAGAGGGACTTTTTACAAGGGCGTGTAGTGATAGGAAAAGGGGCAATGGATTTAAACTGAAAGAGGGCAGATTTAGGTTAGATGTAAGAAAGAAATTTTTCACTCTGAGAGTGGTGAGGCAGTGGAACAGGTTGCCCAGAGAAGCTGTGGATGTCCCATTCCTGGCAGTGTTCAAGGCCAGGCTGGATGAGGCTTTGGGCAATCTGGTGTAGTGGAGGTTTTCCCTGCCCATGGCAGGAGGGTTGGAACTAGATGATCTTTAACGTCGCTTCCAACCCTAACCATTCAATGATTCTATGATTATATGATTCTATGATTCTATTTTCAACCTTCTTTGCCTAAGATAAACCAGGAAAGCTGATTTTTCTCAGAATATCCAGACTTGCCTGGATCTAACGAAGAGACATTCTGTCTCTTGTCTTGGACGGGTTGAGGAGGGTGAGGAGGATATGGGTTGTAGGTAGCTAAAGATGGAAAGAAAAAGAAAAAGACATATGCTTGAGATTTTCAAAACAATACCTAAATCTAATACTGAGCTGCTTTTGCACTCAAAGCTCTGTTTAGCATGAGAGCTCTGGGTACACGAGGAGTGCAGAACTTGCATTATTGTCCGGGCCAAAGACTCCTAGGATGCTCCTAGGAGCACACAGTTAGTTGGCACAGCTTTAGTATTTGTCTCGTTACCTGTCACGTCCCTCTGCAAGAAACTGTCAGTCATATTGCAAGGGCAGCTGTGGTGGGTTGACTGTGGCTGAACACCAGGTGCTCACCAAAACCACTCTATCACTCCCCTCTTCATCTGGATAGGGGAGAGAAAATATAATAAAAGGCTCATGAGTCAAGATAAAGAAAGAGAGGGGTCACTCACCCATTACTGTCATGGGCAAAACGTACTCGACTAGGGGAAAATTAATTTAATTTATTACCAATAAAAATCAGAGTAGGATAATGAGAAATAAAAACTAAATCTTAAAACACCTTCCCCCTCATCATCCTTTCTTCCCAGGCTTAACTTTACTCCTGATTTCTCTACCTCCTCTCCTCCAGCAGTGCAGGGGGACGAGGAATGAGGGTTGCAGTCAGTTCATCATACATTGTCTCTGCTGCTCCTTCCTCCTCAGGAGGAGGATTCCTCACACTTCTCCCCTGCTCCAGTGTGGGGTCCGTTCCACGGGAGACAGTTTTCCACAAGCTTCTTCAACGTGAGTCCTTCCCATGGGGTGCAGTTCTTCATAAACTGCTCCAGCGTGTGTTCCCTTCCACTGGGTGCAATCATTCGCCAACAGGCTGCTCCAGCGTGGGTCTCCCATGGAGTCAGAGGTCCTGCCAGCAAACCTGCTCCAACATGGACTATGGGTCGACAGGTCCTGCCAGCAGCCTGCTCCACTGCGGGCTTCCCACAGGGTCACAGCTTCCTTTGGGCATCCACCTGCTCCTACATGGGGTCACCCTCAGGCTGCGAGTGGATCTCTGCTCCACCATTAACCCCATGGGCTGCAGGGGGACAGCCTGCCTCACCATGGTCTTCACCATGAGCTGCAGAGGAATCTCAACTGCAGCACCACCTACTCCTCCTCCTTCTTCGCTGACCTTGGTGTCTGCAGAGTTGTTTCTCTTACACCTTCTCACTCCTCTCTCCAGCTGCAATTACCATTGCACAGGGGTTTTTCTTCCCCCTTAATATGTTATCACAGAGGCGCTACCACCGTCACTGATGGGCTCAGCCTTGACCAGCAGCAGGTTTGCCTTAGAGCCAGCTGGCATTGGCTCTGTCAGACATAGGGGAAGCTTCTAGCAGCTTCTCACAGAAGCCACCCCTGTAGCACCACCCCACCCCCCCCCCCCCCGCTACCAAAACCTTGCCACGCAAATCCAATACAGCAGCAAACTTGCCTAGGAGCCTGGCACATGGCACATTATGGCTCACTGTATTAATATATACTGAAAGGTCTGGTTTTGTATAACTGATGTTGGCTTAGTCTGCTCCATTTCGTGTGATCTCCCAAAGTTTCATTCTTGCAGTCTCATTCTCAACAGTTGCTGGATTTTGTCCTTGTGACATATTTCATGATCCTGTATAACTATATTTACCACATGACAAGAAAAGCTAATGTTCAAACACTGTGGCAATGTGTTTAGTTCGTCTGCAGAATTATCTTGCAAGTAAACCAGAAATTAACACCTAATTGACTAAGTGCAAAGTCAATAGCATATTCCATTACAACTGTCATTTATTAATGTGTACTATATTTTTAAAAACGCAAGTTCATCCAGAGCCATACAGAAAATAATTCTGTGAATTTCTTGAATGATCTCAGTTTTGAGCAGCTCAGACTGGTGAAGAATGGATGAAATTTTACAGCAGCTTAGGGAAGAAATAGTAGCTGTCACTCAGTTTGCCCCAAATAACATCAGTAATAATCTCTGGAAATAGCTTTTTCTGTAGCTCATCTTGCAAATTAGCATGTAACAGGATTCTGGAAGAATCTAAATAAGAAAAACAGGCATGAATTCAGGCCCAGCAGTCATTATATGCCCCAGAAAAACTCTTATTAGTAAGCCAGCAGTGAAACCATATGTCCAAATATATTCAGTTGTACATTCAAGTCCACAGTTTATCATGGCCTCACTCTCTTATGGTGCTGAAGCAGACTGCTAGACATTTACATTTGCACCTTCGGAAATACGATTCCAGAATTAAATTTCATGGCTATGGGGATTTTAGATTGCAAGGTAAAACTTTAGGTTCACTAAATCTCGAGGCCACAAGTCACTGATTATAGCAGAGCAGAGGCTGTGTGCTCACCCTCAAGATACTGTTTTTTATTAATTTGCAGTTTCTACAGCTATTAATACTAGTGTAAAATGAATATAGCAGATCCATTGACACTTCTCCTATTTTTCACACACCAAGGAGAAATTCAAGGTAAATGCAGTGAAGAATCTTCTGCCATCAGATAATCTATTTAAGCTCTCTGAAACTGGAAAAAGGTAGGAAAGCCAATTTCTCTGTCAAATCAGTAGGATAGAAGTGGAATTCAATGAGGCAGACATCCCAAATTGAAACCTAGTCATCTGCCTTATCACTGATGTCCTATTTTTCCTTCTCGAAGCACCCTGAAGTTTACTCAAAATGTTCTGCTTTTTCAGGGTCAAAGGAAGGAATTTCAACATGCGCACTGCATGTTCAAATATTTGCTAGCTCCTGTTAAGGGAAAGCAGTTAAAGACTTCTAGGTATATGTTTTAGATAGTGCACAATATTAGATCTTCAGAATTTATTTTTCAGTAATAGCTTTAGGGGGCTTATGCTCAATATTTCTGCTCACTGGAACAGCTGGGTTACAAATCTAAAGGACATTCAGTTAGTTCTTGCTCAGTTATCCAGTGTATGTATTTGGAATTACACAATGAATGATATTTTACTGTGTAATTCAACAGCAAAGGCTAAATTTCCCATGCATTTTGAAGGTCTAGACTGCTAGTGGACTCTTCTTAAGCCACCTACTTGTTATCACAGCCTTTGAGAAGACTGAATTCATGGATATTTGTGTGAAATGTTTAGATGTGCATTACAGAGGGCAGTTTAAGCATTCAGTGTGAGGCTGGGAATTTGTTAGAATTTTAGAGCCAAGTCTTATGGGTGCTACCTGAATAGATTGCTTTATCAGCTGTCAGATCCCAAACAGCCCATTTAAATTGTCATTTCCATGTATAATGATCTCTAGAAACCAGAATCCAAAGTTTGACTTCTTGGCCTCTGGGAATATTAGGCCAGCAAAACCAATGTCCAGGCCTTATACCTCATAGTGAATGTAAAAAAAATCCTCGAGTAAAAGCTGAGTCCTTATTTTTTAAATAGATTTGGATTTAATCTTGCATAAATATTTTACATGGACTTGTTAACAGCTAAAAATCATTTTTATATGTAGTTAATTCTTTGATATTTTAAAAGCCTCTTTTCTTGTAGAGAGCCACCCTGAAGGATGGCTCTCCCTCTAGAGAACACTATGATATTTCATACAAAACAAACAAACAAAAAAGCATCCTTCCTTGTAACAATTGGAAAAGCCAGATGGCATCTTCTGTAAATTTCAACTCCCAAAAAGTTGACATATTTTCTTGATAGATAACATATTTAATGAAAAATGAACTCATGAGATTCTATATTCCCAATAACAATATTTGCTCTCTTTTACATCGTTTACTGTTTGCTACTAAATATCTTCTTTCCTTTTACATTAAGTATAGATAAATCTGGAAAACAAAAGCTAAAAACCTGTCTCCTCTCATTCTGGCACTAACATAGACGTGACAGTAGATAAAACATCATTAATAAATTAGACAAGCTTGCTATTTCTGCTTGCTAACTGCACTGTAAAAAAAAAAAATCACAAGGTTCAGTATTAATACCTATATAAACAATCTAGACCCTGTGAGCTACACAATCTCTGACCAGCCTGAACTACTTTTTAAATTATAAGAAAGAACTTGTTATAAAGAATACGAAACTATTGTGGATATTTTCCGAGTCTAATTTGATCAGACCTTACTTTCTGTTTCTGGCAATCAAGAGTTCCACACACTAGGAAAAATGGTGAATACCAAATCATCTCTCCTTCCAAAGCTACCAGCATGCACATATATAGGTTAACCATTTTAGGACAATTACAAGATGTTTTTCTGTACCATCACTACCTAGTTTGTTACAGGGTTTTGCCAGTCTTAAAAATCTTCAGATTCAAGAATTGCCATATATGGGAAAACATTCCAATCATACACATTTCTTTACATTTTAGTAACAAAACAGCCTGACTAAAAAAAAGGATAGAAAAATATATGGATGAATTTAAAGAACTAAATTAATTTTAAACAAAGTTAATCAGAGAAACAAATACTTCTTCATAAACTTTGTTTGATAATTTGTGGCAGTAACAGTCTTAATTTCCTAGCAGCTCCAAACGTAAGAACAAAATCATAGTCTCTGTATCAACCAACAGATTTATTTCCAGCCATCAGATCAAGGATGTGTTAGGGTAAGGATCAATCTCCTCTGATTTATGTCACAATACCTGTAGTGCCACTTTAAGGAACAGGTTTGCTTGTAGGCTAAACTGCAGAAAAACAATCATTATCTTCAGCCTTACTCTTCAGTATAAAGGCTCTTGATAATGCCATTGTAATTTAAATGATGATAGTTTGGGGAAAAAAATCCTTTTTATATGCCGAATATTTTTGCATACATTTTAAGGCTTTTAGAATTTTTGCAAGGTTACCTCTAGATCCATGAACATTTTTTAAAAGCACATTTTAATGCAGAAAAAAAGGGCGTTGTAATGTATAGAATACAAACAAGTAGCAAAATCACAAGCGCTAGTTTTCTCAATAACTTTTTTGTATCTTAGCCAAAGAAAGAATTACTCCATAATGACACATCTTCACAGATATTGGCCATCAAATTTTGGCATTTTTTCTGTACTTCTATATGATTAGGATTAGGTAGTGTCATGCAACAATAAAAAAAAAAAAAAGTAGACTCCAGTGTAGCTTCAATTTAACAAGCTATCCTAACTCCAAATTTTATTCTCTATAACAAACTTAGCAACAAAGCAAAGAGATGCCAATTCCACTTTCTGTATTCCTTACACCTTTGAAGCTACAGACAGAAAGCTCCCTATGACAGAACTGTTTTTGATCCAATTTCACCCATTCAGTTACACAGAATCTCTCTTAATCTTCCATTTTTTTTTCTAGTTACTCTAACCTTTTGAGTCTTCCCTTCTGACAGAGTTCAGTTTTGTTGTTATTTTCTCGTCCTCTGAGGGTTTAAAGACTATCTCATTTTCATTGAACTAGTATATACATTATTCTTTACAGTATTCATGGTTAAGTTCAAATCGTTTTCCTCTTTTTGGGTTTCTGTGAGTCATTTTCACTTCTAGAGCTCTGACTTTTGTTGTATTGCAAATGGTCATCATTGCAGTGCGGGGAAAAATACAGAGTTGAATATGCCCCTGCACACTTTCTATATATTCAAAATTAACTGTGTATTTGACATGTTAAAATACTGCCAGCTGTATTTTAAATGTCAAGGTTCTCTTAGATAATAACTTTGTATTTTCAATGTCTTTATTTGAGGACCATAACCATCCTATAAACATTAATGAATTTATTTTTTCAGTAACCCTGTGAGTTAGTATGCATTAGAATCATATTTACACTAGGGTAAAGTAAAACGTTAAATACTCCAGTGTTATATGAATATAGTTCCACTAGCCATAATGATTTTTGTTCCCAATTCACAACCATCACAAACTAAAACAAGTCAGGCACTGCCTTTTAGCCAAAATCAAACAGGAAGGTTTATGTCTAAGAAAGCACTTAGTTATGTATCCATATAAAAATTTAGGCAGAATATCTGCATCGAAATTCAAGAGAGCAATCCAAGAAAGCCCTGAAGCACCATAAACTATGCTACCACGTTGGCCAGTATGATTACTGATGACACCGAATGTATGGGATACCTAGACCCTTCTCAAAGACACTAGGTAACCTAAGTTGGGCATCTGAATTGCTGTCTAACTTTATCTCCTGCTATATGAGTAAGCTAATCAGATACAACCCAGGCTGTGGACAATAGTACCACCTTCTCCTCTTCCACCATTAACAGCAAACAGTGAGGCTTCTTCAGTTACTTGAAAGAACTTTTCCACACATTGTTTTTTCAAGACAAGGTTTGAGGGTCAAAAATACAATGGCAGCATCAAGCCACGACCTTGACCTGAGTGCCTAAATTCCAGGAGGAGGGAGGGAAAGGGAACTCAGACATAGATGTCTACTCACTATTTCCTTTTGGGTCTCTGTTGGAGCCTGTTTTGTTGTTGTGGTTGTCTGAAGAAAGTAAAGATATCAGCACGAAGCAAAATATTTGTCAATTAAAGAAGCCTGACTTTCTGCAAATAAAAAATAATTAAAGCAGTCCTTTGTCAGTCTGAAGCAGCTCCAGCCCACACCTCCTCTCTCCTAATTGCCATAGCTAACTGTCACGTTATGACACAAGGTCAGACCAACGGAGGTCAGGGAGACCAGTCTATTAGTTTCCTGAGGAAGACGAGACCCTTGTGTCTGACTCCCCCTGCCCCTCCTCTGGGCAGCCCACGGAGTCAGAGGGTGTTCGTCTAACCTATCTTGGGACACTGCACCAATAGACGTCAGGAGGTAATTTGACCAGCATACCAGTTTCCCAAAAAAGACAAGACCTTTGTGTCCAACTCCCCCTGCTCTCCTCTGGGCAGCCCACGAAATCGGAGGGTGTTCGCCTAATCTATTCAGGGACCCCATCAGCAGTATGATGGGCCAAATTCCTTAGAATAATTAATTTTATTACATACGTTCGTGACAGAACACAGATTCAAAGATAGCCGGTGATAGTGACTGACTGCGAAAACAGATTTGATTAGAATAATATACTGATCAGTGATAATACTAAATATCCAGCAAGATGTTAGTAATTAAGCGTGCATAACACAGAGCTCTTACCCAACAGCTGTCCCTATGGGGGGGAGAAGAGACGTTCAGCCCGTCGACTGATCCCAGACGTTTCGATGGGAGTCTTCTCCCTAACATCCCCCTTCTCTTTTGCCATTTCATACTATTTCTTTACTTTCAAGTGGAGCTTGAATGACTCTAGTCATACATACCTTTATCAGGATTGGTGTAGATTTTCCTCGCTTCAATTTAAAGGTACAGGCTAGAAGAAATTCAGGGCGCGTGCTCAGTGAGGGGTGGTCGCAGCCCGGAGGCGGATAGCTTTTGAGGTGGAGGTGTGTTTTGGTACTATAATGACATTATAATGAGCAAAGTTCAGCTTCAGGACACAATTTCACCATCGCTGCTGAGACAGCAGTTGCAATTCATCTTTCTTGATGGCAGCTATGTGGTTATCTTCACCAGGTACTCTTTATCCCTGACAACAGGGATGAGCCGTGGTACCTCCATACCACTCTACTCCCCATTTCAAGGGTATTGCGCAGGCCTTATTCATTCCAAGTGCTTTCTGTTCCTGGGAGCAGCAACTGTGTCTCATCTCAGAGCTGCTCTGATATTACAGCTTATGTTGAGATGTAAGCTAAACTTTGGGGGACAGTATTCTCCCATTCCCCCCAGTTTCACTTATTTTCCCACACTAACCTATGTAATACAAAGGGGAGTCAGGACAGGAGGAAGATGTTGCCTCATTTTCTTGTCCAAGGCTAGGACAGTTACTTGGAGATAGGAGCTGGGTTTGCATTTCAGGCTTAGCTCTTGGCATTATTTCACAGAATTACAGAAGGATTGAGGTTGGAAGGGACCTCTGGAGGAAAACTAATCCAACCCTCCTGCTTGAGCAAGGCCACCTGGAGCCAGTAGACAAGGCTCATGCTCAACTTAATGTCCACCAAGACCCCCAGGTCTTTTTCTGCCAAGCCACTTTCCAGCTCGGTGGGCCCAGAATATACTGGTGCATGGGGCTGTCCACTCTCTCCAGTGCAGAATTTTACACTTCTTGTTATATTTCGTGAGATTTCTGTCAGCTCATTTCTCTAGACTGTTGAAGTTCCTCCAGATGGCAGCACAACCTTCTGGCATATCAGCCATTCCTCCCGGTCTGGTGTCATCCACAAACTTGCTGAGGATATCTTACTGCCCCATTACCCAGACCACTAATGAAGATGTGTCCCTGCCCATGGCAGGGGGGTTGGAACGAGATGATCTTTAAGGTCCCTTCCAACCAAACCATTCTATGATTCTATGTATTGAACTCTGGGGTATGCTGCTGGTTACTGGCCTCCAACTAGACTTTGTGTCACTGATGACCACCCTCTGGGCTCAGCCATTCATTCAGTTTTCAGTCCACTTCACTGTCTGCTTATTCAGCCCATTCAGCCATCAACAGCTTGTCTTTGAGGATCTTATGAGAGAGAGACAGTCTCAAATGTCTTACTGAAGTCCAGGGAGACAATATCCACTGCTAGCCCCTCATCTACCAGGCCAGCGATTTCATCATAGAAGTTTATCAAGTTGGTCAAGCATGACTTCCCATTGGTGAAGCCATGCCAATTACTCCCCATGATTTTCTTGTCCTTGAAGACCCTGGAAATGGTTTCATCACCTTCCCAGGAATGGAAGTGAGACTGACCAGCCTGTAGTTCCCTGGGTTCTCTTTCTCACCTTTCTTGAAGATATGAGTGACATTTGCTTACCTCCAGTCTTTGGGCACTTCTCCCAGTTGCCATGACTGATCAAAGATTATTAAGAGTGGCCTTGCAATGACATCAGCAAGCCCCCTCAGCACCTGTGGGTGCATCCCATCAGGGCCTATGGTCTTATATATGTCCAGCTTAATTAAGAATTCTCTGACTTGATCCTCTTCCACCAAGGGTACTTCTTCCTTGGTCCAGACTTTTCCTGTAGTGTCTGGGTCCTGGGGTTCCTGAAGGTCAGTCTTGCTAATAAAGATTGAGACAAAGAAAGTATTTAGTACCTCAGACCCTTCTACGCCCTGTGTAACCAGGTCCCCTGTCTCATTGAGCAATGTGTCTACATTTTCCCTAGTCTTCCTTTTTTCACTTATATACTTACAGAAGCCCTTCTTATTGTCTTTGACATCCCTGGCCAGATTGAATTATGTTTGGGCTTTAGCTTTCCAAATTTCATCCCTGGATGCTCAGACAATGTTTCCGTATTCCTCCTATGTTACCTGTCCTTCCTTCCAACACCTGCATACTTCCTTTTTGTGGTTTGAATTTGGCCATGAGTTCCTTGTTCATCCACACAGGCCTCCTGGCATTTTTGTGTGCCTTGATATTCTTTGGGATAGAACTCTCTTGAGATTGGAGGCGGAGATTTCTGGTTTTATTTGATGGGTTTTATACAAAATCTACAAACGGAAAAAGGGACAAAGCCGTTCCTTACCTACTACCTTCCCCACAAAAGACACATTCATGCGTGTGAGACACAGCGCTGGAGGTACTTGGTTCACTTTGCAAATTACGCCACCTGCAGTGTTTCCTCAGTCTTTAAACAGAGGAAGTTCAGATTGCAGGTTTGGCATTAATTGCCTCGTCTACCTAAACATTGATTTAGACATCTCAAACTTTTTAAAAATTATTTTAAACCCATATAGCACTTACATAGTTGCACTTCAGTCAGTTGAACCTGAGGACTTTTAAATAGAGCGGTGTATGTTTAAATGGTCTGTTGAACTGGAACTCTCAACAGTCTTGTAAAAAGCTGTACAACAGAGTCGTGTCAGAATGTATCCTCATTTATACAGACCACAGCATTTTTACACCTGTTTTGCACAGGTCTCATGATTAAATAAAGCATAAAGCAATAACAAGTCCTCTTTTCTGTTTTTGAACTTGTGATCTAGAGATGATTAATGGTAGCTCATTAATCAAGCTGAGTTATTTATTTCACTCCATTCTAAGACTTCTATTCTAATGAATCCTTTGTAAGAAAAACACATACCGGTTACGTTATAGCTGTATGTGCTTGAGAGGGTATTTGTGCTTTGTTGTTGCTTTTTAATCATCTTTAAATTTACTACTACTTGTAATGGACACTTGTGTATTTATAACAATATTCTGTTTACCCCTTAGATTATTCATGCCTGAGTGGCTAGCCTACTGCAGAAAAAGGTTTAATGAGTTTCAAGGGGATGGCACTGTAAAAACAGAAAAAATATAGAACAAGCACCTGAATACTAATTAAGCCTCTAGCTAAAACATATCATCCAAACGTATGATAACAGACAGTCCTCCCATGATGTACCTCATTTTTTAATAGGATACCTTTATTCCTAATTGTATGGTATCTCCTATCCTACCGTCTATCTAAATGAACCACACTGTAGCTAAGCATTTCAACAAAGCTCACCCTAAAACTGAGATGGTTGCCTCTGCCTTGGATCTTTTACATGTAACAGCTCCATGAATTAGCAGGCTCTTCTGTTTCACATTTTGACTTTCAGAAAATTCGGCTGTTTCATCGCGGTGACTCCTATTGACAACGGACAACTGTCACAATGAAATCCAATATTGCTATATTCATGTTTGAATTAGATGCATAATCCCATAATTTGTTCGCTTTAATTGTTTTTATTCAGGAAAAGATAGACTTCACTTAGCTACTTATTTATTTTGGTAAAATATGTTTGTTTCTCCCAGTGCTAAATTTATAATTAATCTTAACAACATTTTGTCTAATTGTGTTTTCACAGAGTTCAATAACTTTTTTTGGCTAAAAAATGCAAAATCAATATGTCCAATTTGCCACAAAACTAAAATCTACATATTCGCACCAGTGGTTTATATTTCATATTTAATTCCTTCTCTCCCTCACCTACAAGGATTTTGAGATTTCTTGAAGTTTTTTCTATTTCTGCTCTCCTCTAGGATTCCTGAAGTCTTCTCTGATCTCGGTAGTGCCACAAAGTATCCTGCAATTGGCTTCTAAAGTATGTTAAACATGCTGTCACAGCAAACTCTTCTGATCCTGCATTCTTGAAGGCTCAAATAATTTTTTTTCACTTCCTCCACTGTTAATCTGGCCTCTCATCCTGCTGTCTTTGAAATGTAAAGTTTCTCTCCACTGACTGCTAGAGAAAAAGCTTCACAGTACACATTATATCTTCAGCTCTCCCTAAATTCACTGCAGTCTCTCCTGTTCCCTTTCAATCCACAATTTCGCAAATGAACAAAAATGAACAGAATGAAATCACCCATGCAATATTCATCCACAACCTCTTGATGTCATTCCCTACGTCTTCCTATTTCCAAAGGCTCTTTGTCTCATTCTCTAATCCTTCAGTAAAACATCTTGAGATTGAGGCTACCCTGTCCCTTGTCCTGAGTTACTAAACGTTTCTTCCTTCCTTGCACAGAGGATGGCATTGCACATCTGAAGAAAAAATACTGTAAAAGCTGGACAGAAAAAATTAAATTTTGGCTATCACTTGAGTCTGATGCAAGATCTAGTGTGCCACCTTCACCACATTTATTTTGATCAATAATAAGATTTTGCATATTTATACATCTAGAGGCTGCACAGAAAGGCTTTTATTCCACATCGCCATTATATTGATCCAACAAAAATAACTCACATTAATGAACATAAGGAAAATCAGTTTAAGTGATGACATCTGTGTTGTGTAGTCCATCACCTCCCATTTTAAGCAGATCTGGAAAAGCTAATGTTTCCCTATGGATGAAGGTATTTCAGGGGCGCCATAGCCAAAGCTTAGCAACAGAAAAGGACAACATGATGGGTCCTGTTCACCACCTCATTTGCTGGACACCTTGTCAATAGTTTTGTGTAATTTACAGCATGAATCCTAAGCATTTGTACAGTGATCCATTCATGGTGTGTCACCTCCAGAATCAAAAAGGTAAGATCTCTGTGAAAAGAGACTTTCAGAACAGAATGCCAGTTTTCTAGCTGACAGTGGGGATGCTATTTCCATCTATTTCTACTGCAGGATTGCTATATAGGGCCATACGAAATGAATCCAGGGCCATAGAATCCAGAAACTGAATTAGTCTCATGAAATTGCTAGTAAGCTAATAACCATCCACAGAGGAATGTCATGCATCTACTATACTTTTGAATTTCTCATGCTTCCCCTCCATTCAAACCCAGATGAATGACTTTTGAAGGAGTTCCTGCATTGTGTGGAGGGGAATGCAAAAAGATTTTTAGCCCCAGGGCCTCTTACCATTGTTGGAAGTGATTATGAAAAGAACGGTGTGAGATCCACTCCTGAAAAGGAATTTTTATTACCAAGCTTGTATCTAATAACTTTGTCATGGATTCCTACACTGTGGTGAGCCTTTCAAGAACTCCAGAAGAGATATGGCAATAGCAGTAGTATAATGAATAGACAATTGATAGGACTCAAGAGACCAATGTTTACCACTGAGCTGCTAGCAAGTCATCTAAACTCTGTGCTTTAGCCTCTTCCTCTATAAAATGCAGTCTTGACAGTTATCTCCCTTGGAAGTGTTTTCAGATCAATTGGTCATATCTGAGTTATTAACCATTGCTTCTGTGCAGCAGTATGGCGGTCACTGTGCCCTCTATCTACAGTTTTCAACATCTTGAGTTTCTTTGCCAGTTGCCCTAGTTACTGTGGACCACTGATACCAAGACTATCTGAATAAGTTCATGCTAAAAGTCAAGGAACCTGCGTGGCTTCTTTGCTTTCTATCTTCATGCTGGTTTTGGATCAACAGTGCTTTCTGATATACAACTTTCCCCTTCCCCCTCCTTCCGCATTACTCACACAATGCAGCCAGATTGAGGACAACTGTAATGACAAATGACTTCTCAGTTGTCATATTATTGGCTTTTGCTTCTGCATACGTTTAGTGCAATCAACAAAAAATCTAAGTCAAGAAGATTCAATCATAAGCTATATGGCAGATCCATCACTTTCCTCAGAACCAGCTGTATTAAATAACAGGAAGCGAAAAATAATCAGAATATGGTGAGTGTCACAAGAACACCACCTGCTCCTTGCACAGCCCAGGAAAAATTCCACGTGAGGCTTCATTCCAAAATTCTTTTCTATTTCTCATCTGGGAATCAGGGAGTTTTAAAAGTTATTAAACCAATATTTAGAAGTCATATGATAAATTAGAAGCATAACCTATAATCACAGTGGTTTAATTATAGGGGCAACCTATAACACAGTATGCAGGGCTATACATATAAATATCCCAAACGGTAATGCATTATTACAATAGTTTCTAGGACAACCTGTCTTGGACAATAGAGGTTATATTTAAATTAACATATGGGGGACAATGGGAATGGAAATATAGAAGGAAAAAGTTGGTGCTGAGAACATTAATGACTAAAATATACATTTTTTTAAGAAATCTTACTTTGGATTCCCTTTAATCTGGTCCCAAGTATTAAATTGCTATTAACAGCTGAAATGCATTAAGTGCGCCTTGGAGCATATATTCTGCTTTGTCATCACCTGAAGGGAATTCCACTTACCTGGCCAGGGTCTGATCTGTCATGTGAAATTCCAGAAATTGTTTGCCACAGAATATGCCATGCTGAATTTCTTTCTGAACATGTTACAGAAGCCTTGAACTTCAGACTGTGGCTTTGCATAAAATGTTAAAATAAGGTCCTTAAATGTTTTGTGATACCAGCCTACCTCCTCTCGCTAACAGAAGTGCTGCCCAAGGCCATGAACCACAGATGAACGCACTACTGGCCAACCAGTGCTCAGTCACTACTCCAATGTGTGACGTAAAAAGGCACACTGCCAAAAAAAATAATTTAAGGACTCGAATGTACT
Source organism: Tauraco erythrolophus (assembly GCF_009769465.1). Lineage (NCBI taxonomy): Eukaryota > Metazoa > Chordata > Aves > Musophagiformes > Musophagidae > Tauraco > Tauraco erythrolophus. The sequence continues at coordinate 46,905,262 of NC_141468.1, read as the reverse complement.
GAATTGTTTTCTGATTGCTTAAGAAGTACTTTGCTGGTTGACAAACAAAAGACAAAACAGCTGCTAATTTTATAGTGCGCATTTTCTGTTATTTATTTAACATGAATTACAACACTAGTAAATAAAAGTCTTACTGCAGTGCAGTTCTTTATAAGGAGACTGATAACAAAAGGCAGTTTCTTCCTGGGATATTATTTCCCCTTGCTTACTAATACGAAGCTGGTTTTATATCAACCAGCACTCTGCAGTAACAGAGCAGTCAATAGCCGCCCTAGCATAGATAACAATGCAAGAAACAAGAGACACAGTGATCTCTACTGGTTCTGATGGAAGAACAAAAGAAAGAGGAAAAGAAGTGAGAAACAGAACTTTTCCAACAACTCAGGCAGCTAAAACTCAAGAAGTCAGTAATTAAGAGAACAGATAATTGAGTATATTGAGCTGGACTCATACAGAGGAGAAACTTCGTGAATCTTGTGCAAACCTGAACAAGAGGCAGAGGCAGCACATCTGACTCCTCTTCCTAAGAGCAAAGAAAGGAGAAGAAATTAACCACTCGTTTAGTCACCCTGCAGCAGGTACACAAAAATCTGTCCAACTACAATGAAAATTAGCACAATCAGAAAGAGATCTTTTTTCTGAAACATAATTTCAAATAGAAAGATAAACTTCAAAAAATTCTTTGTAGAAGTTACTTTTTTGTTGCAATCTATGATTTTAGTATCTAAGCTGATGCAATTTGATTCCTATTTGTGAGGGAAATGCTTAACTGCAAAACTGAATGTTATATTAAGATAGCTTTATAGCAAATCATGGCAATTATTTCACTCACATTAAATCATCTGCTGCTGTTTTTTTTTCTCCATGACATTTTTATAGGCTATCTTTGAAACATTTATTATTCCTAAAAAAAGCCCTGACGAAGTGATGTGGCCGGGAGAATATTTATGTAATCAAGCTTACTTTTGGCTAGTATCTCCAAGATTTCATTTAATCCAAATATAAGAAATGCAAAGCCTGCCCAACTACAAAAAGAAATCTCTTTTCTGCTTTGGACATGACATTCAGTGTAAGGTGAATCCTAGCATTGAGTAAACATAAGACTTCTGTAGACCCTATAGCTGAAAAAGTTCACATTTCTCCATAACATACAGAATCAGAGTTCATAATCTTTCCTCTCATCTCTCAGACCTGACTTTAAAGCTGAGCATTTTCCAAGGCACTAACTCACTTCCCCAGCAATACTTAGGGTGCACAGTGCTACCCCAGAGAGCTCCACTTTTGACTAATGGTCAAAACTGTTAATGTGTTCCAGCTTGCTGACTTTTATGGCCAAAGCACTATCAGTATATAGGATACTGCTTTGTAGAGTTCTGCCAATTAGATGTTATTGTGCCTTTGTCACCAAATAGATCTCCCATTGTTTTTTTCTTCATCCTGCATCATTTCACAGCAATACATTGCATTGTCTCAGTTAAAAATTACTGATTCCCACAATAATTCTGATATGAGCACTTCTAACGAATGTGTGAACCTTTCTGAACCACAAACCAAAAAATTCGTGGTCGATTAATCATAAAATTACCACTTTGTATGTTGAAGATCTGAGGACAGAAAACTCGGTTGCACATGAATGAGCAAGGATCGTAGAGCCCATCGGTCCACTAAGGGCTGGGACAGAGGTGAGTAATAGAGTCTTAGGACAACTAATATCAGCTGTTGAATGCTCAGCTGGCTGACTTCCTCCTGCAGCTGAGGTTCAGAGTATTCAGCAGCTTCCCTAGTTACCATGGTGCCACTGCCACTTTGATCTACTTGTAGGTGTACGCAAGATGCACAGGTGAGTCACCTGTGATTTTGGTCTTGCTCATTTATGTCAATGAGAGTCTTGTCTACAGAGGAAACGTAGGACCTTCTTAAACCAATAATGTTGCATAGAGTCTACTTTGAAATCAGTGAAATATATTAGATTTGGTTCAGTACAAGAATGGGATGCATGCATGGTAGACAGAGTGGAGTAGAAACATCATAACATCCTTGCTGGAGAAGCCCTGCAATCCTTGCTGTTCAGGGTAAACAGGATACAGAAGGGATTTGCAGTAGCTCCTTTTAAAAGTGAAGGTTTTACAACTGTAGGTCCTTCAAAAAAAAATTGTCATATACAAACTTCTATCAAAATTAGTTGACAATATTTTTAATGATAGAGAAAATGCACTTTTCCTTTCCTATTTTAAATAGAAAACTGCCACATACTTTGTATTAGTGTTACGTATACCAAATCAAGTATAATCAGCATTTTCCTTATGAAAAATGAAGTTATCAGAAAGACCAGGCATTACTTAAGATTTGCATTTAAAAATAGCATAAACCCTAACTTTGAAATAAGAAGTGCCAACAAACCACACATCTTTAATTACATTTTATTTGCATTTAAAAAGAATAAAAATTTTTGAGATACTGTTTTTCTCATTTGAAATTCTTGAAGTGTTTCTAAGCATGGAGCATCCTGCTACTTTGATATTGCTGCTTCTTATTCATAGAATTATGAAAACTCAAGCCTTAAAAATTTACTTTTTCTCTAAATGTAACGGTATAATCACTTTTTCAAAAAATATTGCAATTTTAATTTAATGCAGCAGATTTTTTTTTTAATAGAATACAGCATTAAAGAGGAAAGCAAATAAAAAAATAGCCTTGGCTTATTTCTAAAACATACTCTGTTATCCAGAAAGACTTACAAAAAAAAAGTAATATAGAAATTATTTTAGAATATTTTCTCAAATCACTAAAGAAATAAAAGTCAAAGTAAACTGACTTCATGATACTGTAATTCATTTCTATTCAGCGGTATTGGACAAATTCATATTTGTTTTCTTCCTTTTTTTTTTTTTAATTTTTGTATATTATGTTTTGCTGGTTACTTATTTGTCCTAATTATAAATTTTGATGCTACAGTCTTTATGTTCTTTTTACATAGATGAGTGTCTGAAAAGTTTTGTTGAAGGTCATCAGAAAAATATCAAGATGGTCTATTTGGGTTTGCCATTTTCTATTTATGCTCTTTGCCTTTTTTTATGAGTACCGCATTGCAGAAATATTTGTCAGATTCAAACAATATTTTCTAAAAATCTTTCTAGAATACAGATGCAGTGGCTCATGCCTTCTGATTCACTTGCAATGTTTAAATACTCATCAGCAAAAATTGACCCTCTTGATTTTTGTTAGTCTGATTTTCAAGTTTCCTAACAATTCCATTGCATTGAAATGTAAGTGGGGTTTTGGGGGGTTATTTTGGTTTGGTTTGGTTGAGAGTTTTTGACAAAACATTAGATGGTGTTGCTATGGAAAAATCTAAGATAGAAAGAGAAAGCCCAGAAATGCATATATAACGACAGAATCCCTCCATTAAGAATGCAAGTACTAGAACTCAGACAATTCAAACATTTTCTTCATTCAAAACTAACCTGGTTTAATGTTCATCTTCACTCTATTGACTTAATTTGCTGAACTACAATTTGTTAAAAATATATATTTTAGTAGATTTTAATATAAAATTTATCTTTTTCCTTCCCATCGCAGAAATTTCTTGAGAATTAGAGTAGGACAGTAAAGACAAGAATTGCTCAAAGTATCTCAGTTTACCTCCTGGGAATGGTGGATGTAATACTGTACAGAATAACAGGACTATTACTGCAGTTTTCGTATTCTGGTACACTAGCTTTTCCATTTTTGCTCCCTGCTACATACAACACTGCAATCCAGAGCCCTGGGGGAGGGAAATCCTCAGCCTGAAAATGTGACGAGAACCAAGACCTCAGGAAGTCACCCGTTCCTTCACCACAAAGACTACTGAGTGTGCCTGGACCTGAGACACGGCTCGCTAGGCTCCTCTGCAGAACGTCCACTGACATTGGCTTCAGGATTTCTCCCTGTGCTCCCCTCTTGTTCTCCATAGCTAATGAGCTTTCCCTCATATCCTACTTACAACTTCTTTATGGCAAGCTGATCTCGTTATCGTTCACCGTGTTAGCAGATATGCAGAATGGTTGACAATTTTCTTTGTTGGAACAACTTTCCATGTATTTGAAGACAGCTCTTACGTCCTATCACAGGTTTCTGGTTTCAAGTCTAAAGAAGTTCAACCGTTTCAACCTGCTTTCAGGTTTTATAATCCTTTTATTTTTGTTGCCCCGTTTTGAACTCTGTTCAGTTTGTGTATGCGTCTAAAATAGTTACAGCATTTCAGATGAGCAGGTGAGGACTACTTCCTTGTATCAAGTAGAGCAAAATATTTATCATCTGTGCCTTTTTTCTCTTCTTCTTTGCATCAATATCATACAGTAATTCATAGTCTGATTCTTTTGTTCAGTGATTTGTCAGTTATTTTCCATTCCCTGTTTGAAAGTAGGATTTCATTTTAGAGAAGTCATAACTTTACAAATGTGAATGTTCTGCACCAAAGGTGGGGAGGGCTGAGACAGAGAGAGGTGGTGAAGGGTTTTGGGGGGGATCTCAGTAAAAGAGGCTCAACAAAAAATGGCATAATAACATAGCTGGTTTAATAAGATAGAATAAAAAGAAGAGTATAGATAGTGAGCATATCTTGCATCCCATCAGATGCTGGGAAGCCCATGTTCACGCAGCATCAGACAGACTACAGATGGTTTTTCCCGCAGCACGCTGTGCAGAACCTGTCTGTGGAGAGGTTGCTCCTCCCTCCCATGCTGCAGCACCTTCAATTGTGTAACAAGCAAAACCATGCATCTTCTCCTGGACTGTTATCTCTGTCATAATGTCCACCAGCATGCAGCACAGGTCAGTATGGGACACTCCAGCAGATTTTCTTACAGTGGCTGCTCATGCTAATGCATGGGCTGTTGCAGCCTTAAGCAGGTGGCCTAACAGAGCAGACATGGCCTATTCAAGATCACGAACTCCTCAAATACAATGTCTTCTGCAAGGCTTCCAATATAATGAAGGACACTTAGTTTTGCATTGTTGACTTCAGAACATTTTTCTAGTTTTATCAAAATAATACTTTATGTGAGGACCCAAGCCAACTTTTCAGAAGCTCCCATGGCCTCCCGTTCATAATGCTTCCATTCATTCACCTAGATGAATAAGCATAACAGACCTCCTGAAGACCTCCTAGAAAAGTGATTGGCATCCCCTTTATTCACAATGTTTTTATCTCATGAGACGCATACATGGGATGGTCTTCCATGCCTGTAGAGAAAAATCAGAAAATCCACTTATTTATGTTTTGCCCAGTGTTTTTACTGTGGTAGGGTAAAGGATTCAGAAATGTGTGAATTCCTTGTTTTTTCTTTGTAGTGACAAAAAAGAAATCGAAATAAGTGCTCAGTTGGACTAAGAAAGAATTCACTTGCTCTCTTAGCATCTTGAGCTCCATTAAGTTTCTGTCCTTTCAGAGGTCTAAGAATGGCTAGAGATCCAGGTAAAAGTAATTGTCTTGGTAATAGAATTGCAAACATTGTTCTTGTTTTTAAAGTTCAGAATATGGGTCCTCTGTTTAGTTTAGCGCTCAGAGATTGTCAGATACTGCAATAAGTAAATTCATAAGAATTTTTTTTTTTTTCAATTTTGCAAAATAAAAGGACGATCTTTATGTCAGAGGAAATGCGGATTTGTCCAGCAAGTTCTGTAACATTGCTGAGAGGATAAGCATTACAGAAGTAGGCTCGAAGATTGTTCTTATTGGGTGTAGAATTGTATATTAGTCATTGAATTTCTGCTGCTGAAAAGATGTCAGAAAACTTACACAAACAGAAAATGGAAAAATAGCATTTGTGATACTTTAATCAATTGCAAGGTGAAATAAGGAATGGAATAGCTTTTTAACTTTTTTGTGTTATTGCTGCTTGAGTCTAGTGGCAAAGGTCCGGCAACATAGGTATCAACATATATTTAGTGGAATAAGGAAACAAGGTCAGCATATATTCTACTAGCATGTATAAAAATACATAGAAAATATTAAAGAAAATATGAAGAAAGAAATGGCATTATATAAATTAAAACGTGCACCTTTATCTGCCATATCAGCAGCATCAAAAGATACTAGAAATGAATGCAGAGAGCCATATGATGTAATACTAAAAATATATTAATTGTATAATTCAAAGAGAAAGAAAAGAAAGCAAATTGTTAGAAGTATAGAAGAGAATGGATAGTGTAAATAGTTTACTTAGATGCTCCTATGTACACTCTCAGAGTATAAAGGTAGGTAATAGGTGTTGAAAATGAAAGAAAACACCTATCTTGTTAAGGATCCATTTCATTCTCACCCCTTCATAAGAACAATTTTCCAGGATGGAAAAAGTCCTATGATACATCTATTTTTCACATGCTCTTGCAAAGCTGATTTTTTGATACTATGTCTCAGTTCTGCCCATCCACACATCTATACATCACCATTAGCTTCATGACTACAATGAAAGACTTAGCAGTAAAAGGGCTGCTCACTGCACCTGATCTGAGAGATCTTTCTGTGGCAAGGAATGGTAACAGCACAAGGAACCCTTTCATCCAATTCTGTAGAGCAGCATGATCATATACCTGAAGGCCAGGTATTTCATTGTTCACCTCGCTTCACATAGCTCTCAACCATAACAATCTTTAGGTGGATGTCTTGAGTTTTGTTAAAGAATTGAAAAAAAGGAACCCCAAAAGAAAGCTAATTTCTATATTTTCAACAAAGTCTCATACATTTATCATATACACACTGTGATAAAATATTGGTCTCCTCAGGTAGCACCTATTGAAGACTGGAAGGATTTTTATATTTTGGGACACTATTTGTCTATACATGGTCTTGACTCAAAAATAATTGAGCTGCTTCAATGCAAACTGACAAGATGATTCTTTGCTTAGAAACCAGAAATAGAAAATTGCAACCCAAGAGCTAATGAGTCACAAAATCATTATTTGCAATCAGGATTTAAAGTAGAAAACATTTCGGAGCCTCAGTATCACTATTGCCCATGCAGGAATACAAGTTATTAAAATTAAAAGCGTTAAGGGAGAAAGGCAGGACAAGCAAAATATGTTGTTTTGAACCTAGATATCTGTAACATCACCAACAAGAGTATTGCTTATAGATGTTCTCAGCTGGAAAAAGGTAAAATGGGATTGCAGCTCAGATTTTCTCTCCTCAAAACATATCCATGTTTCATTGTGGAGACTTTCCATGAACAGCTTTAGCTCTATTTGAGCATATAGTTATCAAATACAGAGTGAATGAAAGAGAACGTTTAGACAGGAGCAGTAGAACAGACCCACAAAAGGATTTTGGTGCCTCACATGGGGTGTAGGCTGAAATGAGAGTCCAATGTATTTGCTCTTATCACCGTTCTGTGGGATTTATGCAAAAGTGACAGCCTCATACAGACGGGGTACTTTTAATAATAACATTCAAGCACAGGATAGTATCTTTCAATCAAAAACACGGTAAGTGGAGCTACTTCATTCTGCTATTTCTATATTCAGTCAGTTTATCTTACTAATACTTGAACACTTGAATCTCTAAATTATTTTCACAGTGCTAAGATAACCTTTAGATAATTTCTGGATTCCTATTAGCAAGCTATCAGGGAAGCAAGTTTCTGCAAAACAAACAAACAAGAAAGTGCTGAATTTTCACTCACTCACTGAAAGAATTTCAAACACCACTATACATATTAAAAAAATTTCAGTCTTTTCACAGAAGGCAACATGATGTAGTAACGATATAAGGAGTGTCGAAAGGGGACTGACTAAATGACATTCATTTGGTTTGAAATTAAAAGCAAATGAAACCATTTCTCCCTAAAGATTTCTATTTCCACTTCAAGCACCTAGAACTAACATTAAATTGTCTTTTAAAGTACTCAAACCCTGCTGCACAGATGTAAAGCTGCAAGATTTTGTAACTCAATCAAGACCCTTATGTTCTCTTATTGAAACAAGAAAGGAAAATGGAAGTGTGTAGATGATGCAAAGATGAAAAGGAAGGTTCAAGGAGACCTCTGGACACAGTGCAGACTAGTTCCTAAATTTTCCATTAGATACTTTTTTTCAGCTTGCAGAGCATACTCATGGAAAGAGTCTCATCAAGCTCAATTGTGCCTGTTTCTCAGCCTGCGTATGGAAAAGAAATATTTTAAGCAGCGACTATTCAGGGCAGCAAAGCTTACCTTTCTCCAACTGTTCAGGCAACATTTTCAATCTAGAATACAGTTATAACGTCAGCCTAGACAGGAGGTATATTCATGATGAACAAAAACTACTATTACTTGTTCACGTATTAAAGGGAGAAGTTGCACTGCTGCTGACCAGTGCCAGTTAACTCGGTACCTCACACCAAATGCTTATTCATTCGTCTAGACAAATCTGCTATGATACAGGAAGATTTTTTCAGCTCCAGATCAACAGTTGGAAGCTTCTATCCCCACCATACCTCCTTTTAATGGCCTGAATAAATTCATTTATTTAATTTCTAGGATTTCTGAGCATTATTTCAGAGTTAAAAACTCCAAAAGGATAGCAATCTTAGACATATCCCTGAAATTTTATAAGTTATTTTATTCAGAGATAGTATTTCCTTACTTCTGGGTCTGGCAGCTCCCGATGATGGAGCATAACAGATCATAAAGTCAATATGAGGCCATAAAAATGCATAAATGAAGAAAATTTGAAATTTTGCATGAGATTTCTTGTTTCACTGCCATAACTCTCATGACTTCATTTCTAATTAGAAAAATCTTCAATCTTAAGATGAAAGGGCATGAAGGTATATTATATGCCAGAGTTTGCCTTAGGTAGCGACAATATATTTTCCTCTTGTGCTTCAAATATCTGACTGTTTGGGGCAATTTTTAAGGACAGTGATTACAACTTAGTTTTTAATTCAATTACTAGTACTAGTCCAATGAGTTCAAAAATGTCCAAATTACTATCAAAAAATGCTCTCTATCTTGCCTTTCACTTCTCCTGAGAACTACATATAATGGCTTTCAGTTTATTCTTACGACTGCCAATATAGAACAAATTTAAAATTCTGTATCAGTGCAAAGTTATCTGAATGTCAGCCTATCAATCTTTCAAATGATTTTATGCGTTCTGTTTCAAAAGTCTCCAGTAATCAAAGATTTGCTGTATTCCTTGAGTGGAAACAGATTTTTCAAATAATGCATTTCTTCTGTCTGTTTTATATCTTAGTTTGGACTTGGATAAGTATTTTGTGCCAGAGATTTTCACTGTTTGCATTAAGTCAGAAATCATACCCATTGTTTATCACTTCTTAGAAATGTGTAATCCTTTTTTGCTTTTTATTTTCCAGCTCTTCTGTATTACTTTGAATGCTGTTTTGAGTCTTGTAAGCCTAAGATCTTGTGTGTGCCATGTCTACATCAGTGCCAGGTGATTTAGCCAATATTATGTTACTGATCACACACATTGCAGCAGGAATATCTCTGTTTATTGAGAAAACACTGCAATGCTGTATTGTTAGGTTTATATTCAAAAAGTACCAAACCAAAAAGGCTGCTGCAGAATAGCAAGTGATGTATACGTGTTCTTTATCTCAGGATCAGACCTTCACTGAGATTAAATATTCATGATGAGTTTCACATTTTCAAGGTGTTGAGTTCCAGTCTAGTCATGGTGAATGAAAGGAACACTGCCCATTGCAAAAGGCCAACTTTTCCTACTTTGGGTCTCAAGGGTAAGGTGAGACAGTGAGAAAGGCTGTAGAGGAATCAGCATTTTCTATGGATAACCAAGGTAACACCATTTAGCGCAATGAGCAGATCATATACCAAATTCTCTCTTACCTGTTCCATGTCAATACAAATGCAGTTGGACCTTGATTACTATTGCAGTGAACAATACATAGGTTTGAGACAATATAAAACAAAAGCATAAGTGATACTGTGATAAAGAAGAGACACGAAAGATATTACAGATGCTGAATTTCAAGAAAAAATAAAAAGTAAACATCATCATTTTATCTGCATGTTTTCCGTGACGAGGATTTTTAAATAACCAGGTAGATTTTAAAATTTAATACTGTAATTTGGAAGTAGAATCCTATAAAAAGAGAGGTTGAATACAAGCAAGATGGGAAAAGACAGGAGAACCCTTGAGCATGTTATGGGAAACGCCTCTGTCTTTCTGCTGGAAGACCAGAAAGCAAGGCTGCTTACCTACTCCACTTTGTTTAGTTTGGCAGCAGGCCAGTGTGTCCAATATGACCGGGGTGGTCTAGGGTCTTATTATTAGCATCTGTCCACCTAAGATTACTACTATAAGAAGGTCATTCCATCCTTCCGAACAGGAAGATTAAACTGCTCTAAGTGGAAGTATATTTCATTCCTTTTGCCTATGTGTTTTATTTTTTGTTTTCCTTAGACTGCAGATCAGGACTGCCATTTTCAAATTACAAACACCCAGCTTGAGCGCATAATGTGACTGTTCACAGTACTACTCATGATAGATCATAACCTTATGTCCCTGACCACACAGGTCAACAAAGATAACTTGCATGAACAATTACCGTGTCAAAAGCAGCTAGAGGCCTAACCTGTACATAACTACCATCTCCATCTGATTTTTTTTTTCTAATTTTTCCTTTAAAAACAAAACAAGATACTCACCACAGATAGAAAACTTGAATACTCTGAATTCAAAGGGGTGGTGTGTTAAAGCAGCACTTTCTGGTGAACTCTTGCTCCCTATCAACATCTTTTATAGTTTACGCTCAAAATTTCCAGCTCAAGGTTCTCAGTTAAATTGTTTCAGCTGTTCATTTGAAGAGCAACCCACTCATAAGTAAAAATGACTACTACAAAAATAGAATCCTGACAGGGAATTAATGAAATTCATAACTCCCAGCACAAAACTAGTGCTTCATTTTCAGGAGTAGTTTTTTTCATTTACTACTTTACTCTTCCTCCATTAAATAAATACTAATTAGAGTGTTTATCTATACAAATGCTTCACTCTCTGTTACCTGGAATTTGCAAAGTTATCCTTGGATTTGCAATGAAGAGGAGTGCTTTTAAGCAGAATTGTGTTTTTCCGTATGACTTAACAGTTGCATAGAACATAATGAAGCAGGCAGGAATCTGCATGTATTTAACTAATGCTACCAATCTCTCAGTCCTATGGCATTCACCTTTAATTGTGTTCATTATACAGTTTGATTGTGTTTGACACTGGTAGGTTTCTAAACTTAGTATGTGCCGTAAATAGTGTCACCCATGGCACAGGTCTCCTGTGCTGTATTCAGGTGTCCCCGCAGTACTCAGGTGTCCCCGCAGTACTCAGGTCAGCAGATTTGCAGTTGTCCTGTACCATAATCGAAACAAGACATTGAAAACTAATCTTTCTAGTGCACACAATTTTTCTAAATTTACAAATTTAATCAAAAAAGCTGACAGGATATAGCATGATAGTTGTGTCCCACAAGAAATCATCCACATCAAACAACTGATAATGTGTACAAAATGTCTTGCTATGTTAAATCCTTTTCGGGGTTAAAAAAATGCAACAAAAAAATGAAGGCAGGATTTATTCCAGAGCCTGTTAATGATATTTGCAAAGAGCATTTATGAGTCAGAATGCAAAGTTTGCTCCATGGTGACTTAATTTGCCAGCCAAGAAGTGCTCTCAAGCTCTGCTAATCAAAAGATTGAAATGCAGCCTTTGGGATCAGGCTGAGCCTCTTACTCAGAAGCTGAAAGAATTTAGTCAAGTTGCCAGATCAACCTTAGAATTTCTTCAAAAACAGTTTTTACACTTCGTCATTCCAGTGGAGTGAAATCTCAGCACAATGCAAGGCAGATTAGACATGTAAATGCATATTAATAATAAAGACAGGTAAGTGTGTCTCTTTCACAGTTCAGGAAAATTATCATGGTTTCCGAGGGCCTTACAGACTTCAGAAGCCTATTGCTGTATATACCATAATCCAGTATTTAAACGTTAGAAGACAAATTAGTGACACAGTTGTCTATATAAAGAATATTATTTTTTCAAATGGATGTCCTCTAATACAATGATTTTATTATCATCTTCTAATATAATTTATTGGTTTAGCTTCTTCAAAAAGTTAAAAAAAATCAGACATCTCTCCTCTTACTTGTTCTCTCATGTAAATATGTTTATATGTTCTCACATATAAATGTTCTTCCAAACACTCCTAGTGTATGTATTACATTACACTGTGTCGTCTTCATAATCCACGACTATTAGTTGAATGCTCTTTGTGTCTTCAACAGTGCAACTAGCCCAATTCACATTAGCAGTACTATTAACATATTCTGCAGGGGAATATATGCAAATTCACAAACAGATATTCACCTACAGCTATGCTTAACTGGTAGAATCACAGACTGACTGAGGCTGGAAGAGACCTCTAGAGGAGATCTGGTCCAAACACCCTGCTCAAGCAGGGCCACCTAGAACTGGTTGCCCACGACCATGTCCAGGTGGCTTTTGAATTTCTCCAAGGAGGGAGACTCCACAGCCTCTCTGGACAACCTGTACCAGTGCTCCATCATCTTCACAGTAAAAAAGTATTTACTGATGTTAAGAGGGAGCCTCCTGTGTTTCAGTTTGCCTCTGGTCTTGTCACTGGGCAGCACTAAAAAAAGCCCAGCTCCATCTTCTTTACACCTTCCCATAGTGATGAGATTTCCCTGAGCCTCCTTTTCTCCAGGCTGAACAGCCTCAGCCTTTCTCTTAAAGGAGAGATGCTCCAGTCCCTTAATCATCTTAGTGATCCTTCACTGGACTCTCTCCAGTATGTCCATGTCTCTCTTGCACTAGGAAGCCCAGAACTGGACACAGTACTCCAGGTGTGGCCTCACCAGTACTGACTAGAGGAGAAATGCACCCCTATACAGTACTTCACAATTGAAACATATATGAGCACTTTCTGCAGAGCAGAAATGGCATAAATAAGAAGTTGTTTTGGTACTGTTAGGTCTCAGGATCAGTATTTCTAAATTTGTTTTTCCATTACTGTACCAGATACACTGACAGCAATTATTTTAATAAAACACACTGCGTGGTATATTCACCTGTTATGTGTAACTCTGTGCCTACGTATACATCTATATTTCATACAGGAAAGAGATCTTCAGAAGACCCCAGTTATGCTGAACTTAGTATCGTTTTATGGAAAGTCTCAGCTTGCTCTATGCTACTATTGGGTTTAAGTCTTTGTTGAATAATTCAACACCATACTTTTCACTGTTGGAACTTCCATTTATGCTGTTATTAGGTTCTCATCTGACAGACAGCTATAGTTCTTGTAACTCTCTTCTTATCTGGAGAAGTAATTTTATTTTCTTACCTAGCGCTCACGCCAACCATGCATATCATTTCCCTTGTCTCTCCTTCTGTAAAGACATTTTTCCTGACATTTGCCTCTTGGATTTCTTAATTTTAGAGAAGATTCATGCCAATGACTACTTAAATCATCTTCAGGTATATACATTCTCCAGCAGCTGTTTCTATTTAACCATGCTTCTTGAACTTCAAGTAATTGTCTATGAGTGGCCTGTAAGATTTTTCTTCTGCTGATCCAGAAAATAATTTACTTACTTGACTTTGAATATCTTCTCTTTATTGCACCAGTTCTAAATAAGATAAATATTTGATGGAACAAAAAATTTGGATATATTCAAGAGACAAGCTTACTGGCAATTTATTCATACTGATTTCAGGGACATGCAAACATACATAGGACTCATCCTCTTATCAGAAAATTCCCTGTTATCAGAAGGTTTTCTTCAGATGTTTGCTATTTTGTTTTGATTATATTAATAAAATAACTTTAGAAAACACTCATTTTTAATAGTATAATAAATTCTGCCAGGAAATGATCAGGCAGGATCTGAATGTTAAGCAAAGACAGCATAGAGATGTTTTATATTACAAGTTCCTTTACTTTTAAAAGTTAAATACCTCGGTAATGGAATAATTCAACGAAGCATTCATCTGAAATACCCAAGATTAAAAACACCACAATAATTAACACAACTACTTGTCATGAGGAAATATGTGCTGGTTTTGGCTGAGATAGAGTTGAGGGTTTTTTCCTAGTAGCTAGTATGGGGCTATGTTTTGGATTTGTGATGGAAACAGTGTTGATAATACAGGGATGTTTTAGTTACTGCTGAGCAGTGCTCACGCAGAGTCAAGGCCCTTTCTGCTTCTCAGCCCACCCCACCAGCGAGTAGGCAGGGGGTGCACAAGAAGCTGGGAGGGGACACAGCTGTGACAGGCTGACCTCAACTGGCCAAAGGATATTCCACACCATATGATGCCATGCTCAGCATATAAAGCTGGGGGAAGAAGAAGGAAGAGGGGATGGGCATAGTTATGGCATTTTGTCTTCCCAAGTCACCATTACGTATGATGGAGCCCTGCTTTCCTGGAGATGGCTGAACACCTGCCTGGCAATGGGAAGTAGCAAATGAATTCCTTGTTTTGCTTTGCTTGCGAACACGGGTGTAGCGGTTTAACCCAGCCGGCAACTAAATGCCACACAGCCGCTTGCTCACCCTCCCCCATTCCCGGGGAATGGGGAAAAGAATTAAAGGGGAAAAGCGAAGGAGACTCATGGTTTGAGATAAGAACAATTTAGTAGTAGTAGTAGTAATAATAATAATAATAATAATAATAATAATAATAATAATAATAATAATAATAATAATACAATAATAATACAATAATAATACAATAATAACATATTGATATATCTAATTATAATAATATATACAGACAAGTGATGCACAGTATAATTGCCCACCACTCAGTGACCAACACCTATCCTGTCCTGGCAAGAGATCTCAAAACAGTTAAGACCCAACAACATAATCCTGGATGAGCGAGAGGCCTGAAAAGAGAATGAGAGAGACAGACTCCAAGAGACCGAGAGTCTGAGAGAGAGCCCTCGGAAGAGAATTCCAAACTTCCCGGTCCACCCTCATCTATATACTGGGCATGACGGTGCATGATAGGGAATACTCCATATTTTAAGGCAAATTTGTCTCTTATTGGCCATATTTGAGGGCCAATTATTTTATCATTAAACCACAACAAAATAATACAAATAGGACCAGTAATGGGATGACATTTTGTTCCCTCATAACAAGAACTGAATTTCCAATCAAGACTTAGAGGGACCTATACTGAATGAATACAGAAAAGGTAAAGCTACCAAACTTCTATTTCCAGAACTGACAACAAAAGGAAAAGCAGGAACTCTGATCCTAAAAGTACATCATATGGAAACCTGAGGAAAAATTATCAAGCAGCAAAAGTGAAATAGCTCAATACTAGCAGCATGTTATAAATTTTAACAAATATATATATTAATGTAAAAATTACATTTGAAAGAAAATTAGAACCAATTTCAGTCTTTTGTGCTTTTTTGCTTTACCACTTGAGAAAGAATGCATTAACCTGAACAACCACAACCAAAGTATTATTGAACTTCTAATATAAATCTCATGCAAGATCCACCTTGCACTGTGAAATAATACCCCAATACACTGTGCAAGAGATCCAGTTATTTTACGATCCAGGCATTTTACAATAGCTGTTATCTTTGTTATAAAAGACTTCTACAACCAGGGAAGAAGTGTACAAATGGCAAATTAACTGGGACTTAAAACCATGCAGGAATCGGGTACATATATGCAATCCTGTAACATACAGAAAGCACCATCCAGTCAGTCCTCCCCACATCCTAAACTGGATTTTCTCACCTGTCTTTGGCTTGGTACCCAATCTGGTAGACATTTTCAAAACACACGTTCAGAACTAGAGCCAGAAAAGTGAGAGGTTGATCCACAGCTGATCTGAGATCCCTCTCGGGTCTCACGTGTTCTGAGCAGCCAGGCAGCACCAGCACACATAGAGCCATGTTCTGGATAACTAGAAGAGGCTTGGGCACCTGAAAGGTTCAATAGAGCTGGGACTTCAAGCATTTCATGATGTCCAAATATCACTTTTACCTTCCTGGAGTAACATATAATTTCCTTGTGGCTCTATTCTCAGACTCTGGGAGCAGATCTGCAGCCTTGTAGTCCATGAAAGATGGGATTCCCCCTGCTTGTAGACCATAGTCATCATGCTAAGCTACTGACACAGACCCAGGTCTAGGAAGCTTTGGTCTTGTCCTGGCCTGTCTGGAACCATATTTTAGTTTGTTTAGCTGTAACAGCAATTATTGAACAATTAGGTGACTACTCTTCTTTTAGTTTTTGCTAAGATTTCATAGAATCATAGAATCATTTAAGTTGGAAAAGACCCTTAAGATCATCAAGTTCAACTATTAACCTAACACTACCAAGTCCACCACTAAACCATGTCCCTAAGCCACATGTCTACACATCTTTTAAATACCTCTGGTGATGGTCACTCAACCACTTCCCTGGGCAGCCTGTTACAGCACTTGACATTCCTTTCAGTGAAGAAATTTTTCCTAATATCCAAACCTCCCCTGGCACAACAATTGTACAATTGTGTGCTGAAATACTCTCATATATTTCTGTAACTAACAGATGATAATAACAAATAGTTCCTGTAGGGGAACTATTTTATACTAAAATAATGTAGCATGGAGGAGTACAAGCATGAGATGACAGCACAGACAGCAGGAAAGTGAGGGCACAGGATGATACTGGAGACCTCAGGGCTATAAACAACTCACCAGCAGTCAACCTTGGGAGCTGTGCAAAACCAGCATTAGGCTTAACAAACCTTATGCATACTCAGCACACGTAAACCACAACATATATTGCAAACCTAGATGTAATGTCACATGGCAGATTAGTGAAGAAAAAGCAAGGTGTAGCATGTGTTAGCAAACACATGAAAATGAGCTCAGGAAAGAGGAGAGGCAAACCATTAACATCAGTATTATATTCATCCTATGAAAAGACCTGGAATGCTGATTAGATTGTTAAAACTTCAATTAGATTAACAATAAGTTCTTCTTGGCTTCCCCTATGAGGTTCTCCCTTTTTCCCATAACAAGATTTTGAGTATAACAAGTTGGTAGACCTTCAAGCACCTATTCTGTAACTCAGATGCAACAGATAGGGAACAGATTGAGACAGTTTGAAATTGCAAAGGGGTGAATGGCTGGAAGAAAGAGAAATTGCATCAATGCACCATCACAGATTAAAAGAAAGAAAAGTATAGCTACCATTTTCAAACTTACAGAAAAAACTTTTATTACTTCTATAAATATATGTTAAATAATTTTTTTTAATATATATCCCTATATTAAGGAGGAAGACATTGTTATACAGTGTGCCAAAGTAACAAGTACCCTTTTCTTCAAGATCTGGAGAAGATAAACATCAGGCCTAATACCAACATTCAAAACTAAGATATAAATGATGAAGGGGTCTGTAAGAAATGGAAAAGTGATAATATAATTCATGTCATTTTGCTGACAGTCAGCCTCACAGCCTGCTCTGCCAATCACCAAGAATAGCAGCAGTCACCTAGCAAGAAGAACTGATTATAGGCAATGAAATGTAAGGACAAAGAGTTTGTTCCTTTGCTGGGATTCCCGGCTCTTCAAATGCTGAATATTTATGTTAACTTATCACTGCAGTTCACATACTTCAAATGTAAGCCATAAATTATTCTGTGTGTTACTGAAAAATAAATGGCATTTTCTTTGTAGTTAGCTATTCTGGACACAATAAGGTAAATTATGGTTAAATAATTGATGTCTTTGTTGCTGTCTTTCTAATCCTGTGAGTGGCTACTGAGAGAAGTGACTTAAATTTCTGATTATGATGAATCTCTCTTGCCTGTGGAAAACAGATCAGAGCAAGAAAGAAAACACACCAATTCAGGTAGCTGCTGTCACGAGCCACAAGTCAGATGACATCATCCAGTGCTAAAAGGCTACAAACACAAAATATGCTTTAAAGGTGCACATATCCAATCAGTCTGCTATTGCCTGAGATTATGAGCGCATGTGTGTGGCTAATAGACACTCCAAAGATAATTACAGAAAGCCCCACAAGCATTTCCTTGCAATTTTTGCAAGATACTTGTCTTTTTTTTACCTCTGGGAGACTTCAGAAATTACTCAGATCCTTTCAGAATAAACCCTGAATGATCACTTCCAAAGCTCTCATCCATGCAGTTCCTTAAGTCTTTGCTCAGCTTTTCCCCAAGGAGTCCCACATTTTTGGAACCTTGTCGGACTGCTGACAGGATGAAGTACATAGCAGTTTGCATAGACATTCCTTGCTTCCCATAAGATACGTGAAGACAGCAGTATAATTCATGTTTCTTGATACATCCCAAAGCCTGACATTCTCAAATGTTACAGCAGTTGTCTAAAGCTGAAGCTCCACTGTGTTCAGAGAGAAGAAAAAGAAGAGGAAATACTTCTGAAGAATTTGCTTCCTTTGAAACATCCTCCACTCTTGATGATCTCTCCTGTCATATTTAAAGTCTATCTGCACCCAAAAAATCCCTTTGAATTCATTCTGTGTTTCTTGATACCTAAATATCAGTTGGGGCGGGGAGGGAGGGGGAAGTATGAGCAATTAGAAGGTTGTGATCGAGTATGATCTATCATTAACACAGTGATACAGACAGTCAAGATAACCAAGCCTCATACCTGCAATCCAGATAGAAACAAAGCCCAACATAACAAAAATTCATCTCGGTACAGCTGTCTCATTCCTTTGTTAGTGATGTGCTGGAGCCCTCTGGGGCGACGCTTTCCTGTAACTAAACAGTCACGGCATGCTGTTGGATTGCTGAATGAGCAAGGATGGATCCTTACAGGAAGCCCTATGGAACTGAAGAGTCATGCTAGATCCAAAAACTGCAGGAAAACTCCCAGCAGCTTGAATGTGACCTCTAGGCCTGACACTGACCAGCCCAAAGCAGAAAGCCGATGTTTATAATTTCTGAAATCTCTGGCCATCTGTTCTCTAAAGCTTTACAATATTTATATTCTGCACGTGTCTAAGCAACATGGCCAGCTTTGTAGTTGACTCATAATTCAACTCCCTGAAATTACTTCATTATATTAGGAAAATAGTTTAAAAAGAAATGGGAGTGGGAACCCTTTCCCTTTTAAATTCCTACATCTAACATCTGGAATGCGCCCATCTTTGTTTATGCTGTTCTATATGACTGAAACCAAGTCCCTAATGGATATCATTTAATGCCTGCAGCATCCTGACATTGCACTGGTAGAAATATTTAAATTCCCATTTTTGAGATAATTGAAACTTGGCTTAAATGGGCTCCACAACATTCATTTTGGTATGAACAAAACAATCATTTTTCTCTTTTTTTAATTCTCAGTGATGCAAAGCTAAAATGCCTTCCAGTGCCAGCTACGTTTTGTTTTGGGGTTAGTGAAAAATGAAGTAATGCCTCTAAAACGCCTAACAGCTGGTGATGGAGGCCTCATCTCAGCACCTGCAATTCTGCTTTGGCCTAGAGTATTGACCATCTTTGTACTGAAATATTTACCAACTCACTGACGGGCAAAACGCGTCTTTGCTTTGCCCAGTCTCTTGGATTTCTTCCATTCTTCTTCTGTTCTTGTAGATGCTAATACTCTAATCCATTACTAATAACATCAACCCTATAAACTAATGAATGCAATTCATAAATTGTGTCTCAAAGCGAACTCACTGTGCTCAGCATAAAGGCTAACTGTTCTTCACTTGCTCACAATACCGTTTTGTTCAGCTAGCCTCTAAAATAATGCCTGTTGTGTTTTGTTTAGCTGCACTCCATCTAATTTGCATGGGGGAACAGGAGGAGTGGCTTTGAATAATGCAAGTCCAAAAGCCCAAGAGTTCTCCACAGAAGCATTCCCCTACTCAACTTTCCAGGGAATTAGCACAGCTCAGTATTTGCAGCACTGGATCCTAAAATATCCTTCGTGCCTCACTGCAGTTCATTTGGTAAATATACATGTACACAGAGACTCAGCTCCTGCATGTATCACTGAAAGTGGTTTTAGGCATCATTTCTCAGGGGTTGAATGCCATAGAAACACAGTTAAAAAGCATTTTCTGCACTTATTATTAACGAAGTCCCTCAGCAGACCAGTCTTATAGCACAAAATCCACTTAAATACTCTATTGAATACGCTATAATAGATTTACAGATGTAAATAGCCTTTAGCTTTTATCAGAAATACCAACACAGGCATTAAGAACGGTAGTGTTGGGACCTCTAGATATATCAAACATGGCTGTTTAACTGAAGTGGGGGGGCCAAGGAATAATAGCATGACTGGGGAGAGTGGGGAATCAAACTTTCACAGTCTGTCTCCAGAGAGACAGTCTTCCTGCATCAAGTCGTTAGATATGACAGAGCTAGCCAAGGGATATTTATTGTGACACAAAAACAGACTTAAAATTGACTTTTTTATAAGAAAGAGTTTGTTTTTAAGCTCACTTCTTGTTGCCAAACCTTTTGAACCACAGCCACTTTCCAACCCGCAAAATGTTTCAAGGTTTAACACGCATCTGCTTTATCAAAAGTTGTACTAAATGCCCAGACCAGCTGTAGACCATCCTACTCCTCAGTCTAGAAACAAGGTTCAGCAGAAAGAGAAGGAGATAGCTAATAGCCCTCTTCCTTCCTGGTGGGAATCCGTTTCAAAGGGGAAGGCCAGTCAACACATGAATTTTGAGCAGTATGGTCTCAGGAAGTGAAAAGGTGTCCTCTCGTAGAGCAAAGAGGATATTACTGTTTCTTGGGCTTCTCAGCCAGGACCAGCTGAGGAGCCTCTGAGATCTCTGACACAGAAGTTTAGCTTGCTTCACTACTTCTGCTGGCTCTCTCAATTTTTTAGGGACAATCTCCTTTAATTTTAGGATGCTCCTAATGAGAAAGGAAAGAAAGGGGTCCCATTGAAGCTCAGCTATGCCCCCTGGTGCATACAGCCTCACAGTATGACCGTATACTGGCTACCATGTTACGTTATAGCAAGCCATTTCCTCCAATATAGAGCTTCCTCACAGCTGAAAAAAAAAAAAAAGAATTTTGGTGTCTTCTGCCCTCAGCATTGCAACAGTATTCGGTTTTACAGCATTAGCAGAGCAACAGCCACAGACATGGAGGGGGCCAGTGCAGGTCCAAGTGGCCAGGAACGCTTCCAGGGCCTGTGTGTAGGTGATGAGGTCCTACACTTTCTTCTCCTACTAAACAAAGGAAGATTTACCTTGACAGGAGACAGCATTTTGTCATGTAACACAGATAGGGGCTGTCAGAGCCCCAGTAGGACTGCTATCTCTCACTTGTTCTCTGTAAGCATGGAGTGCTCACCTTCGGCATGATTGCAGGGACCAGGAGGGCAGCCATAGGGCAGGGATACGCTGTGTGCTGCTCTCTTCATTTTGTTGCCCAAGTCTCTTATGCCTGAAGCCAGCTCTACTTCTACATTATCAGCCTGGAAGATGAGCAGTGTGTTGTGCGAAAAGCTTCTCCTTCAACAGCTACACAGAGTGAAAATGCAAAGCACACATAATTGATTTGGGATGGTATTTCAAGGTCCAGATATAGAGGGGAAAATCCTTCCAGCTTCACACCTTATGGTTCTAATCCCGCACCAGAAGATGAATCTGAATCAAGATCCTGAAATCCCCTGCTCTTCTTAAATTGTTATCTGTTCATATTAATAGTCCGGCTCTCTTGGAACACCCTGGAGTACAGCCAGGTTCAGCAGTTTTACATAAAGACAGTTCTGAAATCCTTCACAAGCTAGGAAAACAGACACAGGTTTTCTTTCGCATGGATACTAAGAACCCACAGGTATCTCCGAAGGGAAAAAAGAAAACAAACTTTAAATCTCTCACTGGCCCATCTGTGAGATAAAGAGTTTCCCTTCTTGCTGCCAGAGAACTCAAGCTCAAAATAATCTGTTCAGTCTCACTTCAGGAGGAGAAAAAAAATGAATGAACTGCAAAACTGAGACCTTTTGCAGGCAGAGAGCAAAAGAAAAAATGACAAGTCTAGCAAATTCCCATCCCACAGCCTGCTGACAGCAGTGCCCTTCTCTTGCTATTGTCCTCGCTTAGTTTCTGGGCTGCCCGGTGTTCTGACACCCAGTTGTCTCCATCTGAAATCCACTGACATTGCCTTAGTGATGCATAACCAAGTCAAACCCTAACTGCCCAAGCAGGTTTCAGACACAGCACTGGAGAGTGCACAACAGAGACATTCAATCCTATGAAGATCGCTTTGGTTCAGCAAAGCTTTTTAGTTCAGTCTTACTAAATGACAGACATCGTACAGGTCTCATGCTCCATTCTGGTTAGTAACTCTGGACAGCAGGGAAGGTCAGGGGGACATTCCGCAGCTGGTACAGCTGAACTGGCTCTGGAGACAGGAGGTAAAGCTGCTGAACTCAAACTTATTCTCATCACTCAGATTTCTCAAGTTCTTCCCTCTCTCCTAGCACGTGAGATATCATCAGGTGATAAAAAGAGCAGCTCACATGACAATAGGAGGAACTGCAGTAACAGGCTATAGTAACAGTATTAGGCTGGTCCAGGTGTCCTGTAGATGCATGTCATTGCATACAGGGCCTCATCCTCCTCCGTTTTCAGTGGTGCACCTCCACTACTCACTGGCAGGTAGCAGATTAGGTTAATGCGTGTATCTAATGCAGAGGATCCTGGACAGGGAAACTAAATATATTCCACTGATGCAGACGAGGGAAACTGCAGGAAGGGTGCTGGACAAGAGCTAGATATGAAAGGCTTGCTCTCAGGGTATGAAATTTTCTAAGTAAAGAAAAGGTGAAAATAAAGATCAGCAGTACTTCTGCATTTCCTCAGATGAATCCTTTTGAGGATTGTGAGGATTCATTCCCCTACCATATAATCAGTGCTGTTCCTTTGCTGATTTTATTAGCTAATTTTACTAGCTTCATGGCTGGACCAGCAGAATTAGACTCTGCTATCTTTGCATAATGTAATATGCAATCAACCGCTTATGGCAGATCCTCAATGCATCTGGGGCAATTCAGTACATGAAGTGCATATACTGACCAGGATAAAAGTACAGGAGGGCATTGTACAAACAAAACAAAACAAAGCAAAAAAAAAAAAAAAAAAAGAGAAAATATTACTTAAGTCAAAGGACAAAGTTGGATTCATAAAAAATAAGCAGAGCAGAATCAAGCCAGGACATGATTTTTCTCTTATAATTTCTCTCCCCTGCCCTGCCATCTCACCCTCTGGCAAAGCAAAAGGCCTTGGTTAGAGATAAGTTTATGGTCTACTTTCCTGTGTCACTGCAGGGAACAAACAACAAGGTAAAGCTAAGTTGGTCCCTATGCCCATCCTTGAGTCCAGTACAACTCCCCAACTCACATAACACTCACCAACTTACTGAGGAGGGACTGCCTTATCTCCTGTGTCTCAATATAGGTAGTCAGGCATCCAGTTTCACAGTAGGTCACAGCAGAAAGGTATTACTGGAAAGATGCTGAAGGGGCCTGTGAATTGCCAGCCTGAGCGTGTTCTTGGGAGAAACACAAACAGTGTGCAACCTGGAACGCCCTCACATAAATTATCACCAGGAACAAGCTGGCAACTGTCCAGTGGTCACTATGCTCAGAGTCACTGCCTCCAATGGCTGCTTGCAGGGCACAATTAACTGTATGTCCATGAGAGGTATTTGCTTGACCAGGCAAAGACATGTAACAAAAGGTGTGCCAACAAAGGGAGATGGTACCATCAAGCAGAGCTTCACTGCGAAGCACTTACAGGCTCATTGTAACCACTGACTAGGTGAGATAGTTCTGATCATAACTGCAGTGACTAAGACAGACCTGGAGAAAAACTGGAGGCTCATCATTGTTTGATGATAGCTGTTGATGTGACGGGAGTGGTGCTTCTGTGGGCCTTGTTCATCATCAGTGGTTGTGGAGAAAGCAGGGCAGAAGACCTCTGTGACCTGGTGTTAATCCCAGCAGTATATGTCTATTTAAAGAAAAAGTTAGGTATAAACCTTGAAACAGTGCTGCAGCCATTAGAGAGGAAAAAAACGAGAATTTGTTCTCTGGCCTGGAACGGAACATGGGTCAACTTGAAGGCAAATTTGATGGCTTTGAATGTGAATGAAGAGCAAACTTACCAGAATGGTGTCATCTGAGGGCTCTGAGCAGATGGACAATAGCGTGTGTTGGAGAATACTGTTAGTATACTGCCAAGAGGAAACGTTCCTCTGAATATTAAAAATGAGTTATCCAAAAAATCAGCCAAGAACCTTAAATCTGTACTTTTCAGGCTTCCCTGAAGGCCTTCCACAAGGTAAATATTGTATATTCATTTAATTAGATTATGAACTGGCTCAGGTACATGTTCTCACATTAGTTAACAGCACTGAAGCAAGTAAGTTTGCCATGAGAGCAAAAACAGAGTATGGGCAGATGTTTGCAGGATTAGTCTTGCATACTCTCCATCTCAGGAACTAAGATATCAAACTGCCTCTAGGCAAAGAAGTTTAGTAAAATGCTGGGACTACATGTGCGCGCACACACACACACATACATCACCATCTGTATGCATCTGAAACCCACATGTGCCCTGAAGCTGGTTTTGCCACTGGGATGCACCGGGAAACAGAATAACTTGGCAAGTGAGCGTGACTGCATTGCAGTGACCAGTTGTGATTTAATTGTTCACAATGTCACACAGATCAGCCTTGAAGTGATGTTGATTGGAGATGCGGAGATGACAACTAAACTGCTTCTTAGACCAAGACAACTTAATCATATCTCCCCTTGGCTCTCTTTTCTTCTGAAGAGAAAGTATTATTCTCAACAACAATCATCAGTAGCCCTGACATTCTAGTTCTCAGCAGTACTTAAACACTGTCATCTCTTGTAAGCATGTCACTAAAAAAGCAGAGGAAATCATTATCTGTCTTCTGAAAGCTAACATAAAATTATTCTTTTCCCTTTTTTTTAATAAAAAGCAGGACTGAAACAGAAATACTGCTGAGTTTCGTTTTAGTCACAACACTTTTTCTCCAAGTTGCCAGTTTTTTATTCTTCATTGGTTTGTTGGTGCTTTTTAATCCTCAGATTGACAAACCTGGTTATCTGTGTAGCTTAATCGGGTAACCGATGATTTCAGATAATACTTAAACTTATCTTAAACCTCATCTATCTATAATCACATCAGTTTTGCAAGCACCTTGCTTTTCTTCACTTCCTAATTAAAATCTGAAAATGCACTTTAGATCCCAAAAGGGCTTTTTAATCATATTTTAATTTTTATGGCTCCAAAAGGTACTTACAGAGTATACTAAAATCAGAGTTAATTACAATAACTCCTTGTAATCAAGGTCCCACCCATTTTCAAATGCATAGCATAATGTCACTGATCTCACACGAAAATTAACACAGGACTAACAGTTTCAGTAAATACAAGGTTGATAGCCAGTGTTATCTGTTGCACTGCTCACACTCCCAAATCAATTAGCTGGGGCAATTTTATGGAATTGTGGTTTGTCCTTGCACTTCTTTTTTTTCCCTACACCTATATACTTGACTATGCACCTATCACTATTAGTTCACCACTGATAATTCTAATACTACTTAAAATTATATGTTCTGCTATTTTAATTTCCTTTAAAGTAAGTATCTATTTCATGACCACATGTTTTTTCTCTGTCATCACCCCGTATAGGAAGGTTTTGATGGAAACAATGAGAAACCCAGTGAGCCACAATCAATAGACATATTCCCATGGACAAGTCTACTTTTTTTTTTTTTTCACTCAAAGGGTTCCTGTTAAGAAATCATATTGATCCAAAAATTCTATCCAAAATGCGTATTAATAGACTAGACAAAGAAGATAGGTGGACAATTCATTTTGCTGCTCTGTGACAAGGGCAAATCAATGTTTTTGTTCAGTTGCTCAAATAACTAAAAACACTGTGTGAATTCATGCATCATGGGTATGTTAAGTCTACAGGTACAGCACTTGCAGACAAAGCCTGAACTGGCATTAAACTAGCTAACTGAAGATGTCTGTGGCCTCACAGAGGGTAATTTACGCTCTTCTCAAAGGTCCTCAGTACTGACAAACTTTATGTCAAGACTCGATCCTTAAAACAGTCAAAATAGGTAAGTAATGGTAACAAAGGGAAACAGATTCAAGTTTCAGATTGAATTCAGGATATCCAAGGGTGATAATGGATTGAAAGTCTGATTTGTAACTGCTTCTGAACTGCCTTCCTGCCTAAAAGAAAAGGGTGGACCCTGTCCGCCAAGGTATAGCCCAGTTCCCCAATCAGAAAATGTGAGCTTACCAGCAACTGGACTGAGTAGACTGTCCACCTGAATTTGAATGTAGCCCTAGGAGAATTTCAGCAAAGTTAGATTCTGTTCTCCCTCTTGTCAACTGGAGTTGAATCTTGAAAAAAAAAAAAAAAAAAAAAAAAAGTATTTTTAAAGACCAAAGTGGTTTCAGTGTTTGGGAAAACAGTAATCGCACTATTTACAAAAAGCAATCCATTATATGACATCGAAATGTAAATTGAGTCCTGTAGGAAAGTACGATCCTGTGGTACAGAGTTGTACAGTGGAAAAGTACTCAACTATACACAGCTGTGCACCTGTAGTAGGACCTTCCAGCTTACCTGAAACATTATTTGAGATAGCATGGCTCTTCTGGGACAACATGAACTGTACATGGGAGTAATGCATATAGTTCTCAGACAACACTAAATCACATTTCTTATGGAAAACTGATGCCCAAAACTCTTTGCCCAATAAACAGACTTCTGTTAAACTGTTAGATGTCTCAAATAGTAAGTTCTGCCATGGAAACTGCATGGAAATAACCAATGAATTTTAAAAAAGGAAGGATTCTTTCCTCTGTAGATGCAAAATGCCATTCAAAAAGCAAATCTGAATGATGACAAAAATCCTCAGTCTTTTCAGAATTCATAGCCCGTATTACAACACAACTGCAATCTCTGCTTTGAGTTGTGCTGAAGTGCAAGGCAAAAGCGAAGTCAATGATCAGCACAAAAAAGAGAAAAGGCTGAATGCATGTTCTGAATGAGTGCTAAGGTCTGATCTAGGGTCTCAAAAGTTCTCTGTACCTCGAGTCTTCTCTGAAATAACCTGGAGTTTCATGCAATAGGCAAACGTAATCAAACTGTGTTTGATGGGAGAAAAACTGATACAGCTGATCGTCCTGCAAATAGAGTGCACAGCATTCCCGAGAGCCATCAAGTTGATACAAGAGCAGTGGAGTAACACATCGCATTTAATAAAAAGAAGCATAAACAAGATACAACTATAGCATATGATAGAAATCATCTATTTTGTAGCCTCGGGGTGAAATAAAGCAGCTGCTGAAAAAACTTTCCAATGTAAGGCTGGATGTGAAGACTCCTGCAGCAAACGAATTTCATGGGAAAGGCAGGTAGGAACCCAAATGTAAGTACCCAAGGTGAAATTTAGCCCTGACAAGACATTTAGTCCAATGAACAATATCCAGAATGCAGCTAAAGGGCATAAAACAGTGCTGTGTAACATAAACACAGATTTAGCTGTGCCAGTGTGGTATGGCCTCTTGCCACACATCTCTGTAGCCACCAGAAACAGGGCTTCCATCTCTGTTAGAGGTGGCTCTGGTACCGAAACGAATAGCTGCATTTATCACAGTACTCCGGTCATGGGGCAGCATCATAGATAATTATCCCGTGCAAAATTTAGGGCAAGGGGAGACTGTGCTCCTCTGGCAGCCACGCACGTACTGAGCTGTGCTGGGTTCTTCTGCATTGCATTGCGCTGCGTAGAAATAACTTTCCGGCCCTTGTAGCACCAATTCTTAAGGGAAGCCAAAGGGTCATAAAAGCCATGAGAGTAATAGATCCCAATCATTATCTCATCTAACCTCCTGAATACCTCAGCCGTTCTATTTTTCTTTAGAAGTTAGATCAAAGCAAGCCTTTTAGAAGGACCTCTGATTTTCGTTAAGATTTCAAGCAGCAGTGAGTAATTGGTCCCTATGTTATCCTTATTGCTGGAACAGTACATCTTACTCAAGGTTGAATTTGTTAAACTTCCAGCCACAGGTTCACCTTATGTCGTAAGACTATAAATTTAAAGACTCTAAATCCCTCCACTAACACGCCTCTTCCATATACATGGACCTACACCCAGTGATTTACCTCCTTCTTACCCTTTTCTTTGATAAGCTTTGACTGAGGTCCTTAAACCTCATGTCAAACCTGATTTCCCATCTGGAAAGGCAAACACCATATCTGCACACAATACTCCAGTCGTTTTATGTATGTTACGCACACTAGAAAAATCATTTCCCTGGTTCTATTTGCCATTTCTCTTTTTACACATTCGAGGATGACATTAGCCCTTTTGGCAACGTCACACCCTATACTCAGGACTGGTGAGGCCACACCTTGAGTACTGTGTCCAGTTTTGGTCCCCTCACTTCAAGAAGGACGTTGAGGTGCTGGAGCGGGTTCAGAGAAGAGCAACAAAACTGGTGAAGGGTTTAAAGAACTTGTGCTGTGAGGAGCAGCTGAGGGAGCTGGGACTGTTTAGTCTGGAGAAGAGGAGGCTCAGGGGGGACCTTATCGCTCTCTACAATTACCTGAAAGGAAGTTGTAGGTAGATGGGGGTCGGTCTCTTCTCCCACATTATGAATGACAGGACGAGAGGGAACGGCCTCAAGTTACGCCCGGGTTAGGTTAGATATCAGGAAAAATTTCTTTACAGAGAGGGTTGTGAAGCATTGGAACAGGCTGCCCAGGGTGGTGGTAGAGTCCCCATCCCTGGAGGTGTTTAAAAACCGTGTAGATTTGGTGTTGAGGAACATAGTTTAGGGACCCTGACAGTGCAGGGTGAATGGTTGGACTCGATGATCTTGAGGGTCTCTTCCAACCAAATGATTCTATGATTCTAAGAACTTAATGCTGAGACTGATATGTAAGAACACTCTTCCCAAAAACAATCTCCAAACCTGGAAAGTAACCACAGCATTCTTCATCACTTGCTTGCTGCAGCATTAAAATGTATCGTTTCTTAAATGTAACAATTTAGTGCAGCTATTCAGAGAATTCTTACCAGTAATTTGAACAATTTGTTAGAGAACTATAGAATAATTTAGGTTGAAATGGACCTGAAGAATATCCAGTCCAACCTCTTGCTCAAAGCAGGGCTAACTTCACAGTAAGAGCAGGTTGCCCGAGTCCTTTCCCAGTCAGGTTTGAAAACCTTGAACGATGAAGATTTCACAGCCTCTCTGGTCAATTTGTTTCACGGTTTACCCATTTTCATGGTGACTTTTTTTTTTTATAACCTGTGTTATCTAAAAAACATAGCCCCTGAAGCCTCTATAGCCACATTTTAGATCTTTGAAAAAAACTAAATTTTGTTTAAAAATTTAGCCAGAAAAAGTTTCTGGGCATCCTGTCAGCAACAGCCTTGTTCACTGGCACCTGACCACCGACATCACGTTGAAGAAGTGTCAGTAAGCCAGTTTCTAGTCCATACAATATAAAATCTGTTACTTCAGTTTAATTTCATTAGTTCAGTAAACATCATGTGATATTGAATTAAAAGCTCCAAAGAATCAACAAGTAGACTGGGAGTCAGACCAGTTGCTTCTGTCTAAAGCATCTGGTTCTTCCTTCCAAGGACCACCTTCCAAGATGGCAGGCTGGCTAGCACTCTTCCTCTCACCGCTAACTTTTGCTATGAAGTCCACTCTCTTCTGGGAATAGGCAAGAGTTACTGCACAGCTCCCTGCTTCATTCCACCCCCTTTCTCCAGTTGCTGAATTCAGCTGGACAACTTCTGAAATTTTGCCTGTTCAGTCGCTTAAAGTATTCCTAAGATAACTCTTTAACCTTCTCGAGCATTAACTATGCAGCTATGCTGATTAGGAAATGTTTAATTTAAGCAAATGCCGCTTTTCATCTTCCTTGAGTGCAGCTAATACTCCCATTCAACTCTCTCATCCAAGTGCCAATTGGCCCCTGTGGCAGAGCACATGAAATCTGACCAGCAGTAGATAAAAAAGGATAAACCCAGAACAAGAATATTGCTTTACACAGGCACCCTGCTCACACCCAAACATTGATTTTTCTGCAGTTATGTGTTTCTAAAAAGTTACATATTTGACATTAACATCACATACTTACTAATGGAAAAGTTACTGTTATAACTGTATTTTGCTTCAAAATGTCTTTTCACAAGATGACAGTTTAAAAGAGCAAGTCTGAGGGTTATGAAGTCCTACATGGAAAACAACCTGGGTGGCTAATTAACGTGGCACCTTGCTTTTAATATTATTTAAATACACTTTTATATCTGTAATAGATTTTTTTCAAGTGTCGTAACAGTTTGAGAGTTGTCACATTAGGCTGTTATAGCTCCAAATGTGTACTTTTTCTCTGTTCAGGACTATGAATCCAACACACAGTAATGTGACTACTTAAGAAGAGCTGTTATAATTTATGTTAATCCAGCTGCTATGCAAGTACATAAAATCTGCATAATAAAAATCCTTATGTTAACTTTGATCTTAAAAACTGACTGCTTGCAGGAACTGATTTGTCGGCTGGTATTTTAGCCAAATGAAACATTTTCTTGTCAAGATACCCAAATGGGCTACTGTTTATTGTTTATTAATTAGAGAAGTTTGTGCTGAATTCAGTTTATTGTAAGAAGTGGGTAGTTCATATACATTGTTTAAACTTGCCTAATTTTACAACGGCCAAATGTATTTTTAATCTGCTCTGAAAACTTTTAATGGCAAAATTTACACAGTTTCCTTAATTATCTGTACTAGTGCTTAAATATCCTTGCAGTTGAAAGATTTTATTGATGTGTAACCTCGAACTGCTGCACTTTCAAGTCCCCTGCGGTTTGTCAGATCCCGATGGGTGAGGAGAAGAATGCCACCTTCCTCTTCGGAGTGATGCTCCATCCCATCCCAGCGCTCCTTGGGCAAATAGAAGACTGCAGGTACTACACAGGCAAGAGTCAAAGAGGCCACCGTTCTTTGCTCAGTCATTCCTCCACACCGTTGTCCCAGGTAGGGAAGGCCGCAGAAACTCTGTGGGACTCTGCCACACCTTTCTCGGGCAGCAGCTGACCGGGTTCCTTCCACTTCACGTGAAGGATGAGGGTAGACAACTAAAGGGCTGCCTGTAAACCTCACCAAGCTGTAGCGCGATGCTCCACCTTCACAGATGGTCTTCTGTGGAGGCCTCCAAGCTCACACAAGCTGCAGCTGATCTGCAGGAGGCAGCCACCACATGTCCATGCCCAACCTCTTGCTCCGCACATGTGAGGACTGGACCCCACGCTGCGGAGACGTGCTGGGTGTGCCTTACAAGAGGTGCTGGGTCCCCTCAGGATGGTCGGGCCGCATCCAGCAGTTAAGAAAGAGATGACGGCCGGACCGCATCTGGGTCGATCTGAGACACGTCTGTTCGGCTGAGGCCCTGCCCGGGGGCCTGGTACCTCCCCTCCCGGCTTTGCGCTCCGACTTTCATCCCTTGCATCCATCCCTCGCAGGCAGCCCTGGGAACAGCGCCTCACCCAGACGCACCGTCCCCTGCTTGCCGCTGACCAGCCTCCCAGCCCCGGGACGGGGCGGAACGGCACGCCCCACCGCCCCCGGCCCAGGCGAGGCCGAGCCGCCGGATCCAGCCCCCGCCCGTCCTCCCCGCCCTGCGGCGCTGCGGAGCTCGCGGCCCTCACCCCTCGTCTCTCCCTCCGCCGGCTGCTGCGGCAACCCCAGGGCGGTGGGACCGGCGGCGACCGGCCCCCGACCCCCGCGCACGGCCCGGGCCGCCTCGGCCCCTGCGGGCTCCGGGGCTGCGCGCCGAGGCGGGCGCAGCAAGCCGGGGGCCTCCCGCCGGGCCCGGCTCCAGCGCCGCAACGATGCCGGCAGCCCGCGCCGGGCCGCGCCGGGCCGCCCTGCGCCCGCAGCATCGCGGCGCCCCGTCTGTGGCGGGCCGCCCTTCCCTGGGCACCTTCTCCGCCCCGCTCGCCTCCTCCTCCCACGGAGCCACCCTCCTCCTCCGCCCCCTCTCCCTGCCAGCCTCCTCCCCGCCCTTCCCCGCACTCCACGCCGGTGCCGGAGCCGCGCGTCACTCGGGCTCCAGCCCCGCCGCAGACATGGCGACACTGACAGCGGTCCAGCCGCTCACGCTGGACAGAGGTAAGCGCGGCTGCCGCCGCTCCCGCCCTGCCGCCGCTCCCTCGCCCCGCCGCCCCGGCCGCCCCGGCCGCCCCGCGCACTGCCCGGGGGTCCGCCGCGGCGCAGCGCGGGGTCTTCCCCCGCTGCCCCAGCGCGGCGGGCGCTGCCGCGGCGGCGGCTCTCCCGGCCCCGCGGTGCGTGGGGCCGGCGCCGCCGGCTGTGGCGGAGGGCAGCAGGGACGCGCCTCCCCGCGGGGCTCAGGTAGGAGGCAGGAGAAGGGATAAAAAGGACGAAATAAAACTTTATCCCGGCAGGGGAGGCAGGGCTTTGGGCTGGCATCCCACCGGCGGGAGCGCGGCGCTGCCGCGGGCGCGGGATGTGGCTCCGCGGCCAGCGCTCCGCTCCGCGCCGCTCCGCCGGGCGCCGGGGACGCTGCTCGGCGCGGGTCCGCCGCCTCCGCCCTGCGGGGCTCCCCCTCGGGCGCCCGTCCCCGTGGCACGGCGTCGCGGGCCCCCGCGCAGCCGCCCCCGCAGGTGGCTCGGCGGGGCGTGCGCGCCGTGGGGCCAGCGGCTCCGGCCGGCCGTTCCCGGCAGCGATTTGGGAGCTCGCACCTCCCGAGGAGACAGTCGTTCGTTGGCAAAATGCGGCGTTTTGGGGGGCTGGCGGGGTGTGCGTGTGTGTGTGTCTGTGCGAGGCAGTGACTGCAGTTTGTCTGTTCGCTGGCGTTAATGATGTTACCCTACAGAAGAGCGCGTCTGCGTACTCCTGCGGACAACTACCTGGTCCGGGTAGGGAGAGCGGTCGGTGTTCTGCTAGCCTTGACACTGTGTCAGTAACCTTTCCGAGGTAATGTAAGAAGGTGCTGAAATCCTGAAGTTCTGTTAAAATTCAACTTTTGCCTCCAGGCTGTAAAAATTGGTCCTCTCCCTCGCAGGGCGCTTGTGCCTGTAATAAGGCTCCGCAGAAATGTTATTAGATTTCCGTGGGTTTCAGAGGAGAGTAACTTACCATTCTGATTTGTTTCGCTCCTTCG
Source organism: Tauraco erythrolophus (assembly GCF_009769465.1). Taxonomy (NCBI): domain Eukaryota; kingdom Metazoa; phylum Chordata; class Aves; order Musophagiformes; family Musophagidae; genus Tauraco; species Tauraco erythrolophus. Next base: position 46,872,001 of record NC_141468.1, on the reverse strand, counting down.
GCTCCATCAGTTAGAGAGGTCCAACTGCTCCCTGTACAGTAACCTGAATTGCCGGGCTGTCCTTCCTGACTTGCATCCAGAGGCTCCGAGAGGCTCCCAGCACTTACAAATCTTTTACTCTTGAAAGCATGATTGTGGCCAGTGTCTTGTTTTTTCAAATGTTTTTTCCAGAGGATTAAGATGAGCTTTCGAAGTGAGATAGAGAGCTTCTTGCTGTAAATCCTATGCAAAAGAAACTTGATGAACTCAGTTTCAAAATCATAAAGCAGAGGTAAGCACCTTTACTGGAGCCCAGTTGAGAGCAAAACAGCCCACCGAGTACTCTGAATACAGTTTGCTGGATGGCTTAAATTCCAATGTTAGTAGAAAAGGAGAATCTAAAGTTATTCTTATTGAAATAACAAAGTGCTAGCATGCACTTTAAATTAAACTGCTCAGAAATCCACTGTGTAATCTACAGTTTCACCCTAATACTGTTTTCAGTAAGCAGGACAAATCTATTTCCTGGCAAAGGGTTGAACAGATGGCAATCCATTAGTAAACCTGTTTTTTTCAAAGGAAAGTATTACTATTTCAGAATTACACATTCCTTTTCATTACTAAAACTATGCTTTAAAAAAATCCACAATACACAAAAATGCAAATTAGTCCCAATTTAAATATAAGCATCTGTTGTATCTGTCCAGGATATGCCTAACCATTTGGCAGGAGTGCCAACATTACAGTCTCCCTGGTTGTCAGCCAGGTCTGATATTAGTGCGAGGGAGATGAAACATCACAGAATTATAGGATGTGACGTGCAAAAGGAAAATACAAACAAGAAGAAATAGATTTAAATACTGCACCTGGCCTGCAGAAGGCCGCTTCGTCAGAGGGTTACACTTCGTCACCCGTAACATGTTGCTGATACGTCAGCTGAAGAGGATGGGGTGAAGCAACCCCAGAAGCAAGTGGACCAAGCCCAGTCCTTCCAGATAGTTCCTCTGTAGTCTTGCTTTCACAGCCATGGAAGAAGGAAAGTGCTACATGGTGAAATTTTCCAGATTTCTGTTGCTTTTATTAAAGCAGACACAGCTATGTTTACTGTCGCTATGCTTTGCACAGCACTGCTGTGATCTTGGCGCAGCCCTGAAAAGTCTCGTACACTCATATCCACTTTGCCATGTCCCATGGAGAGCTCAGAGCAGTGAGCAAATAGTGAGCGTTTCAGGAGAGGTGGCATTAATAACCTTGCATTGCAGGTGGAATTGCTGCTTGATTTCTGTCCGGGAAGCATTCTGCATTTCCCCTTGCTAGGGGTCACCAAAACAGTAAAACATTGTATAGATACATACATCAGAAATCTGAATTACACTCTGACGTGGTCTCCTCCTGCACAAAACATACATACTGTATTCTAGTACAGAGATGGGAGCTTTCTTAAAGCCTGACGTAAATGGAATTCAAAACCTGTATGGTAAAATGAATTACCATTTAAAGGTGAAGGGCATGTTGTGTGTGAATGATTGAAAGCCAATTACATTCTGGAAGATTACTTCAGTCCAAAGCACAGGAATTAATTTCCTTAATTCCTGTCATCAAGTGCCTTTCTACCTGCACAAATGTGTGCAAGTTCCATTAGGGCTCTTTAATATGTGGAACAAGTTCACAAAATAATGGAAATTTTAATCACTTACAATTTAATCTCAAAGGCTTTTGCTTGACCTTTGTGTGGTGCTCTGCTGGGAGGGGGGGAAGGAATTGGCAACTGTTGCAGGGAGGAAATGTAAAGTGGTGGAGCTACCTGTGGGTAGGGCTTAGGGAGCTTTAAGAGGGTGGCCCCAGTGTTTGGGTGCTTTAGGAGGGGGAAGAGCCTGCCTACCAGGCATCTTCAACAGCCAAGTAAGTCTTCTCCATAAAAAAGTGCACACTTCCTATCTTTATTGCAAGTCTTACATCCTGAATCGATACCTCCCCATTAGTAATCCCTGGTGTGCATCAGAGCTAACTGGGGCAATTTTTTGATTTTGAATTTTTAAGATTCAAAACTTAAACCCAGAAGGTGTAGGGAGCGATACCTTGTTCCAGGTTGAGACAGAAAGTTACAGTGCTGTCTTTCATAAAATGACAAGCAAAAAAAAAAGTAAAGTTGGGATTTTTTTTTTCTTTTTTCATCTTATGTTGAAGGTCATGGATTTTTGACTATGTTCCCGGCTTAATTTATCTCCATTAAAAAAGAAAATGGTCATTCCAAACTGAAAGGGAGATGTTTAAAAACACCTATACAATTATTTTTTACTTCTTCCACAGGTATATGGATCTTGCTATCTTTAGTAAGAACTTGATTGACACCAGTTTTGCTCACAGAGAGCTCTGGTTGCAATTAGTTGACATTCTCCAAAAGTATTATTTGTATCGGCATAGCACTTGTCTCACTATATCTTGCATGTCATGCTTCTCTATACAGGGACAGGCAGTGCTGCCTTTGCCTCTTCTCTCAATGTCCTTTGTCTTCCACAGAGGCATTGCCTCAGCTTACCTCATGACAGCAATTGCTGCCTTCCTCTTTATTATCCGGAGCCCCATGTCTCCCTTGCATGCCATCTTCTGTTGTCTTGCTCTTCTGAAAGCCTCAGTGCAGTTCACTCCATCGCTCTGTGCATTTCCCATAACCGTTATCCATTTTCAGTGTTCAGCAGCCCAGTTTCCTCCTCCAATCCTCTCTTCTCCTGCTGTCCCACAACTGTTGGCATCTCACCAGCTTGACGCTGTCTCGAATGCTGCATACACATCCAGCGGCAATGTTCTGCTTTTCTCCGAGTGCGGTGTCATCTCCCCCAGCCAGCTTAGCCTCCTCACGGTTTTCCAAGGACCTCCTGTAGAGTTCCTGTGTGCCGCAGGTACACATCATGAGTAATGAGAAATTAAAGGAAGCTTGTTGGGTGTGGAATCACTTAAAGGGTGCGTTAGCGCAGTCTGATGGAAGCATTTTCTGCAAGTACCATTATGGTCCCAGAAGTATTTTGGGAGGGAGTAGATTTCTGGGCTTCCCTTGGCACACATTTTAGGAGTGGTCATATGGAGGTCTGCAAATTGAAGCAGAGGTCTTTCTAGCTGTGCATAATAGATGTTCAGCTCTTATCTGGACTCTTCATTTTGCTGAGTGTCTGGCAGATTTTTCATAAAGCTTATCTTACTTCAAATTTTACTCGTGCTCTTCCTTGCAAGACGAAAATCTACTCTGAAAGAAAATTGACTGTGTATTTTTTCAGATTGCTGCAAAACCTCAGTCCCTGTTCCTCTCTGCATAGGACCATCAAAGTGGCAGCTTTAAAAGGACACTTTTTAAAAGTTGGTCTTGTTTTTGAGGATGTTACACAACTAGCCTGTGCAAAGACCATCTCATAATTAAGAGCAAGGGAATATCTTTTCATGTGAAGGGGGGCTTTCAACTGTCTTTTGTTAATTATCTATGTCCTATTATGTTTTTCCTTATATAGTTGCTATTCATGTCACTGATGGTTTCGCTCCTTCGTGTGACTGAGGATAAAAGAAGAAATTTGAATAGACTGAATATACAGTGCTGATATTTTAATCCCTGTGAAGTTTCATAACAAGGTCATAGCTATTGGCTATTGACAACCACATTTCTCTTGCTTTCAGATATATCCTTGGAAACTAGAAAGACTTCTTGCTGTTTGCCTGTAATGAGTAACTGAGCTCTGTTTGGTTTTTATTAATTAAAACAAATACTTTTCCAGTGGAGTGGGTTGTCCCAGCACTTCCTGAAAATCCTTTATAATGCACCATGTTCTGTGATGATAAATAAAATACAAATGGGCTCGGAATCACCATCGGCTATGAGAGGTGGAAGACCAGCTGTTAGATGTGGTACAGGATGGTGCCTGACCATTAATACACGCTGGCACTTGTTAGAGTACTCCTCCTTCCTTTCTCCTCTCCTCCTCGTGTAATTTTTCTTCTCATTCCATCCTCACGGTCTACATAAATGGGGATTTTTCCCCATCTATCCCCATATATATGTATATAACAGAAATTGTACTGAACATAAGTTGCAGTAGACTGTGCATGTATTAGTATAATGTATATTATCTTGGGAAAAAATATGTAACGTTCTCATCAGGAAGAGAAAATCAGATTCATACAGTGTGAAATACAGTCCTTGACAGAGGAGCAGCATAAGGCCAGATCTCTCTGGCGCGGGGCGAAGCCCTGTGGAGCAGTGCTAAGCGATGTGCTGCTCCCCGCCTGGCTCCCTGTCTGTCACCGGGATGTCTTCTCCTGCTCTTCAGCCTAGCATGCTAAAACTGAAAAATACTTCTGCAAGTGCCACACACTCTAAGGCTAACATTTCTCTGTTTGGTATGCCAACTAAGGACATAAACATCACCAAATTCATTCTCCCAAGAAAATAAAAAAGGCCTATTGTTTGTAGAAACAGAAAAAAGAAGTGGCAATTCTGGTCACAGACTGAATATTTTGGGTTTTTTTTACATCAGTGTGTTAACATTTATTTGTTTTTTGTTTTTTTTACATATTTTTACAAAGGGATGGGCTAAGGTAAGTGGATTGAGCTGCTGATTTCTGGGTGATGACTGGGGACATTTGTGAGGAACCGTGCGGTTGAAGTGTTGGTTAGTTAAGTGCACGGTTCAGCCGTGCCTCCTGGTGCTGGAGTAGGAGCAGATCCCTACTGACACATCCTCTTGGGTTTTCATGAGCAGTGTGAAAACACCGGGTTTGAACAGTTAAATGCACATCTCCAGCTTAAGTGTCTTTGGCAGTACGGGCCTGACCTGAAGAGGTTCTGGGGCACATGGTGGCCCCGGAGCCCTGTGCCAGGCTGGAGGCACCTGGGGTGGACTGGGTGCCCGTGGGAGCGCACCGCTTCAGCCAGCCTCACCCTCCCAGGGAGGGCCCTGTCCTCCAGCCAAGAGCATCACAGTTATGTGGAAATTGAGTTTTGTCAAGGCACAGCAGGTGGAAATGAAAGAAAGTTCATCGTATTGTCTTCGGCGTGCAGCAGGTGCTGCAGGATCCTGGTGCTGCCGGTCGTCAGAGAGCTGCGCCTGTACCCAGGCAAATGAAAATGTCTTCTGCAAAACTTGTGGCATCTTTTAACATTAAGTCACCTTTGTGGAGTGTAGAGGGGGAATATCTTAAATTACCAGTCATGTTTCCTTCGGAAACGCTTAACTGATAATGAGGCGTATCGCTGGAGAATCTGGATGTGCAGTCAGGAAATGTTGGTGAGGCACCTTTGAGAGAGCAACCAGACTCATGGTCGATTGACGCCTGTGCAGGGGCGTTGTGCTCCTCCTGCTCTGGCAGGCTGAAAATATTCTTTGCACATGGTGGCAGTGAAGTAATCGTTTTAATCAATCTGAATTTATCCTGCGTAGAGCAAAGTGGTAAGCTGAGCTTGCCTGTGTGTGTCCCTCTTCTGATCCTTCAAAGGAGACCTGCTCCTGCAGGGGAGTGAAGTGGATGGAGGCTTTGACAAGCCCCTACACAAGTGCAGGTTTCACCGTTTGCAACAAGTTGCAATAGTGTTAATGATTAGAAAACACAAAGGATGCTATTTTTGTACGTAGTAAACGTTATACTCTCTATTTACAGATAATGTTAATAAAGAAGGATTTGTTTTATAAATAATATCCCTATGCTGGATCCTACAAACTTCAGTTTCACAATGATGTCTGGGAGACATTTGTGTAACTACAGAAAAAAGGATTAAGCTCTTAATGTAATTGTAAGTAAACATTTTGCTTAATTCCATCTAATTGCTTGAGTTGAACCCCTCTGATGATGTTACCAGACAGAAACTTTTTTTAGAAATGGGACAAATTACTGAAGTCATCAGCTTTCTGCAGAGGATAATCTGTCCTTTGAGTTCCCTGTTCCAGGGCACGTACATGTACGTCTCTCCTTAATGTGGATGACGCTCACAAGTGCAAGAAGATATGAACACAAGCTTTTGGCTGACCTATGATATTCAGATATAAAATAATGTTCTTGTAGGTAAAACAACAGAATTTGAAATATGAATTATGCTAAACTAATGATTTTACTTACTCATTAGAAGCACAAATAATGAGAAGTTGAGGATTTAAGAGGAAGCCAAGAAAAGGCAGGTAGATGGTGTTTTGAGAAGCACATAACTGTAAATTTGTAAGTCTGCTTTCCATCACGCACAGTTAATTTGTTTCACATGATGCATTTTTGACATTTTAAAATAATACTTACTAATGTGCTGTAAACTGTACATGTGTGTGTAAATCCAGGCATTTTCGAAGTTAATCTCAGTCAGTTTAATCTTCTTTTGAGATATTTGCTGGAGAGGCAGTCTCTGAATGAGAAATATTCAACTGTTAGTTCTCTATTCAGATGAGAAGATTTAATTCAGAAATGCACATTTACATATTAATGATGCTTTCCTGAGTATTTAAACCACAAGCTCAGATCTTAGATATGTTAAATTCAGAGGGAGGTGTAGGTGCATATTTGAGAACTGGTTTCACAAGAGTCCAAAACCGAGTGGTTAAATAAACCCTAACTTTCTCAAATGTAATTCCACTAAGTTACCGGGAAATGCGTACAGCTTCTCATAGTGCATTGTTGCCTTAGTGCTACTTTACTAATAATCGTAAAAAAGAGAAAAAAAATTTGGTTAGAAAACTGTGTTTCCAGAAGAGATTGGAGGAGAATTTTTCTTTACTATTTAAAAGATGGAACAATGAAGTATCCATTAATACACAGAGCATCAAAGCATAGATTTGGCCCAGAAGGCCAACCGCGTCCTGGGCTGCATCAAGAGGAGCGTGGCCAGCAGGTCAAGGGAGGTGATTCTCCCCCTCTACTCTGCCCTCGTGAGACCTCACTTGAGTACTGCGTCCAGTTCTGGAGTCCCCAACATAAGAAGGACATGGACCAGTTGGAGAGGGTCCAGAGGAGGGCCACAAAGATAATAAGAGGGCTGGAGCACCTTTCCTATGAGGACAGGCTGAAAGAGTTGGGGCTGTTCAGCCTGGAGAAGAGGAGGCTCCGGGGTGACCTTATAGCGGTCTTCCAGTACCTCAAGGGGGCCTACAAGAAAGATGGGGAGAGGCTGTTCAAGAGGGCCAGTTGTGATAGGACAAGGGGTAATGGTTTTAAAATAGAGGGAGGTAGATTCAGGTTGGATATTAGGAAAAAATTTTTTACCATGAGAGTTGTAGAACACTGGAACAGGTTGCCCAGAGAGGTGGTGGATGCTCCATCCCTGGAGACGTTCAAGGCCCGGTTGGATGAGGCCCTGAGCAACCTGATCTAGTTGGAGATATCCCTGTTCCTTGCAGGGGGGTTGGACTAGATGACCTTTGAAGGTCCCTTCCAGCCCTAACGATTCTATGATTCTATGATTCTATGATTTTAATTGTTTCTGTATAAACATGGAAAATTTTCTAAGGAAGAGTATTGCACAAAATAGGCTTTTAATTTATTTCTTCTGAACCAAAATTACATTTTTACTGGTTCTTTTCAATAGAAGCCTCGTTTAATCACTAATCCTTCACATCCACTAACTCTTTAATTTTCTTTTTCAACCATGTTTTCTGAAAAAGAGTAAATCTCCTAGACCTTAAGGTATCAATCCCTCTACAATCAGTTAAGCGTTGGGGAAGGATGTACTTGAAACAGATTAGGTGAATGACCATGGCCATCAGCAGCAATCTTAGCCCTCAGAAATTTATTTACCTTCAATAAATTCACTTCAATAAATTCACTTTTCAATAGATTGGCAGCAGTGTTTTTGTCAAATGCTATTTACTGAATCAGCACAGGAGCAAGAGGATAATATAGCTGTTCTTTGCTATACAGATCCAGACCAGAGAAACTTGAAGACAGCGTGATGGCTGTAAAATCTATGAAGCAGACTTTGGAAGAAGAGGTGGTTATATCCCTGCTGTAGCCTGATAGTCTTGTAACCTGATAGTCTTGTAACCCAATAGTAACAGCTCTGGAGTTGCTACTAATTTATGCAGCACATTTTACTTCCTGGCAGTGCAACCGGATCAAAGTATGCCAGGTATGCTCCTCGTATCTTAGGTAGATACCTTGTGAAATTAGGCTGCAACCCAAGATGAGTTCCAGTTCTCCTGCTCCTGTTCTCAGCATCATTCAACACGTAGGACACCAAGCAACAGCACTGCACAGGTGACAGTGAGCTCTCTGTTTCTCACAGGGGTTTTCTGTTTCAAAGTTTTGTTTGTAACTCGCAGCAGCAGTTCAAGATAGTCAAGGCTTTCTTCTAAGGTAATACTTGTTTCAAAGTTGAAAGTTAAGAGTGGTCAGTTATTGACATCTACCAGCAGAATATCTGTACCACCTGGTTTTGCAGGGATTTATTAACAAAGGATTTTATTTATATTGCTTTCTTCTTGCTATTTTAGCTTTTCACATACACACTTTCAAAGAACAGGTTTTTCCTTTCCTGAGAAATGACTGGTATGTAGCTAGCTACCAGAGGGGTTCAATCTGCAAAAAGCAATATCCTTAAATCCACTAAAATTGAAGAGGGAACGTTAACTCTCTTCTTGTTACCTGAACCTACAGTTAAAGTCATGGTAGGTATGCGTACGTAATGACTGCATCACATCCATTGTGTTGCACAAATGCCATCTTTTCACTGTTGTCTCACCAGAGTTTCAACCACCTAGAAAAACAGAAGATAAAATCGAAATGCTAGACTTCAAGTGGCAGTTTGTAGTGTCACCATGTACAAATACCAGTAGCCCACAGCCATCTTTCTCATCTTTCTGGTAATAACAGAAAAAAAAAAAGATTAAGATTAAGATTAGCTGGAGAGATAAGAACTGAGGAGAGGCAGCAGGAAACTCTAGTAATGACATATGAGCCGAGAAGAAAGTGAGAGTTACTGCTTTGGCTCAAACACGGTGCCTGTTGTGAAGGAGAATTAGCATCCCTAAGTTAACCTTACCTCCCTTAGCGAGACACCTGTTGGGGCCTTTTTTTTCCCTCTTCCTGTCTTCTTCCCTGCCAACAAAAATCTCTCTGATGCAAACTGAAAACACACACTGGAAGTATCAGTGTGGGAAAGGCACGAGGTTGCCCATATGGCAAATGCTTTTGTTTTGTGATATGCACGTAGGACACACAAATACTTACTTTTGCTTAGGCAGGGGAGCGAGAGAATGAATTTCAGCTAAGAGAAAAGTGTGTTGTTTTTCATCCTGTTTTTCTTCATTCAGGCAAGCTATTCCTTGTAATTAATTCTGCTTCTCTAGCTTAGTCAAATTTTTAATTCCTTCAATGATTTAATGTTTTTCTCTATATGCTTGTGGTTTAAAACACAAAAGCAGGTATTCTGTTAAGTAAGATCCTTGGGATATGTTAACGTACCTGCCTTTTTTTCTTTTAATCTGAGATCAGAACCTCGAAAGTGTTTATATTTGCAGTTTCAGCAGTGTGTCCAGTATGCTTTTGTCTAGTGTTTAAAGCAGCTCCACTCCAGCATGGTGTGTGGTATCTGCTGAGGCAGAACTGATCCTACAAGATCAAGCGATGTTGTGATCAGGAGACAGATGAAGCTGGTGGAGAGTTACCAAGGCATCTCTTTACAAGGTATCTATAGCTACAGGAGGAAGTAGACAGCGTCCTTGCTTTTACATAGCTCAACTTGTAGGAACTTAATTCGTTAAGGCCAGGTCTATTCACCATACTGAGTTTCTCAGGGAGTCATAGCTTTGCTTCAAAGGATTTTCTTTTTGTCGTTTCATAGTTTCAGGAAGTCAGACAGAACACCATTTTGTGTGTCCTGTGTAGGCAAATAATAGCTTGAAACACCTGAGATCTCTCTTTTTTAAAAAAATACTCACAGAAGGGCTGAGAATTAACATGAATAACACAAAGTCTGACATTACAAAATGTGCTGCTTCCTGTGGGAAACAAGGGTTAATTTTTCATTTAAAGAATGAATATATACTTATATTCATTGTATATAAAATATGTATGTATTTGAATACAAAATTAACTTAAACTGTTGTCTTTTTATATAATATTTGTAGCCAACTGTCCTCAGTCAAAAAAAGGACCAGAATCATGTCTCATCTGTTTTATTCAGCAGTGAGTGGCTAGCTATAAATCATAGTTATGGTCACGAAGAGCAGGTGTGATTAAGCAATATAAAGTCAGAACTATATACAAAGATAAAAAAAGAAATTTTACTGTCTCTTCCCTTTTCTCTACAGCTAATGCAGGGGAAAAATCATGACATTCAGTTTTAAGTACTGTGTTAGAAAATACCATAGTTTTCAATGCTCTTCTATTCTTTGCATTTTCAGCTTTATTTTTTAATCTTTTATCTCAAAGAATAATTTGGTTACTTATTTTCACACTGATGCTATCTTCAATGCCTTCTATACAAAAGCAGTGGATGCTGTCAAATGTAAAGGGTTGGTGTATCTGTAATTTCTTGATTTCTCACAGATGGCAAAATCTTCTGGTGAAAATTTTTGAACTCATATTTATGCACCTCTTCATCCTGATTGCTTTAGAGATTGCAATGAAACTAATAATTTGGAAGAAAAAAATTCTATCAGCTTTATAAATGATTAGGTTTTAAGGTTAGTTTTAAGTGCCCATCTTTGAAAATTCTGAATTGCATTATTGCTCTTCAGGCCTCGAATTGTGCCAGTGAAACTCATCTTATTAAATAATCCTAAATTACCCATTAATTCAATCTTTACTGTTTTTTGATTTATTGTTATTCCTTTTAAAAGCAACAGTGGAAATGTGACAGTATCAAGCCACTTTATCTAAGTATCTGATGAACTCTTAATAGTTTTAGGAACTCTATAGATTGATCTCACACATGTACACACACACACAGAGAAGTGAAATCTGAAAATTGCTGGCAAAGATGTTCCTGTGTCTTACATAAATTGTGTGAGGCTTCAAGGAAAAAAATGAGGACTGGCTCTACCTATGTGCAGTAATGAATATGCTAAGAAGATTGACCAAAGTATAGCAAATCCACTTCTCCCAGTTGGCCTTAAAGGTAGTTTAAGGCTATGAAAATCCCTAGCTGAGGAGAAGAACAGAAATCACTATTTAAAACTTAAGACAGTGGAAAGGGAGAGGAGATTACTCAAGACATTGTAGACATTGTGAGGTTCACAGAATGTAGAGGAGCATATTTTTTTTATTTAAGGGAACCTTTTGAATGTTGGATTTGAACAAGCAGAGTATTCAGGAGCAGTATGCCGGAAATGGCAGTATTTCAGTATTTCAGGCAGAATGCCTGAAGCAGCAGAAGTGGCTGAAGAATGCCCTGAAGGGCTTCTGTGATGTTGAGGATGCTGAATGGAGACGTCTGCACACGGTTCACTGTCTGTGTTTTGGATCACAGGTGGCACTGCTTTCCCTGCAAATAAACTGTGTCCTTTCTGTAAGTTATTTTGCAAAACATCTCAGACCTTTGCTGTCACGTTCAGGTGTTCCTGCCTAAGCTACTGGGAAAACTCATAGTATGTAACACTGCCTTGGGGTGTGCAACAGCTGGGTCACAGGCTGTGTGTCTGAGAGATGGTGTGAAGCAGAGAACTCGGATGCCCATGATGTGCCTGAGAAGCTAAAGCCAGACAGAACCTGGGTGCAGCTCAAACATATAGAGTCATGTAGACCAAAACATGGTCTGATGAGTAGCCTGAAAGAAAGAAAATGAGCCTGCCCCAGGCAGTGGGGAAATGTATGTAGAAACCCGTGGGGATATGCCACTCATGTCACTGGGAGCAGTTGTCTCTCATCAGGCAAAATGAGACAGATAGATATACCTCAATCATATTTCATGATTGATTTTTCTCATACATTAAGAAGAAAAAATCCATTAAATCATTGGTTAAGGCGTTTTTAAAGTTTTAGCTAAAAAATGTGTTGACTTGCCTGCTAATAACACTGTTCTTGGCAAATGTAACTGTTTCGAAGTACGATGTCACCTGGACCACATGGAGGTAAGTTTGCTTGAGTTTTCATTATATATCTGGACAGTAAGAGTGAGTTTCATCATACTGATGTAGATGTCTAATACGTAGGATGCAAGCATTTACATCTGAGGCAATCATCTAGTCTCCCTTTATAGTCAACAAAGGGAACAGGCACTCCCAGAGTATGATTCATCTCTTGTAAAATAGGTCAGATGAATTGTAGCCTCAAAGTGTCTGTTTTTCTTCATTGACTGTAACAGCAGTCTAGGGTGAGCCGCTGAGCTGTGGAAGTCTACATCAGAAGTGTGATGAGTTGAAACTCTCACCACAAGATGAATCGTGAGAGCTCTGTATGTTTGTGCTTTGTTATATTTATTTGTGCATTTGTAGAAATGTTTAACCACAGGAGTGGAAAGTGACACTGCAGTAAATCTGTAACTACTACTGTATCATCTCGAGTATGAAAGCACTGGTATTATTATTCTTGTTGTAATTAATTTGAATAGGCCTCACAGATAACCACTATAAAGCGTTGAATAATATTACTGTATTTTGACAGCTTAGCTCATTGCTCCCCACACATCGAGTCTGATTTACCATGGTGAAGTACACCTTTATGCTTACTGATCAGCATGAAATTTTGGGCAAGAGAAACATACCGACTTAAGTGGGCAAAGCAGGCTGATCTTTGCCTCAATTTTTCTGAACTCGGATTAGATTAAATAAATATATTAATTAATGGAAGAGCTATCGTGTTTCAGGAGAGCACTGTTCCGACAGTAAGGAACCAAAGAGGTGAATGGAAGCATAGTAGGCAGTCTGGTGTTTGACACCAGAGTAAGAATCACCATGTTGTACAACACAGCGACTGACTGCAGAGCTCTAGTAATACAGAAAACTTTCAAAAGATACACACTGAAAATTTTTCAAAGCTTATGCTTTAACCATGAAGTCACATAAATAGCTTGATATGATGTACTAGGGCTTCTGGCTATGAATTATGAATGAACTTTGCTAATTGCCACGGAGTTGTGATTGCTCGACCATTGATTACCTGCTGTCATTTGATAGTGTTTGGAGAAGATTGCTAAATCTAATAAAGCATCCCTTGTAGGCTTTGGGAATTATGATAAAAAGTTGACAGAATAACATTAAGAATTCTGGAATGTATTCTCATGAGCTTAAAGGAATAACTAAACCTTAGCAAAAGTATTGGAAGAATGAAAAACTGCTGACAATTATAAGGACCTCTTATGTCATGCAAATTCTTCACCTTCAGCCTGATTAAGGTCTTCAAGCATGACGGAAACAGAGCTTAAAATTGCCAGGATTATTATTCTGTAATGCCATGGTGAAGCTAGTGAATGCTTCAGAGACTTACTGAGTATCCTTACTGTCAATTTGTAGTGATGTTCCACCTCTTGAGGTAACAAAGGGTGATGTTTATGCAGCACATTTACTTTTCCTAGTAACCAGCACACTAATGTAGTGAAGGTCTCCAGAATTAACAGGAATGAGGCCATAGAAAGACGTCTGGAAAATGAGAAGCCTGTTCTCTAATATCTTGTTAATAAGCAAGTGATCACCATATTTTGGCTTTAGGAAGAACCCAACAACATGATTCTAGAGTAGTTCTCAGAGTAAAGAAATAGTATGTTTCTGAGTAGTTACTGTGTGAACCCAAACTAGTATTACACAGCATTGTAGCTCTTATTTAACTGCCTAATAGTCTCTTATGTCAGAGAATAATATATTTATTTTAAGGACTGCAGACCAACTCACTCATAGACTAGCACGAGAGAGGAAGATAGATGTACAACAGTTTTCACGTTTTCCAGTATAAAAGCATTTTTTCAGGAGTCGTTCCGGTATTGAATGGGACACATTTAGCATGCTGAAATCATTTGCTACCTTTTTCTAATAATTTTCAACTAAACTGAAACAAATATAAACCCTACACAAAATCTACTGGAGTGAAACCCCAGAGTGGTCAACTTTCACGGAGTGCTGGAGCATGGTCTTCTCAATTTTAGTAGTAATGTGAAAGAACACGAAGGTTCAGACCAGTCAGGATTCTTTCTGTGGATTCATAATTTGCTTTCGAGTTGTAAAAGCTGAATTGCAAAGTATTTGAAATAGCATTTACTTTTCAAAACATTCCAGCAAATTAAAACAAAATCGGTCTATGTTGTGCATTACTAGCTATTTGAACTAAAATCAGCAAGTGAAAACAATATATAACAGAACAAAGTGATAACTAAGCCAGATGACCTTTTTTCAACTGCACTATGCTATATGGCTATGTATACATGATCCAACTTTTTTTAGTATAGCATCGGAATGTTCCACTTGTATCACAGTGTGGTATCTTGCTTAGGGTTTGTATGGTAACCTCCTGCATGTGTTCTACTAGCAATGCAGACGAAACTTCATTCAAATGAAAATACAGAAAGAACACTTGAAATGAGATTTTTTTCTGAGATCATGCTTTTTCTTTTGATGAGTGCGCTTGATAAAATGTGTTCCACCCACCCACAGTCCCCTGCTGTCTCTGTGTTCACTGATAACGTGACCCACCACACTGAAACAGATTATTTCCTGAAGGCTGTAGGCAAGCATGATGATGAGAAGACAAAAAGGGAAGTGAATGTCAAACAGAATGAGAGAGAAAGGAATTTTGCATATGTATGAGGAAATCAGAAAAAAAGGCTAAAAAAAAACAGATGTAGTTAGGGTTGGATATAGTAAGAGGGGAAATAAGTGCATATTCCTTTTAAAGTGTATGCATCATAGAATATAGAGGAATAATTCTACCTGCATCATTACTCAAAATTCCCACTGATTTCTGTGGGATATGAATGTGGAAAATGAAGATAGATTTCAGTGGCATTAGCTTGAGTTTAATGTTGCATAATGGAGTTCATATTTTGGAAAATATTTGAGAGTAGGCAAAAACAATCCTTTTCAGAAGTTGTGTTTAAAAAAGGAAGGACAATGAGAAGTAAAAAGCAAGGGTGTTTTATTTACATAGAACTTAACTGTCTTTAACATATTCCAGGAATTTTTTTTACATATATTTATATAAATACACGAACACTTCTCTTTTCTGGCTATTGTATTCGAGAAGTCGTGGCGGTCTGGCGAGGTCCCCGATGACTGGAAGAGAGGGAACATAACCCCCATTTTTAAAAAGGGGAACAAGGAGGACCCGGGCAACTACGGCCGGTCAGCCTCACCTCTGTGCTGGCAAGGTCATGGAGCAGATTCTCCTGGGAACCATGCTAAGGCACATGGGAGCAAGGAGGTGGTGGGTGACAGCCAACATGGCTTCACCAAAGGCGATCGTGCCTGACCAACTTGGTGGCCTTTACGATGGGTGACAGCATCGGTGGACAAGGGTCGACCAATGGATGTCATCTTACCTGGACTGTGCAAAGCTTTTTGACACTGTCCCGCACGACATTCTTCTCTCTAAATTAGAGAGTCATGGGTTTGATGGATGGACCACTCGTGGATAAGGAATTGGCTCAATGGCCGCACTCAGAGAGTTAGTGGTCAAACGGCTCAATGTCAAGTGGAAGGACCGGTCACGAGTGGCGTCCCTCAGGGGTCCGTGTTGGGCCCGGCCCTCTTCAACATCTTTGTCGGTGACGGGGACAGTGGCATGGAGTGCACCCTCAGCAAGTTCGCCGATGACACCAAGCTGTGTGGTGCCGTCGACACGCTGGAAGGGAGGGATGCCATCCAGAGGGACCTTGACAGGCTGGAGAGGTGGGCCCGTACCAACCTCATGAAGTTTAACCAGGCCAATGCAAGGTCCTACATCTGGGTCGTGGCAATCCCAGTCATAAATACAGACTGGGTGGTGATTGGATCGAGAGCAGCCCTGAGGAGAAGGACTTGGAGAGTACTGGTGGACGAGAAGCTCAATATGAGCCGGCAATGTGCTCTTGCAGCCCAGAAGGCCAACAGCGTCCTGGGCTCTCATCAAGAGGAGCGTGGCCAGCAGGTCGAGGGAGGGTGATTCTCCCCTCTACTCTGCCCCGTGAGACCTCACTTGAGTACTGCGTCCAGTTCTGGAGTCCCCAACATAAGAAGGACATGGACCAGTTGGAGAGGGTCCAGAGGAGGGCCACGAAGATGATAAGAGGGCTGGAGCACCTTTCCTATGAGGGACAGGCTGAAGAGTTGGGGCTGTTCAGCCTGGAGAAGAGGAGGCTCCGGGGTGACCTTATAGCGGTCTTCCAGTACCTCAAGGGGGCCTACAGGAAAGATGGGGAGAGGCTGTTCAGGAGGGCCAGTTGTGATAGGACAAGGGGGTAATGGTTTAAAATAGAGGGAGGTAGATTCAGGTTGGATATTAGGAAAAAATTTTTTACTATGAGAGTGGTAGAACACTGGAACAGGGTTGCCAGAGAGGTGGTGGATGCTCCATCCCTGGAGACGTTCAAGGCCAGGTTGGACAAGGCCCTGAGCAACCTGATCTAGTTGGAGATATCCCTGTTCCTTGCAGGGGGGTTGGACTAGATGACCTTTGAAGGTCCCTTCCAGCCCTAACCCATTCTATGATTCTATGATTTTTCATCAATTTGCACTTTCCACTAGTCTGTAAGAAATGGTATTTAAGAATAACTTCTTGATGATAACATTTACAAGCAAAGCTAGTTATGTTTGTAATCAAAAGAAGCATTGAGGACAAGAAAAGTATCCCAGCAAAGAAATACCAGTCCTTCTCAAACATAATGATGATACTCTAATCAACTTCAACAGGGGTGGATTCCCTGCCAGATGCCTTTTTTTCAACATGAAAGTCTTGAAGTCTTCCTCATTGCCAGTCACATCACTTCCCTGAGCCAGCATTTACTTTAGTTTTAGCTGGCACTCACCTTGAGTGAACAAAAAAGCAAAAAGGCAAAAAGCCTATGCATCACTTAAGTTCTTGTGCACTGATAAATTTCACTTTTTAACCTGTCCTAAAGCAATTGTTCAGTAAAATCTCCCCTGCAGAGTTATTAATGGAAGGAAATACAGCCTTTTTCATGAGGTCATATTTTATACGCTCATCTTTATACATTTTTAGCCTGCCCAAAGTCTTCTGCTTTGTACCAACTGTTATATTTTGCTCCTGACAAAGCATCATCTGGCAACAAACAGCTTTGGTGCTTAACAAATTCCTCGTTTTCATTCTGCAATTTTATCCCATGAAGCCCTTTATTATTCTATATTCTCTGTGAGCAATATCCTTCAAGTCATTGCCAAATTGAGCAAGCTCTGGGCCTAATTTTGACAAGAAAAAGAAGGCTGTTTATTGTTAACAGATATGGTAGGTGAATAATAAATCAAAGCAAGGTTAGACAAGAGCATTCATGCATTTTAGCATGTTGGATAAATTTGGAAATGTGGAAAATCAGAATGCTCTTGGGATATTCTGCTTTTTCTTTACTCCAGATCACTTCTTAATTGCAAAGTTAAGTAATCTAGTACTGGCAGACGACATCTTAGTGCCCAGTGTTGCCTGTGAGACTACATACTCAATACTCGTGCTAGACTTTTCAAGCAGAATACGAATTTATCATTTGTATTTTAGCACTCATCACTTTAGAAGTGACTAATTATCATCTAGAGTCTGGTCTGTGGCCCAGGGAAACGTTCAGACCTGTACTTAACTCTTTTTGATTGATTAATGGACCTAAAGCTATGTGTGTTTTCTTCTGCATCAGAACAGATGTCTCAATCAGCACAAATTTTCATTGGCTATCATTCAGTTCAGGACCATAGCAAATGTGGAAAGATTCAGAGAATTTTCAGGTGTGGTGATGAAACTTCTAAGCAACTGCAAAACAGCAACCATTCTCTCATGTGGCACTGATCTTCTTCTACAAGTATGGTTGGTGAGGGCAAGACAATTTGAAACTCACCTGAACTGGCACTGGAAAAGACCCCACTCTGATTTAGAATATCCAAATAACTTTCATGTATCGCATGAATTTCGGAGGCCTCATCTGATCTATTATGGTAGGCTGTTGAAGCTTCCTCAGAATAAATCATCTAATTGCTTTCTGCTGTCTGACATACCAGTTTGCACCAGCTGGTACTAATAACTGGGGAGTGTGAGTTAGTATTTAACTAACTGTGAGTCTTGGGTGGCAGATACACACTTCAAAAGAAAAATTGCAAGGTAAATTATTTGATAGTTTTGTTGGAAAATCATTGTGACATTATTATTACTGAGAATATTAAAAATTGTTTGTTGCATATTTTATTAATGCATTTCCATTCTTTTGCACTCTGTTGAAATAGTTCTTGCTAAAGAGTGTACTTACCTTTTCTTAAATCTCAAAAACATCCTCTTTGATGTGTTAGTTGCCATCAGTCATATTCTTCTTTCTAGAATCTCATTTTCTCTTGGTTTCCATCGCCTCCTTATTTCCCAGATCTCCTCTTAGCATTCTGATCATCGCTTTGGTAAGTGCTTTAGAGGGACCTTTCTTGGTACACCTCCACATTATCTTTTCCCTTTTTATTTGTGAATAACAGCTTCAACTGCTCTCTCTGTTCATGCAGCTCTCAAACCTGTTTCATTAATCCAGACCTTCTCTTTCCCATCACACCAAGGTCTATGTCTCTCAGGTGATCCATTTGAATGGCATTGGCTGTGTGTCATGGTTTGATGTGGGGGGGGGGGGAGGTTCTGGTGGCAGGAGCTGGCCACCAGATCGGACTCCCATCCCCCTTGGGGTTTGAGCCAGTTGGCGCCTCTGCGAATTGCCCTATTTAAGCTGGGACAAAGGAACCGGAAAGGTGTGCCTTTGCCCAGGAGCGAGGAAAGGGAAGGGGGGGCGCTGCCCCTGCTTCCCAGCTCCCGGCCGGGCGGCTGCCTGTGCCGGGCTGGTGCCACCCGCTGAGGATGGCCGCGGCGGAGCTCCTTGGGGAACTCGGGGAGAGCCCTGCTCCCGAGGTGCCCACCGGGCCAAGTTCACCCAGAGAGGACTGAGATCTGAGAGAAACGGCCACCGACACGAGGTCAGTGAAGATGGAACGGGACAAGGTGTGCCGGAGCTGAGTTTTCCCCTGCAACCGGTGGCGAGACCTACAATGGCGCAATCTACCATGTTGACCAGTTGCCCACCTCTCTTAATTAAATTGTGTGAGGTGTCATCATCTCTTTTCCTAACACTGATGCAGCTGGTTAATAATTACTTTCTTATAAATGCAAATCTGTGATTATGATTTTATTCCTACTGCAGCTCATTTACTGTCATCTCTTTTCTATTACCAGAAAACTTCCCATGTCTTTGTTGTATAAGACATCTGATCAGTATAGCTCTGCTACAAGCCAAGGATTGTAAGAAGTGTTTCAATTAGCATAATCTCCCAGTCACAAACAGTACAATCTTTGTCATCAGAAAGGAATTATGTAAGGTTGCTTCTAGCCATTGTAGTCACTTTGGAGTTGTGTGGTTGCGGGGAGGGTATTTATTTTTTTTGTGCAGTTAAAGCACAAAATTAAAATGCCTCAAATATTTTTATCATTTAGTACTATGCATTCATTTCATCACTGGGATGCAGACTTATTTTTAGTAGAGTGGTGTGACTGGCCAGCAGCAGCTTTGGTAGCTATGCAGAAGATGCTAGAAGATGTGAGAACAACCACACAGTCAAGACAACAGCATTGCCAGGTTCAACTGTATCAGCAAATTTACAGGAAAAGTTGCAAGATAGCATTAAATGGCACAGGAGGAGGAAAACCTCAATTTAAGCTGTCATCCTGAAGACTGACCAGGATATGTATTGCTCAGTTCACTCCTGTGTGTTAAGTCAGTGTGCCCCTTGCTTGAGTAGGCTAGTCTCCATGAGACTGGCCACTGTTTCTTGTGCCCCTCTATCCTCACTCCTAAAGGGTTGTTGGGCATCTCGTTGGTTGGCTTTTTTGCCTATTTTTTGCAGGTATCATGTGTAAATTAGGAACTAGTGTTAAAGAGGAAAAATACTGTGAGAGTAAGGGTGTTGACACTGTTCAACTGGACCAGATTCCTGCTCACCACTGATATGGCTACTCACTTGAGCCCTCTGTACTGCTCTTCAAGAGATACACTTCAGTCTTTCCCTTGACAATACACAGGTGGTTAAGGAGAATTCAGGCCACTGAAAATATTATTCCATATATTTCTGTGGGTCATACGGGTTTTGTGGGGCAGATCAGGTCTTTGGAGGCCTAGACAAGAGCCTTACGCATTTACTCTTCTCTAGCAGGCTTCCTAGTCTTCCCTAGCAGACTTGTACTTGCCTTTAGAGGACTTTTTTTATCAGTAGTTGATATTCAGATTTAGATTTATGAGAAAAAAAAAATCAAATTTTTCTTAGGTGTTGTCATCCTGAGGGTGCTTTCATAAGGACTCAGCTTCATTCTTTCAGGCTTTCTGAAAGTAGGCTCCATACTGTTCCTGTGTTACTTTCTTTTATGCAGAAAGTAAGAAATACTTTAGATCTGCTAATATGGATTGTTCCAAAGAACGTTTGCAACTAAGACTGAACCTCTTTGTGTGTGTCTGTAGTACGTGTACATGTACGGGTTATCCATACCTTGGGATTTGGATTTCTGAACAGCAGCGGTGTTGCTAGCTGAGGCTGGTATAACACAAGATTAATACAGTATGTGTTGGTAAAGCTGATTTTAAATTTAAAATGACCTTCAGCATACCCCTTTTAGTCACTTATTAGTCACTGTTTATACTGATCGGTGTTCTTTCTTTTTTCCCCACTCAGATGTTGCAAGAGCAATTGAGTTATTGGAGAAACTGCAAGAATCTGGAGAAGTACCAGTACACAAGCTACAGTCCCTAAAGAAGGTGCTGCAGAGTGAGTTTTGTACAGCTATCAGAGAGGTATGAAATTGAGGTTTTTAGTTATTTGTCAGCATAACATCCCTCTCCTGAAAAGAAAAGTATATTCGCCTTTCAGTGCTGGAGAAGCAGGAGTACCTTGTGTAAAGGATGATGGATGTGAGATGTGTCTGTAGCTGCCTGCTACTCTGCAGAATGCTGAAATTACTGAAAAGCAGACACAGAACAGTTGCATCAGCAAGGCATCAAGCCTGAGGCAATTAGCCTTGCTAAGGAGAAAGGGTGATTAATTAGTACTTTAGTATTCTGCTCATGCTGTTTCAGGTCTGTGCTAACCTGTACGGCACTGTGCTGGGATGTGGGGACGCGCCAGGTTGGGTCAGCGCAAGCTGAAATGACTCCTTTGAGCTCAGGTGTGTGATAGGGATGTGCTGATAAAATCAGATTGCAGCGAGAGACGGACGGTGCAAGCGCTGAAGTTAACCGAAGCTGACAGGAATCTTGCTGTTGAAGGCAGTGGTTGGGTCCCAGTGGGCCTTGCTCCATGTGTCAGGAATCCTTGTTAGATTGCTAAGCGCTGTGATCCTTACCCTGCCAGCTGTGGTCAGGGCCTTCCCAAGCTCTGCACAACAGCAGATACATGATAATTGTTTTCTTCTAGTCAAAGCTAGAGAAGCAGCACCCCTCTTCCTACATGCATACAAGCAGTATCTTTGAAGCAGTTAAATTACAGATCCTTCTGTTAGAGTTTTTCGAGAGAGAAACCATGAATTAACGCAACATTGTGTCAGCCTTCTTACCTACTAAACTGAGTGCTGTTAGCCTGCCAGGCAGAAGCAGCTCTAAATGCCCTAATGAAGGCAACATCTTTTCTGCAGAAAATCTGTAAGAACTTCTGTTTCAGCTTATCTATGTACTGCCTGGAACTAATCCTCCCTTGCTGAAATCAATGGGGAAGCTAATGTTCCCTCGATGGTAGCAGGATTGAACTCCTGATAACTAGGCAACAGCAGCGCATTGATTGAGTGGACTGCTGGGTAGCTGGTAGGAAGAAAGAGAGGAATACACATTAGTTTAATAAGCAAAATGCAACACACTCTTTGTTTTATGGAATATATTCTTCAATGTGAGAAACAGTGAGAGGCTTCCACTTAATTAAATGGCAGTTTTCAGGGCTTTTTAAAGGGAATAGTGTTCCATGACAATAAATAATGGCACTATGTACCCTGAAAAGCTGATATTCTGACTAGTCCTTTCATTTAACCAACTAAATGCTTCTTTAATTGACCGCAGAGCATTGAGAAGTTGTGGGGGTTTGGGGTTTTTTTTCCAGATAGCAGAGCCAGGTACTCCAGTTGCTAAAGGCAATTTCCAATCTTTGCAGCATCATCAGTGAAATCTTGACAAATTTATATTTATCTCTGGAAAATAGACTTAGCAGAAGCAAACACAAAGCTTGTTGAAACAGGTACAAAGCCTAGGAAGTAGAAAAATACCTTAGACAAGTACACTCTCAGTTCAGTGAACTGAAAGTAGATTTTGACAAAATCATTTCAGTGGCATAAAAGGTCTTTATAGAATGTTGTGTAAAGACAACCTGCACATGACAGACTATCTAATTACTGTTGGATTCTTACAACCAGATAATAGTCACTTCAAGCCTGGAGCTAGTTGTTAACACAAGAATTGAGGATGATGAATGAGCAGTTAGATCAGTTTTACCAACTTCATAAACAGAAACTTGTATTTCTTTTTAAATATTTAGTATAAAATATATGTATAATATAAACCAACTATGTAATATGTAACTATCAGAGAACAAAACTTCTACACCCAAGAAAATTATTAATGCCATTCACCACTATGTATATAAATCTTTTCTTAGAAGAAATATTCAGATATAAAAGGCCCAGTAACAAATTTTTTCATTTAGGGAGAGAGGGAGAATTGACATGTGTACATTGCTAGTACTTAAGGTTGTTCAACACGTGGCTGCTCTTTTCAGATACCTACATTAAGCCTTTGACAAATATTTAGACTGTAACTGTCTTTTTTTTTTCCACCAGTTGAAGAGTTGTTGGAAAATGACAGAAAATAATTTCTTCCGTTTTTTAAAAAACTAATAAGAAAAGCATGGAATATTTTGGTCACTATATATTGTTAGAAATCTCCAAGCACTGCAGCAAGGGCTTAGAGGATATCTGAGCTGTTTCTTGCCGTTAATCAGGGATGCCCTTCTTGCGTGTCCTTCATGTACACGGGAGTTTATGAAAGACTGATAGCTACTTTATTGAGCAGCACAGCTTTTTCTGAACGTATTTAAACTTGAGATAGCTGATAGTAGCTCCCTGCAAATGCTCCCTCGCATTGTTTTTCTTCTTATCCCTAGTGCAAGACATGAGAGTGTGGTGACTAGCTTTTAATTCCCTCTATCAGCACCTACATAGACTAGAGGAGAAAAGTTGTTGACCTTACAAAAGAAGTCATGACAGTCAGTTGGAAGTAACAAGAAAAGTGGGAGTTGTTTGGGACACAAGAGATTTCCTGGAGAAAGCAATGAAGCAGATCGAGTGTGAGCAGTAGGTGGGAGTTACTGAAATGGGATGAGGAGCAGTGGCAGGCTTTGTATTAGTATGCAAATTCTGGAAGAGGCTGCTTATTATATGTATGCAAAGATTCAGATCTGCAGTGAGTTTGATAGTTAAAGTATGTCCCAGAGAAACTCAGTATTGGGCTGAATGTAGGTAAAATCATCAAAGATAAGATAGAATCCACACAGTATTGATTAAATGTGACTCATCCCTCTATAAGTAGGAATTCTTTAACTACAAAAGCAGAAGATCACTTTTATGATCAATTAGCCTTTAAAATTACGAGGTATTTTATTAGATGACATATATTCCAATCTAATGTGTAGGAATCTGTTAAAGGCCTGTAATGAATTGTATTTATAGGAACTTATTTAGCAAATCAACTCCCCAGTTCAAATCCCTGCACTAATATCCCATAGAAATAAAATCTTTCTAAAGTGACTGGGTGAATGAAATTTAAATAGAAGTCCTTTGGCATTTTTCTAGGATACTATGTTAGGAAATGGTGATTAATAGTTCTCACTTAGCTAAATATAAGTACCACCAACTGAAATATTCTGTCTGGCACTAGACAAAAATATGTATTAGCTCTAGAAATAATGAAAATCATTTAAGTATGTAATGGCCTTAGTATTTCCTTTTCACCTGAAGACCCCCAAAACAGAAAACAAGTTAACCAAAGTGTGGTCACGTTAAAATTGAGTTTTGAAAAAAAATTTAACTGCATTTTAAAATTACTTGTTTCAAAAGCTCCCTAGCTAGGTGAAGATTAATTAGCCTTCTATAGCCTTGTCACCTGGCAAAAGATGCATGAATCTTGTCCATTGTTCCATTAAGTCCTTTACCTTCCCATGTGTTTTTGCTGCATATTCAAAGCTGTTGCTACGTTATAGTCTTCTGATTCCCATGGTGTTACTGGAATAGATGAAGGGCAAGGCTGCGAAAGTGAGTGCATAATTGAACTACTGAGAAGGTATATTCATGTGGAACATAAAACTAGTCAACCTGAATTGATAAAGTGACTTTAATTGTTATAAGTCAGTAAAAGGAAAGTTAGGAGAACTGTAAGATAAGGTGAACTTCTGGTCTGGCAAGAAACCTTAAAGATCTGTAGGCATAGAAGATGGAATGAACAGTTGAGCAAAATATACTAAATCATCAACAAGAAAATGTGGCATACCTTAGTGGATTATGGGAGTTTCATTTACTGTTAGTATCTGGGAATCAGTACGGAAACATCAGGAGAGTAACAATACAGCTTGATAAACTCATGCATCTCCTGATGAGCAGAAGTTTTCTTTCAGGTTGATTCTCAGTTTCTATTTCTGTATGTTAAATAGTAGTGTAAAATTGAGGTGTATCTCGCTTTCCCCACCTTCCTTTGCTACCCCATTTTCCATTTCAAGATTAAATCTAATATTTTCTGTCTGAATATTATTTAAAAGAAAATCTGAGTGGTAAATACCTGTGGTGAAACATTTATCAATACCAAAATAATCAGATCAGAAAGTCTTTATAAAAATGTGGTGTGTCAACCAGACACAAAAATAATGATTATTACATTCTGTTATCTTATGACTCCCACCAAAATATCAGGTCATCGCAGAAGAGCGCATTTTCAGGACTGAGTCACTGACAATCATTTCTTAAAATGAGGCACAGTCAACAGAAAGTACTCTACTGTTGTGTGTTTTGTATGAAATTAGTCTGTGCAACCGCATGTTGTCCTTGAAAATGGTTCAGATTCTACCTAAGTAGTTTAAAACTTTCAAACTTATTATAAAATTATCTTGTGGACAGAGCATCCTGGACATTTAAAGACCACTAGTGACTTGCAGGCAAAAAAATAGCAGTGGCAGAACACTGACCCGTTCCTGATGAGGTCTGGATGCCCCTCAGTTACTTTAGAGATGTATTCAGAGAATCATAGAATGGCATAGGCTGGAAGGGACCTCAGAGATCATCTAATCCAACCTCCCTGTCATGGGCAGGGATGCCTCTCAACTAGACCAGGCTACTCAAGGCACCATCCCACCTGGTCTTGAACACCTCCAGGGAGGGGGCATCCACAACTTCTCTGGGCAATTTATTCCAAAGTCTTACCACCCCCGTACTGAAGAATTTCTTCCTAAAATCTAAATCTGTTCTCCTTCAACTTAAACCCATTTCCCCTTGTCCTATCAGTGGACACTCTTGTAAAAAGTCTCCCCAGCCTTCCTGTAAGTTCCCTTCAGGTATTGGAAGGCAGCTATTGGGTCCTCCCGAAGTCTTCTCTTTTCAAGGCTGAACAATCCCAGCTCCGCAACCTGTCCTCGTAGCAGAAGTGCTCCAGCCCCTGGATCATCTTTGTGGCCCTCCTCTGAACACACTCCAACAAATCTCTCTCTCTTATGGTGGGGACACCAGAACTGAACACATATTTGATTATGTTCTATGATATTAAAAACATTGTTTCACTATATGCTAGGTGGGATAGTTCAACAAGCTTAGTCGATATATTGGAATGATTTCCTTTAATTAATAATTGTTGTTTTGATGTCTTAGCAATCTGAACACCTGGAATCCCAGCACTGCTGTTAACGCATTTTCTGGTTATTTTAAGGCCTGGTCATTTTCTCAAGCTACCTACCAGTGCTTTTTGTTATTAACCCTGATAGATGTCTGCAAATATTAGGGAACCAGAAGAAGACTGCTGGGTGGTGAAGGCTGAGCCTGGTGGTAGTGTGCTCATTACGTTACTGTGATGCAAAAGGCTGGGTGGAACTCTTAGCTGTTCACTTCAGATATCCCAGTGTGGTGGTGTACTCCATTTTAAAGGGCTGTATTAAATACAGCAGTCTGGATATTACCTGGACTCAGACAAAACTTCTCATGAATTCTTTTATTAAAATTATTCATTTGAGATTTTAATGTAGGAGTGGTTTAAAGTCCTGGTTTTGTTGTGTTTCAAGAATCCCAAGACTTGTTTGATCAGTTTGCAATACAATGCTGTTCCTCCACCTCCCGGACCTAGCCTCTGAAAGCAGAGTTTTGAATCCCATTCCCAGTAAAAATAGAGGTTCATCAGGCCAAACTCTCTTGATTGGCACCGAGGGCAGCCCCTAAATTCAAATCCTGCCATGAGTCACTCTTTCTTTTTACTGGGAGCTGAGTATTTGTTACAGGAGGAGAAATACAATTCCAGTCAGTCTCTCATCTCCACAGAGTGAGTCCAGCTTTTGAAGTTTTTAAATTAGAAGATGCAACTTCAGGGAAAAAAAAAATGTACTGAGAAAATTTACCACTCTAATTCACAGCACAGAACTGTGATTAAGGCTCAGTAGGAATCCTGACATTGAAAGTCACCTGCTGTCACATTTACTCATGCAAACGGAGGTGTTGGTGAAGATTAAGCAAAAGTGGTATGTTGGACTTACTAATAAGGCAATTAGTAAACAAAAGGGCAATAGGACAACTCATATAAGTAAAAGAAGTGAGATTTGTCAGCTCGGATTTGTAACTCAGGTCATAAAATCAGTATGGTTATATTAGCATGATGCCCCATTAGGCTGGCTGGGAAGCAAAGTTCTCCTTAGGCCAATCTGATACCTTGTTATACCTTGTTCTGGTATTCCAGATAGCTTATTCCCTATTACTGCACCACCCATGCAGCAAACACGGAATTGTGCGAATTGACCAAATTCATTCAGAATTTCACATGTTTATGCATGGATTGATTCGAACCTTTTCTTTAAAATTTACATTCTTGGTTGCTAATCATAAAGTTTCAGCATTTTATCTTTTAGCATTTGCAAGAATTTTCTGCTGTACCTTTCCATCCCTTTTCCATTATAAGTGTCGCAGCAATGGAGTGCCACGTAACATAATTATAAAAATTTCCACTACATCAGTACCTCAATCGCTCTTTGGAAAGGGCATTACTTAGCTTCATTCGAAGATGACGGTATGGCAAAGCAGTAATGTTTTCATGTTTTAGAGTTTTGCTTTCCCTCTCCTGGTTACAAATACTGTATCTAAATGATGAGTTGAGAGAAGGATTTGTATGTAAATTAGGACAGAAAAAATAACAATTTTCAAAAGATGAGCTGCCTGCGTTTTGTCTTGCCACCACGCTGTATTAGGCATTTAGAAAGTTCAGCAAAAAGCTTAAGTTAGCAGTAAACACAGAAAATATTTTTTTAAATTACCCTACTGTGTTCAAATATGTGCTATTTTTTAGAGTGAATGTAACCAGAAATTACCCAAAATTTGAAAAACGATGAAGTTTCATTTACCACTTTACTGTGAATGATGGAAGCATTACTCTGTTGCTTGCAAGCCTTGGATGGCATGAATGAGAACTTTTGGAGTGATTACCTTGTCATTCAGCAGATGGCCTTCATTAATGGCAATTATATGAATTTACCAAGCAGCCCAAGCTTTATCTGAGAGAAGGCATTATTAAGCCTCTGTGCAATTACTGAGTCCCTACGACTTCCATGACTTCACTGCAGGAGATTTAAAACAGCTGCTGTTGTCCCTTTTTTTTAGCTGCCTAGAGCTAAATACATTGATTTCACAGATGTAGTCCCCCAGAATCTGGGACCAGATCAGATTGCTGGTGCTTTCTCCCATAGGTTTTGATTAAAGATCAATTTTCGGAGTCGGCTGATGGCTGTGTATCTACTCATATTTGTGCTTTGCTTGTGTAGTTGTGCTTCTCACAAAAGATAAATATTTTAGAACTGCAAACCTCCTGCAACGCATAGAATCAAAGCAGTGACATATCTTGTTGGATATCACATTTTATCTGGATTGCTGCACCATATTTACTAAAACTCTCTGGTCAGTGGTGCTCGGGTGATGTTCTTAGTTCCACACACGACTGCTGTTGCGTGTGCTGCAGAAGGTGACTCCAGTGGAACACGGGTGGTGCATCTCAGCATCTTTTTTGTTTTTCTCACATTATCATTTTAGTTTATTGTTACAGTGTCATACTTGATTGTGTAAAACTCTTAAGAATAAACAGACTAGCTTCTGCTGCAGTTCATCTCAAGCCTGCTTCTTCCTCTTGGGAGAAATCAGCAGCAAGGTGAACTACTGAGGAATATTTGTGCTGACAGGTTGTTGGAAGGCACTGCACCACTGTTTCTGCCTTGATGGAGCTTCAGTATCCCCTGCTTCTGCATAACTGATGTCACTGATGAGACTCGAGAAATGCTGCTTAATCTCTGGTTTTTAATTGTGCCTTCAGAAAAGAAAAGAAATTGTGAAACTGTTTTAAAACTCCATTTTAGCTACATTTTTTGTTGGTATTTAAAACAAGAAACATCAGCAGTTTCCTTCCTTCTGCTTGCCTTCTCAGCTCACTAGGAACACTTGAGATGAACTTGCGTGACGGGCTCAGGTTGTGTCGTGTTTCACCTAGGTGCTGATTTTGGCAAGGTTTTGCCAAATCTGTCTAAGTTTGACATATGGGTATTGCATACGACAACCCCAACAGCATATACTGACTTAACTGATGAAGTGGAGGGAATTAGCATTTATTAATGCTTAGCATATTTTTAACTCAAAAGTAACTGGTAGTAAGATCTAAGAGAGAGTTTAAAATTATAAGCTACGAATTCCAAGTGATCTTATGGGAATTAACTAATCACACATGTTGCTATTTCTTTTGATCCAGTATATTGCAGTAGAAGCAGCAAAATAGGACAGTATTTTGCTAAGGTTTAGTGATTGCAAAGCATACAGCTTCTGAGACACCTGTAACATTGTCTTCAAAGACACCAGATTGTAGTTGCCATTGACTTGGAGCAGAGTATAGAACATTGTGTAAGGGGCATTAAATAAACTAAATGACTCAATCATATTTTTACTGTTCCTTATACAAGTAATTTTTATTTGCAAATAAAAGTCTGTTTTTCATTATTCTTCAGAGGGTGCCAAGCAACTTCCTCTTGACTTTACAGTGTCAGAGTGATGTTTCCAGACAGAATCGACATTGGAGGGAAGAACAGGGGGCACACAGGGGTCTTGTGTGTCCTAACAGCAACACCAGGACTGTTTCAACTGACTCATGCAATATGTGCAGAGGATGTGACAGCATGCGTTTCCTGGTACATCTGCTATGTTCTTCTGCTCGCACAGAAGGGAGGAAAGAGATTCTGGCCCCAGCCTGTAACCCCTGTTGGTTTTTTTCTTGGACAGGCGCAGTTTCATATGGCAAGAGCTCAGGGACCAAAACCTGGTTCAGCCTTCAGACAGCAACACAGATACTGTTAGAGCAGAGTGCACACTACTCTCTTCCACACAAAAAAAAAAAAGAAAAATGCTGGAGCAAGTAATATTTTGGCATTTTAACTGGAGCCTCTATGAAGTATTCCACCATAAATTTAAATATTATACCCTTACAGTGATTATACTTCATTTATTTTTAAAAATGTTTCGGGCCTGTGCTGTTTTTTTCCTACTGCCCAAGGACAGCTTAATAATGCATCAAGATTCAGATCAGTTTTTTCACTTTGGTAAAACTGACCTAGTTTCCTCCATAACCCCCACCCTCCCCAAAGAAGGAAACTTTTAAATAAAATATCCTCTATGAAAATGTAAAAGCCAAACATCCCTAATATTTCTTCTAAATGTTCTGAAATTAAAACTGTCTCATCTCCTCAGGTTGTTAAACAAGACTGAGTTTCATTTACAGATTTGAGCTTTTTAATGGGTTAGCATCCCTACTGAATGTGGCAACATTCATGCTGTTACTTCATGGAAAGGAATTCTTACAATTGTGAAAACGATATGGATGGTTCATTTTGAAAACAGAATCCAATAGTTTTCCTGATGGAAACATGTAACTGCTCACAGGCTAATGAAACTTATCATGTAAAAATTTTCAGAATGCCAGCAACCTTGAATGACCACATTCTGTCAGATATAAATAGCTCATTAATACAGACTAGTTGTCAAAGCAGTTTTTTCTATGAGTTGCTCAAATTCAGTAGCCGCAGGAAATAACTTATGTAATAAAGACTTTTTGGTACTTCCAGCAAGCCCTATAATATATCACATGCCTTCCTCTCAAAGGTACTTTTCAACCTCTTCAACTTCACCGTACTCACAGGCATCCATCCACTTGTTCTTTTGACGTTGACAAAAGACGTTTTGGCAGCTTGCTCTGAGAGACAGAAGGAAGATGATGTACAGTATACACTGTGAACATGGGTGTGAGATTGCCTAATTCTACTTCTGTTGGGATTAATCAAACCCATAACAAAATGGGCCTGTGTGATTCATTTGCTCAAACAATCTAATTTAAGAAGAATCTAAGTTTATCGTAACCTTCAAGTTTCAGTGTGTGTAGGTGTCATCCATGGTGTTCTTCCGCAGCCAGTGGTTTTCTGAGGTTGTCAATGTCCTCCGCAAGGACTGTGATTTAGAAAGACAGTCTTGTCAAGTTCTCTTCAGTCATCTAGAATAGTCCCTTCCCCATTTTTTAAATAACTACTACCAAAGATAAAACTATTAACACAATGAGAAATGATATTAACAATTTTTTTTTTTAGTCAACTTGATAGATAGAAGAGAGAATTATCCTGCTTTCAGCTTCCCGGTGGAACTACTGTCTTCTGGCTACAGTGTGTGACCATGTTTAGTACAGTATCTTATCTAGAAGCTGTAGCTGTGGTGGAGAAAATATGCTTTTATGACGTATCCGTGCTTTCCTGAGCATGCTTATCACATGAGACAATTTTAAAAAGCAGACAGTCACAAAACCAGAAATCCTACTTGATATTCAAGAGATGCAAAGCTAAATATAAACACACCATCATTAGAGATTTTCCATTTTCATTGAGCTATGAATGGTTTATGGATGAATAGAAGTGCTCCACTACATTGGTTTTGAACTTGAGTAAGGTTACAGAGGTAAAAAATCATTATGAAAATGAAGGGTGGTCTCATAAGCTGCATACCTCCACACTACTTATGTACTTTTTTGGTTGTGTTTGACTTGTTTTCTTTCTTTTATGTGCTCGTCTGTTCAGGCATCATCTTAAATGAGTAATGAGATGGGTTTGTAGGTTTTTTTGTAGAAAAGGAAATTCTGTTTGTAATCTCAACAAGCCTATCATAAAGGGCATAGAAATTCAAAATGAGACAAAGACTTACAAATACTTCGAGTGGAGAAGAAGGAAAGATTACCAAAAGAGATTAAAAAGACCAAATTACATCCAACAGTTATAAATTGAATTTGGATACATTTAGAAATAATTCATTTTTAATAGAAATTATGTTAACCAGTTGACCAATTTCCTAAACAAGTTGGAGGCTTGAAATTCACAAACTTTTCTAAAGACTCTGTAGTCCTAGCAAAAATGATGATTGGTGCAGAAATTAGCTGATGAGGTTCCGTGTTTTATGGTGTACAAGAGGTTAAGGGTGACCAGAGTCCCTCCTGATCTTTGTAGCAGTTAAAATGTCCTTGCCCCCTGATGTGATAGAAGTATGATCTGAATCGAGTGCTGAAGAACAGCTCTGGGTTAGTCTGTCCAGGCATACAAGCGACTGCATTCCCCTCCACAGACATAAATTAAGAATGGAAAATACAGGCAAGAGGTTGTGGGGAAGGAAAAAATGCCAAACCAAATGTGAAGAGGTAAAAATGATGAAAACAAAGTAGAGTGGAAAAAAAGACACAACTGTTTTGTGCTGCAGGTGGAAGTTTGCCATCAGAAACAAGGCATTCACAGGCACCTCAGCAGAGGTCAGCAGCTCTCCAGTGCACCTCGGCACTGTAACTTCTCCCTGTCACAAGAGCAGGCATCTTCCTGCCCCAAGGACCAGCCCAGGCACACCAGATGAGGTGGTATATAGGTCTCACCTCTTAGGTCAGAAGGAGGCTGAAGGTCTCAGAATCAGCTGCAGATTTGGGAAGAGGGGAAGAGAGAGGCCAGCAGCTGTGCTGAATAAAGCACATACACACAGACATGAGCTCTTCTCACCATGGTAAAAGACTGATTGAGATATTCCTTTCAACTTGACACCTTAGAAGGGAGAAATATGTACTTCATCCTTTCCAACATGTGAAGCCAATTAGGAAGACAGGGATTCAGCGTAGCTGATGGCAGAAGCATCATACTGAGGTGTAAGTAAATAATGATTTCTCTTTTATAGCTTAGCCTCAGTTCTGCAAGGATGCAAACGTGTATACTGTTCCATTGGCATGACTACCTAAATGCAATGAAATCAATTATATCTTGCTTGCATTGATTATTCTCACGCTAACTCTCCGCTCTGTGCTGTCTGTCAGGCTCCCATCTTCCCTTCCTTAAAAGACTTCTTCTAAAAATAGATGTACAATTCTCTTCTAGATGGAAGCAATAAAAAATATGGCAGACAAACTAAAGAAAATAAACGCAGATGATGCTGATGTATTTGCTAAACATGGTTATCAGTCTCTTTGCAGGTTGCTTCTTCATTCCACCCTTTAACCTGCTTCCTTATGGCACTTACTTTGGTTGTGACTTCTTGAAGGAAGAGGTTTATGTCTTCTATATATTATCATACTGCAGGAAATGCAACCTATTGCTGCTTCTTACATATGTCATCTCATGTGCTAAGAACCCCCTAACATTTTTTAAAAGGTTATTTCCTCACTTATAAATCTCAACAAAATTTATGCAGGCCCACTGCTTCCTTCACAAGTCTAAATTGCAATGTGCTCTGTCTTGCGTTTCGTTTGTGGGTTTTTTTGAACACTTGTCCATTGCTGCAAAATGATTTCTGTTTCACATCTCTTCCCTTCTGATGTTTAGACTGGGTTGTCCTAACGTCTGTTGAGCATTGTTATTGTAGGTACAGTTACACTTAGAATTACGTAACATTTCATCAGGGGAGGAAGTATAGAATATCTCTTACAGAAGTTAATGGAACAAAATCTGTTTAATTAAATTGTGACTTTGAGAATTCAGCAGAAAAGATGCTGCATCATTCAGGTTGCAAACAGAATGCTGCTTCTAGCCACCTTTATAAAATAGGCTGCTAAGTGAACTGTTATTTGTGGACCTCCTCCTAAAGCTTCGCATTGACTTAAATAGGCCAGCCCAGTATGTGCTGGTTTGTTATGAGTCCGTATGGAGTAATTTTTGTGAAGAAGCTAGCTCCTAAAGTACCTGTAAGGCAGTCCCCCTTTCTGTGCTTCAGTAATGCTAAACCAGCTGCTTTACCTCCCAGCTGAATGCGTGGGGATGAGGACCATCATAACAGTAATACCTCCTGCATCTGACTCACTACAGCTCCTGCTGGGAGAAGTAATAAAATAAAATTTCTCTGTGCCAGCAAGACCTGCCACAGCACAAGGAGAATTCACTTCCAAGTTCAGATTATCTATCTAATTTTCCTCCCTCACTCTTTTTTTATTTTTGAGTACTGTGGGAGAATAAGTTTAGATTATGGCATATGAGGAGACCACCTGCTGTGGTGGGTTGACCTTGGCTGGACACTAGGTGCCTACCATGCTGCTTTATCACTCCTCTCCTCAGCAGGACGTGGGGAGAAAATAAGATGGAAAAACTCATGGGTCAAGAAAGGTGATTTATAAACCAAAAGCAAAGGCTAGTGGGTGCAGAGGAACAGGACGTGGGGGAGAAAATAAGATGGAAAAAAACTCATGGGTCAAGATAAAGGTGATTTAATAAACCAAAAGCAAAGGCTATGTGTGGGTGCAGAGGAAAACAAAAGATTTATTCTGTACTTCCCATCAGCAGACAATGTCCAGCACTTCCCACGAAGCAGAGCTTCAGTATGCGTAGCGGTTGCTCCAGAAGACAAATGGTGTAAATAACGAGTGCTCCCCCTTCCTCCTCTTTTCTCATGGCTTTTACTGCTGAGCAGATGTCATATGGTATGGAATATCCCTTTGGTCAGTTTGGGTCAGCTGTCGTAGCTATGTCCCCTCCCAAGATCTTGCTCACCCCTAGCCAAGTGTAGGTGGTGGGGGACTGTCGGAGAGAGTGGCCTTGATGCTGTGTGAGCAGTACTCATCAGTAGCCAAAACACTGGTGTGTTATCACCACCTTTCTAGCCACTGATACAAAGCGCAGCACTATGAGGGCTGTTATGGGGAAAATTAACTCCATCTCAGCCAGACACAATACACCTGCAGAAGCTGAAAAAGTCTGAGATCTATATTCATGCTTTCAGGAGTATTTCTTGATGGGAGTGTTGTATTTTCTGCACCACAGGAGACAGAAAAAAAAAAAAAAAAGCCGAGTACATCTAGCTCTACAGCACAAATGAGAGCTGTGTGAACAAACCCCTGTCTGCAGCATGCTTATACCCGATGAATGTTCAGCGTACAGACACTGACAATCTTGGTAGAAATCGCTGTGGGGGGAAATTATCTGAAACATTACCATTTACCTTACAGCTGTAGCTTTGTGTCTTGAAACATTAACGTTCACCTATAATTGAATCTCTATTATTAATGAATTGTGGAAACTCTTTTCCCTAGGCACTAGACCATCAGAGTGTGTATGGAGTCTGTCAGCAAATAATATAACTAAACATCCATGTAGTCTTTTAGATGTTCTGAAAATAAATAACTGTACATACAGAAATAGATAAGCAGCTCTTTTTCGAATTGGTAACATGAAGTAGTTGTCTAGATACTGTTCTGGGCAACTGGTGGCCCTGCTTGAGCAGGGAGGTTGGACAAGATGCCGCCCAGAGGTCCCTGCCAACCTCAACCAGTCTGTGATTCAGTGATATGTTAATTGTCTGTCTTCAACTCATTCGTATTACACAATGATGTCTTTTGGAGTGATTCATCTATCATGGCCAACAAAGGTCACTGTTTTAAAAGACTTCTTTAGTAAATATCCTAAAGGAGCTTTTCAAATACTTATAATTAAATTCTGCACCTTTACCTTCTTCTGTACTGAGTGATAGTTTGTCCAAATAAGGAAATATGCAGAAGATCTTAAGGACATCTTAAGGATGGCATTGTTAGATTCAGGAGAATTGCTGTATGTCAAAATGTAATCAGATGTACAGGTAATCATAGGCACTGAAAGGAAAGATTTTATGAAACTATTTCAGTTACTTGTCATGTACAATGGATTGAAGAAAAAGCTGAATTCCATGCCAGGAGGATTTAAATACCACCTTATTTAGTTAGAGAACAAAGAGCATTTTCAGTTTAACTGTTGTGTGTAAATAAAAGAGGCAGCAGAATGGATTTGTTGTGCACAAATCATGGCTAAGGTGGCACTGAGAACAGCATAGATAAAGGAGTTAGTGTGACTACTGGCAAACAATGATTATTTATGGACTTCAGCGTGCTTTTGTGCGTTGCTGGAATGAGCAATGATTAGATCTGAACCCTACAAAAAGTTTAAGGGACTTGATGGAACAGGTACAGTTAATCTGTGGTTGTGAAACTGACTTAGAAATAAGAAAGTCACGTAGGTGTATGCTTTATCCTTCTTAAACTCAAATTACATTAAACATTATGTAACAGTCAAATAGGAGAATTAGATACAAATATCTCAAGCTGATATTCAAGACCAGTCACATCTGATATTTTTAGAGAGTGAGGTTTGATATGCAAGACTTTTCCTAAGAACTGTGCTATAGATATTGTGATCACTGATAACTGCTGAACACCCTGTTAAATCCATTATCATTGAGAACTGACAAATGAACACAAGGATTGTATGACATTGTTGATCACATTTTTCACAAGCTTTTGAGTCGGGGATTTT
This sequence comes from Tauraco erythrolophus, assembly GCF_009769465.1. Taxonomy (NCBI): domain Eukaryota; kingdom Metazoa; phylum Chordata; class Aves; order Musophagiformes; family Musophagidae; genus Tauraco; species Tauraco erythrolophus. Next base: position 46,835,846 of record NC_141468.1, on the reverse strand, counting down.
TTTTAACACATTAGTTTAATGACACACCAGTGATTTATTCGTTCACTGGCAGACAAATCAGTTACCAGGGTGCTCGATGTTATGAGGCCTACCAGCTACATACTGGTAGGATCCAGACAATTTGGCATTACATGACATCAAATATAACTGATAATCATGTGAATGTATCATTATCAGCTCACCTTTGTGATACTCTACCTTAATAATGAGTATTTTTAAAGAACTTCTAAGCAAACGTTTTTATGTCTGAAAGATTGCGACCTATTTTTGAAACAATTTAATGTGATAATAGTTCAATAATCAAATATATGTGTTTAGACATTATAGCAAACCACAGCATTTATAGTTGTGTAAGCAAAAACAATAGAACAATCAGCTCTCATGCATTAAGATGAAGGGGAACCTGAAGATATTGAGAAAACACGGCGTTATCAGTGGTTCAACAGAGTATGGGTTTTGTAGTAACAAGTGTTAATGATTCATTACTGCAATTACCCAGTATTTTTCTTGCATAATGTAGTGGTTGTTCTTATATAATATCCTCCAACATAATAACAAAATAAACGTTGAAATGATCTGTGCAGGATAACACTGAGTATGTAGTTTCGACTCATTTTTATGATGGCATCATCCAGTACAAACATATACAACAAACCAGAGATCCTTTAGAAGCCATATAAGAGCTTTCTTTTCCCATATTTTTAAAATTAAGGGCAAAATTGTGGCCTCTTTTTGGCCACTTTTTGGCCTTGTCTGAGTTTTCTTCATAGGCCTCGGTTTTTCTGAATGAAGTCCTGGAAGGTCTTATGTGCTGACAATATGCAAGACAAATAATCTTTTGCTGTGTTTTAAAAATGTTTGGCATATTTTAGATCTCTAAAACAGATTGCATTTTTTATCTCCTTTCCTTTTTTGCCCTTCCCTTGCCGATCCCTCTAAAAAGGTTTGGGGATCAGGTCATCCCCAACATTTTGCTACTCGAGAGTGTTTGGTTATCACTATATCTGTCCACTGAGATCAGAAATGAGCCACACGTCTTAATCCCTTTAGATGTTTGTAGCAACATGTTTGTTAGTGTGTAGGTTTTATAATAACAGGCTCAGTGGGGACAGAGACATCTTCATGATAACTGCGTAACGAGTTGTCAGGACAGGGGGATGGGAAGTTTTGCCTATCAATGGGACAAGCCGTTGTTTATAGGTCAATTAAGTACAGGATCTGACACCTGTCTTGCCAAAGTAACATTTACGTTACCAAAGAGGGAAGTTTTGGCACCCCTGCTGAAGTATCACCAGATCAGTGAAAGGTAAATATATTTTGGAAAATATGATTGAATCTGCACTCCTCAAGGACCCTAAGAAAGAGATTGCTGTAAAAGCTAACATAACTTTACCAGCAAAGGTTCTCTCTGAGGAATGCAACCTGAGACATAAAGCACATGAAAAGACAAAATTCCTGATGAAGCAGATCAAGAAAATGCCCAGAGTAAATCAGTGACATGTAGGAACATTTTTTTTAGGTTTAGTGGTTTTATAAGAAAATTAAATAAAATGTTTTGTTTGTTTACATTCATCTTAGTCTTTCAAAAACATTTCCATATGTTATATATAAATATTTTTATTTTTTAAGTTTGCTTTCAAAATAACTGGCTAGCATCATGGCATTTTTTGATATTTTTCATCTAAGAATGTGACAAATCTAGAGAATAAAGGCAGTATGAGAGAACCTTTTCCTTTCTCCTTACTGAAAATGTTTAAAAGGGAGAGTTAAGGACCAGAGAAAGTGGGCCAAGAGTGTATACCTGAAAAAAAAAACAACTGACAGAAATTGTACATACTGGCAATGTTGATTTTATGCCATTTCTGTGAATGTACAATTCCTTTCTAAAGGATGATCTTACCCATTGTCCACATCTGACGTACCAGACTGCTAGCCCTTTTCCCCATTCTCCAAAATTTAATTTTCGCTTCCATTCTTCAACATCTGTATGCTGAGCAATTTACATAATTTTTTAACATCAGTCCCCTAAGTCTTTAGTTTATATGAAAGTTCAGAGAATAAAGAAGCTCTTGTTGGAGGCTAAGACACCACTCAGATCAGTTCAGATCATTTGCATTCAAGTCGTTTGCCTGGAGACATGATTTTTTGATAACATAGTACCTACTGTCCTGGTTTAGGGAAATGATGTGCTAGAGATGGGAAGGGAATTCTGTTGGAAGATGTACAGTAAGATGGCCAGGTGTCATGAGAAGTACAGGTTGAAGTTCTCTGTAAACCTAAGCGTGTATAAGTTTAGCAGACACTTGACTATGTGACTGCATGAATACAGCATTAATGAGACGTAGTCTTATGAGAGAAAGAGACTGTCCTGTCTGGGTTAATATAAAGTCCTTGTTTTGCTTCTATAATTAATTTCATTTTATTTTCATGAACATTTTAGGTATATCAATACATGCATGAAACCATAACTGTTAATGGCTGCCCCGAATTCCGAGCCAGGGCCACTGCAAAGGTAGGATACGTGCAACTGTTGAAATACGTGTTGCCAAAGTGACCTAGTAATTGACTGTGCGCGTGTGTGTTTCAGGTATTCGTGTGTACACTGTAAGAAAATTTAGACATCAGTGGCAGCCCAGAGTCTAGAACCAGTGCTACTTCCCAGGTAACAATCATAATGGAAAATTTCAACCTTTATGCTGCTTCTGTAGCTTAAGAAAAGAGAATGATTTTATGGAAATTGATGCTTTTTGATAAGTTGCTTTGCAAAAGCAAATCTACTGGTTCATTCTGTAGAAGTCTGCCTGCAACAATCAATATTTTAATGGACTATTTTCCCATACAGCTCATCCAGAGAGGGGACAATGATTTGAGAGATAGAAAGTAAACAGTCAAAATTCCACGTTATCTAATGAGAACTGTAGGTACTAAGTAAGTGGTAAGGATGAACAGTGACAAAAATGGCCTGATCTAGAGACTCCACAGCCAAATGCAAGCCCGTGTTTTTCTGATGCATTACCTGTTTTAATAAAACATATTGTCTCTTTGTCCGTGTGGACCTGCCTTTCTCATATCCTTTGACCATGATAAATACATTACTGCTACTAATAAAATGATAATTTTCTACGGGAATTCACATAACTATGAAAGAACCCATTCCATGTGCCAGTATGAAATATGCTCTGTATTTTCATAACATGCACAAGGATGGATGCTTCCAAACAGAGAGATCTACCATGGCTTTCTTTTTCCCATTATCATTTTGTACTCAACACTATCTTCTGGATGATTTAGCAGGTACTATGCAAAACAGGCAAACCTGCAAAAGCCATAAATATTTTTTAGAGATATTTCTTTATGGTGCCACTCCTGTGAAGTTAGTGACAAAACTCCCTGAAACCTTAGTAGAACTAAGATCTTACCATTATGTATTTGTGTTAAGAGATTTTCATTTAAAGTTGTATCAGAAGATGAAAGTGTTACAAATTATTTCTACAGTGTTTTAGAGATGCAAGCTGGATAGTAGCCAGCAAATAACCTAATATGCACTAAATTGCAGTGTATTTTCCTTAATAAGTAGAAAATTCCTTTCTGTAGGTTGTTCTTCTGATTTCCACCACCTTCTAATTGAAACTTAATGAACAATGTAAATTTGTAAGATCTGTTACTATATAGAGAAGTGTCTATATGAGATCCTGATTTGTCTACAATGCAGGTAAACATAGAAATTATTGCTGTGTTGTATAGTAAATGGGGAGGAATCCAATTAGTGTTTGCCATTCTCATTTCTTATTCATATAGAACAGCAGGGTTACAAAGCAATGTTTCAATATCGCAATATTTCCTGGTTATTTCTGGGCTGTCTGCATTGCATTCTCCTAGTGCATTCATGTCTGACATAAAACGTATGCATGATGACAAGGTCTGCATGTGCAAAAACATTAACTGAGAATGGTCCATTACGTCACATCATCCACTAGCTTCTATTAAGCATAAGCGTTATTAGGGTGCTCAAAAACATTAGCGTGTTGCAGAATTGTTTGGACTACAAACAAAAGGATAAAATATTTTCTGAATGTTTATTTAATGATTTACTAAGATCTATAAGTAGGAAAATACTTCCAGTGAAAAATGAAGTATAAGATGTAATATTTTTCTGCATGCAAGCTTTACAGTTTGTTACGTGTGGTTTTTTTGGTAGAGTAAGATTAACAATCTAGGATTTTTCTAGTTGATTTATAAATCCATCGTTTTAAGATTTAATTTTTCAATAAAATTTTTGATCTAATTATGTTATAAAAACTCATATTCCTGTTCCAGGAGTTAGTTTGCAAGATTTCATAAAGATTAGAAATTAAATTTTTTGAATGTCCTTTTAGGAATTTTTTTCTGTGCCCAAGGAATAAAATAAATAATTCCATACCTCTGAAAGCAGAGCAGAGACTTAACAATTCAGTTCATCCACTTTATTTCAACTAGGAACACAGTAGAGATCACGTTATCTTATCCCACAGTAATAGATTTTCTCCCTGTGAACAGGCAAAGAAGAAATGCACTAGTCATCATAAGCGTTCACCACCATGCAGTCAGGCTTCCCAGTGCCTACTTCTGGCTCTGCTGCTAACTTTCTGCGTTATCTTTGACACATCACCTGAACTCTCTATTCCTCTGCTTACTGCTTTATTTCAAAAGCATTGGCATGGAACTTGATATTTTTAAAATGCTTTCAGATAACCAGAAAAAGTCAGAGTAAGATACTGAAATGTTTTCACAGGAATGAATTCTTCCTGCAAATGAACAAGAGTGCGTATCACTGTTCTCTCTACATAGCCAAATCACTCTTTTTTTTTTCTTCCAGGCAACAGTTGCTGCTTTTGCTGCAAGCGAAGGCCATTCACACCCGCGAGTGGTGGAGCTGCCAAAGACTGATGAAGGCCTGGGCTTTAATGTCATGGGAGGAAAGGAACAAAATTCACCTATTTATATTTCTCGCATCATTCCTGGAGGAGTGGCAGAAAGGCATGGAGGGCTCAAACGGGGCGACCAGCTGCTTTCAGTTAATGGAGTGGTATGTGGAAATTTGATAGAGCTTTCATTTTCATCTGGATTTTCATTTTTCACAGCCGTTCTAATGCTGTGGTTTAAAATGCAGCCACATGAAACAAAAAGAATTACCTCTGTGAGAGACTTTCACTGTGCATTTGTGGTGCAGTGAGGCAAAGCTGCATTGACAACTTTGTGCCACTACAATTTCTGTTGTAATGAAGGGTTCTTGAAGAGCTTCATTTCAAATCCACACCACGTGCTTAATTTCCAGGGAAGCTATGTCTTTCTTAATTGATAACTCTGCAAATTCCTTTTGCAGTAAAAGCATAATAACAGACTTTGTCATAGCCACTGAGGCACAAAGCCTTTTCCAAACACGGTGATGCCTCAGTGGCACTTGGGTAGTCTTGTGACCCTCAGAGCCTTTGAACACATAAAATCGAAAGACATTTGGTAAGCACATTTGGTGCTGATTTGCAATGGAAGGTACATTCCAGATTTCTTCCAGTGGCATTCATCTAGCTATGATATCTTTGTCAGAGAAATCAGCTGTTCAAATGTACACACACAGGGAACGTGTATGCTCAGTAAAAAGGTACAATTTTTACATAGTCGTTTTTCATCTAAGTCAATACTTCAGAGTGAAATGTTTTACAGTAGTTTCACTGTGAATGTCAATATGGTGGCAAAAATAAAAGGGCTGTTGGAATAGAAAGGAAAAATAAGGCTCTGACTACATGATATGGGTCAAATTCTGCCTTTCATTGTGCTTTTTGTTCCATTTTACAAGGGAATGCAAAGTACTGAAAAGGTACTTGTTCATATAACCCTACACTTCTCTTAATGAAAACATAATCCTTTTTCATGCAAAACCTCCATCTAAACCTCATATTTAAATGCATCAAAGGCACGTAGGAGCAATTCCTCCTAGCAAAGAATCTAGTCATAAATATAAGACTTTCCAACTTAAATTTCTTCTTTGTTGCAAGCCCATAAAGAATGAAAAAAATACTGGGTTTTACATGCTTTCATGTTGTCATCTGTTTCTCTCAACTATAGCTGTTCCCTTAAACGCTTCAGACAGACTTTTTCCAGTTCCTCTATCAACCATCCTGTTCTCAAAAGAGAAGTAATAGGTCTGGAAGCTTGCATGCCCCAGTATACAATGAGAAAGAAAAGATACAAAACAAAAAAAGAAAACCCACTGAAAAGATTACTTGGTCTCAGGGAAAAAGAAATCAACTGAACACTTAATAAAGTAAATTGCCTGAACTTCACTGATTGGAAGTAGATCAAATGATTCTGTTGTTGTGCAGAATTTCTTTCAAAGGATGAATAAAAATACAGGTAAAAAGAGTTCATGGAGCTGTTGGAGCGGGTCCAGAGGAGGGTTAGAAGACGATCCGAAGGCTGGAGCACCTCTCCTATGAAGACAGTTGGGGCTGTTTAGCCTAGAGAAGAGAAGTCTGGAGAAGTCTTCCAGTACCTAAAGGGGGCCTACAAGAAAGCTGGAGAGGGACTTTTTATAAAGATATGTAGTGATAGGACAAGGGGCAATGGCTTTAAACTGAAAGAGAGGAGATTTCCATTAGATGTAAGGAAGAAATTGTATGTAGGCACACAAGAAAGTTGATTCAGAGATGCAACAGAAATATTTTTGTGTTCAGAGTCTAAACAACAGAATTTGAAGTTTAAATTGCAGTTGCATACTTGAAATAATGCCTATGAGCAACAGTTCATAAACCAATCTTGGACTGAATTAAGGCCGTACAATATAATTTGTAAAAAAGGCAAAAATTATAGAAGTGGTAATTTGTTTTCAGGCAGCTTGAAACAGGAGGAAAAAGGTCTAAATTTAACATTGTTCACTGGGACTAGTTCACTCTGTGCTTCTCTTAATTTAGCTGGAGAAAAGCAAATAATATACAGTATGTACAATACAACAGACGGCTCAGCAGTGGAACATGAAATGAAAATGAAATATCTGTAACTTGTTTTTCCTCAGAAGTTGGTGATTATCCAACTTCATAATTATCAACATAAAATTAGAGCTATGTGTTCAGAATCCAGATTGGTATCCCAGCGTGACTGGGATGACTGTTCCTTGAGCTGTTTCACCGGATGTTAAAAAAAGTGTTTTCTCATTATGCTGGGGATTTTGTTACATACTTTTATCCCATATCCCCTAAAAGTAAAGGAAATTGAAAGCAATAAGCCCTGCAGATGGCTCAGCAAAGAAACTTGCTGGTGGCTGTTCATATCTGGCAAAGACTCTGCATTTGTCAGACACCTGGTGTGAGTCAGATACAGAAGGGGATGCAAAATAGGTTTATAATGGCTAATTTGTCACCCAAGCATTTGTTTACAAATATCTAATAGAAATATTCTCCTCAGTTTCTCAACTTATGGAGTAACAGTCAGATTCTCTTTTTTGTCAAGAGAGTGGGATTTTTTTCTATTTATGACAAGTCTGTGAACCTGGATGCAGGAATGGTTGTTGTTTCCCCACGCCATATCCACAGTTCTTTCAGCTGGTCTTGTCTGTACAGTATTTTACATCCTTCTTTTTGATGCAGTCTGCCGCTGCAATAATGGAAACAAAGGTGAAAGTATATACAGATATATGTAATAAAAAATTACATATTAAATAAAGATGTACATTCCAAAACAAATTTATTAAATCCCATGTTTGGTTGGTGGTTCTAAAGTAACATGAGTGTCAGATCCTCGCAACGTCCCCAACCAGCATAATCCAGTCAGCAAAATCCCTTGTACAGGCATGACCGATAACCTGGTTATCAGCCATCCTTCACCACCACAGCCTCAGAGGTTTGCAGAGACAGAAGAATTCAAACAGCAAACCAGCTTCCTTTGCTGGTACAAGCTCTTCTCCCTACTCCAAGGGGCTCTGCTATTTCAGTTGTGCAGCTGCCGCTGTGCAGGTGAAGCATTCGTAATGCCTTGAAAATATGAGCACCAGCAGCAGTGAAGACGTTAAGAGCAAGTATAGCAATCATATTAACAGCAGCTGAAGACTGTAGTTGTTAAGACCTGAGTTAAGCACATTTGGAGAGTAGGATTCATATTTAGCAGCACTATCTTTTACTCTGCCTTTGTTATTTTCCCCTCTTTGGTTATGGTTCAGAGCTTTAGGCTTAATTCTGTATCATTACTATTCAAGTCAATGAGAGTTTTCCATTGACCTGGATAGCAACAAAGTCAAACCCTTCGTTTCTAATTAGAAGATACTGGCTGTAAACTGGAAGAACAAGGCCGGAGGCAAATGGGAAAGAAAACAGGCGAATCCAATGCAGTTTACTACATTGTATGAAGTATTGAAGTATGCCATCTTGTTATTCCCCTACAGAACAGATACAGTCACGATTGCTTATTGGTGTCAGTTAGAACCATCCAACTTTCAGAAAGGAAATTAATATTTTAGCTACTTCATGCAGCTTGGGAGCTTACAATTGTTATTCATAGCCTGTTCTAAGTTCATAGTGTTGCCCAGCAAAACCAATCCCAACAACACTGAATACACTATCGTTTCCTCTGAATGTGCGTGCCCCGTCATACTGACCACAATTCACAAGCAAAAAATGAAATATAAAGGAATGCCAAATTTTATACAGTTCCTCTTAAGGCGAGAACCATGTTTACAAAAGCCAGTAACAAAGTCAGTCACAAAGCAACGAGTTAGATACCAAGTATTTGTAAGGAAACTCTTTTTTCCTCAAATTACTTTCGGGTAGCAGTGCTTGTTCAGCAGATTTATCCCAATCACAATTTCTAACAAATCCAGTGGTCACCGATCATGAATTTTCTTGAATACCTTTGAATAGGAGGCCTACTGGTGGAATTTCATGAACATACAGTTCAAAAACATTTATTTTGACAATCAAGTGTATATTTACTTCAAGGTATTCTGTTTCTGGTAATCATTTCAGCACCTGTAATGACATTCATTATTTCTCTGAGTTGCATTAATATTTTGAAAGCATCTTAACATTTCTGTAGAAACTCTTGAGTCCAGTCAGTTGACTCAGACATTAAATAATTGTTTTTATTAATATGTTGAAGGATATTTAACAGGAGGAGGAAGATAAATAGTAAGACAAGAAGCTTGAATTGTGTTGTTTATATTATTTATGTAGAAGTGTATTGTGTCTGCTTTTTTAAACTTTTGAATCATTATTTCTAGCTCACAGTGTGCCGCAGCAGAAGTGATTCTTATTCACTGTTCTTGCACAATGCTACTCAGTCAAATAAGAGAGATTAAAATAGAAAGAATTTTCTTCTGACGGTTGCTATAACAATGCTAAGTTATTCTTTTAGCATGAATTGAACTTCAAATATTTTGAATGCTGCTGTTTCTCTTCAGAAGCCCGTGGGTATAGTTTCATTTTAAATTGCATGGTATACATAAGAGTTTTAAAACACAGCATGTAGTAAAACTTTGATTTATTTCATGTGGGAAGAAAATTACTTATTTTTAAGTGGCCTAAAATCCATGTGAAGTTCTCAGTTGTACAGGTTCTTTTTTTCTGTTTTGTTTGTTGGAATGTATCCTACAACAATGTTCTGTTTTACTTTTGTTTGTTGGAATGTATCCTACAACACACATGAGCAATAATACACCACTAGAAAATTTCTTCCTTTCTCTTAAGGTGTGGAATAATTCACATGCCTGAAAAGCACTCCAGTCAGTCCACTTAATAGTAGAAATTAAATACTCTTTCCACAGCTGAGTCACCTCCCCCTTTTGGAAATTTACTGTCTCAGACAATGTTAGCATAGAAATTAGAGCTTGAGCCCCTTTGGGAATAATTTTGATTTCACGGCAGATATCATCTTACTATAAAACATTTTCCAGAAAGGGAGGGAAAACATGTATTCCTTCAGCAAGAACTTGTAATGTTTCAGTTGTTAAGTGTTTGATTGCTTACAACTAACCAGATAAAGACTAGTTTATTTCCAATAAAGAACCCATATCACATAAACGTTAAAGCTGTGAGCAGTGCCATTAGCTCTGGGCGCACTCCTCCGCCTGTGCCTCAGCGACTGCTTAATCGCCACGTCGTTCCCTGCGGGATCCAAACAGGGACAGGGCGTAAGAAAGGAATTGCCGTTGCAAACTTGCAATCTCTTCATTTCTTACCAACGTTTAAATAGGATTTTATTTTTGTACCTTGCAAACAGTTTGTTTCGGATTTGCTGCGAGGTTTGAAAGTTTTTTAACATTATTTTTGTTTGCATAAAGCTTGTTCAGTGTTTCCCCTCCTTTTCACGCAGACCAGAAATTAGGTTTGTAATGCAATCTAAACCAGATTTGGGTTATTTAAAAGATGAAAACAAACACATTCCCAGCAGTGCATAAATCTTACTGAACTCAACACTTTATGGTCTCTTGAAAAATGTAAGGTGCGGAAACTTCCTAAAACCCCGACAGCGTTTCCATGTGGAAAAGAAAGAGGGCAGAGCTCTAGATCAAAGCGGCATTCTCGTTGTTAAATCTGTTCTCCCTGCTCACAGAGCGTGGAAGGAGAGCACCACGAGAAGGCAGTGGAGCTGCTGAAGGCGGCGAAGGACAGCGTCAAGCTGGTGGTGCGCTACACCCCCAAGGTGCTGGAGGAGATGGAGGCTCGCTTCGAGAAACTGAGAACAGCCCGACGCCGGCAGCAGCAGCAGCTGCTCATTCAGCAGCAGCAGCAGCAGCAAACTACACAGCAAAATCATATGTCGTAGGTGAGAGGATTCATTGGTCTTCCCTAACGCCCGCGGATGGCACCCTGCCCGGGCCCGCAGCTCCCGGGGCTCCGGCAGGGCAGGGCTGGCACCAAGGTCCGCTCTCTGCCGGGAGCGGGGCAGCCGCAGGGCACCGCGCCAGCCCGAGCCCTGAGCATCCGGCACCACCCGGGAGGGACAGTGGAGAGGCTGGAGATACCCTCACAGCCTTGGCGAGCACTTACTGCAGTGAGGATGAGGAGAGCTCATTCTTTGGTACGTTTCCACATGGTCTGTTTCAGTAAAAATGCATTATGGAAATAAGTGAAAGGCCCTAACAAATTCAGCAGCTGATTTCGAGCTGCTGACCCCGAGATTGATAGCCACTGTGCAGCTCCGGCTTACCTGCAAGCAAGACTGCAAAAGTCATCTATAGTTCCTGGGAACGTTTTTAAATTAAAAAGCAGAACATTTATGACAAGTAAGAATATGCTACCAGATTTAGGCACAGTTTAATGTATTTTCAACTAGTCTGTTACCACTCTGCAATAGAGCATCAAGATTTGCTGCTCGTACGTGAAGAAAAGTCTTCCTAGTCCCTTTCCTGCTGCAGGAAACCCAAACTTCACTCTGTGGTTCCTCTGCAGGGAACCTACAAGTGCTTACTTCTCATCTCCAGTTCGGTAGGAAACATTCCATTCGCTCTTGACTGACATTCAATATTACAATAGCTTCCAAGAGGCTTGCAAGTTTCCCGGTGTAGTCAAAACACATAGCATGTGAGGTACAGAGATTCTCCATTTATGCAGTTTTTCTGAAATTAGTGAGAGTTTGTGATGTGTCTACATTTATAGATACTCTCCATCTGCCCAAATGAGGTATAAACAGCAGTATTCCATGAAGTAAGTTTTGGGTTTCTGTTTAAAACAGGGCCATTGCAGAAGATGAACATACAAACAGCTCAGTCGCACGTGAAGTTTTTCAGTTTTTTTAGTTACCTACATATTTTTTTAGCAAGTAAGGTATTTTTACTGATTTTATTTTTTTCTTTAAACTGAAAGGGAAGAAAAGCAGGCAGAGACAGCCAGCAACTTAATTCCTCAATTCCTTGTGCTTGCTCTGAGAAATGTGTTTCTTTAATTCTAGGTTATTCTCAAGGAAAAAAAAGCCTCGATCAAGAGTTCAGTAATCAAGCAACCAGAGCTGTGCTTCAGTATTCCAGCAAAAGGAAACAACTACAGGAACATGAAAGAGAATTCATCTGGAGAATGTGCAGTACGAGAATAACGTGGTTAAGACAGACATAGGGAGGATACCTTCATGATAAGGCTTTTCAGTACGTGGTAATCACAGATCATAATACTTCTGTGACTCTATTCCTAATGAGAACAGCATGATAGGTAAACCCTATGACTCAGAGAAGTCCAGGGCTTCCAAATAATTCTGTTTGATCTAATCTTGCACTCCTTACTCTGACAAATTGGCCAGTTGGCTTTCCCTAGTCACTGAAAGTTTTGGTTTAAGGAGATCAAGATTGGCCGCTTCTGGGGACAGAGTCTTTCTCTACGGTTATCTCCAGAAATAAACAACTACATCCATTCAAAATTTCGCCGCAGACGTAAAAATCATACATCACGCTTCATAGCCACTTTGTACTGTATATTGTAGAGCTGTTTTAACCTAACTTCCTGTTTATAATTTTCAATTTTCCCTCTGGAAATAGCAATTTACTATATTTATAAAGTATTCCATTTGTAGAAGCAATTGGCTTTTTACTCTTGGTGTTTCCATATATTTTATTATGCATCAACAGAGTGAGAAAGTTTTAAGTCAGTTTTAATTTTGCTAGTAGTAAAGTTAGGGAATCCTAGAACTGTATTTTTAAACGTAGGTATTGCTTGTATCTATTATAGTTACTATTCAGAAATCTATAACTGGATATATTATATATTTATTCCATAAAATATATATTGTCTGAATGTACCTGTTAGAGAAGTAGGGTCTTTGCTTAGCATGTATTGCAAATGTAGTAAGCTAATGTTAGCAAAGGACCAAGCTTTGTTTGGCAGATATTACTGTGATAGCATAATCTCGGTTTTTCTGTATTCTTTAATTTATTTTCCAGTCTAATGTTAATATATTTTAGAGAGGAGGAAATGTAAGTTGTTTCTTTTAAGACTCGCACATTATCGTTTAAATCAATTTGAAGTTAGACTTCTGGCTTTTCTTTTTTTTCAATCAAACCAAATTGGTATGTGCAAACAAAATATATAGCTAACTTCTTAAGTTTACATGTCTGCTTTTCCAAAGAAAAATCAAAGCTGGAAGGCTATAAATGTCATCTACTTTCAAGAAAATAAGAAAAAGGAACCCCCAAATTCTTAAAAATAATCATTTTCAGCATGCCTTCTATGCTTCATTAGAAAAGACTGGGGGAGAAAAAGAGCTTAGGGAAGAACTCTACAGTCCTTGCATGTTGAAAACTCCAGCTGATGTCAGTGAAAGTTTAGTAATGTGAGGAATGTAGGAATGGTCTGAACCAGTGTTCTGGTTGTGAACTTGGAACAAAGTCAGAAGCAATTAGTGTTTCGAAGGCTCTATTCCTCAAACAGAGGGAGGCGAAGCAAAATGAGGGAGTATCATAGCATATGTTAGAAACCAAATGCACAAATGACAGTGTTTGATTAGTGTAAGTAGCCATTGAAAGGAAATTACTGTATTTTTAAAACCAAACAGCATGAATTCATCCAGAGAAGCCTCATTTTATACAGAGAAGTAATTCTATCCAGTGGTCATTGGTGACAATATCAATTAAGACAGTGGAGTTTGAGAACTAGCAGAATTAAAGATGAAACATATTGTATTGTGCTCTGCACGGTGTCTTTTTATACTTAATAAAATTGTACGTACCTATTTTAAAACTGTATTCTCAAACAGACACTGCTATTTAATATTGACGGTATATAAATTGTTATTATGACTGCATATAAAGGTTCTGTATCTCATCACTATGATTTCAATTACACTGATATCTGCATTTTCAGAGACCAAGTAGTCAGATTTAGTCAGCTCACTGTACTGCATTTTTCCAAACCGCCTCTCCACCTCCTCCTCCTCAAAAAATCTAGGTTTGATGGAGTGGAATGTGCTGATTAATAAATTTCAATAATAGAATGTCATTCATATAAATAAGCATATCAAATTCATTTTAATATATTATTATTCAATAAATTATTTATACACACTAAAATTAACATTTTAGTCTTTTCCAACATTTAGCAATAAAATGAAAGAAAAATATAAGTAAAATAAAGCTGTCAATGAATTTGAAGTGGAAGCAGGAAGAAATAACTTCTTAAGGGTCACTTTTCATGCCCCTTACTGATCAATAAAACATATTGCCACTTAGTCACAGAATAATCTGTGTCCCAAAACCTGTCATCTGCATTTAGATGTAGACAGTATTTTACTTTGTGATTTAAATGTCTTTGGTCCTGATGCAGTAAGGCACTTCCACACGTGTATTGCTGAATTAGGACCTAAAAGAAGTGCAGGGAGAAGAACACTTTCCACATGCAGGTCTGCAGGTACTTGTGCATCATACTTTAACCGATGGGTCTCCTAGCATTTGCTGTTTCACCACGCTGAATTGATATTCCTTCAGTCAGCTTCATGAGTTTTATTGCTCGCGTTTACCCTTGGGGCTCCTTCCTGTTTCTCTGCACTGTCTGCAAACTGAGGTAGGAGGTCCAACAAGTCTTTTTATTACAATAACCAAAGGGGTGCCATGTGATTTTTACAAGCTCTTTGCATCATATTCACTTATGCCAAAGATCCAGATGTAAGATCAGACAATAATAGAGATTAAAGTTTGGTGGCATTTACTTATTAGGGTTGATGGATCTGCTGTGCTAGCCATGATTTTCCTGTTTGTGACATCTGATCTGACTGGCACTTTATAGAGGATTGAAGGATTTCATAGCCCCTGACAAAGCAAAAATCTCACCACGTTGCGTTTTCCTCTTTTCTTTCTACAGTGACAAATCATAGATGAAAGGTCAATGAATGCCCGTGAGTGGAAGAAATTCCATAAAAATCTACCTGCAGTTCCCTGGTGAATGAAACTGCAGACCTCTTAGTCCTATACGTCCTACCTTTTATATGTATTTATCACAGCCAAGATTTCAATCTGACTTAGGAACCTTTGGGAACTCTTGCAGAAAGCACAAAATTATATTTCACATTTGCAGGAGAAGAAACTGTTTATTCAACTTCTAACTTTAGGGACTTTCAAGTTCTAAATTAAATTCAAGATCTCATGAGCAAACAAGGTTCCTAGAATAAAAGAACGCTAAACAAGGTGGTTTTGCCTGTGTTTGAAATAATACATAATTTTAAGTATAATTTCGGATTTTAAAATAGTTATGCTCACAGATGTATTTTATTACAGGATGAGAGACTGTTTCAGAAAGTATCAATTCTTTTTGAATCTTTCTGAAAATGGGGTAATAAAAGAAAACTGACCAATCCCCTAAGGCAGAACTGTGACTAGAAGTGCTAAGGAGATCCTTCGATATATAAGCAGAGGATTATCAGCTAGAAGCAGTACTGTCCCTGCATATGCATTAGAGATACCATTTCCATATCCAGCATTCAATAAAACAAAACAAGTTTCAAACCCAGAGTGTGTTCTGGGACAATTTGCGACAATGTGCTGCCTGCTGTGGTCCATGTCTGGTGTGAAATACAGCCCATTATGCTTATCAGTGAGAAGGACAGGACAAATTAGGGATGTGTTCAAACAGTCTTCCAAACATACCCAAGCTCACCCTGCTTGTCCATGAAGCAAGTGCACTCTTGTGCTCTGAACCAGCAAAAAGATTCAGATCTATGTTCGACGGATTCATTGTCTCTACCTTCAGCTGACAAAAAAACAAGCTGCCGAGCTTACGTTGATTGTTTCCATGGTCAACAGAGAGTTAGAGGCATCCCTCAAATGCGATTCATCCCACCGGTCTTGGACATCTATCTTAAAACAGGATAAGGGTCTCATAAAAGGGTTTATAAGCAGAGCCACCGACTAAACAGCCAAAATGACTAGCTTGGAGTTAGTAATATATTTAGGGGGTTTTTGCTGCTTCAGTCATACACAGCTTCCTAATAAATAAATATCCAGCCCTTCGTGTTTGAATTCCTTAGCATAAAACCTCTACACGCATAGCATAGATGACTAATAGACCTTACATGTGATCTGGTTTGTAAGGAGGTTCCTGTTGCTACAGATGGCTCTTCTGAAACACTCTAAGAAATTTAAGAGCTCAGCACAGGTATCGTTAGCAAAATGCTTCGGTTGTGACATGTACACGACCAGAGTACAACAAGCTTCAGTCTGTGGATGCAGATAGCAGGAGTCTATACTGGCACCCATCACCCTGGGCTAGTGAATGTGCATCTTACAGCACCTGCAGCTGAAAAGATGAACAATTGCTTTTGATTTTTTATTACAGAGATGCACAAAAATGAAAGCCATCAAACTTCCAACATGGGAATTTGTGATACCAAGAGCCATAGCAAAACTTGACCAGTTCTGAAATCTAGAAGCCTGCAGCTATCTAGGATCAAGTAAAAGGATTACAAAAGCAGATGTCTATAAGGAGCAGCCAAAAATCCAAGAGAAAAAAAAATCCCTTAGGAATTTCTTCTCCAACCTGTTTTTAATTTACTTTCTTAGAGTTAGATTCACTCTTATCAACTCATCTGACCAAAAACGGAAGCATGTGATTCAGCAATTGCACTCACTTTTATCAAAACCCATAAAGAGCTGATAGGGTAGATGAATAGCTCTTCCCTCCCTTCCTCTCTCTGAGGGTTGGATGAAGCTGAGTTCTGTCTACAGAAAGGTGATGCCCAAACACATCCCAGTGCTGCAGAGTTTCCTCATTAGTCATATTACAGTTCCTCCCCACCTGCAATTCTCAGTATGTTTCCTAAAAGTGAGCATACTTTACAGACCCACAAATTTGTGTTCATTTCAAGGAAAACTCAGTGTTAAGCCTGAAGCTTTAAATCTTGCCCAACCTTTTCATTTTGACATCCCAAACCCAAATACAACTATTATACTTGTAATAATCCATCTGGGAACCTGGGATTAGCTTGTAAACTGGTCCAATGAAAAATTGTATCCCAGGAGTCACTTCTCTAAGATTTCTATTGAAATGAAAGAAAGTTAAACAGAAGGTGTAACTTCTGAAGTACAGAGTGTAGCCAGTGCGATGCAACAGAAAGGGGAAAATACTTAAAATTTTTCACACATGCATGAAAACTTCTCCAGGAATACACAATATTATTTTTCTCTAAATAAGTCACTTTTCTATGTTGAGAGGACAAGCCACTTCTCTAGTAGCAGGTTCTGGTAAGAATAAGGCAAGGTGCCTAGCTAAAATGAGACACAGAGTGGGAAGAATCCTGTGTATGTTAAGGTAGCCATGAATAATTTGGTTGGTTGGTGGGTCCACCTCAGCTGAGAGTAACTCAGATACTTCTCTCACTGATCTCTCTCCTATCCCAAGTCTACTCATATCTAGTACCCCTGCTTTTTCACTCCCCAAATTCCCTTTGACTAGAGTCCAAGTATCACCACAAAGCTATTCCAACTCTCCTACTGCAGTATTCTCCTCCCCTTCTTTCACGTGAGTTTTCTCTTAGCCGAGCGGTGGCACTTCTTGACCACAGATGATCTTCTCAGCCAGCTATGGCATTTAGGTGTTGCCAGGTCTACCTCCTGGAGTGCTCAACTTCACTTGCACTGTGTATCCATTAGCTGCCCTTTCATGGCCACCATAGTCTGGTGTCTTGCTTCCCACACACAAAATAATTTAACCACTCATGAGGAGGGCATGGGGGGAAATACACTGAGGGGGTAGAAAAAAACATTGTCAGAGAACACTAAGAATGTCCTCTGTTTCCTAAGTCAGCCCCTTTTCAGCAGGTGATGATTTTCACCTTCATTTAGTTCCCTGCTGACAAAGCACTGTATGTGGTGACATTGATTGTGGAACAGCCACACCCCCCGCTGGCTGAAACAACAGCTTCTTGTCTGGTTCCGGTGGACATCTAGACCTGCCTGAAGGCGCTGCACAGTGAATTCACACGTGCCGTAGGTCAGAGTTACTGTGCACATACTGAACACGAGTCATACAGGTGAAGAAGATCCAGCGTGTCAGGCACACAGACCCATGTCTGTCTGGGATTCCAGAGACAGAAATATGGAACCAGCCCCTGGCAATATCCTAACATAGAGTTAGAGCCTTCAGCCATCCAGTCTGGAAACATTGGTATTATAGAAAGACATCCAGGAATCAATGTTTAATTGGTTTCGAAATTCTATTTAAAAGTAAGTCTTCAACAATAAGCAATGAGAAGCCAAGAACTTCTCTTAACCTGTTAAGGACCAAACATGCGGAGGACTACTAATTTCTCTAATAACTTCCTGCTTCAGGCACAGAATTTAACATGCCAGCACCACCTTTCAAGCCTCGGTTTTGTGCATGGTGTGCTTATCTTGTCTGTAGTGTTGAGAGAAAAAAAGTTAAACTAGTTACCACTGAGTCTTAGTACTCCTAAAGGAAAACATAAAAAGGGGCTTAAGCATCAATTAACTGAACTTAAATGTAGGTGCTGACTAGGTCTTCTATAGCAATGTTTGCCTCCGCTGTTTTGTATTACACCGAATGGACTGTTTCAATAATTTATTCTGAAACGTGTTAGATTTTTCCTCTGTATACACAGCAAGTTTACAGCTCCCTCGTACCAATGTATCTATATCTAGCTGTCCTTAACCCGTGTCGGACTGCGTTGAGCTGGGCAGTGGCACAGCACAGCTCTGGGTTGAATAAATACGCTAAGGGGGACGCCTAGTGTAAAGCGATGTTCATGGCATCTTCAGCTGCCCGTTCCAGTACCATTGCTGTGAGAGTTCTTTTTCTACCAGCATTAAAAAGCAGATGCGCACAGATGTAGGCGACATCCCTTCAGCACGTTTCCAGACATTTCACAGTGAAAGAATGGTTCAAAAAATGCTCTGTTTAATGTGTGTGATAATACCACATGAGCAAATTCTCTGCGTACTCAGAACGGCGAATAGCAACAGGATGGCAGCAACAAAAGCTATATTCTTACCTGGGTAAGAATTCTATGGTTAATGTAAATATTGCCGAATATGATTAGTGGACTGCACATAGTCAGGGTCTGATCATACTACACCTGCTGTTGCTGCTGCTGAAGATCATACATGATAAAATTCCACAAGGCACCATTAGGCAAGCGTATCGCCCGCATCGATATGAGGCACATGTCTCCGTGCCTTGCTGAAAGGAGCCACGTGAACCAGGTGCAGTAACAATTTGATGCAAGTCATGAATCTCACAGTGCAGCAGCTGCTCTGCTTTCAGAGGGGAATTGCCAAAAATAGTCATAAAAATTAGTTTCCCTTGTAGCTGTGATTTTCTCAAAGATACTAGCAGTCTGTACCACTGCCTGGCACCGCTTTCCTCAGAGTGGCACCCAAACACAGTCCCGAATCATTAGATACAGGTGTATCTATGGACTAGCTGTAGAGGCATTTAATTTCTCTCTTTCTAGATGCTCTATAATTTTTAACTCTTTCTCCCCAGACTCTAACCAAAGCTTTGATATTTAGCTTAAGTACGCAGGCATTTGAAAATTTTCCCTTTTTTCACTAAGGAAAACAAAGTAGGAGCTATACTTTGTACACCACAGCTTATCTTGTCAGGCAGCTTCCTCTGTGAGAGACTTGGAAGAAGACATTACCCAAGAAGCAGCATCTTGACAAGCACAGAAAGCCTCAGAAAACTGACACCAGCTCTTGAAAGAGAAAAGGATGTCACCAGAGGAAGGCAGCCAGGATGATAACAGACCTACCTTCAGCAAGCTCCACTGGTAAAGTCCAGGCACCAACAACCTTCACATATTTTTCCATGGAATCTAAGGTGCAAAGACAGCACCTGGGAGGGAGGCAAGGGCCAGTTCTCCTGTTCAATCTTCATGTTCTGAGAAAGGGTCTTCACAGCAGTCCAAATTCTCTAGTTCTGTTAGAAAACCACTTACTCTGATAAGGGTTACAATCCTGGACAAAGAGGAGTAAAATGAGACCTATGTTCATCCTGGAGTTGGCCAGTGTGACTACATAGTGTTTGCCAAATTTAAAGTCAAACACCTTAAGGCTAAGTAAGGCCAAAAACATATTTTGAACAAAGGTGTGTTGATTGCTTGAAAGCTTCAAATAATAATCTCCCGACATTTGTAAACAAGTCTACCACTTGTGTCCCTAGTCCCTGGCTAAACCTAGTATGATTAGCTTAAATCTGAATGGAGCAAGGATGTGAGAAATAAAAGTCATTGGCTTTAATGCAAGTGCAAGTAGTTCTCATGATATACTGAAGAGTTTCCATCAGATTCTTTGCTGAACTAATGAACCATTGGCAGCCATCTGCTTAACAATCAGTACACCTCCAAAACATGATCTAGAAGCAGTTATCTTGCCTTTAGTAAAACGTTCAGCTCAGCTACTCAGGAGGAACACTGATCTGGCATACTAAGGAGATGAGTGCTATCTTAAAGCAAATTTGCTCTGCAAGCTAAGAGTCAAAAAATTACAATCTTCAAAGCTGGAGAAAAAATATGAAGAAAAACCAATACTTTCAAATGTCAAATCAGATGAAGATTTGACAGATTTATCTGACTGTAAAAGTAACTGTTGAAGCGGCCGAAGTGATTCAGGAGTCAGCCAGAACACCTGACACTATTGTTTTCAGAGGCCAGTGTCCATGAAGGTGCGATTCATTGGAGCTAACATCTCTCTAAAACAGAGGTTTCTGGTTTAAGCCAAACATAAGCCTCTGTAGTTAATGGAGGGAACAATTATCTCCAAGGAGTGATTCACCTCATCTGTGTAAGGGTTATTGACACGACATAATAATTTTTTTTCCAGTGAAGACAGCAGAAGAATTTTCTAATCCTCCTCCTCCATCTCTCTCCTCTCTGCGTTGCCAGTCTTTATTCCCACTCCAGCTTTAACAGGTTTCTGTTTCATCCATTGAAACAGCTTAAAAATTTTCTCTCACCCTCCCCGTTGAAAGTACTGTGGTTTCTTGGTTTGTCTGTAGAAACATCCTATTCCCAACTTGTCAATGCAAAAAATATATTGGGTAATTACATCTCTCCCACCTCAGAATATTGTTAATAGGAAATCCCTCTTTCTTCATTCACTACAGAGGGAACCTAGATGAATAGATCAGATAGGAAGTCTAAATTTTAGATGCTACATAGTGCAACAATCTAGCTGACGAGCACAAAAACGTTTATCACTGAGGCGTTAACTGCCAAAGATGAGTGCACAGCAGCCAAGCAAACTGTCCGACTACATGAAGTGAATGGGCAATAACTGAGACAAAGAACTATGTCTGCATGTTGTCTGTAACCTACAGATGTTATTGAGTCAACAACTTCTATGGATGCAATCCTAGGAAATTGCCTGCTACCTGGCTATAAAACCATCCGGTGATATGTCTTTTGCTGGTTTCAAGAGAACAGAACATTAAAGATCAGAAGGATCACAGCAGCTGAAACCAGGGCTAGGAGCCTTGTAATCCACCTCCAAAGAGCAGAAGATGGGGCAAGCATTGCAGTGAGCCCCCCTCCCCCTTAGCTCTTTTCTAACTTCCAGCAACGTGGAGCTTCCTTAGAAACCTATTGAACCAAAAGCAGGTGTCATTGTATTTAGTAGCCCTTGATGAATTTCTCTTGCATGAATTTTTCCAGAGGCTTTTTGAAGCCATTCATCTGTCCTGCAGCAGAGTTTCACAGTTCACTTACACATCATGCAAAGAACCATTTCCTTCTTTTTTGAACTGACTTTTTTTTTTAATTAATTTAATGCCCTCTGGTTGCTCTACTGGGACAGACATTAGACAATCATTCCCTCTCTGCCTTCCCCTGCTGTTTATCAAGGGCCTTTGTCATGCCCTTTTTTCCAGGTCTCTTACTATAGAACTGCATCTTCCTTGAGTCATGTCTCTTCCAATGTTGGATAAATGGTAAGAATTAAAAATAAAGCAGAAGTCCTAGGTTACTCTGCAACCTGCTTTCCTTGCAGAGAAGCCATTTGGGAATCTTTGATCACATTTGTTGCCTTGCCATGAATCTTTTCCCATTCTGGTACTTAAATCCTTCTGATGGGAGTATTAGAGGTACTTGTAGAGTCTGAGGGCACACTGAGATTTGTGTAAAAACATTGTGATATTTTCTGATTGACCATTATCTCCTTCTCTACAATATCTAATACTATTTATTCTATGTAACTCTCAGATCTCTTCCCTGGCTGACAATTGGTAAGACAAGCAATGATTTTATATGTGAAGTTAGCAGTGCTTTTTCCCCCCATGTGCATCATTTTACATTTACCAAAACTGACTTTCATCTGCCATTTTAACAGCCAGTTACTGAGTCCCATGAAGCCCTTCTGCGACTCCTACAGACAGTCTCAATTTATTATTTATTATTTACTACCCTAATTTATTAACATCAATGAAGTTTTTCTCTTTGCCAGTCACATCTTTTTTCTGTGAATACATTATACAGTGCAGATCCCTGCAGGACTTCACTAGTGACTCCACTGTGAAAACTAACCATTTATTTCTACCTCCTCTTTTCCAACTTCTCTCCAATTATTTATCCAAGTAAAAGGAATGACATACTATTTTTTATTACATTTAAAAATTGATATATTTTTAAAAGTTTATTATTTATTCAATTATTGTAAATTCCTAAAAAGCAATTTCTGATTGTAGTAGAATTTGATAGTTCTATATAAAAAGGTTGCAGGGGTTTATTTTACCTCTTCCCTCCTCCAGAGAAGCTTCACATCCCCTTTCAAATTTGAGAGCTGCTGGTAGAAGAGGTTCAGATGACCCACTCGAGGCTGTTGTTACTTATACCTCTTAAGACTTAGTTTAATCTGGACATGCATAAGATGGCACTTGGAGAGCTCTGCTAAGGAGAAAGTAGGCACAGGAACTTTAGGTATCGCCAAGGGCTGAAGTGAGTTTTGAGAATCAATGTTGAAGATTCTCATGCTTTGGTATTTAAATTCCGTTTTGCCTACCTGCAGCTTTTGCGGTTCTTGCCCTGTGGCCTTGCTTGGTTAGACACATCGTTCATCAAATCAGCTTCTGAAAACAGAGATGAGTCTCCTGAATTTTGTTATAGGTGCTTTTGAAGATAAGTGCAGTACTTTGGCATTTGCAGAGCATGGGGAAAAAACAAGCAGAGTGCAGATAATAAACTAATACTTACCAGTCACTCTGGCAGCCAGAGATGTCAAAGCACTGAGGCTCAATGTCATGTAATGCTTCACTGTTTGTTCTAACGTCTGGTACTGTTTTATGGGCTGTTTAGGGCTTACTCAGCCATATACATATGAAAAAAAAAACACACACACACAAAAAAGAAAAAAGAGTTTCCAGAGGCGCCAAGGCTTGGCCAAAGATCTGAACACACCAGGACATGCACAGGACACTGAATATCTCTCACTTTTGTGTAGGGAGTGTCTGGTACCTAGCAGCATGGTTATTCCCACCTTGCTCTGCTTCAAGTGGGAGGTTGGACTTAAGATTCCAATTCCTAAACAATGTATCTATTGCTTAACATCAAGTTAATTTCACTTCTTCCCTATTTCTGTTTTTGAAGAAGCTGGAAAAATGCTCTCCTTGCTCATTTGCCAAACAGTCCCATTTTTGTCCATAACTTTAGCAGCATAACGCTTTTCGCATCAAACATGACAGTCTCAGGGAGGATCTGCACCTCTCTGCCACTGCGGTCCTTTTTCAGAAGCCCCTCTGCCTGTGACTGAGTTACTTGATAGTTTCTCAAGTTATATGGAAAGAAAGATTGGTTAAAAAAAAAAAAAAGGAAAGCCATGTAGTAAACAAAATAGCTGCCTGTATTTTACATACATTTTGCTTTATGTAGTGGGCATTTCCCTCTTTTTTTATTTACTATAACAACAAAACCCCAACAAGCAGAGCTTAGTCTTATTAACAGACTAAAAAAGACATGTGGCCAAAAGAACAAACATCTTATTTCATTAAAACTTGAGCAAGACAAATGTCTATACTTCAACAAAAAAATGTTTAAGTTACTTTAACTACTTGGCTGGTGCCTTCTAACAATTTCTTTGAGAAGAACTCATAGGAACAACAAAAAAACCCCACAACCACTACGTTTACCATATAAGACCATAACACACTGTTAGCAACCTGCTACAGCCCAGTGGCTTCTCAGCCAACAGGCACATTATTTCCCCTTTGCTGTTGTCACCTGGTTGTTTGGGACCACCTTTGGGGCATGCCAGGAGTTATGCTGCTGCCCAGGGCTGTCCTCACCTCTGCCGAGACCCTGAAGCAGCTCTGCTTTTGGAGATGCTCTGCTTACTGCACATATGCACTTCCTTACTACATGTATATATGTGCTGCCCTATATGGCTCCAGTGTCCGTACAGTGTTTAATTCTCCCTTCTATCCCATATACTTGTCCTGAGTCCAAACATTGCCTGTTTTCCCATAAAGCTGCAGTCACCCTATTTTATATCTTTAAGCTGTAGAGTTTGTGGTGCTTTGAAGAAAATCAAACACAAGTGAGCAGGATCTGTGTCTGGAGAACAATTTGCTCATGAAACGGCAATCCAAAGCACTATTTTACAACTAGATCTTCAAATTTTCTAAAAAGACAAATCCAAACTCTGTCTGAAATCCTTCTGTTTGAAGCACCAGCTGCCTCTTGCTAAAAAGAAACACTCCAGAAACCAACTTTATACTGAAAACGTTAACCATATCTAGGCAGAATAAATTAATTTTACCAAAATGCATAGCAGATGGCACCTAACATCATAAATCATTCTGCAAAAAGTTTACCAGTATAAAACTAGATACAATAGCAAACTGTCACAGAAACCTTTCACATAAAGATTTTAAGATGCTACAAAAAAAAAGGCGAGAAAATCACACTTGTGCAATCAGCATATGACTAACTGTGCTTTGTTAGCACTTTTGAAGTGCTATTATTTATTAGGTACTGATCAAAACTTCGTTGCAATGTATGGTGCTCAAAACCAGAAGAAATGATTGTCATCTATACTCCAAGGTACACAACCACACACCTGGATTTATAATGCATGCTCCTGGCTTCACGAGAGAGTCCATGCCATCGTAAGCATAAGCTCTCCATTCACAGAAACACCCCCTTGAATTGAGATCTTATAGGCAGATTTTCTGAGATATTCAGGTGCCTATAAGTAGAGGCAAGATCCAAGGACTAGATCCCAAAGGCATCACAGGAGCTAGGAAAATCCTTCCTTCTAACCATTTAAGATCAAAAATTAGATTATTTTTTTTTTCAGGATAATCCCTCAGATATCAATAACCCTGAAGGTACCAACATTTACCAGTGCCTCAGTTTCCACGAGGATATTTCTGGAAGCCTGCTCTTCCTCCCAGAGCCCTTTCTCATCTTTTTGTTTCGCCTTCCCTGGTGTCCCCAAGTCCCAATCAGAGAAGCTCCCACATCACCCACTTCATTGAAAGAAGCAAGTGGCCACTGCAGTCCCGTGTTCATACCCACTTTGTGTAGCCCTTTACCCTTTGTGTGACTAGATTTGCAGGTGCGGCATGGTTTACCCTCTACTACTATTGCACAGCCCAGCAAACAGGTGGTTGGATCAAACAACTACTCCTTAGTGAAGCATTTCTGCTGTGGACAACTGCTCTATATTTATGAAGACGCTTGTTTAACAGCCTGGCATGCAATCAGTAAACGCAAAGGGGATGGGAACGGGCAGTTGATGAAAATTTGGGTGCAAAGGCAGGCTGACAATAACAGTTTCAGGAGGGCTGACCACAGCTTTATCAATGTCACAAATCAAGTTACAAATATGAATTATTAAATTGATAAATTACAATTTAACAGGTTGCAGCAAGCCAAGTGGTCAGGACAGTCTGAGTTGTCTCCAAGGGTGGGGTTTGATACTCTATGCCCTTTAATTTGCCACTTTTAAAAAGATTTCTGTGTCTTTCTGTCGTTCCCAGAAACATCCCTTATTAACTGATTTCCTGTTTGCAGTTTTAAAACACAGTCTAAATAGCCAGGTTTCAAATATTCCTATCATCTGTGGGGTTGATTTCGACTGGTAAGTTCTTTGTACATGCAGACGTTTCCTAGCTAGAGTAGAGCCATATAACAAACTTAGTTCTAGCTATCTTTACTCCAACATAATTCCTAATAATTGCAGAACAAAGTCCAGGAAAATGTGTGAATGAGATTAAAGGACAGTCCAATCTGATGAAATCCAAAATTTCAAAGTAGGGCTGTGGATGGAACCATAATTGGAGAGATGGAACCATCTCGTGTATCAGCATTATTTATAACTGAGAAGGTTGGGAAGCAGCATGAAAAAGGGCTCAGTTTAAACGTAAGCAGACAGCATCCACATTCATTAATCCATTTCCCCAGTGACTCAGATGAAAAGTTTTGTACATTTTTCTGCCACTCCACATCACAACAACTTCTGAAAACTATAAGCAGCAACTTGGCTCTTTGTCATGCATTAGTAATAGTGGGTGGATTTATTAAATCAGTGTACACTTTTCAATCGTTTTTTCCTTTGGGGAAAGAGATAAGCAGGTACAAGCAGGATAAGCAGCTAGAAGCATCCTGTATACTGTGAGGCAGCCCTTGCTGCTTTAGCATCCTTAAACGTGCAGAATCCCAGCAATCTGATATGGGTGACTGCCATCACTTTAAATCACTTCATCACAGGATTTTAAAGGATACATGTTAAAAAAAAAAAAAAAAGTGACAAACGCTGGTGCCAGAAAAGTGCAGGCATGTAGGGAATCCTGTCAAATTATACTCCCTATGGTGCAGAGAGAGGACAAAAAAAAAACCACCTGCCTGGACATTGCTGTATCCTTCAGCAGTACCCTGTGAGTGGCTGCCCACACACACATTCGTTCTGAGGGGATTCAAGCCAGCAATTACTCGAGCATTGGAAAAAGCCTGCTACATGCTGTGCTCTGCTGCAAGACCCGCGGGCACTCCCCGGTCCCCAACGCACGTGCCAACAACACTGCGCTTTGCAGATGGATTTTCTCAGTAATATAACAGACGTAACACAACGACATGATCCAGCACTTGTGCCTGAGCTAACTGCTGATGCCATTTTATCCTCAGTTCACCAACCTGCTTCCCACGTAGCCACCATTCAGTTCAACAACAGAGATTACAAATACCTGTAGGTAACGTGGATTCCTCTTTCTCCATTTCTTGTTCAAGGGTCTAGGTTGCTACAGCAACTACTATGCATAATAAGCAAACTTGTTCATCCTTCTTGGACACATCTGTTCAAAGTACAAGATCATAACTGGAAAAAGACCTCCTCCAGTTCTTGACAAAGGCAGAGAATAAATTATACATTGCTATTCCAGTGTGTACACTTGATATTTATCAGAAGCCTTGCTGCAATCATCCTAGAGTTCCAGCTTGCCTCAAAGAGGATCAGGCCGGCAAGGAGACCTTCTATAGA
Organism: Tauraco erythrolophus; assembly: GCF_009769465.1. Classification (NCBI taxonomy): domain Eukaryota; kingdom Metazoa; phylum Chordata; class Aves; order Musophagiformes; family Musophagidae; genus Tauraco; species Tauraco erythrolophus. The sequence continues at coordinate 46,808,425 of NC_141468.1, read as the reverse complement.
AAACAAGAAAGTCTAGAAATATTTACTTGAATCACTCAGCAAACAGTTGTGGTGGATTAAGACCTCCCTGCTACTACTGCTCATCCTCCCTCCCAGGCCACTGCAGAGTCACTGGCCATTCCTGCCTCAGGGGCTCCAGTTCACAGCCCAGTGTCCGAGCAAAGATCCATCTTCTGCAGAAGCTCAGTTGTGGCAGAGCTCTTGGTCTGGGATATCTGTGCAATCTGGTGAGGAGGCTTTTGCGGGCTGTAAGTCCTAACTCTGCCTGTTCTGCACAATGGAAAGTATCCCTCCTTTGTGACCAAAATACATGTCTCTTCACACAAGGGACACACATGAAAGTCAAGCTGAGCACGTTGCTCCCATAACATGCCCGAGCATACACAAGTGGCCTTGTCACAGGACTGAATGTGCTCTCATTGCAGGATGAAGAACCCCAGCAGTTTAACCATTTAATAGCCATGATTCCAGTCACATGACTGAAAAGATCCCACAGAACCCTTCAGAAAAAAGGGGGATTATACGCCACACAACTCATCCACCCTACAACCTGGGAAAAAAAGGGCAGCAGGAAGCTGATTTAGGGGCAAATTAAATGTCTGAGAAGCCAAAGTCATCCTGTGAGCTGCAGGAAGGACAACCTGCTTTAGTCCATGGAGTCGAACAGCTCAAAGGTGCTCCGAAGACACCATGGCCCAAAACATCGTCTTCTCTCCTAAATAAAGCATTCCCTTTGATATTTGCAGAAAAGGGCACTGACTCATCTTCACCCATTATGAGTGAGTGTTGTAAGTGATAACTTGTTTAATAAAAGGGGAACAACTTCGCATCCCTCTTCTGCTTTGTAAATGAAGTGTTTATTCCTGCTTAGACCATGAAACGCAGGGCTCAGGCACATGAAAGAAAAAAATCTCGCCTGGGAAACATACTATATACTCCAATCCAGATTAAGACATTTAAGACAGACATGTTCTTCATCAAGTTCTTACTATTTAAGCAGAGCCCCGCTTTGCATAATGTATTCCCAGACATTGCACTGGGGCCTGGGTGCCTCACTGTATGTTGTGACTTTCCTATATTTGCAGCATTCTGTAAAGCTAGGCAATGCACTTGGCACTGGGGATCCCAAAGCCCTGCCTTGTGACTCTGGAGTCTGATTCTCAAATGTATTTAAACACCTAATCCCACTGGAGAGTTCAAGCCTTTGCCTGCCATAGGATTTTGAAAAGTGCCTAACTGCTATAGATTTTGATGCTTTAAATAGCACAGCTGATTTTTTTTAAAAAAAAAGTCATACATTTGAAATTCTGCACTACAACTTTTTAGAGAAAGGATTTTTTTAAAAAACATACTATATTCTTTAGAAATCTGTCTTAAATTTCAGAACTTGGGAAAAAAAAAAAAAGAAAGATAAAAAACAGACTTCTTAATTTTTTTATTTAGACTAGAAAGATTTTTGCCACAATTAGAACTACTACTGGGCCTAAAATAGACTTACCATTTCCAAATACTCCCCAGTGACAGCTGAGTAGCATGATGTTTTATCCCATGTTAGTGACAAAATAAATTGCTTTTCCAGCACATGCACAGAGCTTTATAAAAAGAATAATCCCACTGGAAAAAGGATTCTTCAGCTTTGAACTCCTGCACCCAAAAGAGCCACAGCTGCAGCAGCCTTCTCTGGAGGAGGCAGAGGGAGTGAAATCTCCCACAAGTGTAGGACGTCACTTAAAGGTCAGCACTTCTATTAAGACCAAAAGAAAAGAGATTACAGTACTCTTATGTCTGGGTGCTGCCGAATTATTTTTAATTTTATAAGTATTGGTGTGTTATACTTTCTGCTGGATCACTGTTATGCTTATAAATGCCCATTTTCAGGCTGCAGCTCTCTGAGTCACATTTGGCTGGGATGTACAGCATATGCTTTCAATATGGATTGAGGGGTTTTTTCTCCATTCTCTTACGAATCGCTTCATTTCATTTAACTGCAGTGGGAGAATTACAGTGTCTAAATTAATTCAGAAGCTCTCCTCCCCACTTCCAGCTCTAAATTAGAGCCCCGATCTGCCGATCTGACAAGCCGAACAGTTACAATGTCAGCTCAGAACCTGACCACATCCTTCCTGATCATGCATGTCATCAGAAGATTTTGAATTATCCAGGCACAAAACCCCACTTGCAGGTAGTCCTTGGAGTGGACCCCACCAGCCTGGGACTCCGCTGAGCTGAGGATATGATGTATTGGGTGTTGCAGGTCTCCTGGGATATTTCAAAAGGCAGCACAGGTGTATTCCAAGCAGACAGAAATGCTACAACTTGAAATCCCCGTCCCAGGTGGGCATTCGCCACAGAGTGACAGCGGGGAAGACCATGTTGTGTGGAGCAGCTCAGCGACTTCATTTTGCCTGTGATGAAAGGCACAGCCAAGCCCCAGGACCGTTTGACATTGGAGTAGTGCTCGTTTGCTGCTCTAATTCTTACAGTGCAGTCAGTTCTCAGATAACCCATATTTTCAACCAGGTTATACACTGCTTTTCTCTTTTTCTTAAAGAAACGAGAAACAGGAACCTAAAACCATTCATAAAACACAAAATATTTGCCAGGTACTTTTGTTTCTGAAATTAGAGGAAGAAGAGTTGTAGGTGTTGCTCACAGCTTTTGACCAAGCAACCTTCAAGATCAGAATCGAACAGAGCTCTTCAGGAGCATAAAAGATGCAGGACCTCACCCTTGCAGGGCTACTGTCTGCCACGAGCCTCTAACATCTCTTGTGAAGCTCTTGAGCTTTCCAAAACAATTGTCTGCAGCAATATCATAATCAAGCTACTGTGGAAAGGCTTTTCCAGAGATACTGCAGACATCTACATCTGACATACCAGGATTATATATAATAGAAAATTAATAGAGGGTTGAAGATTCAGTCAAGCATAGGATGACCAATCTCCAAAGTAGTCCTATGTCAGCTTACATAAATAATCTGTTAATGCTTATATACTGTTTTTCTTCCTTCCCCCAAATCATAAAGAAGGAACTTCTCGCCTCTATTTTTAAGCCTTGAACTTGCTAAAACTTGCATATATAAAGTATGCCTGTGCACAGGTATTTCCACTGTTTCAAAAGGATGTAAAAATAAGCTTCATTGCATCTTACTCTAAGATCTTACATACACTGATTTCTTTTTAATGAGTCTAAAAAAGTGCATGGTTTCATCATATGTTCAGCAAAATTTTCTCTCTGTCTATACTCTATTTTTAACTATACAGATAGGCAAACTCTTTAAAAAAAAAAAAAAATTAAACTCCAAAGTAAGAGCTTTTCAAGAATTCGCTGCACTTACTACCTACCTATCCTGGTATTCGGTAAGAGCTGATAGGCATTCAAGACGGTCAAAAAATCACTGCAGTTATTATGAGCATAATTTCAAGCTCCTACTTCTGGAAATCATGGCCAAATAAAACAGAAAACATGATTGTACTTGATATTCCATCGTGTGTGAACAGAGTGTGGGCCCTGGCTCTCAAGCACGCTGCAAGCTGTGTGAACCTCTGTATCCGTTATAATTGCAATAAAAAGCAATTTTCCACAGCACTTTTCATTTAAAGAAAAATTCCTCTCAAAAGCAGTTTTTGGGGGGCAGCGCAGCAAATCTCCCAAGGATTGCTGAGCTGAAAGGATCAGCCCAGGAAGCCTCTGCCGCAGGAGCAGGAAGGCAGAGCTTGTGGGGAGGGCGCCGGCAGCCTCCAGGGCTGGGGCAGCACCTTAGACCCAGGCTCCCAGTATTAGCTAAGCTAGTCCTTGTTTCGGCTCAAGTGCTAAAGCTGTGCCCCTGCCCTTGTTTACCCTCAGCAGCAGTAACCCCCTCCTTTTGAAAGGAAAGGAATACTTTCGGATACCAGAGGATTTGGAGCGGAGGATCTGGATATTTTAATGCTGTTCAGGCTTCAGTCATCATGAATATCACTTTACAGCTTGGCGCATAAACAGTCCATTTCTGAGGCATGAGAAAATGAATATATTGTAACTATATTCTAGGCCTTCTGGCCCAAATCTGTTCCTGGTGAAACTCCAGGGGTTTCAGTGGATTTGGGACAAGAATAAACTTAGCTGTCTGCCCATACTTTATAATACACTATTTCTGATTAAAAGAGTTTACGTGAAGATATTTTTTTTTTCAGACATATTAAATCAAAACGGTATTCAAACTTATCCATGTAACCAAGTGCATTGTTTATGAACAATAAAACTTTTTCATAGATGGAAAAAAGTGGGAATAAAAAGCAGCAATAAAAATAGAACCATTCCTTTTATAAACAGGAATGTAAGGCAGTATGGTATTGCTGAAACGGTGTATTCAAGCAAGACCGTACATCAAAACACATACTTTTTTTTCTCATAGTCTTTATCTTCCACAGAAAAGAGAGAGGTGGGGACATGGGTTGTGGGAGGCCAACATGGTCAAGACACCCCTCCAAGCAGACCACTTCTGCTTGAGAAGTCCAATTTCATGAGTGCATTGCTAAAAGGAGCTTTCACTGTCCTACTTATTTGGAAGTTTAGAAATAACACGTTTCACATTTCAAAGTTCAGTCGTTTTTGTATTTCACCCAGGCGATAAACATGTGAGAAATTTGTACCCTGTGAAAAATGTGCGTTTCAGGCACTGGTAGGATACAGCTGTCTCAGCCCTTGTTTACGTGGTTTCTCCTCTGCTTCATGCTCAGCATGGGGTATTTCAGAGTTATTAAACTTTTTCCCAGTTGCCTAGAGACACCATTCCTATACTCCATACTGAGTAGCTGCATATGCAACCGTGTGACAACTGCCCTCCCAGCTTTCAGCACTTACCTTTTTGGCTTCAGCAGAAACCCATTTTCCTGTCCCCAGGTGCCTCTTCTGAAGGGAATTCCCTATTTATGAGATAGACACTTTCTCCCAGACTAGGTGTTAAGCCACCCGTATTTTCAGCAAACAGCTTCAGATCACTGAGGTGTCTCCTTTCCCACTGAATGAGACACCTGCATGGGATGTGTCTTCCTTGGCCAGTCACACAACAGGAACAAGCTCCTACACTACACTGTTAACCAGGTAGAAAGCCTCATAGAGCTTGCAAGGAAGACAAGAGTGGATACTTATACTCAGGATGAAGTCCAAAAAAAAAAATCTCCATTTAATTATGAGCTCAAATCTTACCACTTAGTTGCTGGTCAAGTCTTCACCTCTAAGATCCTGCAGGTGCCCAGGAGGATGGTGCTCACTCATTTGCAGAAGCTTTGCAGCTAAATAACTCACATTTGGGAGTTCACAGCATTGTATATATCTGAGAAAAAGAGGCCTGAAGGACTCCCAGCTGCTTATTTGAGACACAACTTTAATGAAATGTAGGAGTCAGAGGACCACAACAACAGCCTTTGACAGGCATACACCCAGGGGAGAAGGGAGCTTGGTGGTCTGCTTCTAATTACAGCTTGATATGATCCAACAAAGAGAGAACCATGACAGTGAGGACCAGAGCAAAGGCATCTACCTCCCAGATGCTTGACGGACTCTACTCCAGCCACTTCTGAAGGGTTTTAGTGTTTTTAAAGCTACTTTTTCAAGTCACTGAGATACTTCAGTTAAATCTAAGAAAGAATTTTTGCTATGACCTCTACTGTCAATAAAGGCATTTACCACAAGCCATAAATTTGAGGAAGGGATTTCAGATACATACTTTGGGTGCATCCTCAGCATGGCCAACAGACATTTCCTCCTCTGCTTTTCAAAGCATTCAGGCAGTGAGACTCAAAATTGCACTATTAGCTCTATTTGAAGATGCTCCAAAAGAGCAATTGTAAAATACTTTCCAGAATAGAAATACAGTTTGTCTTTCTCTTTCTTCAAAGCATCAAAAAGTGGACAGGAAAATAAACAAATCAATATTTTTTCATGCTAGTAAAAAAAAAAAAAGGAACTCACAATATCACGCATATATGGTTACTTCAAGCATGGAAATGAGGAGAGCAGAATGAGTTTTCAGCAGATTCAAATACTTCTGTTTGCAAAAATAATGTACATGTTTGCTGGAGTGGTGGTGCATTTGCTAATGAGGTCTTTACACTAAGCTATACACAGGTGTAATTGAAATTATAGTCATTGTTTGCTCATCATTAATTAAGGAGTTATTCATTTATGAAGTTAATACATTATGTGCAATTAAACAATTAAAGGCAGCGGGCTGAATTCAAACTTGATTTAATCCACAGTTTGGCTCCCTATAATGTGTTATAGGCACACCAGCTTGAGTTTGATACTACAGCCAGACTTTTGCTGCGTTCCTGAGTCCCCCCTAGGTAGCTGAGCCCCACTGCAAGTGGCAGGATTTAACACTTAAAAAAAAAAAAAAAAAGAGAGAGCTATTTAATTTTAATTTTTACTTTGCATATATGTTATATGGATTTTTAAACAGAATGTAGTATCAGTTCAAAAGCATATATTCATAAATGAATAAAGAGAAAAAACACACATTTATTCCTCTGCAGCTAGTCCAGGTTTGAAGGTCTCTCAGAAAGTATCAGGTTCAAATGCATTTGATTTAATGCGGACACTGAACTACCTTTCTGATCTCTCACTGGGCTTGCTCATCCTTACATATCATGCCCACTGTCACCGTCTTCAAACACAACTGAGCAATGCCTTTGGCATCATAGTCACTAACATCATCCAGCAGACTGCCAGGCAGTCCATTTTCATGGTTTAACACAACCAGCACTAAAAGCCACACAGCTGCTCGCTTACCCTCCCCCACCCCCTGGGGAATGGGGAAGAGAGTTAAAGGGGAAAAGGGAAGGAGATTCATGAGTTAAGAACAATTTAATAATAACAGTAATAATGTAAAATTAAAAGTAATAATGATAAAATAATCATAATATATGAATACATATATAACGTAATAATTTATACAAACAAGTGATGCAGAGTGTAGTTGCTCACCACCTGGTGACTGACAGCTGTCCCATCCCAGAAAGTGATCCCGAAACAGATAAGTCCCAACACTGCAATCCCAAATGAGTAAGAGGCCACGAGAGAGAGAGAGAGAGAACACTCGGAGAGAACGAGAGTCCCACAGAAGATAATTCTCCAACTTCCCGGTCAACCCTCATCTATACACTGGGCATGACATTGCATGATATGGAATACTTCACTCATCAATTTGGCCATCAATCCTACATTCAAGTTCAAGCCTCCCCCCCAGCCTGTTGTGCTCCTGCACATGGGCAAAAACATGACAGACTGAAAGGTCCTTGAGGCCTCAGTGTCAACTATAAACATCAGCACGCTATCAACCTTCTTCTCATAGCGAATTCCAGACTAAAACCAAAACACAGAGTTCTTCTAGTTGCCCTGCTAAAATGAGTAACTCTGTCCCAGCCAAAACCAGGACACCCATAAATGTTACTAATGCTCAAAATGAAACCAGGCTCCAGGATTGGATGGTGCCTATCCAAGGTCCGGGGAGTAGAAAGCACAAGACCTTTGAGAAAGTAGCTGGACTCTGCAGCACAGTGGGTTTAGCATGAGGATGCATAACCTTCTGGAGGAAGGAGGGCAGGACACCTGGAGAATGAAGAGAAAATGTATCACACTGTTTGGGAAGGGGAATAACTCCCTCAGTCTGCCCTGGTCTGGTGGATGGGTGTATCTCTTGGACTGAACAAAAAGAACAGCATGAGATGTAGTGAGGGCAAAGGCCAACAGTGAAGTCTAAGCTAATACTCGACAGAAAACTCAAAGCACAAGAAAAACAGTTCTGCAGTCTCTTTTTCACTCGTTCCACTACTCCAGTTGACTGCAGGAGGACCCTGGCCCTGATGCCCCAGGGCAGCATGTGGACAGAAGCACTACTTACACCTTCCACTTTTGGGGTGAACTCCTCTATCTCTCACACAGGGTCAAATTAGCCAGCAGGATCTCAGCCCAGTCTCCAGCTGGCCAAGCTCATTAGGTCTTTAGTTGCCAGGAAGGCAGTTGTGGCCAGCTGTAAGGCTGATACCCTGTGCAGAGTCTGCCAAAGGTCAGCAGTCATCAGCTGGCCAGCTGCAGGTCATCCTATGGGACCCCAAGGTCCAGCTGAGAGGAGTAAGGAGAAGTGATGAGCAAGTCAAGGGCTCTGTAGAGGAGAAGAAAGGTCTGGTGTGGGGTGAGCTGCCTGCTGTGGTTGTCTGGCTGCACCTGACCAGCAGACTGAGCTAGGAAGGTGAAGGTGCTGAATTTCCCCCAAAATGCAGCCATGAATTTGAGATGTTCCTAGGCATATTTTGACAAACAATATGAATCAAGACTCTTATTAAAAGTTTATCACTTTTGAACCCTATCACAGGAGAAGAAAGAGGTCGATCTTTTCCTACAGGGAAAATGGGTGTTTTTCCACACAATTCACAAATACAAACGTAAAACAAGCAGGATTTTTGTCTTGATGTTATATTTAAGAGATGTTTTCTAGGTTCTTACGTTTGTTTTGCAATGTGCAGTGAGCCTTTTGATCTGAGTTTAAAATACGTGTTTTACTGAAGATCTCTGCTTAGTTTCTTAATGAAAGATAAAAGATACAAGAAGCTCTTCAAGTACAAAAGAAAAAAAAGCACAGCTGTGTCCCTCAGTCAGAGTATAAGCCAAAAAAAAAGTATGATTTTCAAAGGTAAAATTAAAATATAACATGAATTGTATTTTTAAAATTGCACAGAATTATGCCCCTCCTTGCAATGAGCGATAGTCAGAAAACTTGCAGCTACTAGTTATGTTATTGTGTCACTGTGAGGCATCCCTCCACCCACCTGCCTGCCTGCGAGATCACTGCACACTGTGCCAGAGGCTGCAGCACTCAGCCAGGTACCAGGAGTCGAGAGAGGTGGAGCTCAGGTTTTCTAGACCATCATCTTCTTACATATTTGTGGACACAGGCTTCCTTAACTGAACTTGTTTCACATAGAATACAAATCTTTCTTTTCAGTTCCACTTATTCTTATTTATGAATATGCAAAATCCAACCACAATAGCATAGCTCCCAAGAGAGCAGCCTTTTACACCTTGTTCTTCCCATCCACAGGCTAAAGGCGGTTTCATGGTGCTAACTTCCATTCCTTCCAAGCATTACAGCACATCTTGGCTCACGGGAGCTTTGTTTATAGAAACTCTATAATTAGGAGTTTGTTTCCTAGATGTGTATAACAAAAAAGACTCCAGATTGTAATCTAGGGGCTATGCACCAATAGGGGTGCATAGACCAAGGGGGCTATGGACCAATATCCCACAGATGGGATATTTATCACTCTCTGAAAAGCTACTTCTCAGAAGTATTGACCTTTTTGCAACTCTTAAAATGTCTGCCAGCCAAAGAGGGGTGTACGTTACCAACATGTGATTTGCTAGTGTTACTCCACATACTTCACTGGAGATCACTTGCCAAGGTCAGCACAGTGCAGAATGAAACGCCGAAAGTTCTCCAGCTTAGCTCACTTGAAACCTTCGTTTAAAATGATCTGCACTGTATTAGACTCTGGCCCTGGCCATAAGCAGTATCCTTGGGATGGCATTTTGGTTGAGAGGAGCGAGCACTGCAGTGCTGTGTGAGATATCGCCTGTAAGCAAGACTGTGTTTGAGTTAAGACACTTGCATACTTCTGAAGCACCTGTAACGACAAGAGCGTCCAAATACCTTGTTCGTCCTTCTACACAACCTCAACCCAGGTTTTCAAACCACGTTTTCCACTCAATGATTAGTTGGGGTTTATCTATACACACAGAAAGCCCATACTGGAAAAGGCTCCTCCTGAATTACCCTGCAGAAAAGAAAACACTTCAAGGTTACACAGCAAGGGCAGAAAGTGATTTTGAGGGAAGCCGTGCAGGAGTGGGCAGGCTGGCCTTGCCCTGTGTCACAGGGCTGCCCAGCTGAGGGGCTTGGGCAGGTGGGTGCTGCCTCACTTTCTCTGCAGCCCTTTGGGGGGTACACAGTCCCTCAGCCTGCTGCGAGGACAGGGCCATCCCTAAGCTAGGCTTCCTTCACCCTCGGTTCGGAAACTGTGCCAAAGAGCAGTCAGGTGGTAACTTTTGACTAAGCTGGGCTGGGTTCAAGCAAAATATTTATCAGAGGTGAAATATCACTTCCAGACCCCTTGGCCACCCAGCGCTAACAACATAAACACAAATGGCAAGTATGTCCTCACCCCACACTGGCTAGGTGCGTATCCCTTCCCGCTCAAGAGTGCGTAACATAGGAGACATTTCTGAATACACTGAAGGAGCCCATCTCTCCATCTCATCTCTGTCTTTTTGGAGTGGGGCTAGGAAAGCTTTGAGCTACAACTAGAGCACTCCAAAGGGCTGGAAATTTTTCATGGTAGAAAGACTTGGTAGAAAGACTTAGATTCAATGCCTGGAAGGAAATACTTGTTAACTCCAAAACTCATGAAGATTTGACCTGGCTATTTCTATGCCTATGTAAATACAGTCGCGAATTTTCATCCTGGCTGGAGAATGAAAGGCATAAGGAGCAAATAGATCTATAATGATTTCTGAATATTGTGAAATGTACCTTGCAGATTGGGAAAGAGATACTTGTGGTTTGTTCTTACTAACTCTACTAAATTTGTCTCTGCAAAAGCACTGAGAGTGACTGAGAGCAAAATTCCCCGACAGGGTATGAGAGCTGGATCATGCAGTTGTTTTACAGAGGAGAGTCATGATGCAATTTTAGGGCCAAATTCTGAAACACATGTTCATTCTTCATGCTCACCAAAAGAAACAAAGGCTTTGCAAGGTGGACAGATGAAGAAAAAAAAAAGGAAGAAAACAATGAAATATTTTTACTCTCACAGAAAATAAACTCTGCCCATAGCAGCAGAGGAATAAAGGGAGAATTCAGCCCTTCACATTTTTGTTCCTCCACGGGCCGTCTGAGAATACTTCCCACTGGTGACGGAAGAAACAAGCTCCACTGCCCCAGCCCAGCAGTGACGAGGCAGGTCCCGCGGGAGTGACCGGGTCTGGGCTGGGGCTGAACACGGATGCTGGCTGGCACCTCGCAGGCGGGTCTCGCTGCCCTCCCCAGTACCGGGGAACGCACTTAAAGAACCTGCAGCCCAGACAGCTCTCTCACAGCACGTTTTATTTGCAGCGGGGTTTCCATGGTAGCGCGTGTGTCCCGAGGCCCCTGGGTCTGTCTGTCCCGGGGGGACCTCGGGCCCGGGCTTTGCCCCAGCCCCGGGGGGACACGGGGGGCTAAGCGGCGCTGGGGCTGCCCTTCTCGCCCGAGAAGGGTTTGCAGGACAGGGCTGGGCGAGGGGGACGGCCCCGGGGGGAGGGCAGCGGCCCAGGAGGCGGCGGCAGGCGCGGGGTGCCGGCCCCACCGGACCCTCATAGCGCCTGGTAGGTCCGTCGGGGCGGCGGCGTCCCGGGCGTGCCCGGCCCCGAGTCGATGCTGGCGCTGGGCGAAAGGGAGTCGGCGTCGCGGAGGGGCAGCCCCGGTTCCTCCGCCGGGGAGAGGCGGTCCACGATGCTGGAGAGGCAGTCCAGGCTGGACAGGGCGCTGCTCTGCTCTGCGGCGTACCCTGCGGCCGGGGAGCGGGAGGAACGACAGAGCGTTACAGCGAGGTCCCGTGCTGCCGTCCCCAAGAGCCGTGAGGAGCGGGGCGGCACCTCCAGCCCCCGCCTCTACCCCCCACGCCGGCGGCCGCCGGCGGGTCGGGCTTACCGTGAGCCATCTCGGAGCAGTAGACGGCGTCGAAGCTGCTGCCTCTCGCTGACCAGCCGGGGCTGCCGCAGTCGGCCTGCAAGACAGCGAGGGGCGAGTGCCGGCCCAGCCGCCGCCCCCGCCCCGGGGCCGCTGGGACGCTCCCCCCGGAGGGAAAGTGCCTTAAAGCTCGGCAGGGAGCGAGCCCGGGCCCTGGCCCCCGCGGGGGAGCGGGGCAGCAGCTCCCGGGCCGGGCTGCCACTGTGCAGCACCTTCCCCATGTCCCCCCGCCCCAGCATTACCCCTCTGCTGCGCCGCGCTAAGCTGGGGTGGGGGTGTGGGGAGGGGAGAGAGAGGTGAGCCCCCGGAGGCTGGAGCGCTTGCTGGGTGCCCTCTGGCAGCGTTACCGTCCCCCCCACGCTCCCGGAGAGCCCACGTGCATGCTCAGTGTTAAACCAGAGAAGGGGCCTGTTTTAAAGCAAACCATCCGCCTTTTCCTGATGTTCGGCGGCATTCCGCCCGTCCCAGACCTATGGGATCGGTCCCACGACGCTGGGCAGAGGGGGACCTGCCCGCGGGCCTTCCTGGGGTCCCCACAGCCCCATCGCTCCTGCCCCTCTCTTACCATCCCATCGGAGCAGCTGGAAGTGGGGCTGGTCGGTTCGGAGCAGCTCTGTCCGGGCAGGTGATAGTAGTTTTCTACCTGTTCCCTCAAGAGCTCCTGGAGGCTCTCGATGTATCTGATGGCGTTTCTCAGGATCTCTACTTTGGGGAGTCTTTGGTTGGGGTTGGCGGTGGTGCATCTCTTCAGGGTCTCAAAAGCCTGGTTCACTTTCTTCAGCCTCCTCCTCTCCCTCATGGTGGCCGCCTTCCTCCGATCCATTGTGGTGGATTTTCTCTTGCAGGCTTTGCAAGCCCACATGAGGCAATGGCCGGCCTGGTGGTGGCCGGTGGGAGCTCGGACGTGCTCCTCTTCCTCGGCGCAGGCAGGCTCGGGAGGCTCGTGGGTGCCGAAGGAAGGCAGGTCCCTGGGCTCGAAATCCTCGGGGAACTCGCCCTCCGGGGAGGAGAGGCAGGAGCTGTCATAGAAAAGCTCGGACGGGGAGAACTGGCAGCTGTCCATCACCTCCATCCCTGCAGCGGAGGTGTCAGTGCGGGGCGGCAGCCACCGGCTCTCGGCGAGGCTCCGCAGCGCGCTGGGGCAATTTCCTCAGTAATTAGCGACCCGAGACGAAGTGTCCTTTGGCTGATGCGGGGGGCCCTTATATATACATGGAAAGGGAGGCTGGTCCGCAGCGGCCAGTCTTTATTAGCATATCCCACCACATCCCCTGCCGGGGGCTGTCTGGGCAAGCCCCCTCCAGTCCCCAGGAGACAATTTGCTCCGCACGGCTCCTTCGGAGAGCTGGGCACTTCTCTAATGAACCACCTCCCCAGAACTGTTTGCGACATCCCTGAAGCTTAAACCAAGTCTGGAAATCTGCAGTTTTTGTATGGAAAGAGAAAGAGGGGCAGTGGAGGCTCACGAAGCGCTGACATTTCCTACAGAGCCGCTCCTCGTCCCTGTTTCCTCATCTCCCATCATATGCCGTAGCGGGAGGGACACCGCCTCTCCCCATGGGGGAATTAACGTAGAGCCCCCTTCCCCCCAGCACCTACAGTGTCTACTTGCGTATCTTTATTCCCCACAGGCCGTGATCCAGGTCTAACCTGAAAGAATTTACCCCTCTTTTCAGACCTAAGACTTGTTCATTTATCCCGAGGAGCGCTTTGTGCTGGGATTGAGGCTGTGTCCCCAACCATTGAAATTTACAAACCGGGGGACAAAAATGCACAGCTACGTGTGGCCGGGAGAGACGAGGAGGGGGGGAACGCAGATGCTAGTGCTGTCGGATCGGGTCACAGGGAAAGGTACTCACAAAAGAAAAGTGTACGTGTTTGCTCCGAGACAAATCCCCTTCCCATTCTTTCTCCTACTCGTGTGACCCGGTGCTGCCAGAGACACAACAGTCGAGCAGTGCCTTGGGCTTGCTAATTTTCTGCTTTTAGGCAAACTTGTACCGTTACAGATGCGTCCCAGCTGCCAGTGCCACAAACCCCTCCTGGAAGTGTAAAATTTCTAACCCCGCAATCCCTAAGTAACTTTACACAAGTCGGGGACAAAAGCTTTGCAAAGCTCCGGCCGCCGCAGTAGCCGAGCGGAGCGGTGCAAGGGTCATTAGGGTGGTAATGAAGCCATTTAACAGGCATTCGCTAAGGCGCAGGAACCCTTTGGTTTCACCCAGGTGGCTTTTGTAGTGGAGGAAAATATTATGAGAAGGCAAAGGAAACCTTCCCTACCTGGGAATAAAATTATGTGACCTGGGTTAACTCGAAAGGAGAGCAAGCGACCCAGCAGCGGTTCAAACGCTACGGAGCCGGTGTGTGTGCCCAGGAAAAAGGCGTCTTCAATTAGCTTTTCTTCAGGAAGAGGTAATGCGGAGGGCATGGCGATCCGGTTGTCTCAGGGAGCCGCTCTTCAAGTGAGCACGGCGGGCAGGGAACACCTCCTTAGAGAGGTGTCTCGCACAAGCGCACACGGCGGGAAAAGCCTTCCCGTCCGCCCGGGCGGGGCGGAGACCGGCTGGGGCTGGAGAGACCCCATCTGCTCCCTGTCGTGTATGTCGTGTGTCCCCAACACCCCATCCAAAAAAAAAAAAAAAAAAAAAAAAATCAGATTTCCACTTTTAGGCTATTTTTTTTTTTTTCCCCGAAGAAAACATGCAAAGCACACACCCTTCTTCCTCCGGTGGGGTACATAATTATCTAAAGGCTGGGGAAGGCTACATCTGCGCTGCTTCGGTTTATTTGGGGCCATAAACGGGAGGAGCCCCCTTTGAAATGAATACTGTAGGAAAAGCAGAAAGTTGGTAAAGGAGTAAAGTTACAGAAAGGGGCAAAGCTTGAGAATTTCAAGCTTCTGCCGCTCCGAGGGGCAGGTTGCTGTTTAGTTGGGCCACATCTGAAACACGGCCGTTCCCTATTGTTTTCCTAAGAAACCGTCCCTCAGAAGGGCTTCTGTTCGGCAGTAACTTGAACTCTTCACTGGGCTGTGGCGGACACACACACACACACAATTTGATTTACCACGTTTGCGCTGGCTAAAATAGACCTGTTTACAGATTTATGCTTTGTGCACAAACAAACTTGATCTTTAAAGTGCCTGTTGCAGTTCTGATCACCTTTCAGGGGTTTATCTCCAAGCACGCACCGTGAATCTGCCGGTGCACAATGCCAACCCGAAGGGTCCCGCTTTCCTGGCGCACAGAGCTGTAGCTGGAAGCTTTAACTCCTAATCCAGCGGGGCTGGGGTTGTTAAGAAACGTGCCTTTTCCCAAAAGTATTTGAGAAGCTGGGAAAATTTGTTTCCTTTTTCCTTGCGTATTTTGGGGAAAGGGAAAGAAAGGATGGAAGAGCCTGTCACTCAGGAAGAAAAAAAAAAAAAAAGAAGAATCTGTAATTAGTATCCCTTAGGAGCCCCCGGCTCCTCTGGTAAGGTGATCTCAAAACAAATTTGCGAAAGTGCAGTAGGCGAGTGGAACTAAAGAAAGGGGAGAGAAAACACAAACTACAAGGCTGGCTAATGAGGCGGCTGGGGGGTGGGGAAGTAGTGCTGCATTTCAGGAGAAGGGAGGCTCAAGTCCGGAAAACGGGAAGAGCCTGAGCACCAGGCACCGTCTGCTCCTGTGGACGGGCAGGGAGAAAATGGTGAAACGCGTCAGGACCTCTTTAAATGGTGTTGCTCACCCCAGCCCTCCCCGCTCCGCAGCAACTGCCGTGCCGCACCTATTTCTGGAGGGATTCAATCCCACGTGGAGACCATTTGCAGAGCGTGCAATCCTTTTCCAAACCCCGTGCGTTTCTATTTCAGCAAAGAAAACCCGACCGAAACCATAACTCACCGGGCCGAGGGGCAAGAGTTGTTTGGGACCCACCTGAGCGCGCCCCGCCGTGCCCGCCCCCGGCCCTGCGGAGCGCCCTCAGGGCGCACCCCGCACCTCTTCAAAGCACGGCGCGGTTCCCCGCATACCGCCGGCCTCGCCGGGGTGAACTCCCGGGCCCCGGTGCGCGACTGCGACGGGCACTGAGAGCGTTATTTTGGGGTGTATTTTATTGAGTGGTGCGTGCGGGGACGGCGACGTCCGACGGAAGGGAAGCCGCAGCCGCGCCGCTCCGTGCCGCCTTCGCCCCCCGCCTCTCCCCTCCCGCCGTCGGTGGGTGCCGGTGCCAGCAGCGAGGGCCCCTCCGCGCCGCCTCTGCGGCGAAACCTTTTCCCAGTTGGACTGTGGTGGCCAGGCGCTTCCAGCCGTGTGAGAAACGTTTGGTTCCCCCCAGCGCTGGGAACCGTGCGCACCTAAGTAAACACATTAGTACCTGCCAGAGGGATTTGTATAGAAGACAGCTGAAGAAGGCATTGGCCTCTGCTGGCACTCTGGGACTCCCAAGAGAGATCAAAGAGACACGAGGGGGTTTTTAGCAGTCTTGAGACTGGGAAAAGTTGCTAGTTCCTGCTATCGGAGGGACGTCCCAGCGAGCACATGGTTCAATTATTCAACCTTCTCTCTCCCCTGCCCCCCACTCCCATTCCCCGGTTCCTTCTCCAAAGAAAGGTGGAAGCTCTGGAAAAATCGTACGGGTTCCCCAAGGCAGCAACGATCCAAGCACGAATCTTTTCTCGTGGAAATAGCTGCTGGGCCGACGCCTGCCCGCCTTGCCTTCGACCTCAGAAAAGAAGCTGATCCCGCTGCCGGCCTCCCGCCGCCCTCTCTGGGTTGCGGGTGGTTGCGGATGGTTTCACTGAGGAAAGATGCACAAAAAAAAAAAAGAAAAGCTTTAAACACTCGGTCGCATCATTTCAGGGGAGAGCGGTGACAGGTCAGCGGCACTGCAGGCACCTCGTCTTCCCCCACCCATCGCTTCCCCGTGCGCAGCCGGCACAGTGGGACTGGGGCAGCTGGGGCGGGCAGCGGTGGGCTGCCGCGCCGGGCTGGGCACCCCGCGCCGCTGCGGCGGCCACCCGTCACGGTGGGCCGCCGATCCTGATCTCCTGGGGGAACGGAGCAGGTAGAGGCAAGGGAGGCCGGAGTTTAGCTCGGGCTTTCCGGGAGCTGCGCTCCAGCCCTCGTCTCTCGTGTTAAATACAGTGGAGCGGGAAGGAGGGAGCGGGAAGGGGCACTTGCATTCGTGTAAAAACTTCCAGGACTTCGCGCGTGGCCCCTCCGGAAAAAGACTTGATTAAACCACAAACCTCTTGTCCTTACCCAGTTATTACCCTTTGATTTGTGATTCCAGGGCCCTGTTTGCTTTGGCTGGGGACTTAGGTAAAGATTATCGTTATTAATATCAAACACAAACATTTTAATTGCAAACACACCGAGGACCTTCACTGGGAAGCCCGGCATGTCAGTCGCAGCCGCGGGGGTCACGGAGAGTCTCTTCAGGAGGTATTTTCTTTGTTTAATGAAAAAAAACCCCGTTCCTTTAGGCAAACTTATTCCAAACAATCGCTCAAGTTACTCTGCTGCTGGAAGAGACCCTGCCACGGGGGTCCTACCCGGCGGACGGGCCACTTTGTTGAGGTTAATGCTGGGCAGAGGGCAAACCTGACAGCAGGCTGGCCGGGTGTTGGCGTGACACTGTGGTTTCGGGGGTGCTTCCACACCGCTCCTCCCCCGCTGCGGGCAGCGGGTCCTGCGGGGCTCGGTTCGGGGGGGCTGCACCGGGCGCTGCGAGCTGCGCGCAGCCCTTCTCTCTGACCCGGCGGGCAGCGGAACAAATTATTAAGGCGACGAGCTGCTAACCCGATCTGAAATACTCTGTTGCTGATCGAGTCCCTTCGCTGTAGAAGCAAACTGGAACATCTTCGCTCTTTCGCTAAAATGCAGAGGTTGCCTACAAAAAGCCTCGTTCCCCGAAGCGTCGCTCTCTGAAGCGCCCGAGAGTTCCCCGAGGTAAAGGGGGACGAGAAAACGAGAAAAAGGGGGAAAACTGTCGTATCACTACGTGCCCACCAGACTGTGCCGCCGCAATTACACCTTTCAATAGAGTATCTCAGCAGAGAGTAATTGCAGAGAGTACTTCACCGTTTTAAAAAACAGGCTGGGCACGGTGGCACAAACAGGGAGGAAGGGCAGCGTGGCGATGAGGGCCACCTCTCGGGGCAGCCTCTTTCCAGAGCGTCCCCTTCGGACGGACCTAAACGTGCCCGAGCTGGCCGAGAAGGATGAGACCTTCCAGGAAGGTGGCTGTGACCTTTCAAAAAACAGAAACAATAAATCAAGGGTTAAAGCGGACGAGGAGAGGGTCCGCGGACAGAGCTGAAGTCGCGTCCCTTTGCTTTGGTCGGCTCTCCGGCCAGCCCCGTGTGTGTGCAGGGCAGAGCGTGCTGTTCCCTGGTGGTCGCCCCTTCCCGGGGGTATAAACAGCCTGTTACAAACCGTAACGCTCTGACTGCGAGCAGCTCCGCTCCACCATCCTCAGGGAGGCTGTTGTTTTTTACATCACTGAGTGAAACGCTTCATATGCTGTTACCCCCCCACCCCCCAACCCCTTTTCGGCCGCTTAACTCTTTCCTCCCTGAGAGGCCCCGTTCTCTTTTCCCTCAAGCTCAAGGAAGTCAAGGGGAGTTACCTTTCCTGGGAAGAAACCACAGCCCCCGGCTCCCAAGGGAGCGGGGTCCTGTCACAGCCGTTTGCTGCCCCGTTAGGGCAGCAGGCCCATCAGTGTTGCCGCAGACAAGGCCTGGGTTCAAGTCCTCCGGTGCCGAGAGGAAAAGGTGAGAGGCGCCGAGCCTCCCTCTTCTCAAGGGCCGGGGGGGACTCCTGGCGCTTCCCCTTTCTAAGCTCACCCACCACGCGCAGGACAAGGCCGAAGGAGCGTCCGTGCCTGGCGAGCGAGGCAAGTGGCATCGCCGGACATGTTAGGGGAGCAGTACCGCTCTCCAGGGGCGGACGCGCGTTCCGCAAGCACGGCGAGGAAAGGAGCCCCGGAGCTCTGCGGGCGGCCGGACGGGCTGCGGGGTCCTGCCCGGGCACCCACCCGTGCCCGCCCGGAGTCCCCTGGGAGCGGACGGGGGAGACGGGTAATTAACACCGCGGGTGCGGCCCTAGATAAAGAGAGACGCTCCTTTGAGGAGAAAACAAAGGGAAAAATCTGTCCTGAGTGCTGCCTCCCAGTCACGCGGGTCGTGTCTCGGCTGCACAGGTCTGACTCTTCAGGCCTTCATCTCGCTGAAGTCAGTGGCGGGTTTTAACTCCGGGACCGGGTTATTATTTAATTACGAGGAAGGGGGAAACACTGTAACACAAAGAGCTTTATTTTACAATCCAAGAAACCCATCTGTTCTTATATACAATATCACATTCCGCCATTTAAATATATATTTGTTATGTTTACAAAAGAAAAGACAGTACTAAAATTATTTACAGGAACGAAACGAGGCGGGAACTCTTTAAATACGACTAACACGAAATGCAATCAACAGCTTCACTCAGACAGGAATGAACTTTCCGGTGAGTCTCAGACAAAGCGGATCACCGATACACAGGTAAGTATCTTAAATTAAAAAAAAAAAAAAAAAAAAAAAAAAAGAAAGAAAAAGAAAAAAAACCCAGGAGTGGTCTATGCAACACAATTTAAAGAAAAGAAAACTCAAGGGGAAAAAAAAGGAAAGAAAAAGAGGGAAAGTCTGTTTGGCTGGAGTGAGTGAGAGCCATCTTCTCTGGGGTAGGTGTACCTTGACTCGACCTTAACAAGGCCCCTGCCTGGGCTTTCCACTGTGTTAATTTGCTTCATTCCTTAGTTTAGAGGGAAGGGGGTGGGGGCTCCATCTCCGTTAAATATACTACCCGAGCAACCGGATTTATTTCTCCACCACTTCCTCCGCGCTGGGCAGTTTGGGCTCGTCGGAAGAAATACTGTCCACTATGGAAGAGAGACAGCGAAGGCTGCTGGAGGCCGACGACTCGACGATGGAGCCTCCTGCTCAACGAGAGAAAAGGCATTAGAGAGCAAACTGCTCCTCCTCGCCGGGTGAGACCCTTGGGCGCGGGAAGGGCGCGCGGCAGCGGGGGCGGCGGGTGAGCGGGGCCCGGCGGCCGCTCCGGCCGCTCCGCCGCGCACACGGAGGGCGGCGGCGGCGGCGGCGGGGCGAGTTACCTTCCTTGGGGCTGGCTCCTAGGGCTCGGGAATGGTCAGAAACGCTTTGCCAGTCGGAGCTGCAGGTGCTCAGGAAGTCCGAACTGGGGATCTGCGGCACACACACACGCGGGGCGGGGGAGACACGGGGAGAGGACGGGTATTAGTAAGGTGGCCCGGGGCGGGTCGGCTGCACGCTGGAAGCCCGAGGAGCTCGCCCTTTCCTCAAGGAGACCCCTCCGCGCCCGCCAGCCTGCCCGGCCGCCCGGGCCGCCTCAGAGGCCGTGCCGAGGGAGGAGGGGAGGGGACGGGCGCGGCGGTTCCGCAGCTGGATGCCAGGGGCGGCGGGAGGCATCGAGCGGCAGTGCTTACATTTCCCTGCTTGGGGCTGAAGCTGAAGGGGTCCCCTCCGATCTCCTGCATTTTCTCCTGCTGATCCAGCCTGTGCAAGAGGTCCTGCAGCCTCTCGATGTAGCTGATGGCGCTCCTCAGAATCTCCACCTTGGGCAGCCTCTGGTTGGGGTTCGCCACAGTCCGCCTTTTCAGAGCCTCGAAGGCTTCGTTGATCTTCTTCAGCCTCCTCCTCTCCCGCAGGGTGGCTGCTTTCCGTCTGTCCGTGGGGGCCGACTTTCTCTTGCAAGTTTTACAAGCCCAGATCAAACACTGGCCGGGGCAGTGAGGGGGTTGTAGTCCCGGGGGTGCCAGCACATGCTCCTCTCCGCTGCTGTCACTGCCGGCCTCTGGCGGCATTTGGTCCTGACAGGGGGACAAGGTGCCGTCGCTGCCTGGGTACAGCGGGGAGCCCTCTGCCATCTCCAGCTGCTGCAGGGCTCCATTCTCCCCGTCCAAGTAGAAGAAATAAGAGCCAGTTTCAAAAAGGTCCATCATCATGCTGTCCCTTGGCCTCTCTGCCTGCTTGAGTTGGGTGACTGGCTCAAAAACACCCCGAGGAACAACCCAGATGGAATTTAATTAGTGCAGTGACATAAGTCCCCCCTTGCTTTATATAGGAGCTGCTGAAACCCTATCCAACTTTTAGCTGTCGCGGTGCATCACCCTCCAAAACTGATTCCAGCCAGTCTCCTGGGCGCTGTCCTGAGAACATCTCCTATTTAGAAGGGGGAGGGGGGGCACGACGGGAGGGAGGCAAATTAAAAAAAAAAAAAAAAAAAGAAAAGAAAAGAAAAGAAGCGAAAAAGAAGAATACAACCCAACTTCGCCCCCACCCCTGAAATCCCGTGAGCTGGGGTGCAGCGAAGGGACGCGAGGTGGGGGCTCGGGAGCCGCGTCCCGGCGCGGCGGGAGCCGCCGAGCCCGCGGGGGCACGGCTGGAGGACAAAGGCGCGGGGCTCCGCAGAGAGCCCTCCCCTAGCCCACCCCTCACCGTCCCCCCCCCAACGCAGGCTCCTTGCCCCGGTGCTAAGTACAGATCTATAAGGAGAGATTCCAAAGGCAGCCATCACTCTCCTAATAGGCGGGTTAATATTTTCAGAAGAAGCCCCTGCTACTACCCTCCCGCCCCCCTCCCTTGAAACATGCCATTCCTGTGACCCAAGCCACCCGGGCCAGCCCAAGGTGGGGAGCCAAGCTCACTGCTCTTCTACTCGCGAGGGGAAGCTTGCCAAGGCAAGCCTTGCTGCGCTGCTGACGCACCCGTGCTTATTGCACCTCGGCTTAGTCTTTTAATCTGAACTTCCCCACGTCGCCCGTGAGGTGACAGGAGTGATTCCAGGTGACTGGGTTACAGTCTGATGGGGCACTCCTGACAGGCCCTGTCCTTGATGGTGTTTAAGGCGAGCAAAGCCCAGGCTTATGGTGTAACTGCAGTTTAATCACTTGGGCCTGCCAAGGTATAGAGAGTTTCCTAGCCCCTGAGACAGAAATGGAGGTGTGATGACTCCGTTAGCGTATACTGCAGTGTCATGTTATATCTAGGCTTCTCTTACATCAAGAAAGAGAAGGTATGAGGAAATGGCCTGTTTGCCTCTTTCCCTGCACCGCCTTGTGTTCCTTAAATCCCATGCAATTTCTCTCTGCTGATGTAAATATATATATATGTGTATATATATGTGTCCATATCTATAAGCACACACACATATGTATATGTATGTATATTTACATGGATAAGTAAGTATATTTCTGCGTGTGTATGCATGTTTACACACATACATGTATACACATATCTGTGTGTACGCTTTTTCATAGGAACTCACAATAATATTTGAAGAGTGGATGAAGTCCATGGAACACCACAATATCTCTCAAATGTAGCTTCTAATGTAGTTCTTTCTGAAGGGAATCGTGGCATTTTTGTTCATATCTCAAAAGCTACATCAAAAGTGATCATTGACTTGACTGTTTCTCCAAAACTGATTGCAAACCAATTTTTCAGAGTACGAAAATCATAAAAAGGAGTTGTGATTTTGTTTTGAC
Organism: Tauraco erythrolophus; assembly: GCF_009769465.1. Taxonomy (NCBI): domain Eukaryota; kingdom Metazoa; phylum Chordata; class Aves; order Musophagiformes; family Musophagidae; genus Tauraco; species Tauraco erythrolophus. Next base: position 46,786,110 of record NC_141468.1, on the reverse strand, counting down.
TGAATTGATGTTGCTGGAATGGATCTCATTTCTGCTTTAATGAGACAGAACAATATCCAGTTTTGCATGAGACAGAGAAATTCAGACTGTTCTCAGTGAAACTAATTTTGATATTAATATTCCAGCACTGAGTTTTTTTCCTCTTTAGATTAAAGAAAGGATAGTCTTGCAGTTAAGGAGTTGAACATAAGACACAGTTTCTCAGTTTCCATGCTCTGCAACTTGCTTTCTGTTTTACTTTGACCAGTCACTTAATTTCCCTGTGATTTAATTTTCTACCTTTAAAAAGGGATATAATGTTGACCTTTACCCATTCCTCGTGTTTCTCATTTAATTTGCCGACTATCCAGGGAGGAGCTACCCTTGACGTTACATGCTTTGAAGTTCCACAGGGATGTTTGTCCCATACCATTAGTAATGGTAGTAATAAAACAAAAGAAAAATTATAAGTCTGCTGATTATTTAAAACATTTTCACATTTACTACAGTAATTTTTTCTTTTAATCTTTAGCTTCTTCACTGCCACTTTGGAAATGTTTAGAACAAGACAGAGATGAGATCAACCTACTGGTAAGGTGCACAAATTAAAACTTAGGTTAGGGGAGAAATATCATTACCAAATCATCGTTGTCCTTTCAAGAGTTTTAACTGGACTTTAGGAGTTGGGAAACTGGAAGTTTAGGAGCCAGATGCTCCTTCTGCTATCAATAGATTATTATTTTTGTTTAACAGGAAACAAAATAAGAAGTTCTTTTCAGCACTTAGTGCCAGTAAGTAAACAGATTTGGTTCCTCACAGTAACGTGGGGACAGCATGGCTAGCCCTTTGTGGAGCAAAACTCGTTTCAACTCTAACTGGGTTTTAATTTAATGAAGTTGGCCAATTTCCCCAACACATAAGCAACTTGAATTTTCCTGTAGCCACCACACTATGTCTCCCATTCCAGCTCCTTGGTGAACATAACATGGCTAGCAAACAACTCTAGCATATTTGAACAAAATGTCCTCAGTGCTGTTCTTCATTACAAAAGTAGATCAAGCAGAGGATTCAAAAGTTGGTGCTGGTCTTTCTACTCTTCATGCCTTGCATTCCAGATCATGTTAGATACAAGAACAAAGACATAAGAGGAAGTAAAAGCATGTGAATAAGAACAACTGGACATAGATTTGGAAAGAGGATCACAGCTGAACTCTGCTTGTAACTTCAGTCCACTGATAGCCCCTTACAGAAAAAATTAGAACATTCTCAGTCTGTGAAGCCAATTCTTTATTCAATTATTACTGCTTCCACCAGAATACTGTGGTACTCTACTGAAAATGTACTTTCAGTATATTTACACAAGTAAAATATGAGATGTACTATATTTCACTGGTCTACAAGATCTGTCATCCTACCAAAGAGGTATTTCAGTAAGTCAGTGAGTGGTAAATTCAGTAAGTGGTCAGGATGACCCAAATCCAAGAAAGATGCACTGTATTTTAAGTCACAGCTGATCTCCAGAACTTTGATCCCTCCAAATTCACTTTTCAGTATAAACTTTTCTGGATAATTGTAGTTGAATAATGAGACTGGAACTGCCCAGGTCACTCTTGACACCTTAAGTTTTAAGCAGAGGTTCAGTCCAGAATTATAGAGAAATATTTTGTCATCTAGGATCCGTATAGCACTGCATACCATTCCAAATACCAGCTTTTTCTCTTTCACTCTCTTCACGATTTTTCAAGCCACATGCATTGTGTATTTTTAATCTTTGATGTCTTCGACACTTCTTTGCAATGCCATTGGTAATCAGTGGGCATCAGGCTTATCCAGTCCTGTGTGGCACTCTGAAAGGGCACCTAGGCAAAGGTGACATTTTCAGCCTGTTGTTGTTAGAACCCTATTCTACTTGTACAATACTGCACTTGATGTGAGAGATGGTTGGATAGCTTGGCTATCAGGTAATGATTCTTAATTTGCTTCTTGCAGAGTTCAGAATTGCAGGTTATCAGAGTAGACGAAGCTGTGGCATACGGGGGTTCTAGGAGTCTGTTTGCACTTCAGATACAGAAATTTTTCTGTTCACATTCCCATTCTCCTTCTTTCCCTTTTACGCTCCTGTTCAACAGCATCTTTCTTAGCAAAACTTTCCCTTTCAACATTTAATACACAATACTGTTCTCCTTTTATTTCTATTTTTTCAAACAGTTTATATTCTTCAAAACTTGTGTTTCGCCCGGTTTCTGAAATCCCTCTAACATTTGATTTGATATCTCCTACTGATACTTCTAACATGTCATTATTTTCACGGGAACAATAATACTTTTTTAAATGTTAGCATTTTTCATCTAATTTCTCAACAGAAAAAAATTGTATACTGTCCTCATTATGGTCTCAAGGCAACCACTTGGAGTACCTCTTCGCTACAGAAAAAGTCTAGGCTCTTAACTCCTGTCCTGTTGTCTGTCAATTCCAAATCACACAGAAGACCTTCTCATGTGAGTTTGGTAGTGTACTCAGGTAAGGATAGGTGGCACATGTGGAGATATGTATTAACTCCCACGTTTTGTTGCAACTTGCAACCTGCATGTTACATAGGTTAGATCATGAGTCTAAGCTATTGGAGGGTTAATTGTCTGCCATCCCTCCTGATGTGTCAAGAGACACATTCAAATGCTCATCCAGGAGGTGTTCACATCCTCATTTTAATTTGTCAGGAATGCCCTTGTGGAGCAAATCACTGAATAGCCCCCACTTACTGCACTTTCAATACTTGTTACAGGGTTCTGTTCAGGAGGAACTATGCTGGAAGGAGCCCTGAGATGGTAAGTGGATGTTAGTTCTTCAGCACTGCCAGTTTCTACAGATATGCTCCTGATGCACCTGTATTCACTAATGTATTCGTAGTCACAGTTCATTGGGAAAAACCAGAGAAAACCTTGACATGTTGCTGCACTGTGAGATTTGCTGCTAAAATAGTATGTTATGTCAAGGATTGCAAAAGCTAAGGAGGATGACACACTTCATCTCTCCTTTCCCTTCAAAAAGAAATTTTAAGCAGATAGGAAGGACTGAGATATCTTTACTCTTTAAAGATGTTTGAAATGGCTGAGAGATGTGGAAACTGTAAGGGGAAAGTTCGTGCCCAAAAGTCAGATAATCTGGTAAAGAACATGTATCCATCCCTGAATCTACAACTTTCTACAGAAATGTTTGGTGAACAGAGATTAGAGATCTTCCATAAGTTTTCTTGCAAGTCTAGGCAATGGAGGCTCTGTGTGGGACCAGTGTTTCTTATGCCGATGATGACCAATGGGAAATTTAAGCAAAAGAATTTTACTGACATTCTTGGAAGCATAATTCCTGCTACTGGAACAGAGCATATGGAACTTCATGGCTTGTGGTATTTAAGAGCATTTCTTAGCTGAACTTCATTATCTCTTCTTGCCTTAAAATATCTGAATATGACAGAGGTCTGCAGGGGTAACATGGACCAGCTTTAATTCTTGATTTTCATTTATATACGTTGTTAGATTGTCAACTGACTTTTGCTTACTTAGACTCTGTTGTTCACTTGACCCTATTCAAATTCTGCTTGTCCAAGGAGATGGTGTTATTTGCATATCCACATTGTCACATACACTCTTACTGGAGGTTTAGGAACTGACTAGACGAAGTGTGTGTACTGTGTGTGCTGGTGCTTGTGTGTAAGTATGTGCCATTTCAGAGAATTTAAAAGCATGTGGGAGCAACTATCCCTCAAATGCAAGTTTGGCAAGTGGAGTAGTGAGTGGTATAGTATAAGCTCTGGAGCTCAGAAGCTAGAAAGGTAGAAACCTGGAAAAGAGAGCTTTGTGTAATTTTATGGCCTTTGTAGGGGAAGATCCAAAAATTCTTACTCACCAAGGCTTTGGCTGTATAACTGTTCCAAATTATTGCTGTTTTCCTTTGATTGGATATGGACTTTAGTGTTCATATCAGTTACAGTCCTGTTAGTATCTGAGAGGTGCAACCTTGCTAACTAAACAGACTCCTCTAGTTCAATATGGTAAGGTAGGATTTCATTACAGCTCTCATGTTGGGCAGTTATGAGACACAGTTCTAAATGGCAGATGCTTTAATGCCTGTGTCAGAGTCTACAGTGACAAATAGTCACCACTGCACAAACACATTTATTTTACTACAAGACGTTTTCCTGGGGAGGAGGGAGTGCCAATCAGAAACCGGAGGCCCGTTGCGCTGTTGCTGGCTGGGACAAGCATTTTCCATGGTTCTATCCATGAGCAGGCATTCCTTGCAGGAAGAAAGGTAGTAATAATGACAGATGTCTTCTGCTTGTGATTAGGCAAAAAATGGGGGACATGAGCTGTGACACGGGTACAAGACACATCACATGATATACAACCATATTTTTGCCATCACAGTTTTTGTAATTACATGAAAGTTTGATTTTACAGTCATATACTTATTTGTCTGTTTACACTACAAACTGTTGGAAGCATAGAGTGCATTTTTGTACTACATGGTGTCAGAACATGATGACTGTGACGTATAAACCTAGTCTCAGTTGAAAGCGCAATAGTTAAACCATAGTTGCTACTACTAATTAAAATAAATATTCATTTTAATTCTGGAAGTGAAAGGAAGGAAAGGGGGTGTGGAGAGCTAGTTTCTACATCCAGCACTCAGGCTAATCACATCCCTGCTGCCTATGGACAGAGTGCGCAGACTGTGGAAAAAATACAGCTTACTTTTCTGGGGCTCACAAGGAATTTTTGCAGAGCCACGAATGTTTGCGGAAAACTGGGATAATAGTGGCTTGGAAGTGGAAGCTGTGAAGACACAGTGATGACAATGGATGTAGACCACTCCCTCCTCAGCAATAACATAAAGATTGTTTAAAACACCAAATCACAAAACCTTGAAACGATTATACTGAATGATCGCTTTTTATACATAAATTGTATTCAACTGTTTCATCCTCCATTGCCAAAAATTCTTTTGATTTCCTGTTGTTACCTCTCTGACACATGGGCGTGCCAGCTGAATGAGCCATTTGATTATATATGCGTAGCATTGAATGATTAAGATAAAGTTAATAAGCTGTAGTCAAATGTAGGCATTACCTGGTCTTGATTTATTTCCTGGTGCTGCATTAATTCAGTCCTCAATTATTCCACGCACATGTGGATTTAAAATGCAGGAACAACTGAAATGGGAGTCTCTTGAGATGTTACTGTTGCCAAAATATAACTACAATATTGCAAGTAGTGCAATCATGTCACAGCCCTATAGAATTCCCTGTTCCTCATGAGATTTTGTATATTTTCTCATTTGTCTATAGTTTTAAATTTTGTTCATTTTATTTTCAGTATTGTTCTGACTTTGTGGACCATCAATTTAGCTCATGATTTTGAAGAAGTGTTGATTTCACTATGATTTGTACTTTGTACATTTTACATGATTCGTACTTCAAAGTTTTGTCCTCCTTGTGTCACTGTTATCTCTTGCTTTCCACATCCCACATTGCTCTTAATTGAACAAATAAAACTTGTGTCACGTACTTTGTGATGATTTGCTTGAGATCCTTTGGGTGGCATGCCATCAATCTTTTACAGTATATGGTAAATATAGGATGTTGGTTTTGCTATTCTGTCACATTTTCTACTTTAGCAGAGATAATTGCTATGTCTGAAGTGTTCTCCTTCAAGTTCTTCCTTAGGTGCAACGATTAGCTTTGCTGAGTCAGTCTCAGCTCTGAAAAGCATGTATGCACCATCTTGTGCATCGAATTTCCATGAATATGTTCCTGACTGATTTGAATGTAATGTTCACAACATGTACTTTTAAAAGCCTGATATGTAACCATTCCCTTTCTCTGTGTAGCTTTTCACAAGTCTTTCGATTGCTGTATAACCATAACCCTTGGGCTTTACTTGTCTTGAATGGGAAAAAAAAAAAAAGGGTTTTATATTCACTCTTGCAACGTTTCCTAATTCTTCCTTCTCTGCATTGTAGCAAGAAAAACTGTTTTCAGCATCTGCTGTTTTCTTCTAATCATTGAAAGACAATTGTACAATTGTACTTCTGTCCCTTCCTGGTGATAATCTAGTCATTTGTCCATATGAAAAACACCTCAGAAGTCCTTAGAGTTTTATCTCCCATCAGATACAGGGATGAAGTGCTCAAGGTGCCATACTGCTCTCCACCAAATCTGTCATCTGTATTTTCTGAGATAGGCCAATATCAGAGGCTTTAGTGGAAGATACAGGATGCTCTGAAGAAGTTTCAACAAAGAAATTTCTTCCTAATCCCTTCAGTTAGAGCAGCATGAGCCCTCGAACATGACAGCCTGTATCACCTTCAAACTTAAAAAAGAAATTCTGTGGAATATATCTGGGACAAGAGAAAATGTTAATACCTACATGGGCTTTCAAAAGGAAAATAGCTGCTGCTTTTGGAAAACAGGAGCCATTGAGATAAAGTCTTCCAGAAATGAATTTGCTCTGTATTAAATAGCAATAACGACCTTGAATCCAACATATATTGCATCATGTTGTTATCGGAACCTGTTGCACAGCTGCAAAACTGTTTTGGGCTGTGAAGGTCATTCTGTTATCTGGCTGTGTGTTGTTTAAAGCACATGCTTGTAAACAAGGTTGGTTACCTGTGATTTGTCAGTGCAAGAAACACAGCAGTCTGTATTGTACTCCTTCACCTCTCTGTTCTGTTCATTTCACATAATTTCACCTAATAACTTCTGCATGTTTATATACTAAGATTTCACTTGCTCTGAGATTCCTGAAAGCTCAAAAATGTGTTCTTTAAAGTACACTGCGATCTAGATGTTGTAACATGGTCTCTGGAACATGGCATGGGTATGTGGCACAAAGAAAATTTGCAAACTTGTTGTTTGAGACTTTTGGTTCTGTACCATATTAAAACACCTTGTATTCCAAAAGTACGAAAGAATCTTACCATCATCCTAAAAGAGATCATGGAATTTCTCAAGGTATGGGAAGAACCTTGGCTGAGCTGACACTCTTTCTTCCCTGTGCGATTCATCTGGTACATAGGACACAGGACAGGAATGAAAAGAGGATAGTTTTCAGAAATTCTGTGTGACAAAATGGGTCTTACCTTTCTCATTCTAGCCACACTTCACAAAAGCATACTCAAAAAATGTCTGTATTTCATTTTTCACCAGACTGTGGTGAACATTTCAGAGAAACTGCAGACTAAAAGGTTGCCAGATGCCCTCTCTGCCTGCAAAAATCATAAAAAATAAGGCTTCAACAATTGATGTAAGTTCTTGGATTCTTAGAGAAAGCATACTAACTATGTTTTTTGGGGAAATGATTTGATAACAAAGCATTGAGAAAAGTTTAGAAGAAAGAAACACAATCCATTCTGCTTAGATAAAGAATCCCTGGAAGAGCAATCTTATATCCATGTTCTGAAACTCGTAACTTGACAACAGATACCTATGTTTAGACTTAGAGAAAATAGTGAGAAAACATTTTTGCTGTGAAGTGTGAAACAGCTGGCTTATAACAGAATCTGTTGACCTGCAGTGTCATTATTTGTAAACAACATTTGCCTGTTGCAGCAGCCTAATAGAAATGGTTGGCTGGAAGTGCCAAATATTGCAATTACTACATTGAGGTATTATTGATTACTGTAATAAGTGAAAAATAGAACAGACATGAGTAGTTGCACACCGGAAGTTCCTAAATAAAAACTCCACATGACAAATTATAAATTAATTTTGTTTTGATAGGTCCATACATGGTTCTGTTCAATGGGAGCCCCTGATTGCTCTGGACTTCTAAAAAGCTCGATGTTTAAATGAGATGACTAATTATACATTTATGAATGTCATTTTATGAGAATACAATTAATTGTAAAATCTTTGTACTGGAACTACTGCCTTCAGCTTGGGACAGCCACAGCGGAACAGCACTAGCTTTTCAGTAATGTCTGCAGGTGGTTTCTGAAGCTGGATGGTATCTGAAAAGGGAGGAGTTAAAACCAGATGAGTTCAGAGCATGGCATTTGCCAGTTCATGTAACTGCACCTTATCTTTATTTTCCTTCAGAATTGGTTACTTGCAGCCATATTAATTACTGGTTGCAAATTCAATAGCGAGCAGCGGTAACGAGAGCAGCTGCGCTTACAGCAGGGAGGCAATCTTCAAGGGTACTAGTCTAATCGCAGATTGCTTTCTTCATACATTCACATTGTTGTCATGAGTAAATCATGTCTTGCTTGGAGGAATCAGGATCTGTTGAATTAAATAAGAGATTTGCAAGACAGAACTTACATTTCAGAACCGATTACTGGTCTGGAAACTATGACAGGAGAAGAAGGAATCAGACTGAACTGGTCATCATAATCAGGAACACGACTGTCAGTGAGACAGTCATTGGTGCAAACACTGAAAACTCAGCTGCATTAACATTCACTGTACAATACAAAATCATCCAAATTGGAAAGGACCTTAAAGGTCATCTCGTTCCAACTCCCCTGTTGTGGGCAGTGACACTTTTCACTAGATCAGGTTGCTGAAAGCCTCATCCAACCCGGCCTTGAACACTTCCAGGGATGGGGCTTCCGCAACTTCTCTGGGCAACCTGTTCCAGTGCCTCACCACCCTCGTTGCCCTCATTGTAAAAAATTTCTTCCTTACATCTGATTGAAATCTACCCTCTTTCAGTTTAAATCCATTGCCCCTTGTCCTATCACTACATGACCTTGTAAAAAGTCCCTCTCTGGCTTTCTTGTAGGTCCCCTTTAGGTACTGGAAGGCAGCTCTAAGATCTCCCTGGAGCCTTCTCTTCTCCAGGCTGAAAGACTCCAACTCTCTCAGCTTGTCTTCATAGCAGAGGTGCTCCAGCCCTCTGATCATCTTTGTGGCCCTCCTCTGGACCTGATCCAACAGGTCTATATTCTTCTTGTGTTGGGGACTCCAGAGCTGAATGCAGTATTCCAGGTGGGGTCTCACGAGAGCAGAGTAGAGGGGCAGAATCACCTCCCTCGACCTGCTGGCCACGCTTCTTTGGATGCAGCCCAGGATACAGTTGGCTTTGTGGGCTGCCAGCGCACATTGCCGGCTCATGTTGAGCTTCTCATCGACCAGTTCCCCCAAGTCCTTTTCCTCAGGGCTGCTCTCAATCCATTCTCTGCCCAGCCTGCCCTTGTGCTTGGAATTGCCCCAACTCACGTGCAGGACCTTGCACTTGGCCTTGTTGAACTTCATGAGGTTCTCACAGGCCCATCTCTCCAGCCTGTCAGGGTCCCTCTGGATGGCACCCCTTCCCTCCAGTATGTTGACCACAACATATCTAATAAAAAAAAATTGTAACTGTGTTTTTGCTTTTGAAAAAAGTTGCTGAGTCATCTTAGTTACACACAGCACATTCAACAACTGCATGCACGCATGCGCAGACCAATAGCCATGCCTGTAGCTCAAACTGACACCAGTACATACAGAATTGTAAATAAGACTGTCGTGGTTTTAGGCTGATCCAGCAACTAAAACTCACACAGTCTCTCCTTCTCCAGTAAAGTAGAGAGGAGAGGAAAAAAAAACCCAAAGGGACTGAGGGCTGAGACAAGAACAGAGGGAGCACCCACCAACCATGGTCCTGAGCAAAACAGGCAGAGCTTTGCTCAAAGCAAAACAGTTTATTAATGATTACTTAGAAGGACAAAGGGAAATAAAAACCGATTACTTGAGAGGACAGAAAGAAACAAAACCAGATCTTAAAACCGACACCTTCCCCCCCCCCTTCCTTTTCCTCCCGGCTCTACCTCCTCCCCCCAGCAGCACAGGGGGCAGGGACTGGGGGAGTGCAGGTCAGTTCATTCCGTGCTGTTACTGCTGCTTCTTTCTTAAAGGAGAAGGAGTCCTTACACCCTTTTCCCCTGCTCCAATGGATCCCCTACCCACGAGGAAAAATCCACAAACTTCTCCAGCGTGAGTCCAGCCCACTGGAAACAATCCTCCCCACAGATTGCTCCGGTGTGGGCTATACCACAGTCTCGGGTACTTAGGGAGCTGTAGCCACTCGCTCCGGCGTGGGTCGTCACGCAGACTCCAGATGCCTCTCTGCCTTGTCGTGCATCCCAACACGACCATCCTCAGGCTCAGGCATCTTCTCCCCATGGGCTGCGAGTGGGTCTCTGCTCCACTGAGGCCGTCCTGGTTGCAGGGGGGCCGCCTGCTATCTCACCATCAGCCGCAGGGGAAACTCGGCTCCGGCACACCTCCTCCCGCTCCATCCTCACTGACCTGCTGTCGATGCGGCTGTTTCTCTCAGATCTCAGTCCTCTCCGGGTGAACTCAGCCCAGTGGGCACCCCGGGAGTGGGGTGCCCCCGAGTTCCCCAGCTGGCTCCGCTGCCGCCATTCTCCATGGGCGACGCCGGCCCGACGCAGGCAGCTGCCCGGCTGGGGGCCAGGGAGCTGGGGCAGTGCCCTCCTCCCTTCTCTGCTCTCCTGGGCGAAGCACCTTTTCCGGTCCCTTTGTCCTGACTTAAATAGGGCAATTCGCAGAGGCGCCCTATTGGCTCAATCCCGAGGGGGATGGCAGTCTAATCTGGTGGCCAGAACCAAACCTAACCCGGTTCCAAAACCGGGGAGGTCACAGGGAGCAAAACCCCTCTCCTGCCACCAGAACCACCCCCCCCTCCACATCAAACCATGACAAAGACTAACATTAGTCAGACTACTCAATGTAACCCCTCAAGAGCCCCAAAATTTCCCAATAAACCATGATCTAGAATGGTCTTATCAACTGTACCGGGCCCTTGCAAGGAATTAGTTTCCTGATTGTGATAGATTTTAGTTTGAAATACCTTGAGATTATTTTAATCACAAATCTCTGAGGTAGTAACATGAATTCTTCTATTCTTCATAAGTTCTTTGCAACTTAATAGTATCAGATGACTGAATTTATTTGTGTCTGGTGAGTCCAAGTTGTACCAACAGCTTTTTCATTTGAGCTGTCATTGCACACTGCTGATCCCACCAAGCAGTCATGCCAAACTATGGTGAAGACAACCAGAAATGCACTGCAAATATTCTTGGAAGAGGCTGCATGATAAGACTTGTCAATTCTCAATGTCTTGCATAGCACTCCTTGTCCAGTTTATTAGCATCGGTTCGGCAAGAGTCCATCTTAGTTCAGACCTTTCTGATCTTAACTGTCATACCTAAGGGAATGCAGTACTAGTAGGAACAAACTGGATTAATCTCAGCCATAGAATCATAGAACCATAGAATGGTTAGGATTGGAAGGGACCTCCAAGATCATCTAGTTCCAACCCCCCTGCCATGGGCAGGGACACCCTCCACTACACCAGGTTGCTTAACTTTAAGCCATCCTTATGCTCCTTTTTGCCACAAGAATTCATATGTGATGGAAACTATTGAGCTGAACCAAATGTCTTCCTTCAACAATTATCAGAGTCATCAGACTTGATCAGACCAGTCTTATATATAGTTATATATGTTCATCTTCCACATACACGTTCTTTGACACAGTAAGCTTACAGAAGTAGTTAATGGATTAGTGTAAGTGACTCTTCTAACTTTTAGTACAATGGAAAAATATAAGCCACATATAAGAAATATATAATACGTGAGAAATTCCTTGCTGGGTAGCCCATCTAGCAGAATATTCTGACTGTTTAGGAAGTGCATATGAGCCTGGCCACTTCCACTCATCCATTTCCTTTGTACTTCCCCCGTATCAACAACTGTCTAATCAAGGATTTTATAGGGCACATCCCTGCCTAGTTCTGTTAGTATCTGTTTACAGGTATGTTGTCCATGAATTCATCTAATCCATTTCTGAACATCTTGATAGCATCTCACCTCCCAAAGTATTTTTTGTAATTACTTACATTGGATAGTGCTTGCAGGATCAGGTCCCAAAGGACAGGCCAGCAAAGAGAAATCTAGATAGATAATCCTTCTTGGACTAACCATGAGAAAGGTCTCAGAGCCAAGAGACATCAGGAGAAGCATAAGTTAGCACATACCAATTAGCAGTAACGCCATCAAGGTTTGGATTCCGCATGGGTCTTAATGCCTGTGCCCCACTTTGGGTGCCTAAATTCACAACATAGATTTTCATGCCTTGCTGCAAAACCTTAGAGATGTCTGAAAAGTATACATGCCATGTTTTTCTTGACTAAATTTCCATATGTATCTAAACATCGTCTTGTGAATGTATGCAGAAATCCTTCACTGTTGGCACAGCAGAGCATCTAGGTGCATTATTTTTAATGCACTTCTCCTGGAGTATTGGTAGGACCTAGAACAGCTGTACTCAGAACACACTTTCTAGATTGAACCTTGAACACAGCTTAGCGAGGGTCATTTTATGCAGCAGTTGAGGATTTACCAGAATGTCATTCTTGATGAGACTGTAACTACCTCGTAGTGATACCACAAGATAAATGACGATCTTGACAGAACAAGACCCCAAGTAACCCGATCAAACTTTGAAGTTGGCCCGCCTAGGTGACCTCCACAGGTCCTTTGCAGCCTAAATTATTCTAATATTCTGTTCTAAAGCTGAGGAAGAGCAGTCATGAGCAAGAGGATAGAAGGAAAAATTAAGACAGAACTAAGCCTGGGAAAAAAAGGCATATGCATGTTTTAGGACAAAAATCAGAAAGACAAAGGACAAAGCAAGAAATCACTGTCATAAGACATAAAAAGTAAGAAGAAATTTTCATTATATATTGCAATAGCGAGGGAACTAGGGGAGCCTGGACAGAGAGAAAGCCATTAACAGATGATGCCGCGCTTAAAGCCTCTGTCAATTCAAATTACAATGAAAAGATGAAGTACATTTACCTGGATAACACAATCATTAGCACTAGTAACAGAAGGAGAAGGAGTCAGGACAGGACAGGAAAACCAAGACATAAAATAATTAGATTAATTTACATGTGGAAAATGATTTGGCCTCAGTGTACTTAAAGAATTGGCTGAACTGATCTCAGTGACATTTTCTGATATCTTTGAGAACTTGTGGAGGATGAGTGAGATTGCAGAAGAGACGAGATTGGAAATGTGATGCATATTCTTAAACAGAAGGAAAAAGGGACTTGTAGATGAGTAGTTCAACATGTTTCTGTGAAAATACTGGAAAACGATACAATATTTGTGTGCACCTGGAAAAATATAAAGGGTGAATAAAGCCAACATGGAGTAGTCCTGTTCCCTTTAAAAAATCTTCAAGGCTAAGCTGTGACAAATCAATGTATTGTCCTGTCATGACAGGATAACAATTCTCGTGGTTATGGGATAAGCAGAAGCCACTTACTTGATTTTAATGAAGTCTTTTTATACATCTTCACACGATATCCTCATACGAAGATTACAAAAATGAAACTCCTACGGTGTATTCACCTGCTTGGAAACTTGTCAAAGAAGAACTCTCATATGAGGGACTTCCCAGGGTTCTGCTCTGGAGCTCATGTTTTAATTAATAACTCAGATGATGGAATAGAGAATATGCTCATCAAGTTTGCAGATATCACATAGATGGTATGAATTATCAGCTTGTTGGACGACATGCTTAGATTTCAAACTCATTGTGATGAAGTAGAATACGGTCTTTAATAGGTTTCATTTTGATGAGGACAAGGGCTCAAATGAGCACAGGCAAGCCAGATCACTGCAGAAGTATGGACTGAGTAACTAGGGAGGTGGTCATTCTACAAAAGAAGGAAACTGATGATGACAGTGAATCATAAGATGAACATATGTCATGCTGTTGAGAAAAAACCCACACATCCCACTGGGACATACAAACAGGAAGGAGGCACATGAGGTAGTCCTTCTGTCCTGTTCTAGGCTGGTAAGATTTCAGCAGCAGGCAATTCTATGCCCATTTGCAGGCACTGCACTGCATCACAAAACAGAACTAGAGAGAACACAGAATGCTGACAAGAATGGTGAGAGGCTTAGAAACATTGTCAAAGTAAATGTTGAATGAGTGCAGTGGTACAGGCTAGAGAATAGAAAAGTCAAGAGAAAGTGCTGGCAGTGATCAAGCAAACAGCAAACGACTGCTGCAAAGAGAAACAGAGTAAACTGATGCTGGTGATTATGTGAATAGAAAAAACATATAAAACTAGTTACAACAAAGTAGATGTAGGTAAGTGTCCTGATGGAAGGAAAAACACCAGTCTGGCTTAGCTGAAGAGCAGCAGCTATGTAAACCTCTGCCAGGAGTTATGTAGCCTTCAAGCAAAATATGACAGACTATAGGACTCCTCAAGGTTATTTTTTTTCCCTATTTTGTTATGAAGTATGCTGTCATTGTTCCCTATTTTGTTTGGGCTAACTGAGGAGAATTACGGATGGAAAAAAGAAAGGCAGTCTAGGTTTCCGAGCTCTTGCAGGGAGGGAGAAGATCCAGCCAGGCTCCTGTAATTTTTTTAAAATATTGTACTTGGGTGTTTGAACAGCTGCCTTCCACATTTCATGTGAGAGCCTGCCACCCTCAGGCTACATCCCTTTCTGAATGAATATTTGAATATTCTTGAAAGTGGCAACTACTGGGGCAACACAAATAGTGCACATGTGATTCCCTGGCAGCCTTAGTCCAGGGATCAGCGTATTTGCCTGAAATGTGATAAACAAGGATAAACAGATCCCTGTTCTGCATCAAGTAAAGGATGAAAATATATCAATGTCTTCTACATATTATTTGAGTGCTTAAAATACAAGCCTAGAGATTTACTCCTGGATTCTTTTTAGAAGGGGAAATAAGAATTGGCAATTCCAATTGAATTAGACAACAATTAAACGATAACTAGATGACGATTCTCTAACACGATGATGCAACAATCACAGAGCTGTGTGAGCACGTACACTTTGCCACTTTTTATGCACATTTTCAGTCCTTGTTGTCTCCTAAATCTCATTCATGATTTCTGAGAGTGCCTTCCTTAAGTGGCTGTTTTTCTACATGCTTTGAGTTTGAGCACTTACTTGTCAGGTGAGGATTCTGCTGAACAGAAGGATGTCTAAGAGTTAAGCATTGTAACGCTTAAATATCCTTGAAATTCTCTAGCACAAGCCAACCTCTATTTTACGTCATTACTCCTGTCTCAATACCTCTCTATCTGACCTTCAGACAGAAAAAAAGAAAGAAGAACTTCACACACAAAAGAGCTTCATGGAGTATGGAGTGGTTTGTAATCTGTCTCAGCTGTATACTGAAAACTTCCTGTGCCCAAGAGCTACACGTGTTTCTAGTATCCAGACAAGCAAGAGAGCATACATTTGGAAAGGCTTGCATGCAGGAGGTGGCATTGATTGCCCTGTGATCTCACTGCTGCGTTGTGAAACAGGACAGGTCTGAGTGTCTGGGCTATTTTGATGATGTTGGCCTCAACAGCTTCCACTGGCTCACTTCCTCCCAGAGTCAGGAGTTTGGATTACCCAGCAATGCCAGCAGACCCTCATTGCCAGTCATGTGATATCTCTTTGGCATGGAAACTTTATTTGAATTGTGTGTAAGCTGTGTACAACACAAGGCTGGCCTCTGCTGAAATATAAAGCCTAGAATTATCTTTGTAGTCTTTCTCTAAGAAGCACTATACGTGGTTCTTCTATAGTATATACTCTCTCTTGATTTCCTAAATGTGGCTGAAAATATTCTCTATAGATCATAAAGAATTATTTAAAAATCTTAACAGGAAATTTTGTTTCATTTGATTTGTAATCTCTTATTATAAAGGAAACCACAAGGGCTTTCTCACAGATTTGTTTCTTTGAAAAGCTGAACTTTTAACCAAAGCTCATCAAAATATTGAGCTTTGACTTATGTTTTGAATTTCTCTTTCAGGAAAAGGAAAACACATCCTATGATGATGAATATAATTGGAATATAGTATTTATATATTTAATTAATACACTATTCTTTTCTCCTAGGCATTTTAATACATGCTGTGTCAAGCATGTGGTTTACAATGGATTTTTGTTAAGTACAAGGTTCTTTTCATACAGATATTGGCTCTATTAGCATGTTTTTTCCAAGCTCATGTCTAAGTTTTAAATCCTTCTGGAACTGACACCAACTGTCCATTTTGACACTTGTTCATTAGTTTTTTCTCAATGGAAGCATTCTCCTTCTTTCAGCTGTTGTAGCAATTTTATATTTCACAAAGTCTCCTTACAAGCCAAATGTTCTGTTTGCAGCAGAATGTTTTTCCCAGTTTTGGAGAACCAAACCCAAAGCCCAAAGTTTTTCACAATTCCATTAGAGATACTTGCCACTTCTTCCAGTGCACATTCAAAAGAGGAAAGCTTCAGAACTTGCAAATTTTTAAAATCAGAATCAATTACTTCTGTAGGTCAAGACTTAATGGTCATGACAACTGTTAATGCTAAGTCATGCTTCCCTTTGCTAACCTGAAGCAGGCCTGTCACAACTGACGTAACTGATTTAGATGTCTCTTTACTACAGATACTTGAGAATCTGCTTTTGCATCCGTGTGGAATAAAGGATGCGTGGAAGTGGTGTATCATTAACAGTGATCACAAATTAGACAAAATGATGGCATCTTAAATAAGTTAATTCTTGTTATTTTTCTACTATTCCAGACACAGAGCCAAGAGATTTTTGCCCAAAGACTGAATAAGAAGGAAGATGCCTTTTGTGACAAGTCCCTGTTGTGCTCCTGGGATGCTCATTTGGAGCCTTTCCATAAAGATAAAGTTTTAGTTCTCTGCAAATGCTCTCTTAGTTAATGTCCTCCATATTGAGAGTCACTTCCTACCACTACTTTATCGTCAAGAGAATTGAATGGATGATGAAGGCAAAGCAAAGCATGAGCACTGTGGTGCCAGTGATCTGTCCAGAGTGGCTCTTGACAATCTGCTGGTCATTTGTTTGTTTTGGGATGATATTGATAGAAGAAAGAATTTATTACTTTGACAGTATTCTTAGCTGTGATAGGAGGTGTGCAAAGACATTTTGGGAGAAACTGCTTTACCCACAGAGCTTCCAAATATAAATAGATAAATATAAATAGATAGGCCACATAAATGTTAGGGGAAAGATTTAATTCATTTTGGTGGTGTGGTTTGGTTTTTGTTGTTTGGTTTTTTTTTTGCATAGAGAGTTGAGATACACAAAAATTAAGCAATTTGTTTCAGACATGCAAAATTTGTTCAAACTTGGAACTAAGCACAGATTTTCTCCCACGCTAGCCCAGGACTGTCTGAATGCCAGTTGGCTCAGGTAGTGATGTCAGGGATCCCTTCTGGTTTCAGAGAGAGCACACCAGTATGCAGGAGAGGAATGTTTGTCTCATTAAGTTTTTCTGCGTAGTTAGTATAGCTGACGCAATCAATCTCTGTTATCCAGCAACCTGATATGTCCCCAAAACCTGCTTAGGAGTGCCAGTGAAGGATAAGAAGAATTGGAAGGGCAAAAAGAATGGGCAAATCAAGAAGTGATAAATGTATCTGCCTTCTTGAGCATTCAGACACATTCTTAGTGTACAGTATATTTAGTAGATATGTTCTTACAATATTGGCCACCCCACAGGAAGTAGTTATATTTTTGAGAACTTGCAATAATATGGCCATTATTATAGAACCTTTTTTATCAAAGCAACCTCCTCATGGCTCTTTTATCAGGACAGCTCAGTATTTTCCTAAGATATCCTATAAGTAGTCAAAATTTCCAAATTCCCATTCTGAAAGAGAAAAAAAAAGATATAAAGGAGACAAATGTGTCAAAGCTTTGAATGTGAATCATGAAGAAGACGGTATGTCTTTGCAAGTTTAAGGTACTATTAATACCAATTAAATAAGAGGCTTTGCTGCTCAGTGTCATGAAGATGAGTTGCTGTGACTTGCTTTTCTCCACATAGGGATTTGGACACGGAATTACATGATACATTTGCATAGATGCTCCATTTCCTACTGAAGACCTTACTAAAGCTAAATAAAATTTTACATTTGGTACAAAAGGTACATTTTTTCTAGAAGGTCTCCTCTGCTGAAATTTACAGAATATAATATTTAGCATATAATCAAGTTGTCTAAACTTCTATGAACAAAGGAGAGAGACACAAAGTCACTTCACTTGTCTATAGGTGTGCCTCTTAGACATTGATTCTAGATCTGGCATGAACTGTCCTCTCTATGCCCATGTTTTCCCTCTGGCAACAGGAGGTGACTTAAACTGGATGAGTAACATAAACATATAGACATATAATAGGCAGAGACATACACACAGACATATAGACATTTAGACATAGAATAATATGTCTAAAATTAGGCAAGATTAGTTCAACTCTAACACAGAGGAAGATTTAGAGCATTGATCTAGGCCTTACCGAGGTATTACACCAAAGAACAGCATAAGACAGATAACAAATAATCAGTGACCTTCAGTGTTCAAAGTATAATGTCCAGATTGGAAAGATATATTTCTTTGCCTTATTACACTTATTAAAGTGTAAGACTTTAGCTAGTTGCAGAATGGTAAGTAAAGTTTTCAGTGACAATGCTAGCTCTGCATTTTCTTATTTATTCTTAGCAAAGAAAAGTTCAGATTAAAATCCTGCATATAAATGCCAGTCAGCTCTGGGACCATTTTCTGGACTCCCTGACCGGGACAGTGCCTTGTCAGATGACTATCCTGTTCTCAAAGAGGAGTAAGATTACATGCTAGGCAGTCAGTCTCCTCAGGTCAATTCCTTGCCCATGCCTGGAGTGCAGTATTGTGTTATCACACCTCATTTGAGAATTCTGTGCACAATATGCCAGCCCAGATTTATACCATATGTACTGTCTACTAATACTTGTAGCGAATTAGTAGAATTCTGTAAGAAAAATAGTTAAATGGACCTATCACGAACGCCAACTAAAGACTGATCAATAAAAAGGTACAGAACTGTTTTATGCTGGATTCTGAGAAAGGAATTATAAATATATTAATAAAATTAAAAGTAGATAAATTTTATTTTTCTATAGTTATCCCCACCTGGTGAGCACATGCAGACAGCAGCCTAAGGAAGAGAGGCCTACAGGTTTAATTATTTTTCTCCATATGCCTCCATGTTGGAAGAAAATCCTCTTCTCTGTCTCTACTCTGTCTGCCCATGTTCTACACCTGTGGTGTCAAAGTATTTGTTTATATATTTAAGATTAGTGAAGGAATTGACTAAATAGAGTCCTTTGGTTCCTCACACTAACTTGAAACACGAAGGTTGTTACCAGCTGTTATAATAGGTGTTTCCCGTGTCTGTGTTTTTCGGGTGAACTAAGGACATTTTACAGTAAAGCTTAAAATAAGTGCATTCCTTTGTGGATGGCGAGAGTGCCCTGTATCTTGCAGTACTCAGCTGAAAGGTTGTGTTATGTTATCCCAAATGTGCTCTGCGTGTTCTAGGACACGCTTCCTGCTCAGCAGCCTTCCTGGAATGCAACTGTGAATAGTAGAGCTTTAGTTGCATACTAGGTTTCCAGTATCCAAATGTGCTTTTTATATCATTCAGAACTCCATCTCCTTCAAAATATTTTAGGAACATCCTTGTAAAACTTCCTTCAACTCATTATTGACTGTAATGGCATGGTTTATTCATGATTGCAGTGGATAGCTGGGCGCAGCTGTCATCCTACAAAAAGATCACCCTGGTAACACCAATCAACAAGCAGAGTAAGATGATCCAAATATAACTGAAACCTTCTAAATGTTGTCTTTCAACTGAAATACAGAGGCACAACTTTATCCCAAACTTTGCCTGTTGAAGTGGAATCTGGGAAATGCATCAAAGGCATTGTTGTTCACTGCTGAAAAGCCATCGATTTTCAGTTTTCTTTGCGTAGTGGAATCTGAGAAAGGGCCTACATGATAGTGGAGCTGTGAGAAAAAATAATTAAAATAAGTAATTAGTTCAGCACCATTTGAGAAAAGTTATTGGGAAAAGAGAATCAACCATGGAAAATATCAAACATTAGATCCATCTTACTGTCTTCAGCTGACACTGAACAATGACCAGTGTTAAAATTTATACCAGAATTTATTAAAGCAGTAGGGAGAAATTCTGGATAGGAAGGCAGTTTATGCTTACAATTGTATACAGTGCCTATGCTGCAAAGACATGCAACTGATACGACAGTTCAGCTCTGAGATCAGCACAAAAGTAGGTTTGCACTTGTCTCATGCCTTGTAACCACAGCCACATAGAGCACAGAGCAGGAAAGGTATTCTGGGAAGAGCCAGTGCAAAACCACAGCTGATATTCCATGATGTCATCTGCAAATCAACTCATAGGGAAAGGGAAGTAAGACCACTATGCACCTCACCTGAGAACGACGTATGCCTGTAGGACATGCCTGCTGTATTTGAATTCAGATGAGCCATACTACGGCTTACAATTTCTTCTAATATAGTCACATATAGACAAGCAATACAGCATCAGAAAACAGAACAACACATGAAGAGTAATGTTGGGAGGACTTGTCTTTTCAACAGCATACAAGGAGTGGTGACAAAACTGTCTTGGAAAAGTGGTGAAATATTGGATCCCCTTTCAGTACATTTTCTCTGACTTAGTTCCTTAAAATCAAAACTGACAAAGATATGTCCAACACTGTGTGTCAACGGTTTCCAGTTACAGTCTACTGAAGTCAATGCATTGCAGGTTTTGCAGCACCGAACGGGCATGTAGTTTAATTATAAAGCAGCCCTGAATTCATTATTACCATATGTATATCCCCCAAAACAGAGAGCTAATTGGATACTTTTCATAGTTCTTAAAACAAAAATTAATTTGGATCTATTTTTATTGTTTCTTTATTTACATGGATAGGCAATGATCTTGTGTAGTGCTTAATATACGTGTAATACACACTCCAAAACAGGTACCTTTCAAGTTTTATTTTAATTTGCTGTCAAAATATTTTCAGAAGAAATCTCTTCTGCTCATAGACCTCACAGAGCATTGTGTCCTGAATCTCTGCAAATTCATGTCCACATTTAGGAGGCTTTGGAATTTCTGTATGCAACCAGGAAAGCTCACTGCCCTTTGCTGCTTTGTCTTAGCAACTGCATATGAGCGTACTTTGTATTGCAGCAGTAAACAGGTGGTATTACACAGATTAATACACATTATTAATCTTTCACATAATGTTGCAAAATTACACTACTGAATACCTCCATTATACAGTAAAAGCACAAGTTCAAATGCACATTTATTTTTATCAACTCCTTTAACAGTATAAAAAAAACACTTTAAATTCAGCTTGAATGTGATGTTCCACTGTCTTTCTATTACTTTTGTAAATAGAATAGATCAGTTTTTGAGGGCACTGACAGTAGCCTCTTCTAATGATATCCAATGGAACTGGCTATAAATATATATATATAAAAAACTGTTTCTTCTATGTATGGAGATATATCAGTCTGTACAGAAAATGTCCCAAAAATTTAATACAGTATGACCTAATTTCAATATAATTGTAATCATCCTACAGAATTTATGTATTCTCCTCCAGTTTTTATTCATTGTTTCTAATTTTGATAGTATATACTCTTGCTATATTACTAGTGCCCAGAATCTGTAGAAAATTAAAAATGAAAGCAGTGTGCTGCTTTATATATATATATATATTTATTCTTAAAATAACAATTGAACAAATTATGCTTGCCTCCAGCTCTCCAGTTCTGTCCGTAGCACAACCATCGGTGTTGTTCCATAAGGAAGGAGAGATGGAAAACAAGAGACTATGTGGAAATTTTTTATTCACAACTGAACAGAGTTCTGGGAGATCTCCCGATATACAGATGCTCTCCTATCCATGTAAATCATTGGTGGGCACACAAGCAGGTCAGTGAACTCCTGCTGTGTATATGCTGAAAACTAGTTCTCGGAGAGAATTGCTTGGAGAGATTTCTTTCCCTGACCATGTATCTTATGAGTTGTGGCCAATTTACGCTGAATATTGGCTTTTACCCTAAAGACAATACAAAATGTGTCAAGGTAGCGTGTATCAGATTGCTGACATCAAATTGTACAATAAACAACTTGAATTGCTTTTACTTTTTTCACTTTGCCTCTATAGAAAAGAGAGTCACGTTTTCTAGTATCTTACTAAGTTGTCAGACAAGCATGCTGCTGAATGTAGTGTTCAACCACAGGCAGGTCGCCTAAAGGAGGATGTAGGAATCTTCATCATTAAGTATTTTATAAAACAGAAAACACTTAAGCACGTTTGGAACTTCTGGAGTTCATCTGTAAGCTGCATAAGGCTTCTTAGTTTTTTCCTCCAGTCAAAAGCAGAATGGCACACATGCAGATATTCCACCATTGTGGGTATAAGATTATACACGATTATGACTATAATGTCAATTTATTACAGTGCTGCATGTACTGCTACCAAGTACAAACACGATTCATGAAAAACATCTGTAAGTCGCTGTAAGCAATTTGTCAGAATACTTTAAAGTACACGTATAATAAATGAAGAACACATGTTTCATAGGAACCAAATGAAACTAGAGCTGTACCGAATGCCTCGCCAGAGACTTGAACAGCTGTGGACATCACCTCTCTCTCCCTCTATTCAGCTTTAAAAGGCATTGTTTTCCTTTTAGCTCGACAGGTGATGTTTACAATACCATCAGTTTTCCTGAAAGACAGATTGCCCAAAATATCTCTGTAGACCATTTCCATCTCCTTAAATGCTGTCTTTCGATTTTCACTTTAGGTATTTGGCACTTTCTGCTAAATTACAAAGAGTCCTCACCGCACCGTCCTTGCCAGCTTCTAGAAAGACATCAAACGCCTACCATATATACCATCAAGTTACATATTGTACAATATTTTCTGTCTGGCAGATACAGTTAAGAGGTGGAAAGTTTTGTTCATTTACTATTCTGTTCAGAGTGTGCGCACACAAACATACCACACGCATACATTGTTCAAGGTTCTAAAGAGGTTTGTCTGACTTTCCTGAGCTTGATGCTTCAACAAGGCCATAGATTTCTTCTGTTTGAGCAAAATATAAGATGGCAACTCTGAAGTTTCTTTGCTATAATGTTTTGCATCTCAGATTAAGGTCACAGCTTTAGTATTATTCAGAATGATACATTTCTTTGCACAGAGTAAAACTGCAATCAATCCTTCAGCCCAACAATATCTAACATCTTTGTCGGCGACATGGACAGTGAGATCGAGTGCACCCTCAGCAAGTTTGCTGACAAAACCAAGCTGTGTGGTGTTGTGGACACACTGGAGGGAAGGGATGCCATCCAGAGGGACCTTGACAGGCTGAAGAGGTGGGCCTGTGAGAATCTCATGAAGTTCCACAAGGCCAAGTGCAAGGTCCTGCAAGTGAGTTGGGGCAATCCCAAGCACAAGGACAGGCTGCGTGGAGAATGGATTGAGAGCAGCCCTGAGGAAAAAGACTTGGGGGAACTGGTCGATGAGAAGCTCAACATGATTCGGCAATGCCCGGAAAGCCAACCATATCCTGGGCTGCACCAAAAGAAACGTGGCCAGCAGTTCGAGGGAGGTAATTCTGCCCCTCTGCTCTGCTCTCGTGAGACCCCAGCTGGAATACTGCATTCAGCTCTGGAGTCCCCAGCACAAGAAGAAGGACATGGAGCTGCTGGACTGAGTCAAGAGGAGGGCCACAAAGATGATACGAGAGCTGGAGCACGTCTGCTATGAAGACAGGCTGAGAGAGTTGGGGCTGTTCAGCCTGGAGAAGAGAAGGCTCCGGGGTGATCTTAGAGCTGCTTTCCAGTACTTAAAGGGGGCCTACAAGAAAGCCAGAGAGGGACTTTTTACAAGGTCATGTAGTGATAGGACAAGGGGCAATGGATTTAAACTGAAAGAGGGCAGATTTAGATTAGATATAAGGAAGAAATTTTTCCTTCAGAGGGTGGTGAGGCACTGGAACAGGTTGCTCAGAGAAGCTGTAGATGCCCCATCCCTGGAAGTGTTCAAGGCCAGGTTGGATGAGGCTTTGAGCAACCTGGTGTAGTGGAAGGTTTCCCTGCCCATGGCAGGGGAGTTGGAACTAGATGATCTTTGAGGTCTCTTCCAACCCTAACCATTCTATGATTCTGTGATTCTATTTAATACGGTCACTTCCATGTAAAATCAGGGCATATAGTTTAATTATCTCCCTATAGTCTTCCTAGTCTACCAGTTTTTGCCTTGCTGCTCAGGTAAGAGCTTCCTGCTTCTCTCATTTCTGTTTCAGATTTATTTCCAATAATGATAATCACTGGGAGTGGAAGACGTTTTCTTTTATTAAATCTCCAAATATTAGTTTCCATACTTTTCAGTGTCTATGGTGATTCGCCAAACCTGAGAAAGGAGCAACAACTTTTTCACTTGACAGCTCTGTGTTATAAAATATATTATTAAATTTTGAGTAACCTTTCAAGATACTGAACAGTGCTATATTCAAGAAATGTGAATGAATTATAAACATTCTATTACTCAAGTCAATCTAACATGCATTATAATATAAAATTTACAGTTTTACTTTTTTTTATCTGCTTTAAAAAGCAGCAGGAATGTGAAATACTTTCCTCAGCACTGAACATATGCAATCACCATTGTGTATTTAAAAAAACAACCCGCTGAATCTAAGATAGCTTAAATAGCCCCCGGTGTCCCCGAAGAGCTACTGTGTGCTGTGTAAAAGCTGAGTAATCCTCCCCGTGTCAGAAGGTGACTCTTCAGCTGTTCAGGATCATGCGCTGATACACTGGCACTCGTAAAAAAGGATTCAAACCACAAGAACATACATTTAGGTAAAGATCACTGTGATGGTATCGGAATTAGTCTGCAAAAGCTGCCAACATTGAAATCAATCCAGCAAGAATGATTCAAGGAACTGTAGCTTTTACTTAAAACCAAAACACAAAGGACACAGCAAAATCACATCAAAATAAGTTCAACAGGAATATGAAATTTTTACATAATATTTGGCTCATTTTTCTCTTTTACAAAGACAATAGGGAAAAAAGGAATATATTTAAACACACTTTCTATTTAAATACATACTGAGTGCAGTATTCATACAATGCCAGAAGTGCAGTCTGTGCAAAAGTACTCCAAATCATTGTTGCTCAGTGATCTGAATAAAATAACATATTTATGAAGGCACATTGATAGAAGAAAAGGTGTGTCAATCATCTGTGTCTGTTCTAATCATCAAAATAGGGGAATTCACTTTGGCCCCTGTGCTTAGAAAAATATGACTTTGACTTTCAAAATCTCATTATCTTTAATATTTAGTCTTAGCATTTACATGGTAGTTTCTTCCCATTCAAGCTCCACATCACCTACAAAAGAAACAGATACATTGCATTAACCTATCTTGTAAACAAATAGTAGCCAATGGCAGATAACTGCTTTGGCTGAATTTAAAAGGACTTGCAGGGAAAAAGGTGGAAATCTTGAGCAATGACTATTCCTATGAAGGAGACTAAAGAGCAGCAAAATGCTAGAAATTTATACCTCTGAAGCCAAAAAATGCATGTCAAAGTATTTTTTTCTGCTTCTTAGCCTGGACAAGTCAATGCACCTGCTATGAAAAAATAATTTTGAGACAATCTGTATCTCCTTACCTTCCATGGCATCCAGAGAGTCCATCTTTTGCAGTGCTGAATAATTTACAAAACATATGGGCTGACTACTTCCCTTGCTTGTCAACAGATCCAATACACATTGATGCAAAAATATATATTGTGCCTGTAAGATGTGAATTGAAAGATGATAGATCAGAAGAAAAATGTACTTCTAATACCAAAAAACTGTTTAATTTTTAGATAACAGCTAGATGTTCTCGAAGTAACTGCAGTTTAACTCCCCAATCTCAATACTTCAATGACCATGTCACATATGCCTGATCTGATTTCATTCATTATGAGCTATAATGCATTAAAATTAGTCAACACATGTTAATCCTCATGTCCACTAGCATATATGAAATTAGACTAATCGTAACTGAGATTAATAGGCTCTTCCATAATTTTCTATAGAAGTCTGTTCTATGAAAAGACATTTGTTTACTTTTTGCCACTAGATTCAGACTGAAGAATCTGAACCACATGAATGTAATATTTAGATAAGAAAATTTTGCACTTTCTAACATAGAGAAAACCAGCAGGGTGCACTCAAATGCAAAAGTTCAAGTAAATTTAAATCTACATGTTCTAGGAGCATGCACCATTGCTAAGAACAAAAAACCACACTATTTTTAGTGATACTTCTTGAACCGTAGCATCATTTTTAACAGACTATAAGGCCAAGAGTAGGCAACTGAAGTTAATTTGACACTTCCAACGATATAAAGTAACTCTGGGTAATGATTGCTGAAAAGACAAAAACAAAAGGAGGCAATGTAAGGATGAAATAAAGAATGAAATAAAAGAATGAAAACAGGTAGAAAATAAATGGATTAAGCCTATCTTCACATAGGAGAAGTAAGATGTATATAGATGTAGAAAATGAGCCAGATCACAGTATCACAGACTCATTCATATTGGAAGAGACCTCTTGAGATCACTTAGTGCAATCTCCCACTGCTCAAGCTGGGTCAGCTAAAGCACATTGCCCAGGACCTTGTCCAGATGGGTTTTGAATATCTCCACAGATGGAGATGATCCAGGGGCTGGAGCACCTATGCTACAAGGACAGGTTGCGGGAGCTGGGATTGTTCAGCCTTGAAAAGAGAAGACTTCAGGGGGACCTAATAGCTGCCTTCCAATACCTGAAGGGAACTTACAGGAAGGCTGGGGAGGGACTTTTTACAAGAGTGTCCACTGATAGGACAAGGGGAAATGGGTTTAAGTTGAAGGAGAACAGATTTAGATTAGATTTTAGGAAGAAATTCTTCAGTACGAGGGTGGTAAGACTTTGGAATAAATTGCCCAGAGCAGTTGTGGATGCCCCCTCCCTGGAGGTGTTCAAGGCCAGGTTGGATGGAGCCTTGAGTAGCTTAGTCTAGTTGGGAGGCGTCCCTGCCCATGACAGGAAGGTTGGATTAGATGATCTCTGAGGTCCCTTCCAGCCTATGCCATTCTATGATTCTATGATTCTATGACTTTTGCATGGGTAAATAGTGTCATTTTTCTGCTCAGTAATGCTGTTTTGTTTCAGAACTGCCATCAATTTTTCATTCCAGTGTCTCAGATTTATATGACAAGTTTTCTTACATGGATACGGTTTAGGGTCACAGCTCCAGAGCCATGGGTAATTAAAACAGAATTTCACAGGCCCCTGAATCACACAGGCCCAGTACGCTTTTCAATAGTTTGCTCACTGCAACAATAGCATGGCATTGACTCAAACTACCCTTTGTTCTTGTCTTGGCAAAGTGATAAACTTTAACGGATCCACTGAACAAATATGGATTTCTAGAATGAAGGTCGTAAGTTTCAGTGGAATTTCGATTGGTTATTCCAACTCAGAAGGCAGACTCTGAAAGCTCCATAATCTCTTGCTACAGCTACTTGTAAGCATGTAGCAATGAAAATCTTTCTAGGTTTTCCAGGGGACAGTGAAGCAGGATACCTGGGGAATGTATGTGTGAGAAATTATTTTCCCAGTTACAGTTACTGACATTCTTAGTTATTTGAAAGTATTTTTATGGTTGGAAGTGGGAGAGAGAAGAAAAAATTTCACTAAAGATTAGGTTACGCACTTTACCTGTAGTCCAAGGGCAGGCCTTGGTAATGTACAGGCCACCAGGCAGAATACCAGGACACTGAAATTATATCTACCTCAGGGAATGAAACAGCGTCTGGGTACATTGCCAGCCAGTGGAACTTGATCATCCAAACTACTTCAAATTGTTTGGATAGTCCCTCACATAGTTTTGATCCACATGAACCAGCACTATCTGAAATAATTTCCAGGTGTGTTTCAGGAGTTACTACAGACTATGGTCATTCCCTGTAGAGAGCTTGGATGCAGCTCTATTTTGCAAAGAGTGTGATAACTGCAGAGGTGTTTAATCGCACAGACGCAGGCCATTCTGTGCCCATTGGCTGCAGTAACAGAGTGACTCTGTTGGCAAAAGGAAAACTATTCGAGAAAACAAGTTTGAGAGCAACCAGGTTTTATTTATTTTACTTTTAGATTTTACAGACAGTTTGACTGAGGGATCTCTAAACTGAGTTTTGGGAAGGAATTGCTCCTAACTTTGTAGGTTCTGTGCTGATCACATAAAATCTGAACTATAGATTACTGAACAGTGTTCTATAGCAGAACTGTCAGAATGGCTTGACTACTGAAACCATCGTAAAACTTCAGAAGATTTGGTGCTCCTGGGGCAAGTTTTAGTGCTGAACTGCATTCTGTAGTCTTGCAAACATGAACTAAAATGGCCTGGACAGAGAACAACCTGTCTCAGGATTTTGCAGCTAGCACATAGATCAATACTTGATCTGTATGGAAATCAGAACTATGAGACCATGGTCTTCTACTGCATTTTGACACATCTTTTTCTAGCCTCTGCTGAAATATGTAAATGAAGAGGCACACAAAAATAACACACTTTTTAAAAATTTACAGTGATTTTATCAAATGTCTTACTGTTTTAAGATTTTACTTTGGAGGGCCTCCCACTAAATTGTCTTCCAGCCTTGTCTTATTTTCGGATGATTCTACTTCTAGTCAAAAGTGTAAAACAGTAACCAAAAAAAATTATTCCTAGAATTCATCATCACAGGAAAGTCCTGGCAATTGTTTCACTTCATCAGGACTTCAAAAGGAAAAATCAAAAGCAATTGGGTGATCAGACAGCACTTTACAAGAAAGCATGACACAGTATCACCAGAGGGTCTCACAAAATCTTCTGAAGTGCAGTTGCTGAAGAGAGGTTAATGAGGTCAAAGGTAAATGAATATTTAAAAGTTTGGAGGACTATGCTACATATACATACACAAAAAATACAGTTAAGCAATAAATAAAGTCAGATTAAGTAGTGCATAAGAAAATATATTTTTTATTTAACAACTGTTCTTCACCCAAAACTTGAAATGAACTTTCTGAGAAATTATGATTTAGGTTCTAAAAACTAAATATCTCATCACTCTTTTCAGCACTGGTTGAGACTATGCTGGCCAAATATACTTAAATAGCTACAAAGCAT
Organism: Tauraco erythrolophus; assembly: GCF_009769465.1. Lineage (NCBI taxonomy): Eukaryota > Metazoa > Chordata > Aves > Musophagiformes > Musophagidae > Tauraco > Tauraco erythrolophus. The sequence continues at coordinate 46,756,962 of NC_141468.1, read as the reverse complement.
ATATTTGCAAAATGCTGAAATCCAACTAGAAGCAGGATCTGATAGCAAACGTATTAGATGATTGTTATGAGCTTTCTTGTCTTGTTTTGTAGGAGACCAGACGACTAACTTTTTAACAACAGGAAAACAGAATAGGCAAGTATATAAAACTTACCAGATTCTGCACCATACACATTCTTTCACTTCTTAACTCAGCTACAAGTCCATAGATATCCACAAAATCATGGTCATTTACATGTTGGGTTAAATGGTCAAGTGCAATATAAACACCTGTTCTTCCAACACCAGCACTGCAAACATAATAAACAAAATAAAACAAAGTTTTCACGTTCATTTCTTTAGTATAAAATATTTTCTTAGAATATTCTGGTTAAATTAAGTTTATTGTGAAAAGAAATCTCTGGAAAAATTTAAATCTTCTTCAGTATTTACTGATGTGTGTGTCTATGTGTGTGTGAGTCTCCTTGATGAACGGGATCAAGTGAAATCTGGATTTGAGCCATGTTCTGATTTTCATTTTACAAGGGATTGTATCAGACAAATAAGATATAACTAAATCAAACCTGTGTAAGTGGAAAAAAGACCCTACAGCTTTTCTAGAGCTCACCAATTCAAAGAAAAAAAAATCACTGTGATATCACACTTGGATTCTGTGATGCTTTTTGTATTTGAGGCAAAACAATACAAGATTTAGCAAAACATTAAAAAGAAAATACTTTCAAAAGGAGGGTGTGTATGAAGACATACTGGTAGCTAGTGCTGTTTTATTTCAAGATTTGAAAAAAAATAGGATTTTCTCAAAATCACTGTCATACTTCTCTGCAATTAGTGTAATAACTGCAGAGTATATCACTGCAGATAATCAGGAAATGTATAGCAAAACTCTCATGAACCTGCAAGATCTAATGGGCAGAAAATAATGAATAAGCTTTCTGGATATGAGAACACATAATTCTGCTTTATAACACTGGGAATTTGAGCACAGGTGGAGTATCTGCCCATGTTGGCCTCTTTATGTATCTTTGTTGTAAAAATGGGATAGGATTCATCGCAGAGGGGCCCCAGACCACCTAAGTGTCCTCAAAACATGAAGACTAGCGTAGTTTTCTCCTGTAATAGTCTCTCTGGACCCTGCAGTTGAGGAAAATGTCAAACTATCAATGACAACAATGTCAAATAAAATGAGGCTTTATCACCCATTGTGTGTGGCACCCGTATGACACTTAGGACAAAAAGAACTCCCATGCATGACAACTGGACAGTTAGGAAAGAGATTAGTAGCACCAAATGCAGCTTTGCCTTCCACATTTTCCCAGACTCACATTAAGCTAGAACAAGGCAAAGAATCAACCACAGACCTCTGAATTCAGATCACTATTTTGGAGTGTGCCCACTCGTTTGGTGGGAAGAGTGACCTGCATATAAAATGCAGACATGCTCACCACCTTCCTGAAGACTTAGCCTTCCCCACACACTTACTCTTTGAAAAGCTGTTTAAGAGTGTTGAGTATGAAATCAATGGGAGCTATGACAGCTGAACACCTCTAACCACCAGACCATTTATTTAAGAGCCTAAATATAGATTCTAGCTGTTTACAGACATCCAAGCTTGAAATCTGGCATATGCAAACCCTTATTCCTGTTTATCATTCTCTGTGGCTCCCAAATAGTTTCTTCCCCTTGATATGTCATGAACATTTTAAATAAAACTTTTAATACTTATTTTTTAAGAATTATAAGTAATTAAAAGCAACATGTCAGTTGCTATTCCTCTTCATATGATAAAGAGGAAGATTGAGATAAATCCAGCAGTACCTTATGGTAGTTGTTAAAGTAACTATTTCACTGACATCACCTCAATGGAGTTTCCACGAACGGAAGAACAGACACACTTTGGCATTTTATCTTCTAGAAAGGACTAAGGAGCACTGCTAGAAAAACCTTCACTGCTGTCCATACTAGAACCATACCTGTGCACTAATTTTTCATTGTTCTTCTGGCAACTTCCCTGAGCATTAATGTGCACTTGAAATTACAAGACACTAAATGATAATTTGGTGAATAAGCTTACCTGCAGTGAACCACCATTGGTGTATTATCATGTGTTCGACTTGCACGGATAAGTTTTACAAAATGGATAATTGGTGCAGTACTTTCAGGGACTCCATGTTCCGGCCAAGAAGTGAAGTTACACTGCCGCACCATCATGCAGTCTCCATGCTGAAAAACACAAAATAAGACAGCTTTTGCAGAAGAAATACGACACAAGATTCAGTAAGCTACATGTAACCTTCTCAGCAATTTCCTATAAAAAAAGAAAGGCAGAACAGCATAATAATTATAAGATATACCAAGGGATAATTTGTTGTGCACAGATCTTATGGCAGGTTTTTTGAGAGATGGCATCAAGTCCATCTTTCAGGAAGTATTAATGACTTCAGCAGTCACTCTCCACTTGACTTCAGTCACTGTCTTAATGTAATTTGTAGATTACAGGTTGAAGCATCTATAGCTCATTTAGAAGTTTAGTGAACTGAGACGACAACTTTATTTAGGGAAAAGCAACCATTCTAGGACTGATACAGTGTAGTAAAGGCAAACACACATATGTTGGTAAATACAGATATATTTTCTGTTTGATGCCCTCTCAATCAGAGCAGCAGCAATATTAACTCAATGAAAAGAGGGGGTTATGTTAATTACGAAGGACATAAGAATAAAAGCACAGCATCATGCCAAAAGCCTCTCTAGACAAATATCCTGTTTCCAACAGAAGTCAAGGAAAAATCCTCAAGAAAATTATAAAACAAGACAACAATGTAACTATAGTTCCACAGAATATCCTTTCCATTCTTAATAGTTTGTGATTTGTGAACTGCCTCAGTCAGAGACAGTATCTCAAAATTTAACAGTACTTGCCAGAAATTTCTTCTACTAATTTCTCCAGATTTTATGAAGCCCTGTAAGCTTTCACAATATCTTGCAGCAAGGAGTACCACAGTTTAATCGACTATTGTGCAATGAACCAGTTCCTTTTTTTTTTTAATTTATTTTGAACCAATCATTTGCTCTTTCCATATTGCAAGAAACACTGAAAAACTGAACAATTATGTGTAGCAACTACTTTGGGTCTATATTTTTAAAACTGATCAACGTAAAAACAAAAAAGAAGTGACATTGCAATATGGCAATAATTGTGAATTATTTCTCTCACATATGCTTCTTATCTTCACTGGAAGATCATCAAGAATCCATCCATTTGTGAATGGAAGATGAAGTACAAACTTAAAGCCAGCAATAAGGCACATTTAATGAAATACTTATGAAGTACATAGCTTCTTGTGCAGGATAGTTCATGTATAGAAAATGGATCACTTAGTCAAATCAGGTTATGCTTTCTTTTCTTTTCAGGCTCACCCTTGTTAATACAGGCGACCGCATTTTGCTGGCATGCATTTTTACTCTAAATAGTCCCTTTTCCGGTCTCATTTACTATGTGTCTTATTTTATCTGAAAAAAAGTTTATCTTCTGACACTCATTTCAAAATGTTCAATTGTCCTGTACTACAGGCACAACATATCCTTATGGAGTGACCACTGAGATAATCCCCTATCTCCTGTGTTCCTTTCGTCACGTGCACAAGCCACAGGATGGTAACGCAAGTACTTGGATAGCCGAGTTCAGGTCCTAGGATCTGGCTGCACTGCATACAACACAGGTCAATGTTGGGAGTGCAAAAGAAGGCTGACTTCATCTCAGGTCATTATGGCCAGGCTGCTTTCGGAGCCCACCTACTGGTCTGACTTAATGCTGGGTGCTAATTTTTCCAAAGAGTGGAAACTATAGTTGGGGATCACGATAAAGATGAACACCTATGCTGTACCCTCCCATCACCCTTCCCAGCACAAAGAGTGGGAGTAATACTGATAATTCTCATTTATATTGGGTGCAACTCCTGGGGGTGGAGGCCAATACAAGTGGTGGTACCACGAAAAACAGCTGCGCCGCACCGGAGAATCCTGCCCTTTAATCTGAGAGGGATACATTCAAAGGGATTTGTCTGATCCCAGAATGGTTAGGATTACTTCTTTCTAGAAGAGACAACTGAGGTGTCCAAATAGAAACTTCACCTCCCACCAGGCCCATCTGAGCTCTTTGTGACAGAAACTGGAGAAAATTCCCAGAGAAAAAAACAAACAACAGGAATGAAAACAAAACGCAGGAAAACCAGGCAGTACAACGCATATGCATTAAAAGAGTAAAAGAATAATACTGAGGGATAGTTGAGTGGGATGGAGAACATCTGATGTTCTTTGAGGTGTTGGATGGGTTTCATTAAACCAGCTTCCAGTTCTGGCTTACCCTTTCAATTTTTAGATCTCTGATGGTCCAGTCTATTTGAGTATCTTCCATCAATTTAGTAATCACTATATCCCCAAACACAGTAACTGGTTTATTATCTTCTGGCCAGTACTGATGACATCTTATCTGCAGGGAGATGATTACTAATTAACAATGATCATATTATAATCTCAACAGAAACTACATACAGAATTTCCAGTTATATCAAATGCTGTTTATTGGTACACTGGTAACTTACTCGTCCTTTTTCAAAACATTGTGTAAGCATTACAAGTGTTTTTGCTCTCGTCTCCCACACCATTCTCCAGAAATCGCCCACCGTTCCTGGTAACGGTCCCTGAGTTGCAATAAACTCATTTGGACATAAATAACCCTAGGGAAAAGAAAATATTTAATACATAATGACTGGGTTTGCATGTGAGTCATAGTTGCGGCTGTAGCTATTCTGCCTAAGGCTAGAACCTTGTCAGACATTCTAAACACATCGGCACAGGCCTGGCTGATCATTGCATGGCACATGGCCTTGGAAATCTACTGCAGTAAGGGCATTTTTTCCACTGTGTAGATCAGTTATGAACCAATGCTCTAACGAAGTTTGGAAAATGCCATCCTAATAGAAATGCATTTAGCAGAGAAATTACAGGGACATCAGGTCAGTAATTCCCATTTAAAAATATCTCAGCCTTCATATTAGCCTTATTGCAGATCCAGCCAGAGGCTACCAAGAACTGTGTCAGGAAGAGGCCAACAAAGTAGAATTAAATAGTGCTAAGGAGCAGTGGAGCCAGGGAAACAACTAAGGAGCAGTCTGAAAGCTAGTGCAAGCTACACACCACACTGATGACATTGTCCTTCCAGTGATCCTCAGGGATCTGCTCTAACTTAAGGATGGAGCTTAACAAATGATCTATGATAAAACCTACTGTAAGAGTTGATTTTTATTTTAGTGTTGGATTTTGCTGTTTATTTCATTTATAAATTGATGTAAAACTTGGGGAGAAGGAAGTTTGCTGAAAAAAAATCTGTAAATGCTGTCAGTACATGGGTTCTCATGGATCTGTTTTCTCAAAGAAACTAAACATACTCTACAGGAACTCTATGTACTACAGAAGGTCTAAAAAATAACAACAATAGTAATAATAGCAATAAATTTATGCTGTAGAGCTAGCAGTCCATAATATCACAGAGTTCTGCTTACTGTGCTAAACAACTGACACAGTGGTTTATAGCACCACCGAAGCTCCTTGTTGGAATTATAGTCCTATAATTCACAGCTGCCTGTTATTTATTCCATCCATAATATACAGAACAGGTGGCAGTGAGAAACTATGTTAATCCTGCCCAGTTTAAGAGTGAGGTGAGAAACTGTAATTCAGGGATGTAGAGTTCACAGTTCAGTTACTGACTTTTTCTTGTTTAGCCAATGAAAATAAAGTAGCATTCAGGTTCCCATTCATTAAAACTATACAAGATCTCTTTCTCTCTCTTTATATGTATGCATATGTATATACCCCTAGATCAATAGGTAGGTAAATACACACATGTACATATATTGTATATTTACAGCTATATGCATTTATATATTCACACATCCACAAATAAGGAAAGTGAGAGCACATCAAGGGCAAAGCTTTAGCCCTGAGAAATGGTAACATTACAGTCGTCTGTTCACTGATGAACGGTGACCTAAAGCGAGATGCTTGTATGCGGTAAAGACATGCAAAATCTCAGCAGGGAACACTCTGCAGCTGGATTTTGCTGCAGCTTTTTGGAAGTTGCTATTAGTGTTCCCTGCCTAAGTCTTGGCATGTCAGTGACAGGAAAGGTAAAGAGCAGGCCATGCTCCAAGGTGTCTGGTCTCCTCTGGGGTTCTGTGTATAATCTCAGCCTTAAGTAACAACATGGCATGGCTACCTGTCAGAACCAGGAAGATGTTGTTAAGATACCCATTCTCATCTCTACTGCTTATTCCCTGTGAATGTCTCTTAGTTACCTGGAAATAACTATTTCTACTTGCTGTTATGTCATCTGTTTAGACTACAGGCTGCATGTCTTGCTATGTGTTTGAATAGTGCTTAGTGCAAATCAAGCCTTGACCTCCCGAGACCACCAGCCACTTCTACAAAAAAATAAATGTGCAATTATGAGTGATATTTTGCACTTCAATGTAAAAAAAAACAACGAGACAGGCAAGACTGGAGACAGAAAAATACAGACAAAGAATTTACTGAGAATACAATTAGAAAATGGAAGGTCTAGGAAGAAATCTCAGGATTAGAAGTATAGCACTCATTTCTTCTTCAAGAAGCCTGTTCGCATTTTCCTCCACCATAATATTCACAACGTAATAAGGGGCATACAATCCCACTGATCAAAATCATTAGCCATTTCGATGAAACTTTTCAGTTTAGTTACCTTTACATTGTCCTGTTCGTATACAATAGTTCCAACTTCTTAACCAAGAGACAAAATAATGCCTGCCTCTAAAGAATTGATCTCAGTGGAAGTTTCACTATTGTCTTTAATGATAATGGTATAAGACAATTTATAGAAAGTAATTTGCTGGACACAATTTTGATTACTACTGAAAATCCTTGCTTAGCAATGAAAATAGGATAATTTATATTTTTAACTAGTCATGTTGAGCACCACAGAAGTCACTTGAAACATGCCACGGCAACAGTAGCTGTAGTGAATGAAAGAAAAATTTGAATCCTGTTCTTGCAAGTTATTTTTTGACTCTTTCTTCTACCAGAAACCAAATATAGTAAAAATGTGAGAGACTTTCTACTTACAGACACATAGCTGGCATTAATGTAGTCAGATCCGGGAATACCAGCATCAGGCATCAGCTTTACTCTGTTGTTATTATCTATCATGGAAATAAAGTCTAGTAAACAAAAAGATTTGTTCAAGAACCATAGATGCATGTAATAAGTGCTCCTGGAGTGCTAAGAAATCAAAAGTAATACTATTGTTGTTAATCTAAAAACACTTAACACAGTAAAACACTAATTAAAAAGGCAATTTAACCAATTTCCATTACTATATGGTCATCCTTTGATGTTCCACACATATATTAATATAATACTTTTTTATTAAAATTGTGAATGTGCCAAACACTCAAATTTGGTGTATATATGGGAGGATCCTCTGCCTAAAGGTAGTCAGTGTACACTAAGCCATGCTGTTCTAGCACAGACAACCTCTGTGCGAGTCAGACAGCAGGGTCAGAGGTCTGACAGTCTTTCCTGTATACTTGCTGTCCAGATCACAGCTTTGAGATAGATCCTGGCACTTTTACATACTTTTACTTCTTTTCCAGAAGGTAAGCTCATTATTACAGAAAAAAAAAATGATTGAGGGTTTCCAATTTGGGCCTGTGGTGTGTATGCAGAAATGACAAAAACCAGGAAAGATGTCGCACGTTAATAAGCAAATGCTGAAATCAAACATTCCAAATTTTGATGTTTGGTCCTCCACTTAGTGAAAAAAATCAGAATACAAAGTTAAAGATTTATGAAACTCATCTGTTTATATTTCATTGTGTGTCATGAATGCAATTTTTTAGCAACTGTAAGTTAGAGTATGTCTTGAATAAGGCAGTAGATAGCAGGAACAGCTGCTCTGAAAAGTTAATAGCACAGAATGTAGCATTATTAACCAAGGAATGCCATGTTCCCCATCTCACATCACAGCTAATGCCTAAAATAATAATGACATTTCTTGTCTTATTAACTGAAAAATGAAGCAGTGTTGAGTACAGAGAGACAGACTCCTGTCTCCTGTGATAAAATCTAGCCTTGGCTTATAAGTTATCATACAGTCACTCTGATCTTCTGTGGAGCCTTTGCAGCACATGTACACATATCCACAAGAAAGCATACCCAGGCTCCTGAAGTAGCTGAACGCACAAACATGTGGATTTTATATGTTTGAGAAAATTACTTCTCACTAAAGGGAAAAAAATCAAGGAAGAATGTTAAAGAGTTTGCTACATGGCTTGAATTACAAAGCTAAGAAACTATTAAGGCTACAGTTTCTTGCACCTGCATATTAAAGCTTGTGAGAGCAAGTTGAAAGCTACTTGCAAATAAAACTGTCTTTAAAAAACACAATGAAAAGACAGATTACTTGACAGAAAATTATTTCATAATGTGGACATGATTGCTCTGCCATTTCAAAGACAGATCAAACAAAAATACAGTTGCATTCGAAATATATACTGCACTATCGAAGGTAGAGAGCCAAACGGGTATCAGTAAACACACGTACATGGCTTTATGTTTGGGAAACGATTCTTAGACCTGTTCCAAGGCAGATCAGCATCAGTTGAAGCAAGGTCTTCAAGAAACTTGGGAAGTTCCTGCAGAGGAATAAACGTTTGTTGGCAAACCTTTGCACTTCACCTTCAGAGAATATAAAAAATGACACAATCACTCCAGTAAGAGGAAGAATTCTTTAGCTCTGCAACACAGTGCATTTCTGAGAACAGCTGAAAGATTACAGAGCATTCCATCTCACTGTCAACCCCGGCTACACCAGCAACGTTGGATGCAGCGCTGCAGACAATGCTGTCGAGTTGAACAATTAAAGCTTACATGAACTTTCACCTTCACAGGTCTGGATAAAGTCATCCTATAACCTCTTGTAGTTCTTTTCTGTCTTTTCATGAAGTCACCTGCTTGGTTACCATGCCCTACTGACTCAGCCTTACTCCTGAATAATGCCTTTTCCTGACTCCTGTAGCTTGGGAGAGCTCTTGCCACAGCATGAGAACTGATGAGAATTTAATTAAGTTGAGACAACTGGCCATTAGCTATTGTTCACGGGACTGTTTGTGAAAGGGGTGGGAAGAGTTATTTTGGGTTGGACTGCAGTTTCATAACTGGTCATTAGTTCTGTTACCGAAGGGCAGAGATGGATAAATCATTCATATTGAGGAACTTATTTGATGGGAGTGTTTGTGTACATAAATAGGTATAATTTCCAAAGCTATGTAAAAGAGTGGAGACAACTTCACAACTTGTTAATGGAGAAAAAGTATTAATGTGATGATCTTGTAGTGGTGATAAAAGAATAGAAAACTCAGAAAAGCCAGAATTTAGCCAGAATTTCAAAGTTAATAACTACACTGTAAGACATTTTCCCTTTGTTTGAAAAATGTTATATGCAAGTCTATTCCAACATCTAGCTAAGATATAAATGGAGAGATCTACTTATTGCTTCGAATGAGTACAATACAAAATTTTGCTGCTTGTGCTGAGTAATCTCTTCAAATTTGTCTTTTAATATTAACAGTTACTCTCTACATGGGTTACTTCCAAAAGTGGGGCAGATAGCCCTACTATCAAGTACAATGTTAATTATTTTCAAGTGCTCTTTTGTCCAGGTATTTCAGACAGTTTGTCTTCTATAAATAAAATCTAATGGGCAACTATTAGCAAGTTAATTAATAGATAAATGAATCAGGTATTGAAAAAAATGGAAAAAGTAGGAGTGGTTTTTATTCCACTGTTTTTCTTTCATTGCTAATTCAAATATTTTGTCAACCTTATTTGATGGATTCAGATAGTAAGAATAATTTAATACAAGCATTACCAAAATGGGATCATTTAAAAATTTTTGTAATAAACCTAGTCAATAATTCATTTTACAATGAAAGCAAAGGACTTTCAGACAAGGGATCTGACTTCTCTTCCTAGTTCTGACACATATTTCCTTGGGGAAAGAATTAGGGGAAGAATTCTAGAGAACAACTAGATGTTAAATTTCCCTTTGAAAATCAACAAGGGCCTAGTTCCCAGCCGTGCCCTTCAAAATCTGTCTGAGTACTATGTTTCCTAGGGATGAAAAGTCTATGACTATGCCCCTTCTAAAAAGACAGTTTCTGACTTAAAATCACCTTATAAAGAAGGGCTTTATATTTATATCCATGTGTTAAAGAATTTAAAAACATGGTTAACAGGCATGAAGTAAATACAAAATGAAATGAAGGACTGTAACATATTGCAGAAAAATATCTTTAAAGGCACTCATTATTTTTCAATCTTGTATTCGAATCACACTCAAGGCACATTTCTTTTACCTATTCAGTTGACTTTGCCTTTTGTCTCAGTAATGACTTAGAGAAGCAAAGCCTCAATCCTCTAACTGAACCTAGAGAAAGATTTCTCTTCTCAGACAGAGTAGCGTGACTTCTGTGCGTTCCTGTCAGGATTTGTTAAGAACAGTAAAACATGGCTAAGGGTGGAGCTGTTAAATTTCCTCTCATTCAGAAAGCTGAAACTCTCCCTTAAAATTTCTGTCATTGAATTTTGCACGAAGGAAGAACATAGATGAAATGCCCATGGCATTTTGCGGGTGTTATGGGCCATGGGATCCCATATCATACGCATGTCGCGAACTTTAACTTGCCTCATTTGCCTCACTCCTCTGAGTCTTAGCTTGTCAGTTAGCTAGTGTAGAAGTTGCACTTTGTACAGTACTCTGTAGTAGAGATGAAATAGAGAAGTAGATTATGTTATTTTTGTAATGATTCTTCCATATCTGAACAAGTGCTCAAAAGCCTCATACCAATTGTCTGCATCAGTATGGATTTCAGCCTAAATTATTCTTTTCAGAAGTGGGGAAAGACTATTTGGATTCCAAGATTCAATAACAATTTGTCACAGAAACCATATTTCTTTGCAATCATAAAATTTAGAAATAATTAATACGCACTTTGTTTACTGTAGTAATTTATGGTATGTGGTGACATTCAGAGGTATTTCACTTTTTTATCCATGAACAGAACTTATCGTAAAACACTTCTAGAAGTAAGTTTCAGTAATTTGCCAGTTACTAGAAAAACTTAATTTCCAAATGTCTTGAGAGATACATGAATCATCTAGAAAGCTGGAAACCTGAAGATAAGCTAGGTGGTGCCCACCATCAGTTACTGTAGCTTCTTATGCTTTCTTTAAATTTGTCTTTTGTGACAAGAGATGGATTCAGATCCATTCCGAGGTCCAGATTTTCTTCTCATTAGTTTAGACACAGGTCATGTTCACATGTGGACTGAGATTGAACCTTGGAGATCTCCAGGCACAGCAGCTTGGTCAATACAGCAAACTAGATGAGCCCAGGAATGTCCCTGGATTCCAAGACTAAGTTAAATGGAAAGAGCCACATTTATGCTAGAAAACTCCAAACCAGGTTTGCTGTCTACAAAGCGCCTATTTTAAATGATCTCTAGACTATTTTGCCTAACAAAACATATCTTGGAATTGTCGGGGAAGGCTGCTAGCTGAAACTGTCCAAATGCAAGGCAGGGAATACACTAACAGTTTATTAGTGTAAATTATCATATTCTCATGTCCATTTCCTGGTATACTTGAACTTACTAGTACAGAGATGGCCAGAGAGTCCAAGCAAGCTCAGCACCATGCTTTTAGTTATGTGCTTCAGATATAATGGTCCATGGGTATCTTGAGCTCATATCTCCTACACATATTGTATGAGCCTTAAGTCGTTTATGTGGAACTAAAATGCTGAATGTGGATGGAAACAATGCAGGTCATGAGGTTTGTTGTGTGCATTGCCTGTTTCTGTGCATTGTCATTTCTGATGTCATTTCAAGTGCATTGTCAATCCTATTATTCATCTGATAAGACAGGTGCTACAGACGCTGTAGATATACTCTCAGCCAAGGACTGGACCTCTCCTCAATTCTGCCTGCCCTTGAACAAGTCATCTGGGACAATATCACCACACCCTGAAACATGGAAGCTGAAGCTCAGAGAGAAATAAAACGAAAGCCCAAATAACATATAAAACTGTTGATTATAAGTTGACTATATAATTTAGTTGAATGAGGCCTCAGCTACTTGTATTTCTCTAAATTTGAAATGGATTGCTGAGATTTTGATTTGATAAAATACTATTGTTTAAGTTTTAAGGCATTACAATGCTGTAAGGCTTACCCAACGTGGGTCACACCTAAAGAAAGTAATACTAGAAACTTTTCAGTGATGAACGTTAATATGTGAAAATGTTATTGCTAGTAAAACTTTTCATCTGTTCAGTCATGCATAATATAACTATAATCACTCTTGTTCAAGTGAAATAACACTTCTGCTCCTGGAAAAAAAGTTCTCCTTACTTTATTGCTCAGAGAATTTTATGGTGCTTTTTATTATTAAATCCAGACCAATTTTACCTAAGGAGCATAACAAAAAAGCTGTTGGAAATACCATTAATCTTTTCACACTTTTGTTGGTTTTCCCTCAGAGACTGAAATATTATAATCTAGCAGAAGAAAAGCCAATTGTTGAGTCTTCATTTTTGTTAATGTGATTGGTAAGAATTCATGGTAAATCTAGAAATCTGAAATAATAAAGTCACTGGAGACTGACAAATTATTTTTGTGAAGGGCAAATGACTGTATGTGTTAAAAATGATGATGGTAAAGATTCTGAAATAACAAGAAAAGAAGATATTGTTGAGAAAAAAAAATATGATAGCCGTAAAAATGTTACTTAATGAAAAGAGTGAAAACTTTGAGATTTAAATTTGGAAGTATACATGCATTATATGTAATGTATATTTTGAAAGCTGGTCTCTTTTCAGAAAGAAAGACAGGCTTGCTGAGTTCATCCACTCACATAAGGAGATGGAGGCTATTCATATGGCTATTCTCAAGAGCATGACAAGGATGACCTATTATTTTTAAAGGAGTAAAAAGCAAAGTACTACACACAAACTTTTTACTTTCTGCCCTGAAACCTATGAAAGAAAAACATTTCTGAGTTGCATGGCAGTATGACTGGGGCCACTATTTCACAGAATAAATGTCATCTGTGGCTTTGGGGTCATCATCACTCAGGAAAATGAACTTACTTAAAGCAGTTACATATATCTTTATATATGTTAGAAAACTATTTCTAAATAAACTGTTCTCAAGTAAACTACATATGCATTGCTACGTATATAAAAGCATAAATATTATGGTGTTCTTGCAAAGATTGGAGTCTAAAGCAGCCCATCTTTTGCTGACACTTAGGTGAGTAATTCTGATCAGGTTGCAGTGTAGACTGCAGAATCCAAATCAGTGTAATATTACTTTCTAAACAATCAACCTGGTAATTGGGTATTGATTATCAAGGCCAGAGTCCTTCACGGCCTTGCCTGCTTAAAATGGACATGAAATGTGACACATGAAACGACTGAAGGTCTTGCGATGTTGTGACAACTGCTAGGAACATACCGAAAATTCTTCCTGAAACTTTAGGTTGTTGTTTGTGCAAAGCTCTTCAACATGTTGTAGGAAGGATTTCTTGCTTATAGGCCTGAAAGTAAAGACAGAATAATTAGAAACCTATAGGGAATTTCTTTGTCATTCTTTTTATTCTTATTTAACTGCAGTTTATTAATAAATAATGTTTTTCAGTTCAATACAAACATATTTATAGGCAGAAAATTATAAATTGCTTATAGCATGCTCATTTGTTTTGTTTTCAGTCCCTTAAAATAGAAGCATTTTCTCCCCTTGTTGTTTCCTCTCACCAAATTTTTAATGTTGCTAATATTAACAGTACTGTAGGATAGGACTGTTTTTATAGGTAGCATTCCAAGACGAAGTTTTGACATAAATGGAAATTTTTAAAGTTACTATTGCATTCTAAAGTACATAATACTTCTTTGTCATGCAGAAAAAAATTTATACATTGCAAGGTTTTAGACATGTAAAATATTGCAGTGACCTCATTCTCATAATGACATGGTTTTTAAACCTCGAGGAGTTTAAATATCCCTGTATTACTTCCCAAGCTAAAACACAGACATGCAGGCTTCACCCCAGAGAGAGAGAAAGCATTTCTCCAGTTACCATGCAATTAGTCATGCTTTTATGATTTATACGCAGCTTGGAGTTTTTTTCTAATAAACATAGAGGAGAGAACCACACATTGAGACTCACCGATGACTACAACATAAAAATCTTTAATCAACTTACTTGACGGATTTTCTATAACTAAGTAACCTGCAACAGAGATTTTTGTTAAATGTAGCAAGCTGAGAGTAAACTAATATTGTGCATGTTACTAGGTTTCAGATTAAATACTCAAGTAACTAAAGAACCAGATTTATTTCTCTCATGGATTCAAATACTTTTGTATGTCAGGTATCTTAGGTGATTGTCTTGCTTAGTTTTTATCTCAGGTATTGGCAGATATGGATATGGTAATTACAGTTTCTATCATTCTCTTCCCAGAGCATTTGACAGTGCTCTGGGCTCACATGGCCCTGGGAAATCCATACTTCCAGCACACCACTTCATATACATTGACAGGGTTCATTTTACACTATGTACTCAATATCATTCTTCTAAGGGCCATTTCAGAGCATAAGGATAGGATTCGTCTGACTGAATACAGACACATATTTCTGAGATAGTCACTCTAGATTTCTTTTATAATCAATGAAGAGAAATAGGTGTGACCATCTCATTTTAAGCAGACATCTAAAACAAGTTTAAGATTTTAGAAATGAGTGCCTGTTTTCATGCTCATTTTCACATGTTCACCGTTCCTTCTGGTGCATGGCAGTTTTAGAAACTGTGCTACATATTAAAAGGTTAGCTTGATCCCACAGCAGATTTAATGAAGATGTTACATGAGCATCTATACGCAGGGGACTTCCAGATGGCCTTGAAACTTGCTCATCATTTTCGTCTCTGAACCCATTTTAAGCATATCTCAGCATTAGGGATTTAGAAACCAAACTTTGGGCACTCAGACTCACAAAGCTTGTCTAAAAGACCAAGCCAAAAAGTTTGAGGTAATACAACTTCAAAGATAACTTGCCCCTTTAAAAAAGCTCTAAGTATACCTTTTATGTGTCTGACTCTCCAAAATTCATACATTCTTAAATACAAATATTACAAAAACTATTCTATAATACAAATACAAATGTCTACTGCTGCCATAATTTTAGTACAAAAGACAACAGTTTGCTGTTTGCTTTGCAAATACTTCGGTTTATGAAGTTATTTTTAAATATTTAAATTTTAAATTAGATAATAAAATGAGATTAATACAATTGTTGAACCATTTATTATCAAACATCAGAGAAGTTGATTTCAAAGCTACTAAAGATGCCTTTGTGGTACATACTTTGTTATGATAGTTTTCTTCAAACAAAGCAAACTGGCTATGAAAGCCTTGGGTCAGTCTCACTGGAGTAAAAAGAAGTGCAAGAATTCACAGAAAAAAGGCTCAAACTCAAATTGCTTACTAGGACAACTCAAGGAGAGCTTTAGAATGAAAGAGAAAGTAATAAGATGACAAAGCATGCAAGTTCCTTTATTCAGAATGTTTAGACATGTAGCTAGGGCTTATTGTATCACTTACGTTGTTTGCATTATGTAGCAGATGAAACTACTTTCTAGTAATATTGGCAACATTATTGAATTAAAGTTTCCTGAAGAAAAAGTATTCTTAATAGCTGTGCCAATGTACTGCATGCAAATAGATTTGTCTTTGAGCAGAAAGTAAACTTTATTTTAGGCCTTTTTTCAAGACAAAATTGTAAGCAGTCTCCACAAAGAAATTACACTTGTTTTTCCTTTGAATTCATCTATCTTCACCATAGAACAACAGAAAAAACCCTACTCTTCCAGTTGACATTCGAGTAATTTTTTTAATTCTCTTGGCTTTCCTCCTCTCAAACTGATAGCAATTAGGGGCTTACTGCACCTAATTTGCAGTAAGCAAATGCAGTTTGGTCATCAGGGAACAAAAACTACATCTACGCTGTACATAAGCAACCTGGGTATGTCATTTAGTGCTTCAGTGCTGAAAGTAAATGGCTCCAACAGCAAAGAACATAGGAGATAAGCAGCACCAGTAGCACCACCTTACTCAACAGTATTTTCTTTTTTTTTTTACTTTCACTCAAAGCAGAGAAGTAAAGCACTGAAATAGCTCAGGAAATGAACTAAACACTTAGTGTTACATATGTTGTTTTCTAGTTAATTCTTAATTTTAACAGGTGACTTTTTTAAAAGGTATAATCATATATTGCCTTTCACAAGCAGTAAACATTTTTAAAGAAGTGAGGCATCTACAGATCGACACTTTAACTTATCTGAGGGCATTTATGTGAAAAACTCGATTTTCAGAACTACCAAACTCTCACACTTCTGTTGGTAGCAAATGCACATTGCAGTGGCTTGGCAGCTCAGAAAAAAAGATTATTTAATTTAAATGCTTATATGAGAATTAATATCCAACTTGAAGACTGTGGCAAAGATGTTCACTTTGTTGGGTAAGAATCTTCAGAATTTTGCATGCTCACTAAAGCCTTACAGCTATGCTCAGTTTCAGCACCCTCAGACTTCAAAAATTAGGTTTTTTTCCAAGTCTCTTGACTTGGAATGTGTAATAATAATCTTACAGTATTTCATCAATGAAAAAATATTCATCTACCTGTAATCTTCTGCATATCTCCCAGTCTTTTGTATAAAACATAAGAATATAGATATCACTGTATCTTGGTGACCACAATTTAGAATCAAACCATGAAGTTGCAAATTTCCCTATTTCAGCTGGACAATTCCAGATTCCCACTTGTCTGACTTTGAAACTAGGAAAGAAAAACATTTGCTGAGATAAAGAATGCTTTATTGCCTTAAATCTGATTTTCTTTTAAAACAGTGTATTGTTTCATGTGTGGGATTTTTTTGAAGTCTATCAAAAATCTGAATCCCACTCAGATTACTTATGATAGAGCTAGAAAGAAGCCATTTATTTGTGTTGGCAGTGGTAACTGAAGACCATATTGTCACACAGACTCGGCTTTCTCTCTGGGTCAATCATCTAAAATCCGCAGGGAGTTAAAACTTCGTCCAAATATAAAACAACAGAAATGAGTATGTAGGCAAAAGGCTTAACTCATAAGCACCATTGACACTTCCTAGGAACAACAGAGGAACTAATTTTTAGCAAGTTAATTGAAAGCAATATGGAGCTTAACCCTTCCTAAATATTAAAGGCCTAAGGAAAGAGAACACATGGTCATTTCTTCCATTGTACCAGGACACGTACATTCACAAAACTTGTACTCCTGGGATACAAAGCTCAGGAAACTTATTTTTGAAAGTTGATTCCTAAAGGGAAACTTGCTGAAGGAAAAGGCAAGGCAGGAGCCATGCCTATCCCCACTCAACGAAGAAGAAACAGGCTGGTCTAGAGAAAATAGTGTGTGTGTAGAAGTGTTACCTCAAATATAGACATCTACTGAAAGCACAATATAAAGGAAGGGTGAGATCAGACAATATTTTCATATACAATGCTTTTCCATAAAGAGTTCTAATAACTTGATATTTGCAAGAGTTACAGTGTCTGTAATTCAGCAACATTTCTCCTGAATCTGTGCCCCATTTGGTTGACAAGCTATCTCAACATAGAATGAAATAAAAGTCTCAAAGCACCCAGCACAAGGGTTACACAAGGTGTAACTTCTAAAGGAAAGATTTGAAGGAATAGGGACCTACACGGCTTTATCCTTGCTGCAGAAATCACTGCAAAGGAAGGGTGCCAGAGAAGTTGTCTCCTAGGTGAGCACCTGGAACAGGAGAGGGTTATTTGTCTCTTGCCAAACATGGTGCACCTTGAAAATTAAGTGACAGAATCTATTCACAGCAGATGAGTCCCTGCTTTGAGAGGAGGCCTGCCAAACTCTATGGGCATATTACAAAAAGTAGGTGATGAGAGGCCACAGTATATGTATTTTCAATGTGCTTAATGAATCACAGAATCATAGAATGGTTAGGGTTGGAAGGGACCTCAAAGATCATCTAGTTCCAACCCCCCTGCCATGGGCAGGGAAACCCTTCACTATACCAGGTTGCTCAAAGCCTCATCCAACCTGGTCTTGAACACTTCCAGGGATGGGGCATCCACAACTTCTCTGGGCAACCTGTTCCTGTGCCTCACCACCCTCAGAGTGAAGAATTTCTTCCTTATATCTAATGGAAATCTCCCATCTTTCAGTTTAAAGCTGCTACCCCTTGTCCTATCACTACATGCCGTTGTAAAAAAGCCCCTCTCCAGCTTTCTTGTAGGCCCTCTTTAAGTACTGAAAGGCTGCTAGAAGGTCTCCTCAGAGCCTTCTCTTCTCCAGGCTGAACAGCCCCAACTCTTCTCAGCCTGTCTTCATAGGAGAGTTGCCCTCCTCTGGAGCTAATCCAACAGGTCTGTGTTCTTCTTATGTTGGGGACCCTAAAGCTGAACTCAGTATTCCAGGTGGGGTCTCACGAGAGCAGAGTAGAGGGGCAGAATTACCTCTCTCAATCTGCTGGCCACGCTTCTTTTGATGCAGCCCAGGAGGACACGGTTGGCTTTCTGGGCTGCCAGCGCACATTGCCGGCTTATGTTGAGCTTCTCATCAACCAACAGCCCCAAGTCCTTTTCCTCAGGGCTGCTGTCAATCCATTCTCTGCCCAGCCTGCATTTGTGCTTGGGATTCTCCTGACCCATATGCAGGACCATATTTAATCCACTTTAGACTGACAAGCTAAATATGTTTTAAACAAGGGTTGTTTTTTTCTGTTATTGCCTGTCTCATACCATCTCCATCATCATGGAGATCAGCATATGTCCTAAACTTTCAAAGTTAGTATTTTGGCTTCACAAAGCAGATCCCATTTTCCATCGAATTGAGTAGGACTTAATTCCTTGCATGCCCTCTGAAACTACATCCCATTAATTAATTGCCTAACAAAGACTTGCTGAGAGATGGTGTATATGTACTAGCTAGTATTAATAATTTTCAGACACTGAATTTTTTCAAGTAAATTTTTTTCTGATGACTATTATGTTAAAAAATTA
Source organism: Tauraco erythrolophus (assembly GCF_009769465.1). Lineage (NCBI taxonomy): Eukaryota > Metazoa > Chordata > Aves > Musophagiformes > Musophagidae > Tauraco > Tauraco erythrolophus. Next base: position 46,737,729 of record NC_141468.1, on the reverse strand, counting down.
CTACTGGGTATTGGGATTTGCCATGAAATTCCTGATTTGAAAAAAACATGTTGACCCCCCAAAAGTTTCAAAATTGGCAATATGGGATACTTGGCACTTCTAAATTTGATATTTTTTCCTGCTCAGACTGATTTTTGTAATGCAAAATAATTCATACTAAAAAAGTTATAAAAATGTGTAAAATAAAATGTTTCATTAACCTATACTGAACATTTGCTAAGTTTTGGTTCAATAAACTTGTCAAGCTTTTGAATTTTTGATCTGCTAAGAATGATAAAAAAATATTTCTAGTCATGTTCTTACAGAACATAAGAACCTTTTTCTACTTCTTTTTATTTCTCATGTGATACCAGCTGCACAAATTGTCTGAGAATATGAGCTAAGATCATAGGCCATGGTTCACTAAGTATGAGAGAATGTCTGAAGAGACAATGTATGAGAGACAGTCAAGAAGGAGCTGATGGAGCAGGCTAGAGTATCTTGATTTTTTAGATGAACTGTGTCAGCTGCAAATCCATGCCTTTACTGATTTATAGTAGCTAACATGATAAATAATACACTGGTTGAGAAATGACAAAACACCTGGTTTCCAAAGCATCTCCTTAAAATGAGCACTGAACGGGATGATTAGTAGATACAGAAAAAATGTATACTGCTCTTTTATCACCAAATATTTTCCTCACAAACTCCTCATCACCTTTTCAGAGTAGAAAGTATACTTAGCTGGACTAGATTTCAGGGGGTTTACTTCTATCCAAGTAATCAAACAAGCCAGCATGGAAAAGGAGTCTGCCCATCTATGTTTTCTTCATACAATTACAAGATGCCATAAACTGAAACTGGTATTCTGCAACACAGCAAGCTTTGCAAACGCAGCTGAGATAGCTGACTAAATGCAGCCAATGTATGGCAGTAGGTTATGCAGATGCAGTGATGCACAGTCCCATTCCAAATGGATGGTAAATTTGTGAAGGTTACACTGTAGTCATCAACATGTAATACAATAATTTAACATGCTAACATGTCACTGCGTTAACCATAAATCATGAGAATTGTAAGGACAACACAAGAACTGGGACTGTGATTGACTTCTACATCACTATTCCCCAAAGGCAACAGGTACAAAAGTTCTTTTGTGGTGTAACAGTGGAAGTCTGAAAACAGGCAGCAAAAATATTTTAGACATTGGGTTTTACAGGAAGCTGCCTTGGTGCATGCTTCTGTCAGCTTCTCGATATAACTCATCATCATCTATGTGAAAGACAGCATTGGAGAGACACTTAAAATGTCTCTTTTGGTCACTGACATTACCAGAAGAGAATCTTACACACATTGCAACATTCATTAAAGCTTAAAAAAAAAGCCATAACAAAAAGGTTTTGAGCAGGTAAAGGATATCCTGCCCTCATTACTATATGTATGTTATCTAGTAGGGTCTCACAGTATTTTTACTGACTTCCAGTTGAAAAGATGGCATGAATCTTGTCCTGAGAAACTCTCAGTGCTTGCACTTCAAACTTCAACAATTTGTCATAATGTCCAACAAGGGACCTGGGCAAGGAGCTTACTGTAGCTTCAGTGCAGCTACTATTTGAAAAATAATAATCCAAATTTTAACAGCTGCATCACGTGCCTTTCAAGAATGGTAGAAGAGAGTTTTTGCTTGTCATTAAAGGAGTGGGGAAAGAGGAAACAGAAAAATACAGATGGAAGGACATGACAAACTGCAAACCAGAATGTGAGATTGACTCATTAAAATAAGGGGGATGTCACCAAAACTGCAGAAGCACAGTTCAGTAAAGGCTTTGCTGTGCATAAATCACACAATGAAGTGAACGTAAGTATGAAATATTATAGTTTGCAATTACCCTGTAGAATTTGAGACTGTACATATCCAAACTACACATAATTTAGACAGAAAAGTGGCAGAATAGTACTCTGCAAACTGATAAAGGATTTGATTGTGTGGATATGTTGCTGAGATAGTAGTGGCATAATACAAAACAGCTGCAGTATTAGCGAGAACAAAAGGCAGTTGAGAAAAAAAGAGAACTTCTCTTAAGTACATACATTCTAACTGACAAAGGAAAGAAACATCATGTTTCTTATGTCAATTTGCACTACGTTTGCTTCAAGGATAGGTTGTATGTATCAGTGCTATTTTGCCATAATGTGTTACAATTTCCGTGTAAAAATTGCCCTGATTTACTTCAAAATAGTTGTGGAACTGCTGTACCTTAACATTAGGGACTAAAAATGTCATCATGATTTCATGACAAATACCACTGTTTGTCATGAGTATAGCTGCAAAGATTGACGTATCATTTCGATTAACTGTATCATTCAATATAGTATGGTAGCACACAGGTTAAGAGAATAGAATGGAAAACACACCACGTTGCTTCAATAATACAAAAACTTACTGGATGACAAATATCTCCTTGCGTCTAAAGAAAAATGAAGAGTATCTGGAAGTAAAATCCATTAACACTTTAGTATATAAACAAAATTAGTACTATTCTTATTCAGCTAACATTTTGGAAACAAGGTCATTTTGAAGATCCATCAAGATCATTTATATGAGTCACAGTTTTCATAGTGCATCAGCGATGGTTCTGTCTTCAGAGAATGTTTTCCGCTCTTATGAGCAGGTACTAAACAACGCTATCTGAATGACACGTGCCCCACACAGAACATACCACATCCGTTACGACAATGATTTCCAGATGATTCATAGTATGTTTTCTCATCTGTTACAAGCAGCCATTCCTGTGTGCACTATTTTGAACAGGTTTGCACACGCAGTCAACTTTGTGCCACACACATAGACATATACACACTCAGACGAAACAGGTCAACAGCCACAACCTTTCATCTTCCAGCTATTCCTAGTCTGCAACAGTAGGATGCCTGACTGCTAGGGCAAGACTATTTAGGCTTCTCGTGTTGAAGGACACTGCCTACCACAGTGTTTCATCTGTGACACAGTAGGGAAAATACAGGCAGGTAAACAATATTCACAAAACATTTCTAACTCAGTTGGATGTTCTATATTATTAAGAATCATCATTATATTTATTTTGTGAATAATATCCATATTTCTGGCAGTCAGAAAGAGCAGTTTCCCTTCTGACAAATATCTGTGGCAAGATTTTTTTGTGAGACAGAAAATACGAATAGCCTGGAATTGCTACATACACCTTAAAGGAGTAGATGTCAGGACAACCAGTGTGCTGAGCTCTGCAGAAATACGGATGTTATGCAAATCCCTTTGTGAAAAAAAGACACTTTCTAAATGTCAATTAAATAATGACAGATTTGTTCTTGAATCGGTTGACTGGCACTTCTGAGAGTTTGACTCTTTCAAAATGTTTATGTAGGTTTGCAGTCTACACAAACCTCTGGGCCATCAAAAAAAATCAGAAATTCTGCATGTTTAAAAATATGTAGCTCTTTTTTTGCTAACACAATTAAACAGTGATTTGCACTTAGATCTTTATCTTGTTGTAAAAAGAGCTAAAGATTAAGTGATTTTCTAAAAGCTAGTGAGAAGTGTCTTGAGGATGGAGGTCACTCTTTGAAAGAGGATCTCAGTGACCTGTGTAAATAAGAACACCACAAACACTTCCAAACAAGCAAAGGTCAGAAAGGGGTCATGGCTACAGCCCCTTTGGACTACTGTTTTGCCTACGGAGTATGCTTACCGTGTAAATCTCTCATCCTTCAGCTCCAGGTCTGCCACTGTGATCAACTGATCCAGTTTAAATTTGGTATCAATAATTTCAGCATCCCGTGGGGAGTACGTGCCTCCCTCTTTTTGCTTTTGCCGAATTCTAAACAGAAAATAATAGTGAAAAATAAACATGCAAAAGATTTAAGGATATATATGTTAATATTTTGATTAGACAGGCTGAAACTGAAAAATGGTTGCCAGGAATCCTTCCTTGGCCTTTATTCTGCTCTCCCTTTCAACAGCGTAATTTAGTCAAAGCTGGCAGTTACATTGTCTAAAATTCATATGGAAAGAATCTAGCCTACATATTCTTTTCGTTTTCCTACAAAAATTCTTTGGCAATGCCTGAGTGATGCAGCTGAGGAAGAATAGAACCTCTGATGGATGAGCAAACTAACATCACTTATGCAATACCCAGTCTGCTTCTTTACACGGACGTCTTGTTTACAATTTGAATTAGAAGCCAATTTCTCTTTCACATGTGAGACTCCAATGTATTTAACTGATAAATTCATTAGTCAGAATTTAGAGCATTTATCTGTCAATAGGGTTAGCCATCATGCTAACTTCAGCCAGCTGAAACTCTGATCTGTATCCTCAAATCTGAAAGGGTAAGATAGGCTACTGCTCTGATTTACCCTCTGGAGAAGATGTTTTTTCTCCTTCATCAATGGAAGTTACCCTCATTAGACTAAAGCCTTTGTGAGTCCCTTCCTAAGTTTCTACGTAAAAGACCAAAAAAAAAAAAAAGCAATGCATTTTGAAATGACAGATTGGTTCCATTTATAAGGCTATTTCAGCTCCTCTTTAAAAGATTTTTGAGTGCTTGCAAACATGGTATGGCAAGCATACATATATCTCACCTTGCAAAAGCATATACTGCTGCCACCAAAAGAACAACTGAAAGTATACACAAAGTAACAGCAAGGATAACTTCTACAGATCTTCCTGACAGTCCCTCACCTGCAAAAGAAAAGTGGAAATCTAGTATTTCATAGATTTATTACAATTTTTGCATTTCTGACAGGGTGAAATCAGGGAGTGATGAGAGACAGACATTTTTCTATCTGTACAACTGCATTTGTCTTATGTCAGTTGAAGAGCTGCTTAGGAAAGAAAAATATGAGAAAAACAAAACCAATTTATGGTAATACCGTATGTGTACAGCTACATGTGCAGCCATCCCCTGGTGCTTTTCAGTTGCACCTGCTAAACATGTTAAGGTAGGTCCATGCTGCAGTAGCGTCAGTCTGAACACTAGCCTGAGCTGAGTTCCTGCTTCAGCCTCTGCACAGGCAAGAACAGACACGCTGCTCTAACAGCTAGAAGCGACCAAACTCCAGAGGTGGAAAAGGAAGAGACGCAACTCTAAAGCTATGAGACTTGCAGCCATCACTCACAGGCACAAAATAAAAGATGCTTTTTTGGAGATACTGTCCTCAGGGTGCTGAAGGGATCCCCCTAGTGATCAGATCTGAACTTTCTGATTAATCTGCCTCTCTGACCATTATTAACCCCTGCTTTTTATTTATGTGGGAATTGGTGACATTGTTAGGAATAACCAGGTCAAAAGTAATCATTCTTGTACTTCTTTGCAACAGGGAAGGGCTACACACGTCTGCAGAGATGATCATGGGCTAGGGAAAGGAGACAAAACAGAAGACATCGTGTTGTATTATTCTGAAGCACTACAACTCAATACACGACAAAAACTGCAATAATAGAATATCATAAGTTAGGTTTCTATGTAAAAGGCAGCTTTAGGAAACTCCATTTTGATTATTTCCTGTCTCATCAGCTTTGTATTCCACATGGAAAAATCTACATTTACACAGGACTACCAGCTGCCCCACAATGATTTACTGAGCTAGCTATCAGAGTTTATGAAAAGGTTATAAGCTGGGTTGATGCATTAGAAGTTTAAACAGTATTTGTCACCAGCTCTTAATTATCTCTTGGAAAAATCCTGACCTTTCATTGTAGTATGGATGTTACTTTTGCAATGTCAGTCATGGTTTATGAGGAAGAAACTCCAATTCTCCAGCTCCAGAGGACAGTTGTGGTACTCCAAATATGGTTGAGTGGGAGCACTATATTAAAATGTATCCTTTACTATAATTAAAAAATCATTATTGCAGCTATGTAGTCCAATAATTTCTGCTTCAGCGCTCCTCCCTAGCAAAATTCCTATTGTTTAACAAGAGCATCTGACATCTGTCACAGAGAACTCTCTCATACGTTTTCCATATTTTTTTATGCTTCAAACATATTTAATATGCAGCATTAAATTGCACAGATACAAGGCTAGCTTTCTGGTTTTCCAGATCAAAGACCTACCTATTCTATAAGCAGACTTAGAAACCAAAATAGTGTAGAGTACTTTGAACTGTCATGAATACCTCTGCCAAAATTCAAATCAGTGTTTTATCTACAAAAATGAAAGTGTAATGTTGCAAAAACAGAAATTTCAGTGATTATTACAAAAGAAGATAACTGATTTAAAATTAAATTGCAATTCTGATTTCAGGCAGCATAAATTTCTTCTAGAAAGATGCTGTTGTTATAAGTGGAACAGAAGTAATTGATCACAGAGATACTTAACAGCTACTGATGTATGTTTTCTGGGTTATGCTTCTAGAGCTAGTCTGAAGTTCATATAACAAAAGCATGTTCTATAAGGAAACACTTGGGCAAGGTTCCTCAGCTTATGTGTCTCAAGAGAAAATGTCTCTGAAAAAAATCTAACTTCCCTTATTGGCTTAAGATGACACTGGTAATGGCATTGCCAGTGCTGTATCTTCAAGGTCATTCAATGGCAGCACCTGGATCACTTGTGATGTATCAATTTGATGTTGATTTCACAACACTTGTAAGAAAGCATAGAAGGAACTTTTAATTATCTGTTCCACTTAAGTTTGGTTTCTTGTTGGATAGTCTCTGCAATTTAGACATTAAGGCCAGACAAGGGTTTGCTGTAGTGCCCATTTTCAAAACAGCGCTTGATGTTAAACTTTAGCATACTGGATGGGTACAAGGAGCCAGGGGTATCTGGGGAATTTATCAAGTCTATTTTTTTTCCTCTGTTACATTGTATTCAGCATACAAATAGATCTTGCTTCTTTCCGATCTACATCAAAGGAGAATGTGTCACAAGTTTTCAGTAACAATACGGAAGAAAATCAATTACACAGTCTGCCCACCACTAAAGCATGATTTCTTTCAGCATTGCAGACTTTTCTGTTAGAAAGGAGAAAGTTGCCCAGAGGACTGGATACAGGTGGACTCATTTCCAATAGACTTGTTTTCCCTGATTGGACACACTGTCTTTCCCTTACTGGGCAAACTATTCGCTCCATTGGCTTAGAACTTTTAAACTCAGAACATATAAACACAACTTCTGTGTTGCACTTTCCAAACCATTCAGGGCTAGAGAAATAGTGCCAGATCTTTTCAGAATATTCAGGTAGTGAATAAGCATTTCAGGATCATCAGCATCAGATCATATAACAAATTTCTAACATGGATTAGATGAATAAGGGAGCTCATATCACAGAAGATGAATGCCAAATGAAAAATATGTGCCCACTAAAATTCTTCTGGATACTCAACCAGTTGTCTTGAGATCCCTTTTCAGAAAGTCAGGGCTAACGCTTAGCTAAGTAAGTTTTGGCTTACCAATATATTAAAAGAACTTACAGATCTGATTGCGATCTGCTACATGAGTCTTCCTTCCCAATTTTGGCGGTAGATCAACACTGCCATGGAGGAATTTATGTTGGATTTGAGACCCCATAACAGCTGTCTCATTGACCAATGATATCAGAACCAGATGGATTTTATTAGGCACTATTAATTTATTAATTAATATGGAGATTTGTCTGTATCCTAAAGGGCTAAAGGGTCATGTCCTCAGATGAGCAGCCACTAGAAGGAATCATCTGCAGCCAAGAGATTTCCTACTGTATGCTTACTGGAATAGAATCATAGAATCATATAATTTTTTAGGTTGGAAAAGACCTTTAAGACCATCAAATTCAATTATTAACCTGACACTGCCAAGTCCACCATTAAACCATGTCCTTAGGGGTAAGGAATAAGACCTCCAGGGATGGTGACTCAACCACTTTGCTGAGCAGCCTGTTCCAATGTTTGACAACCCTTTCAGTGAAGAAATTTCTCCTAATATCCAATCTAAACCTCCTCTGGTACAACTTGAGGCCATTTCCTCTTGTCCTATCACATTTCACTTGGGAAAAGAGACCGACATCCATCTTGCTACAACCTACTTTCAGGTAGTTGTAGAGAGTTATAAGGTCTACCCTGAGTCTCCTTTTTTCCACGCTAAACAACCGTAGTTCCCTTAGCTGATCCTCCTAAGACTTGTTCTCTAGACCCTTCACCAGTTTCATAGCCCTTCTTTGGACACGCTCCAGCACCTCAATGTCTTTCTTGGGCCCAAAACTGAACACAGTATTTGAAGTGTGGCCTCACCAAGTGCTGAGTACAGGGGGACAATCACTTCCCTAGTCCTGCTGGCCACACTATTTCTGATACAAGCCAGGATGCTATTGGCCTTCTTGGCCATCTGGGCACACTGTCGGCTCATATTCAGCCAGCAGTTGACCAACACCTCCAGGTCCTTTTCCATCACGCAGCTTTCCAGCCACTCTTCCCCAAGCCTGAAGCATTGCAGTCTTGTTGAAGTGGCACTTAGTGTTGTTGAACCTCATGCAATTGGCCTTGGCCCATCGATCCAGCCTGTCCAATTCCCTCTGTAGAGCCTTCCTACCCTCGAACACTCCCATCCAACTTGGTGTCATCTGCAAACTTACTGAGGGTGCCCTCAATCCCCTCATCCAGATCACTGATAAAGATGTTAAACAGAACTGGCCACAGTACTGAGCCCTGGGGAACATCACTTGTGACCAGCCGCCAACTTGGATTTAACTCCATTCATCATAACTCTTTAGGCCCTGCCATCCAGCCAGTTTTTTACCCAGTGAAAAGTAGGTAATACTAACTCTACATCCAACACAGAGGGAAACTACATAAAAAGTATAGCTTCTGGTAGTTCAACAAGCAAGATGAGCTATCCTGGAACAATGGTATTTTTGTTGGTATAACTGAATCCCTGCTAACAAACTTTCTCACTAATGCTTTGTCATTTAACAGTCCAGGCTGAGGTAAGACCTCTTGACAACCTCAAAAGCACATACAAGGGAAAGGATATGTTTCCTCAGCCAATACGGTTAAGCTAGGTTCAACAAAATCAGATACTGTTTACTTCAGGGAAACCACTGTGCTGAAACAAAACATGGAATTGTCTAGATCCTTTGGAAATAGAGAAATACTTTAGTAAATTACACTCTCCTTACCTAATGTTTTGACAGGATCAGAATAGTCAGAATCTGTAAACTGTCCTTTAACGTTAGTTGCTCTGAATTTAAATCTGTAAAATAAAGCCAAGAAAACTAATGAAATAAAAGTTTATATGCATTTTCTTGAATGCATTTCACTTAGAAACTAAAAACTATTTTTCAGTTTCAGTATAACATAAGCTGGAATCATTATGCACTTGCTAAAGTGACATTACGATAGACATCAAGGACTCAGTGTCCATATCTTAAATGTATAATCAAACTATATCAATTACTTATTATGAATTTGAGCTTATTTAACATAAGAACTCACTAAGGATCTTTTGTTACCTGGAACATTTAAAAAAAAATTGTCTCCTGTATTGATGCTCAGTCAGAAAATTTAAAATTAGAGACACATGAAGATAAATTAAATCTCCACCTTTTCATAATTGAACTACATGTTTTATATGTTTGTGTAAATGTATATTTCACTTAAATCTTTCTCTTGGACAAACACAGAGACAAACGTACTTACAGGTACTGCTTTCTTGGTTTCAGTGGGCCATTACATATTTTGTCTTGACTGCCTGGTATCATACATGTAGTATCAGCACCTATGACATATATCTCTTCTTTGCCACTCAGATCCTCTTTTCCTTCTATACATGGTGGGTTTGGAAAGCCTTCGTTTGTAAAATATGGTCTTGGTCTGTTGAAGTAGGCATCATACCACTTAGTAACATTCCCATCATGCTGAGCTATTGTCAAGAAAAGAAATAATCAGAAATGATCTACATTCTAACCAGACTGTAATTAAAGAACTTAAATAGGAAATTAATTTTTGTAAGAGCTTAGTATGCTATGGATGCCATTTACACAACTAAGTCTGTAACTGTACTTGCACTTGACCTCAAATTTCCTTATTATCCACATTACCTATATTTTGTTAAATCAGAGTAAGTCGGCTGAATCACAGCTAGATTTCAGGGGCAGTCTTGCACGTGATCTCTGCCTGTAGAGGGTATCACTTGTGCAAGCCACTTGACTTTGAAACTGAGCATGGCTAGCAAAGACAGTAAAAAGTGTTTACTCTAAAGACAGTAAAGACTGTTTCATAAATGAAATTACTAGATTTCCATAAACGGACAGCACCCAGCAACTCAGGAGAAAAATCTTCAAAATGTTACTTAACATGGTATTTGCATATCTATCAGTTCAAGAGAATGTTCACAGCAACAGCTATGAAGTAAATGTCAGTAAAATTAGTGCTAAAATGTAAATTCAGAAAAAGGTGAGAGACTTAATGTGAATTCATTTAATGTGAATGCTTTACTTCTATACTTTGAAAGCCAGCAAAACAAGGGAATTAAATACCTGGAATTCGTCCTTCTTAGGTAAAGTAAGCCTGACCATATGATGTCCTATTATGAAACTCCCACTCACATTGGTAGGCAATTACTCAAAAGAGTATCATGGCATTGTTTATATAAGTAAATGTTCATCGGTCCATACAAGGGAATACACATTCTAACCCACAGTCTACAGAAGGGATTTATATAAATCCCTCTGCCCCCATCATGAAATGGAAATATCAACTGCATATGACTGCATTCTTTTACAGGCAACACTAATAGCAACAGAAGAGTAACCTTGCAAAAAAAAGTTTCAGATTTATTTACCTTTCACAAATGCCAAATGCATTTTTTTCAAGGAAATAGGAAATAAAGAAATATAGTGACAATAGGGTCGGAATAATATTGGTGACTTCAAACAGCATAGAGGACTCTTTTCTGGCAAATGTTTCCAAAATCCAGAACCCAGCCCACAGGTATTGTGAAAGATACTTTGCTTTTAGTACTGTTGCCACAGCTAAAGTCACCTTGTAATTTGTTTTCTAATGTCAAATTACTGAAACCCAAGAAAAGAAATAAAAAAGACAAACAGCCTGAAAATAAAGAAATAAAAAAACCTGAAAACATTTTTTGATGGAACTTATAAAATTATACCTCCAGCTTCCGCAACAAGAACTTGTATCTTCTTGATAGGGCCGTGATCATCACTATAATAACATATCGGCATTCTGATCGTAATTGTGGTAGCTGTGACGAGTAACGCCCCATTGGTATCATAAACTGGTGCTGGTTTCTTTTTGGGCCGTGGTGGTTCTGTTTTTGAACAAAGATATACCACAGAGTTTTGTTTTAAAACGTTTTCGCTAGGGGTACTTTGTTCAGGCCCATAGTTGTGTTATGCAAGACAAATCTTCAGCATGTTTTCAGGGACAACTTAAATGTTCTACTTAATGCCTTAAGCCTCTAAAAACTGTATAATAAATAAATGCTTCTGCAATCCAATAAATAATAAATGCTTCTGCACATCCATTTTCAATTAAAAGAGAAAACAACAAAAAGACTGAGACTTAGTTTTTCAATGAATTTCAATCAATGACTGTATTTATTTCCACAACTGTGACACTGTATACTAAGCTATCCCTCTGTGATGATCTTCTAAGCTGTTCACTGAAGGTAACTAAAATACTGAGGTCAATACGATTACTTTACTGAGCCTGCACATGCTTTATGGTATCATTCAGATATGAATAGCAAACGATCAGCGATACGCAGCAAAATTGAGCACTGCAATTCAAGGATATCAGTTATGTGCTCCTGTTCCTATATTACACAGCCTCTAAATAACAGACGAAAGCATACACTTGTGTACTCACAGCTAGAAGAGCAATTTCTTCAGCATTTATAGAGATTTCAGCTAACAGGTACTTTATGAGACATACCTTTGATATCCATGGTTATTTTCAATTGAATTTTTGGCCCTGCACCAGCACCATTAATTGCATACACCTTAAAAAAACAAACACTTGTTTTAATGAGTATTTGTAATAGCTTCAACTTGGCCAAATCTGGATACATTGGAAGCAACAATGAATGCCGAAACACTCCTTTTGTCATTCACATTTTGCTAAACTTACTTCATATTTCTTTACAATCCTAAGTACAGTAACGCTTCACCACTTGTAATGTAGCTTTTACAAAAAGGAGAAAAACAAGACCTCTTAAACAGTAATGTTGCCTCCCCTCACGTCCTAGTCTCTGATTATTTGAAAGAACTTCATGCACCTACTTCTAGCAAGTTGTCCTTGCAGAACTGGACCTTTCATCTGGGCCAAATGAGCAATGTAAATAGTGGAACTAACAGAGATTCCATCTTGTACCTGTCACGATGTGTCACAGGCTGCTTTGCTAGCACATGAACCTGTGGTCAAGACTACAAAGCTAACCACTAGTGATGTGTTCTGCTCCCACTCCCTCCCTCCCCTTCATTGCTTCCCTCATTCCTCAGACTTGTCCCTCTTCACATCCCGGCTAACATTCTCGGCACAAAAATCTCATATTCAGCCTAGGTTTGTGTTCTCTATTCAGGTTAATCTCTCACTCATATCAAAGAAAAAAAATTCAAAGAAGAAGTATCAGTTCTTACGCTGACATTATAGGTATGTCCTCCTTTTAGTCCTTCTATCATGGCAGTGACTGACTGATCTGTTTTATCAATGACACTAAGGTTGTGGATCTGGATGGCAGCGGGGTCATCTTCATTGTAAACCATAGCTTGATACACCTGAATATTTCCATTTGGTTCAGATGGTGGCACAAAAGTTACTTGGAACTTTGTTACTTCATCCGGTATCTTCTGAAACGTTATGTTGTTAGGTGGGTCTTCCGGCACTGAAATAAATATTTCAAAAATCCACTTAATCACTTTACTACTATTACTATTACAGTAAAACTTGAAAAATTACAAATTATGGTTTTGCAGATCAGCATTATTTCATTGGAATTTTCTGTTTTCATTAAAAACATATCAAATGCTTATTGCATATGTAAATATTTATGAAGGCAATAAAAAGTTAAATATTTTGTGAAATTCTATTCCTAATGATAGCATTTAATGCCACAAATATTAAAAATAATTATTAGATAACCCTCAGTAGTCTCTGCTCAAAAAAGTTCATTCTGATTTTCTACTCAGAAAGCCTGAAGGCATCATTGTATCTTGAAATACATCTGGGGTAAACAAACCCTTGCATGGGCTGACAAGCAAGAAGCAAGTGCTAGTCTTGAGTATCCCTTTCTGAAAGCTCTCTGTCAACAGCAAGCTCCCTCCCGACATATAAACAAGCCACCATGCTCCTAAGAGTCCTAAAGAGTTAGGAAAAAACTTTCCACTAGCCAATGTCCAGACACAAACACAACATGCATTTTTCCGAAAGACATATTTTTTTTATCAAACGCTTATTCCAGTAGCTTATTCTCAAGACACCAAAGGTATAAATCATTTTCCCGATGTCCCTATCTGGAAGAAAAGGCAGTAACATTTTTTCTAGGCAGCTAAATATTTATTGCTCTACCTGAGCAGCCAAGTATGTAGTGTGACCTTGAAACAGTGAAATCAAGCAACTGAAGGTAAACACATTCCCCTAGCCAAGGATTTAGATGCAGTTGTCATACCTTCCAGGTTTTTCACAGCAGTCAATAAATGCTTACTTAGACTTCTCTGGTGTAAGTCTGTGTAAACTGGTCCTACCTCAGCCATATTCTAGGCTGTACAAACCAGATGAGACAGGATGAGACAGAAAAATAACTGTTCCTCTCCAAGGTTACTGCACCTCCTAATGTATCATATTTTTACATAAGAGAAAAGGCTACCAAAAAAAAAGATAGCTCACAGGACAGATCCAGCTACCATCTAATTTAATTTTTATTCGTTTTTCCACAGTAAAAGACCATATCAGCCTCCAGGGATGTACATTGGTCATGAAAACCTTAGAATTTAATGTATTAAAGGCATTAGAAAGATATCTATCTATACACACTCATATCATATCATATCATATCATATCATATCATATCATATCATATCATTAGGGACATTGGATTTTCATACATCAAAGGAAAGATAAATGATAAATACAGTCACTGTGTAGTATGTCAAATCTGAAATTAACCTGAGTATATAGCTAAAAAAGCCGACTTGCAGCTAAACTCACTAGAGATAAGGCAACTATAGTTTATACACAGTTGGTAATGTTTGAATGAAACAAAACTTCAAAATATTTTCAGAAAATATTTTTTGCTTCTTTGTTAATTTGTTTGTATGTTTAAATATCCTTACTGTACAATTCAAAACCAGCAAAGACAGTAGACAAAGCATAACCAGGAACTGGTTTACTTAAGCAAAGTTAGGACTATATCTTCCCCACGTACATCTGTTTCGATTTTCCTAAGCAAATGCTATCTAGTTTTCTGTAACTTAGCCTCTTAGTGTCACAAGGTCCTTACATAGTTCCTCACTCTCATGTCTGTTTTATTTCTTTGAGTAACTTAATAGCATCAGCAACTTTTGTCACCTTAGTATCTACCTCATTCTCCAGATTGTTTTGAATCTGTGGAACAGCTGACTCAAGCACAGATCCCTGCGGACCTTCACTAGCGACCTCCTTCCACTGAGAATACACAGATTGTGTCCTCAAGTCAGTACAGGTACCATTTATAAATGGTAGGATTCATCTCACTTAGTTTTCATATGTTCAAATTTTGCATCAAGATCAAGGACCTTGTATAGAGTTTTCAGTAGTCTCTTAAGAGAAACAGGCACCTCCACAAAGGAGAGTCATCCCTTCCTAAAACGGTATCTTATCTATACCTGCTAATACAGACAGGACTTCTCTTCATTGACTATAGAAGTAATCTAGATGGCTGTGTTCCACACATCCATATTTTACATGAAGCAAGTTAAGATCTCTGCATTACTAAAGGTAAATCTTAATATTTATTATCATCATCACTTTTTTTGTTGACCACCACCTTTTTAAATATTAGAGAAAAAAATATTGTGAGAAAAAAATCTTCATTAAAAGTGCACCATGTGTTCAAAACTCTCATTTATTTGCCAGGTGAAAGAAAAACTGCAAAGTTTGATCCATATAAAGTAGAGAAAAATACAAACCTGCTTCAAAAGTGGAGACAATTACTGGAGAACTAGCCTTGCCTTCAATGAGTGCAGCATTAACATCTCCCGTAAAGGCAATGATTACTACAGCATACCTTGTAAATGCTTTCAAATCAGAAATTTCTAAGAATTTACCCTCATCATTTGTCTTCAGAAATTGAGCTTTATAATTGTCATTATCTACCTATAAAACAATAATAAAAAAGACGATTACAAGACTTGAAACAGCTAAAAGCAGGACATTACTATTTGAACACCTTATTTAACTTTTATCTTTCCACTTTTCTAACCATTTACACAGAAGGATTCACAAGAAGTTTCTGGCTACCAAGATTAGAAAGCTGCACAGGGGAATACGCTCCCACCTCACCCACATGTTGTCTCCTTAGCGCTTCATGTAGTATGGGGTTAAGGAGATGGCCTGTTTGCTTGGTGCTGTCTTCCACCAAGCCAACATGAACCAACTGGTAGACACTGGGCCAGGAAAGCTCTAGTAACCTGAAATGGGAATCAAACTAGGCAGAAATCCAGAAGATGAATGGCTATATAGTAGAAAACTTTTTGGAATACAAAAACGAGAAGAAAATTTGGCAGCAATATATAATGTTGATATGACTGCGGAAAGCACAGTTGCTCTTGGAATATATTACTAGAAGCACTACTTATAGGACAGTGAGGAGGGAGAATTCTCTCACTAGAAAGGCTGGAAAGCAGAAATAGTCGGGGTTCAATTAAGAACAGGAAGCATGGTGGAAGACATAGTAAGAAAAATATGAAAAGAATGTTACTAAATTGAAGATAATTCATTGTTTCTAGTGTTCATGAAAACATAAATAAAATTTTATTTGCAACAAAAAAAGATTAGAATTAAATATTACAAAATCTGCAACGATATACCTAAATATGTAACTAAAACTATGACTATAAGTTTAGTTAAAAACTAGAACAATCTATTGAGGGTTTTTCAGCACTGGACATTCTTAAGAACAGGATAATGAATTATTTACGAGGAAGACTCTAGGTATGCTTGTTTCTGCGTTAGAGCAGGATATAGACTGGATTACTTCTTGGGCTCTCTATTATCTCCACATCTCAAATAATCCTTAGTTCTGTAGAAAAACCTACAGCGTTGAGCTTTATATTAAATTAATCAATTCTAATATTGCCTTTAAAAAGGAGAAAAAAAAAACGGGAGCGTTTCTAGTGTTTGATTAAGTATCATTTACAAAATCCTTTTTATGTCTATTCTCACTACTACAGTTAATGATATTTTCATTTTTGTTTCTTCAGTGTGTAGTTTGAAAAGAGGATTAGGTAGCTGTACAGTAGTTTTCCCACTGGATGAAATCTGTATTAAATGCAGCTGCTAAAACATTAGAATAGTTCAAGCATACCTTTTATTTGACAGATATGCATCTATCCCCACTGAGAATTAACCTGAACTAAACTTTCTGATGGACTAAACAGACATTCATTTCCTGGGATGACCATGAAGAGCTGAAACAATTTTTCCTATATGACTACCAAAAATCTGGCATATAAATATTTATACAAGAGCTAAAATACAATCACAGCACTACATCATTAAATCTATTTCTATTCTTCCTGAAGTTTAATGGTTCAGTTCCATAGTCCTTACTCATTTGCAGTAATATTTTATTCAGGACTACTTCTAATTATAGTAGGCAGCAAGATGAACTAAAATATGACTTGGAGGAAAAATAATAAGGGAGCACTTTTTAGTTTTTCTGATCTATAAACCTGCAAGGAACATCCTAGCAATTGAAATAGAACGCTAATACATTCACTAATAAATGCTAATTTCTATATTTTAAGAATAAAGACATCGCAGAGTAGAAATCTGAAATTTTTCTGGTTTGTGAAGTCTATTTTTATATAATCTTTAAAGATACTCAGTTGAGAACTAAAATCAGTAAAGCTATACATACAGGAAGTTTGTGGAATTTGGAGTCTTCATAAAAATTTTCCCACTGGGACAATAAAATATATACTCAAATTTTCATTGAAAAAGATTGTGACAGCTTTATTGTCCGTTAAGAAGGAATAGATTTGTCTACTAAGATGATTATCTACAGAACTGACCCCTGTAGTTACTGATCATTAGACAGACAATATCTGATTATAAGGAATCCCTAAACATAAACCTAGATATCTGAAATATATTTGAAAAAAAAAAAACCACTTTGTAGAAACAAAACCAAAATCCTCCAAACAGAACATTTAAAACAGGTTTTTAAGTTCCTTCCAAATGCTGGCAGGCTCACATGAAAGATGCCATAGTTCATCTCTAGTTTAGGAATTTTACTGTAACTTATATTGATAAGGTATGTATAACATTTTCATAGTGTAGACTCGGATGACAGTCTATAATCTAGGAACTATCAGAGAGAGTAGAAATTGTTTAAATATAAATTGATTAAATATTACACACATTAAAAAATTAAGCTTTGAAAATTAAGCTTCGAAAATAGAATTTGGAAGTTTTATCAAAAGCATGAAAAGAATTTTTTCTGTTAATGCACTACAATGCTATTTAGTTAAAACTGACAGGAACTTTTCATGAGGACAAAGTCTTCTCTAACTTTAATAAAGGAGAAATAAAAATTGTAATGTAGTTTCTAGTGACCTACTCAATGGGCCATTACTTCCATTATTCCCTTTGTTATTATACATCCTTTATCTGGTCATACTACTGGTGTGGTAAGTGTGTTCAGAACTGAACAGATTGCACTTTATGTTATTGTACAATTAAGTTAGAGGAAGAGAAAATAGCAGGACTGCACACCGCTCTCTCTTGTAACTTTACTGAGAAGCTTAAAAATATTTGGTATTTTTTTCTGATCTCCTTAGAAATTTTGATTACACAAAAATTTCTGCATTGATATTTTAGCATATTCTTATGACTGATTCAGAAACATTGAAAATATACACATAATAGTCTTACTCTCCTCAGAAAATTGAAAGCACTTTCCATTTAAAGCTTTAAATAGCTTGAAGTAGTCTTTAATCTTTTTTTTCCTATTATCTAACAGACTAAGTCAGGATTTTTGAAGCTGCACACAGCAAGTTTTCCTGAGTAAAGTCTGGTAAACGGCTTCCCATTTTCACTGATAGTCCTGTCTGTATAATTTCTGAAAGAATAGGGAACCTATATCCTACTTAAAACTTCTCGTGCTCGAACTTGGAAAGTTTCATATCTTGCCATAGGGCAGGAAATGAGGTTTATTAATGGTTGTTTTAAGAAGTATTATAAGGGTAGTAGAGGATGAAAAGAGAAAGGCCGATAGAGCTTTTCTCTTATGTCAGCCTTTTTTTTGCTTATAAAGATCAAGGAGAAAGAAGTGTTATTGCTGTGCTACCAAAATACAGCTAATGTGATGGACAGAGCACCATGTGGAAGGTGGGAAATCTAGTTTGACTTTAAAGTCTGCTCTCCGATGTCCTGTGTAACTTTGTACAAGTCACTTCCTTTTGCTAGGCTCTCCTCTCTGGTTTGTGAAATCATGACAATGAACTTTTCCTTCCTTTGAAGAAAAAAAAAGAGTCATTATTATTTTTACTGGTGAACAGCATCACTATTTTTAGGAGGAGGTACACCTCTGCAAAGCTCGGCTACTGTTTTCCTGCAAGCATTTATAGCTACACTTTTTTTTTCTCCAAGACCTCTTATTAGCACTTTTTTTTTTTTTATATCAAGCAATTAATTTATCTTCTATTAAGAAATTTATAAATGTACAATTAATTCTTCTGTGGAAATAGACACAGTCATACTGGTTTTCAATCCGGTTTATGTCTGTCCTGTATTTCTACAAGAGCATCTGCTGTAGTATTTATATCACCAAACTTCTATATTACTACCAACAATAAAACAGAGTTGCCTTACTGAGGTAATGCCTATGAGGTAGCATGTTGGTCCAGTGATGATGACAGGTTCACTCCAGCTGATATTAATACTGTGAGGAGATGTAGCTAAGACAGTCACATTTTCTGGGGGGCCATCTGGAGCTGTAGAAAAAAATATGTATGTGAATCATGGCCACAGAAATTCACAACAAATATCCCAGTAATTTTAGTGGTCAGTAGAGATTATTTTTCAATTTGAAAAAAACCCCATTTTTTCACACATTTACCATCATCCACTTCTTAAATAATTATAACATTTTTTCTTCCTCATATCTAAAGCATATAGTGGGATTTAGCAACACATCTTCCATTGCAATTTCTACAGCTTTTCTAGAGTATGAACCGCCTACAACTTCATCTTAAATTGAAATTACAGGGGTTTTTAATTACAAGTTGTTTGTACATATTTTATGACACAAGCAAATAAAAATACAACTATTTAGACAAATAGACAAACATAAAATACCCATTTATGTCTAATTAATCACTCAAAGAACAAGAAATTGTAAAAACACAAGGTCTTCTGCATGCTAGAAAAAATTTCCAACTATGTTGGAAAACACTAGTACAAAGAATTTTATACAGAAAACCAATATTTTCTAGGCTTCATTTCAATTTATTCTTACTATGTTGAGAAACTCTGGAAAACACACACAAAAAAGTGATAAGAATTATAAGTGGGCAAGAGTGCTGACATTAAGAAATGGGATTTTCCAAAAACTTCCTTTTGTCAAGGTGATAAGAAATTCATGAAATCATAATAACAACCCACAAGTTCTCTATAAGTGCTATTACTTTTTCATAACGACCATAGTAAATTTCAGGAAAATAAAATTTGGAACAGAAAGGATAACAGATTTGTAGATAATGCCAGAACTTGGCTCCATAGTGGGTTTGTTGTTTTTTTTTCTTTTTTTTGTCTACTACAAAAAAATGACAACTGTGATACATATCAGTAAACAACCCGTTCTAGAAGCAACAACAGATTTGTACATATTTCCAGTCTTAGCTTCATGGTGCCTTTTTTTAAAAATCTACCACAAAATTAACCAAATATGATTAACACTTATCAGTGAATAGCCTGATATAAAAAATGATAAAAGTGATCATATCTATCCTAATCAGAAGATGCAGTCTCTTTACTCAAACATGATTAACGCATGAATATTTATTTTTAACAATTAATCATTAGGTAAGAGGGCTTAATGAAGAAAATTGGAGTGTATACAAGGTTACTTCGTTTTTCAGGTAGACAACAGGTGAGGAAAAGGAAAAATAGCATGGAAAGAGGTATGCAGCTATTGAAATTATGTGTGAAAGATTAATGAGGAGAAATCATAAAATTTTGCACTGTAAAGGTGAAAATTTTGCACCATGGTTGCAGAATAAAACAGGAAGATTTGGGAGTTGATAAGACGCTATGAAGAGTTTAGAGTGTTGGATATAGGAGGTAGATTGCTGCACTGGGATTAGCAGGACCATGTTAGACTTTGTAGGCAGGATCAAATTCAACCATTGGAAGCAGTCTCCAAAAATACTGAATAGCATGGAACACTGAATGAAGAGTGCAACTGAATGAACTATGAAAGCTCATGAAGGGTGGTGAAAGAAGAGACTGCTCAGAGAAGGCTGGCTGTCAAGTGGGGTGCTAGAACAGATACAACAAAATACAAGGGCAAATATGTTCAGTAAAAACTAGAATTACTGCAAATTCAGCTTATTTTGCAGGTAGCATGTGTCAGACTTGTTGCTCAAACAGTGTCTTGCAGTGTGAACAATGCATTCAGTAACTATGGCAGTGGTTTTACATTTATAGCCAGCTAAAATTTCTGAAAAACAGTATAAAACTATATATTTAGTTTCTCAAGCCTTAGTTTCCAAACCAACTGTTTCCAAAGACAATTGTCCATTATTTTTTTATTGTATTAATGGAGCCTTCAATCTTTCAGTATTTTTTTCAGAAGGCAATTTAGATTTACACATTAGACAATAATAGAATGAAATAATTTTGAAGTGTAATCTAATTTACAAGTTATCCCACCTGAAGTCATTTATATGGATAATTTCCATATGCAGTTTGTATTGGACACATTTTTAGATCTTTGCAAGAAAATTCTGAGTATGCTGTATTTAAGATACTTATCTAATACACCTAAGGGCTAATACCTGGTTTATTTTCATCATGAAAAATACAATATTGGACATTAAGTGAATGATACTGAAATTTAGGCATATTTTCTGAAATAACCTGTATAATTAGAAAGAAAACTAGAAAATGAAATGTGTCTAACATGTCTCAGGTCTTACAAAAACCATCTTTTTAAAAACCGTGTTTGCTTCAATGGGTAACTGCCACGTTCTGATTTAGGTTTGTTTGTGAAATGAATCTAGTCAATACAAGGCCATGATATCACTATACCCTTTCTCTTATAAATCACAGCAATTTACTCAGTAGAAATGACCTAGTCTTATTCTCTCATTCCCCCATAATCCAATCACTTCCTCTCATAAGCACTTTTCTCCTGGTTTTCGCAATAATGCATTTTCTGTAACTAATAACCATCATTTCCTGATTATCATGCTTCTATCCTTGCACAGGAATGTGGGTCTTATGGAGGTCAGGGTCATCTTTCCCATCCATCTGTGTCCTGATGCTAAGGCAGCAATTAAGTGTGTTAGCTTGAAGATAAGTCTGGAGAGCCCATCATTTAGCATAGTCCTCAAAAATAAGACTGAATACTTAGTCTTCTAACAGAGATCTATGCTTGCCGGTTTGGCCAAGACCAGCCCTTTTTTTCCCCCCTCAACAAAAAATTGAGTGTGAGTTTCAGTTATTTCATTTTATAATCACCTAGGTTACTTTTCCCTACATTTAAACATTTATATCTTACATTAGGCCATATTTACTTTCCAATATTTAGTTCTGAGAGAATGGAAGGAACAAAGAAAAATAAGCTCTATTAGGCAAAACCTGCCAGAAGAAAGGGCATGCAAAACCAGAAGCAATATTAATGTTCACCAAATAGAAACATTTCTTTATACCAAGCAACTGGGTATCAGCAAGGTTTGGAAAAGAAGGAGCTGAAAAGAGAAGCATAACCCTCTGCCCATGCATCTACGTTCTGGCTTTCATGGGACATTCGAACATCTGGGATTTTCCTTTGTATCTCAGTACATCCTGGCATTAGGAGACTTGGCAGTTTACCAAAAAGCATTGCATTGTGTAACTGTGTGAGATCCAAAATGAGGTCAGTGATCTCACTGCCATTCATTTTCCACCTAACACTGACCCTCCAAAGTGATTTTTCTCCTAGGAAGCATGAGTTTGGCCAATTTTATTCTCCCTATAAACGCAGAAGTGAAACTTGGGGTAAGCACAGGTGTGAGGGAACAAAGTTTCCCCAGCTATGGAAAACATTTCTTGCCCTCTCCCTTACTGTGACACAACACTGTGATCTTCTGTACTGGTAACTATATAAATCTAGGTTATGTTGAAAATATTTCATCTTGCAGAGTAGATTTGGCTCTTGGGTAATCCATCAGCTAAGCAACAACAGTGCTGTCAAACTACTTTATGAGACAGTAGGACAATTCCTGTGAGAATAATCTGCAAGACAGAAGGCTGAATAGTTTATCTGTGTGATGTGAGAACTGGACTGTACTGAATAACCTATCACATTTTCCACAGAGTAACACTATAACCACTTTCAGTAGAGAACACAGCCACCGTTTTTTGTTTGAAACTTGCAAATGCATTACAGGACTTTAAAAAGAATTCCTGTAGCCTTAAATTTACCTTCATAATGAACAACAGAAATAAGTAGCCAGGATCCCCACCTTAGTCACCGAATATTCAAAATTATTAGGTATTTCTGCTTTAGCACAACAGCCAAATACTCAGTGCTTGTAAAGAATATTTGGGGTTTCTGTTATGTAATTTTTGGTATTACTGAAGTTTCACTTCTTTATATTCTGGGAAACGAGTCCAACAGTTTTCATCTTAAATGCTCTAACTTCCTGAATATGAGTATAATAACTGTAATATTATCTTTAGGCTTGAGAGAAACACAGATTTCTGAGAATCCAATTATTTCTGAAGAAAAATCATTTGACTATTATTTCACAACCAAGGTAACTTTCTCTTTGGCAGAAGCAATGTCTAACAGAGGCATTTCATGAAAATCAGAAAGAGTGGCTAACTTCTGCCCTGAAATCTGCAAACACAACTCCCATTGATTTTATGGGCTAAGTACTCAGGGTATTTTGCATAGCAGCTAAGCACCCTTAAGCCCTAACAGACCATGTATATTGGCTGTGTACCAGCAGGCTAATCCAGAGGATGCTTGGCCCTGTCCACGAGAGAAAGGACAGGGCGATTGACATCTGTTCTCTGGATACACACTGCAAGGCTAACCTGAGTGCCAGGTCATTTTTTTGTGCATCCTGAATTCCTCTTCCCTGCAACAGGCAGTGCCCTTTCCAAAAGAAAGCGAAGAACTGAGTTTTTTAGTCTGTTTAACAATATTTCTAAAGAGTAGTCTTTGGAAAGTATAAGGTCAGGTTGCTAGAGACCTTGATGAAGATCTGCTGCTGCTCAGAGAGGCTCCCAGCACTGCTGAAGCACGCTGGGCCTGCCAGCTGGCTACCCAGCTGTGACATGTCGCATTCCTCTTTTCTTGCCCCCTCAGCTGATTGCCATTCCCCTAGGAAAAAGACCAGCACCCAGCCATGATATCTGGAATAGTGCCCATGGTTCCTCCACTCCACGGTGGTGTGTTTTATAGGCAGCTCACCTCTTGATGTGACACTGATTTAGCTTACAGGAAATTTTTTGCTGCCTCCTTCCCTCACCGCAGACAAAGGCCAGCAGCCCCAGACACTTGGGCTAGAATAACTGGTGGAACTTTTTTAACTTCTACCCCACCGCTGTCTGTTAAACTAGCTAATGGAGCACACAGAGGGCCTACTGCTGAGAACAACACTGTATTGGCATGGAAAGGGCTTGTGCAGAATAATGAGATCTTTCTACTTTTAACTACCATCTCAGTGGGACTGATAGGAAACTAGTTCTCTCAAACTAAATTATCACTGTCCAGAGAGGAAATCATAAAGAGGATCCTACCTTTATGTGATTATATGTGTTTTGATTATCTGCCTCCCTGTCCAGTTTAAATTCCTAACTTCCTTAAACTCAGCAACAATCTTTTGAAAGTATTTGCATATGTCAGCAGCTGAGATCTATCCATCTAATAGCAAGAAATTTCCCCAGAGCTGCTGGCTCCAGAGCTGCACAAATTCTGTTCGCTATTTTCTGCTCCATCTGGGCTTTTTTTTGTTTGGTTTTGTTGTGTTTTTTTTTTCCACTTTCATTTAAAATATTGCATTAATTTACAGACATAGCATCCCCATAAGAACTACTGGACAAAGAAAGTTAAGTGCACATGAGAATAACTCTGCTGCTGATTCCAGTACTTCTCAGTCCAAAGGACTGCTTCTGCGCTTTATGTGAAAAATGGGCTGTTGTGATGTTCACTACCATGGTGTCTAAATCACTTTGCCGTTAGGGGCTTAGAATTTCTCTATTGCAATTCTCATCTTCAAATGAAGATTACAATATTTCCTTATGTATTAGAAAAACTGTGAGGCATTTAAGGATAGAAGGCTGTATTACCGTACAGAGAGTACACGGATACTATGAGGAGCGTTACATAAAAGTCTCTTGGATTCACATCACATGATCGTAAAAACACGAATGGAACAAAATAACTATATGGATCACTGAATAGTCCTTGGTACACAGCTGTTTAAGTCCTCGGTATCTCTATTAACATTACTTTGGAAGGTGAAAGGAGTGAAGGAGCTGCAAGTTAGTTAGGCCACTCATGGTAGTTCTCAGTTGTTCTACATGGGCCAGAGGCCACATCTCAGATGTGCTCTGACCTAGGCTGGCTGTGGACTCAGAGGGAAGGTCATATGTTGACATGACAACTTCCGAAATAATTTATGTTTCACATCTCCTTATCTCAAATATCTAGTGATGACTTAGATATCTGTGACAACGAACACTTCTCCTACTTGAAAACTGAAATCCTCTGCTGAGGCATGACAGTCCTAATATGTATCATGACAGTCCTGTAGGTGTTACATGGCTACTCTGATTTGTAGTCTCTTTAGGTGGACATGGTACTGGAAAGAAATCTGAATTCCTCTGAAACTATTGCTTAAATTCTATTGCCAGGAAATTACAGCAGAATTTCAGGAAAGTGTTATGACATTAGGGAACAGGCTTTTAGTCAAAGAATTAAAAAAAAAGTGACTACTTTTCATTGACACATCCAGAATGTGGACGTGGATTGAAAATGGCATATCAACCCAAAGTAGACAAAATTCAGACTTACCAATTCTAGATGTGGTGTAGGGCTGAGGAATGAAATTGCTGTTGGGTAAGCAGTAAAAACAGTAGAGGATCCAAGAGGCATTAAAATCTGAAGTAGCGTCAAGTATTCATACCTACCTCATGATTCCTACCATGATATTTCATACGTGAAGAGTTGCAATAAATCCTTATTTAACTTCATCTATGTTCTTCACCAAGAAATAACTTCTACCAAGTGTTCTTGCTTATTTAGGTGAACATCACATTTCTATAGCATTATAGCACATGGCAAACATCCTTACTTACAGCCAGGAAGTGTTTGTGTAGAAATCCAAGGTGAAGAACTGCCATAACCAACATTCGTACTGGCAGCAACTGCAAATCTGTACCATCTGTATTTTTTGAGTCCATACACTGTCTCTTCTATGCACTCATCCACCAGGTTTTCGTATAAATATTGATGCATCTCATATTCAATACATTCCTTAGTTTCCCAGTTACTGCAGTGGATGGACTGCAGCTGTGTAGTAATCTTGTAGTTTTGAAAGTAGCCAAGGATAGATTTCGGTGATCTCCAATTCAAGGTCACACTTGTTGATTGCACATTGGAAAAAACAATATCCCTGGGAGCACTAGGAACTACAAATCAAAACACTTGTAAGAGAATGAAAAGTGATTGCAGCCATAACGCTTTTATCCAGTGTTGAAAAAATATTTTCATTAAGAATGTCTAAAGACCAAGATGCAATTTCATATGGTTAATAAGAGTAATTCCACTGGTGTAAATCACGCTGCACAAATACAGGTAACGTGCATTTACTATAGCTTTCAAAATAAAGAAAAATACTTTTAGGTGTGGCATGCAGGGGCAACTTTGAGAGGTGTGACATTGCACTTGCTACATTTGGGGCTATGTCTCAACTAGAGGAGGGAATATTAAGCAAAGTTATTTTTGGCCTACCCATAGCATCTTTTACTGCTGTTGCTAACTGGGATTCCTCACCTCTCGCTTAGAAGTACTCGTCTCCCTCTCTCTTGGTAACATATGAAATCCTCAAGCAACACCTCAAGGTTTCAGAAGTGTCCTGTTTCACCTTCTGAATGGAAAGTATCAATACATGCAATATGTTTGTCTGTCTTTAAAAAGTGCTTTGCAAGCTGTTCAGCAAACAACAAATTAAAAGAACACCAATAGGAAGAGCTAAATGGTATGGCAATACAAAGGAAAAAAAGAAACTTCCCCAAAACGTTGCTTCTATGTATTTATATACATATGTATACACGGGCATATACAGGTTATATTAATGTGCATGGAGACAGTAGTGGTGCATGGATGTGCATACATACGCATACACACATGCACTCACATTTATCCATATCCATATTAAGCCAAAAAAGTACTCCCAGCTTTCGCAGACTGGATGCAACATATGGTTTTGTGCTATATCACATAGTCACACAGTTAAGCTAATATTATCTCTAAGACTCTGTAAGATAATACTAATACTCTCTGTGGCAAAAACTGTGCAGAGAAATCAGCTCAGAAAGCATTGTGTGCACTTAGCTTTAAAGAGTGCTTTAGAGTCTTTGGGGGAAGAAGTATCACTGGTAAAAGAAAAACACATGATACATCCTCAAACTGAAACTTAAGAAGCCCCAAGGCTTACATAAAGAATAAAAGAATCCCAGACCAACGTTACTGGGGAAGAAAGAGAAAACTCTGGGTTTTTTTCAGCCTTGTGGGAATATCTGATCTCTGCTTTCATCTGCAACAACTTGTTTACAAAAATCATCATAATATAACAAGCTGAAGCCTCTCCATTAAATATGAATATTTAACAAGAAACCTAAGTTCTGAGTCGCACCAAGCTGTGACGATGAAAAGGTTGAGAAATTCAAATCCCTTCAAATGAGCCCAAAGCAGGTGGAGCCTTCAGAAGAAGGGTCAGCCACAGGAACTGTGGGCGCTTCCCCTGTCCTTCCGCTCAGCTCTCATGCACACATACACAACATCGCAGCACACAACAGCCCCATACACACCCACCCTCCTACATGGTGACATGGAACAAGAACAAACTGTCCAAGACAAAAATCTTAGGTAGAAGTAACTTTTATCATCACACTCCACACTATCAGAATTAAAGTTGTTTTGCTCTGTTGTTAATAACATGAAGAGAAGTACAGGAATTAGTAAATAAAAACAAAACAGGCAGTAACCTTCTTGCTTGATTACAGTTTTGGAGACGTAATTCTCAGTTTGTCCACTTTCAAAAAACCAAACACTGCAAAATTTTCATAATAGCCCTATAAACTGTGTTTGCTACTTGTGTAGATTACAAGAAAGGGCTTACTTTGACCATTAGTTAATGGAAAAGAAAGGCAGAGACATGTTCAATGGTTACCATGAAAAAATCTGTATTTTTCCTTAAAAAATCCTCCACTCTATTGTAATACAAGTTATGAATATCTATTAAGATACTGTAAATAATATGAATCTTACACACTCAATTATGATGATGATAATATCATGGATAGCTAGAATGGATAAAACTATTCGAGCGAAATAAAACTTACCACCCAGTCCAACTCTGAACTTGAAGTATTTTTAAGACACAATACTATACATTTCAGGAATTAAAAAATTAAGAGTCAGCAATTCTAAAGACATCAGAACACACAAAAATTAAAAGAATTTAAGAAAATTCAATTCTTCTCCTTCTGACTCAGAGAGGATTATGCCTTTTTAGACAAGGAATATGACCTCATCTTCCAGGGCACATGACCCCAGGAACTCTTGCTGCGATGGGAATGGCCAGCATTGGCACGTTTGGAATAATAGTCTAATAAAGTCTAATAAAGCTAGCTTCCATGAGCTCTCCTTGAATTTGGCAGAAAGAGATAAACTCACAGAGAGAGAGAGGTAAAGAATAGAGGGCAGAAAAATGATGTTTCTCTTTCCATGTGTCCTTTTTCCGACCGGCAACAGAGGGAGCCCATATAGATTACCCTCACAAGGCTGAAGATAGTATCTGTGATTATCTCAGTGAGTAACACTGCATATAAACCATAATTTGGAAAGATTAACTTGCAGGTATCATACTAACAGACTGATTAGACAAGTACGTCTATCACTCAAAAGCTTTTATTGCTATTTTATGTCATCATTTTTTCAGTTTACTAAGCTCAAGGAAGAAAAGGTCAGTTGGCAGAAGACAGGAAAATTTTCTCTGTTAGTGCCTAGACAGACCTTGAAAATGGAATCAGAGCCTTAGTCAGTTTAAAATCTAGTCCATTTTATCTCATTTGTTACCTAGATAAATCAAATACAAATGTAAATGAAAAGATGTGATCTGAATCCAGAGCAAATCAAAGAGGTTTGCTCCAAGGGCCACAGGGAGGAGCAGTGACACCCAGTGGCACAGTCTCTTGCATTTGACAATTATATTCAATGAGACAGTTTCAAGACAACTATGCTATTGGGTTACAGGTACAAAGAGGATTACAATTACTTTAGCATGGAGAATCAGATTTCCATTCCTCAAGAATGACTAAAATTCCCCCAACTTTTTCTGTCCGCAGATGGTACTGATTTGAACAAACCATTCCATGCTTCCTAGAGTAATCATGCAGCTTGTTTAAATTTTCTAAACATGACTCAACTATGATGAAGTGATCACTGTTCACAGTAAAAACAATTAAAGCCAAAAAATTGCATCTTTGTCAATTATTCTTTCATATTAAATTGGAACCGTAACAAAGACTTAAGTGTCTGGTCTTATACAGTGCTGCACTGCTGTACACTTCACAGGAACTTTATTATTCTTCCTGGTTTCCAGAAGCATGCACTTAAAGAAAACGCATGAAAAAGGCTGTGTTTGTGGCGCTGTAGGACACTAATTGTCTAGGTCTGTGCTCTGATTAGCTAGTTGGCATTCTAGTGCTAATCCCATATTTAAATTTCCCAGGAATCAGAGGTAGGATGCCTTAAATCTCATCATCATATATCTGACATTCTTTCCCTATTGAATTATATTGCATTTGCTATCATTCCACTAGCTCTAGGAGTAGGGAGCTTTTCAAAGTGTGAAAATTTTAGTGCAATGTACTCCATCGTTTTCCATTTAATAGCTTGTAATTCAGTTTCTGAAAGCCAGCCAGGGAGCTGGCAGAGAGCCTGGCCATGAAATGCCGGTGAATTCAGTTTCTGGACTGGAGGAGGAATGAGGTGTTTTCAGGTTCGTCCACCATTGTCCACATGATGGCCAAACTACAACAAAAAGTGCCTGAAGCCAGATCCACATGGGATTTTAAGCTCCTAAAACCTATTTACGTGCTTTAACTCCCACTGAAGTTGACAGGAAGCTAAGCACCTAAATAGAAGATACTTTCACAGATCTTGGCCCCGGTTCCCTACACTCATCTGGCTGCAATGCTAATCAGCCCTTCCAAAGCTGGTGGACTGCTCTGAGATTAAGTTTTTATTTGAGAACCTAAATGAAAGGAAATTCCTCACAGAAAAAGCACCAGGACTGTGGAAAGACTCAGATCAAGTTGAACTGGGCTAGTGGAACTGGTTTAAAGCAACAGAAATACTCAGTAGAAAAATCTTACTCACAATGCAAAGATATCCTAAGGGCAGCAAAGGACACGCAGAAAAAAAAAACCTACTGAGAAAAGAAAGAAGTTACAGCTTTCTGTAAAGACTTCTGTGGAAAGCAGTGACTACAGCTGCGCGGGCCGGGAACAGAAGACGGTAATATGATATGGCATAGTTCCTAACGAAGTTAATAAAAAAAAATCTGCCCACAGAACAGCTGCTGGTAGCTGGACTTTGGATTAAAAGAACGGCGGCTGCCTAGAAGTCAGTTGGGTGGTATTAAGAGCATCAATAGGAGGAAAGTGAAGAACAAAGTAGAACAGATAGCAGCGTGCACACAACAAGAGTCTTCAGAAAACTGAGGCATTTGAAAAGAAAGTGCATATTCTGTATGGATTATTAATTTTTTGAAAGCTTAGTTACCCAAAGGAGTTCCCTGGGTTAAGCTGACATCCTTGAACATACTAAATAGTGCTCTAGTACAGACTGCTGATTTCAGGGGGTCTCATCATGATATAAAGTCCTGCTCAGTATGAACAAGGCCATCACAAATAGGTCCCAAATGATTTTACTAACATAAAAATATGAAAAACTGTAGACTATTTTTCCCATGACTTGAGACTGATACTATCAGACATGCTTTAAAAGAAATTGTACAGTTGAGAACACATCTTAAAAAAGCCTCCTTGGACTGTGTCTCTTAGTCCTTAGAACATTAGAAAATTCAATCGCTAACCATGGGACCTATGCACTGAAAAATCAAATCCTGCAAATCCTAGTAGAAATGCACACCTTGAAGCTAAGCTTAGAAAAGTAGTGAAAAGCTGTTAGTATTTGAGTCTGAAATTAAATAAGAATGCTCAGCTTTCTAACAAATGAGACCACTGTCTACTTTTCAGCAAGCAATTTATTTGACCTGTAAATGCTGTCAATGTCAGCTTTGTATGTATATGTCACGACCAGTTCTTATACATTAATCTAGAGATGACCTAGACCTTAAAAAAATATTTCTTTCATCCTACACTACATGATTCTTCTATTTTTATCTACCTGATTATAAAAATAACATCAATGCAATTTCATTGGCAGTGATCATCGCATTTGTCTAGTGAAGATTTGCCATAAACATCAAAGCCACTCACTGACATTTGGAAATACCATCTATTCAGAAAATCTATTAAAAAAAAAAAAAAATCCACAATACATTAAGAAAATAAAAATCTGGTAAAAAGCCCCAAGTTTCAGTCATCTTGGAAAGAAGCGTTTCAAAGATTCTTAGTCATGATTCACGCAACAATTTTTGGATATGTCGCACACGTTTGAGGAAATACATGTAACTCCAACTCATGAGCTGCTGCATCCGAAGAAAACGATTTATGGTGAAGGAAACAGAGCATTTCCTTGGATATGAAGGAACTTTAAGCCCTTAAATGAAGACTTTAAGCCTATACTACCTTTTGTGCTCCTCACAGGCCTGGATGAAAAAAAGGCCCACATTTTCCAACGCGCACCTCCATCTTGGAGGTGCAAACCCAGAATCTTTAAAGGTTCCCCTGTGCAGAGAGTAAAGACATTCATTTTGTGCACAAGTAATAACAGGTGATGATAATTTGCCACCTCCATACCGAAAGACCTAAGAAACTTTCCTATTACCAATCCTTTTAGGCACTACTCTCCTTCATGCACAAGGCATACTTCTGTGTATAGCTACAGGTTAGTATTGGCCAGCAAAATTAAGCACAGATTAAATTAAAAAAACGTTTCCTGGACAAATTCCTAGTCATATTTCTTTTAAATGAATGAATGAAAAGTCATTCATTCATAAAGTTATGAATGAATCTCTGTTTAGTAGAAACAAATGGTAAGGAGTGTCACTGCAGTACAATGGGGGTCTCAACCTGTTCCAAGACTCTGTATTCAATTATAACATTAAGCAGGACTAGCAGTAAGCGGGGAAAAATTACTCGGCATGTCTTAATACTATGATCAACATGATTAATATTTTCAGAGATGAATAAAAAGTCTGTGAAGAAAACTCTAACTTAAAAAAATTGAAAAAAACCTTAAAAAATTGAAAGCAGCAGCAGTCTTCTTTTGATTATTGATGTTTTGAACTCCCCAAGTGGTTTTTTAATTGTTTTATTTTTATTCTTAACTGAATGACTATTACACATGTTCCAGACTTGCAAGTTAACTGAATATTCCCAGCTTTAGTGTGCCTTTTGGAGAAGTTTCTTACCATTTTAAGGCTCTTTCTCCCTTCTAAAAGCTCACTCAACCTTAATGAAATTTCATTTTAATATGTGCATTTTCTTGAAAATAATCCAAGGAGAGCTATTCAGTCATAAAATTCGAACTCATTTATGCATGTTTACTTGCTGTATTATCTTTCACACCCTGTATAGTATATTTAAACACAAAGTAATATTACCACTACAAAGTCGACAATTTTTATAATGTCCTGCAACCTGGCAAAAGTGATTTACCATGACAATGGAGTTAGATTAGACATAAAACACTACTAATCTCCTCATAAATTTAATCTTCATGATTCATGTTTAATTGTACTCAGATACGAACAAATTTGCCTCAAAAGAGAGGCAAATAATCTTGCTAAGAATGTAAAGGTCAAACACTATGCAGTGAGACACTGAGCCAAATTCGATTTCACTTTATGTCAGAAATAAATGCATTGTCAGTGACTCAGTGCTGGCTACATATTCTGTGACTAATCTTAGACCACCATAAATAAGAAGCTGACAACAGCTATAAAACTGTTTCCATTCCCAACCATGAATCTCCAATTTCTAGTACCCAGTCACCACAAAACAATTCATGCAAACAGAGTTAAGGAAATATTCTAATAATAACTAGTTTGTTGTAAATATGACTAAGCAACAACTTGTAAGCCAGTGCTAAAACAGCAAGAAAAGCTTTGTGCAGTGTATGTGGAAAAAAAACCTCCATGTATTATGGTATAAATCCTTAGGAAAACTTCCAGTGATAAGACATATAAACCACATGTTACAAAAGAAAGTGTTTGGTTTTTTTTCTCCTGCTAGTACAACTCTATGTAACATAGACCACAACAGACTGTCTCTCAAGCCCACGCTTAATACTACATCCACAGCTTCTCCAGGCTTTCCTCAAGCACTAACTAATAGACAACTCCAAATTTCTCAGAAATCCCAACAATTAGCTTTCCCAGGTGCTAGGCCTCTTTAACACTACTAGAAGCCTCTTCTCCATCCTCCAAGAAGTAAGGTACCTAGGAAGCCTGCTGGTCTCCTCTGTACCAGAGGATAACATGCCTCCTATAAGACTACCTCCAAAACCCAAAGGTTTTTGGACCCGAGTCCAGTTTTAATTGTGCTTCAGCCCACCTGCCTGCACATCCATCCCCAGATTCAGTTCGAGTTCTGAATCAGGGCCAGCTGTTCAGCAGCCCTGATTTAAAAGAAAGGGTGGAGAGTTACAACCGCAGTTGTGAAGTGTACTTTGTTGCACACTTGCACGCACCCACGTTCAGCGCAGCAGTTAAGCTCACTACAGGATTTCCAATTCTATAGATAAGCTATAGGATACGAGTATGGTCATCTCTGATATTTAAACAATGCTTCCTTCAGAAGTAGATTTTGAACCCTGCTGGTGGGCAGAAGTTTCTCAGCAAAGAAGAGGGCAGATGACCCAGGTGGAAGTCTTAAATTGCTAAAGAGCCAGACCAGATGGGACAAATAGGGATCAGAAAACAGCAGAATTTGTAGGGGAGCTGTTGTTGATCAGGAAGCCAATGGTGAGAGGACATTTTCACTAGAAACAGGAATGAACGTGTCACCTCACTGTTCAAATAGAGTCAGGCTTTAGTGGGATGGACCGTACTATGAGGAAGGGCAGTCATCAGAGTACAACCCTGGCTACTTGCACTATGTTGGCTGCATTAACGCCTGCAAGAGGCTGGTCTGCTTATCCTCATTTGGAGCTCAGCCATTTGATCTGGAACCAAAGCAGTAGTAGTTCAGTCGACATACAGACATGGTCTAGATTCATTCAGACATACACATCTGCAAGTCTAATTTTAAGAAGTGTGGAAATCAAAGCTCAGAATGGGGCACTAAAGCTTTGTGAATATGAGAGATCCAAAGGCTGAACCTAAAGAGGTGCATGCTGCTCTGGATGCTACCAACAGGAAGCCTAAGCATAAGTGTAAGTCTGATCTCCTCCCACGTTTAGACGTCTGATTCAAGTCTGTATATTAGAGATACTCTCTCCACTTGTCATCCAGAAACTAAAACCTTTCACTGACATAGACTCTTCTATCTATTATTTGACAGAACTGAGCAGAACTCACTTTCAGGAGAAATACATATGTTACATTACATATGTATATGTGAACGAATACTGCTACTCATATTTTATGTTATACAATAACATGAAAATAACAATTAAAGTATTATGAAAGCTAGGTTTGGTTCCTAAACATCAGAGCATACAGTCGTGCCCTCTGCATCCCACCCTCAAGTTTCCTAATGATCCAGCTGTTCTGAATTAAAAGACCTCCTCAATTCCATTGCATGAATTGACGTCAGTGAAGAGGAAACAGCAACAGGAACTAAATGCAGTAATTGCTCCTGTAATTCACTGGGAAGCTGAAGTGTTGTTCTGGATCCTACTTGCTGAACATTATTTTTTACCATTATACTGAACTATCACTGAAGAAGAAAAAGAACAAGAGAAACAATCTCAAGAGTAGAAATCACCGCTAACTGGGAAAGAGAACTGAAACAGGCATTTACTTCCTGGATTGGGCATTAGGCTTCTCTCCACTTCCAGTTTAGAAGCTAGGCACACAGCTGTTTACACAGAAGCAACACTGTATTTTACACAGAATTTCCTCTCCAAGCGCATAAGGAAGTTTCAGGTGCCAGATGAAAGTTCAGCCAGGTGAGGTGTGAAGTGTGCATGGAGAGAGAAAGGAAGATAGATTTTGTGTGACAATTTTTGCTTCCAATGCCAAAATACTGTCTACATTCTCCTTTGGATCTAGCTCACAATTTTCTTTGTTGTTAAAAAATCCTCTTCATGAAGAGTAGGACAAAAGTCTGCTTGAAGAAGTTAAATGCTTTTTAATTGCACAACCTCTGAACAGCTTTATTGTTCTCAACACAGAAAAAGGTATTCTCTCTGTGCTTTTTTTAAATAGCAATTAATTCCATTCTCATTATCAAGCGTATTCTAAAATAGGAGAAAGAGGAAGCCTTGTTTCTCCTCATCCACTATTAGCATGAAATTTAAACAACAGAAGGATTTAGCTGCCTGAATTGAAGTAGCTATTTCAGGCCTGCTTGTTTCATAGTCATCATTTAAATGAAACAAAAGAATCACCTTGAATAATTCGTTACCTTTTTCTGGAAGTGTACTGGCATTGCATATCTGTTCCTCACCATCACCAGCAGATGTTGCAGCTTTTATTTTAAATTCATAAGTAATATTGGAAAGCAGATTTCTAAAAGTATGCAATGTATCATAAGATGAAAAATTTGTAGAATTTCCTTCAACTGTTATGATGTAATGAGTAATTACACCGTTGGATGAAGCAGGAGGGTCCCACTGCACTAGGATCGATTGCCAATTCGTTGCAAAACAATGAACATTCTGGACAGCATCTGGTACTTGAAAGATACACATGCATTGAAGATTAACATTCCCACACAGTTAAAACAGTAATCACAGAACAATATAGACAGAGAAGCAGACCCAGCCTTAATAGCAAGTGTCAAACATTCCAGTGGCAGAAAAATTGATACTGTAAAAGAAACACATTGAGGGAACAAAAAGATGTCTTTGTACTCACTAGATGGTTCGCTTCCAATTACTACAAACATGACTGATTCTAGTACTTGAAACAGAAGGGGCCATCTATCTGGCTTTTTCCTAGTTGTGCGCTCCAATTTTATTTTCACATCTGCTCATATTTTCCCCACTTTCTTTAATTGAAGTGTAGTAAAACCTACATAGTAGTGTGAATCCCATATGCCATGATACTATCAACAGCAGAAGTTCCTTATTTATGTTAGCTTTGTTTCTTTTAAGCACTGTATTGTATCTCTGTCCTTTCAGCAGAGGCATGACCTGCAGAGAAGTCATTGGGCAGGTTTCAGAGCTCTCATATCAACACTATTACCCTACTGTTGCCCACCTCCTTGCTAGTTCCAGCAGGAGAAATTTTTTTAAATGCTCATAAAAAATTAATAAAATGTAGGAAATATTATACACATGGTGAAAATAAAGCAATTATCTGTTAACAACTGACTAAATAGAACAATGAACTCAAGTATCTCAGAAAGGGCTAAAGTGCTGGCTGTACCAGCTAAGAAAAAATGAATACATAGTGAAGGGTGCTCCAACCTACTTCCTCTACTGAAACAGGTCCAGGAATCCATAAAATAATGAAAATACTGTCAGTGAGGTACCAGAAGTAGAGGGAAACACGTTCATTATGACTATATAGAGGTAAATGAATATATTTTAAATTATTAATTTTCTTTCCAGAGTTCAAAGAAAATTCTATTTTTCTAAAAAAAAAAAGCAGCATCTGCAGAAGAAAGAAGATTAACTGGCACTTTTAATAAAGACTAGAAACAGAACCCTTTGATGAACTCAATGAGAAATTGATCCAGCAATTGCCCACATTCTGGGTGGGAGGGAAAGGAAGCAATGCTGTAACTAGCTGAGCATAAAATCTGAGAAAAAAACTGTAA
Source organism: Tauraco erythrolophus (assembly GCF_009769465.1). Classification (NCBI taxonomy): domain Eukaryota; kingdom Metazoa; phylum Chordata; class Aves; order Musophagiformes; family Musophagidae; genus Tauraco; species Tauraco erythrolophus. Next base: position 46,700,957 of record NC_141468.1, on the reverse strand, counting down.
AATGACTAGACCACAGTCTTGTGGGCAATGTGTCTCCAGCACTTCTGAAGAAAGTATAGAATGTCAATGATGAAACGAGACAACTGATGGATAACCATGGCTCTTGGGCAGGACAACCTCCAGCTGCAGGGATCCAACAGCCAACCTGAACCAGTTCAGTGGTGGTCCAAATTTCTCCTGGTGTTATAACTGCTGTGTATGTGTACAATAAACAATATAATTTTTCCCAGAACCTCTATTTTATCGGCTCTGAAAAGAATATTTCACTGGATGTGTGGTCTTGAAAAACTGTAGTAACCATATGGGATCTTTTGATATCTCGTCTGCTCCCTCTTCTGTCAGTATGAAGGAAACTGGGAGTTCAGACACAGCCCCTTAACCCATTCTAGTCCCTTGGCACTGGCAGAACTTATCAAGTATATGAGCCTGGGGATTGCTCTGACCTGGCAAAGGAGGTACACTTTTGCACAAAGGCCAGTTTCACAAACCCACAGAGCTCCTGAGTTCTCTTTAGTGAATGTTGATTATTCACTTTCATGTGATACAATTTTTCATTTTGAAACAACCTGCAACTTTGAAAGACATGTAAAAGGCACAAGATAAAACTGTACAACATTAACTAATTAATTAAGTCAGCTATATTGTGTAGTCCTCCCCAGTTGTCAGGAAGAATAAGATGTAACAAATTAGGATATTTAATTAGTGGCTAGCTCCCCTTCCTAAACTAAATGATAAAAATTTTAAATTTGTATTTATTTAGTACAATTCCCAGTTTATTTGCCAATCTTTTGTCCAGCTGCTTTTGATACTGCTAGAGTTTCCGTTATTTTCACAGGGATCTGAATTATCACTTTGATCTGCAAAGATATCTATCTAATTTTCCTCCCTTTATCTGTGATGCTATTAAAAGATTTATAGTAGCCATATAAGCCTCTCATTTCAGATGAGGACATTTCTAATTCTACACATCCGACATCAAACTTCAAACCCAGCCTATCCGGTACAATAGGAATGTGAATCGGCGTTAACACTGGCAGGAGACAATGAGGTAGTGTTATGTTACATTTTCTTTGGAGACAAGAGGAAGATAGTTGTTCATTCACACAAGGAAAATATACATAAACAGAACTGCAGCTTAGAAAAAGTCACGTCTAACCTGATTCCATTGTTGTAAACTGGACAGCATTACTGAACTGATTGCCATTCCCAAGCTTGGTAAATGCAGAGACACTGATAAAATAGGGGCTGAACGGTTCTAGTCCAACAAGGTTTGCCTCATGGTTTGAGCCTGAAATGTTCTTAAGGAAGGAAAAATTATTAGTATGCAATTAATCTGTGTAAATGCTGTGGGCCTCACCTTGACCCCACTGAAACGAACAGAAGGTTTAAAGCCATAATCTTGCCTCTTCTGCTCTGCGTAGCTTTCAGTGAAACTAGTCCCTGAGCTCCATGAAAGAGAACACAGAGTCAAATTCTTCCTTTCCTTTCTCTCTCTCTCTCTCACTGTGGCTTGTGAGGAAGATATGATAAAGGATGGTATCATAATTACCATAGCGTTGTTAGAGCAGATTAACTCCACGTGTGCCTTTTTTTTACCAATACTGTAAACTGTTCTCCCCGCCACACTACCACAATCAACCCTCCCTCATCTTCCACTTCCTTAGTACACCTCTGCAGCGAAAGAGGTCATGGGTCATAGCTTCTCATTTCTTTTACTTTACCTGAGCCAGACACAGAGACTAATGAGGAGCCTTAAAAAACGCTAAAAACCGAAGTTCGGTTCCTGGTAGCTATTTTTCACAGAGCATGCAAGGCATATTTTGTGCAACTGTTAAGGCCTATAATAGCAGCAGGGAAAGGGATGAATTTCAGCAAGAAAACCTGGTGAAGATTTTATGGGATCCAAGTTATGAGAGAATTACAGTGTCTAACTAAAATATTTCTATATAAATTGCTCTGCCTGTCTTGCTGCCACAACCTAAATCTAATTTCTTGCCCATATAACATTACAAAACATGAAGAAATGTAGTGCATAGCAGACGCATTCAAGCGCTCCAGCTAGTTCCTGTAGTGTAATTGAGTTTGAGCCTGCCCCAGACAGACAGTGGGGAATAATCTTTGGTGGCCTCCATGAACACTCAAAAGAATGTGTTTCCAAAGGCAGCTGGCTGCAGAAAACACTGTTCCTCTTCTGTATGTGTATTGTGCTTGCCCTCTTCCAAGGATCATGGAAGAAACCAGGGTGATGCCAGCACTTCATTCCACAACAGGGAGGAACAGCAGACTGCATAAGGGGTAGCGCAGCACTGCAGGCCACCGGAGGGGACTGAATTCCACAATGCAAATGCTTAACAACAGCACAAGCACTTTCCTTGCATGCTAAGCCTCTGGAATAAGGACTGTACTGCTGAGGGAGCTGGAGTAATTAAGCTCTTCTCAGTCCCACACGTTACACTGCATGTCGTAAACTCATTGCTCGCTGCAGCAATGCCTTTTCCCTGCAGTTCCTACAGGTGTCCCGGGTGAAGAGAACTCACTACATAGTTTCTAAGCCTGAGATGCAATCCTGGCCTCAGCTTGCTGCCCTTACAGCTCATAGCGCGTTTCTTGACGCCATCCAAGCCACTCGATTAAAGCAGATATAAATGCCTTGATCGATTTCTATATGTAATTTTAACAGCATCTATTTAAGTTAAAATTTATTCATTTATTCTTATTCTGTAAAAATAAAAAAGCAAACCTTCTTTCCTTCTTTCGACTCTTGAAAGTCCACAGATACTAAATAGCTAAACAAAGCAGCCACAAAAACGAATTGCTTCTGTCGTTTTCTAACATCAAACTTACACTGAAATATTAACTAAAGATTAATAAAGCTGATTATTAATTAAATATTAGAAGCTCAAAGCAAATTAAGATCTAACCATTTTTTTCCTATCTAATTTATAAACTGAATTACAGGCATGTTGGAAGGGAAATTAAACTGTCTCAACAAACAGGAATTTCATAATTCTAGGAGCATAACAGACATTTAAAACACTCGTTTGTAAAGTATGAAAAAAATATTTTAAAAAATTAAACACTGTTAATTATAAACATACCTGATAAAACAGTTTTCCAGTGTTGTTTTGATAAATCTTAAAATTATATCTCATAATAACACCATTTGGCTGAGGACTCGGATCCCATTTTAGCCACACAGAATCTGCAGTGTAGTTGGTAATGGACAGGTTCTGAGGTGGAGCTAATGGCACTGCAAAAGAGAAATGCTCTTTAGTTCCAAATTACAAATAATCCAGGCAAAACTAAACATTTTGGAGAAGCAGGAGAACACATGTTTGCTAGTTGTCCGTTGTATCTGCACTCAATAAAACTGTACTTTCTTGCTATTTAAATATTTTTCTCTCTTTTTAGCATGAAGCAAATTCAATTAATTGGGAACACATGTTTAGTCAGCAAGGGATCTTCTCAGAGATCTAAGAAATCTATTCATCACTTAAATATCCCCGTTATCAGAACTAAGGTATTTGACAAAATTTGTATTACATATACAGTTGGAATGTGATATACTTTTCTTCCTACATCTTATATAGAGTACAACTCGATATATATTTACAAGATACATCATTTACGATGCAGGTGAGATGAGATCCTTATAAAGGAGACCTGTAAGAATGTCAGAAATATTTCCATGTTTTATCGTTTTTCAGTTACATGGAGGGATGAGGAGAAAGATACTGTTGATTGCTTTAAAATCCCTGACACTGGGCAAACTGTGACATGTTTCAAAGACAAAAGACATTTCTCCTTGAAGTTATTTTTGTAATCCTACGCAGAATGTGACCTCCTCTTGAACACTGTGGCAGGAGAAGGAGAACTCAGAAAAGACTTCCCTTGTAGTGTATCCTTCTTCTGAAAAGACCAATGGAAAATGAATCTTTCATCTCAACTCTCTCCAGGTCTGATGTTCAGCTCTAAGACGAATGCAATAATGTAGGGCCAAAATTTCAAGTTGGTTACAATTGAATTTGCTTACCTGACTCATCTGTGTAGAACTGAAGCACGGCAGATGGACCAGGTCCTTTTATTGTTCTTGCAGCTGCATAAATACTGTATAATGTGAATGGTAGAAGGTCTTCCAAGATGATAAAATGATTGGTGGTAGAGAATGAGTTATTCCTTTCTGGCCCAAATAAATTTAAATCATAGCTTATTATAATACCATTTGGCTTAACAGGTGGGTCCCACGAAAGCATAACTGAGGTAGTTGAGAGATTTGAAAATGTTTTGATTATAGGTGCTGATTCTGGGACTACATGAAGAAATAAGAAAGAGAAAAACAAGAATAACTTCAGAAAAATATGAGTTACAATGAAAAATGTCTTTTAGCTATCAGTTAAAGTTGCATTCTGAGTGGAAAATTCTATTTCATGGTCTCAGCACAGAAACGTGTAGCAGTTTTTTGTGTCATTGTATAATAAAAAAACGTTAAGTAACACAAGAAAAATAAACACAATAATCTTTTTTTTCCTTCTAGAAAGCCTTTTTTTTTTTCCTACATTTCCTTAGGAATGAATAAAATATCTTACCATCTTCATCAGTTCTTATATGCAGACTTAGAGCATGCTGTTCAGAAGATCCTTTTTCAGTGGCTGGTGTGATTTTCAGAATGTAATCAGCATATTTATCCAGATTGTCAAAAATGATGCTTGTGTTGTAAGTAAGGAAGGACCGTATCTTAGTGGTTCCCAGTTGCAATAAACTTAGAGAAACATGAAAGAAGACTAAGCCATTTGGCTGGGATGGTGGAAGCCAGCTTACATTTACAGAAGATGAGGAAATGTTTTGATAGACCAGACTTTCAACAGAACCATCTGGGACTATGAGAGATAATAAGCAAAAAATAAATGCATGGATTACAGTAATAAAGCATCCAAAACCAAAACAGAAATAAATGCCCAAAGTATGATTAGTCTGTAAATCTCATTTGTAATATTTTGTACAACTTTTAAAAATAATTTATGCTTCACTATTAAAAGAAAAACATTTTGAAGGCATATATGAATAATAAGCTATGTTAAATTTGATTAACAAAAGAGTCTTAATGATGGTTTAAGACAATATTATTTTTTATTGCTCATATCCAGAGAAGAAGCTTGCAATACATTCTTAGTACTACAAAGCAAAGGCTCAGATTAAAATGTCTGTCTTGCAAAGCAAAACACTGCAATGTTGAAAATAGTATTCACTGGATTTTTTTATAATTTTTACATCATAATAGTAACTCATTTTAAAGTTAGAGAACATTTAATAAATGAAAGCACTAATATACATTGAGCATTAAAAAAGTCATTAACTTACTATCCTGATCTGTATACACGTCTATTATTTCACTGGTTTTGTTTCCATCTCCAATAGCTGTGCTTGCAGTTAACCATAGAGTATAATGGCTGTATTTTGCCAAGTCATCCAGAACTGCAGACTGGGACATACTGACATCACTGTCGTTACCATAACTTGTGAAATTCTAAAGGAAAAACAAGTGTTTTCATTGAAAATGTTATTTATTCATTGATTTCTTTTTCTAGTTTCCCATTTAGCCATCACCACCACCACCAGGTATGATTCACCATAGTGTTCAGGCGACACAAACCTACACTTGACTCCAAATGAGTCCCGATTTTTCTGAAATACTCCAGTAATTTATTGTTTGATGTCTGCTGTTACTCCTTGTAAGCACTGCAGAGCACCTAATTGACTCTTCCTGTTGTTTGTAGCTGTTGGATGCCGATCCACCATTTTAAAAACACATTAACTCTGTAATATTGCAATGTGTTTATCCACATTGCATCAAGAAAATGACAAAACTGTATCATCTGCTAATCGGTCATAGATTACATGATCATATATGTGATTGCCTTGCCTGATCTGCATAAAGAAAATCAAGAGTTCTCTCACTCTATTCCATTTTTATGAGTGTAGTTCTTACAGAAAATTGATTTTGAATTTAAAACTTTCAGTGGAGAGATCTCACCGCAACACTTGATAAACTGCTCCTTTTGCTAGTTGTCCTTTCCCTTAAAAACATGCCTTTTTTTCTAATGCAAACATCTCTACCCAGTGGATTGTATTAAACTGAAGGAACCAACAGAATTTCTTTTCCTTCTGCAGTTACTTGCTAACAAAAGGATGGCATCAGAACCAAGTCCCACTTTCTTTTGAACTATACAAAAAATCCCACTACACCTATGATTGTTGCAATAGGTTAGTGCTCTAGATCAGCCCCTCTGAGGAGGCAATTTCTGTTTGGAATGAAACATTTTGGAAACTGAAGAGAAAAAAAAATAATCAGATTATTTATATAAGGTCAGCTATACCACATCACTGAATGTGTCAAATCACTCACTGCTTCATGGGAACCTGACTTAGACGATCCAAAGCAGTTTGGCTCACAATTTGAAAACTGTTGAGAGGTCATGTGCCCCATAAGCAAATTCAGCTCCAGCATTGGGTATGAAGTCAAAGCTTTGCTCCTGATTCAAAGAGTCAGTATCAGTCCTCTCCAGCAGCCACATTGCCCTGTTGAGCAGACAGCATGGGCAGCACTTCTCAGGACCAAAGAAGTCCTCCTAATTTTTCAAAATAGCAACATTCCATGGTGAGCTGGATTTTGCCCAGCCCCCTGATGAATTGCCTAGCAGACATTTCAATTATTTGGCCTGCCCACAATTTCCAGTGTTTATATCTTATTCACACCCTCCAGCTCCTTAAAAATCAAAGCTGGCTTTAAATTAAATGCTTTCCTAAAAAAGAGAGGCTGTGATAGCAGGCTTACTAAAACAGGAGGAAGGTGACTGTAATGTTTGCATATTTACATTCAGAAATACCACATATAAACACAGGCATACTAAAACTGTACACTAAAAAATGGATTCTATTTCTCTTGAGGAAAGTTCCTACTGAAGCAGTTAAGTCAGTTCTGTGCAAATTGATAGTTCAGTGTGCAATCTTCATGTCTGTCACCAATACATATCAATTTATACACCTAACGTAACACTTCACCAATTTTTTTGTACAGGCAAGATTATTTTATTTCTGCAGAAAACAATAGGAGAGACTGATTATTTTCCCTGAGATGTTTATACCAATATCTGAAGATCTAGTTTTGCCTACAGTCACTCATGCTCACATAACATAAATAAACAGTTTGTTTGGCAATGAAAATGTAAGCCTTTGTTTTGCAGAATTGAAGCTGCGCAAATTAGCGGTATAAATTTCTATATCCGCTCCTATTAACAGACTTAAGCACACTGTTAGGTTTGTCTGAAAGATTAGGTCAAGTCTGTTAGGTTTGTCTGAAAGATTAGGTCAAGTCTACAACAGTCAAAGTACTGCGAAATTCCACCTCAGTACATGACTTCCAAATGCAGATGGAAGCTCACATTATCTTCACATAACTAACTGCAAAAGGCTGGGAGAAGCTTTGCTTTACACTTGCGTAGGGTAAAATACAGGAAACAGAGAATCAAATTCTAAGGTATTTAATTAAACTTTCTGATGTTCAAGCACAATATGACAGAAAATACCTTCTGACGCAGAAGCTTCATCCTACTACCCTCCTGTAACGATTATTATTAGACATTGTAATTAATAATAAATCTGAGTATAACAATAATTAAAAATAAGATCACAAAAAGGACCTTAAATAATTCTCTGAGTGTTCAAGGTAAAAATGTCAAAGGTGCCACATCAAGTTTTGATTCTAGATTTAACGGGAGTTTATTGGTAGTAACAGCTGAAAATCCAACTCTTGGTTTAAAAAGCATACCTTTACAATTTAGTCAGCTGTCTGGCAGTTAAGGACTCAGTGAACCAACATGAACGCTATAAAAACAGGCTTTTTGGTGGTTCAACAAAAAGTGTTTTAAGAGGTAGTGCCCTTACTATGAGGATCCCAAGGACAGGGGACTGCCTCAAACTTCTGATATGACAAAATATTAGAAAAGAATGAACACATCATTAAGAGTAAGGGTGAGCAGGAAGAACTGTGTGGGTACAAACTGAAAAAAGATGAAACTTGCACTAATTGTACCCTGGGGATAGAACACTATAGGAAGTTTTACAATTAACTGCGGCTGCAGATGAAAGCAAACAGCTTAGGATCTTTGGCTACAGCTGAAGAAATTATTCCTTCTGTCCCCTTCTTCATCCATACATGAAAGAAGTTTTGACATAGCAAAGTATCAGATTATTAAAAGCAGCTAAGTGTAAGCAATACACACAGGTCATGGAAGTGTCAGCAGAAAGTAGTATCTTCTCCACTTTAGGAAGCGGCAGAAATTTCCAGTGGCATAAAGCTGTAATTAGCTGTACACAGACAACACAGTGCTGCTGTTCTTCACTGTTAACCTCTTCCACCCATTCTGTTTCCTTCTTCAGGTTCATTCTACTGCACTGGTGAGTTAGAGTATCATATACTCAACTGGCAATCAGGTGAGAGTGGCGACACTGAGGGCTAATCCAAGCCATCCCTCAAGGAGCATAACGCACACTGTTCCAGTACCAACCTAAGTGAAGATATTTGCTTTTTGTGTGCTGTACCATGCTGAGGCCATCTTTTTAAAAATGTGCAGTGTATTTTAAGGAAGTTTCCCTTTTATGTCTATTTTGGTCATGCTGGTGAAAGAAAATGTTTGATTGTTAAGTTAATATAGCACATCACTTGCATCTCTTGTCTGCATCCTGAGGGCAGACCAAGTCGATTTTCACTCTGAAATGTATCTAGTCATGTTCACTTAAGTTGGCTTGAAGTACATAGGTTGGATGATTTGAGGTGTAATGTTCAGACTCCAGAAGGGTGGTGGGCTTTTTTTCTCTACTTAGCTCCTGGTTCGCCTGTCTGGTTTGGCAGAGCAGGACAGTTGTCATCTGTACTAAAATTCCTACTGGAGAACTTTCTCCAAGCATGAATTTATAATTAGCACCTTTCCCACTTCCTTACTAATCAAAACACAAGTACAGAGAGATTGAATAAAAGAGTTTATTCAAGTCAATGATATCTCTTATAGATCAGTATTTAGCACTGAGACAATTAGTTCCTTAAATTCTTTTACTGCTTTCCTCAACAAGACTGAGAACATGAGCAGTATGATTGCTTCAAGCATCATGTAAGGAAACCACAGAGCAAAATTTGCAAAGCTTCTATTGCAAATAGTGAAAGCTTGAACTGCAGGAATCCAGCAGCATCACAGAGAAGTGATATGAACAAGAGGTATACTGCCATGTCATCTCTGTAGGAAGTGCTCCTTGTCAGAACATGTCGTATCTTCACTGCGCTGGGGCAGAGTGGAGAACATAAACCAAAAAGTATCATTTTCCCTAGACCTATGGCAGAAGATGAAAGATAAAGCTGGACTTGAACCTAGCCTAGTGCAAGTGATGGTTTCTATTTGGTTACTAGTCATTCCTCCGTCCCGGACACACACTTTTTCTTTTGCAATCTGTTAGCATCCCCATGGAAACAGCCCACTCTTATACCAAAATCCTCAAATCTAATCTCCATTGCTAATTTTTTCCTTCTGCTGTTCTGGTTCTGAATCCTAGGGCTGAACATTGCAGGTCTTCTGACTGGACAGCCACAGTGTGATTTTTCATGTAGACCTGCAAGGAAAAGAAACTATATATTAGTTTTCTTCCCTATGAAGGTATGTAACTTCTTTTTCTTTTTAAAAGGGAAACTATTTTTCCTGCAAGTTTCTGCATCATGTCAAGGAGTAAATCGCATCCTTTATCTCAGGTCTTTTGCTTTTTTTCCCCTAAGCAAAATGCTTTGCTCTGCAGCTACTAATTTCCTGTTTTTAACACTGCTGTTTGTAATCAGCGCTTTATATTCATTGGGCTTTAATACGTCCGAGGAGTTTCAGAACTCATGAGGAGAGGCGAGAACTTGAGATGACAGAATAATAGTAGTTTTAGTATGACTTTTATATCTATTTCAGATTCTGACAGCATTGGAAGATGCTAATTTGCTTTAGATACTTCAGCTGGGATGGTTTTTCAGGCCTCTAGAAGATATGTTTTAAGACTTGGATCTCTGTTGCTTTGTCCTGACAAAGAAGCAGAAGAAAGACTGGCAGAGAATGGTTGTCTACAGCAGAATATACGAGCAGGTGGAGTTCCTAGAAATGTGGAAAGATCATCTACTTTTTTAGTTCTCCTGTATCATTTCCCAAACTGAAAATACAGTTTGGATAAACATAAGCAGAATGATGATCTAGATGCAGAATCTTCCAACCAAGGATTATGTCCTTCCAAATGTGTGCAATACAAAATTTACCAACAGACCCTGCAACTATATAGTTATACTTCTAAGTTACAGTGAATTATAAGCTGTATGGGAGCATACACACTCATCCAGCTTACAACTGCCTGTATATGCCATATATATATACATAAAATATATATCAGGCTGGCTTTCACACATGCTTTTCTATGTTGTAAAAAGAGTAATATAAAATATCTGTCAGAAAAGGAGCAGAGAAGAGTTGCCTTTTTCTCCTGTTTGAAATTTGTCTTGCATACACAGGAATGCCAAGGTACAGAATAGGAGTGCAACGCAGATACAGTAGTTGCCATGCCAAATAGTGAAGAGAGAGGAACGTGAAGGGCAGAGAGAGTTAAGGCAAGCAGAGAGATTAGGATTTGAGAGATTAATAGTGATATCTCATGGCCAGGAAGAGACAGATGCAACAGCAGCTGAAACCTATCTTCTTATAGCTTTCTGCAGAGGGATGGGTTAAAAATCAAAGCTGAAAGGGTGAAAATGGTAGTTTCCACACCTAGAAGTGGAGCTACTGTCAGCGATTTTCTGCTGTCCACCACATATGTCAAAGCAGTGGTAACTTCCACCCATGCCACCATCCTGTCCTTGCCCAACTACATCACATGATAGTGAAACTGGACCCTCACCTTGTTGGGGCAGTGCTACTGTTCTCCATCTTCCCTATCTTGCTTCTTTGTTTCCAGAGTCCTGGGCAAATCCAGTGGGATTATAACTCTCAGCATATCAGTTTCTCCATACTCATTCATCTCAAGAGTTCCACCTTCCTAAAGGCAGGGATAGCCAAGGTCTTCTCTAAAATTGCTTGAGTTGCCCAAGAACACGATAAATGTAGACATTCTTCATAGGATGGCCTAGTTCAGGTAATGCACTGGTGTAAACATTTCTCTAGAGATTTGTTAGGCTAAGAAAAATGCTGTTGGTATAGCGGCGTGTGCAAGCAGAGGCTGAAGCTCTGAACCGTAGCCCTAATTTTAATCTCATCAGAATGTGAATTCATGGCATGGTCCTGCTTGCATCTGAAACTATGCAGACAGAGCCTGGCAACCACACAGCTTCACAGAAGTCAGAGAAGTGTATACATTGAAGTATGTCAGCAATGATTCAGTCACAAGTATTTGTAAAATTTGTGAATGCTTTTTTCTAGCTATCTTCAAACATGCATACCTCACACTATTTTGAGCATGCAGTAAAGGTAACTTTTCATGCACTAGTTTCTTCATGACTTTATATTTCGTTCATTTCTTCCACATGTGTAAAGCTTGTAATCAAAAATCTGTAAAGGAAGCTTATTTTTTCTTATTATATTATATATACAATTAATAAAGGTGGTGCATAATTAAGGATGAAAGTAGCAACAAAAAAAATACCGACATGGAAATGTGCAGATGACCAAAAAATTATAAATAACATTTTACTTGTCTTTTAAACTATAACTTAGGAATCTCAGTATCTGTTTCAATATACTAAACAGTAATTTCCTTTGAGAGTAACAAAAATGTGAAATAATAATGTATTCACTACTTTGACATGATCTTATTTTCAGTACTGTATAAACATGCATTAAAAAGTAAAAACAGAACTGTTACAGAAATTTATTCAAATTGATAGATAAGACTAAAATTAACAGTCTTAAGGATGTGCAGTGAACGTAATGGGTCTTGTGTCTATGTATATGTTGTGCATATATATGCTTTACATGTATACGTGTGTATATACAGGTACATATAAATTTTGCAACATGAAATACTACACAAAATCTATTTGCTTTCATGCTTAATGATATGAATATCCAATGAGATGCACAACGCAACCATATGATTACAGGATGTGCTTCTGTCTTTATAAGTTAAAGAACTGTCTTGTGATAAAGGAAATACGAAAAAGCAGTGTATTGATAATTATCAAATTGATTCAACCTTTAATTATTAGAACACTTTATTGAATTCTACAAAAGAATATAAAAATAAGCTTACCTGTATGAATATTCCTGAATTATTTTTGAAATAAACTGAGTAGTACAGTATATTCCCATTAGGCTTTTGAGGAGGAGACCAGAATAGCATTATTGATGTGGAAGTAAGGTTTCTGTATACAACATCTTTCGGTGGATCACTTGGTGCTGGAAAAATGTTAAGTTTTAGCATACCTAACTCAAGATTTTGTACATTTTATTGCCCAAGAAACTTCAACTATAGATTTGACAACATCCTATGCCAAATTACATGTATTTCTGATTATGGTATAAAAACTGCTTGTGGAATTGGTGAAATAAAATAGTAGATGTAAATAAATTTTTAAATCCCTATTTTTTCAGACACGTTTGTATTTAGCTGCATTTGTAAACAGATACTCTTTTCTTACCGAATTTGTCCTATGCTTACTGGTTTGGGCACATGGAAAGTCTAATTTGCAGACACGGAAGCTGACTGAGTTAGGCCTCTATATAGTTATGCTCCATATATAGTTAATAGGAAAAAAAAAAATCTGTTTCAGAAAACCTAAATTAAAAGGCTTGTTGTCTCTTTGCTGATTATAGACAGAATTTAGGCTCCCAACTCATGTAGGTAAACCAGATACTTAAGCTTGGACAGTATGATCGTTTTAGTTTTTCCTCAGCCTATGAAATATGCAGGAAGGACTCTGTAAACAGTTTTCTTCAACTAGCCCCTCCTCCTATACTATAAAAAAAAGCAGCATATGGTCCTTCTCAGTAGCACAGTGATGTAGAAGACTCAAATTCAGTTCCTTAAGTCAGCTTAAGAGAATTTAAATCCTTATTTCTCGCCATCCAAGAAAGTGCTCTACACACCATGCAGTAGAGTATTGAACACTGTAAGTTATTTTATGTCTATTGCTTTGCTTGCATAAAATACTGAAATATTAATTGGAGGGGGAACTCCAGGACCAGTTCCTAAAAATCCTGCCCTAAGAAGTCAGTTCATGTTTCCATAACAGCTCCAATAGCAAAGACTGGGAGTACCTACAACCTGATGATTTAGACAGTCTTTTGAGGGATGGCTTGGATAGACGCTATCCTGCCAGTGATTGTGTGTTGGGAAGTCAGTTTATCTATGCAGGATGATTCTGAAATATGCCTGCATACTACCCATTTTGGAACAGATCGTAGCAATATAAGTAATGGGAAAACCAGAAAAAAATAATTAAACTGAATTACTTTCAAAGCACAGTACATAGTATGATCACTTAATAAAAGTCATCTACTGTGCTGGAAGTATAAAATCATTAAAATAGGATAAACAAATCTGTATACACTTACAGATTTTATTTTCAAATTAAAACCATTTCAGACTTTCGAGAGAGACTGTAAAGATATTTTCCCTATCAGAAGTGGTGTCACAGCAAGATAAAGCAAAGAGCTATTAAAATATATTATAAAATTATTTCAAAATTTAAAATTGAATTATTTTAATCTTACCTGTCTTGAAGGGAAGTGCAAAGTTTTGCTCAGTAAATTAACAGAAATACCCATCATAATTTTATAGAGCCATAGATATGTGTACACACAAAGACATAGACACAGACAAAGACAGGTAGAATGTCTCTTCTTGACCAGTGAAACACCACCTCTATTTTAGTAGTTTTATTAACCTAAATAAGGCTGACAGAAATTTAAGTCTGATTAAAATTAAAGATTCATACTATATATAAGCTTACCTCCTTCAGAAGTCCTGAATGTTACAGTATCACTTTTTATGTTGCCGTCTCCAAATCTTGTACTGGCTGTTAAGTAAGCACTATACTCATAGTTATTTTCCAGGTCTGTGAACTGCAATGATGTTTCTGTTACATTAACACTCCTTTTTGACATTTTATTCCTAAAGAAAAAGTATTTTATTAATTATATACACACTATTTCTATATGTATACAACTGTGGCATATGATACAAAATTGAAAAATGCAATATTGTGGTAAATACAAATATTTCAGGCTGGGATAACTTTTGTCTTTTATGTTGAAAAGCTCACTTTTGCACTGTTGCATCACAATAGGGCTCTTAATTTTGCTTTTAAAAAAAAACCCACAGAAATCTATTTGTAAATTACATCAGCAAAGACAATGATTATATGGAATATCAAGGAGCATGTCCATCTAGTAACTGCTGTCAAATGGTTATGTGGTACCCTTGGGAAGGACACAGTAGGGCATAACTATACTGTCTCCCTGGACAGGAATAGCGAAATATAAAAAGATTATAGCAGGGAGCATGCCCTACTGTGACTCTGTGAAATTGGTCAGAAGGCTGAAGTTATAAATGGAATAATAGAAGATGATATGGAACAGGAATTAGCTGGTGCTGAGTTAATTCTGGTGGAATGTAGCAGGGGATCAGAATGGAACTCTAGTCAGGTCAAAACCCGCCTAGAAAGACTACAAGATGTAACATTAATAAAACACTGGTATTAGCATAGGTATGAAATGATTATCAGAAAGTAAAATAAGATACAGAAATAACTAACTTGAATTTTAAAAGTCTGCTATTTCTCATTAAATTAAAGTAATCTTTTATGAAAAAATAGCAGAGAAAAAAGGTAGTTGAAGTTCCATTCCTGTAGAGATTTCTATATGAGTGAGTGTCCTATGCCTTTAATGGAATTTCATACAGGGATGATAATTTGACAAGTAAAACCAAATATCTTGATCCAGGAGTCACTGTGGAGGTCTTTACAAACAAGGGAATGAGTTCTAATTCTAAATAAAAGAAAAGGGAAAAGCTGATTCAAAATCATTAGATGGGCTGATTTTCTTTGATAAATGAATGAATGTCTCATTAGCAAAGATCACCATCTAATACTCCTGAAATAAAGTTACATTAACAAACAGAATGAGAAAATGTATGAGAACGAAAAAACTAAATTCTCCCCATCCCTTTCAGATTTTAACTGGAATGTCTCTTGACGTGGGAAACGCTCTTGGTAACAGAGAAAGTTATCAACAATTACATTTTTCCCAAACTTTTGACATTTTGAACAGTCAGTAAAGAGATACAAAAGGTTGCAGCTGCAGTTATCAACTTCTATACAAAGAAAAGACATCTTTTCTTGGATCTTTGCCCAATATATTCTTAGTATGGAAAAGCATAGCTGGTTATAATTAAGTAAGAAGAAAATCCACATCTTAGTGCTGCAAACACTTTTACTCTGAGCAACTGCATTCTTATAACATCTTATTTGCCAGAAAAAGGGTTTCCACAATCAAGCATAACTAAGAAAATGATCAAAAGCTTGGGGTGTTTCAAGAAAAGTTGGTTTTCTGGTTAGAGACAACTGAGATTGCAATCAAAGTAATAGGAAAACACTGATCAAAGTGAGTGCAGTCTTCATAGACAATGAGAAAGAAAGTACCTAGCAGAATAAGCTAAGCAAAGTAACTTTAATGAAGAACAAAAATATTCAAGTTTTAAACGAGATCGTTCAAAAACCCAGACAAAAAAGGTTCTAAGAAATCGCATACTTTCAATTGACAAAGACAGGTACCATATTTTCTTAAAAATCTGCACCTCAAAGTACATCTAGTCAGTAATTATCTCACAAAAATTTGCTGAACAGGATAATGCCAAAAGACAATAGCTATATGCAAGTCCAGCAATTTTGTTAATATGCCTTTTAATACTCTAGAATTGCAGACTCAGGGAACACGAGTTGTCGGCTCAGGGCATGCAGAAAGTGGCTTTGCTACCTGCTAGCACCCAAAATCACCTTGTCCTGTGACAAATTCCAAGAAAGTTAATAACAATGAAAACATCACAGATATTAACCTTTCTATTCTAATAGTTGTGGATTCTTGTTCCCAATCCATTAAGGAAAGGTTACCACATTCTCTGTAACTGTTGCAATATATTTAAGAGAAGGAACAATTGTTTAATATCTGTATTAACCTTCCTTTTTCTGCTTTATTGAGAAGCTCTGGGAGCAACAATCTCCCTCAAAATATATTGAATGCCTCCCAAAAGCAGCAACTATGGCACAGCAGCTTTCCTTGTCAAATCTCACCCTGCAATGCATTTTAGGAAATTGTATAGACAATTCTGTTAAATACTTAAAATTCTCCTCCTTCTCCCAACCCCATTTCCCCAAAAAAAACACCTCCAAGGAAGGAGTAAAGTTGTGGCCCCTTTGAAGGCAATAGGAGTTTTTCTCCAATGTCCTTGTCTCAAGATGATACCTAATGCCTCTCTAATTTTAGATATGGCACAGTAAGGACAGATAAGAGAGAGCAGAGAGAATATGAAAGGAAAAAGGACAAGGCTTACTGCAAAAAGTTATGTTGTTGCTTTATTCATATATTTGGAAAAATGGATCAATTAACAGTTTTAAAAAAATAATTCTTACTAACTGATTTGTGATAATAACAAAAGTAGTAAGCTTTAAGGCAATATAAGTATGAGAAGTTGTATAACCTCTAGTCTTGGAACACAGTCTGTATCAAAACCATAATCATTATCATGAGGTAACTCTTTCCTAGCTAGAAGATAGTCTTTAATTTTTTTTTTTTTTTTTTTTTTTTTTTTGTGGTTAAAGTGCACCAAATCTTGCCAATACAGTAGAAGTAACAAGTCAAGCCAAATTTAACTTTTCTGGAAAGAGCTCACTCCTGTTTACTTTATCACCAATCTAAATACAAGATATAATTTAAAAAAAAAAAAAAAAAGGAACTGAGGCCAAACCCTACCCCAAAATTGCCAAGTAACATTAAAAGGTAAATGTAAAATGTAAGCTCGATAGCAGTGTGCTTATAACAACTGCTGATTCACATATCTAGTTCACATCCCATAAGGTGCCCATTCGCATTTGCTTCCTGGATCTTAGTAGTGGCAATAAAATGGTACAACATAAATGTAATATATTAAAATTGATCAATAACAAAATCTTTTAACTCCCAGTAGAACTAATACATAGATCTTTGAAAAGATGTCATTTCATTAGACCAAACTATGTTATGCAGAGAATAAGACAGAAGCTGCAAGTTTTAAAGTGACAAAACTCCTTTTTGAAGGTGAAAAAAGATCCCAGTAAGGATGACAGAAAAAAAAAAAAGGGATAAAGAAAGGATTCATAATAACACAATTAAAAAAAAACACAATAAAAAAAAAATCTGTTAAAAAATAATTGTTTTCTATGAATATAATAAATATGAAATATAACAGTAGACATAACTGATAGCACATACAAAGACTCTTAACATTGCTCTTACACACTTTCTACAAAAGGAAGCAATATTTCTCTATTTTAAGCTTATTTCAAATCTCTTGAACAATTCAGATTAGGCTTGTGTCCTGCCTTACAATAGGTCTAATCAGAATATAATGAAAATAGTCACCATGCTCTAATTTAAATTTGAATTAATTTACCTTAACATAACCTTTAGAAAAATGTTGAAAATGCTTACAAGATATTAAATAACCTAATTTTTAGCGACTATATTATACCTGAATTTGTATATACAAAAGGCTAGTGTTTTAAGCACTGGATGAATATTTGTTCTCCAAAAACGTGTAATCAACACGTTGTGTAAGAAAAACGTAACATTCCTGATAGGTTACAGATTAATATTTATCCTTAGAACTACTTCCAGAAAATCTTACCAGACGTAAACTGTGTAATAGAGGATAATTCCATTTGGCTCCAGTGGAGGTTTCCATGACAACTTCACAGTGACACCCGACAACTGTTTTACAGAGAGGGATTCTGGAGGAGAACTTGGAGCTATAAAACGAGAGAACAGGACACAATATCTTGTTAAACTGCTAAGATCGATGGGATAGGCAGCATCCTTAAATAGGTTTTTAATTATTTGTGATGGAAAGTGAACTTTGTACTACACCGGCATAGTATCCATCAACTAATGTTAAGGTGCAGCTTCTTTTCCTTTTTCTGACAGATGATAAAAAAAGATTTTGCATGGTGGTGTTAGAACATCTGTTTCTGTGATTCAATGGAAAAAGTACTTCATGAGAAAACAGAGCAACGGGTAGGTCACAGTGATTCACCTACTGTCCAAGTACATCACTGTTATTTTTTTTCCCCCTTCTAATAAAAGCAAGAGCTTTATAGGTATGAACACATGTAACATATAGCAAAATAGTTCCCCTGAGGAAAAAGAGGTGCTGTAAAGAATTACACAAAGCACCAAAAGGTGGAAAAATGGATAAGCATGGCATTGAGAGATGATAAAAATGTGGGATACTAGGCAGCAGTAAAATCTATTCACTCCAACAAATAAGGACCATATTTATACATTTAACATGTCACAAGGGCAAATATAAAGATAGGCATTGACTGAGACCCTTAAAATTCATTTTAAGATGAACTCTATATGACATCGTATCACAACTGTGCAGGGAAACAACGTAAGTAAATGAAAATGTTAGACTATGTTTGATGTAATTCTAAAGTTCATACAAACGTTGCTGAGGAAAAACATACCCATGTATGCATAAGTCATACTGCTTCATATTAGCATGTGATTGAGAACTAAATCTTTTTCTTCATCTTGATTCATGAATATATGTATTGCTATTAAGTAATAGAATTACTTTTGTTTTTCTCAAATTAAACCAATGAGCATCATGCACTAAAAATTCAGGTCATAGCTGTAGTCATGCATGAAAATTGAGAATATGAGCATAGCTATTAGCAAATCTATGAAACATTTGGTCTGACCCTTGGAACACTGTGTTCCTGTGAATAAAGAACATGTGGTGTATTGTAAATATCGTTGTTTTTCAGTTGTTGTTCCTTCTTTCACTATCTCAAAAGTTGGCATAAAGGTTTTAGAACCCTGTAGGTTTAAGAAAAAAAATATTTTTCATGAACAAAGGTTCACTGAATTCAGTGAATGTCTGTACTTACTAGCAAAAAATGGTGACAGCTGTATTTAGTGTTTTAGTTGTTATATTATCCTCAGTGGCTATATAATAAAAGACCTGTCGTACTGTGAATGTCATGCCTTTTTGGCATGTCTAGTTCATTCTACAGTTCTTATTCAGTGGATATTTTTTGCTGAAGAATAGAATCTACATTGCTCTAAATAAAAATACTTTATGCAAAAGATGGATTTATCCAAATTAGCTGTTCCCAGTGTGCTCCAGCAACATTACTCTTGAGCAAAGGTTCATTACTGACAGTGTGAATAAAATCTCATCAACATCTTGGAGGTTTGCAAAGATCCGTTATCATCAAAAGCTGGATCTAAGGCAAGTCAGTGCTCCCTAAGACATGAAGAGAGACTCAATTTGGGAACGGCTGGTGGGATGTTTGTGTCAATGTTGCTTCAGTCTGGGTTCCCAGAGACTTTCTCCCTAAGCAATGGAGAGAGATAGACACAGGTTCCTCCAAAACGTGATTCACAGCACCTAAGCTAAGATTCTGCTTTGATTTTTTTTCAGGATTCCCCTTCCTACAACTAAATTGGGTACAAGTATCATTTTAAGGTTCCTTTTCTGATTTGTGACCTACTGTACTAATTAGCAGAGGATGCAATGACTGTGTTCTACCTTCAGCCTGCAGTGCAGAACACTCTCCTGCTCAATCTGGAAGTCCAGGACTACAGATGAAGGACTTTGAGCATTTTCATAATATTAATAATTTTAAATTTATATATGTGTATCTGTACATGCATCTGTTTAGAAGAATAAAAAAATATCCAAACAAAAGAACCAGAAATGTCCCTAGACCATTCAAGGTGCTTTTTGGTGGTTTTCCCTTTCTCCAGTTCTCACGTGTCTGCAGAACCAAACACAATACTTGATTTTATCATGTGGTGTATTAGATTAATATAATATTGGTAAATTAAGATTCTGGTAAGACCAAATGTCCATGCACAGCAATTGTGCCATTTCACATAGCTTGTACAGATAAATATATTAAATAACAGGTAAATGTACAGAAAGATAGATAGATAGATAGATAGATAGATAGATAGATAGATAGATAGATAGATAGTGTTTGTGTTTGTGTGTGGATAGATAGATACACATACCAATATAGAGACATAATTGAAAAAAAAAGTATATAAAACCTGCACATATCTGACATGAAATGTAAGATTAGCTTCAGACTACAGGCAGACGATGCATTGCAACTTCTGTTCTGACTTACCATCTTCATCCGTCAGTACATGCAAAGGTGCACTACGAAGGCCCTCCCCCATTGTGGTACTAGCAGACACTTCTACAGTATATTCTGTATATTTCTTTAAATCTAAATAAAGAAGAAGAATTCAGTAAACCAAACATTCAGTGGGCCAAACTGGATTTTTTAATTGACCATAAGTAGTTTCGAAATGCTGAATAGGCCCGTCACTTACACTGATCTGTGTCTTTAGAGATGGAAATAAGCACTGGGAAAACTTGAACACAAAGTATTCTACATGAACAAAAGAAGGGGCAAAGCCCTAACTACCAATTTACACTTCATATTCCTGGAATGCTTTACAGTTTGTCCTTGGCTGTACTCTGAAAATTTGCTGGTTAAGGTACTGAGCTCCTAGCATTAACTGCTGTGTCATGCCTCATTAATAATGACAGAACATGGAAAAAGATGTAAAGGTGAGTGGAAAGGGAAGTATTTTTTTTAACCCAGAATAAGATCAGAAAGATGTGTAGGTGACTTCAGTGTTTACTTTGTTGCGATGATAATTTTGCAAAGAAATGTATTGAAGTTTCTCGTAGTTTAAACATTTATAATACAATGAGATATATGTTAAACTCTATACCGATCACGGCCCATACCACCTCATTACTGTAGGACACAACAGGCTAATTCTCAGGACAGGTAGCCCATAACTTTGTGTAAGGACAAGAAGGATCATGTCCAATCAATGAACTAATTGATCTGCCTTAGTCTGCTGATCCCTTCTCAGAACAATTTACAGGTACCATAAGTTTCAGATCATAATATACTGGCCTGTAATACGAAGCGTCAGAAGAGTAGTGTTTATGACTCTTTGCTCAGTTCCATTAGTTCTCTTGAGATATATTGTGTAGGTCTGTATGATTCCATTGGGAATTGATGGTGGAAAAAATGATAATTCTATTTCCATGGATGAGAGGTTTCTATAGGTTATGTTTTCTGGTGCAGAATCAGGAACTAGAAGACAAAATTTATACTCATAGAAGATTCCAGTGAGTTTCATTTATTTCTTAAGCATTTTTTTTAACTGGTTTAAATGAAACACATTGTAAGCATTTTACTTTTTATCCTAATCTTTGTATAAAATAAATTTTAAAAGAGGCTAAATTGGAAGATCAAAAACACGACAGACACATACTGTAACAAGCTATGGGTCATTCTTCAAAATACAAAAAAAATAATGGAAATCACCTTAACATGCCAGATAAAAAAACTCTGGAGCCCAATTATAAACTTCCCTTCTAACACCCCGTGACTATCACTGCAAGCCTCCAAGTTAGCTATTGTTAGGAGATATTCCATGTTTTACACTTCCATAATTTACACTTTGTATCAGTAACCTACATTTTCTTCCTTTGCCCTGAGTGATCTATACAAACTGTATGAAAACTTGTATGGAGAAATAAAGGGAGCTGTCACTGGACTGTGTCTGACTTAGCGTCACTGAACATGCTAACTCACTTTCCTGGCTTGATCTCAGACCTGCCTTGTCACCATGGAGGGTTTGTTAATCTGGACTCTGGGCTGCCCCTCGATGTCCCCCCTAGACCTGTCCTGCTCCCTTCACTGAGGGTTGGTGGGACAAAGCCTGGCTAGTGACTCCCCTGCCCCACTGGCCCAGGAACTCCCTCGGCTCTTAGTTTTCCATCCTTTATGGAGCAGCTGGCCCTTGCTGTGCCATGACAAGTGGTTTTTGTGTGCATTGTGTCTGTCTGTTCCCAAACAAATACACAAGTATGTTTTCCATTATCCAAAATTGACCTGATAGCATAATATATCTTATTCCAGAAAATTATCATCATACAACGACAGTACAATTTGCCCAAAAGGTCAAGTAAGGCATGGGTATGCTTTAGGATGCCCTAAACATTCTTATAAAGGTACTGACATTTGATGAATCTCAAATTTGATGCATTCCAAAGTATAAATAATTTCTGTTTAAGCAATATCCAGAAAAGGAATAAATGTCATGAAAGGCAGTGAAACCAGCCCACAATTCTGCCTAATTTCATGGTAGAATGGTAACAGAGAACTCCCAAGAGCTCTTCAAACACATCAGCCCATTAATAGGTTGTGTTTGATTCAAAATTCTCTATCCTCCAGATCCCTTGTTTTTATTCTTCTCATCTCAGAAGATGTTTTTGCAGCTTCTCATCTCTACCACAGGCAGCTGGAATTCAAATTTTCATTCGGACCATCAGGGGAGTTAGCCACTGAGAAAGAGCTAACTGCCTTAAAATACAACTTAGAAAAAAGATAGATGTCCAAGTTAAAGAGAGCAATGAAAAAGATGTCTAAGGACATTGTATCAGTTGGGCAGGCGCCTACATACCTATGTATCTGATCGAAAAAAAATCCTCAAAAGTAGTATAATGTCTTGGCAGAGCTAGCTTGGTTCTTCCATTACGACTACTGTTTCATGCAATTTAAAAACTAGGTGTTTGTGTTCCCATTCCTTAAGAGCTCAACTTGTGAGGCAGGCCTGGCCTGCAACTATTTCATACAGGAAAAATCAAAGTTCATTTCAGAAACAAGGAGGAAAAGAAGCTCACAGCGATTCCACTGTGTCTTAATGATCAAGGAACCAGAGCACCTCCCTGCCCCTTCAGAGAGACATCAGTATGTGCACGTCTTTCCTTATTGAGAAAAATGCAATAAACAGCATGCTTAGCTCCAGGGCTAGCTCTATGTGTAGATAAAGTGGGCAGTTGTCTAAGATAACAAATTGGTGAAGATGGCAAAAGGCTCCCCCAAATGGATGATCATCATACCAGTGCTACCTGGATATGGCTGAGTCCTAAAGGAAACTAGCCTTCATGTCTGTCTCCCCAGACACCTTTCATTCCCGAGTCTACAGCATAACACAAACATCTATTCCTCTTTTATCCTCAGGTTTTTCTCCTGTTTAGCTCCACTGAAAATTTAATGACCCTCTGCCTGCATTTTATATCCCTTTCCCTACATCAACCTACCTTATAGCTACTTATTTGCTGCAAGTATCTTCCTATGTCTTGTTACACCTCATTAATGCTCATACTTCCCAATCCTCACTTCTAAATTCACTTTCCTTTCTCGGAAAAAACTCACCTACTCTAATCCTCTGGTATTTTGTTTTACCTGTACCTTTCCCAAAATATTTCTAGTAATATAAACAACTTTGCCTGCTACAAAATAGCACCTTATCTGTGAATTCTGGTGGTTTTTAACCCTTATGATTGAATTCTTACCAAACTTGAGTTTATAACTCGAATCCCAAGTCTCTCACTTTTTGAAATCCTTCCTTTCCTACAAAAAATTATTTTAATGCAAGACACAAGGAATCTTCAAGGACAAATAGTAACATACAGGAAGTCCATCAGACATTCAACTTGCCACTGTTTTCTTTACTTCTTAATTTTCCTTACTATTTCCTTACTTTTATTTTCTGTATAAAATAGAAAATAGGGTTCAAACTTACTGCTTTGCAAAGAAAACACATACTTTTAAAACTAATGAAATGATCACCTGGGCATCAAATAAAGCAGCTGATTGCAGAAATTTACATTTTTATACTCACCAGTTTCAGAAGTTCTCACCAGAAGTGGGAAAGATGACTGATTCCCATGGCCAAGTCTAGTGAATGCCCTCACAGAGATGTTGTAGAGAGTATATGGCTTCATTTCACTTAGTGATGTACTTGTAGATGAGACATTTTTCATAAATAAATCATTGAAATCACTGTACAGAACTTCATAGTGAGTTATGAAACCATTAGGTTGCTCAGGTGGTAACCATCTCAAGTTTATTTCTGTCGCAGTTACATTTATTAACTCTACATTTCGGGGTGGGGAGTCTGGTTCTGCAACACAGAAATTAATGGGGAAAAAAAACAACTTCTGAGAATTTCAATTAATTGATTATAGGACTGAGCTCATAAACCTATTGGATCCTAACATTTAGATATCCTGAAGGTTACTGTAGCAATATGCAGAGCTAACTGTACCAAAAGGGCTGCACTCTCTCATTCTCCTTCTCAAAGCTTTACCATTTTCATATCTCAGTTAATTTCTGTATTTCTTCTTTTTCACTTATAAAACTTTCTGCATCCCAGACACTTTAGCTTTTCTGGAATTTCTTTTCTCATCCACTTACAAATCTATCTAAAATTGCATGTATTAAGAAAAAAATCTCTTCTGTCTACTGCTCTCATGGAGGTTGATCCTTCAAATCCTCTCACTGGATTCCTTGAATTCAAGTTCTTTAACTCTGTCTTAATGCTGTCTTACTTCTTATTTCTTAAATAACCACACCTCTTATTTCACTCAACCAACCATGGAACCAAGAAAGTGACTGTATGCACTGTAATTAAATTCCCTGTAGTTTACTGATACAGCTGCTAATTGATGACCGTGAAGACTCTAGTGTAAATCCTGCATGCACTGGTGTGAAGGTCATGCACAAAACAAGTCCAGCTCTGGGCCGGTGCGTTGGCTAAATCTACTGGCAACTTATGATTTCATGTGACTCCAGTGAGCTAATAACACATAGAAGTGTTGAAGGAGTGAGTGGGCTGCACTTATGAATAAAATCAGCTCTGAATGTCAACCTAGATTCCTCTGAAGGCTTCATCACTTCACCCCTGAAATAACCTGTCTATAAAATTTTTAAAGAATGTAATAAGAATTATGTGATTCAGTTCATGTACAAATACCTACATGAACATATTTCAGAATTCATCATGATTTTTTTTTTGGCCTAAATGTCTCACAAACCATTTTCATTCCTGATTTCTGAGTCCATGAATGAAAAGTGTTAACTATAAGAGATCACTATTTAGGATGGTAGGACTGCCCACATGGATATTTCCCATGTGAAGAAGCTTAATTTTCAATTGAAATGTGTTTTGCAATTTATCTGGCATGGAACAATATTTGAATGCCACAGCCTAGTACCTTCCATCCTAACATAAGCTATCTAAGACAGATGTAGTGAATCTTTTATTTGGAGGTATCTCTCTTTTCAACTCATCGAGAGTCAAAAAAGTTTTCGCTCCTAGATTGGCTAAAGTTAGAAGACATGAATCTCAACTTGAATTACCTCAGGAAAACTAGACAACAAGAATAACAAGACAGGAGTAGTTATATATAGCCTTGTAAAAAGGTAGGAATTCTTGATGGCTTTCTCAATAGTTTCATCTAGGCTTGCGGGCATCTCTTACCAATGGAGGAACTGTTGGCCTGAAACTCCACTCTGAACAAATTTCTGTCATGCTTGCAGGGAATTGTAAACTTTTTCTCTGAAAGATATTTAGGTAGGCAATTTTCTGGTTTTGTGACATGCCTTTCCTCTCCAAAAAAAACTAACAGCATAGAAGCACGCAACTTTTAAAAAAAATTTACCAGCATTTTAAGTTTCACTGTTAAAATTGAATTTAGGTTGGTTGGTTATTCAAATCATCTAAGCTTCATAATCCCCCATAATTTTTAATCCTGTAATCCTTTGCTCTCTTTTATTCCCACTTTATTATTTTTCCTGTATTGTAGCATATTTGGCAATAAGAGAGATAAATGACAACTGGACAACTACTGTCTTTATTACTGTGGTAAAAATTGGAAATAGCTTTCTGCAAACAGTGAAAATAAAAACCTGATATAAATGAGAAAAGATTCCGGTTTAGTAGTCATGACTCCACTCTGTAAATTAAATTCCTGTGTTCTCTTTGCAAAGGCAAAATCCAGGTACTGCCCCTGTACCTTCATGGGTGGAAACTGCCTTTCAGAAATCTTCATAAGGTAGTATTATACTCTACACTAAAACTATTGATCAGTCTTAAAATTAATAAATCCCCAAACCTGTATAAAGGCAACTGCATATAACATCATTCAGTATAAAAAAAAAACCAACATTTTATCAGTAGGTCTGCTTATAGATAGGAATATGGCTTCCGAATTGTTGAAAGCTGCTATTTCCAGATGCTTCAAAACCAACTTAATCTCCATCTGATAACATTTTTAAAAAGAAGTTGGAGTCTCAAAGATAATTTATTATGGTTTAGATGGGGTCTAGGAACATCAGTTCTGTAGCTTTCTTCCCATTTGTCTATCATGGTTGGAATTAGTTGATTGCTGGTCATGCTGCAGCTTTCATCATTATTTCTAGCACCTACCTAAAAATGGGCTGAATGAAGTCACCGACTGATAGAAGACTAACAATTTCAACATTGCTTTTATTTGTACACTTTCTTCCCCTCCTTATGTATGTACTTAGTCTTCCGAAGAAGCACAAACCTCAATACAGAAATCAAATCATCATTGCAAACAATGTATTTACCGTCTTCAGGGGTTCTCACGAAAACATCATTCTCTTCAGACAAAGCACTTTCTCCAATTGTTGTAGAGGCTGCAACTCTCACTTTATAATTTGTGTACTTTTTTAAACCTAAAAAGATTAAGTAAAGAAATCTTGACTGATGGCTTCTTAAACATACTTTTGCCCTCATAGCTACTTATAAAACTACAAAAATGGTTACTGTTCTTAGAGGTTTTGATGCACGTTTGTCACGTAAAAGTCAGAGTACGTATAATACCATTTATTTAGGGAGAGCCAAATAAGCACTCAGTCTAATCAATATATTTTGAAATAAGTCAGTCGGCTTCAGTCCTGTAAAGAACTTTATGAATTTGACAAAACAAAGGATGTGTATGTGCACATTCAAATATGTGGGTTTATTATATATGCATTACTCTGATCAGCATAAATAAATGCCTGAAACCTCAAGATGAATGCATTTTCTTCAATTAATATCAAAATTATAACCTCAAAATAAGAAAATTATTATTAATGTCAGACAGATACTGTGGAAAAAAAATTGAAGTCTGAAAAAGAATCAATAACTTGCAAATGGCTACAGTACATAAAGCTGGAAAAAATAATTTTGTATAACGTACTTGCAATATTTTTTTTAGATCAAATGACACTATACCTGTCATAAGTAAGCTGTTGTTTGAAGTTATCGTGTGGAATGCTCTTTTTGTATCCAGTTCCATTGCATAAACAGTATAATGAATGATTTTCCCATTGGGATTTGCTGGAGGATCCCAATACAGCAGAACAGAGGAGGAGCTAATATTCTTGTAAGATATATTTTGTACTGAGCTTGGAACTTAAATGAAAACATAAAAATATAACAACAAGCAAATAAATTATTATAAAAAATTAGAATGTTCAGAGAAAGAAGTTATGTATGTTAACGTATATCAAAGTCACAAAATTTTACCTTGTTCACGTGTCCTGACCATGAGAGCTGATGGTGGCCCTTCTCCAACAGCAGTGAAAGCAGACACACTGATTGTGTAGTCTGTGAAAGGTACAAGGCCTTTTATAACATACGACAGTTCTTCAGCCAAAATGTTAATGGTATACTGATTACCTGTGATTAAATGGAGAGGAATAGTTATTTATAAACTCTTTTTTTTTCCTTTTGCATTCTAAACTCACTTTGACATAGTGACCTAGAACTATTTTATTGCAAAAGAATTAACTTTCACGGCAATTACAAAAATATAAAGACAAGTTTACACTCTGTCTCTTAACTCAATCAAAGAAAGGCTACTATAGGTTCACTTTTATGTTTACAACCCTCTCTGCTTTCCACAGGTCTTGTATGAAGTGTAGAATTCAGACAGTAGGAATAATGGCTAGATTGACCTAGGTGAAAGAATGAACGGGTCAGAAGTAAAACTATGAGGTATATACTGACAGCTATCTCCAAAAAAATTCAAGAGAAATCTCCTAGGAACTCAGAATAGGCTTGTAGATGGCCTAGTCTCCCCACTGACTTCAGAACCATGCCTCCTAGGTTATTGGGGCTTTTAGTTTTGTTTTTACTTTTTTTTTTTTTTAATTAAGAATGACAGATTCTCTCTTCCTTGCCCTCCTAATAGTGATGTAATAACTATATTTGAAATGGCTCCTGTCATGGATCCCTTCACACTAGCATTTTTTAGCGGAAGAGCTGTGGTCAGGAGGATGAAGAAGACACACATACGCCCACAAAGACTAAAGTTCAAAGTCAGCTTCGATCCAACCGTGCTACTCAAAATCACCTATTACAAAGTTGCCATGATGCCACTGCAACATTTTGAAAAAGTGCTTCAAATAACTGAGTATCAGGCTCAGGGTTTTCTAAGACCTGCATTAAAACAGAGGCATGTAATAAACAGCATGTCCTGTTGAAACTTTGGCCGTCAACGACTTTAGCTACTATAATAACTACTATAAAATAATAATCACGTGCCACATTAAAACAGACGCTGTCTGGAAATAAATTTTTAAGCAACACAGACATCTTTTAGCAACTCAATACGTCAAGCTGAATGAGGCTGTAAAAAGAAGATTCACGTTTAAAGCATGGTACATTTCTCCATATGACGAAGATTCTTCAGGATTAATACAGTACAGAAAAGATCCAATGCACTTTAAACTAGTGGATTGATTAATAGATTAAATATGAAGGAATTCAGTGACTTTAATTAAAAAAGAAATCAAAAAGTAAAAACTTGACTTTCTGCTTATTGTTCAAAACTCTCACTGTAAAAATTTAGAGTGGTATTTTAAGTCCCTGCCTGTCAACTGAGGCCTGCCTAATGATTTGTAAATATCCATCCTTGGTAAAGAAACACTGGTCCATTGATAATACAGAACAAGTGTACACACTAATGACATCACCATGCCATGGGGTCATCTCCACCTGTTTGTCACCCATATAGCACGTTGTAACTTTTTGACCTATTTACCTTCACTGACATTTGAAAACCTATTAGTCAAAAGGCTTAGAGAAATCAAGGTCTCTGAAGGGCTTGGAGATATGTTAATCCCTGACAATCACACCTGCTTTGGCAACTGTAATAACTGATTGTCTATGCAGCTTGGCTGATGGCTTTCGGGTGCTCCTTTCACTAGGAAGAAGGTCAGCTGGGTGACAAGGGGCTAGTTCCTGCCTGTGTGGCATTCCCATTTGCTTCAGAAGGTTATTTGGTAGTAAAAAAATCCGACTCCAGCAAATGACCCATTCATAATTTGCTTGAACCATGTGCTAAAGATCATATCTGGGACAGTGATGAGGGTCCTTCAGAACAAAGGAGCAGGTAGAAAAATATCTGAAAATATCTTACCCAAAGCAGAATGTAATTCTGCAGCTCCATTTATAGCAGGCAAATTACCACCAGATACACTTGTAAATATTACTGGGGAAGCTGTTTGAGTGCTGGAAAACATGTCAGCTGAACCTTCATACAATTCATTTGCTATTTCCATTGAATTCCAAGTGGGAGAAGGTTTGATATTTTCATTTATCATGTATGGTTCCAAAGAATCAACCAAATACTAAAAATTAGAAAGACAAAAATAAATCACAAACCTTGTCATCACTGAATTATTTAATTGGATTTTTATATAATACAGAAATAATGTTTGTATATGTGTGCATATATCTACACACACACACTATATAAATGTTGGCATACAAACATTATCTTTCATTACAACAATAATTAACTTTGCAAAATACAGTATTTCTCACAAAAAAAGCTCAGCTGCCAGTAGCCTACAACCTCTTTTTTATTTTTACTGTTTAAACAAACACCACATCCTTTTTTCTAATTTGTTAAAATATGGGGTTTATAGTAAAGTGGCAATTTTAGAGCAAGGCCTTTAACTTTAATGCTATATCCTTGGAGTTACACTGAATATGCATGTTTGAGCTTGCAAAATTCCATTTGTACCAAGAATATTCTGAAACAGGGTTGCAGGCACTGAAAATGAGAGGGCTTCAGATGCCCCTACTAAGCCTCGAAGAAAAGGAACAACAGGTTGACTAGATCACTGAGGGAATAAGAGGAGAAGGAGGAAAACAGAAGCTAATGTAATGAAGGGGAGAGGGAAAATAAGGAAGTACACGTGTGAAAAGGGAGAGTGAAAGGGAGGTAAGCCTTACAGGGTCCATAGGACAGACAGGGCAAAAACCAAATGTTGGAAAGGGACGGCAGTAGATATAAGGGGAGCAAGAACTACAAAGAGAGGAACAACAAAAGCAGAAGAGAGAAGAGAGAGAGGCCACAGCATAGGTACAAAATGGTGTGTAAGCACTAGATCGCTATGCCCCTTCAGAATCTGGGACCCAATCCAGGACTCCAGTGTCTCAAAATTGTTCTGCTGTCATCTGTGAACACTCCCCCCTCACACATATGGCCCACTTCACTGCCAGAAAGAGATGCTTTTACAGTGATGTAACTAATACACATTAGCTGTCTCCCTACAGACTCCGGGAGGAGAGAAGGCAAAGCAGCTTTTTTACTGCTGTAAATAGTGGGGATTAACCACAGGCAGAGATACAGCATCAATCTCACCTAAGTAGTAACAGGTAAAAGTTATATATGCCTCATCTTCAGAAACATTTTATAGCAAAATAGTAACCCATGTGGAAATACTTTTTGCTTTTGAGGCCTTTCCACATGTAACAGCCTTTTATTGCAACTAGTTATTAAGTACCGTTAGCACTGTGGATCCGACAGTTCAAATCCTGTGCATGCTCTAAGCTTGGGGCAATGACATTCTAAATAAAGTAATGTTTGCTATGATTTGTTTTGGTTTTTAATTAGAAAATTACATTCAATAAACTATAACAAAGCATCAATGATGCTAAACTAAGAACTCAAAACTTAGGAAATCCCATCATTAAAACATGTCTGTGCAGACAATTTTCATTTTTCTGTGTCTGTACTATGATATAATCTTTAATTATAGAATTATATACTTTCATTTTCCAAGGACGCCTGCTTGTTTTAATGAATGGATCCTTATCCTCATGTTTTTTCCTTCTTATTCCTTATTTAATGTTTGGCTCCAGGGCTCTATTTAATATATATTCCTCAACTTGAAAGCAAACTCCTTCATTGGGCTCGATATCAAAAACTTAGATTCAGTGTCAGATCCTGAGAAAGACATCATTGTCTTTTATAATAACAATGAATTATTCAAACTTTGGGCTCCTATGTTCAAAATTGAGAACAAAATGCCCAACCTCAGAAAGCACTCGAGCTGAACTCTTGCTAGGGGTCTACAGTTCTGTGCTGCATGCTCAGAGCTGCCCCATCTAAGCACGTAGAGCACATCAGCACCCAAAATCCAGAAGCTAGACTGACCAACAGCATAAGTCCCCTAAAAGATATGATCTTGTAGATGTGTGCAGATATCCTTAATATGCAACTCCAGCATGGAGTTCAGCATAGAATCATAGAATCATAGAATGGTTTGGGTTGGAAGGAACCTCAAAGGTCATCTAGTTCCAACCCCCCTGCTATGGGCACGGAAACCCTCCACTACACCAGGTTGCCCAAAGCCTCATCCAGCCTGGCCTTCAACACTTCCAGGGATGGGGCATCCACAACTTCTCTGGGCAACCTGTTCCAGTGCCTCACCACCCTCTGAGTGAAAAATTTCTTCCTTATATCTAATCTAAATCTGCCTTCTTTCAGTTTAAATCCATTGCCCCTTGTCCTATCACTACATGCCCTTGTAAAAAGTCCCTCTCCAGCTTTCCTGTAGGCCCCCTTTAGGTACTGGAAGTCTGCTATAAGATCACCCTGGAGCCTTCTCTTCTCCAGGCTGAACAGCCCCAACTCTCTCAGCCTGTCTTCACAGGAGAGGTGCTCCAGCCCTCGGATCATGTTCACAGCCCTCCTCTGGACCGGCTCCAGCAGCTCCTTGTCCTTCTTGTGTTGGGGACTCCAGAGCTGAATGCAGTATTCCAGGTGAGGTCTCACGAGCATGTAGTATCACATGTAAATTCAAGGACACAAATGGGGGCAGAAAGTCTAGGGATCTTTGCCTTGCAAGCAGAGCACTTGACCAGCCTTGGGAGACTTATGTTGAATTCACTTCTCCATAGAATTCCTATCCACATCTAGGAGTTTGCCTGAGTGGCTACATATCGATCTAGGCACCTAAATCTGTACTCTTACTGTCAGGTCACCCCATACTGCAAAGAACTCAAGGGCTAGAAATTATAATACTGTGGGCTATGGCTTCTTGCCTTCAGAAGCTAAATAAGTTTAGATCATTCCACCAGAATTGTTTATTGTTTTCATATTGTGGAAACATCATTATTGGAATGTCTTTAAAACCTAGCCAAAGAAAAAAGGTGAAGTGAGGAAGGTAGCTTTTAAAAGAACTGACAACTCATCCATGGTGGCTAATTCCACATGCTGTACCCATCAGATAAGGCAGAGAAGCGAATGTAATCTAGCAAAGAAATCCATATTTAAAAAATCTGAATACCTTATTTTTGCCTTTGAGAATAGTGTTTTCCAGAGTCAACTCTGTTTCCTGCACATGTACTTTAACTCTGTACTGGGTAATGATTCCATTTGGTTGTTGTGGCTTCCTCCAAACAATTTTAATATATGTGGCTTCCACTTCTGCTAGATGTAAATCTGATACAGCACCTGGGACTAAATATTCAAAAAGAGACTTGATTTAATTAAACATCTCTGATTATTACAGGCTTTTTCAGCACTGTGTGTATTTAATAAAATTTGATATCCTTATTTTTTGAGCTGCTCCTGTGCAGGTAGAAAGTTATTTCATGTGGTTTTTTAGCAAACAAGTTACAATTCTGAAAATATGCACACAGTTTTTTGACATATATGACATATGGATGAATATGCTCAGATCCTAAGATGAAGTAAATCAGGGTAGCTCCACTGAAGACAGTGCACTGGAAGCAAGCAGACCTTTGCCAGCTTACTATATCGAACATCAAATATATTGAAAATGAAAGCTTAATTTTAAGTTTATCAAAACCACACAAGAACGCAGCAAAAAGCTGGAAAAAAAATAATGAATGTGATATACTTTGTTCATTTCACTTTTATAGCAGGTTTTAGCTCAATTTCTCCTTTAACTATGCAGTAATAATGATACCGTACTTCACATAGGACTGCCAGAGATCAGAAATGTTTATATTCATTAGAATGATATTCAGATTTTATATTAATAGGCTTTTTTCTCCTAATATGCCACAGAAAAAGACAAACTTGAAATTACTCGCAAAATGAAGGGTTGTAGATTTGGCATTAAAACGAGACATTCTATGTCACTCTAAAAAAAAAAAAAACACCAAAACCACTTCGGTTTCTGACAGGGAGTTTAGACAGAAGATGAGAATGGGCTGTAGTGAGGCAGGCCAGCTCTGGAAGTTGTTCTGAGAGCTGACAAAAGCAGATACTTTGGATACTTCAGGAAAGAATATGACAAATAAGGATAGGGGTTCCTCCTGCTGTTACACCTTGACAGCAAGCATTGCAGCAACCACTGATTGAGAGATTTTCTAAATTTGTGTTGCGTGGCATAAACATAACAAAAATAACCATCTTGAAACTGGCTGCCTATTACACACCGATTCTCAAATTTTTCTGGTTGCATCCTCAGTTGCAGATCAATAATCCTGCACAATCTCACATACGTGTAAGATAAAACTACATTGCTTTTGAGCACAGGACTCTCACCTGGTGAGCAGACTATTGGGAGCCAAAACTCCCAAAGACAGAGTAGATGGCTCCAGGGCAGAACCGATCACTTGACTGCCTCAGGACGAGATCTTGATATTGGGTCTGCCTCAGAGCTATGGTCCCTGGTTAAAGGTGGCTCCGTTAGAAACTGGCATGGAGCCTTGGATTTGCTGAAAATTAGTCAAACAACGTGTTTAATAAGCAACATTTGGGGCTGAACGAAGCAGCCGGCGAAGCAATGCTGCGCTGTGCTTTCTCTTCCCCTTGCTGCCATCTAACGGGTAAGGGGAGGATCTGCAATTTAATTGCCCTGTCTAAAAATAACTGCTTTCATTCAGGCAGAAACTACGTTTCTTTCACAATCTCTGAAGGCTTCTGATAGCAAGTAAACTTAGTGACAGTGTATGAACTCGAAAAAAATGGAGCAATAACTCTACATAATAAATTCTCAGCTGATTTCTTTCATCAGCTTAGGATCCCTCTCTTGTGAGACTCTTACAACACACTCATTCTTTCCTTTGCAAAATACCCAAAAGGCTTCAAAGGGAAAACTGAAACTAGTTATCAGGCACAGCCCATTTACTTCCCTTCTTTATGCTTACTTACCATCTGCAGGAGTGAAAACTGTAAGGTTGGTCTTGGGCCCCACCCCAGCACTTGTCTCAGCACCGATGTACACGTCGTATGTTGTAAATGGCACAAGGTTACTAAATACAAACTTATGATCCTTTGTGCTGTTATCAAGAATATGACCTGGAATTAAAAATGAAGAGATTCTAGCTCAAACACAAAAACAGTCCATTATTTGCTTATATTAAATATAGCTACTTTCCAGGATGATGAAGAATGAAAAGCCAAATTTATTTGTGAAAAATCTAGTTTGGCATCAACCTCATTGGAAATAATACTGAACACCTGAAAACAATCCCCTAAAACCATCTCAAGAAGATATGAGTTTTAAGAGGTGGGGATTTTTTGTTTAGAAATTAATTTCTATTGTTTTTCTTGGGTGGTCCCAAAAAAATGTTAGTATACAGCTCATCAACTTCTTACTTAACAGCAAGCAATTCTATAATTCCTTTATATATACATGTATGAGTTTAAAAAATTACAAAAACACCAAAACAGACTCATACAGTTGATTATACACTACACAGGAATTAAAATCCTCCAGAAATCTTTAACATAAAGAGAAAAGAGTAAAGGTAAGATACAGAATTATTAGGATATATATGCATCCTAATTCAGCTGCAAGTTAGCCTGTCATCTCTCCAAAAAACTAAGGAAAGTTGGTTTCTCCACACTTAAGAATATCTAATGTGAATTTCATTGCGTACTCTTCCTATGATGGACAGACTATTCCCTTAAAAGTAATCTAAAATCTATTAAAAAGTCTATTAGTAAAAAGGATACATAGCACTGCTTTCAAATATTCATTCTTGATTGGCAGGGACACTAAGAATGCAAGTGTAAGGAAATAACCACAAAAACCTAAAATAAAGAAAAACATCAAGTCAGACTTACCAGATGGTCCATACAGCTCAACTCTGTAACTAAACTTTCCTGTTACTATTGTTGGTGGGTCCCACAAAACTGAGAAAGACTTTGCTGTAATGTTGCTCTTGATAAAGTTTTGTGGTGGATCTTCTGGAACTTAAACAATATTGGAAAAAGTCTTTGAACATAAAATAATTTATATTAGGATTTCTAAGAATAACACATCAGATAATTCATTTAAACATAACATTAAATATTCTGAAGGGAAGATACATTAAAAGCACATCTCATTGAAATGATTTATTTTTATTTCATTTCTCTTTTAAACTAATGCTCACAAAAGGTATCAAGAGAGCTGGTAGTATGCAAATAATCCTTAAAAGACAAAGGTGGCAGGGATTCTACCAAGTTTAGCGTGGACTTCATCATGATATAGATTACATACAAAAGATGCTGAAATACAATTTTTGATACTCAGCAATACAGAGCTCACATCAGGTAAGTTTTTCTGAATCCAAAGACAACTAAAGGAGGTGGAATTCAAATCTGAATCCAAAGACAACTAAAGGAGGTGGAATTTTTTACATCCATATAGAGTAAAAACAAACGTGATTTTCAAAAATGCTGCATAAAGAAGTAAACTTATGGAAACTGCTTGAGATAAAGTTCTATGAAAATTAGGTTTTAATACTTCATGTGTGAGATTTACACCAATGTGGAGATATAGACAGATCTTGTAAACAAACAGACTGAACCTGTAAACAAGTATACAAGTTAACTAACATGCTACTCTTAAAAACTACTATCATTTAAAAAAAAAAAACTAATGTAAAAATGAAAGATCCTGTAATTCCTAAAAGATATGCTACAGATTGGTCAGTAGTGACTACTTAATCATTCTTAGTTACACAGATTGCACCAGCCACAATTGTACATAATTCTGAAGTATCATCTTAAGAGTCCACTTTTTTTTTCCAAGGTTTAAAACTTTTTCTCTTTGTAGAAGTATCCTCCCCTTGACAGCCATCCCAGCAAAGGAAATATTTGCATGCTGGGTTTTCAAAAAACATTTATAATGAAGCGTTTTTAAATGCTTTAAAGAGGTAGCCTCCTTTTCAAAAATCAAAGCAAGAAAAACGTCATCTTTGTCAAGAACACAGAAGAGCTTCAGCACAGCTCAGAAAATTCTGGTTGGAGGGGCAGAAATAATTTTAAACATTTTAAAATGGAACACAAATGAGCTATACAGTAGAGACATATATCACCTTCCTCTGCGTGGTGGGCATGACGACGACTCTGTGTTATGCTCCCGTGTGAGCAGGAAAATATTTGAAATAAATGTGCTTTCTATTCTCCCATTTGCTATCACGAACTATAATCTATCAATTCTTCTCTCTCAAGGCTCATCTCAGACACTCCAGTGGAGGACTGAAATGTGAGGTTTTGACCATATGAGAAACTGGTAACTTGGAGGGGGTGGCTAGTGTGACACTAAAGAGATTCTTACACGAATGAAGAGATTTGGAAAAGAGAAGTGGATTTCAGTAACTACAGAGAGATTGAATGATGGTGCTTGATACTGGAGGGGGGGACCTGTTACAAAAATTGCAAAGTAACATTCCTAAACTATGATTTTTTTTTAATCTATATAGGCTATATAGATAAATACGAACTTTAGCATGTAAAAACATCTTTCCCACTGAAGCAAATGAAAGGTAAGGAAATAAAAATAGTGAGGCAAAACATCTATTAACTCATAATGTCTTCCTGACAGATAACCTATTAGGAAAACCAACTCTATGGCCAGGCATGAAGGACTCTTCGGGAAGCCCTTTAACAAGCACCTGAACACTCATAAGGTGAAGATCTATTAGAGGTGAATCCAGAAGCTTGGGTGTGCCAGTGTGGTGCTAAGAGGAAGGACTTGCTGAGACTTGGGTCATAAGGGCTGACTCTGAGTGTGCGCTGGGCACACCAAACATCCACCCACACTGACCAGGAAGACAGCTTCCCTTTTCCCAGATCATGCCTTGATGTTTGAACCCTGGCTGTATAGGCACCCGGCAGGTAAGGGTTGAAGATGCTATTTTTCAAACCGCTGACATCTTTCTATGTATTTTGCAGAACCAAATCCCACTGTATAAGCTTCTCATCACTTTCCAGGGTTTTGTTATTACCAGCGCACCAATCCTGGGATGCTAACAGGGTGAACAATAAACTGGAAATTAGCCCTGAGATTGTTAGAACAGAAACTATTCAAAATTTCATTAATCCTAGACAGAACATCAAACTGAGGATATTTTAATTCTAGCAAAGCAATTCAAACGAACAGCGCCAGGAAGGAATTAAATTTCTTTTCATCTGAACAGTGCTATGAGTTCTGGAGGTATTTGGACTGAAGTATCTTCCAACATAACTTCAAATGGTTATTTTGAAGCTTTCACATAAATCTTAGAACTTTATTTCCATTTGAAAGCAGTATATACCTGATTCTGGTGTCCTGACAATTGCACTGTCAATGTACCCTGCTTCAGTAGTAACCGCAGAGACTTCAAAAAGATAGGTGGTGTATGGCCTGAGGTTAGTTACAACAAAACTAATTGGTTCATTCCAAACAGAGCTCATTTCACTTGGTGCTGCTGTACTTGGTGCAACTGTAGTCCGTGAAGGAATCGTGGATTTGCCAAAAGTAGTTGAAGGGGTGGTAGTACTCCACAAAAATGATTCACTGTTATCCTATAAAGACAAAATACGAAACATGACAAGCTGCATCTACAAGATATAATTGTAAATATATATATAGATCAAAAAAGGCAGACCACCTTTGAAATAAAATTACCCAAAATTGATTCTCCTTTTTATACTTCAAACATAGGTTATTATTTCATTAGTTGACATTGCTACTATATCCTATGACAGTGTCATAGTTTCCTACCTTATCTCAAAAGTTCTCAAACCTGACTGAACAGAAGCAAGTCTCTAGGATTCATTTAATTATTCCCAGATTCCATTTTCAGCATTCAGTCTCTTTCTTAAAAAAAGAAAAAGTCCCCTAGTGAGGTCCTTCTACATCACATGTATGTTTTAAGTATGTATGTATATATACATTTATAACATGCATATATCCATATATAATGGATAAGACTGGACAGGGGTTTCCTAATCCATACTGTCAGGAGACACCTCTGAAAAACTGCTAGACATTACAATAACCAATGCTTATCATTCAGTAGGTGGCAGCCTTTCTTCTCAGTGCTGTATTAAATCAGTCTCATGTGGGGAGCCTTCACAATGCCTAAGATGATCTTCCAAATAAAATCTTAAACCAAAGTCTTGATCATTTTTATCATGTAAAACTGCACTTTTCATTAAAGTATTAAACCTAGCATCCTTAAAAAAAAAAAAAGGCAACTTGACATCTCACTAATCACAGCACACTGCTCAGAAGAAAGAGCAAAAGGAGAATAAACACTGGAAAAGAGAATTTTCTGAAAGGTACACAATGGTTACAGGTCTGAATCCAATGAATAGTAAAAATTCAGAAGCTTTTCACTGAATGCTTATTTTAATAACAACTCAGACTAAAATATTTTTTAAAAAAAAACACTTGCTCATAGTGGGTCTTTTTATTTTGATATGAAACATATTTAAATAATGTTGAAATGTGATACACGAGACAAAGCATACATTTAAATTATAAAAAGCATTATCATACAATATATAAAAAGAAGATATTAACATTACAGTACATCTGTACTGAACAAAAATATAAAGTCCTTGCCTTTTCTAATTGAATGCTGTAAAAAAAAAAGTTTGAAAAAAATTATCTATTTCATAATTTTCTGTTAAAAGGACATAAAATTGACCCTTTCTTAACATTTTTACTTTGATTAAACTGAGCTTTTCAGGGAAAAGTATTCCATCTAAACTATTTTGGGCAGAAAAGTTTTTCTTCAATCATTATATCCTGCCTTGGGCCTAAGTTTGTAAAGTATTTGAGATGGTTCTGAAAACAAGCTTCCAAATATTTTATATCTCGAAATTCAAATGTAAAACTATATTCTGAATTTTGAGCCTATTTCTAATTTAAAAGGTTTATAGCACTTACATTACATTCTGGTAACCTCCCAGACAGAAGGTCCTCTACTTTAACCAAGACATCTTTCACTACAATTCCACTTCTTGCATGTTTCACACTAATCTTGAAACTAGTTATCTTTCCATTTGGTTGCCGAGGGAGAAAACCAGATCAGATTTACAGCTGAATAATTTAAGGCTTCAACTGTGAGATTCACTACTTACCTGGAGCTTGAAAACAAAACAAACAAAAGCAATGAGACCACACTTCTCTGCTCAGCACTGGAAAAAAATCCTAATTTTTTTTGTGTAATGCCATTTCTAGCTTCCAAACCCTGAAGCAAATAAAAAACAACCATTCACAAACTACATTGTAAAGTAGCTGATATGTAACCAGCTCTTTTCCAACCTGGTTTGAGAGAAACATAATTATTTCAATTTCATAATAATACAGTAATTGGTTTGGTCAACTTCAGAATATTCTTCCTAGAAGCAACTCATCTACTGTGTCAGAAGTAGCAAATTTTTGCTCACTTTCGTTTGTTTAAAAGCATATGACAGCACTGGGTGTTTTATTTCACCTTACCTTTGTCATCTTTTCAGCTGGATACAGATTTTTGGTAGCTTTTAATAGCTCAATTTACTTCAAATAGTCACTATTACTACAGAGATGGTGTTCTTTGTATCAGTGACAGTGTCCAGGCCCTTTTGTCAGAGCATCTGTATTAATCACAGCACAAAGAAATGGGATGCAGCATCTAAAATGAGATTTTACAAGCTATACAACTTTTCTGAGAATTTGAGCACCGTAGCTCTCCCTTAGTCCTGTCTGCATGGCATGGGGCAGTAAAAGTTCCTGTGACAGCTGGCCTTAGTAACTAAGGAGAAAAGGGTTATGCTGCCTTAAAAATATACAGATATACAAGTGTCTACAATTACAGATCTTCCACAGCTGAATTTAGCTAGATCCTTCAAAGCTCATATTCAGCTCTTGCTTAGGCCCTGCTGAATCTTTTGCAGATCTTTGACCTCCTTTCCCTCCTCCAAGACTATAGCCTTTATATTTAAATAATTATATCGTCTGTCTAACTTCCTACTTTAAACTGTA
The DNA here is from genome assembly GCF_009769465.1 of Tauraco erythrolophus. NCBI lineage: Eukaryota > Metazoa > Chordata > Aves > Musophagiformes > Musophagidae > Tauraco > Tauraco erythrolophus. The sequence goes on along the minus strand of NC_141468.1, from coordinate 46,660,237 downwards.
CCCTCTTAATGTTGATCAAGATGTTGGGGTTTCTTCAAGCATCAAAGCAAGAGTAAAAAAAAAATTTAAGAATTTAAAAGTCTAAATGTAGTATCAGGACACAGAATTCTCCCTAGAATTGAAGAAACCTTCAATTACTTTTCTAATAAGGGTCTTTAGCTTTAATAAAACATAAGCAGGAATGCATCAAAAAGTAAAAGCTAATGTTCTTATACGGGGATATGCTGATACCTCTGTCAACATGAGCAAATAAAGATCACAGCAATAAGGTTTTTCTAACAACAATAACATACAAAGAATACTTAAACCCACTGATTTTGCATAGCTCCACATGGCTAGTTTACTACCCCTTCACATATTTAGTTTCATAACTCATTGCATTATCCCACAAATCTGATTGCAGTCTGATGATCTCCTGCCGTGGCACTTTGCAGAGTCTACAGAAACCAGCCAGGAAACCTAAGCACAGAGGGACGGTCATCACCGTTTGCAGTACAAATTCTATATTCCATTAAGACTGTTCACCCCCAATATAACCGGCTTGGTGCCAGCTCTTCAGCAAGGCTCCACTGTTCCTGGAGTGGAGCAAGACTACGAACACTACATTCATAAAGATTATACAATTCAAACTATAATTATAATTTTTTTAATTTTCCAAACCATCAAGTCAAATTTTCATTTCAGACATGTATTATAATTTTTATTAGTATTTTTGCTTCAGAATTGAGAAGTAAAAACTTAGCAAAATACATTCTGTGCGGGGCTTTGTAGAGAAGGCACTTGACTTCAGCACTAACAAATAGAGCTGATCCCACAACAAAGTCCGTCTCCAGTACTGCTGCAGGCAGCAGCAGATGAGTCCGCTTGATAGGCAGCTCTGCCCACTGTGACCTTGCTTCCTGGAAGCAGATTACCTAGAAACTGGCATAGAAAAACCCCAACAGAACAGCCTTTGCACATAAGAAACTTCCATATGTGCAGGGCCTAAATGCTGTTACTAGCAAGTAGGACAAAAGCACCTTTTCCACTGAGTGAGAGAGTAAGAAAACAATTAGGATTTTGCTCCAAATGCATCAGAATGTCTTCAATTATAAATGTTGCCATGGATACTTTATATGAACAAATCAGAGCAGCTTTAATTAAAATAATTAGCAGCTTTATTAAATTACCACTTTCTGCTGTCTGAAAAAGAAAAGGATCACTAAACTACTCCAACACCAGCACTGTTCTCAGCAGCAACCTACAGAAAAATAAAAAAAAAGCCACATTGAAGAATGCATAGGATATAGAGTTTCAGGGACTATGAAATCTTAAGGATATACGGAGATTCACCTTCTAGCTTTTTTAAACTATAAATATACAAATGAACATGGCCTTTTATAGCTGTATTGTTTAATTTCTACTCAACATTTAAATTGTGAAAAAAATAAAGTGGAAAATTATGAAACAGTGTAAGAAATTGAGAAAACAACGTGTGAATATCCACACTTCAAACGTGCTGTGTCACTATTTTATCCTAAAGTCAACAGCAAGAATAACATCAGTAACACTCTCTTTCCTTACCACCATTCACTTAAACCAGCTTCTTCATTCCTATTTTACTTGTACTATAACTTAAAAGCATTAAACGAAAATAGGTTTCTCTTATTTCTGAACTCCTGAAGGATAGTGAGAGCAGGTCAACCTCCTCAGAGCAGAAGGAAAGCAATGTCTTGTGGCAGAAAGACAACAGGTCAGGGAACTGTGGATGCACATTATGGAGGATGTGCCTCAACGCCTCAATGCTCACGATCATAGCAGAGTCTTCCCACAGAAGAACAGTACATTAAGACTTTGGTAGAATTTATGGAGATCACAACAACACCACTATTTGCTTCTGCAATATAGGACTTACTGACAATTTGACTCAGTGATAGTCCATGGCGTGCCATACTTACAAAGAAAGAGGAATAAATCAGACTCCTTATTTTGAAAAGACGCGAGAGACAATGAAAGGTAGAATGAGCAAATTCCAACAGTGACAGTAAGAGATGTGTCAAAAAAGCAAAGCAAGAAGCTCTCCAGCAAGGTTCAAGCTGGCAGAGACATGCCCTCCCACCAGTGTCAAGGAACAAAGGTATGGCAGTGGTGCTGAAGGAGTGACAGTGCAGACTGTGAGGAAAGTGAGGGTGTGAAGGGGCAGATGTGCAAAACTACATATAGGTCATAGTAGACAGACAGTACACAAGGGATAATGAAGGGCAAAGAGAGTGGAAGAAGCCAGCGGGTCAGAAAGGAAAACTGTTCTAATCACTTCTCAGGACTAAACTATGCATCTTTCAGAAGGCTGTAAAGCTATTTAAACAAAAGCACAGTAGACAAACTATAGCAAAGAAATACGAGGTAACATGGAAGACTTAATCTAGGATGTGAAGGGATGCACATGCCTACGATCACTTCCCAACACAGCGCATGCTCTGCTTGCTGAAGAAGAACTTTATCATTGGCCAGCTCCTTCCTAAGCTATACAAACACCCCCTCCCCACTCACACACGCTTCATGACTCCAGCCAACCCTACCTACTTCTGTGTCACAGAAAGATGATTTGAAACGTCCTTAAGCATTGATGAATTCTACAGTAATTGCAATAGCTGAGGAAATTACCTGGAGATCTTACCAGCAATTAGAAAAGTCTGACAGTATTAAAATTACATTATATAAATCTGAAGGTATGCCCTCATCTGAACACTGATCTGTTACTATCTCATCTCAAAGTAGGTATTGTAGAAAGGGTCCAGAAGGGAAAACTAGCTTTAAGACAGACATGGAAACTCCCATTTCATATGTGTAGTTTCAAGAGAACTCAAAGTAACTACAACATAAGTATGAAAAAATTTGCATGGTAAAGGTATCAGCTACACACACTGATTAGCCTTAAAGAGAAATAAAAAAAAATGCTTACACAATGTTGTTAGCTTCTAGAGATCACTGCCACAAAGAGCCGTTACAGAAAAAAGCTTGCATTTAAAAAGGACAAGTTTACTATGCAGATAAAGTACTATCCAAAGTTCAAGTAGCTGTAGTTCACATTTGAAAGGAGTATTAATTTTTATGCTTTGAAGTATGTTGCCACTAGTTATTTAAATCTAGAAAAAAATCTCGAGTGCATATTTTTACGAATTTATCAATAATCAGATGTTCAAAATTATCCGTAGCTCTCCAATATTTAACAAATTATGACTTGTAACTGCTATTCTTTAAAAATGTTTTTGTCATTAGATGTAAAGAAATTAAGGCTGGGCTGTTACAAACAGATTGGAAACCCATATTCAAAGCTTATAAGCTTTGTTGAATTGTACTGTCACCTGAGTCATAGAATCATAGAATCATAGAATCGTTAGGGCTGGAAGGGACCTTCAAAGGTCATCTAGTCCAACCCCCCTGCAAGGAACAGGGATATCTCCAACTAGATCAGGTTGCTCAGGGCCTCATCCAACCGGGCCTTGAACGTCTCCAGGGATGGAGCATCCACCACCTCTCTGGGCAACCTGTTCCAGTGTTCTACAACTCTCATGGTAAAAAATTTTTTCCTAATATCCAACCTGAATCTACCTCCCTCTATTTTAAAACCATTACCCCTTGTCCTATCACAAATGGCCCTCCTGAACAGCCTCTCCCCATCTTTCTTGTAGGCCCCCTTGAGGTACTGGAAGACCGCTATAAGGTCACCCCGGAGTCTCCTCTTCTCCAGGCTGAACAGCCCCAACTCTTTCAGCCTGTCCTCATAGGAAAGGTGCTCCAGCCCTCTTATCATCTTCGTGGCCCTCCTCTGGACCCTCTCCAACTGGTCCATGTCCTTCTTATGTTGGGGACTCCAGAACTGGACGCAATACTCCAAGTGAGGTCTCACGAGGGCAGAGTAGAGGGGAGAATCACCTCCCTCGACCTGCTGGCCACGCTCCTCTTGATGCAGCCCAGGACGCGGTTGGCCTTCTGGGCCGCAAGAGCACATTGCCGGCTCATATTGAGCTTCTCGTCCACCAGTACTCCCAAGTCCTTCTCCTCAGGGCTGCTCACGATCCATTCTCCGCCCAGTCTGTATTTGTGCCTGGGATTGCCATGACCCAGATGTAGGACCTTGCATTTGGCCTGGTTAAACTTCATGAGGTTGGTACGGGCCCACCTCTCCAGCCTGTCGAGGTCCCTCTGGATGGCATCCCTCCCTTCCAGCGTGTCGACGGCACCACACAGCTTGGTGTCATCGGCAAACTTGCTGAGGGTGCACTCTATGCCACTGTCCACGTCACCGACAAAGATGTTGAAGAGGGCCGGGCCCAACACGGACCCCTGAGGGATGCCACTCGTGACCGGTCTCCACATGGACATCGAGCCGTTGACCACTACTCTCTGAGTGCGGCCATTGAGCCAATTCCTTATCCACCGAGTGTCCATCCATCAAACCCATGCCTCTCTAGTTTAGAGAGAAGAATGTCGTGCGGGACAGTGTTAAAAGCTTTGCACAAGTCCAGGTAGATGACATCCGTTGGTCGACCCTTGTCCACCGATGCTTGTCACTCATAACACATCAACACAACCAAAAAACAAAACAAAACAAAAACAAACAAAAACAAAACAAAACATCAAAAAAAAAAAACCACCAAGTTGGTCAGGCACGATCTGCCTTTGGTGAAGCCATGTGGCTGTCACCCACCACCTCCTTGCTCTCCATGTGCCTTAGCCTGGTTCCCAGGAGAATCTGCTCCATGACCTTGCCAGGCACAGAGGTTGAGGCTGACGGCCTGTAGTTGCGGGTCCTCCTTGTTACCCTTTTTAAAAATGGGGGTTATGTTCCCTCTCTTCCAGTCATCGGGGACCTCGCCAGACCGCACGACTTCTCAAATACAATGGCCAGTGGCTTGGCAACTTCATCCGCCAGTTCCTTCAGGACCCGCGGATGGATCTCATCAGGTCCCATGGACTTGTGCACCTTCAAGTTCCTCAGATGTTCCCGAACCTGCTCTTCAAGTACAGTGGGCGGTGGTTCATCCTCACAGTCCCTGCTAGTTCTTTCCACAGCTTGGGTGGTAAGACAAGAGGCTTTATCAGTGAAGACTGCGGCAAAAATTCATTGAGTACCTCAGCCTTCTCTATGGTCCCGGGTGACCAGAACACCAGTATCCTTCCGGAGGGGGCCTACATTCTCCTTGGACTTCCTTTTGTCCCCTACATACCTATAGAAGCATTTCTTATTGCTTTTTATATCCCTTGCCAAATTCAATTCCTTCAGGGCTTTAGCCTTCCTCACTTGATCCCTGGTCACTCGTACAGCTTCTCTGTATTCCTCCCAGGCTATCTGTCTCCGCTTCCACCCTCTGTAGGCTAACCTCTTCATTTTCAGTTGGTCCAGGAGCTCCTTGCTCATCCACGCCGGCCTCCTGGTCTTTTTGCCCGACTTGTTCTTCGTCGGATGCACCTCTGCTGAGCTTGGAGGAGGTGCTCCTTGAATGTGGACCAACTTTCCTGGGCCCCTCGTCCCTCCAGGGCCGCCTCCCACGGCACTTTGCCCATCAAGTCCCTTGAAGAGGCCGAAGTCCGCCTTCTTGAAGTCTAAAGAGTCGTTACTGAATCTGTGAGGTTGCTGGTGGGTCAGGCAGTCAGGGCGCCCACCAAAGCTGTAGGTAACGTAACTGCCCTCAGCTTGCCACAGACTTTTTCACTCATGAGAAAAGCCGTGTGCTCCCTGCCAGACAGAGGTTGTTGGGTCACAAGTCACTTTCCCGAGTCAAATTCTGCTCTAAGAGCAATGTTCCAGGCACCAGTAATGGGAAGGATTGCCTCCCATACATATCAACAACTGGCAAATTATTGCTAAGCAAAAACAAATGATTTAAAATGTCCCACAGTCTTCCTGGGGAAGAGTCATATATGGGAGGAAAGCATGGAATTTCCAAAACCCTTAGTAGTGAATCCCACATAAGTGCTACCGAGGTACTGAGAATTGCAAATGAAATTCTCTTAATAAATTAATTTGTCTGAGGAGATTAATCTCCTTAGAATCTAAGTGGTAGTACTTTTCTCAAACAGTAGCTGAACTTTTTTGTGGGTTTGTTTTTGGGGTTTTTTTAGCAGATGACTGGAGGCAGGAGATCAAAGGATAAACATTTCTGCAGCTGTGGATATACTGGCTTTTATCAGCGTGGTCATCACAACCAGATTCACAGTGAGTAACTTTCCCACAACAGCAAGCATACTTACATTTTTACTTTCTTACACGCATGTACACCTTTACAAAGAATCACTGCAAAGCCCTATTCCTAGTCTGGTCAACTTAATATTTTTTAATAGCTTTATGTTGTATGAACTTACATGACATGGAACGAAGCAAATCAAACACATAATTTCATTTCATTCTTGACATCAAAAAGAAGCACTTCTCCAAGGTTCTTATGAAAGAGTAAGTCAGGTGAAGAACTGCTTGGCAATGCTGCCAAGATAATAGCAGTTCATTTCTGTCCACCTGAAATCATTTATTGTTGAAGAATTCATAGATGGATCAGAAGTACCTAATCTCAATGTAAACAAATTCCACATACCAAAGTCATGAAAATACATGTGCTGATTTTGGCAGTAGATATTCACTGTGAATATCTAGGCTATATAATCTATGGGAAGGGAAAGGAAAAGTATGACATCTTTTATTTCAGGAGACAGCACTAGGTAAAACTACCAGGCTTAGGGAAACCAGGCTAAGGTGTTTACAGGCTACATCTAAACAGATATTCAGGGAAGAAAACTCCTTCTTAAACTAATTAATTTTAAAATCAAAGAAAGAAGTATGTACCTACATGCTTTTCTGGATCTGGATGACATTATTTAGAAATCTACGTGCAATATCCAAAGTGCACCAGTGATTTGAAAGATTAAATCTCAATGAAGATGAAGAAGGATTTAGATGTTTTTGAAAATTCTATCCTTTGCTTTTTAATTTCTACAACATAATGCCATATGTCAGTAAGAATATCAACAGACAAAACTACGGTTTAGCACAGTTTTGGTTGGTAATTATTTAAAACAGATTTAAAAACCACTACTGTAAACAAATACCTGGCTAATACATTTTGTTACATGGCAACACTAATTAGAAAGGTCTTTCAGAAAACATTATATGCACCTACCAGAAACTCATGCCAACGTACAGTAAGTCAGAATTCAAAATACTAAAAGGCATTTGTAAAGCTTGTACCGTAATCTCGTAAGTTGTTCCAGGGTTAAGACTGGTAAGAAGAACTTCCAAACTATCTGGCTTTGTTGTGACCTGTGTATAAGCTGTTTGCATCCATGGGCAGACCTCTTTATATTTAACAATATAGGAGATAATTCTCCCATTTGGGTGCAGTGGTGTATTCCATGACAGCAGAATCCCAGCAGAGCCCACTCTTTCACCTGCAAGGAATATAGGAGGCCCAGGATCTAAAAAAAAAAAAAAAAGTTGTTTTATATTTTATATATACACACATACATACATATATACACACACACACATATATATACACATACATACATACATATACATACATACATATACACACACACATGAACACACACATATAAAACAGTTTTTAATTAAGTTTCCAGATAACGGAGACACCTTCACAACTTCTATAAAGAAATTAAATCATCTGCCAGCATAAACAGTAAACTACTGAAAAACTAACATACTGTTGAATAAGAAGCTTTTTCTCTGGCTAAAGGCCTGTTACAAAAATGATTAAATGAATTTGGAACACCAGGAACATTCTTCTGTAAGAATGTAAAAATGTAATGCTCAAGATCTTCATGGACAAACCAGAGTTTAATGCCAATTTAATATTTGATATATTCTGGAACGCCGAATTCAGTTCCTTTTCCTAAAACCATTCAAAACCAGACTGCACTGTCTTAAAAAACGTTTCTGATATGGCTACATTTTTCTGAAACATCTCCATAGTCCTACCACTATACATATAAATTGTGGTATGCATATTACTACATGACACAAGAGTAAATTTTTCAAATTGTTCCCCTTTATGCTTTTCACTCTTTCTTTTCTTTTTTTTAAATAGCCAAGCTAACAGATGAATACAACTACAACTCACATCCAGGGCTGTTGCTTAAAAATATCTGATAGAGAAACTGTCATGCTCTCACAGAACACCTCACACTCAGTGTATCTTTTTTTATGGTTAAAGAAGATGAAAATTCTAATGACTGTTCAAAACCAATTATAATTTCTCCGATACTACTGTGCATATAATAAATACAAAAAAGCATCACTAAAATAAAAAATCAACAAAATTTCATCAGTCATTATTTACTCACTTGTCACATTTGTTGTCACTGTTCTACTAGCAGGTGAACTGTAGAGTGAAGAAGAAACTGCAGAAACTGTAACATTGTATGTTGTTCCAGGAATAGTATTAGAAAAATCAGCCTGAAATCGGACATCAATTTAAGTCTTTTACCAAGAACCACACAAATGAAAAAAAACAAAAAACAAAACCCAAACATTCAAGCACTGTATTACTGAAAGTGACCTCAAATAACAAGCTTTTAGAAATACATCAGTATTTACGGCAGTAAAACTAGTAGTTTACATGTTAGCTACAGTACAGTATCTTGCCATCTTATTTAACTACCCTCTATAAGATTTGTATAACATTCAATATTAAAGAACAACAAAATTAACTATTAATTTTATCACAGAATCACCTAACTGTATATAGAGGTTTTTCTGTATTACCACTGTACCAAAGTACATATGAAGCATCATAAAATTCCTTTTTGAAAGAATAAACACAACAGCAGCCTGAAAAACTTACAAGTTTCTAACTCTTAAGCTAGCTCATCTTTTGAAATAAACATAATTAAAACTTTTTAGCAAGCATTTATATAAAATACCTGTATCTTTGCAGTTCCAATAAAAACCAAAAGCAAAACAACCAGAACAACCATTATTTCTGTTAATATTATTATATTTTCCAGACAGCAGAATCAAAAAGTGCTCCTATTTCTTTTTGATGGTTTAGCAGTGAAACGTTGCCTGCATTAATGATTTAAGCACAGATCTTCCTGGCAAGTACACAATTAATGAGTCTGTATTACTCAATAGCTCTGCCCTTCCTTTGTTAAACTATTCATGAACCCTTGGATGACTGGCTGTATCCTTCCAGCAGACTTAAAAAACGTAAATTCACTACCTGTTGTTAGGTAACAAACTCTGGATGCTGAAATTTGCTCTCACCAATTTTTCATTAATGCTTTCCTATTCATATTTGTATTAAATAGCTAAGGAGGCAAGCTTGAATCCCTCGTCAGCACAGTGCATGAGGAAAAGCTGACCATGCAAGTCCTGTAATAAAAGCACATACTTGATACTCTCTAACTCCAAGATCTAGGATAACAACAGAACCATGATCAGGAATAAGATCCACATGAAATCTGTCTACATGTCCATACGGTAGTCTCCAATACAATGAAAAAGAATATGACGAAACATTGAAAAATTTCAGTCCTTCTGGCTTTGCAGGTTCTGAAAGACAATTGTGGAATAAAAGACGTTAACTTAAATAACCCCCTTTACAAATATATTAGTAGCTGCAACTGAATACAAAAGCATCCAAGAACAGTGTACTTGCTACATGAAGGATAATTGCTAACTGTTCTGGATATAGCAGTTTATTACACTATAGTTGCTATACTACCTCTGGGACTCAGTTGATAATCTCCAAGCTATGTTGTGCAGACATCCCCATTTGCAGAGAGCAAGCTCAAGTGTCTCTGCCCAGTGTTCAGTTAACAAAGAATCTGCACAGTCCTGGTGTTTCTGCTGTTCACAACCTTAAAGCTAGCACTGTTACTGTCATAATTAGTGCTATTATTAAAATTCAAGCTATAGCTGGTGCTTGTTCTGTTGCTAGCCACAAAGTAGTTAACTCTTTTATACTTTTCCTGCATTTGCAATCTCAGTAATTCCATGAAATCTAGTGAGTTAAGTCCCCCAAATTTTGATGGTTTAGTCCTTTCATTAAAGTCAAGTTTTCACCCTGCTCCTGTCAGGTCACCTCACTTTCTTCTGCCCTTAAACATACCTTTAAATCTGTATCAACCACTCAAAGTCTAATAATGAACCAGATTTTAGCTTCTTCAATAGCACATTAAAACATTATCTATCTTTAATACTGTAAAATTTATCCACCTGTGCAATCCAGTCATGTGCATCTGTCTCCCTTCTACTCTGGAAAGTACACACAGCTATCAACCATCCCTGTGCTTATCTCCCAGAACAAGCTATTGTTGTTGTGACGCTATTTATCACACCTGAGATTCACCGCTACCCTTGCACTCAGTCCTCTGACTCCATTACTAACACGGTTCTTCAGAATCCAAACTAAATCTTATAGTAATGTTTATACACTAATAGCATAATATGCAGTCTGAATATCATATCACTTCTATCCTGAAAGAGCTCCATTCCTTTCTTATTTACTGTTAATCTGCTTAGATTATGTATCTTTCATGAACTCTTTACACTGACCACCTAAAGTTGAAAAATCGTTTCAGATTACTCTAGTTTTGCCATCAAATAATCTATCTGAAATATTAATATATCCAAATATTATTTAGATTTCATATTCAGTCTGTATTTGTTTTATATGTATGACTTTTAACATATTGCTTTATTTTAATATTAACAGAACAACAACAAAAAATAATATATGTGATGAGGAAGTGTAACTGAGAGCATAACTTCTTCCTTTTAGCATACTTTTATAAATTTTTAAGTCCTATTGTTATCACCGGTACTATTATTTTCATGTATCTCAACTCTTTCACCTCTTGCTTCAGTCTCCCTGACTAAGGCAGAAGCATCAACAGTTTGTCAAGCTCTGATGCCAAAAGCAGACACAAAAATGTCTGGACATTTGGCCAAAGTAGTCAATCAATGACAATGCTTCTCAGACGTCTCTCATACCACCATGTCATTGCCACAAAAAATAACCCATAAAAAGTAGTATAAGAAAGGAGTAAAAGAAATTGGTTGAGGTAGTTTTGGTACATCTGGTAGCATTTGGTACTGCAAACACGTGTCAAGATTGAGATTTTAATCCACTAAATTTTAATCACAAATCTAATAAGAAACAATCCTTGAATTGAGCAGTTTCCAAACTAAAGCCTTAACTCTAAAAACATTTGCAAACCTGTTTAACTTCACTCATTGCAAAAAACCTACTGAAATCAGATAAGGCAAAAATCAGTTCATGCGTAACTCTTTGCAGGATGAGACCTGAAAAATAATGAAAATACTAAAAATGGTCAAAAGAAATGCAGCACAGCTAAAGAAATTCTGTTTCTGGTAGCATATCACTAGCTGCAGGTTGAATAGGGTGAAAGTAATGTATGTCCACAACCACAGCAAACTATTACATGCAAGATCTCTTGAAATTCCAATGCTATCCCACAAAGTGAGATGCACAAAGCTCTATGTGCTCTGTTATTGACAGCTGCCACTCACTGGCAAGGAGAGAAAGCAAGAAACCATACAGACCTGTTACAATTTCAATGAAAGCAGAAACTCCTTCAATATTTCCTCTTAGTCTTCGCAGTGTGAAATTATAAATGCTCCCAGCAGTAAGGTCTGTAACACTGAAGTCAGTCAGTGCTTTTGGAATTCTGAACTTGTTTATAAAGGTGTTGTTTGATAAAGATGCTTTATAAGAAGTGAAGTTAGTCTTGGTTGGATTCCACATTAAAGTTGCAGAGGAAGTATTTACCATTTTTAATGCCAGACCACATATCCCAGCTGGTTCTACAGTAAAAATTATTCAGATTAATAAAGAAAAAATCAATGCATAGCCATTAAAATGAAAAAAAGTTTTTATTTAAAATAAAATTTATTTTAAGTTTATTTAATTTTTATTTAAATTTATTTAAATGATTTGAGGGTTCACTGCATCATCAAATATTGATACAAATCTCAGAAATATGTTTGTATGGCTGTATAGTAAACAGCGTCATTATGCCGCACAGGGTAAAACCTGGGACTGTACCTCCTGTGTGCGTTATATAATTTATGGAAGAAAATTCCAGACTTATCAGATCTTCTGAAAGAACAGAAACATTGCTCACTGGTGAAACTGAATGAGAATGGAACACTTTGTAAACAGAAGTAGAAATTTTATTCAATTAAAAGTTTTCTAAACTACATCATAGGCCATATAATTTTAGAAAACTGTTCATCTGTTCACTTAGGGATACAGTAATTGTGATTATCCATTTCTTCCTTTTCAAATATTCCTTTTGGTTTATGAAGATTTCTAAAATCACAGATAACTATTTACAAAAAGCACCTCCATTAAATCTGTGCAGCAGAGCTGCAGTTAGAAAAGAAAAATGTTTCCATTCCTCCTAAGAAGTGAATCTTCCAGATTACTGATTTATCTGGCTTGAACCTTTCTGAAAATACTAATTAGCATAATCCCATTAAGGGCTGGATTATTCAGCATGAAAAAAAAAAATGCTAAAGATTTGCCATTAAAATGATAGAGTAATCTCTCCATAATCTAGCCATATACTGGACTCATCCACAATACTCTTGAAAATATTTGCTTGAGGATAAGAAGCACCTTCAGGACCATGACGAGGATTATTCTGCTGCCCTTTTCATTAACAAGAATCTGCAGGACTATATCTGTTTTTTTGCAGAGATTCCTTCATTTTTGAATAACTGAGTGCAAAGCCTCCTTGCCTATTAACTGGGTTAAGGATTTACAGTCCAAACAAACTACAGAAAATCCATCAAAGGGAAGAGGTCTATGACATACAAGTGTATAAATCTGGGAGTTTTATTTTCTGATTACTCTTAGCTGCTCTTTATCTGCTTTGGCAGTCCAGAATCCAATATGAATCTATTCCTTCAAATCTCTGCCACAAATGAACTCTCCTCTTTTATGCTGTATCACAGGAATATTGGAAAACCCACAATGAGTGCAAAATACAGGTTAATTCTTCTGCACTTTGTTAAACTATGCGAAGCACAATTCCTCTTACTCTTTTAAGAATTCTGTGGCCTTGTACAGCAGCAATCTTCCAATCTTAGACAATGGGCTTGCAAGAATTTAAGAGATGCAGAAACAATTGTAAACAAAATGCAAAGCAATTCTTAAAGCATAGGATGCTATTCTGACAAGATCTTACTCTGCTAGATTTAGAAGAATTTTGTGAGTCCACCTCTTTTTCAAATGGATATCTACAACTGTGTCTAGACCCCTCAACTTCAACCCAGTGAGCTACATAAAAGACATCTGTTTAAAAAAACTATCACAAGAGGAAGGGGAACTTGCTCCCCAAAGTTAAAGTTTCATTTTGAACTGTATTACCCTTTTGAGTCACTTACACACAATGATTGAAATGTCTCTGAACATTTACTGTTTTCAGAAAGAAAAAAAAAGACAAGTTATAAGGTAGTTCCTTACTTGTGATGACTTTTTTCTCCACAGCCACAGAAGAATCCAAACCTTTAACTGTCCTTAACTGAAAAAAGTATTCTGTCCCAGGGGCCAGATTTTTCACTACAGCTCTGCTGTCATAAACAGTTCTGGTGAGCAGCTTTTCATTATTCATCAGACAATATGAAAGCTATGGAAGAAATATAATTCCTTATATCAGACTATTTCACTTCATAAAAGTAATGTTCAGAGATTCAAACTACCTATTTATATAAAAATATTTACAATATTTTCCACATTTTAAATACAAAAAAAAAATCAAGAATATGACCTAAGCTTTATATTATGTTCCACAAAGTTGATCCACTACTTACTCAAAGAATCCTTAATAGCCCAATGGTGAAAGCAGTGACTTTAATCTTTAAAAGTAGATGGAGGAAGCAAAGTTAAGCCAGGTGACATGTTTTTGCTCTTGGAGGAAGGATAATAAAGTGTACTCTGACTGCTCAGTCACACAGCAGTACTGAGGAGCTGTACAATTAACTACGAGATAGAATGAATGAGAACAGCCAAGGGGTAGAAGAGCTCGGCTAAGGATTAATCAACAGGATGAGAGGAAAAAAAAAAAAATTCTAAAATGGAGACACTTGCAAAATCTCTGTATCTTTCTGGCAAAAAATCCCCAAACAGAATCAAACAAAACCAGCCAACCAACAACATCCATGCACTGTTGTTCAGAGCTGAGATCCTGAAGAGTCCCAATGAATCAGCCACTCAACTCTGCTCACTGGTATACCTTGAAAACTCACTTTAGTTTAGAGCCACTGCAGAGAATAAAAGTGCTGGAGATATCAAGTAAATGAAATTTGGGCACTTAACTCCTAGAGGCTGTGGGCATTCCTTCTGACCCCAGACAACCCTAAGGTGTGGAAGAAAATAATCCTGTGACAGTCCTTTCTGTTGATGTAGAAAACTGTTAGTGCAGACTGTTCCATACCTGCACTAGGGAAAGGCAAGATGAACACTGTGTCTGCGCTGCAGAGGAGGGCTCTAGACAAATGCCTCCAGCACATACACACGGGTTTCTCAGGCACAGTAGTTAGTACTAAGAGATCAAGAAGGTCTGCAACTGCCTACATCATGTGTCCTGTCCTGCCATCCATTATTTCCTCCAACAGAAGTGGGATATTCTACACTCAGCAGTGACCTGAAATCACTTTGGTTCAGCAACTATTCATTTGGGGAGGAATGATCCAATTCCCCTCTGTATATTTTACCAGCACAGTACTTGTTAATACACACTAAATCTTGGAGACTGTCATCACAGTATTAGAATTACAGCACTGCAAAACGCTAGAAGCAAAGCTATAGATTAAAGATTTACATCTAGTATAAACAAGTTAGGAAAGTACCTTTTGTGCACTCTTCGCTCTACGAACTACAATATATTGCATAGAGAGTTGGTGAGCTGGGATAATTAATTTTAAATGATTAGTAAAATGATCCTTTTTATGCAGGTGTACCTTACTAAGCAACCAGTCTACTGAAGCCTTTCTCATTAAAGATTTAAAGATAAGCTCATTTATTCAGACAAAGCACTGTCTAATGTGGCTGCTTGCTCCATAAGATTCTGAACAACAATACTGTGCCATAAAGCTCAATATTACAAATGACAATTACTTTCCACAGGATGGTAAAAATAACCTGATCACATACAAAAGTATATCTGAACTCATTCAAAACGTGAACGAGAGAACTGAATTTATTTTTAAAATTTGTAAAAATACTCCAGGCTACATCAGCAAATTGTGCTGTGGTAGGTTAACTGGCTACTCTTACTCATTTGGATCAATGCAGCTTTACACTAATGAAGAGAGGAGAAACGTCAAGAAACTATACTAAGAATACTCGGATTTCAAGTTTTAGGTAAGGATACAATTGAAGTCATGGGGGACGGGGAGGAAAAGAACCAGACACTGTAATAGTGGGCTACAAACTGTGTAAGACTATTAAAGCAAAGTACTTTGTCTCATGGTAGTGCTGCATACTAAATAATACCCTAGTCAAGTAAGTTAACCACACAAGACTATACCTTAAAATCTTCATTGATTTAAATGACACATTTAAAGAACAGTTCACTATCACAAAGTTTTTTGACCACATGACTGTGTTCATACAGTGCCTTCGAAATACAAAGTATAATACAAGACAGGCTACAAAAGACAGAATACAAAAGAGAGTTTGGTTGAATGTCCTAGTGAAACATGATCCACAGGTGAAGTATTTATAAGTCATAGTGGATTGTTCCTGACTAAAGAGCTGAAAGAACAGAAATAACTCCAGATTTTGTGCTAAGCATTGCAAAGGATATGGTTCAAACTACAAACGCTGAAGAGCCACTCTCTAATACCAACCATGAAATATTAGTACTCAGCTTCTTTGTAAGAATAAAATAAAAAGTCCATAATATTGACATTTAATTAGAAAAACAGAAATACTTTAAAATGGTCAAGAAAATTAAAAGGAAATTATGAGGAGCAATCAAAAGTATCACGGTATGAAGGACACAGAAATGCAACTTTAATACGTAATACACCACTCAAAAAGTTTGTAGAGGGAATGTAGAAACAGCAGAACCATTAGAACAGTGAAGAGGATTACTTTAAGAAAATATATCCTTAAAAACTGGAGATCATGTCGAAAGAGGAAAAATAGAAACTATTCTGTGGTCAAGGATGTTCCCACACCAGAATTATTGTTAATGATCTATGAATTTTGAGTCAAACTGAGTTGTCTCAAATTGAAATGTTCACAAAAAAGGTTTTTTAAGCAGTCTTACAGTAGTCAGAAATGTAGACAGCATGTTATTGCCTAGGAAAGGAATAGGAAGCAAAACAGAAAATACTATTAACCTTTTGATAACTCCATTATGCATCCAACCCCAAGAAGGATATCGAAGGCTTAGAACAATTAAAGAAAAAATAGTAACAGGTGTAAAACAGCTTCCACATAAGAATGTGGCACAAAAGACAACTGAGAAATTAAAGCCTATAAAATCATGAAAAGTTTGGGTAAGGCGAATAGAGAAGTATTAGCTATTTCTAATACCACAATAACCTAAAGAATATCAAGTTTAAAATAAAAAAAAAGTGTACTCTTTCAAACAGGGCATAACGAAATTGTGAAGTATAAAGGATTTAACAGACACTGTTTTTCTTATGCATGTCCAGTTTCAAACTATCACTCAGGAAATTCCTAAACTACTCAGTGCCCAAGGCTGGGAGGGTATGGGAGATATCAAATGTTTCCAGTTTTGTCTTGTAAATTGCTACTTTAAAAAAAAAAAATTTTTTTCCTGGAACTTTCTAAACAAAACATTTAGATCCTTCTGTATGGAATGATTTTTTTAATTTTATTTTACAGTTCAATTAAATTAATTTGTATTACAAATTTGGATAGCTAAGAAAAAAATACTACATTGTAGTTGTACTCAAACCCTTGATCTTCAGTTTTCTTTTTTATTGCACACTAGCTGAAAATTCAGTTTTTGAAAGCTTTTAAAAGCATAATTTTATAATATTTTTTTAAATTGTTATGTAATATGAAGTATGTATTTAGCTGATCTTTTCCCAAAGCATTATTGCCCTTCCATACTTATGTGGGTTATAAAGACAAATATTTACTGTTGCGTTTGCAGTACATACAGGATGATAATTTTATTGAGAAATGATAAAAACAAACAAAAAAAAGATGTAAAGGATTGCATTGGTTTATTCCCCTTCTTATCTCACCTGAAACATATCATATCCTCCTCTTGGTAGCTTCCAAGAAAAATAGACTGTATTTTCTTCTTGGCCAAACACCTGTAAATCTGATGGTGGATCAGGATCTGAGGTAAAAATAGGAGTGGATGCAAAATTTAATATCAAAATAATCTATATTAATTTGAAGGAAATTAACATCTACAGCAGGCACTGCTGCAATTCATTATTTTATATTTCAGTATAGAAACAGATTTCATTTTGCACTTAAGAAAAATATAAAATAAATTAAAATCACCTCTACATATTAGCAATAGAATCAGAAATAAAATCAATGTTTGGAAATTTTTATAGAAAAGTTGTATCAGCTCAATATTACTGCTGATTCAGTTACTGGCAAGTTAACTACCAGGAAACTTGTTTGTGTTTTAAAAGCTTTTATTTACTTAGTAACTTTCAAGAATATTTAGATTGAAAAGAAAGACACATATACATTAATCCAGCCATCGATTTAATAAGAAACAGCTTTTCTTGGACAATACCTTAAAATGTAATAACTCTAATTATTTGAAATCATGAAAAGTTATTAATAAACCGTGAACCTACAGGTGCTAATCTTGAGGATGGTGGGGCGACTTCTTTTTAATCCATTGGTTGTCACAATACTGATTAAGAAATCAGTGCCTGGCAGAAGACTCTCAAATTTGTACATTCTACAAAGATTAAAAAAAGAGGTTGTATTTGTGTTCCTTAGGATTTTAAAAATGCATATATCTTCGGATGTTAATTATTTATATTACTGTGGACATTATTTACTCATGATGTGTGTATACATGTGTATATGCTGTCAGTCACAAACTATTTCAATATGATAAAATCTTAAATAGGATACATCACACTATGGTTCATAGCAAGTTTAAGTACTAGGAAGTCTTAAAAGATTAAATTAAACATCCAGAACGACACACAGGTTCTACTAGTGCTCACTTCAGTGCAGTGTTTTGTTTACTCTTCTTTGCACAAACACATTAGATGAGATTTGTAATTTGTTAAAAAATGCAATTCTGAAAATAATCTTTTTTCACATAGGCATAGTAATGTATATCAACTAAAACATCAAACACACATCACATATAAGTAGCACTGCAGGCTACTTATTTTAAATATACAGTGAAACATCTGGTTTGAGTTCATGTCAATTTTTTAAATTTAATCCTCATACCTTATATGGGAACGTAATGCTTTGTCCTTGTTGAAGACCTTGCTGTTTATTGAAATAACATATCCATCAAACATATTTTGGGCTGGTGGCCAGGTAACAGTTATTGATTCCGAGTCTCTGCTATAGTTCAGATATTTAACTGCACTTGGTACTGTGTGACAAAAAAAAAAAAAAAAGCATTACTTTAAAAATACATTTTAAATACATTACTTTATGATAGGACTCATGTCATCAGAATGTGATGAAAACTCCACAAAAATTATGTCATGTCCTTGCTTATCCCAAGGACACACAGACTAATACCACTGCAGTAATGTGTACAGAGGCTTCTGTTACCCACAAGATCCAGAGCCAAACTGTTTGCTGCTCTGTAATGCTACTTAGCACAGTTCTGACATCACTGATGTGGAGTTCCTCAAAAATGGACAATTCCTCAAGAAAAGAAATGTCAGTGTAAGAGGTAATGTACTGGGCTGAGATCAGAGTCCCCACTAGCACAGTACCTTGTATTCAACAGTGGCCAAAAGCATATGTCTACAGAAAAGCAAGACCGGCACAGAGTCATAATCCCCTTCAGGAAACTCCCAGACTGTAATTTGCAGCCCAAGGATTTCCTGAGCCAAAGGTGATTTCTGTTAATTTAGTAAGCCTCAGCAGATTTCTCTTATATGAATGTCTTCAGTCTCTGCTTGAACCTGCGACCACAAAATATCATGTGGCCATCTGTTCTGCAATTTACCTACAAATTTAATAAACAACTCTTTCCTTTTGCTTGTTTTCTTCTGACTGTCTTCCAGTTTCACGTCCTTAGTTCTTGTAAAGGAAATGCTAGTGAATTATCATTTCTTACTCACACCATAATTACCTCTCCATGACTTATCCTCTCACAAGTGATTTTACATTACATCATTGTTCCTGTATCAGTTTTAGCTCAGCAGTTCCTTAAATGCAAAACATTACATATCCTTGATCACACTTCCTGCCCTCCTATGAACCTTTTCAATCACGTCTACTATTCTTTACTTTTCCACATTAAGGACCTGTTAGAGTAAAATATAATTTGGCAGATCCAGCAGCCTGAGAAGTTATGTCTTCAGGTCCAACCAGCAGCAAGGCTGAAGCTGTATTCCCAGCAGGCACATGCACACAGAGCACACATATACATCACATATATACACATGTACCTGGCCAGCCACACACACAAAGCTGGCCAGGACTTTGCAGGTCCCAACTGGTGACCCTCCCTGTGCTCTCGCCCTTAGAGACACACAGATGCTCTCCCACCCAGAGCTGGCCCACTCACTCCCTTGCTCCCAGGCCACCTGCCCTACCCACCAGCTCATCTGGCTGGACCTTGCTCGTGGTCACACGCTCACTTGCTCTGGATGCTGCACCACAGACACACAGGCCCCAACTCACGGTCTGACCAGTTGGTGCACTCACACTCCTGTTCACACATACGCACAAGGAACAGGAAAGAGTTAGAAATGGATTGAATAGGACAGGATGGATTGTGCTGATCAGGTGCAGGGCACAGACAGACATCATTTACATGTGATGAGTCATTTTTATCCCCTTAGTCCTCTATTTTCCCCACACTTGTTCCTTCTCAAATCACCTAATATCTTTTCCTGACTTTGGTTCATCTCTTAAGCATCCTGTAATAAGTCCTGTGCAATCCCAAACTGCTTTTCCCTGGGATCCCATAATATGTGCTATATGCCCAGGCAGCAACCCCCCTTAGTCTGAAAGGTGATCCAGGGAGCTCCTCTCCATGACCTGTCTTGATGGGCTCCACGCCTGGATACAGAAGCTGAGGCTTTCCTGAGAGCCTTGGGAAGGATCTGGACAGGGAATTCATTCCTCAGGAGTCTGTAATTTGGGTTCCTGACTGCCCATGTGTTCCTCTGGGCTTGTGGAGACAGACCTTTGATGGGCTGATGGCTGCTGTGATGGGCCTGAGAGCAGCCTGGCAGGGTATTATTTGGGCTCCTCTTCTTGCCACCGCCTCTCTGGGCTTCTCTGTGCATGTGCAGGTGAACTGTCATCACACAACCTGACAGGACCAGAACGGCATGCTGTATTCAAGAGGTAAGAGCACCTGCATTTCTATAGACAATCCAGTGATGTTTTCTGTTTTGTCCTATAATCTCTCTCAACATCCCAGCCACATTTTATTATGCTGCTGAGCTATGGGCTAATTTTTTCAAGGAACTATCCATCAGATACTCAAGATACCCCTCCAGAGAGGTAACAGTCAGCTCAGAGCTGACTACATATGTATGAGGTTTGGGTTATTGCATCTGACATTTTAACATCCAACCACTGAAGCTCATAAGGCCTTTCCACAGCTACCCTTTTCTTATTCTTATCCTTACTATCCCAAGTATCTTTACAACAGCAAACTCTGTCACGCCTATGTTTGGTTTACTTTTCTAGATTATTTATTAATGCATTGGACAGGACAGGTATTAGACATCATCCAACAACTTCCCTTCATTGTGAAAACTACTTTCATCTTCAATTTCTTGTTGTCAGGTCAGTTTAAAAGACTGGCTCCTTTTTTAAGAGCCATAGAGAGGGAATCTGACAGGTTTCTGAAATCCACACAGCATATATCAATTACATCTTTCTTAGCATGTGTTTGATGACTACTTGAAAGAATTCAAAGTTGGTTTTGAGGCATATTTTTTCTATATTGGCAAGATCCTTTCTTGTTCTACCTCTGAACTATATGATACTATGTAGTTTATTATTAACTATAACTTTTCAAACAAAAAGCCACACAACAGTGGATGTACCCCTAAAGTGAAAACAGCATCAGAACTACTGCTGAGTTACTCTCTAGCCAAGAAGAGTGACACTGCTAGTCTTGTCCAGGTTTCATCTAGAGCTAATGACCAAAACTGATTCCCTTCCGCACCAGGAATCCCCACACCCAGGATGAAAGTATTGTTTTCCACTGGAGCAGGATATCTCAGTATCTATGGCACTGTATGTTACTGGAGAGAGCAAGCAGCTCACTCTGAAGTCTCTTTTAACGTAGTTTCACTGGAGCAAGAAAATCACGCTTATTGAAAAAAAGAAACCAGAGTGAACTGATACGACTCTTAAATTATTATCTCAAGACAGTATGTGAAGGTTACTGGCCCGAGTACTTACTTTCTGGTGATATCTGAATAGACCTAGTCACAGTGACATCAAAAAGAAGCAACATAATTATGTTATAAGCGAAAGCCTGATATGGACAGAGAGGAGAAACATCATTCCAAAAATGAGAGAACTCGTCAGAATGAACATACTTGCTTGAGTGAGAGAAAGGAGCAGAAAAATCTGACTTCAAGGGATCTTGATTTAGAAAGGAAAAAAGTAACAATGAAAGAATGTTTTTTAAATGTATAATGGAAAGAAGCTACTAGCAGCTAGGAGAGGAACTAGAACAGAACAGAACGACACTGCTGAGAGTAAAATGTCCTCATTCAAGGTAAAACTACACATAGAAAACACCAAATTTAGTCCTGGTGTAAGGGGAGGCCAATGAGGTAAACTAATTTAGTTCTGAAGACCTAAGCGTGTTCAAACTCAGCACCGAAGTGAGAAATCAAACATTAAAGAGAAGTCTAAGAAGAAAGATTTTGTTTTCTGTAATGTTGGTAGCCAGATAGTGTGCAAGTATCAGTTACTGGAGTTTACACCTGCTTGAGTCATTATAAATTAACATTGGTAGTTCATTGTATACTTTAACTATATCCAAATTCACACTTTTAAAGGACACAAGCAGTCAAAGAATAATGAAAATAACACTGAAAGAGAACAAAGAGAAAATGAAGATGATTTAATTCCTTTTCCCTATTTGAGACAAAAATAAAATTCAAGAAACAGTAGAAGAAAGCAAGACATATAGATGGAGCAAAAGCAATGCTGAATTTGACAACACTGTGGTCTCACCTGTCTCTATTTCTTTTGTTACAAAAACGCTGTCTCTGAAACCTTCCTTTTCTGTTCGAATTCTGAAGTTGTACAGCTTACCAGGAGTAAGGTTGGAAAATGTTGCTATTTCTTGCTTGACCTTTTGGACCTAGAAAACCAAATACAGCTTTCACAGAACTTGCAAAATTTACTTATATTATGTATCTCCACCTATTCTAACAGGAGACATAGCTTTTCATTTAACCTCTCATTACTTAATAGAAGACTGTAAAAAACAACTGCATTGCCTATATACAAGCGTTCTTTTAAAAAACATACCCTGAAAGCACTTGCACAATTTATACATGTGACTTCATATTGATAAAAATCTCCGTCAGCATGGTCCCAAGCAATCTGTATTGAAGTGTCTGTTATGGTACCTTCTCGTACATTGAGTGGAGCTGCCAGACCTACAGAAGAACATAAAACACATTACTGTTCAATCCAAGACTTTGTTCGATCCAACTCTTTATGTGGAGACGCAAAATGAAGACAATCAGTAACAGATTCAAACAAAATGGGCAAAATCTCATCTCATGCATGCAAACACACGGATGTTCCAAAATAGGAAAATGGAGAAAGAACAGAGAGATAATGTTGCCACTCTTCAAAGGAAATTCCTTGCTTGTTTGTCTTAAAATCACACGGGGCTGAACACGCATTTCTCCCTGACGATAGAGCTGGCATTCCTAGGAAGAAAAATCTTCCAGAATGAAGTTAATCCCTTCAATATCACCACCATTGTGCTCAGAATGTACCTAAATTTTGTCAAACAGCTCAGCAAAACTGGGTAGACCAGGCAAGACAAATACACTTTACCCCTAATTACTATAGCCCTGTATGAAACAATTCCTATCACATTACAGAGGACCTTCATTCTTCTCTCCATCTCTTTTATCCCCACGGCTGCTGTTTCTGGCTGGAATGTACCAAAACTTATACTTTTTCTGAGAAAAACTGTATACATGTGAGGAGTCAGTTGGGTTTTTTTTTTCCCATGTTTTTGGGGCCCATGTTTCTAAGGCTTGATGTACCAACTCTGCTAGACAATAGTAATGATAATAAGACTGACGTGTGTAGTATAGTCTAAAAGTCCCTAAATTTAGGAAATGCTCTCATAAGATCAATCAAACACAAAGTTTTTATTTAACCTATATTTTAAGAAAAATCAACTTTCAAGGTTTTCACTATTTGGAGAATAATTTTGCTGTCTTGCCCTCATTCTCTTCTGCTTTCTTCCTAGCTTCTTTTTATCCTCTCTTAATTTTGCCTTTTAAAACATTTCTACTCTGAAAGAAACAAAGTAGAAAAGAATTTCAAAGGGAAGTGATAAAACAGGAAAAGAAAAACTTCTAGAAGTATAATTATCGTAAAAAAGAGGGCAGTAATAATATAGAATCTCAGCAGGTATTTTTAAACAGTTTTTAAGTTCTTACTAAAATTCCTTTTTTAAAGGCCTTGCTAGAAGGAGTCTCCCTCCCACAACACTTGTTTTAATGTCTTTGTTATTGAATTTATTATCTTGAAAAATGGGAAACTCAATGCTTCTATTATTTGCTTAAAGATACACTGGGAGGAAAAAACTTAGTAATTTCAAGACACAGAAATAATTCCATTGATACTCATCCTTGTGACTAAAATAAATGGTAAAAATATGTTTTGTTTCCCACAAGGACAAAAATAAAGCCTAAATTCCTGAAATATTTGCTAGACGTTTTTATAGACTTGATATAAAAAAACCCCACAGTTTAGAAAGTTTAGAAATGATAAGGGATAGCTATAGTCTTGTTTAAAAACCAGTTAGTGTTAGTATAATTATTAATTGCTTACACAGATATATCAAGGCGATTTTTAAACAGCCTGTCTTTTCTACCGTACTGAAATAAAAATGAAGTTCAAAGAGTTTACAAATCAAAACTTAATATGGTGCAATTTTATAGGAATAAACTTAAAATACTCACATGTTTTTACACCAGATACATGGTAAAAGGAGCTCAACATTTTTCCACTTTTTGTGGAGACGCAGAAATCATATTCTGTTCCTGCAGTAAGGTTTTCAACTGTTATTTTACCATCACTTTTTAAAATGAATGTGGCATTAGGTCCTCCTTTACTTGCAACATATATGCCATCAAATACTCCCATATCAGGCATGCGAACAAATAATACCACAGCATTGCTATAAAACACATAAGGAACTACAATTTGAACAGGCTTGGGCTCTAAAAGAAGAAAAGAAAAATTGCCATATGTTAAATCAGCTGAAAATAAATTTAGTGAAAACCACAGAACACATCTGAAGCAACTGCCCTGAGAAATATGCTTGCCCAGTGCAAACAAATAGCTACCATAATAAAACACATCATTGCTCAGAAGCAATAAACAACCCAAATCTTTTTAGATGTTTAGTACTGGAACCCTAAAAGCATTTGCCAAATGATTTAGGAATCAAAGCAAGTCAGCCTTCCAAAGGTATCAATGAATTACCTTTTCAACTACAACCGCACCAAGAAGGTAAGTCAGGATAGCTGAAAAAAAACATACAGAAAGGTGCACGTGGACAGGGAGATGAGCGAGAAGAATAAGATACATTTGATGGATGCAATATTGATGTGTTACATTTTCTTCCCTTACAGCTGGTTCTGACAGCTGTGAAAAATCCCATCTAGAATTTTCTGTCATCTGCATCTTGAATGCGGTATTAAATCTAATACAAAAAATTCTGAAAAAGACTAAGCCTGTTACCCTCTAAAATACTGTAATCATTTAGAAAAACTGACAGCAGAGCATTTTATATATGTATAACCTGACAGCTGTAGCCTTTATATACCACATGTGTAAGTGAATCCTGCCCATTCCTTTCACATATGCAAAAAATGTATATTGTGCCAATAGCATTTCAACATCCTGGTAAACTATGACTAATGGGAAAGACCCTTCCATAAACAACGTAAGCTTTTACCTTTCAGCTACTACTACTTCTAAATCTTAAAATCTTCTCCCAGCACCTTCTCATCAATAGAAGAGTAATTTATATCTCCTGGTTCACAGAACACCTAACACATCTCCAAGAAATAAACAGTCTGTTTCAACCATTCCAATATTCTGTTATTTCTCTTCAAATCAATGATTCACTCGATTTCTTCTGTCAGTGGGAACAGGAATCCCTGCTTGGTCCTCATCACAGTTAAATAACATTCAGTACTACCAATGTGTTTCCCAAGGCTGTGCCTCTTTGAAAGTTAACAGCATCTTCTTTGCTGTTAACAATTAGGATTGGATGGATACATTTCACATTCCAGTTTTGATCCTTGACTATTAAGAAAACTGACTTGATATACCAACTCTGCTAGACAATAGTAATGATAATAAGACTGACAATGTGTGTAGTACAGTCTGTAGTTTCCAATGTCAAAAGATATCTTACTTAGAGTGCATTGAATGGTCTTCAGTTCACTCATATTTCCATTATTCACACTTGCCACTGCTATTTCATAAGTCATTCCAGGCATTAGGAGATCAATCTTAAATTTTTCTGTGTTGTTTACTAAAAACTTCATAGTGTCACCTACGTCTGCATTAGGTTTCACTTGAATGTAGGATTCCTGACTCTCTCGTGGCAGCTTCCAATGAAGGATTATACTCTCTTCTTGTACATCCTCTGGGTGAATATAAACAGCTGTAGGTGGGCTGACAGCTTCATCAAAGAAAAAGATGTCAGTATAAAACCATAGATCAAACTTACTATCAATTTATAATCACTTCCCAATTATGCCTTTTGTTTTATTTTTTCTTCTAAAAATTTCATTATTTTAAAGCTACTAATTAATTTAATTATTTCTTAAAATAGTTTGTAGGCAATGACCTGTTGCAGGCAGATTCTGCTTTCTGTTTTCTCATAACAAATGGAGACTTATTTTACAAGCATATTCTGTTCTGTTGGTCGTATACAGAGTAACAAAGATGACACAATCTCAGTTACAGTAACTACGATTAGAAAAATAAATTAATCTGTCTTCACCTACATAATTTGAGACATCATGGTAATGTTTCTACTTTGCTAAAATTAAATATACAAAACATAAATATTTATCAAATAGGACATCACTTCTTTAGCACTTACTAGCGTGCTCTAAGTAAGTAAGTGAATAAATAAATGAGGGGATAGGTACATTCACTCTTTTGGAATGTTCTGAAGGTTAGAATCAGTAAACACATAATATCAAAAAGAATTCCCAACTTTCCCCCAATACGTCCCAACAAACCACAAACTGTACAAGGTCTTAAAAATACTTTTGTGCCTTGTATTTTCAATTCAAACTCTGTCTACTGGAATAAAGCCTCCAGAAAATGGATACATCACCTGTTGTGATTAATATAGGCTTCTCATGGCAGCTTAGGGTTCCTTTTTCTGCTACAGTCTGTAAATATATCTGATACTGATGATAAGGTTTTACATTTCCGATTACTATTGAAGCCTTGCTTTTTTCAACTGGTAACTGTTCCCAATCGTTGGTTTCAGTATCCAAAATGTTGACGAGGTAGTAATGAAAAGAAGCACTGGATGAACGCTGTGGAGGCTTCCACTTTAAATGTATTTCTGCTGATGACACATACGTAGCCTCTAACTTCTGGGAGTGCAATGGTCCTATTGAATAAGATTAGGAATAGAAATAGGATAATAGCTTCTATCATCTTTTACCAATAACTATTTTTTTTTTTCAAATACAGCCTGAAAAGCTAGCAGTACACACTTAAGCGCTAAATAGTAGCAATGGGGCAATTAGAGCAAATTAAACAAAGTAACTTTGATCATGTATCTAATACTGATATGCAGGGGAATATTCTATTTAATTCAGCTTTTCTGAATCACTCGGCTCTTTATGTAGAACTCAGTCTCCTCACTTAAGTCTTCTTTCTCGTACTTCAGTCAGATCAGAAACATCATCTAAGACAGATGGTATAAATCACCCATGTGGGTTAACATCTGGTCCTAATGAATTAAATGGCAAAATCCACTGAAATTCAGAAAGCGTAAGTGTTCAATGCACACTATTTTTATCGATCATTTAAAAACAGTACTTCATTATGTCTTCTACAACTTTTCCAACAATTCAGTCACCAGTCTCATAATTAGTAAATCATCCTATTTTTCCTTGCCTGGAGAATCATGTTTCGGTAGATCGCAATGTTGCACCTGAAAAGCTGATTTCTGAGGTAAAACACGTATTTGTTTCTCATAGGAGAAAGCAGGAATACCTTTCCTCCATTACAGAGGTAAATTGCATTACAAGGTCTTACATACAGAAAACAAACCATCAGATTAGGGAGCGGAGAAGCTGGTAGGCACAAGAGATGGGAGGATTTTCAAGTGCACTAAAGCAGCCCAGGGGAAAAAGTGAACTGTACAAAATGAACTTGATGAAGAAAAGTAACAGTTCTTTCACCTAAAGAAAAATCTGTATTTTTTTCTGACTTTAAGAAAACGGACTTCTGTCTCATACTTGGACTGCCTTGCCAGAATTAGTAAAAATGTTAGTATGCTTTCTTTAACTTCTGCAAATCTGAATGTTTTCCCAGTACCACAGAAACAGGAACTTGAATAAAATCTGCACATAAAATTGTTTTCATGAGGTAATTTTTCCTTGAGGACCTGTCCATTTGATCACCTTTAGATGCAAAGGTATTTTTCATCTCCCAACTGGCAAGTTTCATTTGGCTTCATTCAGCTAGATTTTACTAGAACACAAGTTAATTGGTTCATGATTTTGTCTTATGACATATTGCATCATGCAGTGGGTCAAAACACAACGTATTTTTAAACTATGAAGCTTATCATCATCTTTACTGAAGAAACATAGGGATATCTCTGTTAATTCCAACAAAATCTTTTAGTTCAGATTGGAATGTATGCTTCTGTATTTCATCAGCATGGTCAAAAAATATCTTACTGCTACTCCAACATCCAGCTTTCCTTTTGGTCATCAGTAGGCATTCTGTGAGTAAAATTACAGTAAGAATAAGCTTTTAAAATATACTTCACATAAACAGAATTTGTAGATGGCTTTCTGCTTGTGGCCACTTCCTAAGTTTTTCCTCATCAATCCTAATAAAGCACTTTAGCACAAAAGCAAAACGAAGATGTTGGAATCCACCATAATAACTGGTCAATCCTGGATTCAGAATTCATGTTCAGTTATTTATATTTTCAGAAAACATATCAACAAAAGGAACAGCATAATTAATGAAAATATTAAAAGTGTACGATTATCTGGTTATTACTGCTATTCATTTTTTTAACTTACTTGTTTCTACCTTCAGAATTGGACTCAAAACAGTCTGTGCCCCTTCTGGGTTCCTTGCTGCTAATAAAAAACTATAGCAAAGGCCAGGAGACAACTGCTCAATTTTTGTTTGAGTTGCATTCACATGCAAGCTCAGAATGTATGGTTTCCACTGATCAACATAGTACTTAATTATAAGTGCAAAGCCTGACTTAAGCCATATGTCCGTACCACTCCACATAAATACAGCTTCGGTTGTCTTGACATCACGCACACTAAATGTGAAGTTTTCTGACACCAGAGGTACTGAAAAAGAACACCAAAAATGAAAAAATCATTGAAAATAATTAAAGACTTTTTCTTTTTATATGTGTAAACATAACTGGGGGAAGGCTTTTAAAAATAAATGCAAGAGATGGGAAGAAGTATAGTTACATTCGTATTCACAAATATATGGTAGCTGTATATAGCAGAAAAATCCTGTGAAGAAATAGTCTGGACCAGTAGGATCTCTCTGAAGGGCATAGCAGTCAGTTTCATTTTCTGGTATCATTGACAAAGTTGAGATATCAGTCTTTAGAAGATAAGGAGATCCATCTGTCCACAAGAGCTGACCTTCTTCCTATATTGAAAAAAAATGAAATAAAAACTCCATGTATTTTTATGTTATATTGATGAGTTATTAAGGCTTTTGTCACTGCAAGCATATCTCCTAAATATCCAAAATTTACATACTTCATTTATACAAATTAATTATACAGGAATGTTCTGAATGAGTAAATATTTCTGTGTAAAATTCTATCCTTTCTATTACAAAAGATTAGTAAGTAGTAACATAATACAAAAAAAAAGCCACATAAGGTTAATGTAGAGTGTTTGATCATTACAATCTTTTAAAAAGCACTATTAATAACATAATCTAAAAATCATGGATGAATACTTTTCTAAAAATGTTATTCACTTTAAAGAAATGCATTCAGTCAAAAATATTCATAAATTTGTTCTGAAAACAAAAATAATTTAGCTGTAAAAATTTCAAGGCTCAATTCACAATCAGATGTGGAAATGCTACCTTTTCCTCTTTCTCTTATTTGCCAGCAGCTCAGCAGTTAGGGACCTCACACACACCTGACTCAAGTTTCTAAACTTTGGTGCACTTTCAGTTTCTCCAGCACAGCCCTACAGGTGCTAGACTGAGATAACATCATACACTGAAGGAAAGATACTTGCAGAACATGCTCACAGCCTTGCAATGCAGACCCTTCTAGTGGGAGACAGGTTCCAGCCTGCGCTGCACTAACATATACCAACATCTGCAGAGGATTAATAAAAAACCCAACACATTTATGCTTGACATCACAGCATGCTCAGGAGGTACACTAGCAAAAGAGCTTTCAGGCACAGCAAGTCCATGGTCCTACAATCTAAGTAAATGCTCTAAGTACTGTAACGGAGAAAAGTTGAGGTACCACCATAATTTTAGGACTTCCATTGCTTTTCCATTTTGTTAAAAGATATTCCAAGGGGGGAAGGGGAGAAGAAAAAAATACATTTTCCATTTCTCTGAGAAAACAACAAAAAATCATGTTTGTTGAGACTAAGCCTATTTTTTTCAATTCACCTGTTGAAATGAAAAAAATGCAATAAAATAATGCGACGTCTTTCACTTTCCCAAGAGAGCGAAGACGGTTTTCAATAGTATGGAATAATTCAACTTGACTTTCAGGAGGACTTGGGTGTCTAGTCTGCCGTTTCAAAAATACTATGTAGATCAATGCGTATTTTTTTCTTATAACAGTCTTCCTGGGCACCAGAGTCAACCACGAGCAGAGGAAGCCACAAGATACTAAATACTATGATACAAAACTCTGCAGCAGGGCTTGTAAGAGAAACCTCAGTCTTTAGTCTTTGGCTACCTTTTCCACTTCCTTACTCTGAAGAACTGCACAGAGCATGAGGGCAGATGTGAGGGTATCACCAAAGCGCTCCATTCACTCTTGCCAAGAGCACCATCTCTGTTATCTTTCACGAGAATGCTCACCCTCATCATGAAGGGTTTGAATGCAGATACAGATCAAAATAGGGTTAAAGAAACTGTGAGAATACAATGCTACAGAAATAATCCAGTGTCGCAGTGCTTGGCAGTTTTCCTAAGACTGCTGAAATCTTCTGGGTTATAGTCTCCACTTATTTCCGTAGAATATTTCAAATGCCATGGGTAGTGGGAGAAAAAAAAAAACTTGAAAACAGAAATTTAAATCTCTAATGGTTCAAATATGAAAGAGAAAGCAAAAATAATTGAATCTGTATTTTTGTCTCAGATTTCACACAAGTCGTGATTCCTAGTGTATGTCCCACGGTCTTTGAACTCCTGGGGCAAGTACAACTTGGTGTAAGTACAATTTGGAGTTCTCACAAGATGACAGCAAACGGCAACAATGACACTTAGCAGGACCGTAATGTGTTCACACAGTACTTGAACACGCTAATTAAATACAAATATTTAGGAAAGAAGTGCTTGAAAAATGATTTATTATCATCCCTAGCTATTCTTAAAACATCTAGTTCATTTAACTGACTAGACTCCCACTAACATAAAAATGCATTTAATGATTACACAGTTGACTACCAGTCAAATTCTAAACTGGCAATTAACTTTTTTCTGCGTAATCAGAGCTTAAAAAGAAAAAAATCCAACCTTTCAAACATTTAAAAATATTATGCTTTCATGGGACATCTATTTCTGGCAGCCTCTTACACACACTACCTTGCTTCTAAACTATCAAGTGGGTTATGATCAATATCGCTACGGTGTAAAAATTACAGCAATTCTAAAATCTCATGTGTAAAAAATATTACATGTAAAATGCATATATTACTGGTGCTTTACTAGGCAGCAAGGTTGGAGTGCTTCTCTAACAAAAACTTAGACAAGTTTGTGTTTCCTCAGTTTGCATGTTATCCCATTCTGACTTGTTTATGTAGCCCCAAGAAGTTATTTAGCAGAGTCTGCAAAAAAGAAATTTTCTGTGACATGCTTACCACTTACTTCTTACCCTTACAAATGAAGTTTACTTTGTTTTTACCATTTTTCACAGCATTTCTTTTAAAATCAATTTGACCAAAACAAAATTAGATTTCAGAGTGTAGAGTTTCCAAACCAAAGACAGTGGCTTCCTCCCAGCCTTCTGATACTAACCACAAAAGGAGTTTTCACTAAGCCTAATCACAGGAAGCCTGAGTCTCACATTTCTGGCAGAGTGCCTCCATCTTTCTGAGAGCATTCCCAATACTTTTACTTATCTCTGTAGCTGTTCCCAAATCACACACCACACCACAGCGAGTCCTTTAATAACAGCAGAGATGGCATTAAGAACCCTCATATCCCAAATATGAAGAATAGGAAACTTTTCACAGGAAATACCTTGCTTCAGTCCTTTCTTTCATTGGCCTATTTAGCATCCACACTGGACAGACCTTGCTAAGCTCAACACTCAACATTCCAGACCCGCATCAAAACTGAGAAAGCCAACCCTAGAATTCGATACCCATAGTAACACAGTAAACGTTTAAAATCTGGTAAAGCAGCACCACCTACAGGCAAACAATATCCCTGGGAAGTAGTCACAAAAAAAAAGATAAACTGAACAGGTTGTGTATAAACTATGTCTTTTTCTCCCAGCTATGGCCTGCTAAATATTTTCATCATTTCTAAATAGGAAGAAATAATGATTCTTCTTCTAACTACTAATAGCTATATAAACAAATAACCCGTTTACTGCGTAGCATTTTTTATTCCAAATAATAGGGCTCTGTATTTCAAAATTGTTCTGCTTCCATGTACGTAATAGCAAAGAAGATAAAGTAGACTGACCTTTAGGTCATTAAGACCCGTCCATAACATGATTATTTGACTAAACGCCTGGAGATAAGACGAAATAAAACCATGTTCTTCTTCACTCCCTATGTCAAGAAGATGCGCCCCTTGTGAAAACGTTTCACAGGTTTGTTGTGCCCTCTTCCATGGCTTGCTCTCCTGACCCATTTGATAGCAGCTGCTTTGGAATGCCACCCACCCTTGGGAACAGGTGCCTACAGGTGAACAAGGGCAGGATTTTAAAGATATTCTGTCCCATTTATGGCAGTGGTACAGTTTTAGATTTTTTTATGATTACACGGACATTTTGATGATGACAGCAATTACATTCTTGCAACCCCCCAAAAAATCAGTAATTATGAATTAACGCTCCTTCAAAAATCCTGTGTGTCTTAAAAAATCTAATTGACTGAATTTGAAGAAAAAAAAATCCATTAATTTTACCTTACTCTAGGAAAAAATTCATTCTTGAAGCTTAGTCTCTTATGGCTTATTTTTTAAATTTTAAAACTGAAGTTAACAGATCGTTTGTTTTTAATAGTTTCCTGAGTTTAAGAAAATAATTATTTCTTTGATATTGAGCCTCTATCATCCTTTCTTTTGTGTTCTTCATTATACAGATTTTAAGTTGCATTATTAGAGTAGCACATTTAAAGGAACAAAGTTACACAATCAAGCCACAACATCCTCAGAATCCTGCTTCCTTCAAAGCACTTCTAACGGAACAGTGCAGCTAGGTTAGCCACTCAGCAGCACAAACACATCACCCTGAACGCTGGCAAAAAGTGTTCCGAATCCTTAGCAAATTCAGGATTTTCCCTGCCTTTTCATTGAAACTATATAGCAAACTCAATCCATCCTCAGCATTCACTTGACACTATTTTAGACAGCAAAAAATGTATTTAGCTTAAAATATTTGCACATACAAATTTGAATTCTTGCTCCTAAAAATAATTAGAAATAACCTTTCTACACCAATCAATTTCTTTCAGCTTTCTAGAATGGAAACAATCCACTTCTATTAAAAATTGTAAAATGGAATACAGACTTCTTACAATTCACTCTTAACTCTTCTAGAAAAGTACGTAGTGTTGCCTTGCATTCACTGTGACTACAACAAACTAATATATACCTGTTTCAACTTGAACATCCAGTGATTGAGACACATTTATAAATTCCAGCTGCAATTGTTCAAATACAAACTTAAATGTATATAAGGAGGCAGGTGTCAAATTACTCCATACAAAGAATCCACTGGGGTTTTTTATATTCTGAGAAGTATCATTCAGTGAAACCGAAACCAAAAATTCTTTAATGATTGTACTCCAATTAAAAGACACTGTAGTAGCTGTCACAAATGTTTTGATGTCATTTTCTGAAATTCCACCTAGTAGACCAAGAAAAAATAAACACTGTCTTTACCACAACAGAATAATTAGCTCACAGTTTTATTGCTTTTTTTTTTTTCCTTTAAGAATTGATGAGAGCTACACACAGTAGAGAAAGAAAGGTAGTGAGAAAACAGAAAATGTCTTACTGAGCAATTAAGGAAGTCATGCTCTTTTTTATTATCATGGTATGTAAACTTATGTCTAAAGCAACCAGAAATAAAAGTTAAGTGCACAGTTTAAGGAGTGTTTAACTGTAAAAGTAAATATTTTGCTAGAATATCAGTTAAGTAATAGATGTCAAGTACAGTAATACATTAGTAGCATAACCATGAATTATTTCCTGTAGCTCGCTGAACCTACCAACTTTCAGCAGAGTCAATGGCTGCTGCAATGTTCTCTACTCACTAAGTATTTCTCCCAACAATGTTGCTTGTATTCAGTTCCTAGACCATATTCCAAAGCTAGTATGAGCTTGTAATGTGTACAAAGCTAATGCTATAAACTATCTTAAAGCAATTAACAAAATTAAGATTAGAAAACCCTTTCATTCTAGTAATCAGTGGGACTTGCAGCTATAAATGACATTTTTTATAAGTTCAGTGGCTAGACTCACAAATTCTTATACTAAAAGTCTGCCTCATTTAGTCACAATACTAAGGTCGTCAAGCAACTCATTAAACCTTTTTAAAGAGAGACTGTCATAAAGTGCAAACAAAAATATTTAATATTTAACCAATATCTTTAATTTACATAATGTAAACAATCACAACCCTTTGTTGATATGAAATTGTCAGTCTGCAAGTAACTTTCTCAATGGTCATCTTTCATAAATCTCTTCTCCTAGAATTACTGTAGTATAGCAAAGCCTGTAACATTTAAAATCCTCCTAAACTTTTACATCAATCCCATAGTGCAGAATCGTTAAACTAACCAAACAAGTTACACAAAATTATTCCTTCTACTCCTCATGGTTGAAAACATAAATTGATGCAAAATTTCTAAATACATGAGCAAGCTCAGGATTTCAGCCTCTACTTCTTTAATCTTCAGTATCAGACTAGCTATAACGATACCAAAATATTTTTGTGCTAAGCTACTTACGTGTCTTAAATGATTTTACACTTATGATTCGGCCATTTTTTAGAGATTCTACTGTAATATCATACTTCTTATTTTCCTCAAGCAGAATTGTAGTACTGACGGGTTTCTGTTCAACTTTAGAAATATTTCTTACATTCTGCAAGATAAAAGAATTTCTGGATATAGTGAAAGTAATAAAAATACAACTCATACATGATCTATGAAGTTTTCAAAAGGGTAGCTTATATTGCAGCACATCAGACTCAAGGCTGCAGTTAAACTGTGAAATATCCAATGCATTTGAAACCAAACATTTTAGAAACCAAACTATTAACAAACAACTTCACATTAAAATCCCCATATTTTCTTTAAGTTCCAGAACATCCTGTGGTCTAAATAAGAATAACGTCCTCCCAGAGAGATCTGGGGTTAGGGTCTGTGCCTCTCCTGGTGAAGTTAGACTCCTCCTTCAAACCACAGTACCTTGAAGAACTTGCATATTCCTAACTTTGAACATATGCCTATCTATCCTTATTCAACCAGGATACCCAAGGGTCTTTTAAGTCCCAGTGGTATAAACAGGACTCCGTAAGACTGCACATAAACGACATGAATTACAGAATTCAGTACAATTTTTCCAAACTTTCTGTTTATTTGCTATTTTACATTACTTTTGTTTCAAATAAACAAACTGTTGGAATGTACAGCTTCAATACATTTGGAACTAGTTATCATATAGACTGATGAAACATACTTTTTGACTGAAAGCATCTGCTCTCTGGTATGTTACAATATAATAGTCTGGATCCTCTCCTTTGGGCAACTCGGTCCACTCCATCAAAACTGCTCTAGCAGGCTTTTTCACTTGGTCACAGTCTAGACTCTCTGAACTCTGTAACAGAAACATACACGAATGTGAATTAGTAGAAAATGCAGAAAATGTAACTCTAACTAAACAATTAAATTCCATCGATTTTAACTATTTTTACCTAGAACTTGTCAGCTAGCAACAGTTATTATATGGACCAGTATCACCAGCCCTAATGTGTGACACACAGAGACTTCATAATTTTTCACAAATTCTGCAGGCGCAGGTTCTATTTTTCTTTCTCTCTCCAGAGGTGGCCAAACCACGTCAGTTGACCCAAACAACCTCTACTAGGAAAAGAGAAATCCATCATCATTTTAGAAACGAGGTCAGAGATTTCACTTGCAATGTACAGACTGCAATCACAACCAGCAGTCATTCAGGAGCCAGAGGTCTTAGTCCTATTCTTACATCACGACGTAAAGGCATCACTTTCACAACTTCCGAGTATCTCGGAATAAGAAGAAGTAACGTTCAAGAGGTAAAGAAATAATTTACTAAACATCTCCCTACCAATACAATTTAGATACGGCAAGACAAACTTTGTTCAGCGTTTGAGCTTCTTACAGAGGTCAACTCATTCTAGACACAAATCTTCCGTATTTTTGATGCTACGTTTTTAATAACTGTACCTGCCTTTGAGGGCTTAGCTGTTTAGAGAAGCAGGTTCCTTCTGTTTGAATGTCATTTGGAACCAGAAACTTCTGGCTTGCTTCTATCTAACAAAATATAAGCTGAATCACACCTCTAAAATTCAGAGAAATTGAGAGATGTGATGCCAATCTCTGTCACATGACATTTATTAAAAAATTACAGTTCTGTGTGTTTTAAGTTCCATTTTTCTTTATGAATTGGGATGACAAATAAATGCTATCATTTAGCAATGAACTCAAAATGTAGTTCAAAACACAAAATAAAACAAAAATCAAGGCATGAATAGGAACCCTAGTATACTAAAATAAAAGTTAAGATTTTTATTATTGCTTTACAGGACAACAGAATGTAATGTAAGCTACTACATATACACAAAAAAAAACCACCATAAAAATACAAAACACTTAGCTCTTTCCTATTTGCTAATATAACGTACTCTTGGACTCAGTTTTGTTCAAGGTAACTTGCTTTAACTAATGACAAACTAACATAACTATAAATCTATCAAGGTCTTAAAGTTCAGAGTTTGGATCACACTTTCTAAAGTATAAACTTTATAATAGTTTATAAAGTCTTTAATCTCTCTAAACTCTTTATGAGAGGGTACATACCACCTCTTGGAAACCCCTGAATTGACATACTAGACTGATACTGATGGCATACACAAAAGTATCTAAAGATATTAGACGTTTCCAGGAAAAGTAGCAGGCTTTTAGCTGATGGATGTATAGCTGGCTTGCACGCCCTGAAAACAATCTAGTTGAGAGAATCCAAAAGGTAGGAAAATCTGCTTTTAAAGATAATTAAAAAATGTATTTTTGCCAATAACTGAATTAACCATTTTTAATAATTTTCCACTATGAGCTATATTGTAGGGCATTTTACTGTACATAAATACATACTCCTAGACCTAAAAATGAGAACTAAATTTGCAAGTGTACACAGAAAATTTACCATACTTATGTCTGACGAGACGGATTTAGAATGTCCCTTTTTGTTGCTAGCACCTTGCCAGTACTTTTTAGCCCCTTACACAAAGACTGTTATTAATTAAATTTAATTAAATTTAATTTTAAAAAAAATTTAAAAAATAAAAGAAATTCACAAAAAAAGCTAAGGTTCAAATTTATCTTCAGGCTAGCTACATACCAGCTAGGAGACCTAAACAACAAACAGTTATTGACTTCTGCTATGGACTGCTTCTCAGCATAAGACTCAAGTAGGTTTCTCAGTCTGAAAAAGAGGCACTTGAGGGGAAATACAACAGAGGTCCATAAAATCTTAAGTAGCCAGAAGAAATAAGCAGAGATTGATTTTTCATTTTCTCTTCAAGTGCAAGAGCTGTGAGGGACGAAACATAGCTGCTAGACTCCAGATTCAAAGCAAATAAAAAAAGGCAGCTCTTCACAAAATACATAGGTTATCTGGCAAAGCTTAAAATGAGTACTAAAAATTTCTATGTGCTTCAGAGGAGGCTGGACAAGTTTATAGAGGAGAACTACATTGAAGCTCACAAAATGCACTGCAACTACATCTGTCTCAAGAAGTCCTTAAGTTTTAAATGGTGGGAAACTAACACAGTATGGTTAATTCTCATATTATGCAATTCTTACAGTCCCTTCTAAGGATCTGCTTTTCGCCTGTGCTAGGGATATAGGGTTTCGCCCCATACCACCGTCCTTCAGAATCAGGTACGCTCAACTACTCTCCAACTGTCAGGAAACTTCTCTAAGGTGGATCACAGACAGCTGCACTATGGCTTCCACCAAAACCCCTTGTTCTCAAGCTCAAAATTAGCCAGTGCAACCAGACGCCATCTGGATACTCTCAAAGAACACACCGGGAGGCTGGGTACTGCAGCAACATTTCACCACCCCACACAGACTGCTCTCTTCTCCAAAGGAATGAAGTGATATTTGTATCAGTAATTGACAGAGCTTTGAAATCACCTTTACTGCAAAGCATGTTAAAGTAAATGTAAAATAAAGACTACACATACAAACTCTAAACATAGAAAAATATGGACAACACTATGGCAAAGCGTATTAGAAAATTAAGTACAAAGGTACATGTGGTTCTTTTGTATGTGGTTCTTTTAATAACACTCAAACTAAACCCACAGGGGTAATCCACAAATCGCAGTTTTGGATCAGAAAGCAAAATACCTCTTGCAGAAGTACACTTCCTAAAGGCATAGCCAGAGTGTACACCTGGGTACTAGAGTAATCTTGAACTTCCATCATCACAGCGCATGTCTCTGCAGCATCCAAAAGGTGACAATTTACACAGCAATATGAGTTAGCTTAGCACTTAAAGATACTGGGATCTCTTACTTCTTCTGAGGAACAACATCAAACCAGAAGCAGCAGGCAATAAAGCAGTTTAAGGATCTCAAGAGAGCTTCGAACAATTTAAACAGATGGAACACTGGGAACGCTCAGAGCTCCCTGTGACTGCTAAAACGACAAAAAGCAGTTCAAATCACAAACCATCAGTTTTCAACATTCAATTAGTGCATCTATCCACTTCAAAAAAGGGAATATTTTTCTTACCTTAAGTAAATATTTTAATAAAAGGAGAAGCAGAATTGCTTGATCCATAGAGAAAGAAACGTTATAGTTCCAGAGTCTATTATGTTTGAACCACAACAGCTTCAAAACAAAATTGGGTTAAAATTTCTAAGACATAAGAAGCGAAAAACTAATCCATGTATTTATACATTGCATAGATACAGCAGCAGCCAATGGTGTACCTAAGATGTGTCTTTGCCCTGGCCCTGCCTCTTCCCAGGTCTCATATAAAGCTTCCTGACAGCAGCAGAAGGCCGTCCTTCAATTTCACTGAACTATGGATATGGATGTGCCTGTTGTTCATTAGTCCATAAAAACACACTCACTGTGAAAAAGGGTTTTTTTAAGTTTTACTAGCTATTACTGTATTGGAATTAATTGAAATCAGTGTAAACTTTTGCACTTTCTTCAAGAGACTCCAGTTATTTTCCATAGTACACATTTCTAGCAAGTTGCCTCTCTTGTCAGTGTTCAAATTAAGCCTTAAGATGGTTTTCTGTGGGAGCACTAAGCACACCTGCAGAACCCACTGATACGTCTCGCGAGGGTGTCCACGACGAATAAATACAAACAGTGTAAATTTATGATAATTTCTGTTAAATTCACTCATCAAAAGACAGGCACACACCAGTACAGCGCCAGGAACCGCCTGAGCAAGTCTCAAACCGCGTGCGGAAAATACAAAACCCCACTCTTCCGTATAAAAGCAGAGCCTATAAGTTTCCTAAACACTCGCACACAATCTGCTTATTAGAGGACTTCTCAAATTGCTAGTTAGTAACTACAGCACGCGATTCCCGGGATAAATCCTTACAGCACCAGAAAGACCTGGGCATTAAGGGCAGAATTAAGAACCGCCGCCGCTTCCTCCACACAGTTCCCCCCGCGTCAGACCCACTCCGCGGCGGTTTCCTCTCCCCCTCCTCGCCTCCTCTGCCCCCGCCCTGCTCCACCCGCTTGTTCAGGGCTCTGCTGCCCGTTCCCGGCTGCCGGGCCGCGGCGGCAGTGTGGCGGAGCGGGTTCGGCCGCGCTACGGGTAGCGCCGTGCGGCGGGGCGGCAGCCGCCGGCCCTTGGGACCCCTCCCGCCCGGCGGAGCCGCCGCGGGGGTTGAAACCCGAAGCGTCTCACTTGTGTCCCGCTCGCTGAGGAGGAGCAGCTCCGCTCCCCGCCGCTCGCCGGGCCGGCCCCGAGGCGAACGGCTGTGCCGGCAGCGGGCCGGGCCGGGCCGGCGTGAGAGGAAGCGGCGGCAGTGCAGCGCGGGCTGGCGCCCTCCCGCCGCCCGCGGTTAGGCCGCCGAGAGCGCAGCACCGCAAAGACTAAGATAAAATTAAAAATTGCTGGAAGTGTGAGATAGATAGGTGTATATGCATATAGGAAGTAATAGTCGAACGGTTCCTGCAGAATTACCGGGCTGAAGGAAACACTAGAAGGCAAGTGGGGTGCTGAGGGGCCGGGCGAGGCAGGCTGAGCGCGTGAGGGGCGGGTTGTGCTTTGCACCGCGGGAGCCGCATCCGAGCGGCGCCGTTACCCCATTTCAGTGTCTTGTCCCTCCGAACCGAAATACGCACCCGTCTTAAATTCACTGCAGGCAGATGTTCCTCAACTCTTTTTACGTGTACTATCTCTGTCTTTGAGGCTTTGTAAATACACGTGTGCAAAATATAGAAGTTGCTCCCAGGAGTACTGGCTTTAATTTGCTTTGAGAAAATGGTTTCCAGTCAGGCGTTACAGCGTTTCAGAGCACGTCTGTGGGAAGGATTAGCAACAAATACAATCAAAGCAACTAGCGTGAGGTGCTGCGCTGTATCCTATCAACAGACATTTTTGCAGTCAAGAGTTTTCAGGAAAAGGGTTAAATCAGACAGTTTAGGAACAACACTGGTCTCCGAAACCATACAATTGCTCCCCAATGTGACAGCAGTTTCCTCACCGCTGAGTATCCCTACTGTAAAACACTGAGATTAGCCCCAGAGGAGAAACAGGCACTGACATTGTCTCGCTGCTGGAGTCACTGTAAAGATCCTCATTTACCTCCTTTGGGGCAGAATTTCTCCTTGGGGCAGAATTTCTGATTCTCCTTATCAAGCTGTTGGCCTCCGTACAGAGGTCCCACGCAAAGTTCCCGGTGCAAACGTCTATGAACAAAGAACAGGCAAGGGTATGTAACAGTAGGACCACTGATGTATTTTGCAAAGGCTACTGAACAAGAACTTGGCTCAGACGAAATACAGTGGGTGGCATCTGCCTTTGTCCAGTTTTGAAGCAATACGTTCAGAGATAAACTGACATCAGTAGAATTCCCAGTGCTCTAACCTTCCCCAAATGAACCTTTTCAATAGAAAATTAGTTTTCTACTGTGCTCTGTAAAATTAAATCAGTTTAATAAGCTGATAAAAATTGTTTACCAATTAATTCCAGTCAAAGTACTTCTAGAATAAATAAAAACTGGTGCCACTGTCTATATGTACCATAAAAATGAACAACACTCATATTATTTACTGTGTATTTTCTTAGGTGCTATCATCATATAATATAT
This sequence comes from Tauraco erythrolophus, assembly GCF_009769465.1. Lineage (NCBI taxonomy): Eukaryota > Metazoa > Chordata > Aves > Musophagiformes > Musophagidae > Tauraco > Tauraco erythrolophus. Next base: position 46,618,561 of record NC_141468.1, on the reverse strand, counting down.
TATTTCTGTGTTGAGGTAGTATCTTGTTCTTCAGTGGGTTGGTCCTCATTTTTCCTAAAACCTGTCCAACTGAACTTTGAATCATGAAATAAGGAATACAATTTTTCAATTAGAGCTTTATTAAGAACTTCTAGTAAACAAAGCAGGCTTAATTTCACCAGAAGAATACCATTTGGCAGCTTTTCTGTAACTCAGGCTCAAAGAAAGATGTAGGAAATCAAAAGCTGCTGTGACCCCTGATCCCAAAACTCTGAATCAGCCTCTCTCTGAGAAACACACACACGTACAGAGCATACAGGGGTGTATCACCTGAATGCTATTTTAGCTATAAACACCATGAGTTAGCTGCTGCCTATTCAGCTGTTTTACAAAGCAGACATACTCTTTTTTTTTTTTTTTCCCAGAGCACTTTGTAGTCACTGAGCACAAAGGGAGGCTTTATTAATGGGCGATTTTCAAGACAACAGCAGGACCCCTCTTTTTTAACTTCATTAAATTACGTGTGTGTGGCACATTCCACGTTAATCAAAAGAACACTCCCCAAAACATAACCACTTTCTGTTTAGTCAGCATTTCTAGTGATTAAGTTTTAACATCATTCACTATTGGTTTTCTCCAGAATGCAACATCAGTACAGAGGCAGCTGTTCAAGTTCCTCCATTCTTCATACAAAAACTGCTTGTGAAAGTAGAAACTGCATGTGTGGGATTTTTTTTCAGACTACCTCTTTTGAGTGAGATTCTCAAATCTCTGATTTTAGGGAATCTTTTACCACTGATTTCGATAGGCATATTACCACCTCATTGGTTTATAGGTAGAATTATTTTTCAAAATAGGCCAAAAAGGCAGTTCTAAAATGATCAGTATGTGGCTGCCAAGAACTAGTCAAACTTCTCACCCCTGTAGCCCCTCTACCAAAACCTCACCACACAAATGTGATACAGAATCATATTTGCAGTCCTAGAGTTGGTTGTTCTCCAGCTCTGAATATGCCCTTCCACCCTAAACTTGAGTGACTTGTTAACGATAATGGGTAGATAATGTTTCAGGTTTCCTTATTCTGTAGACACCTTGCACATTCTGCTTGGCATTTAAAAAAAATGTTAGAGACAATTTAGTACACAATGTTACATACAGACTCTCTCCACCATAACCTTTCCTCAATAAAAGCTTTTTTTCTTTTTCATTAATGTTCAGTGCTGAAAATCTATTTCTGAAAAGATCTTTTACATGCACCTCATGAATGTTTTTTGAAAATATATTCCCCAGAATGGTTGGGAGCATGAAATCCAACCTACTGTAGGAAGTATAGTACCAATATCCCACTGTAACTATAAAATTTTTTTGCAGATGTTCTGGCCTTCATGCTGCCCCTCCACAATCGCTGTATTGCTGTGGTTATGTGTGACAACTCATTTATGTTTTGTCCTCTGTACTAGAACATGTCTTTGGGATTTTTCTGTAGGACATACACCCGAACACGATTTCATCAGCAGCATAACCTCAAGGTAACCTCTGGAAAAGGATTCAATGGGACGGAACTTGGAAAAAATTAGTTCAAGTCAATGTTTCCCACTGCCACAGTATTCCCAATTGGTACCTACACATTTATTTGGCAGTAAGTTTTTACACAAAGATGAACCTCTGTAATATTTGGAAATTCAATTTATCGTTTAAATTCTTATAAAAGGAGAGACGGAAGAAAAAGGGATGGAAAGAGCTATACAGAACTAATGCATAAGTGTTTTGGGTTTTTTTTTAAAAAAAAAAAAGATCCAGGCTCTGTAAGATGAGTTAGTTTATCAGCAGTGCAGAAGGTCAAGAGAAAAAAAAAAAATGAATTTGTGTCGGGAAAAACAAGAGTGCAAAAGAACGGGGAAAGGAGCCACAGCTGAAGCACTGTTTTGTGACTGCTTAAGCACTGAAGTGCACAGTGACCATTTGTCATCCTGGAGTGTGTTCTTGCAAGCACCTCCACCTTCTCGTATATTCTGTGGCTTGTAACTCTGTTCAAACAACATACTTCAGGCCTGATCCTGCTCTCGGTAGAAACTAGTAACAAAGACCTCAGTGCAGATATTTTTTTACTAATAGACAGGTGCATGTATTTGGGAAGATACCTGCCTGCAGTGTGGAAAAGTAATAAATCATGCAAATGTATTAAGTTTTACTTTGGATTTTTAGCATACAGATTTGGCTAGCTAAAAATGAGAGTATTAGCTGCCTGCGTAGCTGTACTCTTGGTCTTGGCTTTTATTAGTGAAAACACAGAGTAAGTGGCTTAAACCCAATATTAAAAGCTGTGCTTCAAATTCTGATTGCATATCGGGGTAAGAATTGGTCTTGAGAAATGACCTAGTAATAGGGCAAGAGAATTATAGAAGTCAAATATTATAAATAATATGGCCAAAGCCTTACTATTTTATAGAGGTGTACTCAGTTACAATCTGATTCTAAGTATAGAGATAGATTTACATTAATCACTAAAAAAAATCTGCATAGTTTTATGGGTAAGCCTTTATATCGTGGAATTCCTTTTGCAAGCACAAGTAGGAGAACAGAGCAGTGGAAATGTAGGAACGAAGGACAGATGTAACCAGCTACGAATGGGGGAAAATGAGGGGGCACGGCGGGACTGCAGCGTAAGGCGTGCGCTCGGTCCTGCACACCCCTTCTCCCCAGTTCCTCACATTTTCTGGTGGCAGCGTGGGAGTTGGAGAGAGGCATGCATTCCCAGCCCTTCTTGTAGGGGAGTAGAAATTATTCGAGTCTTAGTTGCAGGGAGGTAGAAGGGAAGGAACTCTGTGGGTATTAATGCTCTTTTAGTCAATAATCAACAAACTAATTAATTTTGGTATTTAACTAGGTTAGGTTTGCATTGGAGCTGCTTTCCAAACCAGCTGGCAGATGCCTGCACAAACAGGGTTACGCACAATTCGAGACTGGAGGTTGAGGCAGGAACACAGAGTTGAGGAGAGATGAGGAAACCAAGACAGAGCCATGAACTGCACCTACGTTCATATTTCAGTTACAGACTGAGGAAATATTTGTGGCAGAACAGGCCTGCCACACTGAGGGCTCATTCAAAGCTACTCATTGTGAGACCTGCGAGGGCTCGTTTATGTCGTGTAACATACCACATCATGCTCCGGGGTGATCTTATAGCAGCCTTCCAGTACTAAGAGGGGGCCTACAGGAAAGCTGGAGAGGGACTTTTTACAAGGGCGTGCAGTGATAGGACAAGGGGCAATGGATTTAAACTGAAAGAGGGGAGATTTAGATTAGATATAAGGAAGAAATTCTTCACTCTGAGGGTGGTGAGGCCCTGGAACAGGTTGCCTAGAGAAGTTGTGGATGCCCCATCCCTAGAAGCGTTCAAGGCCAGCTTGGATGAGGCTTTCAGCAAACTGGTGTAGTGGAGAGTGTCCCTGCCCATGGCAGGGGGGTTGGAACTAGATGATCTTTAAGGTCCCTTCCAACCCTAACCATTCTATGATTCTATGATTCTATGATTCTATGCCAGTACCACCTTCATGGAGGTAATGGGGGTGAGATGGCTGTCCAGAAAATAGTTTACAAGTTTTAATAGATGTTCACTTTCTGACCAGGCCAAAATAATCTGAATTTGAAGTTTAACTGTAAAATGGAAGGCAATCTTAGACCATATCCAGCTCCACTGAAGATGTAAGATTTTGCTGTAGGCTTCAGGAAGGATCCTGACACAGTTCCTATTGGTTGTTGTACATAAAAAACCCCAAATTGGGTAAGTAGGAAAAAGATCTTTTAATATCATTTTTCCTATTACAGGTAGTTATGGGGTTATTTTTAACCATAACTGCTTTTAATTTCCATGTTTGACTAAGATATTGCATTATCATTCAGGTTTAGTGGCACAGGTAAATTAATTTTATCAACACTGATTTAATAGCATTCAGCAAAACAATGTTAATTAATTTCTCTGTAATTACAAATACAGCTCTAAATCTTAAAAAAGCACATTGCTTATAAAAAGCACAGCTGTTCAATCAAAGCACATCGAACGTTCGATTATTATATGGAAAAATGCTGTCTTGTAGGAGCTTCCTTAAGTAATTTATCAAATGCTAAATTCATTAGGAAGTTTTGGGCCAAACTTTCTTGATGCAAATATAGGATTCTTATGTCTGTGTTAATTAATCAAAAGACTCTAAAGATGTATTATTCTTCTAAAAGTTGTCCTTTTAATTTGCTGTATGAGTACACAAACTGTACAGCTATGACTATGATTTAATTTCCATTTCTGGCCAGCAGGAAAAGTTTCTGTATACATATTCCAACAGCAATATCAGAGAATATTTTAGTTGTAGGCCCTGCTATATAACAGCTTGAAATATCTGCCATACGAATAAAAACATGGAAACAAAGCATATGTTTTCTCAGAACAGCACTTTATTTTGATCACTACGTGATGGCTATTTCTTTATAATGGTTAAACATTCTGCTGATAATACAATGGATTATTCTTTAATTTTTAAACCAAGTTTCTATTTTTAAGGAGATGGATGAGTAGATGACAGTCTTAATAGTAAAGACAGATTTCACTGTATATGCTACTTTTTTTTTTGTAAGCCATCAAAATGAACACAGCAAAAGTTTAAAGCTTTGTCACACAAAGTAGCAAAATAGCCTTGGATTTTAAGTTTTTTCAATTTTATATTGCTTATTTTCATTGTATAAACAAATGTGATAATCCAACCTTGTAATTAAATGATGACAGCTTGAAATAAAAACTATTTGTCCAAAAGTTTCAGACTTTTAGACAAGATTTTTAATTCTGAAACAATTTCCATGATAAGGAAAATACTGGTCACACCAAGGTCAATGGCAAAACTCCCACTGTCATCATTTAAACCAGTTTCATTCAGTGAGTTTATAAAGCAAAGTCATCTTCTAAAAGCAAGCCTAAAATTGTATCCTTAGTTTTTAAGATAAGATTATATAGTAAGTTTAATAAAAGGGAGAGCATATTTGGCTTAAGGTGCTCAATCATGGACATTCACAGCCTGATTAAACATCAATAGCTCACATAAACCCTTTGAAACATACATTTTACCTGGATTTTTTTCCTAGACTGAAAAATTATGAGTCTTAAATTCAGTCAATAGTCCAAATCTCAATATTTAAAAAAAAAAAACCCAAACAACCCAACTAACTATTTTTATGTGTTTTATAAAAATATACTGAACACAAATCTTCAAACTGGAAAACAAAGGAAGAAACCCATTATGAATAGTTAAAATGTGCAGTACCCTGTTTTTTTAATAAATATGTATATACACACATAGAATTTTATTCTACAGCTAGTAGGTGGCCAATTTCTTACTTGTGAAAACTGTAAAATGCATATAAAATAGAATCTTTCATATCAGAAACAGCTTTTAGATCTTTTTAATAAAGGTGCAAAAGCTTGAACTCTTCAGCCTTTGCCTAGCCATGCTTCATATTTATAATATATATCAAACTTAAATAAATGTCAAAGGTTTAGAGCCATTATTATGATTCTACTATATGCTCTGGATATTTACTTCAGGTACTTACAGACCACAGTCGTCATGTTCTTCAGTGACTTACAGTGTAAGCAGAGTCCAGTCATTGACAACAGCTTAATAGAGGAAAGATGGACCTTTCCGCAAGACAAAGCATGTTTCGGTTGAACCCACTATTTTTTTAATAAATTAATTCAGTTATTCTCAAAACCCTTATATGCTTCTTTCACATTTAAACATGAGACCAGTGAGAGTTCTTAACTGAAAGTTTCTAGGTAAAAGGAAAAGAACTACAGAGAAATTCTGAACTTTGATAGGTTGCCATAATCCAAAATTTTAACACACTGGAAACATGGACATTAACCGGCTTTCAACAGCTCATCCAAAAGCCACTGAGTAGAAATAAATGATGGCTAAATTATACTGTGTTCAAAACTATTTATATTTTTCTTTCTATGCATGCCAATATTTAAAAAGAAAAGTTGAAGAACAATGAACAATATCATCTTTACTAAATTTGTGAAAAGTTACATTATAAAGTGTAACTGAGGACAATTTTTTTTTTTTTTCCCTGCAGAGTTACTGTAGTCCTCCAAGGTCAAAAAACAGAGTCTAGTGAAAGGAAACTTGTTTGAAGTCTTCAGATTAAATCGTATCCACAGTAACGTTCAGTTCCATTGGCATGAGCAGTCTATAGGCTCTTGAATGACGTACATAATTTCAGTGCCATTTCCTGAGCAACGTAGTGGCACAGTCAGATTACGGGTTCCATTTTCTCGACAACATTTACAGAATCTTAAATGGCTATCAATATTGACATTGAAAATTGTTGCAGATGGGCATTTTCCATCACAAGAAGCCACATTTATCTATGAGTAAAAGAAGAACTGAAGTTAGATATCTCAGATTTTGTTACAAAGATACTACATTTCAAACTTGTGATTAAACTCCATTTTTACATTTGAAAAAGATTCTCATCTTTAAAATTATTTTATGTTCTAAAACTTATTCATTTTAAGTGTAGACACATTTTTAATAATTTAATTAAATATTTTTTGTTGCTGTTTAATCATGTATTCTGTCTTAACCGTGAGCAAAGTGTTGTCCTGTGGATACCTAAATCAAATCCCTGGTGTACAAGTTAATAACTTCCAAACAGCACAGATAAATTCATGTTCTTTTCATGTTCACTGCTGAGAAGTTAAATTCTTCTGAGCAAAACAAAGGAAAATCTATCCTTCTCCCTGAAGGTTCAAGAGGAAAAGCATATCAGTGCAAAAGCTTTTCCCTTTCTTATTCATACTGCTTGTGACTAGGGGCACACCAATATTAGCTGTGTTATCACTGTAACAAATATATCCAGAACGTAGAGGCAGGAACAAACCAGCACGGGCAGAGACCGGCTATAAAATTATTTGTGCTTTATACATCAGCAGAGCTAAGCTTTCTCTCACTATTACATTATGTGAAGAGTCGTCTTAGCTGATTCTCTGACAGAAAAGAAATTGATACTTTCGGCCTTTGATGGGCTGAAACAAATAGTTTGAAGTAGAGTGCCAGGGGTTTTGTAGTGAGGGGGCTGGAGGGGAAAGGAAGTGGAGCTAGGGAGGTGAATAGACATTTTGAGGAAATGAAGACCCGGAGGTACTTCTGTGTGAAGAGTAAGGGGATCTTAGACTGTGGGAAGGGTGGGCCGCAATCAGGGAAACGGGGAACAAGAAGATACTGGGGAAAAGGGTTCAAAGTACAGATGGAGGTGGGATGGGGATAGGTCTTTTTAAAAGGTGGGTAGAGAAGGAAAGAAAGATACAGAATCTACAATATAAAGTCATAAAAAGGAAGGCTTCATTTGTTGTGCCATTTGTGGCCAGTGTTCTCATTGCTCCTCTTTGAACCCTGTCTAGTTCTGCAGAAATCTAGAGGGAACAGAACTGCACAGAACACCCTCAACAGTACTGCACCGTTGCCTCGTAAGAGCCTCTAGAACGAGTTTGTTTCCACTCCTTATCCTATTCCCTAAATGTCACTACTCCTAGTCTTTCTGTCTGCAAGGGAGAACTTAATAGAGATTTTCACAGAACTCGTTTCAAGGCCAAAGTCCTTTTCAGCTAGTTTAAAAACCCAAGGGGTTTGACTAAATCTTTCTTTTTAATATTTTTTGCTTTAATCAAGACCGTGTCTTTGTTTTGTCATAGTGCTGTCCCTTAATCTAGGTTGTTGAAGTAACTGTGAAGCTTTCCACAATCCTCTCTGCTCTTAACTATGGCAAATAACTGTTATTTCATATACATATTTATACTCCCTCATTGCCAACCCTTTAAAACAAAATAAATACACAACACACTCTTACTTTTACTGTTAAACTTTGGGCATGTCACTGTTGACTTTCTATCAGGATGGAAATTAACCTGCTCAGCTTTCAATCTGTGATGATATTTTGCCTCTTCCCTTAGGACTGTTTAGGTTCTTCAACAGAATCTTACCAGAGACCTTCTGGAAATCTCAAGATATTGTGTCGACTGCTTCTCCTTTAAGTACAACATAAGAGGCACGTATGCGGCTCAGACATGTCGTGGGGTTTACAGATGAGACTACACCAAAGCCGAGAAATAAGATGTCTTAAGCAGACCCATAAATAAACAGGATCATGAATTTATGACATGGAGACACATGCTATGTGGAGGAGAAGACACCCAGAGAGTAAAGGTCTTCAAGGAGGAATGCAGCAGTGTTTCCATCACATCCTGAGTGAAAGCATTTCTACTCCTCTTTTAGAGTGGGATGTTATTTCATGGTGAGGAGTCCAATGCCTTTGTTAGTTACAAGCAGTTACGCTGTGTACTTTTCATTCGAAGCCAGATGTTTCTTCAGGTAGGAGGGCTCAGTCTTTCAGCCATAGCAACAGCTAATTTTACTCCATTTATGAGTAAGATAACATTCCTAGGGTCAAAGGTCTGCTTTTGAGAAGATAGCAGCATTTTTGGTTGCTTCTTGGTAGCTACAACTCAATTCTTAATACTTGATTTGGTATGCCATCGGCCCAGCATGAAACACAGGCCTTTTGTGCTTACCGGGCTTTGACTTATACAGTCATTTTTTCTTATGGTTGTCCTGATTGTCATTTTCTGACAAATCCTTTCTTCCTTTTTGCCTGATAAAATACAGAAAATGCATACTGAATCAATACCCTTTTTGTACTGTATTTGCTACTAAAAAAGTGAAATTATTAAAATATTTTTAATAATTATACTTTGTTTTCATTAATGTACTATTGCTTCCATAATTAAAAACTTTTTTAAGAAAAAAAATCTCATATATTAATAAATACTTCCTGTGCAGAATTATAGATTCTATAACTGGCGCATATGAAGCATCTATTGGTCCATTAAACGATATAGATTTTATAAATATGAAAATATCAACATCATTTTAAATTGTACGTATGGCAAGGCAAATATAAGCAATTAGAAAAAAGATGCCTTAAGTAGTTTTGAATAGGATTAGAATTCATTCTGGTTTTAATAGGAATACTGAATGTAAGTAAGCTTTTGATTCTGCATTTTAGAAAATTTTCAGAACTTGACATTTGAGAAGGTAAAGCTGTGAATGTGGTTACAACCTTGATGCTATTCTGAACATTTAAAATTTAAATAGAACTATATAATTTCAACATCTTTCTGAGAAAGATATCCTTCAAGGAAGTTTTTAAAGGGAAATTTGCATATATTTGCTGAATATGGTGCAGTTTTTACAACCAGAACTGAAGCATGTAGCACTGAGTCAGCATATGGCTCTAGGATTAGGGAAACCCTACGTTTTTCAGTACATTCTGGGAGATATTTATAGGATATTTTTTTCTTTACTTTGAAACATAAAGCTGTACAGTTCAAAGCCATTTTTAGCGTAATAAAAATCATAATCTAATACGGAAACAATTACACGTACAATTTTTCATGCTGCACTCCACATCTGACTGTTTGTTAGTACTGTTTGTTTAACAACAATTATTTAGATCTCCTGTTTCACTACCCACCACAATCATCTATTAGTTTTGCTATGCAAATGTTCTGGATATATATTCAGCATACAAAATAATAAGCTCTATTCAGCAGTCTCTCCACCTTCAGCGCATGCCTTCATCTTTGGGTGTACACAGGGAGAACAGCTTTTCTGTCCTGCAGAAGCCTTGTGAGTACTTTTATAAGACTAAAGAGCTCTGAGTAATCAAGATATTTTGCAACCATAGATTCAGCATGTTTCTAAAAATTAGGCTCGCTGCAGAGTACTGATAGATTTTAATCTGCAGATTGGAGGATCAAACAATATTCTGTTACTGAACTAGCAGTAGTACTGCACGGTCACTGTACGATCGAAGCTGTTAGATTACAGCATCTTGGTTTTCCTTCTTCAGCAACACTTAAGGGAAAGGAGTCCTGTGATATTTCCATCAGAAGGTGCTTGCCAGCCTGAATATACGTACACAACGCAATCCTTCTACTTCTACAAGTCTATATAGAGAGATATATGACATTTCAGAGTATAAGGCGCTGATGTCTAATGAAAACTCTGCTGCTGTACTTTTCTCTCTTCCACCTTCAACTGTCAAGAAGATCTGCATTCAATATCAGATGTGCTTTTTTTACTCACTCCTTATTTGAGTAAGGAGTTTCTATGACTCAGCTATCCTTAAAAGCAAAGATTTATGATCATAATGCAATAGTTGTGTAACATTCTGTAATTTTTGGTGTAAAGAGTATTTATTAACGTGTGATTGTAACTGTATGTTCCCTCCCACCCCCACGACATTTTCATAACTTTATAAAACATGCTATTTGTGACAAAGAAGCAATACAGCATAAATCCATATCTGCAAAGGTGAGACTGGGCAGTAATGCACGCTCTTGCTGTATTGTGAGGCAGAAACAGTTCAGTCATTAAATTCAAAGACCTGGGATCAGATTTAGAATCTCTTGGTAGCAGTATTCAGGATAAGGATACTTTTTGCAGTGACATTTCTCCTTACAACTACCCTGTACAGTAAGTTCACGTATTAAAACCAATTTCAGAAACAAACAGGACGAAGAACCATCAGCAGCATATACCATAAATGGATGAACCTAATTCTGACAGGTGCTGAGCCATGAATCCTAACCAGGCTTCAGAAATCACTGATTTGGGAGGCCAACAGGGGATCAGCATCTCTCAGTATCAGGCCCAGCACCATTAACTGCATGGTAACATTTAATGGTGATGACAGCTATACACGTGTATCAAGCAGTGCTTACACTATTATTAAAAAAAGAAAATACATCATTAAAAATAATACCTGGTTCACAATTAATACTATCAGTAGGCACTACTGGACTAATGGCAAAGGGTAATAGACCCAATCCAGAACCTGGCAGAATCATTAGGAATATAAGTTTCTCATTAAATAAAAACATTTTTATATAAATGACATTTAATTAATTCTTACACTGCCAACTGCAATTTTTCTTTCAGCAAAAGATGATGAGCTTTCCTGTTAGTCTTCCAAATTTAGAAACTCTGCAGCTGTTTTAAGTGTCACTAAAGATGGCCTAAACTTTATTACTCTCCTGGTTAACACAAAACTGGAATGACGCTTTTTTGTAAATCAAACTTTTGCAATGAATCTCTCTATGGCAAGGTAAGAATTAAATATTTGCACTCACTTTGCATGCATTGAATCAAGCTCTTTTGGAAAGATTATTCCCATTAAAATCCCAAGATGTTGCAAGCTCTATTTATAAGTACTCTTTTTAACTGCTTCACCACAGGGCACATGCTTTTAGTTAAAAGTAAAACAAAATAAAAATGAAATAGCATATAATTGTATGAATTACATCTGGGTTTTTAGCAGCCACCTCAGCAAGTATTTCTGAAGTATAACAATGCCTTTCCTGAGGCCATAGAATACGGCCAAAATTCTAAATTTTCCTGGTCAACAGAAAACCAGTAGCCATTAATTCTTTAGACTAATTCTGTGAATAAAGTCAACCTAATTTGAGGGGATAGCTAAATATTTTTCAACATAGCTTATCTCATTACAGAAGGAATATTGATTAGTAAGATTTTAGCATAATACTGATGTGTTACTTTTCTATGCTGATTCTCATTAAAACAGAAAGTATTCATTTGTATTAAAATAGCTTTTATTTTCTATGTTTTGGATAGAATAGAACAACAATACTTGCAGTTCACTTTCAAAGCTTTGCATTGCTTGGAAATTTGAGTATTGTTCGGTATTTGATAAATACAAATATTTCCCCTTATGTCACTAAATTATTTACAATACATTGCACTTCTGAATTTTACTTAATAACTGTGCAATATATGGTTATAAGTCTCTGACTTTCTATTCAATATTGTTAAGTAAAGGTTTGTCTGAAAAAAATCCAGGGACAAATTTGCTTATATATTTTAACTCTAATGTTAAACATAAAAAAGGACAAAATGAGGGGGAGGATTTTCTGTGGCATTCAACACGTTCTTGCTCTACACAATTAGTGCTACACAACAGTGTTTTATTTTTATGTATAAATAATTCTCTATCTGGGTAATAAAACCTTTCCTAGACAAAACTGTAAAGAAAATCAGTTTGTTCTCAATCAACTCTTAAGATTGCAGAAATTACAAGACCTTTCTATAAGCTTGCACCACAATTCATCATATTTTAAAGTTACACACTCAGAAAATGTAAATGTATTCCCAGATATTAGTTAATTTTATGTAAGGGTTGCTAACATCAGTATTATTATAACTTTTCCTCATTTGATATTTTTTTTAAAAATGAATTATTCCAGTATTTTGGCTCTAGAATAATACATACTAGTGATATAGAATAAATTGGTAAATTTGGAGACGTATTTTAAAATGTCATCGACTTAGGAATCAATTTTAGAAGGGAAAATCCTTATCTTTTATGATGAAAATCATATAGGCAATATTTTAGAGTCAGCTTAGCAATAAAGAGAATGTTTTCATTATTTTACTTGAGATGATAACTTTCCATCTTCCGTAGCTTATATTTGGAGAGATTTAGTTATACTCCAGAACAATAGTGTTAAAAATCACCAAGTCAGCAGCCAAATGAAGCAAGACCTTTTAATAGGAGTTGTTAGGTAGCTATAACAATTTTATGTGATTTGTGGGGGAAATGCATGCTTTTTCCTTCTTTATGTCCCAGCAACTGAGGTTAAAACCCACATTCTCCAAAACCAAAGCCAAACTAGCACATATTGCAGCCTTCGTCACTTACAGGTCTTGCAGCAGCCGTCGTTATACGTCTGCACGATTCCTCCATTCTAGGAAAATAAAAGGAGAATATATCAAAAAAGACTATGCCCAATGAAGGGGAATTTTATCTCAAGACATTCCATGTTTTAAACATGTCCAACTAATAAAAAATAGTGTCACTGAAATCAAGAGAATTACACAGATACGTATCAGCGGAAGGTTTTTTTCACAAATTCTTGACAACCTTTGACATTGAAAGTGAACTGGTCACTGCCTTTCTGGTCTGATCTAGTCTCCTTTGAATAAGCCACTTAGTTTCTACAAGAATCTTCTTGTATCATCCACTACCATTCCCCACCACTAAGATTTATTAGGACAGTTTAAAAATTCACATATGCAACTTTGCTGATGATGCAAAAGGATTTACACTGATCACACGCCAAGGAGAAAATTAATACCAAGTAGCTCTTTATAACATTAAATATATGTGTATTTATACACACTTTTGAAAGAGAACATTAACTGCAGAATTTCAGAACCATTAGTGTGCTCAATCATAGTCTTTGTTACTGTTTTCTGCTAAAGTTGCTTGTTAGCTAGAAAGTAAGAATGTATGAAAGCGAAGAAACCGTCTTTTGAAATTAAAGGAGAGCAAGAAAGGGAGAGAGAGACAGAGAGAGATGCTGTCAGAATCTGTCAGAATGGGTGCAAGCAAGAAACATGTGCCCACAATTTTAGTGCATAGCCCAGAATCGCGTATCAAGGAGACAACTGAACATAAAGAGCACTCTGACAATAGCAACAGACAAAAGACATTTTTAAGCTTCCATCTTTTCATGCTAGCATGCATTTTTATCTCAATACAGAAAAATTACTGAATAAGTTGTTCAAGAACTTCTTAAATGAGCCTCTTAAATCTATATTCCTAAATTATCCTGAGCTGCCTGTCAGAAGCGCTTTCTCCTCAGCTACTGGCTCAAGTCTACACTCAACATCTCTGAAAAACGGGTCAGACTGATTCAGCAAGTTAATTTTAGGGCTCCGCTCTTTAAAATCTTAACCATTATTACTAAGGAAAGATCCTAATACATGGTGACAGAAGGGTTCCAAGGAAGAAGCTTGAGCTTAAAGTCAAAGTAGAACAGGCATTAATTTTAGATAGAATCCCTTCTTCAGGGTTGGAAGAAATAAGGACTTTTTAAAATAAATGCAATGTCTAAGTAGGACTCGTACTAAATTTAAAATCTGTAGTCAAGGCAGCAATGGTACTTACCCTCTCTACATGCATATTTATTTTATTATTATTTGTAGCGTATATTAAATATATGGTGTACTGCAAGTGCAAGGATTATAGAAAGCATTATAAAGTTAGAGAAGTATTAAATTAGAAATTAAGTTGTAAACAAATATGTAATATACATGAAGCATCCACATTCTTCAAACCAGTTTATATGGGTATGCCAAATTTACATTTTTAGATATATGATGTAGGTAGATACCCTTTTATGTATGTTAGGTATTTTTTGTTATGTTACACAAAGTTTAGTTTAAGAGACAATAAAGTTTATATATACTCTGCCAACTTTCTGATCTTCACACAACTTAAGGAATTTTTAATATAGCCCACTTTTATATGCAGCATTTCAGAATTGCTTGATCCAATTTATTTAGTGTATGTGCCCTACAAACTTGGCAGAATGTTATTCCAAACTAAAGTAAGACATGGTGATTAGGACTTTATATAGTAGCATGTAAAGCATGATTCCAATTCCACAATATTTTAAAAGCAGTCATCATTAAGACTCAAAACAAATTTTCATACACCTCAGATATTTTGTCAGTCCAAAAGCAAACAGGAACATAGAAAACAAATTCCTTGCTTACATGTTTTTACTTACCACTTTTTTAATTTAAAGGAAGCGCATGAGATCTGTATGCATCGTCAAGCGTAAGCCAGACTCCAGATCAGTTATTGTCACTTACCTCACCCAAAGTACAAACCTTTGTACACTCGGTGTCATTAAAAGGGGGGCAGACAACACTTGATCCCAGTAAGACAGCCCCTGCAGCAGTCTTGGCACACTTGTAGTTGGTGCAGTTAGAGCTCCAGGTGCTTCCTTCCTGAATATATAAAAGAAAGCCGTTGTCAGGAAAGACAAAACATTTCAGCTTTACCTCCAACACCAAATGTCTGTATAAGTGGTGCCCTCATGCTGTAGTATCTACAGGAGTGAAAAGTTTGTTGCAGACCACCCATAGGTGGCAAAGGGAAAGACCATCCTCTGACTACCAGTGGCAACTCCTCGCTGGAGCCATGGCTCTACTCTCCAGCGTGCTGCTTAGTGTGGGTGTCCTAGTGCAGAACAAAAGGGTTCTGTGCCACAAAAAAAATCTGATAGTTTCTTTTGCTCCAAAAGCAATGGGAAGCATGAACCAAGTCATGGCCACATCTAAATTTCCTTGTATGCAGATGCTGGAACACACCATCAGGAACCTGAACCCCAGTCCTTCACTTTGCACACTTCTTTTCTGTAGAAACCAGAATGAGGAGAAAAGTAGCCCTGGGAAGAGGAGGACATAGGAGTCCTGATGTGGACTCAGGAGCTCCCAACTCATCTAAATCACAGTCTATGACTTAGAGTTACAATTTGAACCTTACTCTGCACTTAGAGCATATCCAGCCTTAAGTAAATGATATTTGCATACCTTTGTAGATAATATTACAACCAATAAAATGAAATAAGGTATTCACCTAGTGTGAAATGGCAGGCCTTTAAATAAACACAATTTTCCTATCATGTACCATAAAGAGCCCCTAGGTGCATAACCAGCAGTAAGGTGGTGTGAAGCAAGACTCACAGCATGAGTGAACTAAGAAGTGACTGTCAGATATCTGTTTATCATATCGTGATAGTTATTTTCCATCTCTGTCCAGAGGCACTTACCTCATACACAACAAGTGTTCCGTTCTCAGTATGAAAAGAGCAGGACACATTTTGACAGGTACCACAACAAGTATGGTGACTGGAGGAAGGAATATATATTTGATGCTGGAAAGAAAGGAAAGCAAAAAAAGAAAAAAAAAAGTATTTTTAAAACATACAGTGTATGGAATCAAATTCATTGATTTCTGAAACTAAAAATACCAAGAGAAATTATATATGGATGGATGGATGGATATGTTTACATATGCTGCCAGAAATTGCCTCTCAAAATAATCCTGGAGACACAAGATATACATCATCACTCTTAAGTTCTCAAGCTCTTACTGAGCAAACAGGACTTGGCAAAAGTCTTACTTTGATGTTTATCCTAATTGTGTAGTTGTGCTTACAAATTGCATCATTCCTGTATTTTAAGAATACTCACAGCTTCACATTTCTGGGAACAGTTCACCATTGTAAAATGCATGGCATTGTATCCTGTGTTCTGATCTTTTTCTTGTAAACACTGTACAGTGTAACAAAGGTCTCCGTCCAAGTACTGGATCACTGACTGTCCAGGATTCAGTACTGTGACCTCTTGGAAGATGCACACATCGTCTTTCTCTAACACCAAAAGAAATAAATGTTACTAGAGAGGAAAAAAAAATCATCAAGTAAATTAACAGAATCACTGGAAAGGCAAAAGTAGGGCAAAGTCCTATGCTCAGCAAACGTATTCTAACTTTTAGACTTGATTGCTGTGTGGGTTTAATTACCAAAAAAGGGAAGGAGGAGGTATAATTCACCTTAAGAAAATGCTACAAAATGAAAAACTGCCTAAAACTGATAGTGTGCCTACTGCGGAAGTAAAAAAAAATAAATAATCTGTTCTTATTTGTAAAGAGTTCTAATATTTAACATTGGGCTAAGTACACTATATGAATTATTCTGCACATCACTGTCATGGTTTGATGTGGAGGGGGGGGTGGTTCTGGTGGCAGGAGAGGGGTTTTGCTCCCTGCGACCTCCCCAGTTTTGGAACCGGGTTAGGCTTAGTTCTGGCCACCAGATCAGACTGCCATCCCCCTCGGGGTTGAGCCAATGGGGCGCCTCTGCGAATTGCCCTATTTAAGCCAGGACAAAGGAACCGGAAAAGGTGCTTTGCCCAGGATCGAGGAGAGAAGGGAGGAGGGCACTGACCCCGCTCCCTGGCTTCCGGCCAGGCGGCTGCCTGCGTCGGGCCGGCACCGCCTACAGAGAATGGCGGCGGCGGAGCCAGCTGGGGAACTCGGGGGCACCCCACTCCCGGGGTGCCCACTGGGCTGAGTTCACCCGGAGAGGACTGAGATCTGAGAGAAACAGCCGCATCGACAGCAGGTCAGTGAGGATGGAGCGGGAGGAGGTGTGCCGGAGCCGAGTTTCCCCTGCGGCTGATGGTGAGATAGCAGGCAGCCCCCCTGCAACCAGGATGGCCTCGGTGGAACAGAGATCCACTCGCAGCCCATGGGGAGAAGATGCCTGAGCCTGAGGATGGTCGTGTTGGGATGCACGACAAGGCAGAGAGGCATCTGGAGTCTGCGTGACGACCCACGCCGGAGCAAGTGGCTACAGCTCCCTAAGTATCCGAGACTGTGGTAAAGCCCACACCGGAGCAATCTGTGGGGAAGGATTGTTTCCAGTGGGCTGGACTCACGCTGGAGAAGTTTGTGGATTTTCCCTCGTGGGTAGGGGATCCATTGGAGCAGGGGAAAAGGGTGTAAGGACTCCTCCTCCTTTAAGAAAGAAGCAGCAGTAACAGCACGGAATGAACTGACCTGCACTCCCCCAGTCCCTGCCCCCTGTGCTGCTGGGGGGAGGAGGTAGAGCCGGGAGGAAAAGGAAAGGGGGGGGGAAGGTGTTGTTTTTAAGATCTGGTTTTGTTTCTTTCTGTCCTCTCGAGTAATTGGTTTTGTTTCCCTTTGTCCTTCTAAGTAATCATTAATAAACTGTTTTGCTTTGAGAAAGCCCTGTCTGTTTTGCCCAGGACCATGGTTGGTGGGTGCTCCCTCTGTTCTTGTCTCAACCCTCAGTCCCTTTGGTTTTTTTTTCTCTCCTCTCTACTGGAGAAGGAGAGACTGTGTGAGTTTTAGTTGCTGGATCAGCCTAAAACCATGACAATCACAAAATGTAGCCTTTCTGTCAATTAAACTGGTATGTCTACAATTGTCTGTGGGACAGTAATATGCTCAAGCTGTATTGTAAATGTGTGCTTTGCTCCCGGAGGCAGTTTAGCCTGGGCTGCAGTCAGGATTGCAGCATACCTCAAGCACCCCTGTGCACTGCATGGCCAAAATCTGTTCTACACTGGGCAGCTGTGTGAAGGAAGGGAGCAAAGGTCTGATCTTAAGACTGGGCACCCACCCTTGTACTGGCTGGACAGGTCTGTTGTGAGATGTTGGCTCATTTGTGCTTGATAGTGGACTAGGAACAGTCACACTGCGCACACTCAGCTAAGGTTCCCAATCTGCTTCCTGTCTGCCTCTCACCAGAGAGACCGTGCCTGACTCTGAAAGCATGGGCAGTTTTACAATGTTCCTACACCTTGTCAGAACAGACACAAAATGGATGGGTTAGCAGAGAAAGCAGCGTGTTCAGAAAAGAGCATAATTGCATAACTAGGTAGAGATCCATAAAATCAAGATAAAAGACTATTTACATTTGAGAAGGTTATTATGCTCCTATTTCTGCTTTCTTTGCGTGCCCTTTTTACTAAAAACTTAAACAAAATACCTAGCAATATGAAAAAGTTACCACAAATGTAGCGAGTGCATCCACAAGCGCTGGAAACACTACTATCTATTTTCTTAACTTCTCCCTGAGTATAAAAAAGATAAAAGAGTTTGCAAAGTCATGCACGATTAAAGTGGTAAACAGACTATTTTTCTGTAAAAATGTAAATTATTACTTTCATCACTTCCACTTCTGCTTTCATAAATGAGAAAAATTGCAGTGTACTCAAGAAATAGTAGCATGTTCAGAGTTACACAGTGTATTTATCTCTTTAAACAGGAGTAAAGCACTTCATTTTCTCTAGGAATGCATATGAATAGCGGAGTTGCTAAACAGCAGTTTTTCCTGAGATAAAAAGTTATTTCAATACTAAACATATTAGCAAAGCATTGCTTTCTTTTGGAAGAAATCCCAAAAGATAGGTAAAAACTATTAAAATTTGCAGCTCCTGTTTAGACTTTACATTATGCAGTCTTCACATAAGGGAAAGAGAAGGACATTTGATAGGGAAAATATCCCTGTCACTATGGTAATAATGGGAGTTTGAACATTCATTCAGAATTATATTCCAGATCACAGTCCCTATTGCGAGAAAGTATGTGAGGAGCGAAATATTTATCATTTCTCATATCAGTGAAATTCAATAATGTTAAATTGTTTTAATCAAAAGCATAAATTATACACATTTCTCCCAATGACACATATGATCATAAAGCTCATTCCTCATTAATTATTAAAAACAAGTGGGAATTATTTACATGGAAAATTTTCTCAGCATATTGTTTCTCAGTCAACATTGAACAGAATAATATTACAGTTGCTTTTCTTTTTTTGACATGTGAAAATGCACAAAGTGAAGTTTCCCCAACGAATGGTTGACAACAGTGTGCAGACCCTTGATGGAGTTACGTGCTTGAGCTGGGGACTGGGAGGCAGTCCCAGGCTGTCCCTGCTCAGCCTCATCACCCTTTACAGCTAATTGAAATGAGGAATGGAAAGGGAGGAGAAAGAGGGCTGAACACCATTCATAAAAGTATCTGAAGTACAGTGCTTACCAATTTACAGGTCAGCATAGTAGTGTTTTCACAGCTACATTCTGGGAAGAGAATGAGAAAATCTTATTAGTCAGTTAGCTAATTGTTAGCTTTTGTTAACAGCAGTGGCTAAAGAATAAAGCAATAATTACCACAGTGCCATTCTGGACAACACTGCCCAGGTATTTTTTCCTTCACAAGTGTTTTGTCCTCTGTGCAATTCATAGGAGGCTCAGAACAAAGATTTTCTTCACAAACTAAATGGAGGGAAAAGACACATATGAGAATTTACTCAAATTTCCTTTGACTTTTCCAGCTTATATTTCTCTTGATAAACTATTTTTAAAATAATAACATTTGTCATAGATTTTGTTGCTTTTCTTAGGCATCTGAATTATATTTGGAACTGAAAAATAAACGAAGATTTTCAAAAATGCTTTTAGTTGCCTTAGAACATGCTTAAATTTTCAGAAAACATCACACAGGAATCATTAATATTCTTCCTAGTTCAGAGTCACTCAAGCTGATAACCAAAGACAACTAAAATCACACCTTTTGGAAAACACGAGTTATTTTCCTCTCAGCTACAAATGTGCTGTAAAGTACATTTCTATAAGATAACAGGGAGCAACTGCCTTCCTGGGATGACTCTAATAAGAAAGTATCTGCCTGTCTTATCGGAGCTGGCTTACTGGGACTTTGAAAGAAGACTACATACTAAGATCTAACTTTCTACCAACCAGAATGTGGCAAAATCAGCGCCAAAACACCTTTGCAGAAACTTTCACCTGGGTGCAAGTGCTAGGAAAAGGAAATGACCAAAATATGGAACCACCTGAAGTAAAAATTATTGAGCTCCAAACTTACTGGCAGACAATTTAATAATTTGACTGAAATTTCCCAAAGACTGCAATAGGACAAGAGTTAATCTAAATTAAGCAGTTACACTTGTAGACATTACTTGAGGACACATAGCACAATTTCTGTGATTTATGAGGCTATCAAAGAGAGCTACGTTACCCTGCAAATATTTTTCTTCTGGCTTCTCATAGTTTGAATAGTAGTCAACCCAGCAGAACTGGAAACCCTTGGCCTGTTCCTTCCCCTAAAAGCTGAAAGTGCAGAGAAACTGCCTAAACACTAATGAATGGTACCACAGAGGAACAACAACATGGAAGCTGTTCCATTACAGGTGTTTTAATATATGAACAGTTGTATATTGAAACTCCAAGGATAGGATTCAGTTCCACATAAACGTATCAGTATTTAGATCACCCTGAAAGTAGCTATATGCTGTCTGGTGAACTAATAACCTCTCCAGTTTCCATTGACTGGCTTGGTTAGACCACCACGGAGTACACCAAGAACTTTGAACTTAATTGCAGACACCTTCATTTAGATCTCTTAATCTCTATCTGAAGCCCATCCTAAATGCTGAATCAAAAAATTCTCTACACACAGAGTCTGTCGTTTTTACTAAATTTGGTTACGTATTGAATGGACAACAGTTAGACTCACCACAGTAGTAATGAGGACAACAGTAATGTATGGTATTAAGGTCTACAGTGAGAATTTCCCCTTCATTACACAAGGGCACAGGCTCAATACAGGATTCACAAACTAAATATAGAAAAAAAACGAGACATTTACAAAGTTTTAAAGACTAAAAAGTTAGCACCTGTGAATTCTATTTAATAGACTATATAGCAAGTCATCTTATGTTTGTTACTTGGGTAACAGAGATTTTATGGATTGACATTCAAATATAAAAAAAAATTAAAAGGTTCATGTATGATGTTCAAAATGGTGTTGGAAATTAAAGGTCCCAAAACCCAAGAATAATTCATGCTCCAATCAGCTTGACCTGTGTGAAGTCTGACTGACCTCTCCAAGAATTCCTGGCTTAAGTTATTAGGTTTAGAACTATAGACTGTTTTTTTAAATACTTAACTATTCCTTAGTTATCCATAAAAATATTTGAGGTTTCTTACCACAGAGATAAGAGAAACAACAAGGATCTTCCTGTTTTGCTGCAACAATAAATTGATCTTCTCTGCAGTCCAGCTGGGAAGCATTGAAACAAGCTGAAGGGTCACACTCTGTACAATGTGAAATAAACAGTATTTTTTAAAAAGTCATAGAAACAATACTAAAAATATAAAGAAAAGATATTTTTCATATACTTAGTAAAACAAAATACCCCAAATTGACTGTAAATTAAAAGGGACACAAAATACAAACACAAAGAAATATTGGAGAGTGTGAAAAAAAATATGCCATTGCCAGGTGCTATTTACAACATCCCGTTTTGTTAACAATCAAAATAACTTGTAAGGCTATTGTAATTTTTGTACAACACATAACACAAGTGTGGACAATGTCCTGGTAACTGTGTTTTTTATTTCCCTTACCACATCGGTACTGTGGACAGCAGGACAGGGGGTGGTAGCCTACCACTAATTTTTCATTGGGTTTGCATGTTGGAATAATGGCGTCACACAATGACATGTTACATTCTGTGGGATAAACAACAATCAATTTTGACATATTTGAACAGATACAAGTGCAAGTGCTATAGCTCAAGATATTTATACCATTTAGTTTAGAGATTCACAAACTAAGAGCAGCCCAAGTCAGCTTAAAGTACTCTCCATACCGTCACGTAGACCTCCGAGCTTAACCCGGGGCTGGTATAGCTCCATTCATGAGGCATTGTGCAAGCGCATTTATATCCCTCTTAAAGCAGGTGAGCTCTGCTTCCTACACATGAAGCCAGCTAAAATGTCCCAGTGTAAATAATCCCTAAACAAATTGACAATTCGGTGTTGGTTACGGGCGTCTAACTAATGAGCAAAAGCACCGTACCAGCTGAACCATTTGTTCTCGTTTTCCTTGAAGATGTTATGAAGAAATAAGTACCTTTGGCTTGACATTTTAGGAGCAATAAACTTATTCCTTTTTCTAACAACCATGGCTAGACAGAATATTAGTATTCAGTGATCAGGTCACAAAATACTGCTTCTGGGAAACACCAGCAGGTCAGAAGATACTGCACTTGACACCAGAGCACTAATAAGAAAGGCGAACAGGCTCTGATGACTGCCCCAATTACCGAGGTACTTCTATCATCAAGTATTTATCAATGTCTTTTGAAATTCCACCTAAAAGCTTAAAAATTCATTTTTAACTAAAGTTTTGTTTCATGAGTGGACTTCTAAGGAAAATAAAGGTGATTTCAGCGAGTCAGTTCTTACAAAGAAAAGAAACCTGTTTTGCCAGCCCAACTAGCCACAAGTACCTAAAAATCACTTCTGAAAAATGTTACCTTGAACGCTGTCTGAAGATTGTCATCTGCCAGTGAATGTCAAGCACTTACCTTATACTTCTGTTACTGGAAACAAGTGTGGTACATACCACAAACTTTCTTTGGACAGCAAGCTCTCTCTTCCATGACATGGACGATAACTTCCCCTTCTCTTTCACAGACTGGTGGTGGATCTTCGTTGCATTCAGGTTCTACAGCAATAATGCTTCCATTTTCTAAACAATTGTACATGCAACAGCCTCTCCTGGACCCATTCCAGATCTCTCCAGCAGAGTGAGGTTGTCCTTTGTTATCTGTACATGCTGAGAGAAAAAACATTATATCCCTTCGACAAGTAGCACAGATTTCCTGCAAGCAACTGTGTATTGCATAAAGTTATTGCATAAAATAAGAGTGTCGTGGAGCAGTATGATCAAAGAATCCAAGAAGAGATGATGACCTTAAAAACTCCAAATGAACAAATGCTTTGCTATGGGTGAAAATAAATACTGAGTGCAAGGGAAAGAACATGCCCATGCTATTCCTTCCTGAGTACTCCAGGAAAGAAAGCCTGGGAGCTACGGAAGAATGACCGTTATTTTTCCCCAACAGAAGTACATCAGCAGTGGGTCTTGAATCCAAGTGAACTGAAAACACAAACAGCTCTAGCCTGAGATAAAGCTAGGCTCTGCTGAAGGGAGCTATACCAGATTCATACTTACTGAGGACTGACACAGAACTTAAATATCGTTTACACTGAGCTGTGGTCAATATTAGCATAACCGCAAAACCACTCTGCCCTGCGGCACTTACTACATTTTTCTTCTGGTATACAGAGGTCAGAGTCTGTTCTATGCAGAATAGTGCCATTTTCACACACACAGTCTTCCCTTAAATAGGAACAGGGAGAATCTTCATAGAACCATTTATTCAAGCATGTCTTGGCTTCACAGGGTTGCACACAAGGCTGGTACTCCTTGCCCTCAGGACAGCTCAATGCTGCAAGTCATAAAAATAGGACATTGAGTGCTGCTGTTATTCTTTCAGTATTTCATTGGAAAAACAGACAGTAAGAACAAATGAGTGTATCATAGAAAGCATGCATTTATATTTTTAACAGTACTTTTAAGTAAGCAACTCATCCATTCAAGATTAAAACTGATTCATGACTGACAAAAACTATACATCTTAAGAACTTGTACCCTGATTTAGTAATGCTGTGATAGAATGAGATGGTATTTACCATAACAATAGAAATATATTTTTAACTCATCACTAACACTTCAGCAGTATAAAGCCACATTGGGGTATAGAACATGGCCATCTGCTTACAACAGTAATCAGGTGTCCTCCATTTAATGCAGATGTTGTGCTTGTTGCATAAAGCCACATATGCAGAAAGTGCATCACACTCATAATTCCAAAAATAAGTACTGTTTATCCACATCTTCTCACAAAACTCCTGTGGTGACACCTAGGAACATGTTGTAACTGAGAATTAACACGTAGAAGAGCTTTCTGTAATTAAAATATATCATTAATTACAAGAAATAATACAGCTGCAAGGGAAAAAAATCACAAGCAGTGCCTAAAGGAAAAAATACTGTTTTTTTCAGAACACTTATTCTGCAAAACTTGAACTGCCAGAATTTTTTATGCTCATTAGTAGGTACAGAACACAGTCCTAATGAGAGTGTCACACTACTTACAAGAACTTTTGCAGTATAGCCCTGTCAGCTAAAAGTCAACAACCTCAGTTAAACATTGCTGCTATAGCTTCTATAAATTCCTTCTGTGAACTAATTATTACTGGATGCTCTGTTTCTCTGTCTATAAGGCCCGATAGCCTATTTTACTGGGTCTAAATGCAGGTGGCCCAACCTATCTTATTTCTGTTGGGTTTTTTTGCATAAGCTTATAAGAAGGTGGAAAAAGTAATATTTTGTTTCATTCTGCTTGTTCATTGCTGTGCTGCAGCCCAGCTCTCCCTGTGGTTTCGGCAAACCTTCTAGCAGTCGCTCACTTCCGCCATAAAGTTCATTACCCTGATGACTGTTACCTATCCTTGTTCAGTTGCTTCACGCCTGTGAAGTGCACAATACGCTCCATCTGCTCTGGCTCTGCCACCGTCAGGTATATGAAAGAAAACAATTTTCATAATGGATGAACCAAGTGCTTGGCAATTTTGATGCTATGTCAGGTTTTGTTGTAAACCAGGAAAAGATGCAATTGCATTGTATCCGAGGCTATGAGACTTCTCCTGGAAACATATATGAAGTAGGAATTCTGACTGTTCAGATTCCCTTTAATTATTTTAAAATTAGATGTGTTAAAACAATTATGAAAAGCATCCTGCTACCTGCTGGAGCTACTCTTCCTTCTTGATTCCAAACTGCTTACCACTGCTCCATCCCATTAAGTTTCTGGGGCAAATATCTCTTAATCTTTTTTTAGAAAAAGCTCTTTAATCCCTTCCTTTCAGAAGAGCTCCCTCCATTTTTTTTCTACCTGGAGGAAGTGAGGAGAGGACTTGGGATTTTGAAGGAAGAGGCTCAGCTGCTACAATACCTTTAACAGCATTTGTGATGAAAAACGAAGAGTAACACAATGCAAACCAGGGGTGGAAAGACAGAACAACGAGAACTGAATCAGGAATCTGGACACATCAATCTCCGAGAAAGAAAGGGCCACTTGAGTAATTAATCCTTTTATTTTGAATTAAGTGGGAAAAGTATGTCAGATCTCAGATTTTGGGCTTCCTCATTTCTTGTTCCAGGGAGCAGCTGTGCTGCACTACCCACCTCTAGTGGTAGTCTGTATGCTACAGCAATATCCTCGTTAGAAAATACAGTGTCCAGAACGAAATTATAATGATTTCTGTAAGAAATCCTATCAGATTGTCACCATAATAGTGACTACATCCAAATTTGATTAACTGAAAATTTCTTTAGTCCAATTAGATCAGACTGCATGAGCTGCTGTTGAATGCAGCAGAAGCATAAGGCTTTCCATTCTGGTGACCCTTGTTAAGCATTTATTAAAAATAACTCTTTTGGAATGTGTTTGTGTTGAGATGGAGATCTGGTGTCTCTCCTTTGAGCTTTACCTACTTAATAATTTAAGAAACAGCGTAATATCATAAGGATCCATATAGATGTGTCTACAATGGACAACATGACAAAAGTATTAATGTCACTGTGACAGAGGTACCACCCATCCAGTTGTCAGCTCATGAAAATAAGAAAAACATAAAAAACGTGCATATTTTTCTCCTTCTCTTCTTAACTATATATCTTTTATTTAATTTGCACCTGAATTTCTCTGATCTTTGTACTCACTTTCTTGTGGCAAGGAATGAAAATGCTTCTGTTTAACAGTTCCATGCAGTATGTGCAGTTATCTTCAGTACAGTTTCTTACTGGCCTCCTGGTTGTTACATCAAGTGATTTCTCAATTTCCCAGCTCTTAATGAACACTTCAATTTCCTCCTTATTTGTAATTATGGTCTTGTTTTTCATTTTCAGGTCATCGGTAGGGTCTCCATTACACACCCCTGGAGACAGAGCATCACATTCAAAGCACAAACAAACATGCCATAATACTTCATTTGGGAAAGAAAAGTGCACTTAATAAGGTAAACTTAACATTGCATCAGGCTCACCTGTGAGACTGTCATCTGAATTTATAAGTGAAAGCAGCTATATGTCCGCTGTAGTTCCAACTTTCTACCTGTGATTTTAGTTGTCATCTCAATGGCTTAGCAAAACAAGCATATCATAAAATAAATGATACTTTCCCCAACAACGAATTAAGTTTTGAGGAAAACTGCTACCAAAATGTGCTGTTGAGTGTAGCAAATTCACTGACATGGCACCAGATTCTGATCTCATTCTACTGAATAGAAATCAGCTCCATCGGAGTAAATGTAGGTGGCTTTCAAATTAACTGCACGTTGCTGATGATTTGACACTGTATTAAAACTTAGTTGAACATTTTAAATGCAAGAAGTTATGAAAGGAATCTTTTGATGAACAAATTTCTTTCTCTAGAGAAAATATTTTTCGTACTCAATTTATTAATACAAAACCACCGAACAAAATGCCCCACTCAAACTCCTGACATCCACTGGCTACCTGAATTCATTATTTTATGTATTCAGTTAATTCATCAATGAAAACTTACACTTCCTATAAGCACATAACAAGTCATTAATGCCAAAATTTGAATCTTCATAGTAGTGTTTTACATCCTAGGGACTCATCAGCCGAAGTCCCTGTATTCTTTTTTCACTTTCCTCCTGCGTTGCTAACCACACCCTAAGTTCTTGCCTTCACACTTTCAGCCCTTCCTGCTGATATGCTCCTGGGTCCCTTGTTAGAACTGGACTAGTCTGGCATGACCTGAACTACCTGACCGTCTTCAGCAGCCACTTCTCCATTGAAAATTTCCCCCTCCCTTTTTTTTTTCTTGACATCAACAATATTCTTAAACACAGGCAGAGATGAGTACATTTTTTAAAAGTTTCAATGAGATACAACGTACTGATCATTACTTGGTCTGAAAACTACTTTCTTAGCAAGCAGTGCTTTGAAATAGAGTTACTGATTTCTTATTATAAATAATGGAATTTCACAAGCCCACCTCAAACAGAATTGTCAGTGTTTTTAATGGGGGTCACCAAGAGAGCTCTAGGGACAGCAGGTCACATACACAAAAGGGAGATGTAAATTTTAAATGGGAAATTATTAAATAAGGAAAAAATTGCCACCATAGCCTCACCACAAAGTCCTTCTGTCTTCATCGATGTGTTAGAGTGTAATCCATACTGTATATCTATGATGCCTGTAACATGAGCCCATTTAATGCTAATACCAGCTGGGGTCTTCACAACATACATTGCACCAGTATCCTGAATATTCAGTCCTTCTTTTGAAAATGGTAATGATTGAAATACAGAATCCACTACTACCTAAAAAAAAGCAAATACATTCTAGAGATAAAAATAGATTGCAAAGATGTATATTATATGTCTTTACAGCCTCTGCCACACACAATAACAGTCACAGCACTTAAATCACAGACCTGCCTGTCAGTGTGATTTCCTGTAACTGCAAATGAAGCAGACACGAGAAAAAAAAATGATATGGAAATATTTTTTAATTAACAAAGCAATGAATATCATTTATCACATATAATATGTTTTAAAAAAAACACCAAACTCATCCTAATTATTCTATCTATTCTGACCTGCTGTTGACTAGCAGGAAAGGCAGCTTAAGTATTTATCATGGCTTGGAACATTTCTGTTCGGTTCTAGGTTATCTGGAATTTTGTCTCAAGTATAAATGCCTTTTGTGGCTTCTTTAAAATCTCAAAAGAACTTTGAAGTGTCATTTTGGATAAATGGCATGTAAGTGAAGCATGGTATCACAAATGTATATTTTTTTGCTTCTAGCATACCATGAATTGCTGGGTACCAGAACTACAAAAGTAACTACAAAAGTAGTACATTCATTATAAGTCTGATCTATTGCATTTTACAACTGAATAGCTCTCCAGCTATCTTTTAAGTGTACACATACTATGTACTGGTGATATATACTTACTTTTCTTGCTAAACGATTGATAAGTAATTCACATGTGCGTGTTGTTACATTTAATTTCTTAAAACAGAGCCCTGAAGTGCTTGCAGGGGGCACCTTGAAAGAGAAGTGACAAACAAATTTAGTTACTATTGTTTTTCTAATCCTGTACCAGTGCTACCGGGAATTTTTTCAATATGTGTAATATTAACATATTTTATAATTAGTAAAAGCAAAAAGTACTCACTAGTTTTCTTATTGAATTTGCGCTCTGGAAAACATTGAAAAATAGATCAGAAGTGCAATGATAATCAGCAGCATTCTTATTTGGCAAAAATAAGTTGACTGTTTCCTTTGTGTTTGAAGTTATTCTACAAGATTAGCTTCATAATTAAACTAATTTAATATATTCCTTATGAATAATTAAAAATACACATTTCCCAGCTAATGTAATGCACCTTTCGATGAACTATTTTTAGAAACTTGATCTACTTGTTAAACATTTAAATCAAAGGGGTTTATGTAGAAAATAATACAGAAAAGATAACACAATGACCTGAACAAATTGAGTTAAAAATACGTAGGAATACAATGGTCATGCCAATGAAATCCCCTGCCCTAACTTTGGTAAAACTGCGATTTTACCAAGGCGTCTTTCTGCCCGAGATTCCAGCTCACCTATACCATACCTCAACTGGCTTTTAACTAAACTTTAACATTGAGAGTGACTCAAGACCAGTATCACAAGATTCAGCATATGCTGCAAAGCCCTTTCAAAAAACATTTCTTAAAGAACTACATCTACAGACTTATAAAGCTCATCTTCCTATGAGAGCTGCGTTCACACCTTTAGACTACAACCAAGAAACATTGAAGACAGCAATTTAAAAGCAAAACTCCAGAACAGTATAAGGCTCAGGACTTAAATTCAAGTGTACAGTTGCCCAGTGAGAGTAGATAAGAGACCAAATAGGGATGGGAAGGAAAGAAATTTAATGAAGTTCCTCATCAGGAACTTGTGTATCCGCAAACCAAAGATGGAAATACAATTCAGTTTAAGTGTTGCATAAATTAAGACTGTGGAGAATGCAAAGAAAATGTATGTACAGACTCCAAGGATGAGACTTAAACTGGCAGTCTAAAAATAAATTGGCTGGATCCACTTTGTAGACAATGCATAAAATTCGAAAACTACAAAGGACAACTCATCACACTTATCCCAAACTCATTAACACCTTCCTAAAATAACTACAAAATATTTTTGTGACTATTCAAAATAGTTTAGTATTTTGACCATATTGTAAAGCATAAATTCAGGGCCTCAAGAAGATTTGTGGGTGGAGACCCTGAAGTTATTCAGAAGTTATGTCACCTCTGATAATTTAAGAGGAACCTATATTTGAACCTACGCATAAATTCAAGAAACTATTACAATTCTTGTGGAAATGCAAGAAACTTACCTGATTAGCAGGACATTTTTCAATATGAGCAACAATCATTTCTCCTGGTAACTTGACTAAAATGTAGGAAGCCATATTACAGAGGGCTATGTTGTTTCCATCAAATGTAATAACACTCAGTTCAGACAGTACAGAACATTGACCTAAAAAAGAACTACCGTTTAATGAGGTTACCACAAAACTGAATACAAGGCATTTATAAAAAGTTTCAGATTTAGCGATATTTGCTTTCAAATGACAAATGTTCATATATATATTGATGACCTTGTTCTGCAGACAGCATACTGAGCCATAAGCAGAAGCAAGTATCTTACGTTACTCGGTGAAAATACCTTAATCTACTGCTATGTGTCCAGGGTAGGGAACAAAGTTTAAATTGGTGAAAATTTTCACTTAAGTCAATGTTTTATGGGCAAGGTCAATGAATCTGTACATTGTCAGATAAAATACTTCCATTAAAATATACATATTTTTGAGATACTGGTAACAAGAGACTGATCCGTCCTATCTTGAGACAAATATTTAAAAGTCCGATATTGGTTTCAGTAGTGCTGCAAGGTTTTTAATATGACTTCTCTTTGGCCATTTTGTTCCCTTGGCAGACAGTCATCTGCCAGTTTCTGCAGTTTCTAAATAGGAGTAAAAACTACAGTTAGAGTTAACTGAAATGTGGAGGTTCTGTCTTTCAGAAAATGCCAGTATTTTTTTTTTCTTCACAAAATGTTGAAACCTCAACATTTCTACTGATAGAAATTCTGAAAAATCTCAGCTGGAAAATGTTGATGTTCATGTTGCAGATTTCATTTCAATGTTTTCATTCAAAACAAAATGTTTTGACTTGAATGTTAATTCGAAGATAACAAAACATTCACTATACTTCATTCTTACACTCCCACTATAATAAACCCTTCATTTATTATTTGTAATTTACAGATCAAGAGTTTATGTTGTATTTAGAAATAAAACAGTGACTTACAGGGACATTCCCATTCTGGGCAACAACTATCAGTGTTAACTTGAACTGGCATTCCTCGAAAACCACAGTCTGGCTTCTGCATATCCTTAGGGCAGTTCCTTGAAAGGTTGTATAACATCCAACTCATATTAACACATACATACTGGCTACATTTGTCGATAGGTTCAAGGTATCTTGGCTGTCAGATAAGGAAAAAACAACCAGAATCAGCTTTACATTCATTGCCCTTATGAAGTCCGGGTGATCACTTGTTCCTCACCCTGATCTGAGATAGAATCAGCGTATCTACGTGACCCTTCATCAGTTACTTTGGAATGAATTCCTTTTGTGTGGTTGTCACAGGTGACAATGATGCACCTCCATTCACTCAGACCCTTTTTCATCTGCCTTTGGTGGGATACTATATGTAAAGCATTATGCATGGAGGCTGCCTGTTATATTCAGTAATGATCTGAAGCATTTTAAGAAATAGTTGTGCATTCCCATCATTTTAAATTCTATGACAAAGAAACAAATGGAATATAGAAAGACAGGGTGAGATCATGAAGAAACCCAAAAATTCCATATATATTTCACTACCTAGAATCAGCACATAGCTTTAAAAGCCATTTTTTTTCCAGAGGAATATATCCAAGTTGCAGAATATACCAGGGCAGTATAAGAGTAGTGATACAACAATCCTCTAAGAATTATTGAGTATTTTAAAACATGCAAATAAAAAAAAAATAGGAGATATTTAAAATCTCTGGTGTTACACACATAGCATAACAGAATGGACTGAAAAGCAATATATATTTTAACACATAAAGGCAAGTAAAACTGATCATACCACACATTCAGAAGGTGTAGATATCAGTGTATGCATCATTGTACCAAAGGAAGCCTTGTCAGCTATAGTTGTGGTTGTTTCTGTGCTTGCCAGTGAAGTTTGTGTTTCTACAGGCTCAGAAGAGGAAGGCAGAGCCGTTACACCACTAGAATGAGATAAATCTATTATAGTTCTGGTCTGCAGCTCTGCGGGCTCTGATAAACTGAAATAAGGTTTAATGGTTTCCTGTGTTGGGATTTTGGACCAATCTGATGTTGTTACATCCGGGACTCCAGAAAGAGAGAGATTTGTTACTGAGGTTTTATTTCTTGAAAAAGGCGAACTCTGAACTGCAGATACTGTCGAATAAGGCAGGGAAGACTTCTCAGTTGTGGTTGACTTCGTCTTGGTAACATTTCTTTGCTCATGTGAAGTCTGACCACTTTCTAAAATATCCACAGTTCTTTCAAATGAGGTTGCATATTTAACTTCTGAAGCTGTAAACGAAGTGCTCTTCATCTGTGATAACAGATTTGTAGTACCAGTAGTTTTCATAACCATCATTTTGGGAGTTTCGTTAGTTCTCTGTGGAGCTTGAGTCACTGCAGATGTAAATAAAGATTTGTGTGACACATGCATGGGTGTTTCTATGGTGGTAGGAACTGAGGCTGAAGCCATATAAAACTCCAAATCGGCAACAAAAGAATCAGTGGTTTTTGTAGTAATCCTAGAGGCTACTGTAGTGCCAGAAGCAGCTAATAAACTGGCTGAAGAGCTAAATGGTATTTTTTCAAAAATATAAGGTGCTTGTAAGGATGTAGCATTCACCGTTGTGTTCATGATCATTGGTGTAGTGGATTGAGTGACGATTCCAGCAGATAGGGCTGATACTGTTCCATTTTCTTCTGAAGAACTTACCGAGGAACTCTGTTTTCCTAGAGAAACAGCAGAGATATGAGTGGTCTTAGGACGAGGTGAAGACATAGAGACCCTAGTGGATTGGCTTTCTAAAGTGGCTTCAGGAGTTGTAAGCATTAGTAAAGAGGGCATTACAA
Source organism: Tauraco erythrolophus (assembly GCF_009769465.1). NCBI lineage: Eukaryota > Metazoa > Chordata > Aves > Musophagiformes > Musophagidae > Tauraco > Tauraco erythrolophus. The sequence continues at coordinate 46,585,867 of NC_141468.1, read as the reverse complement.
TGGATGCTTTTAGTGCTGCTGAACGACTGGCAGAAGGTCTTATGTCTAAAGTGAATGTAGAAAAATCTACAGAAGAAGTTGCAAACTCTATAACTGGACTTTTTGAGGTTCCTTCTGTATCTAGAGATGAAACTGATATTTGGGTAGCCGTTATATTTCGTGTTAATGATGATGTCCTATTGATTATGGGAATCAATGAAGAACTTGTAGTATGAGATGTCACAAGAGATGGTACTGATGTTGATAACAAGATTGTAAATAAAGATGATGACCTTGTAAGAGAAGGATCTTTCGGAACGAAAGTGCCTGAACTTTGTGCCACAGGATCAGTTTTCAGTTCTGTATGTGAACTGCTTAGGTGCTCTGTAATTTCTGAAGTGGTTGTTAATGTAGCATTTAGAGGTAATACCAGTGTCTTAAGAGGAAAGACTGTAGACATAATGGTTTTCATTGGCTTTTTAGAAATGGATGACACTGCAAAGGAATCAGCAGGCATTATGTATTTGTTTTCTCTTGAGGCTTTACTTGCTAGAGGCATAGCAGAGATTGTTGGATTCACTAGAAGAGTGGAAGCAGCGGAAGGTACTTTTTGACTTTTGGGGTCAACAGTGACATCTGCCATAGCTTTTGGCTTCAGGGAGGTAATTGGAGAATGCACTGGTATAGATACTCTGTGTGTTACAGAAGGACTCGAAGAAGTGTTTACAGGGATTTGAGAAGCAACTTGAGGTAAAGATACAGTCATTATGGGCAGAGCAGCAGAAATACTGCCTGTTATTAATGGCAATGTCTGCTTGGGAGCAGTCACTGAAATTTCCACTGAAGATAAAAATGGCTTTGGAGAAAAACTAGAGAAAGAACTTGAATTTAATGATATCAGAGAAGTTTTAGACAAGGGTTTTGTGATTAATTGAGGAAACCTTGTCTGAAAGCTAGCAAATCTAGTAGTCACAGGAATTTGAGGAGCAGTTGAAGTCAGTGGAGAAAGTGGTGTTGGGTGAACTGCAGTTTGACCAATGCCAGAGCTAGTTGTGACGGATAAAGTAGATATAGGAGAAGATGTGCTTAGTGTCAACCGTGAACCTAGAAGAAGTGCAGGTCTTGTGAAAGTTGCTCTGCCAGCTAGCAAAGCAGATGACACTTCAGAGGATGCTGCTGCTCCCTTAGAATGACTTACTAAAGGACGCCTACTCTTCCCAATCCCTGCAGGCAGCTCAGAAGTGACAAAAGATGGCTTGGAAGCTAAAGCTGTTATTGCAGAGGTAGGGGGAACAGTTCCTAGCTGAGTGGTTGATGTATCAAGTGGAAATGGAGCTACTAACAGGGAAGTGGGTGTTAATAACACAGAATGTGTTGGAATAGAACTTGCACTGAGCAGGGTTGTTGGAGTTGCTATTGTAATGGGTAAAGTTACAGATGCAGTAGAACTGACAGTACGTGATGTGACTGCTGAGGCTTGAAGAGCAGTTGGAAAATCTACTGAAGAGATGAGTTTGGAAAGGACAGTAGGGCTCGCTGTGCTGTGAAGTACATCAGAAGGCTCCACTGTACTTGGTAATGAAAATGTTGAATAGGTGGCTGCATTAGATGCTTCCAATGAATAAAAGTCTGTAATGGACTGTGCCGACATATTCATTCCCCTTAAAGTTGTGTTTGTGTTCACGGTTATTTTGTCTGTCACACTGGTATGAGTTGACTCAGTCCCTGAAGTAATAAATAAAGGAGGTGTCTGAGGAAATCTCTCCATGGTAGCATCCATGTGAAAGATTAACAATGAAGATTTGTTTCCAATTGCTGATTCTGTAGATGTCACAGGTATGCCTAAAAGGAAAAAATGCATGTTACACTGTCTTGTATGGATTATTGATAAAGTAAAATAACAAGACCCATTTAAATATTAGCAAATCAGAGCATCATTTTGCTGAGAAGATAACTTGCCAGTGGTTCTAGGTCACCTGATGACTTTGAGGAACTCAATTAATTCAAGATGTTTTCTAATTTTCTTTGCAAGTTATCTAGCTCAGTTTTTATTACTAGTGAAAACCTTGATTTTGCAGAGCAGTTTTGAAGCAACAACGGAATTCCATGGAAATTTCAATAAATTCAAAATAGTAAAATATTTGGAATATATATATATATTATAACTTTGTACTAACAAATCTCAAGCATAATCTATTTAATTCAAAATTTTAAAAATTAAATAAGAGACAATATTAAAATGTAATTATTATGTTAAAAGAATACTGTACCCTCAAAATAAGCAAATAATATAGTATCTCCACACACCAGAAGTTATGAAATAGATTGTTAGTGGGGACTCATCAACTGAAAAGTCTGAACATTTCTCCACAGCAGTATTTCTTCCATTTGGAGTCTTTCTCTTATATACATATGATATACTAGCAGTGTATAGTCAAATATAGTTGTGATGAGTATAACACCATCACAAAAGGTTAAATTTAACACACTATTAGAGAAATGAAAGTATTCAACTTTAGATGTGAATGTAGGAGATGTATTTTGGATGACTGGGAATGGAGTCTACATCCCAGAGAGACATTCTTCAACAGAAAGATGTTCTGGTAAAGCGTTTAATAAAAGAAGGACGACGATGTACATTTGATTAAAACCTTTCCTGGGATATCTAGAGTGATTTGTAAGATTAGACCAATGTAATAAAGAATACTTACAGTCTTCTGGATAAACACATTTAAGCGTGACATCATCAAGGATCATATTTTTGGGACAGTATGGCAAGCATCCTTCAACCCTTTAAAATATTATATAGTTAATTCTAAAGCCATAGTGGAAACATAAATTAATTTTAAATTATTTTACTTTGGCAAAATGAAACATTTGAATGTCTTCCTTATCAAAGTTCTGAGAACTTTCCAGTGTAATGGTGAACACTGCATTCTGAGGCATTTTAAGGTCAAAAAGACATTGAAGAGCACAATTCTAAGTTGTTAATAATCAAATCTTTGCATAGGCTGACAAACATGATAGCTTTAGACCATTCTGCTTCCACAACCAAGTAGAACTTCAGATCTCTAAGTAGAAAGGTTTTCCATAGGACAAAGAACTTCTCTACAAGATTGCTGTTTTATCCAGATATGTTCATTTGAGACATTAAAATATTTAGACTGACTCCATAGAAAGCCTCATTCTTGTGCACTTTCAGCACAGGAGAGTGCACACAAGTCTGTATATTGCCTTACTTCTCCATTTTTGGGTTATTTTTAATAAGAAAATCATGGCATTATCAACCAGTGTGCCTATATGGAAAAAGCTAAGAATACCAACAGAGAAAATTAGTAATATTAGTAATAATCCTAATCATAAACTGCATATGCCTAGGGAGGTAGTCTGAAATTTAAAATCTAATTTCTTTTCCACGAGATTTTGTGCCTTGAGTTTTCAGGCATTTTTTCTTTTAGTTTGTTGTGGTTCTATAGATGCCAGGGGAGATCCGATGAGACAGGAAATCTTGTTACTAAGTAACAAGATAACATCAGCCATGTGAAGTCTCCCACTTCGTGTCAATAAGCATCTCTTAGTATAAAGTTCCCTCCTCTTACAGGAGAGGGCGTAGTCCACCCTTGCTACTCCTGCAGTTTTTGGTCTGGCCCACATAAAAACAAGAAACACACAGTTATTTACAGCATCATGGGATGCTGGTTTAAGACGTGAATATAAACCCATAGAAGGGAACAGCCTTCATTTAATGTAATAGATTTCTACTTAACCACTACCAGAAGCTAATCCCCTGGGCTAAATACAAACCCTCTTATAATTGTGTTGAAAGATCGCATATAAACAGGAAATATATTCTGTGGGAAATGAGAGGCTTGTTACAAATGTTTTCATGTGATGTGTGAGAGTTGCTCACAAGAGTAATACTGACATCTGGATGAGAAGAAATGAATGGATATTTTCAGGAAGATAATTATTTTCAGAAAGCATATGGTATGCATATAACAAAAAACCAATACAGTAGTGATACGAGCTTGATTTTACTTACGGAGGAAGGAATTTACATGCTATTCCTTTAGGATCACTACATGTTTTAATACATGGATTAGCACAAGATTCATATCGCCATTCACACATCCTTCTATAAGGCACAGATGCACTGAGTTCTGAGAAAGAAGGAAAAGGTATTATTTATTGATTGTGTAGTCAATAAACTATAAATTTATAGTCTTTTCTATAATGTACATTGGGATTTTCAGAAAAAAAATTAAAAATTAAAACCAAGTAAAGAAATTCTGGAGAACTCTCAAATAGGTGAGATTTTGTTAATTTTCAGTTTCATAGAATCATAGAATCATAGAATGGTTTGGGTTGGAAGGGACCTCAAAGATCATCTAGGTCCAAGATTCAAGAACACAGCCAAGTTTCACGAATTTTAAATTCAACCATGCTAAAAGACCCCGAAGCTTCAAAGATAAAAACAGCTACTCACTTTTACACTATATTCTGTTAAAAACCCTTGAAAAATCAGTTTAACATAGTGAAGGTACTGTTGGTAGCAGAAGCAATACAGTTATCTCATTGATTTAAAAGATGTCTATAACTCACTAACAAGACTAACATAACACCTTTTTCTGACATGCCACACCCATTTTGAAAGAGTAAAACAATGAAAATATAATTCAAAGATAAAGAGATCATCACATCTGCAAAAATTAGAAAATAATAGCATTCGGAGACGGAATGGAAGACAAAGTCAGATTAGTAATTAAAAGTAGGATAAAAATATTTGTTACTATTGCTGATGAAAGACAAGCACTCTGAAAGCAAAAAGAAAAAAAAAAAAAACTTATCCCTGGCCATAATGCAAAATTTACCTTCAATACTAAAGCTACTCAAATGTTTGAATTCTTCTGAATTGTCGTACTTTGCCACTTTGACACTAGATGAGGTGAGAATGATGAAAAAGCCCTTTCTACTGTGCAGTTCGAAGGCACTGAGCCCTGGACTCCAGAGGCCCTGGTGGTGGAAAAAGGTGGCTCGTCTTTGAAAGGAGGCACTTGCCTGCCACTGTTCCAGTCCAATGGTTTCATTGTCGTGTACATACAGAAAGTAGTTTGGTCTTTCAGCAGACTCCAGGGAAACAAGAGAGAGAGCTTCCACAATAGAAAAAAGAAAAAAAAACACAATAAGTACAGTTTTCACAGAAAACAGCCTAAAAGTGAGATTACAATCTATACATTGGCTGTTAAGTGCCTCCTTTTAAACAGCTGCTTTTCACAAAAAATATTTCAATTTTGTGTAACACAAAAAAAAAAGTTCGAAATGCAAGGTCTAAAGGAGGCTTCAAATGATCACATAATTCAAAGCCACCAGAGAGCTAATCAGTTAGATCAAAACTACATTCAGCATACTGCTACCAGTCTTTGAAATTATTCATAAGCAGTCTCAAATTGGGACTTGGTCAAATTGGGACAGTTTTTTCTCAAATTCGGATAAATGCCTGACAGTTCAGTTGTACCAGAATGTCACTAGTCAATAACATCATGCAAATACTGTATGAATATACTTGACTTTACTTTGAGGTCAAGGGTTTTTTTTACATTCAGTCATTTCCAGCAATACAGTAAGAAAATCTGTGGCCAAATAAAAGACTCAACCCTCCATTTGCTCTACCCATGCCAGAAATAATTCATATAGTTTGAAAAATGTGTATTGCCGATAGCAAAGTCGTTGAGAATACTTACATAAATCTTTATCTTTGAAAAGACCTGGAGTTATCATGAAACTGAAAAATACATTTCCATGCGCTCCAATTCTAGGCAGGGGAAATATCCTTCTACTGGATATGTTAGCTCCTATAATTGTGTCGTTCTCTCCATAACTGGCCAAAAGATAGGGTCCTTCACCAAGACCTAAGGGAAGAAAAATCAAATAGAAAACTAAAAATACTCTATGCAGAAGATACAAAACATAAGTCTTAGTTAACAGAACATATTGCCTTAAATATTTCACCATACCTGGAACTGAATACATTTGGAACTACAGCTCAATGCTTCAAGGTATTAGGCTGGAATAGGTCTGTACCTATTTGTTCAATGTACTCCCTTATTCTTCGCTTGCTGCCCAGAATACAACAGATGTGAACAAAAAAGTGTGGGTAGCTATCCTTACAGAATGACCTGTACAAAAAAGTAATCTGGGCTTCTTTTTTATGGTATTTGGTCTTCTACATGTCCTTATTTCTATACCTTGAAAGATAACAGAGCCCTAGGATCTACAAGGCAATTCCCCCCAAAAATCCGAATTTCAAGTTATGAGGCTGTAATTCAGCTTCAGGCAGCAATATTGCTTAAACAGTTGTCTGCTTCACCCTCTCTCACAAACCTTTGCTTCTGCCCCCCTACAGCCTCATTTATTATGCCAAAGTGCTTCAGCAGTGAAGTGATCCAGCTGAAAAATAATCAGCTAATTTTTCCACTGTGGTTCACCACACTGTCGTTCAACAATTCATGCCAATATAACAGTAACAACAGCTTCAACTGGTACCACTGCCAAAAAGATGCTGGCCTAACCATGCGCTGCAGCAAACCCCTGGAGCTATTTTTGCTGGGCTGGAAAGGCTCACAGAGATACGTCCAGATACAACAGCATTCATCTTTGTCACTATATCCCACTGAAAGAACCAAGAGCAGCATACTTCTAAAACCTTACCTTGTGAGTAATAAACAAATTGTGTAAGTTTTGTGAAAGCTTTTAATCCTTACAGAAAAAAGACTGAACCCTTTCCCAGCCTAAGACAGCTCCTTTCAAATATGACTCTTCCAAGAAGGAAGGAATCCTCATAATAATGAGATTTGGCTCAGCTAGAAGTTAAACACCAATTTCTGAAGAAAATCACATGAAAATAACTACTGTTTTTATATGGAAACTATGTTGAGCACACATAAAGTCCACACGCTTGCCACAAAATGACTGCTTTTTAAGAAGTGGCAAGGCAATTTATCTTAAAAAGACTGTTTATTCTAAATAATTGACTGTTTAGCCCTACATATTAACAGACATTTTGCCTATGACTTGAGCAAAAGCAGGAGTGAGCTGTAATTGATAAAGTTTCCATAAAGATTCAACAGTTTGACATCACACAGAATAAAAAAGAATCAGAGGAGGAGCCATCTTAGTCCCAAAGAGTGTTTTGCGGGCACTTGGTCGTGGAAACATGCATAATGCCATCCTTGACTTTAACCCTGGTAGGCAGCTAAGCACTATACAGCCACTCACTTACTCCACCCCCGAGAGAATCAGAGGGGAAGATCTGAAAAAACTTGTGGGTTGAGGTAGAGACAGTTTAATAAGTTTATTAAAAAAGAAAAAAAAAAGAAAAAAGAAAAGAAAAAGAAAAAGAGAAAAAGGAAAGCAAAACCAAGAAAAATTATGCAAAAAACCTGACTGCACACCACCAGCTGACCGATGCCTCACTGGACCCCGAGTAATGCCAGCCCCAGCAAAACTCCCCCTGGTTTTTATTGCTGAGAACGACACCATATGTTCTGCAATATCCCTTTGGTCAGTTGGGGTCCCAGATGTCCCAGATGTGTCCTCTCCCAATATCTTGTGCATTCCCAGCCTATGCATTGGTGAGGCAGCATGAGAACCGGGACAGGCCTTGATGCTGTGTAAGCAGTAGCTAAAACAGGGGTGTGTTATCAACAAATCCAAAAATATATCACCATACTAACAACGATGAAGAAAATTAACTTTATCTGAGCCAAAACCAGTACACCTTAGTACTTTTTAAATGAGACAAAATTCCCTATTGAAAGGAGATTATGGAAAGTCAGTGATACCCAGCAAGATCTACATGCTGCTACTGTACTGAGCCAGACTCCTTGGAGGAGAAAAAAATAATCTACCCTATGATGCTCATTATAGGATGCAAGTTGCTAAAAAAGATGCATCAAAAGTCACATTCATATCACTGCATTTAGTCAAGTTTCCCTTCCTTTTCAATATCTTGCTCCCCACAAAGCACATGCACAGTCTCCAAATATAAGAGGAATTAAGTCTGTGGAAGAATATCGCTGTCATTGTAAAGAGCTTTTCTTTATGGTACAATACTTGTGAGATTTCCACATAAAATGCTGTAACCTATCAATTACAAAATGTAATAGGTCCCAGTTCTGAAATTTACAGTACAAGCACAAGCTAGCATCCTTCTAGAGCTTCTCCCTGATTGCCAAGATATGCTGCATGGCGTATTAATCCACCCCCACACTGAATATGATGAGATTATTAATTGAGACATTAGGGAATTCTAAGATCATTCAGCACAGCTGGGCTACTGACCTTCACCCATTAAAAATAAAAGAAATGTTAAAACTACATACACCGAGTCAAAGAAAAAGCCCATCAATTAATTCAATTTAGTTTTTAATTGAACTGGAGCAATCTCTTCTATATGTCAATGAAAGAAGAAAAAATAAAACAAAGCAAGCCACTTCAGAATGAAAACTTAAAAGATAATTGCATAGTGTGACAAATGTTCATAAAATTTATGAGGGTTTTTTATTTTTTTCCAAAAATTGTACCAAATTAATTATTCTGATTAACCTTTACTCAGTATCATCAGAGATGCATTATATCTACACCATTCATTTCTGGAGAAAAGTGCTTGAGTTTCCTTGCACCAAAGGCAATTAGTTCAGTGAGGTGACAATTGAAATGGTAATAGCCATGTATAACCTTGTAAGATGCACACTAATGTGTCAGTATTTGAATTCCTTACTAATGTAGGATTGTCTGGGGTTTTTTATATAGGAAAAATCTCAAAATAATACATGAGAGATTGCACAGAAAAACAGTATTTTAGATATCCCTAGTAGAACAGGAGGGAAGAAAAAGTCAGTGTAATGACATGCTGATATTAAATAGGCAAGGAATATGTCGCAAACTGACATACAGTACTTCAGGCTCATACAAGTCACCTCTCCTTTCTAGTGGATTTGAAGGTCCAGAGAGCTCGAGGGATTGTGACTATGCAATCCTACCCTCGGAAACAGGAAGAACGGAAAAGAGATAACCGCCAACACTGCTGCAGCTGACAGGGATTCTTCTCAACACAAGCTATGAAAGGTTTTATTTGCAGTGTGCACTCTATCATGTTTCATCTGTGATGCCAGATGTGTCCTTTTGCCTACAACTATGATGTTTGTTTCCATGCCACTGCTCTCCCTGGATGTAGAGCAGAAAGGCCCATGGGGACTTGCTTTGCTGACTTGCTGAGCTCATTAAACTCACATATCCAAGTCAAGAGTACCGGAAAAAAAAAAAAAAAAAAAAAAAAAAAAGAATCATTCTAGCCTGTGAAAGAGAGAAAATATGACACTATATTTTCTTCCAGGGTTAGTCTGAGTGAACTGATAAAAGAAAAGTGTCTCTTGGGTATTACTTTTTAAAAGATAAACAAAATAGCATCATACAGAAAGAAAGATGATAGAATAGCATGTCAAAGACACCTTCCATGTTCTAGAGTGGTCTATGTGGGGAATTAACTGCAACTAAATGCTTTATAAAAATGGATTCCATTTTGGAACCAGAGAGTATAGACTTGTTTCTAGCACATAGCCAGCTGCTATGCTAGAAAACATGAAGAGTAAGTGTATTTAGCGAGGTGTATCAATATAAGAATGAATCAAAAACTGTACTATCAAATACTACGTACCTTGGTTATAATATTCACAGTCATAAGCTAAAAGAAAAAGAAACAAGCACATTATTTTTACAAAGTAACAACAGAATCTTTGCATATCTGCATCCGAAAAATGTAAAATTCACTTTCATCAGAGGAAGTTTCATTTCCCATAATGTATTTGAGTCAGTGACTTTTTCCCTTACGCTTTTATTCAGTGACGTACAGCTGTATTTAAATAGATGTGCCACAACAGCAAACCCAAAGCACAAATTATTCCATAGCCAATAACCCTTCTTGCTTTCAATGAAAAGTAGAATGGACTGAATTGCTTTGCAGCCCCACGCAGAACACTGAGTGTACTCCAGATCTGGTATACTGATGCCTTTCCAACTGTCTCCATGCTGGCATACCCTGCGCACAGCCAGTCCTCTACAGTAAGACATCAAATTTGGGTGCATAAAACCAACAGCTAACATATACAGAGCTTGAAAAATGTGAAGTACATTTATTATCCACCTGTTTCTGTCATATTTGTATTATTGGGCAGCAAGATGCCAAAGATGCCTCCAGGATGAGCCCCGGTGCAAGGCCAGTCTGGATACGTACCACAGAGCGAAGGAGATCGCCAGTGAATTGCTGCTCCTTGCTGGCAGCATTTGTGGGCATAAGCTGCAATACTGGTACACAAGCACTCACAGTCCCCACCAAGATTGCAGTTGCATGTATCTGTGTGACAATTTTTGACAAAAGAAGTCACATCAATCTGGGGGGGGGGGGGGGGGGGAAGAAAAAAAGAGAACTAGTGACTTAATTGCATGAGCTGCACAAATTCCTCTTGCACCATTTTCAGCAGGAGTGCTACCTCTGAACACACTGAAAGAATTTAACACAAAAATAAGGCATTTTCTAAGGTTTGGGTACATTCCTATACAAAAAGTACACTTTGAGTGATCAGTTTGTACCTATGTTACAAGTCAAGAGAAAATTTCATTCAGTGACTATTAACAAGTAGGTCTGTCCACACACTTGCTGTTCATCGATTTTGGAGAGTATATTGAAGCTGGCAGTTCTGTGTTTTTATAAGGCAAATACTGCCATCTATAGTCACCCTGTCAGTTTTGCACAAATAACAAAATCAGAGCTGCAGCGCTGATTATCAGGTAATTAAAGTAATAATATGTAGAGGGGATTTTGGTCAGAGAAAGAAAGCTTGAGCACGCTGGTGACATTTTGCAGAAAAATATTTCTGCACTTATCAAGATTTTAATATACTTTGTCCGCAAACCTTAATTAGATCAGCAATCCACTTCCCCACTATAAAATCCTATCACATTATTTCATGATTTTACACGATACAGTATTTCTTGGGTTTTAATAATCTTTTTTGAAATGTTGAGCAGCATTTCCAAAACAGTGTTTTCACTCAACACATGGAATGTTGAAAACAATGCTTTTCTTCGGTTTAGACTTGTTTTTAGACTCTGGTCTAGCTTAGTTGTAGACCTCTCAAATGGCACACGTCAGATTACAGAAATACCATCACGTAACAAAGCAGCACTTATCTAGCATGGAGACAGCTTCTCAGCTGGCAGTTACTAGAAGCTGGCAGGAATATGAAGACTGTTTTTCTGCCTTCAGTGGAGAGAGATGCCATTTTGCTTTCATACTTCTTCTTATTTTGAAAACAGGGGTACGACTGGGGTGGGGGCACGAGCATTAGCTCCATTGTAAATGGCTGTAATAGCTTCACAGGAATCCCCAAACTCCAAAGAGCTCAACCTGTTTCTCACATCTGCAGCACAGCAACTGTCCATGGGTCAGCAATATCCTGCTGTTGTGACAAACTGGGAGCCTGGGGTCAAAGCTCCTGCCGAGTTCAGGAGTTGTGAGGAAGACCTTTTTTTCCCCTGTCAAGGCTCCGCAACCCCTGCTGAGTACAATGCTGAGCTAGGCAACCGCAATCCATCAGTCACTGCCAGCCAGAGATGCAAGATTTCGTCTCCCTGAAAACGGGGTTTTCCAGTCTCGGCTGAACTCTGAGGCCGCCTGTCCCACAGGCAGGAGCTTGCCTCCCTGCATGGCAGAATCCTCCACCACCTGCACGGAAGGAGGGACTGCAAGAGCGCTGCCCCATGCACATCCCGAAACCCACATCTATGCTTCCTGTTCCTTCTGTGCCCCCAGTGTCAAGTCTCTGCTTGGGCTTTTTTCCTTGGCACCCGTTCCCCACCTGTCCAGCCAGCTGCAGATATCCTCGATGAGAGGTCACTTTACGTTACATTTTAAAGAGCTGGATTTTCACATGCTGATGAATAGGTTGTAAAAATACCTGAAAGATGTTTGCTTTACAAGCTGTCCCATACAGGCTGGATATGTACGTGTGAAAATACTTGACTACTAATTAAATGACATGCTTTGCACCTGAAATGCATTTTTTAGCATAATTATGCTAAATTTTTTGGCATAACATTTGCAAATTTTAGTCACAAGATGGATAAGGTATAGAAAATCAATGTTTAAGAGAAAACACCTTTCTTTATGAGTCATTATAATACAGCTCCTTAAAAACTCTCAAAAGTTTTATTTATTTATTTTTATTTAATACTTTCCACTTTGTAAATACACTCATCACTATGTTCTCAGGCACATGTTCAAAAAATTCTTTACATAGTTACCAAAATCAACATTAATAAATCTCTAGGGTTAAGCTACTGCAGCCTCCTCCTCAGGCAAATTCCTAACCATGTTGATATCAAACTTCAGTCCTGAAAGTCAGGGGGATCAGCTGGGACACTGAATGATCTCATTTAGTATTAATAGTCATAAAGAAAATAAGAGACTGAGATGAAATGTTGTAGTGGTTCTTGCTTGCACAGGTGTAAAGAAGCACTATCTATAAATAAATACCTTTGGAAGGCTAAAATCTGAAATAAGGAGAAATGTACAGATCATGTCTTGTGTGGATAAAGAGTAGACTAAAATGGAATAAAAGTTTCCCACACAAGCTATTGTTGTCCTCATCTTGTCTAGACTGAACTTAAGGACATTCTTATAACTCAAGTCCCAAGCTCAGTCAGGTATTGGGGAAACAAGGACACCAAACCTCAGTTTTGATAAAAACAAATTATAAGCTGTCAGGCAATTAAAAATACGGATAGCTCTGAAACTGAAGTCTTGCTCTCTCATGTTTCTTTCTATATTGAGCAGCAGCAGTTAACAACATAAAACCACTTGAGATAAGCTGTAGACACATTACACAAATGCTTATTTTAGAATCCTGCAATATATACAACAGACTTAAAATTTAGCTACCTATCTAAATAAAAGATATAAATAAAACCTAAAGAGAACAGAACCTTGATTTTCCAGCCTACTAACTCATGGCTCCCAGTTATCACTTGTGTTTAGGCTCCAGTCCTGAAAGGAACAAGGAGCTCTGCACAAACATAGCCCACCCACTTAGAGATACTTGCAGGGCTCTACTCTGTATCCTCCATGGCACCCAGACTGAGGGGAATGGCAAGAAGAAATTAATTACTGGAATTTTAATATTTTCCTGCATGAGAGCACATCTTGAATATTTAATAAACTTACCACATTGCGACAAGGTGCAAAAACATCACTGTATAAAATTGAGCATTCCTTTTTGGCATAAGGGAACTTGCTCTGATGTACTTCACATGGTCTTAGTGTTTCATTTGGGCTCTTGCACTTAAAAACAAGCAAAAACACCACAAACAATTCATACGATGGTATGTTTATGATGGACTCAGGTACACTATAGTATCATATAATTCAATATCTGCACACTCAGAAAACAAAAATAAAGTTTAAATGCTATTTTCTTCATCTTCCCCTTTCCCTGACTTGTTATAATTGAAAACATTTGCACAAAAAAGAACCTTTGTGTTTTGTTCTGAAGTACTAAAACGTTCCTGCTGTCTGCTCAGAGCATAAAGACAAAATGTTTTCTTTGTGACACATTATAATCATTACCAGAGCAACCGACTGTAACATCACAAACAAATACATGTTCCAAATCCGTCCTTGGTGGTTTTGCACTGACTTTAAATGGAGTCACACTACAGATGGCTTTAGCCCTCTAAGTTCAAATAAAGAAGCAGCGGTAGGAAGAGAGCAACTCCTAAAAAAAATAGTCAAAGGTCATCGTGATAACTCAAAAACGGCTGAGATACAACTCCCTCTCTTAAAGTCTCTCTTCAAGAAGAAAAACAAATTAACATAAAAATATAATAAAAAAAGCACTCAGCTCAGAAACACGAGTTAATTCGAAATCATGCTTTCTTGGTGTAGCAGTGAAGCCTAGGAGGGGGCAATGATAGTTCCGTAGGCAGCATTGGGGTGTCCTGGTGCAGCCTCAGCTGCAGTGCAGTCACCCACCTACGCCGTCTCCCTGTGCGGATGCTCGGACACCGCCATGGGGTCACGTGCTGCCACACCCAGGAGGGAGAAACCCTGGAAGCATCCCATGCTTCACAGTGCCAATGTAAGCATGATTGCCAGTAGCAGAGTTGAGTTCTAGGCCTCCAGCTATCAAATACTCCTTTACAGTATTTAGATTGTGCAGAGAAGATGAGCAGGATACATCTCTACGAAGGCCAAAGATCCTTTCTGAAATAATTCCTAACGCCTACTGCGGAGGCAGATGAAGTGTCAAGTTTGGCTGAGTGCAGGCTGCCCAAAAGGCCAGTATTGAACTCTGATCTTGAGATTGGTAGATTACATGAGATTGTACAAAAATGTATACATGTCCACAAAAAAGCAAGTGCAGGTTTGGGCTGCATAAGCAAAGCTCATAACATCCTAGAAGCTAATTTGCTATGCGAACACTACACACTTTTTTAAAGCAGCCACTGAACAGACAAATTGGAAAACAAAAAATTCATACGCTTCATACAAAGTATTTACACACTTCTTTATGTACCAACTTCTAGATCAGCGATATAACCACCAACGCTACACACTTGCCTTGCTCACTCACACAATTTAAACATTTTATGTAGAGTAGAAAAGATCCAAAGGGAAATATTGAGGGAGAGGAGCCTCAAAATAATTTCTCCAAAGCAGAATAGTTATCATATTTTTTCATGAGGTGAGAGATTTTGGTTCAATTTCCTGCTATGAGTCAGGGCGAGAACAGATTAAACACTAGTTCTCACAGACATCCTAAGGGAGTGCTTTACAAATACTGATTTTTCAAGAGGTTCACAAGGCTATGAAACCTTACGTCTTCTCAGCACAGATCAATAAAATACTTATTCTCCTGTGTTATAAAACACAGATGTGGTCATCCACTCTCTACAGTACCTCCCCTTCTCAGAAACCAAGTTTCCATACTGGGTTGTACCTGTTGCTGTTCTGAGCCCTTTCTGTCTCACTGCTTCTTTGTCAGTTTGTTCTCTGTTTGCAAACTACAACTAAAGAAAATCACCAATTTTTTTTTTCAGTGTTCAGAAAGAAACTTTTTCTACATCTTTTTTTCCAGCCTTCAGATTCTATTTATTTTCAATATCCTGATGCCTCCAACTCCAGAGAAATTACAATTGTTTTTAAAATTGGGCTGAATCCAAAATACCAGAAGCAATGTATCTAACTTGGTAGAAAATTGAAATCCAGACAGCTATGATAATTATCCTATATAGGGAAAAATATATTCTTCCCTAAAGAGATTGTTTCGTTTCATTTCAATTCGGTATATGTTCGCTATGACATAAGCCATTATAACACATTTCACATCTACAGACACAAAAATTAAACTGTCCTCTTATACACTGACCATGAGTTTAGAAAATCTCTGTATATCATCTGCTTATAATATGTTAATTTATAAATTAATATTATCTTTTTTTTTCCTAATGTTTTACTGGACATGGGTCTTACCTGTCCTAATACCCAACTGTCTCCAAACACCTGTGCATTTCTCACCTCCATGTTGTTTGATGTAGTTAGATCATTTGAAGTATATTTGTCAAAATTTCCACACAAACCTGACAGTTTACCCTAAAAGAGAAAAAGGATTCTTTTTTTTTTTCTTTTTACATACACTGACAGTCAATAATTGGTATAAATGACATACATGGAATAAAACATTCTCAAACTGAAAAGGGTGAATGTAACTGACTTATGCTTTGAAAATATCCGACACTCTGCTGTCCTTATAGCTCCATATTGCAAAGAACTTTTAATAGAAATTTGTTTTCCTTCTTTCTTCCTGTTTTCCAGAACTTGTTCTTACTATCTGCCCGTGAAAAGGGACTGGAATCTAGTAATATTTTTTTCTGAAAGCTTAGCAGTGCATCCAATCCAAAAGTCAAAAGTTCAGGTGAATTACCTCATGATTGTGAAGCCTGACTAGTTGCTGTCATTAAAACTTGCTGCCTCTGATTTTATCTCACAATATTGAGAACATTTGTAATAGCAGTTACAAAAGAGACAGCTGCAGCTTTCTTGTGTTGGGCCATGTGCTGCTGATGGAAAAAGTATATATACAGGCATACGCATATACATACATAGAGAAGAAGATACTTCTGCTCAACAGTAAAATGTAGAGATGGATTTTTAGGGTGCTACAGCTCACTCTAATGAACTCTTTTTCCTTAAGGTCTGCTGCAGACGTTATCTTACTGAACAGGAGCCTCTGGAAGAAACAGTCACTGGAAATAGAAAAAGCTTGAAGTATTTGTGCCCCTGCATGCAACCTGTAGAACTCAGCTCTCTGCTAGCTTACTCAAAAATAGAACAATTTTTTAAGCCAGCTTGTATGTGAAGTAAACATTTTATGACTGTTGAGACAAATATCTATAATAATGTTGCTTTAAAACCAAATTACATGATCACTGTAACGTTGACTTACACTTCAAAAAATCTGATACTGTATTCTAGCACGGAGTGCTTTGTATTTTTACTATAAAGAGACACCTCTCAATACATGTGTTCATGTTTGAGAGGAAGCAGGAATGTAAATATCTAATGTGCAGATGAGGTTACTCTGCCAGGACCCAAAGACTAAGTTGTAGACACACCAAGACAGACAGTGATGTAGAAATGGACAGAGAAGAGCAACTGGCAAGAGAAGGAGCTTTGTATACTTCCCTGCATCATGGCTGAACCCTGTCACAGCATGCTTATTAGGTTTAAATGTCAGGTTTTGTCTAGATCCTTTCCTGTACCTTTTCTTCTCAATTTAAACCCAAGATGTGACTCCATCTGTTCATCTCAGCAGCCTCTACTACATCTTAGTGTGCAGTTCCATCATCAGCCTAATCCAATCTGTGCTACAAACCTGCCTTCTTCCGTGTCACTAGATATGGAAGCTTCCTTTCCACTGGCTTCAGCAATTATGAAAACATGCAGTGAATTGAGTAACTCAAAACTTACCCTCTCTTCCCACCCCCAAAGTAACTTTGAGTCAGAGCTGAATCACTGCGTATCTGCAAGGTTGCAATGAGTGGAGCAACAGAGTAAACATGTAGGAACCACCCCTTCTCTTCAGGAGTCCAGCCATTAAATCACATCCTCTGCCTCTTCTTACCTGGACAGTCCTAGCAGCTAAACACCATGATAAACAGCTATATCACTGGGAAAGTGAGTCACAAAGAAAAGACAATCACAGTTATCCAATAAGATATCACATTAGTAATTCTGAGAACTACACAAAATCTCAGGTTTTTGTTTTCGCTCACCTTCCATCGAGGTCCAACTTTAACATGCATCATTGTCTTCTTATCCCACAGAATTGTAATGTCCAGTTCTGGAAAGTGTATCACAGTATAATATCCAGCCTTCCAAAGCTGATAGTTAGATTTGTTTTCCTGTCCCCTTATGGTCTTCTGACAGAAATGAATATTTATTAAGATCTAATAAAGTAATTCTACCAAGGTATGCAGCCAATTAATAGCAAATTATCTTTAGCATTCAGCTGAATCCATAATATTTCTAGAAATGTTGTTTAATACTCTGATATTT
This sequence comes from Tauraco erythrolophus, assembly GCF_009769465.1. Taxonomy (NCBI): domain Eukaryota; kingdom Metazoa; phylum Chordata; class Aves; order Musophagiformes; family Musophagidae; genus Tauraco; species Tauraco erythrolophus. The sequence goes on along the minus strand of NC_141468.1, from coordinate 46,568,217 downwards.
TGTCTTTTCAATTATTCAAGTTTGCTTTGAGTTTGTACTTTGATTTCCCTTCCAAAACCATGTGGAAAGAAACAAATAAATGCTTCAACTCCTTGTGGCTTTTAAGCAGTCTTCTTTGTAGAACAGAACTTGAAAAACAGAATTTGAAAAAAACAATGAAAAAATAAGCTTTTTCCTAGGACCTTTATCCAGGCCTAGGCACTTGTACTATGTTAACTCAGGCTGAGAGACGTTTTCCAAAAACATGCTCCTTTAGACCTGTAACTTTACAATGCTTATCTTAAAGGGCAACCTGAAAAGTAAAGAAAAGAACTAACCTGCTTCTCAGAAGATTCACTAAAATAAATCTCAGTGTCTCCAACAGTAATGAAAACATTCTTCGAGCAAACAATATCATTGTCAAAGCACTTTTTGTTCTGAGCAATTATAGATATATTTGAGTTATCTGTGCTCTGCAATATGAAGAAGAAATAGTTTTACTTATAGATTCAATTGCATTTCACTCCTGCAGGTTTATTCGAGGTTTACCACCACAAAAAGATGGATAGCTTAGTATTTACACATCTTTGAAACTAAATTTAAGAAAAGCTACCAAACAAGGAAATGCATTTTTAAACTCAAAGCTGAACCCGCAACCAACTCAAACTTTGGAGTTAAACACAAAGAACCATTACATTCAGCTGTGAGTCCTCTTTAGGAGAACTTCACAAACTCAGAGCATCAGCCTGCCCCTAAAATAAGAGTCTGGTTTAGGCTTTTAAAATGTGCTCTATGTGGAATCCGATATTTACTGCACAGTATGGCTGTCAAAATCAAGACATGCTATAAAAAGAGCTTTATTTTTAAACCAAGGTACTTGAGATCAAGCTGTTTTCATATTTTTAAAACCAAGAAACCTACCATCTGTCAGTAGCAGATAGAACAATTTTCGTACCACCACCCATCAAAATTCACAAAACCATGAGTCATACTCAATGTTATTGGAGGGGGCAAAGGTTTCTGTTGATATGTTTTTGTGGTTTTTTCTTTAACGTTTAGAAGATTTGTCTACTCTGTTGTATTTTGATTTGCTGGTGTTTTAGTAACAAAATTCAAATTTACTGCCTTTCCAATCCCATATCTGTTCGCTGTAAACTGATTCTGCATTCTCAGCACATAAAATCACTTCTCTGTCTTGGATCAATATGTCTGTCTATTCACCTACAGCTTCTGTGGTGCTTCTGTGGTTCTTCTGTACCCTGAGGGAATCACACATGCACCCTGTAATTCCCTGTGCTAGAACTGGTACTGGAATAAAAGAGACCAGCTGTATTTTCAGAATTGATAACACTACTACAAACAAAGATAAAGTCAAGTTACTCTTATCGTTTCTTATTTTAATTTGCCTTTGAATTCATTTCTGTTCCAATCCTTGCAAGTCAACAAGAAGCCATTAACTGTAGAAAAGATTTGAGAGTGTTAACATTAATATAACACTAATATAAGTCAATAACGGTGTTTCTGAATCCATTAATTTTTCATCAAATTCAGTCCTACAGTCATTACAAACCCGAGACAGATATGAAATAAAAATGTTGAAGATGGCAAGCTATGTATCTCACCTGCTGAGATATCCAGTCTTATATGAAACACCTGGGTAGTGCTGGAAACAAGAAGATGTTTAAACTTCTCTTCTTACTCCATCCTCCTTTAAATGCTTTCTGAGACTATGACTACCTGAAACCAATGCAGGTGCTAAGGGGCACAGTGGGCAAGATGAGAATGGTGGCTTTCAGTAGTTCCCCAGTTCTGGAAACTCCTCTTGGCTTCCAGAAATGCTCTTGTAAAGCTCCACTTGGCCACAATAGGAAGGACCCTTTGCCTTGATTTGTGCCCACAGCATCTCTCCCCAGAGCTTTGCTCCATCCCTTGGTTGGTGTACCCCTGAAAGGTGCCATATACATACTCCTAACTACTTCCTGCCTATCTCACATTTATACCCTGATTTGTTCTATATTAGCAGATTTGAAGACTAAAAAACCATATCAGCAATTTTTCCTCACCAGTGAGAAACATTGCATACAAAACATACAGGTGCTATGGGAAGGAGCTTTATTTTTTTTCCTTAATAAAAGTCAAAGTGACCAAGCTGTTTAAAAAACACTTTCTATCTAAAAATAAAAACCCAAACAAACAAAAAAAACCAAACCCAACTCTAGATGATGGGAAGTATAGGGGTACTTTTCTTGCCACACAGTGGAGGTACTACAGCTTTGCTGCCCTTAGTCTGGCATGACCCACAAGCCAGAGGATGGTGCTACTCGGCATAGAAAACACTCTAGCGCAAGCGCGAGCAAACACGATGAACATAAGACACAGGAGACTGCCTGCAAGCTTTATGTTACCCTAATGCCAGGGCTTAAGAAACAGGTGGAATGTGTTAGCAAATAGCTTGGGAGACAACAGTTCAGGTAGGTAAAGTTAGCCACTAGCTGCTACTGGTAAGGGGCTGTAGGAAATCAGTTCTTCCTTTTTTGTGGGGGAACTCAGTGTAAAAGTACTGAAAGCTGCAGGGTAAAGCAAAGTTCATCTGTTCCATTCTGTTGTAAAGTTGTTTTAGGTTGCACTCAGAATAAGATTGGTCACCACCTTTTTGGGAAATACGCTGTGTTTTAATTAACTCAGGCTTGCTGCTGGAGTCAGTCCAGTAATTATTCCCCTCCAAGTCAGATAACAGCCCAGGGAATTTTTAGATTTATTGAAGGTGATGTGGTAAACTAAAAAGGAGACAAACTCATTAGTTTGGTAGATAGGATGCAAGCTGATACATTCTGTGCTGGCCAAATGAAAAGTGAGCAAGGAAGCTACCTCCTCACCATGAGTCAGTTCGGAAAAGGGCTTTGCTTGCAGTCTGCGGGTCTATCTGATGCCTAGGACATTGTGGGCTGCTTTCATTGCAGAGTTCATGCCTCTTCAGTCAGCTTAACCACAGCAAAAGGGGACACTCTTGAGTTAACAGGGAAGCAACGTCTTCACTGCAAGCAAAGAGATGGGGGGCTTTATTTTAAATAAAGATAGTTAATTCAGGCTAATTATCCCACAGTAAAAATACACCTTTTTTGGCAATGAAGACAAGTTCTTGGAGCCGCAGCGGGTAGCTGTATGAGCTATGCTAATCGAAGCTGCTGCTTGTGCCTTCTGATGGTTGAGGCCAATCCCTTCAGCTGAACAGCATCAACATACTCAAGTCAGAAGTTTTTGTGTATGACTGGGATTTGAGCCAAGGGCAAAAGTTGAGTTATATTTCAAGTTAACTCTGCAGTAGAGAGAAGCCTGGAGACAGTGAGTGTTTTGCTGACCAAAGCCAGAACAGGGAGTCCTGAAGTCATGTGAAGTACTTTCTTACTTGTAGGACTGCATGTTGGTGTTAAATTACTAGAAATTGTGCAGGATGGAAATGCAGAGACATGATGGTGGTGGTGGTTCAGCAGAGCTATGAGTAATTATGGATTACCTATGACTTGTGGCTGAAAGCATTCATGATAAGATTTGCTTTACATACGTACCCTTTGCCATTCTCTCCACCCACTTCAATAAAAATTAGGTCTTTCCCACCCATACAGTACCAGTCAAATTTAAAGTTGAATGACAGTTTCTATCATGGTCATCAAATTATTCTGTAACTGCTACATGTGCAGCCTCTTCTTCCAGCAGGGAAGAAATAAAGTGCAATTGAAACTTAGCACTTAACTATTGCCAACGCAAAAGGAAGAACAGGGACTATTTAGATAAAGTGAGGATCATCTTTTAATGTTTCTATAAGATAGTGAGGTTTGGGCAAATCTCAACAGCTCTTAGGGACTGTGGTAGTATAAATGATGATGATTGAGTTCCATCTCTCTGATCTGCACCAGATCCACACAGGTATGAAAACCAGCTTTTGTCACTGGAAGAAAGGTCTGAATAGACACTAGGAACAGGTCTAATGAATAACAAGGTGGAGTTTTGCATTCGTTTTCTATTTTTTTCTGCACAGACTCTTTCCAAGGCAGAGTCGCTCTTTACCTTTTTAGGTAAAATGCACCCAACAGGGGACGTACTACAGTTCATCATGTGAAACCTACTTACGCTGACAGAAGCTAGAAATAAAATGGTTTTCCCACTGCAAGAGTATCTTCCCACGTAAATTACCATATCCAGCCTGTTCCAACTTAATATCAGTTTCTTTGTGATAACATGGAGTTGCCAAGCAACAGGGAAGACAGAGTCACAGTTCCGGGCAGTCAGTCAAAAGCTCATTGTCAGTCCCGCTTCTCAGGACATTCTTTTTCTGGACTTCACTGCACTTTTTTTCCATATTTCTTCCTAGCTGAAAAAGCAAAGCACTGCTTTCCTTTTTTTTTTTTTTTTTTTTTAATAGTGCTTGGGAATGCTAGGGTTTATTTTTGTTAGAAACTTTCTATTTCAATGTCCCATTAGAAATTTTATATCGCTATCAACCAGCTACAACACTGTGCAGTGTGCTTGCATAGTCAAAATGCAGCCTGGGAGAAGACAACTTGAAGCTGACTGTATTTATCTTCTTTGAAATTTTCATTAAAAACTCACTAACTGTTCAGTGTAAAGAGTCATTCTTAATACCCTGATTTCCTCTTTTTTTTTTGTTTTGTTTTGTTTTGTTCCCTACAATGTGCTAATTTGCAAACTAGGGTGGCCATAAAAACATCTAGAGACATACTGGAACTAGTTAGAGACGGATTACTCTTATCTCCCTTTTGTTTTAATGACTCCTTAGGGGTTTTCATTTATAGCCACATCCACAACAAGTGCAAAAATATGGAAAAAAATGCACAGAATTTTAAAAGTAGAATTTGCTTTCTCTTTCCTACATATTTTCAGAGATACACCATTAGCTCTGTTCAGACTTAATCTTTCATGAAATTTTATGGAAAATAGTTTGGTCGTTGTTTATTGGACTCTGAATTTCTTCTGAAGGAACTTAACATTTGAAACTCTTACTTCTAGTGAGCTTGATCCTAGGAGAAGCAAAGCATCTTAGCCCACATTCAGTGAGCATTTATGCATAAATATTTGTTGTTGGAGAGCAGGTGAATGCCTTGGCACCTGACGTGGTCTTGCTCTGTTAGTTTCTTGTGGCATTTTACGGGGGGTTGATATCCAGATAATCAGTGAAAACACATCAGTAATGCAAAACTCATTCACAGTTGACACCAAGAAGCATGTCCTTTTGGAAGACTTCTTTCATTTTCCTGGTGTGATAATTTCTTCTATACCACTTCAAAATTATATATATACATTCTGTGTAACTTTATTTAATCCTTGTTTTTGCATCCTGTACAAATTTGTATCATCAAATTCTTTCCCCCATAGCTGTTCAAACATTGGAGCAATATTGCTTGGAGTCAGCAGATGGCACTGATACATACTGTCTCAGTTTGGGAAGAAATCCACATGAAATTTGGGAAACAATATTATAGGAAAGATAGTAGGTGATCCTCTTATACGAAAGAGAAAAGTAATAGTACCTATTTTTCCACTGACACTATGTATTTCTATACAAGTATTTTTTTTAAAAAAAACACATTTACGAACTAAGAACCTAAGAGGTAAATTGCTCACACACGGAAATAAATTCTCCTTTCCTCAGCATCTTCTACAGAGCTGCAAATTATGTGATTATTTTAACTTAAAATTTGGCAAAGAAACTTGCAATACACCTGTAAGATATGACACATTTCTAGCATTGTAGTACAGTGGAGTAGAAATGGAGGAGAGCAACACGACTGAGTAGATTCACTGATGCAAATTCAAGGACAGTGAGATTATTCCAGCTACTGACTCGCCCTCAAACAACTGCCAGGTGTCTGCTAATGCATCCATGGTAACTCCTTCTTATTTCTTTAAAAGTGACTTCCCAAAAGAATACATCTCAGGCAGAATAAACTTGCAACAACTCTTTAGGAAAAATAAATAATTATATCACATTTTCTGTATTATACGTAGGGGGTTTGTAGCAGATTTAATGGCAATATAGAGTTGTTGGGTGTTCTGAGATTTTGTCAAGAATATTTTTTAAATCTAAATAATTTTTTTAAATCTACTGCTAATAATGAAAAGTACATGACAGGGAATATTTTACTTGATATACTTCAAAGTCTCAATTTAAGTCAATGTTTCTTAATTTTGAAAAGTTGATTAATCAGCTAGAGATCACTGGAAAGATTTTGTTCTTCCTTTTTATATTTTAAGAGAACTATATTAAAAGATTTGAGAAAAAATAATTTTAAACAAATTTTCTTTTGTTTCATTTACTTAGCTTTGCCTGCTTGTGTATCAGATTTGGCTTTTGCACAGGTCACATTACTGCAATCCTTTTCTAATTAAAAATGAGATATTCTGAAGATTAAGGATTTGGGAACATTCAAATATTTGTTTCCAAGTGACACATTCTGCAACATGAGCTATTTTGAATTACAAATCAGCAGCACAGTTGGTGGTGTTAGTTTCAAATATCTTAACAGGTATTTATTTATTTGACAGGCTGAGAGAGTTGGGGCTGTTCAGCCTGGAGAAGAGAAGGCTCCGGGGTGATCTTATAGCAGCCTTCCAGTACCTAAAGGGGGCCTACAGGAAAGCTGGAGAGGGACTTTTTACAAGGGCGTGTAGTGATAGGACAAGGGGCAATGGATTTAAACTGAAAGAGAGCAGATTTCGATTAGATATAAGGAAGAAATTTTTTACATTGAGGGTGGTGAGGCACTGGAACAGGTTGCCCAGAGAAGTTGTGGATGCCCCATCCCTGGAAGTGTTCAAGGCCAGGTTGGATGAGGCTTTGGGCAACCTGGTGTAGTGAAGGATTTCTCTGCCCATGGCAGGGGGGTTGGAACTAGATGATCTTTAAGGTCCCTTCCAACCCAAACCATTCTATGATTCTATGATTCTATGATTTATATGAGACTATTAGTACTGTTTTATTAATAAATGCATGATGAATGTCAATATTTTTATCATTGTTGGTTGTAATGATAAAACACAACATAACAGGGAAAAAAAGGACAAGACAGTGGAAATAAATTTGCCATTTCTGAGCCTCAGCAAATGGTGGCAGGGGCTAGAAAGCTGGAACTTGCACAAAGCTTTTATTTTTTTTAATCTAAAAAATGTTAAATGTGTTCATGTACACTGCTGAAGTTTAGTTTCAAACAAAAATACTCATATGTTGACCTAAACCAGAGTAAATTTAATTCACAGTTCTCATAGCTGACCGACACCCAGAGTCAGAGGCCACAAACTGCTAAGCAGCACCGACAGGTGACTAGCCTGAGCATCCTTCCACTTCAAACACAGCAAAAGGCTTTCATTTTACTGCTGCCAATGTACCATACAGCTTTCTGAAACAGCAGCACATGATGCTGCTTTTTGCTCTTTTACTGTTGTATCAGTAGGAGACAGGCATCAACAGTTCGCAAAGCTGTACCCACCAGAGGCAATCCAACTCAGGCAGTCATTCCTACAGTGAATTGCCTTTTCAGGCAGCCATCAGAGTATAACATTTTAGAGTCAGTATAGCCAAAGGGCTGTTGGATGCTGAACGTTAACCCAAAAGCAAAAATTTAAGGTGGAAAGGTCACTTGCTTCAATCTGTGTGGTTGCTAAATAGCAAGGTCCTCAGAAAGAGGATCTAGCTTCTGAGTCACACCATACACACACCAGCTCCAAATTGCCATTTTCATGGCAAGGAACTTTTCCCCAAGCCTTTCCTGGAAGCCCTCATGCTAATCTGCACAAATTGAAAGAAGTGTTTCCTTTGTTGAAGAGTAAAAGTGATTCATTCATTGCATAATTTAATGGTCTGGAGAATCAGATGGTGGAGACAGAAAGGCATGTAGAGGTAATTGAGTCTGAAATCATTGATCTGGAGAAAATGAAACCAGAGCATAAATCCATTGCCAACTGTAATCAAATCTTTTACTCACAGAAGGGATAGAACAAATGGAAAAACAGGTACAAGCCAATGTTTTCTCACCACTGTGCTCCCCAGCTGAATACAAGGATGGAAAGGAATGTCTCCCACAGGGAGCTTGCTACTGACCCTTACGGGACTTCGAGAGACCCAGGAAAAAAAAGGGCATTCAGAAATCTGGATTTCTTCTGAAATCATAGGACTGATGAGAAGCAAACTATTGATATTCTTTGCAATTAGAGCAGGGCAAACTATTTACAGTAAAAAATATTTTCATTGAAATGTAGTCATTGGACACAAATTGCATGCAAATTGTCAAGAAATACATCATTATTGCTATGCAGTTACTGTTGCTATAAATTATTTGACAAGTGTTTTAGGTGGACATATTTGGGCACATTACTTACTCATTAAACTATTTGCTGGAATGTTGGTTTGAGGATTAGAAATGTTAATTAAAAAAATTAAAGGCATTCTGATTGGAACCCCATGTTACAGTTGTATTCCCTTAACAGAAGAAAATTACTTTTAGAGTCAGGTTTCCAATTTAAAACATTTGTAATTTCAAATTCAACATTATTTTCTTTCCCATTAAAATCTTCAGAGTCTATTAAAAGACAATATTTGTCTTAACTATGAACAGCCAGCTTGGCAATGTTGGTTAACCATGAACCTGCAGCTTTAGTCCTCCATAGGGTGACTAACAGCAAGCAGAATGTATTAATTTTACTAACAGGCTACAAGACCATGCAAAATACTATTTCATTCTACAGGTTTGTCAACTCCATGGATCTGCAGACTGGCTGCCTGGCACAAATGATGTTCAAAAAAGCTACAGAAAAAAACTACAGATATTCAATAAGGGGAAATATGATAAAGGTTATTTCTGCCTCCTCGGATGTGACAAATGGGTAACTGAAGAATTGTTGCTTTGTGTGTGATCGCTCCACCTTATGCCCAGTCATCATTTGACAAATTTGCCAATCAAGATAAATATATCAGCAAGCAACAGGTAAAAGATTATCAGTGCATCAATCAACTTCTATATTAAGCACTCCAATAAATGCGTCATAAACTAAGAGCTTTGAACTTGCCTCAAGTTACAAAAGAAGGGGTATGCAACAAAAGAGCTCCCGTGCTGTATTCTTCAGGCCAGACCAGGCATCTGACACTGGGGACTACTCATCAATAGGATAATCATTTGGGAAACTGTAGCACCAATTCACCAGGTCATGCATGTTTTGTTAAATGAACCTCTGCCTTAACAAATGGGGTCTCATGTGGTGTCTCCTGACACAAAAGAGTTACATCTGCACTTCTAATTGGCATAACAGTTCAATTATTTCATCAAATGACTGGGTGTTGCTTTCATAATCCTCCAAAACACTAAATCTGGTGATAACTTTGTCTTTAAAAGAGCCTTCATGGTTGCATCAAAAAGATTAAAAAAGTGACCATAAAATGGCCAAACTCCCCATGTCAGATGAAAAGAAGTGAAAATATTTTTGTTGCATACTTTGAAGTTAGGACTAATCCATAAAATACGAATACTTGAGGATGAGTTCTGCTGAGCTCCATCTTTCAGGATACAGGAATAAAACAGTCCTTCCTTTCTTGGCTTCAGTGGGTTGCTTTAAGGTTTTTCTTGAAAGGCACATAAACATTACAACAGACCTCCCTCTCATTCGAGGATACTTTGACAAGTAGGTTGTCCCTCTAAGCTCTTGCTTGGAGACTCCCCCAAATCAGAGCAAATACAATTCTGCTTCTCAGAAGAGAACAAGTCTGAGGGGCTCCAAGGGCACTGACCCTACAAGCCTTAACAAACACACTGAACTGCAGGTCTGAAAACCATCACAAAGCTAGAAAAAGGCCAACACGTGTGATAGAAAGACAGCAATTTTACTATAAAAGCAGAAGTCTATGAAATAAGCAAGTGGAAGAAATAGACTGCAAGTACAAATACAGAACAAAAGTTTGCTAGAAAAATAATATCATTTTGTTAGGGAAAGAATGTAGCATCGTCAAAGATAGAAGATACGCAAGAAAATGGAAGAAAGCAAGCTATTTAAATCTTTTTAATGATGAAACTGATTGTCTTAAATTCATCAATATTCAGACTAGCTAAAACTAAGTGTTCACATGATCTACATTGATAAAACTTAAATGAGTTGATCTGCTAAGATTTTTCTTTTGTTTTCCATCGAAATTACTGAGGTTTTTAAATGTTAGAAGCAAATGTTGAATGTCATTTATCCATACAAGGATTTTACTTCTCAGTGTGTAATTATCATTTCATGAGACACTACTGACCTAATTTTCTAAATTGCTGCATTAAATCTTTTCGGTCATTTTCTGATCGATGGCTATATCTGTTGAACTAGTTGTAAAGGGCTTTCCATACACCTACTGTCACCTTAAACAAAAAGACCTGACAGATGATACTGACGTTGAAAATAAACTTTGTAGTTTCATAATTGGCTGAAAATTGATCCTTGATTTTTCTCCCATAAGAGCACCAGACCTCCTTATTAAAAAAGCAGTAAAAGGTAAGGATGACTTCTTTGTTTAATACAGAGCAACAGAGTGACAAATTAAAGGGCTGTTCAAACAGATCACATTAAGGGAGGCTAACAGCCAGATCAAACAGTGAGGGCTGGTAACATGGATGGGAACAGTGCATCATCATGCCACTGGAGACATGGAATTCAGATTATAATTATTGGACTCAGTTCTATGTCTGGGAAGGACTAGAATGCCAACAGATTTATTGTAGTTATCATTTCCCTTATTGCACTGCTACAACACCTTTGTTTAGAGTATGCAAGATAGCAGAGACAAAGCAGTCTGCTTCTCACAGGAAAAAGATTTGTAAAAGGGAAAAGACAAAGTTATTATAGTGTTGTATATACAATAGTACAGCCACTTCAGCTGTTTCGATTTCAGGTGTTTGGTGAGCCTTTTACATGTTACCCATAAAAATCAGCCTTGTAACAAGACTGTGAACTATCATGAAGTCGATGGATTGTGTACTAGTCGCTATGGAATTTGTGATGTTCTGCAATACCTTACAACTGGGGAAAACAAAGCACACAGCACATACTCCCCCTGGCAGGGACATTGGACTAGATGATCTTTATAGGTCCCTTCCAACTCAAAACATTCTATGTTTCTATGATTTAAGTTAAAAAAAAAAGTTAGTTTGTAGAACAGGTAGGATGGCTTAAGTGGCAAGACTGCCCTGGACAGCTGTGCCTGCCAAGATGTTAGGCAGGGCATTTAAACTTTTGCAAATATATATACTTTCCCAGCTTTCATCTGGCTTGTTTGTTTGGATAACAGGCTATAAGAGACATGGCTTTCTTGCACACCTTCTGAACAAAGAGTAGCTCAAGGAAGACTCGTTACATTACTGTGATACCACTATTTAGAAACGTCACTGCACATGGCCACTATGTAGGGGAGTATGACTACAAAGAGACAGCCATGGAAATCTCTGCTATAGGAACAGCAAAGCGTATTTCAAAAAAAAGCAGCCTCATCATGCTATCATATCTGCACATATAATATACTTTAACCACATCATTATGTGGTACAACTGTGTACATGTATGTGGTACAACTGTGGTGTAACTGTGTACATGCAAATAAAAGTGTATGTGAAACTGGAGAACAGATGACACTGGATTATCACTCAGCCTGCCACTAGGAGAATGCCAATTACATCCCTTTCATATATTTTTCTCACATAAAATTCCATTCCTGTGTACTAGTAGCTAATTTAGTGCCTGTCTTCATGGTAGCATAGTTATAGTTATTTAGTTATTTTTTCTGTTCACTGATTTGCATATTTCATAGTTGAATTTCATCCTCCATTTTATCATGCAGTGTTTTCTGCCTTAAGATCTTTGGAACCATTTGGTGGTCTGTCTTTGTTTCAGATATTCAGATTGATTCTTTATCATCAGCTTACTCCACGTCAATCCAGACACCACCTTTTCAAAACTGTTTCTGAAGATGCTGGAGGCAGGTCTCAGCACAGATCCCTGTGGGATGTCACTGGGATTTATCCATTCTAAAAAAAGGCCATTTATTCCTATTTTTTAACTTACAACTTTTAATTCATGTTTCAAAGAATCTTCACTCTCATCCTATGAGAGACTAGTGCATGAAAAACAGTTGTTGAAATCTGTCTCCAAAAGGTCCTTAAGCTAAAATACAGACGTATTGACCTGATCATCCTCATCCATATGTTTATTGTCTTCACGGAATAACTCAGAAGATTCATCATGCATGAATTTATTTTACAAAAAAAAAAAAAAAAAGTGTTCAACTCTTCCCAAATTCTAATTTCTCTTTATTATAATTTCTATTAATTTCCTTCATACATAAATCAGACATATTGGTCTGTTGCTGCCAAATTCAGCCATGGAGTTCTTTTAAAATATTTGGTTACACTGCCATCTTCTATTCCTCTGATTCCAGAACTGCACACGACACACTTCATCAGTTCTGTATTTTAGTTCTCTCAAAGCTCTTGGGCATCTGCCATATGATCCCATCTTTTGTTTCTTTTTTTTTCCCCCCTAAAACTTCTCCAAACATTTCACAGTCAAAAATGAGCCCACAGATACATCATCTGTTCCAGACATAATTATGCAGTGTCTAATTTGTAATAAATGATCTTTCAATATATCTCATGAAAGTTTTCCGTGTATTAAAGAAGAAAGAAAATGATGAACAAATTAGGTCATACTTTCTCATATTAGCTAAGTTTGGGGGAAAAAAATCAGGTCAAAAAGCTGAAAAAAAGCCTGAGAAGTCTGAAAAGCAGATCTACGTAGGCAGCAGTTTCATCATTGTGTCATCATCTTCACCCGAAGGAAGGCCTGTTGGCAGTGTGCCACATGCCTTAATTACTGGCTGCCAAATTTGTTCTTGGACTTCAAATGCTCCCCATGGTTTGTTTCCAGGTAGGTACTTTCTTATACAGTAGAGTGGTAAGTGGCGCAGATTGTAAAAGCAAAACATTTCAGTATCATACTAAAGTTTGAAAAAGCAGCATAGATTTGTCTTACATAGTTCTCTGGCTGGATGGCATAAGAATTAAGAAATTACAACCAATCTTCGCTCCTCATCACACAGGCAAGATGATTTCACAGATAAAGTAACCCCTATTTTTTGCATCTTAAAGGAGGAAGGTTTGTTCAAAGGTTCATAGACCTCTAAGAGTAAGAGCTCTTTTATGAGACAGTATGATACACGTCAGGAGTTTACTATGAGGTATTCTTATTATCTTTACCAAACATATCTTTTTTTTATTTTTTTTAACAAAGAAAAAAATCTGAAACCAATCTATTTTATTTCTCAGCTGTGAATACTTTACTAAAGCATACACAAAATGAACTATTTGCAGTAGTTCTTGTTGAGAAACCATGCTTTTTTTTTTAAGGTTAGACAGTCAGGGTTGACAGAAAATAAATATTCTTCTAACCACATTACTGTAACTAAGAAGAAAGACTCTTAGCCTTAATAATAGCAACGATCATAATAAAAAATAGTGTTGTTAGTAATAGAATATATTTCTAAATGTCAGTAATGGCATTTTTAAACAAAGAAGGCTAGCAATGTACTGTCAATGTGTGCTATGAGAAATATTAGCATCTAGCTGCCAGACAATCTCAATAAAGGATTTCATTGTTGAATTATGAAATCGTTGTGTTTGATATTATCATACTCATACACTCCAGATCTGATGCAGATCACATTCAAGAAGGATTCCAAGCAGCCCTACAGGTCATCATTAACCCTCTGCCAAGCAGAATTTATAGATAATTATTAAATAAATCTATAGATTATACCTAGTTCTAGAATAGTTTATATAGTGTTATTCTTCACTCATCATGATAAAAGCATAGTTAAGGTAAAATAGAAAACATTGTTTTCTATTTTTCTCTAGACCACACAGATATGTAAGGACACGCTTATGTACCATTTTTAAATGGCTGAGCATGAAATGTCATTTACAGATTGTTCCTTTCGGGCACATCTGTTCTGCACCTGTTTTCTTAATGGTTGTTTCTATAGATCATCTCCCAGTGTTGAAAATACTTGCCCTCTCACGGAAACTTCACTTGGAAACATGAAAATGTATGAACAATTCTCCTACCTTTAGCAGGTAAGCTTGGCAGTCACTGACATAATCATACTCCAATCCATCAAATGTATAATAATGTCGATCTCCATAAATGGTGCACACAGCAGGACAGGGGTAACTAGTGCAATTAAATATCCCTCTCCGACAGACACTGTAAGGAAAATTAACTATCATTATCTTCTCATAGCAGGGTCATTTTCTTTTTATTTTCAATAAAAAGCTCTCTTGGGTTCTTTATTTCAAGTCGTACAGAAATTCATGAAAGGAAGAAAATTCTCAGACCTTGAAACACAGAGCTATTTTGTGGATTGCTTCTGAAGTTATTGGTGATGCCATGACAGAAAAATTTTGAACATTTTGCCATCAGCATGTATGTACCATAAAAATGCGTAAGAAATGAATGCAAAATAATCTTAAAATTTGTATGGCTTATGCAAATATTTCCATCATTCTTTCAGTATAGATAAGATACCATGCCACAACACATTCATAAAACATCAATATTATATTTTTTTCTTAAGAAATTTTGATAAAAAACTGCACATATTCAATGCAAAAGACTTCTCTCTGCTATCTGTAAGATTGTAGAGTATCAGACAAGTACGGAATGAGTTTAAGAAATGAACGCTGATATTCTGAGGGATTACTGTTGCTGTCAGCTGCATTCAGTGACTTACAGGAATTTGCACGAAGGTAGTACTGACAGCTTCTAGTTTTGCTTCTGTAAGTGTATGAGCTTACTTGATTTGCCAATTAAGTTTTTAACTGATTAAAAGCTGACATGCCAAACATTTTTTTCATTTCTAAGTATATACTTAGCTGAGGATAGATATTTTTCGCTAGCAAATTATAATGGATGAAAAACTTTTGTGTCAAAATGAGTCAGGTAAGGGTCCTTAAAAAAGATACCGGATGCTAGCTCATTTTCCAATTCTAATGCTTTTTATTTCCTTTTTTTTTTTAATTGCCCATCTTCTTCCTATACAGTCATTCATGCTGACTGGTAACTCACACTGCAAGCAGTCCAGCTCCCAGAGGAGCAGACTATTTACCACTTTCATACATATAATTCCTCTTTTTTAATTCTTGGTTGTCTTTCATTGTATTCTATTCGTCAAAATACCAAATGTCTTTTCTTTCAGAGATTAACTGATATGTGTGGAATCAAGCATTTGTTCTTGACTGCTTTTTAACTTGGATATCTTCTTCAGACCTGAAGAAGCACTCACCCAAAAGTCTGTCTACTCTTCCAAGTCTATTAGCCTAATAAAAGCCTAATATGTCCTCTAACTGCCTATAAACAAACATATACCTTTTTTATTTTCAATGTATTCATCATGTTTCCTGTGTCAGTTTCACTTTGTTGCCAGACCCAGATGATTTGGAAGTATGCAAAATGCAGGTCACTCACCAGGTGTAACATGGTGTAGCTATCACTTCTCCTGACAGAAATTCCCTGTCTTTCCAGGTGCACGGACAACTGTCAGGAATATAACATTTCCCTCTATGCTCAGCCATCCTTCAAAATAAAAGAATTATTAAGATGAAAGTGTGAATTCACAACATAATGGAATGTGTAGTGTATTGTCTAAACCCTTCCAAGGGCAATGGGTCTTAAGCATTGCTTACACGTCTTACACATTTACTTTTCTATGTAATAGAAAAAATAGTGTTTATTCTCTCACTTAACAAAATAATCCATGTGTCTTACTCCATTATTTGGCAGAAACTTGGAATTTGGCTTGTCTGTACCCCTTTTATAGTTTATCATTCAGATAATAATCAAGTAACATTCAATTTGAAATGGTGTAATACTACTTGACTGTGAGAGCAGGGCTTTAGATCTGTTTTTAACTTATATTTTAATTATTTCAAATTTTCAGATGAACTTTCATTACAATGCTGCTACTTTAAGTTCATGCAAATATCATGGTGATGTTTCAATAAAAATTTACTAGTTTTTGTACGATGTCTTGTACAGATTCATGAATTTCTGCCTTAAAAATAATTCTTTATTCCTATAACACTAATGGTGTTGAAAGATAACTCCTTAATTGAGGCAGAGGTTGTAGAGGACTACAGAACATTAGGCAAGAACAACTAGCGAAATCTTAAATAGCTATGCCTGAAATCTGTCCTCCACCAGTGCTTAGTCATCTATGAACATCACAAGCTGCTGGCAGGGGAATTCTGGCAGTCTCATTAGGCTCTGATCTGTGCTCAACTGATACATTGTCAGGGGACCATTGGTTACACATACAGTGAAATGAAATCAGATGTTGAGAAAAAACAGAGAGCTCTCCACCTGACATCAAATGGCAGCAATTTGCACAGCATATTTGACTCTTTAAATTTGAAAGTGCATACAGCAGGTATCAGGGGAGGGAATGGAAACAGATGGAAGGAGTGGTGGTTGATCCTGACCAAAACTTCACAACAAATGCTTTTAGCTTTTGTACTTTGACTTGACACCTGCAAAGCTCAGTAGACTGTTTCTGGGCACCAAATCCAAACACACGAGCTGAGAAAAAAACCTGTCTGAGTTCAGAAGGGCAGAGAAAATGAAGAAGAAGAGGGCAGGATCCAGCGCACACACCCCAACTCCCAGCCCTGCTTCAGGCTGGGCATCAATACTGTAAACCTGAGTAGAAGTCCAGGTGAAGTAACTACTTGGGAGTAAGCAGGAACACATGGTTTACATCATGATTTTTTGTCATGTTTGCTTCTACAATCAAATAAACTATACTGTGCAATTGGTGGGAGTCATTTGTCCAGGGAGTCCCAAATAACAGCCAATCGCACTGGAAGCAAGCTGGATATCTCATGGGATAGTGGAATCATGGTCTCAGGATGGAAAAACTGTGGGACTCCAACTAAGGAAGCATTCTAGCATGGAGCCTCACACCAGCAGGAAGGAGAAAAGGGTTCTCAGAGACAAAAGAAAGAGTTGTCCTTTCAACTGTGACTGTATATCTGCAAAAATTTATAGAACAAGAGCTTCAAAATTAGAGATGTGATGCCACTGGAATTTAAAAAGCAAAAAAAAAAATGCAGAGTTAAACTGTGAAAAATATATACATGGTTTGTGCTCCCGGTTGTTCCGCCAAAGCTTACCCAGGGGGGCAAACGCAGCCACTTGCACAAGGGGGTGAGGGGACACAGGAGAAGTTCATGGCAAGGTTTGCACAAGAGATCCCGCAATTCACACCCGCTGCTGGTAATCCAGGCACAGGAGATCTGCAGTCATAGTAGATTTTTCCTTCAGGGCATATGTGAACTTCAAATGCAAAATGCAGGTTAAATGAGATCGACTGCTCTTTTACACTGAAAGTTGTCTATTTGTTTTTGTTCATAATCTATTTATTTTAATGCACAGTTAGCCCACATTACAGTACATATAAGAATACATGTCTTAGGCAGACAGAATCTTTAGAGGTAGCATTTTTAATCCATTTCTAATGGATTTAGAAGTAGCGTAATTTTCAGTGTCTTCTAAATCCATTAGAAATTTCTTAAAAATTTACTTTCTAGAAATCAAGATCTTAAGGCTTTCTAAACGTCGATAGTGAGCCTAATTTTAGGTATTCCCATGAGAACACACTGACCTACACCTCACATGTAATTATTTGTTTTTTTAATTTCCCAAGTGACTTGGCAATACAATTTGTGCTACGGAAAAAAAGAAAAAGAAAAAAACAAGACAACTTGTGCTCCTAACTTCCTATTTTAAATATGTCATGACATTCAGTATCTCATAATGAAAATACATTTGAGAAGAAAACCAAATGACTATTCAATGTTAAAAACTTTCTCTGTGCAATTGTAACATTTGTAAATTAGACTGTAAAAAGACTGTAAATTACCTGCATTTTCTGTAGTGGTTTCAGTACATTTCACTGTTCCATTCAAACACTGACTGGAAATGAAAAGCAAACCAGTCTTTATTCAAGGGTAAAATGTTTTATAGCTATCATGTTAAAAAAGGTAATACAATTTAACCCAGTTTAAACCACAGAAATCAGGAGAAGAAGGAGGATTAAAATCCGAAAGCATGAGTTCTAATGAACATTTTATTGGTGTTTTCTAACTGCTCACCTGTAATAAGGGCCAAACTCACAAAGGTGTTTATATGCTACTTAATTGCCTAACTTTCACTGAAATAAAAAAGAAGCTGGGTACGTCAGCCTCTGTGGGAACGTAGGACCAGGTGATTCAGGATGCTGGTAGTGTAACACAAAACCTTATCCACCTTGGTAAATATAGAAGGATATAGTATGCAAATGTCCTGTTGCACAGATGTTAGGATACACAGCTTGATTCTTTTTATGATAAAATACAGAACTGCAGAAAAATACATTTGACAATAAACATAGTCCTCACTTTTTCCTTTTCCTTAAAAAAAAAAAATCGTGAAAAAACCAAAGGATTGCAGAGACATCGCAATGACAGAAGAATGAAGCCTCTACTCTCACTTCTTAAACAACATGATTACCAATAAGACCTCAGCAACAATCAATCTTGACACTCAAGTCACAGACATGATTTTAAATCAGCAGGTTGAGTGCATTTCTTGTAAAATGAACAAGTTTGACCAGGAAACCTGGGAGGTTTCCCCACTTGTTTCAGTAAAGTGAGGATTCCATCATGAATTAATAATATAAAATGACACAAATATAGTTCCCTGCAAGCCTTTGTTTGAAAGACTTTCCAAAATAGAATCACATTGTTTATTCTTCCGAAATCAGCCTCATATTGCTATCATAATTCCCCCAGGTCTAAGAACAATTCTGCAACATCTATATGTGTGTTTTGAGATATTCTTGAGTCCCTGGCTTACAGAATTTTCCAGGTATCTTGTTGTTAAAACAAGCAGGTATGTAATCCAATTTATTTTAGGCTCCTTTTACTAAATGTGTAACAAAAATAAAATCTTGATACAATAGGCCTTCATTTGATGTGAAAAAAAACTCTCAAGTCTCTTGAGTAGCATCCAAACTGTGATACGTGAAAGACAAAACTCTTGGCTCTCAAACCTACCAGGAGCCTGTTGGCGTAGAGAGGATTTCTCCAGGGTGGAGGGCTTTGCCCTTGTAACGACAATGACAGGCGGATCTGTTAAAAGAATATTTATGCATGTAGATAAAAAAGCAAGATAAAATGGGATTTAAGAGCAATCCATTTATCAAGCTATTATGATAAGCAGGCCTTATAATTCATTAACTCAATCTTTATATTTACAGTGTACTTCTAAAGACAAAAACTAAAGGATGACACTGACGGTATTGAAGTCGGTGGCAAAACTCCTCCCATTTTCAACAAAGCTAGCATTTTCCTCAATCTCCATATTATTTATTTGCTGTTTCTGTGCATTAGTTTTACAGAAAGGAGCTTTTCTTCCCAGTTATGCAAGTAATTATAGCAACATGTAATTTCCATTCAAAGTACTGCCAAAATCATGGGACGGAGGAATTATCATAGCGAAATCCATTAACTCTGTGATAAGAGCCAGATGGGATAGAAGTAGCAACAGAATTCTCTAGAAATCATGCGAAAATATGGGAATACCAAGTTACTTCATACTCTTTAATAGTGTGAAGCAGTCTTTATCCCTACAGTATGAACTTTACTGATCTTTCCAAAATATGTCACAATGAACAGCAATAACTCTGTATAATCTTGAAATTTATAGAAATACTCATTTCAGTTTTTATTTCAGTACCTGAACTCAGTAACTCTCCACAGTGGTAAGTTGTAAAAATTTGGTACACAATGTACAAAAACTATTTTCTTTCATTCACTGAGTATGTTTGCATTGTGAGACAGAAAAAAGACACTCCTAACCACTCTTTCCATACTATCCTTGCTTTATGGATTGCTACTACATAGATGTTCTGGTTTTGGCTGAGATAGCTGGTTTTCTTCTTAGTAGCTAGAATAGTGCTGTGTTTTGGATTTATATGGATTTGGTATGAGAAGAATGTTGATAACGTACTGATGTTTATAGCTGTTGCTAAGACATCCAGGACTTTTTGAGCTTCCCATGTTTTGCCAGTGTGCAGGTGCACAAGAAGCTGGAGGGAAGCAGAGCCAGAACAACAGACCCATAACTTCTAGCTTAGGATTTGATTTTAAGTTTAGGATTGAGGCCCAAATTGGCCAATGGAATATTCCATAATGTCTAGCATCATGCTCAGTATATAGACGAGTGTTGGCCAGCAAGCTCTCTCTCTTTTCTGGTATTACAGTTTCAGGATCTCTCTTCTTCAGGATCACTAGCTGGGGCTGGGCCAGGTGTTGGTCAGTGAGTGGTGAGCAATTGCACCGTGCATCACTCATTTGTGTATATTATAATTTTATTATTATTTTTACCATTACTACTTGTAATTTTGTTTTCTTTCAGTTATTAAATTGTTCTTATCTCAGCCCATGAGTGTCCTTCCCTTTTCCCCTTGAGTTTTTTTCCCCATCTCCCAGGGGTGAGGGAGAGTGAGCGAGCAGCTGCATGGTGTTTAGTTGCCAGTTCAGTTAAACCATGATAGTAGATTTCTTCATGTTTCTTCTTAAGTGTTAAAAACAAGGCTTTCATGTGAAAACGCTTTCCCATGAATTAAAAAAGTTTCATCACCCTTCCCTAAAGCAGTGTGACATATCTTCTCTGAAGTACAGTAGATGGTTGTTTACACAGTATCAGATGAGGCCCCACTATTGATTAATACAAAAGAATACATTATCTTCACATATTGCTTGCTATCCTGTTCAGGCAGTCTGCATCTTGAGGGAAACAGCAGAAAAACTACTTCAAATCTTGCTTGCCTACGCATATATTCTATTTTCTTATGACTTACATTGATACACAAAAGTTGACGGACTCTTCAAAATATTTCCCATCAGGACAATTACATCCTTCTGCACAGTCATCACCACAGATATTTGCCATAGAAAGTGAAGCACAGGAGTGTTTACAAAAAGAAGAGCACTGATGATAAAGCATACCACTGTGACACATCACAGCTGGAGGAGAGAGAGGGAGAGAGAAGGGAGAACAACATACTCTTAAAATGTGAAAAATGGAAAACAAAGCAGTATATCGTGGGACTGCAAAACAGCAAAGCAAAATAGTCTCTTGCTGCACTGGGGTGAGTTAAAATGCATGAGAAATATATGCTATTTTACTGATTTCTTAAGTTAGAAATGTTTAGATTCAGGTGGTTTTATGTTAGACAATTTCTATTTTGTAAGCAGGAGGTGTCTATTCTTTATACATGTTAAGTGTGCGTGGATGTGGTGGGTGTGTCTGTCTAGTAACTCAGGCTTCCAAGAGAGGAGGAATGGTCCAGTTAGGGTTGAGGCATTACTCTACAGTTTAGAAATGCCTTGTTTTAAATCCTTGCTATATCCTACTTGGCAAACCACTGCCCACCCTGCCCTGCCCACCCTGAGGAGCCTCTGCCACCCAGGCTTGCCTTCCCTTAGGGAACAGCCCTGGTCCTGCCACTCCCTAACTACTTTAGCCTAATAGGGGCTTCCATATGACTTAAGGGCTCAAAGTCAGAAATTTAAATTCTCTCTGTAGCAAATGGAAAGGGACAGGCACTCCCTGTGAGGCAGCTCAGGGTTCCAAACTCACATGCTTAATGTAAAGGCTGTTAGTGTTTTTCCCTGAGTATGTCATTAGCCCATGGCACAATTTTAGTTTCCAGCAAAACAGGTCAGTCTCTGTATTTTGAGGAGCGAAGGATATTTGCAGAATTTTACACATTTCTAAAAGATACTCCATTCTGCAAACTCACCACAGTAAGAAATATGAGATCTGAAGTCGACGACAACCCCGTGCTTGCCACAGACATAAGCATAGTGTGCCAAAGCGTTACACAAACAGCTGCTTCCACATTTGCATGCGTCGAAGCGGCATAGTTGGTAGTATAATCCTGGACTGATGTAGGCATGGCAGGGAGCAAAAACTTCTTGATTGATGATATCACAGTGAAATGCATACCCAGCTAAGAGAAGGTGACATTGTTTTAGCCAGATCCATTTTAATATAACAGTTGGTCAAATGAATAGCACAGAATATTAAAACCAAACCAGTTGTGTAATAAAAACTTGCATCCTATTTTTTTCTGTGAAGTTATGTAGTTTAAAACTGATATTGTAAGCAATTCCCTCAACAATAAACTCCTTTTAAGATAAAAATAACTATATAAATACAGTTATGCCTTCCTCTAGTTGGGCAGGAAACTTAAATGGCAAAATAATATATTTTTAAATACTTAGTTAGAAGAGTCCTTCAAAGCTTGGAATATGTTTTTTCCTACTTGATGTTTCATTTAGCTTTGAAATGAGCAATGGCCATATACTTCTTGGCATGTGGACTCAGGAAGCATTATAAAACTGGAGCTCGGGGGCATGCAAGTCTCAAGCTGGCTGTATACCTTCTGGTGCCAAAGACTCTCCTCCTACTGCTGAAGCGTACTACCACCACAAGTGGTGGAATATCTCAGGAACACCATAATGTGGATCATATTTAAGGCAATTTTTCTGCTAAAAGAGTGTCCCTATCCTTCATCTTCCCTGTTCATTCCCACATACACACACTGACACAAGGATTTCTGGAGCCTCTCAGTAAACTAGCTTCAAGGAGTAAACTTGACTTGGTTGAAAAGTAACCTGACAAAATAAGTAAACAAACAAACTGGTTTCTTTTTCAGCTTCATCAGATTAAGATCATCTCAGACCTGGAAAAATGCTTGTGCTGGTTCAGCACAGGTGGTAGCGTGGGGCAGGACCACTTACTCAGGGACTGCTTTTTCCAGTGATGTTTACAGCGTCACAGGAAAATTCAGACTGGAAGGGACCTCAGAAGGTCATCTAGTCCATCCTCCTGCTCTAAGCAGCTTACGTTTATGTCAAACTCCACTTTCACTGAGGAACCACAGAATTGAAGGCGCAAAGCATCTTGGAGAGAGTTAACATAGCTGAGATGTACTGCTTTAGAAGACAGACAATACTGAAGGCACAAAAAAATCTTAGAATGCCCCAGATTCTTAAAGATTTGTGGTTATTCTAAGCTTGCCCTCACATTTTCTAAATATGGCCAAATCCCACATCCTTAATGAAGCCTTATGTCTGAAACATTAAAAACATTAGACTAAATTCTGCGAGAACTGGCAACTACTGTCTGCCCATTGTCTTCATTAATTGAAAGGAACGGCCACATGGAAAGGAAGAGATGGTGAAAGTTCAACACAGAACATAGGCACGTCAACCAGCCAAATCTAAATCTTTACTCAGGAATTTGAACAAATCCACAGACCTCAGTTTCCATCAGTTTATTTCAGAGAGCGTAGATGGAGGATAAGGAAACTTTTAGTGCAACAAGCACGGAGAAGCCAGAGACAGGACTTCTGGTCTGAATACCGTCTCGGCAAGACACTGCCTCCTGTATTTTCCTTGTTAATCTGCAGATGTGCATCACATCGTTCCTTTTGACTGGTCCAATTACAGGACTACAGACAGTGTTCTGCCCAGCACTTTGCATGCGTATTAGACAGCAGAATTTAGGAGTCATGGCCAGTACACCAAGCATTAAACAATTGATTAGCTTGTATTTATTAAGGTCTCACTTCATTTTACATTTTACATGCTAAATGCACGGAAAGAAAAGTCTTTGTGAAAAAAAAGAAAAAGGAAAGAAAGAATGCACATCTAACACTGAAATTGAAATACATATATGTGCAATCCATTCACAGAGAAAATAAAAAATGTCCAATAACAATAATATACAGCTAATTACAGACTCCCATGTGAAAACATACCATTTTGCTGATTAACATTGCAGGGATCAACCACAGGAATATTGATAGGCACAGAACAAGCTGAGGAAACCTTCCATGCATTGGCATGAAGTTGCGGCGTCCCTTCTATCATCCCTGCTGGAGAACTGAAAAGGAAAAGATCAATACTGCAAGTGTCCTGCTGACCTTATGGACTACATGGGTGAGGACACATGTACATCAAAAAGTCTTAGATGCATAGTCACATTGAACATTCAATGTGTCAAAAGAATTTCCGTCTGTGAGGTATAAAAGTAGAGAGGGCATGTGAAGCTTTTTCCTCAATATGTTACTCATGCAAAAATATTCTTACACTCATAGACTGCCCTCACTTGTTCTTAATTCAAGTGCTCTGAAATCAGTTGGAGGAGGCATTAATGAGAGGAGAACACATTCATGTACATACATTCTATGAAATGTCAAAAATTTGACCTGTTAGCTGATTTCAGTATTCTAGAGGGGGGGCTCATGCATTTTGATGCCATTTTTCATTAATTATTTCAAATTAGAAATAATTAGAAAAGTTTTGTGTATTATAGCTTGAGGAACTTTGGAGGAAAGGAAGCAAAAAAATGAGAAAAGTGTGCCTTTCTAATTAAACTGTTCCTGTGGTTCAGAATTACATTTTTTCCATTAAAACTTCATGTGGGAAAAAAAAAATCAAGCAGTAGTAAGTATTAATCAGGTGAGGATGATCCTAGTGTTATCACCCACTCATTTTGTTAGTGCTCATGTATTTGCGCTAATGATAAGACAGTATCAGGGAGGGAAAAAAGTACATTCAAGTAATATAATCAGTCCAATAACTTCTATAAATAATATGGTCATTTTCTAGAATTACTTAGCTAAGCATTTTAGAATTACTTAGCTAAATTTATGAGTTTCATATTTTAAAAAGTGACTAACATTTTAATTAAGAGATTTCATATTGGTTAGTTTAATAAAGTATGCGCACACTAATGAAATGACATATCAGATGATGATATTCAACAAAACTTTTCACATATTGTTAAACACAATCTAAATGTACAATAATGCAACTTACAGAAAATCATCTCTTAAATTCCCATTGTACGTTCCACATAGTCCTAACGTTCTTCTCTTCCATCCAACATCAACTTGAACATAGATCCTCTCTCCATCTTTAGCAAACAGTATCTTCAAACCAAAACTAGTTTTCAGTTGAACAAAGAAAGAAGATATATTCTGGATTTCAATAGCCCCTGCACATAGACAAAGAAAGTCACTGAAATTCAACTTCCAGGTTGTACTGATTTACCCCTTAAACAAAACAGAAAAAACTCAGAAACAGAATGAGAAAATATGTGCAACCTCACCTGCAGCCAAATAACCTCATCTGTTCTCCATCTGAACTTGTGAGACTACGTACCTTTTTCATTAGCAACAGAAATCAGGAATTGCAACTACTGTCGACAGTAAAAGATCTCTCACCTTTCTGTACCTGTGAGTTATCCAAAAACCACCCTTGCATTTCTTTTTTTTAGAAGAAAGCAATGAAACAGCATTCCTCTGGCAATGAGAAAACAAGGCAAGAAACCACTTGTTTCTTAGTCTTCAGGGATGTTATAAGACTAACTAACAATCTTCAGGGACGTTAGAAAATTAATTAACAGATGTCTGTAATGTTTATTGCTGTCTTTAGATAGAAAGTTCTCTCTTACTGCTATTGATACAGTACAGCTCATTGCATAGACTGTATGCAAACTAAGGCCCTATCAAATTCCCAGCTTTCCTTCCCGGCAAATCCATTATGCAAGGAAATGGAAATTTCACAGTCACAGCATTCATTTGCTACACATTGTTGTTGTTGGGCTACTTGCCGCTGCAGGCTTAAAGCACGTCTACCTTCACAAGCAGCCTCTACGCACGCACGCGCACACACATGCTTAGGTGGCTGAACTGAGAAGAGGCAGATAAAATGCTTATGTGAGCTTAAAGATGTTCTTAGCTGATAAGACTTACTAGATACACCCAATTACCACGTGTGACACCAAAATATTTGTCATAGATTGCATTTGTTGCAGACTATGGAAAGAGACAAGAAAGTGAATAGGGACTGATTCAAAAGACCTTAAATGAAATTACCAATAAAATTATGAAGCAGAACCGTCAACATAAGTGAAAGTATAACTAAGCTATGTAACTCATTGCCATAGGAAGCTGTGAATGCCAAAAGCAGAACCGTGACTGGACAAATTCAATGAAGAAAATACATAGATGCAACCACCAACATAGATCTCCCTAAACTCTGTTTTGCTAGAGGCTGGAAAAGGAAAGGGAAACTCCCACTTTACTCTTTCAGAAAGAGACTAAAAATCTAGTAAGAATTTACAACTGATCACGGTAAGGTAAGAAATTTAGCAATATCACTTCCACCTTCAGTGCTTAATTTTATAACATCCTTTTAGGGCTGATTTAGTTTACTAAGTTTTCAAAACAGGTGAAGTAACCTGCCTGAAATCACAAAGTAAGTCAGCATTAAAAGCAATGTAGATCCTTCAGAGCACATGGATTTTATTCCATGCCATTTATTCCAAAAAGTTTTAATCAAGCTAAACCTTAACATCAGCATCAAGATGATTTCCAACCTCTCTTCACCTCCCTTCTTTTTCTTACCTCCTCCCCCCTAAACACAAACAAAATGAGTGGAATTTCTAGGTTCTCTGCAAGATAAGAAATGCAAAGAAATGAGAGCATAATGAAGGACTCTATTTCACAGGCTGAAAAAGTACATTTCTAGAACCATTACTAAACTTACAAGAAGTGATTGTACATTTCATAAGTTATGTTTGAAGAAATTCCTGTACATTTCATAAGTTATGTTTGAAGAAATTCTTTTTTCGTAGACAGATATTATTAAAAAGCTTTGGAGCGCATAAAAGAAAGAATGTGAACCCTGGTAAAACTGTACTCCATGCATTTCTTACCATTAAGGTTAAAAACTTGGTTAGGGCCAGTATGGACTTGACCATATCTTGTGAGAGTTACTTGTTTGCTCACATCATCTTCTAGAACTAGTGTTATAGACTCAATGCAGGCGTGGTCAAAGTTCTAAGTAGAAACAAGTTTCACCATCAGAAACAGGCAAAGACACTAATATTACCATGGAAAACAAAAACAAACAGGAAATAACAGTTGTATAGAAAGGAAATACCAGAACTGTCATCAGGTAAATCAGTCGTAAACTATCACTCAAAGCATTAAACAGAGCACCTAATATTGTGTGTAGAACATAATAAATCATTGCATCTGCGTATAAGAGCAAGGAGAACGCATTTTAGCCGTTACAGCAGTCTAGTTGTAAGGGGACAGAAGTCCCCAAGTGCTGATACTGGGTTCAAAAGGCCATACTTGCTTGGCCACCCTGATCACTCCTCATTGCAGGGTTAACCAGCAGTTTGACCAAGAGACTGACCCCGTTTATATCAAGCTGGTGCAACCAGAGCCCAAATGCAGCAATGCAGGAGAAAGAAACTATTGTACGCATGAAGGTGCTTCTCACCTTGAAACATAGCCGGGATCTGACTGCAAACCAAAAGGATATAATTTCTTCAGAATTATAATACAAGAATATATAAATATCTGACTTGTGGTGACTTATAAACTAACTCTCACCCATCATTTCAGAGTGCTATTCAGGCAGAATTTATGAACCTAAGTACAGGACAAAAGGTGACACATAACCAGCTTTAAACCAAGCATCTTATGCTTCCCAGGACCCCCATGTTTTAGGCTTTATCCCTAAATGCGATGGATTTTACAAAGGGCAATACAACATGTAGCAGTACAACCGCTTACAAAAAGCTGTAAAATGGTTTCCATTTATATTTTCTGTTAAATGTAACGTGATAGTTTACGGTAGAACCTATACAAGATCGCCTGAAATATGGATGAACATGTTTGTTGTGAATGTTCAACAAAAACGTGACTTACCTGCCCACAGGGTGCTTTCTGTAAAGTGATTGTGAATTTGTTTTTCCCAGTGCCTTTTACCAAAATGTACTGGCAAATCCCAAGAAAGGTAAAATGACGTCCATCAAATGTTGTGAAATGAGAACTACCTGTGATGGAGCACTCAGCTTGAGAGAAAAAGAACAAGAATGTTCACTTGCATAAGAATGTATCATTATTCTGTAAATGATGGAAGAGAGATAAACCAGAAATTATCTCCTTATTTCTAAGCACATAATCCAGCCCAACTTTAATCTGTCTAGCTATTATGGCATTTGGAAACAAAATATGCTATATACACCTATTTCCATCAGATACCATCCTATATTGCAAACAGCGATGTGCAGCATCTTTTGGTTCTAACTAGATGAGATGCTTTTGAGTTACAAGTTCTCTAAAATACAAAAGAGTTTTCTGTTTATTAAAATTCTGAAGTTTCCTAGAATCTTCTTCCTCATCATCTTTTGGCATGAATGAGCATGAAACAGGACGAACTTCTTTCTCCTTCCTTTTAGGTACTATGGCACTGCTCGTTACCGCAGGTATGAAGAGGCTGAAGGTGTCCGTCCTCAACGCACATCTGTATTTGTTTTTCAGTTCAAATCAGGAGTGCACTGTTGAAGCAAGTCTCCAGCACATCCCCACTTACTGCACTTTCATTCACACCATGGGACAGTGTCAAAGCACGTGAACTAGATTCATTTTGGCTGCAACTACTGCAGGAGGTGCTCTGTGGGAGCACATCTAACCTGCTTCGGCTACTAACAAGCATTCAGTCCCTAGGACCAGACTAGAGTAGCCATAATTAACCCCCTGCATGCATACACAACAGACACAAGACATATGGAGTGCTTCTCAGTGTCAACTGGTTTACACCACAGGGCCACCCTGTCAAGCCTTGCTTAGTAACAGTTAAGCCTCGCTTATTACCTCATTCAGAGGGGGATCCTTTTAGTTTGTACAAAATTCTCTGTTTCACAAGCGTTATGTATAATCTTGTCTAAGATACAGAACTGTCAAGCAAGTTTCAGTACCTGACTGCTGCATGTTTCTGAGTGACTCATTGCAGAGACATGTAATGTTTAAAGATAAAGTTCGTTACCCGAACATGAGCTGCTGTTACAAGGCAGAAAATACAGAACACTGAGTATCAGAATGATGTTTTTCTTATTATTTGCATTACAATTGCACCTAGAAGTGAGGAGATCCTTATACCTGGCCTAGGTAAGGCACAGGCAATAGAAATAAGCCACCTCACCCAAAGAACATCGAGCATAAAGAGGAGATAGGAAAACAAGAGGTGGATGTAACACACCAAGTTCGGGAAACAAACAGAAAAAGGTAAGATGAGTATGGTCAGACAGTTAAGAGCTTCACCCCAGTTGCCCCACTGCTACTCTCAACATCCATCTGCTTAATCTTTCTTCTTAAATTAGCATCTCAAATCCTTGGATCATAACTGGTTCTGTTGTCTTCTGAAAAGTTTATCCCTTATGTTCACTGAGGAGAGAAAAGCATAATGTAATACAGATACCTGGGCAATCATGATCTGTGCAGTTCCACATGCCACCAATACAAATACTAAAAAGAAAAATGACAAAACACAGAAATTCATTATTCTTATTGTTAGCAAAAGAGCAGCTTTGAGCTAATTAACATGTCTTGAATTCACCCTTTCCACAGAACAGCCTGCATATTTTATTTACTGATACACAGGGCCCAGACTGTAAAACATAGATACTGACTATTCTTTAAAATGTGTGACTAGGATGTTAAACTAACTATGGGCAACAGCCACAGGGAGAGGAAACGCAGATGTGAGGTTTTCACATACCATTTGCTACATTCTTGTTCGATTTTTGATCCTACAGGGAAAGCAGTTCCATGATAAATACAAGGACAATTTGACACAGAGATACAAGTTCCATTTTCCATAATGAGACCTATTGGGAGAGAAGTTAATAAATGAGATGAAAAACAAATTAACGAATGCCAGATCACTGCTCTTCCCCACCCGACTCAAACATTCAAATCTGCCAGAAGGTGATCTCACTAGTCTTAACCAGGGACCAGCAAAAAGAGTCGCTCAGTGAGTGCAGAGAGCTCAGAGTGCTGAACAGTGAAGCTCTCTTAAAGTAATTGTCACTCTGAACAGTTGCGTTATGGAAAATGTCTGCCTTATGCATGTAAAACCGTACAAGCTCAAAAATGAAAAGATTCTGAGATCACATAATCTTTAACTTTAAGCACAGCCTATTTAGACAACTTTATTATGATGCTGGATATTAGCTTTACCTTATTTTTTCACATAAAATTCGCAGCACTTACCATCTGGACAGTAACAGCCATCTAAGCAGTGTAGGTTGCTGCCAAGACAATCTTTTTCAAATGTACAGGTTGGTGGACAACAACTGATACAGTCACGGTGTACAAAGCTGTCTTCACACTTCTCAGCTAGAAAAAATACGTGGTACATCAAACATTAGTGCAATTTCTCTTTCCATACTGGAGAACCCCTCTCTCTCAAATAAACAGTTGTGGAGCGCTTCTGGTATAGCTAATTATTCAGATTAGGTACAACAGCTTGTTTGGAGAGGTTTTAAAAACTGATGAACTGTGGTGAATTGCTCATCAGTATTTAAATCTTTCTTTACCAAATTTTTACATCACTCCTCCAAAAGACATTACAGTTTCTGTGATGGGCCAACATGTGCTCGTATCTCAGCTAGTTCAAAATCTTGCCCATAAGACTGAACTACAATTGGTGGGTGGGGGTGATAACTAGAAGGAGCTGGATTAACTGTATTAACTCTGTTACAGGGCCAGGAGAGGCTGAAAGATCATCTGGGAAGAGGGGCAACATCAGATCTCCTCAGATGTTTGTTCTTTGTCCTAGAACATGATCAGCACACATGGTGTTTCAAGCACTCTGTGGAAACATGAATTTTGTATGGATCTAGATCAGATCACAATGGAATTAAAATGTTACTCTAGCAAGTCATTGACTTCATCGTTTGCCAGCAATAGTGAAGCTGGTTGATCTACTTCAGTACCAGGTTTGAGCCCTATAGTGACAAATGTTGTCAAGATAGAATTATTTGAAAGGAATACATGGGGTATCTCAAAGGTCACATAGTATGCTTTATTAAAGAGTCTTACTACAGGCGGGAAAGTCATCCCTCCAGTCCCGCACCGGGGACCCAGCATGAGAACATGCTCTAGCGTACTCTGTCACCGCCCTGCAGTATGTTTCATCATCATCCACTCTGAAACGATAAAACAAGAGAGTAATCAAAGAACTCAAATCCCATCTACAAATCTCTGCCATGGGACACTGCACAGGGTACTTCACACATAGCTGACACCACTCAGTCATAATGGCATACAGTGAAAATACAATGAAAAGGAACAAGCTATACTGAATACACTGTTGTATTTTTATCATTTGATTCACAAAAAGTTAGTTAATTTTAGTATCACCTCAATGAACAGAACCACAAATTTATTACAAAAAAAAAGATAAATGCTGCTTATGGTGAAAAAGAAAAAGTATCTTGCCTTGAAGACAATGGACAACTCAACAGTCTCAAGGTCCACGTCTCAGGCCCTCTCCCTCCTACGTGACGTGGGAACTCTGATCTACACTAACAAAAGACATTCTGGCCTAAGTAACAAGTTCAAGCTTCCAATTGCCTGTCAGTCCTTGAACTTAGGTGAGAAGAACCCTGTTGGTGGACTCCTCACCTTGTGCTGAAGTGCTCAGCGCCAGAAGCATTATCCAACTGAATACTGTAGACAAGCTCAGGGATTTACAATGTGACCTTGGGCAAAGACATTATCTGTGCCTTAGTCTATACAGAAGAAGCTGTACAGTGTGCTTTTGCCAGGATCAAGTAAAGAGACATTCATCAGTGTCTAGGTAAGTTCAAATTTTATTCAGATGTAAGTTACATAAGGCAAGATACCACCAGACTTTTGTTATTGTGAAAGTCCAACAACTCCTATCCTCCTGTCACTCACTGTGGAGGACTTGATGCCAAAATGAACTAGTCGTAACACAACATTTCTGTTATAAGCATGACTGTGACAGATCAGCTGAGTTTGTCTTTCAGCAAACAAGATCATGCTTCCAAAATTAACGGTCT
Organism: Tauraco erythrolophus; assembly: GCF_009769465.1. Classification (NCBI taxonomy): domain Eukaryota; kingdom Metazoa; phylum Chordata; class Aves; order Musophagiformes; family Musophagidae; genus Tauraco; species Tauraco erythrolophus. The sequence continues at coordinate 46,536,148 of NC_141468.1, read as the reverse complement.
TAAGAATGTATTATATCGTGTTTGTATTCTGCTTTCAATACATCTGTTATCAAATCAAACACCACTATACTCTTTGTTACAGTCATCAGCGTACCTCCATCTCTCCTTATCTAATCCAATTAAATGGGTCTTAATAGAAAGAATACTTGGCGTATACTATGGCCCCACAAAGAACTTCATAAACTGACGCTAAGCCACAAGAAGAGAGGTCTCTTTTATAAACAAAATAAGCCTAAATTAATGAGCTTGAGACACAGAAACTTCTTTCAAGGTTTTTAGCGTTCACACAATTCACATCAACACACATATGCACGTTGACAAAAATCAAATCCATCTTAACACCATGACACTGATTAAATATCATATTTAAAAATTTTTGGTTTTTTATTTTTCTTTTGCTATGAAAAAGTCACAATAAACTCCTGAGACCATACAGAGGCAATTAATCTCTTCTTTGAGCAAAATCAATGCACAGATCATAAACTTCAGGAAGCACACTTTGGAGATTTGCCTACAAACACAAATTCTTCCATCTTGATTTTATGGTGAAGCAGAAAATTAAAAATTCATCAAAAATGAACTAACGAGTTGTAATGTATTATACTGAGTGATTCTTACTTTTAGTCTTGTGATCCTTTCTGTATGTTTTTGATTAAATTGACCATACTCTGAGAAGGCCATAATAATATCTGGTAAAAATCTTGCTATTTATGACAATCAATTCTTAATTTAAAAACCTTACTAAAAAAGAAGTGGTACACTGCTCAATTATCTATTCAGTTACACTCTGGTGTATCAGTTTAATCTGAACGACAAGACAAGAACTAAATAGGAGCCTGGAGAGCTAAGGGAAAAATACCAGGTTGCATATAAAGCCAGCAGCTGAGGAGGTGTAACTCCCACCAAAGCCAGTGAGAGTTTAATTTCTTTTGACAACTCTGAATTTACATAAATAGAACAATTTTGAAAAATTCTATTAATATGAACCATAGTGGCTGTTCATAAAGACAATCCAACTGTGTCAGACAAATGGCCCAGCTCCTCCAGTATCGTTTATATTTCCCCCTACTTTCATCTCCATGTATTTTTGATTCAGGACCTCTGGATAGAGGTTTCGGGTTTTCTGTGATTAGAAGCAAATCTTTTGTCATTAGTGATTCTCCATGGATTTCTCTTCCCTATATTTGTCTACTATTTCCTTGAATACATGTAAACCTTTAGCAATCAAACTATCCCTTGGCAAGCTGGTTCTGTTCCCTTTATCTCCACATTAAATCACTCTCTGAGAAACCCCATCTCTTTCCCTTTAAACTTGGTTCCTCCTAATTTCCCTCAACGCTGCTCAGTTCTGGTCTCAAACAAAATAGTGAGCATTTATTTTATGCATCAAAAATAAATACACAAGAACTCCAGTCTTACCTGCAAAGATCATTCATACAGCCAGAAATATAAGAATACGGATCTATGCTTTCATGACAGCTGAGAAAAGGAAACTGTAGTAATATTTGGCACTTGAAGAATATGTCCTGCGCATTAAGGAGAATCAGTAAATGATGGTTAGCAAACACTTTTTGAGCAAACATAATTCTTTTTAGCTTTGTTTCCCTAATCTATGGTCCTTTATATCCCCATTAAAATCTTAAAGTCTCAATTTATTATTATGTCTCCTTTATTTTTCTTCCTAAAATTTGTGCCTAGGATGGTTTGATTGCATGCTGCTCCTAAACTAGCTGGGATAAAAGAGTGTGAAATGACAAAAAAAAAAAAGCATTTTGTGTCAATGCAGGAGCTGAGCATGTTACTTCTGCAGTATTTCATAACTTACAAAATAATGAGGTATAAGATGCCAGGACTGGAAACTGAACCCATGTTTAATATGGCAATGAAGAGCTCTGCCAGCAGACTTGTGCCTCTTGGCACATCCTATCTGAGCCTTTGTACTTTTAAGCTAAACATGTGAAGATCTTCAGACATTCCCTAGCAACAGTCCTGATCTAAATCTTTCCTTTCTTAAAGCCTCAAAGCATTTAAGGCTTTTTCCAACATGGTGTATATTGTTATATTCTTGTACTATCACTAGGCAGTGAAGATTAAGAATGTGTATATATATAAAACACACGATTAATTTACCTCAGTGGATTCGGCATCAGCTGAGCAAGGACTGGGAAAATCTGAGGCAGTAGGTACGCATGCTACATCATCTGAGGTTTGCACAGCCCAGCTATTTGCAAATTCAGCAATGTCTTCTGTATATTCACCTGCTGCATGAAAACATTGGAAGAGCAACCAGGAAAATAAAATTGTCAACAAAAACACAAAAGACAGCTTGGAAATTTCTGGTAGTTTTTCAATGTATTTGTTACCTTGGTTACAGATATGTTCAGAGTATGGGTGGTGTAGAAAAATGTTCTTTTTCTTCTTTAATTTCAGGTAGCATTTTATACTACATTTACATGATAATATTAAAAATATATATAACAAGGGGTTGGTTGCGGGTTTAAGTGCAATCACTGACAATTTTGTAACAAATAAACAAATAAGGACAAGCATAATGCATTGAATACTTAAGAAAAATAAATTTATTTAAAACAATTTAAGGCTTTCATAGTGTTTCACAAAGGTCAGTTAGCACTGCTGTCTCCCTTCTTTTTTCCTTGCTGCAAAAAAAGCCCTACAACAAACACACCACTACCTGCCCAGCTCATCTCACAGCATGAGCACGGGAGAATTAATGAACAAGATACATGACTGGAAGTCATGGCAACAGGCTGGGGAAGATACATGAACATACAAGAAGGCTGGCAGTAAAGAAACAGACACAAAATTTCTATATTTTTGCAGCAAGAACTAAATATTACAGTTTCTCGGTGTTCTTAAGTATGTTAAAAAGGCATATTGCCTTTAGTAACTGTCATCTATGCTACAGTTACCTATATCTATGCATGGTTAGGAGATAGAGTATTGAAATGAATCAGCTACAGTTTTTTTCACAGAGTTGTACTATCCAAGACTTAATCTAACTTCTTCTAGCACAAGATGTACAAAGTTTGACACTCTGCAACATGGAAAAACCCAAAGCATACTAATCAGATATTTGTTCTTGGATCTCCACAAATAAACAAAGATAAGGTCCTAACCACTAGTCTGTTTTACTTAAGAGCCAGGAAGACTTAAGACATTTCTCCCTCTCTGACAGAATAGTTCTTCACACAGAAAACCCTTCCCAAGCATAAAAAGCTGAGTTTTGATCTAGAAGTAAACCTGTTAACATAACTCTGCTTCTGCAAAAACATTAAAAATATTTTATTTACATTTCGACATGGCTTGAAAAATATTTCCAAGTCCTCAAAAAATGCCACAGAATAAAACCGCTGTCCTTGAAACAGTTCTATACACAGAGTCTTGTGTATTAATGCAATACAAAGATGCCATTAAAGATGAAGATAAGGAAACAGAAAAGGAGTTTGTTTTTAAACTGTGCTTGAAACGGAGTATTACATGCCTCTCAGCTACTTATTTATTTGGGGCAAATAGAGAGCATTCAGGATCTGGAAGACTCAGGATAGATGTAAGAGCTTCCCTTACACTACTGGGGGAAGTAGTTTAGATGGGAGAGATAAATCATCATCTCAAATGGTTTATAAGATTTGGAAACACTCAGAAAAATGTTGTGGCTTAGAAGTAATTTGAATTAGCAGTCTATTCTTGTGAAGATATCAGAACTTGGTGCTTTGTATTTTCACGGAGTCAAGGCACCATGTTATACAACTTGTTCAAGGTTAATATGGTTCATAGTGCTCTCAATTGTATGCTACAATACTACTATCATTTCTGATAAAGAAAAATACTAGAAGAAATTATGACGGTGAAGAAATGTAGCTCTGGAAGTGAAGAAAACTAAAAGCTGGAAGTATTTTATAACAGATAATACATTTACAGTAAAATTACTATTTTTTAGAGATCATATGAATTCATGATCTCCTCCAATCTCCATTATTCTCCATTATTACAGATTACCAGTTTAGTTATTAAAGATACTATAACCTGGTGTGCATGAAGTTAAAACAAATTAGTGTGTGAAACAGGAAGTTACTGCTCTCATGACAAGAGAGATATGAGAAATTTATATTGGGCAGATTTTTAAAGAAAAAAATATACAAAGATAGGTACACTGTGTCTTTCCTTCACTGAGAAAGTCAAAAAGCTTCACTATCAACCATTTAAAAATGGGGGAAAACAGAGGACAGGAAAAAAGTTACAGTGATATAACTTTTGTGACTTAAGGATATGCAGGGCCATGGGACTAGACTCTTTCAGCAATTAACGGCAACAGTAAAACAATCCTATCTTTGTTTTATCAGAGGCTGTGAGAAATATTCTTCTTATTCTCAAGCTTGTTCTTTTTTTTTCTTTCCACATTAGCTGCAAGTAGGACAAAAGTCCCTACAGAGTAGTCCCCACATAGTCTGCAGAATATTCTACCAGCTTAGCAAGTTATCTCTGCCTCAGACACAGCTTTGGGCAGCTCCTCCTCCTACAGGGTAGTCAGAGGCCCATAGTACACCATACCAGCAAAGAGATACAAGGAACTTCCTGGCAACAGCTTTGAAATTTACATATTTCAAGTAGCATTTTTATGATGCTCATATAAACGAATGACTCAAGATGGTGCTTTTTCCAAATATTCATATTTTGGCTCTTCTCTCCTCCTTCCATCTTTAAACACAGAGAAAACCACAAGCATTTGTTTATTTATTTATTATTTGAAGGCATTTTCATCAGCTAAGATAAACATACCCCAAGTGCTTTGCTGAGAAAGAAAAGGTTTAAATATACATAAAAATACCTTCTTGAACCAGGGCCTTTTCCATCAGCATTTTTTATAATGAAGCAGCGTAGAGCAGATACTCTGTTTTCTACTGAAATAGCTGAAAGAGGACTCTGCCTTTTTACAGTATTAACAGAAGCTGTTTACATAAGACAAGGGTGTATTTCTAAGCTATTTACTTACTATTTTGCAGTATCAGATCATCATATTTATTGCCATTAAAATTTCCACAGAGGCCACAAGGTTTTCCCTTATGATCTTCTGTCAGCTTAATATAAATACCAGAGTTTCCATCCCAAGCAAGAGAAAAACCAAAGGTAGTCTTCACCAGAATATAGTCAGCCAGTCTCTCAAGGAAAGCATTTCCAACTGTCTGAGGCAACATTAATCTGGAAAAATAAACAGTTTGCTTCAAAGATCTTAGATGAGATGAGGTTAGTGCTAGAAAAATACCACATAAAACATCACCTTCTAGCTCACTAAGCCCTTTTCCACAGTTTTATACAGTCACTTCCACTCAATTCTTTATCATGTTTTTGCTGTCTTCTCTTCTCTACATCAACTATCAAAAATGAATGCTTTTCTGCTGTGTACACCTTATAGGCCTGAAAGAATAATGAATCTTCGTTTTCAAATCTTTCATCTTCAAAGCCTAGCACGGGCACGTTGAGGAATATGTGACTTCATGAGTATGCTGTGTTGCACTGTGTGACACTACAACCACCAGCGGCCCTTCAGACACAGGGTCATCACTGGGTTAGACGTCTGCAAATGGAGGAACTTACAGTACAGAAAATGCTATAGACCAAAATGCTGTATATCTTCTTCCTTTCGCCAAAGACCACTGGACAATAATATTGCAGCATGGATCTAATCCTAATCTTCCAAAGCTCCTTCTGTTGGGATGAATGGTATCATTGTAGCTATCAGTCCCAGATGCTAACGGCTAAAGCATTACATCAAAGTGGATGGCAAGAACACCTTAACAACTCTTTGAAATTTTCTGTACTTTATCAACCAGTAAAACACATTTATGATAGCCTTGCACTCATCTTTTTATTTATTAACAAAAAAACTGGTAAAATGGGGGGGTTTGATACACCTCAGAGGTGTTCTGTGGAGTTTATGCCCCAAAGAGGCAAAGGGGACTTAAGATCTTTGATTCAACAAATTCAGACTTGTCTAGAAGAAGATTAAGTCTTACATTAAGTATAGTTACGAAGAATAACTAATGACTGCCTTGTTCAAAATGGTGTCAGGATGCACCAAGGATTAGCTAGAACTGTCTGATGTCCACGTCTATACAAAGTAGGGATGGGTAATCGTTAAGTTACAGCTGAGAAGTTGAACACAAGGTTCATGCAGGGAGTGTATGCTATCCTCACTCAGGTATAACATCAGCAACATTACATCTGCTCACAGCAGAGCCCTATCAGCCTCCAGACAGAACAGCAATATAAAGATATATATCAAATTATTTTCTCTAGCTGGTGTAAAAAGTGTCAGTTTCCCAAACTCCACACTGTTAAAACCTACCATTAGAACACTTACCTGATTCCATCTTTTCTTACTTCATGTCCTGAAATAGTTATTTCTTCTTGGTTTGAAAAGAACAAGCTGATGGACCTCTGACAAGTATACACCGAACTGTGACAGTGAGGACTGTTATGAACCTTAGAGGAGGAAATAACACACACAAAATAAGAATAAATGTTTGTTCTCAATAATTTCATGCAATTTTTCATAAACTCATACATGATATTTTACATTTCTATGCATCAATCACTGAAAGAACTTCACAAATAAATACTTAGAATCTAAAAAAGTCACAAAGACATGCAAAACTAGAAGTTCACACTACCCAATACTACTGAGAAATACAGCAACTGCTTAAAAGCACAAAGCATCACCAGACAGTGGTTTAAATACCCAATGAAATACTCAGGTATTTTATGTAGATGAATGTCAGAGACACTGTAGGGAGCTAGCTTATAACTGCCAACATAGGAGCTTGTTATTTGCACTGACGAGACAACCCTGTCGCTCTGTTTCTAGAGGTCTGATCTAGAAAGGACTACAAACAATACAAAACCTCAGCATAATACCAGCATTCTTCGTGCCAGCTGAGGCTGGCACCAGCTGAACTGCAACATGCCTTCCTGAACCACTCAGGATTTGTTGAGATTTTGGAGTGCTCCCACAGATTACTGCAGGCATCCAACTTATGTGGATCTGTTAAAACCCGTTTCACACCGGCTTTCCAGCCCTGCTGAGAGAGAAGAACAGGCTTCTCTGAACTCTGCCTCTCCCCACTACACATGTATAGCATAGGAGCCAGGGTATTGGTTTGAATCGCTTATCAGCTTCTCTAGTTTGAACACGGCAATTGAAGAACAAGTTTCAGTCAGCCAGACAGAGATTTGCAAAACTATCTCTCAGATATTGGCAATGTGTGACTTCCATGACTGCCCACTACTAGAGAGAGGTGTTAAGCAGGCCTCGGATGCATGCTTCCAGAAATGGAAACCATGCAACTCCTATCTCGGCATGTCTACAGTTTTATGGCAGTGAAGTAGATCTCACAACAAAAATGTGTAATCAGACCCTGGAACAGGCATGATAAGGCAGCACTCTTCCTTTTTATAGTTCGACAAAAAGGAGGCTACCCCCGAAGTCAGAATTCCTTTGCATTCCCAGCCTTTGGCATGGCAGAGCACAACTCCTGCAGGAAGGTCCTTGTCCCCAGAGACCACACAGCTTTCGATGGCCAGAGCATGCTCTCAAGACCAGTGACGAGTAGCATTCCTCAGTGGCCAGTATTGGGACTGGCGCTGTTTAACATCTTTGTCAGTGACAGTGACAGTGGGATCGAGTGTACCCTCAGTGAGTTTGCAGATGACACCAAGCTGTGTGGTGTTGTGGACACGCTGGAGGGAAGGGATGCTGTCCAGAGGGACCTTGACAGGCTGGAGAGGTGGGCCTGTGCAAACCTCATGAAATTCAACAAGGCCAAGTGCAAAAGTCCTGCACATGGGTCAGGGCAATTCCAAACACAAACACAGGATGGGTGGAGAATGGATTGAGAGCAGCCCTGAGGAGAAGGACTTGAGGCTGATGAGAAGCTTGATGACTCGGTTGATGAGAAGCTCAACATGGCCAGCAATGTGCGCTGGCAGCCCACAAAGCCAACCGTATCCTGGGCTGCACCAAAAGAAGCATGGCCAGCAGGTCGAGGGAGGAAATTCTGCCCCTCTACTCTGCTCTGGTGAGACTCTACCTGCAGCACCGCATTCAGCTCTGGGGCCCCCAATGTAAAAGAACATAGAGCTGTTGGAGCGGGTCCAGAGGAGGGCCACAAAGATGATCCGAGGGCTGGAGCCCCTCTGCTATGAAGTCAGGCTGAGAGAGTTGGGGCTGTTCAGCCTGGAGAAGAGAAGGCTCCCGGGTGATCTTATAGCAGCCTTCCAGTACTTAAAGGGGGACTACAGGAAAGCTGGAGAGGGACTTTTTACAAGGGTATATAGTGATAGGACAAGGGGCAATGGCTTTAAACTGAAAGAGAGTAGATTTCTATTAAAGACAAGGAAGAAATTCCTCACTCTGAGGGTGATGAGGCACTGGAACGGGCTGCCCAGAGAAGTTGTGGATGCCTCATCCCTGGAATTGCTCAAGGCCAGGCTGGACGGGGCTTTGAGTGGCTTGATGTGGTGGAAAATGTCCCTGCCCATGGCAGAGGGGATTGTATGACTCTTTGACTTGAAAACTGTGGGTTCAGATTTACTCTGACTGATGATAGGGATAGAGGTGTCAAACTTTCTGTGTATATGCTCTAACCTATTAATTACCGCACAGTTTTGAATTACATTCACATAATCTAAGTGAGTTTGAAGCAAATACCTACTCCAAGGGCTTGAGCAAAACTTCAACCGCTTTCGTTAATGTCAGTGGTGCTGAGCCACTCAAACCTGTGGGATGCTTCAAAAGCCTGTGAGCTGATTTTAGACACCACTGAGGAGACAGAGGAACATGTTGTAAATCTTGGATACCTACCATTACCTAAATCAAAATGTAGACAGAGTTTATATAGCTCAAATATGAGCCCTATGACCGTGTGTGTCACCATTCTCTGAGAAGGATGAGAGTTGCATTACCAGTTTATTTGACAGTGCTGTAAAGCTAAATAGATTAGTAATTGGGAAACAGTCTGCCAACGTAGTAACAGAGGCTGTAAAAGTAACTAGAGTTATCATTTTTGTAGAAAAGATCTGCTGGTAAACACACACAGTGCTAACACATACTCAAATTAATCTTCCTAAACTGATACTTAATCCTGGAAGTAAAAAACAGTTACTGTTTCTTTGAGTGAAATAAACCAAACCAGGAAAAGCAATAGAGTTCTCACATGTATAAAGATAATCATAATTAAAGACATCTTAAATGTTACTAGCATTGACAGATGGTTTCTATGTAAATCTGGCCCAAGACAGAAACACAATCAAGGAAAATCAAACTAAATGTTGTGTTTTCTTCTCCTCTAGAGAGGTGGATTTTTAAAGCCAGAAGGACCATAATGTGGAGATTTGGCAAGATTCTTGGCTCTCCATTGCCCAGTCTGTAGCGACTGCAGTCCTTCAACGTTTCTTACAACTTTTCTGAGTAAACATTTCCAGTTTTTAGCAAAACATGACATTTGTTCCAGCAATTGAATGGTAATGTCTCTCTTTCCAGAGCACTGAAATATTGATTCTAGATTTTAATATAATCTTGGGCTTTGCTACAGCATTTTCTGAACACTCCTAAAAGATCATAGCTGCACACAGAATCCAAAGGATTAGAACGAAATCAGGGAAGGCAGATGTAACAGCATCTGTCTATAACCTGAGTGAACAGAAATGGCAATTTTAATGGCAGATTTATCTTCACTAGATGCTGTTGTCCGGGAAGAGAGGAGGTCATGTGTTTCTAAATGAAAACTAGTCCTGGGAGCAGAAATCGTCATCTAGGTCTGCCTTTGTCCCTGCGAGCACTGTGACCACCAAGGCTCAGAATTGGGACTCCTCTTGTCCCCTCTCCCCTGCCCAATCAGCACCAAATCCCAACCACTGTGTAAAAAGTAACATAATGAGCTCCCCAAAGTAACCAACAGCCTTATAAATAGGGCATCTTCCTTCAAAGAGGGTATAGGTTTGAACTCCCCCTGACCCAAAGTCATTAACTATGAATACTTAGTAATTTGAGGAAATTACTAAAAAGAGTGCCTTCTATACATAGGTCAAGATGAAGGCTTTTGAGCTGTTAATCTTCTCCGCATGACGTAGAGGTAATCCAAAATTAGAACACAAATCCCCAGAGGGGACAGAGTTTTCCATGGGCCAGGGAGGCAGCTTTCCGTAGCGTGCTGATGACTGTGAATCAGGGCCCAGTACACTCGGGTGCCCAGCTATCATGCAGGTGATAGCTGTTGGCACTTTACTCAGCAATTCTTTTTTTTTTTTTTTTACACAGTCTGACAGCTAAAGTTTGTTGAAGTTTCCAAGGTCTGCTTTAAGACTCACTTTTGTTCCCACAAAGGAGAGATCAGAGATCCTTTTCGGGATAGGAGGAGTAAGAAACACTATTTTTAATATACTGACTCTGTTGATTATCATTTCATCAGTGTTTTGAATTACTGCACATAGGCTTAGACATTTTCCAGCAGCATAGTTTTATATTTAAGTAAGCAATGCAACAGTTTGAACCACTTATTGTCTCTCTACTTATTTTACTTATGATGAAAAATAAGTCCTGTAATACAGGTATACTCAGTGTGTTATTCCGAGCATATGCTCACATACTTACCCAAACAGTGTACTGGGGTTCTGGAGTACTGCAGTCTTTTGCAAAAATATAGGAGCAATTTCCTGGGAAATAGTAGTAGATGCCATCAAATGTTTCAAAGTGATACTGTCCCCACGATTTGCAAATCCCATCTCGGTCCTTACCAGTGTTAGGTACTGGAGAGAACACACGGAGTTTACAACATGCATAGTAATCAAAAATTGAAAGATGTCACAGGCATCTGCAAAACTAAGACCTCAGAAAGGAAATAAGAGCTTATAAAGGAAATACATAGCAAGGACAAAAGATAACCTCATTTCTTCAACTTTAAATAAAGTTGGCACATTTTATTTAATCTTTAGGCTTCAGTTTTAGTCACATGCAATCATTGTGAATTTTTAATTCGCTTCAGTGGAGACATTTCAATTATAAGTAGAGGCAAGGCATTTAGATCTACTGCGGGTCCTGGAAGACAATTCTTGTTGATCCTCACACAGAGCAAATTCCAGAACCAGTGCACTGCAATAGTCGATAATTTTATTTGCAGTAAGTCACTGTTTTTTAGAAAAATGCAGTGACTTTCTGGTTGTTCAGCTAACTGTAAAAAAGCTGGCTAGCTGCACATGTACTAGACAGTGGTCTATCTGTCACAGTATCTGTGTATCATTACAGCCCAAGCGCTAAAATGTAGGCGTTCCTGATGTTGCTCTCCATATATATGTCCCTAACGCATATAATTTTAATCCTCTTAGCCTCTAGTGGAATGACAGTCCTACTACAGAGGAATCACAAAAACGCTATTAACAGTATTGCTTTAAAAATCTGCTCCTTAAATCTCACTTGAAGCTGAAATTTGACTCCTTTAGCCCAAAACTTACCAATTTGACACCTGCTTCCTCGAGCCTGAAATAGCTGACAGTCACAGTCACCTGTTTCTGTGCAGGCTGCTCCATTAAGGCATTCCTGAGGACATGAACCTGTAAGCAAGCACAGCAGCCCTTGAGTAGATACAGTATTTTCAAACAGGCTGAGATTAACATTAACATTAAATATGTTTATTGTCAAATCACAAGCAGCTATATTAGCTGAGAAAATTAACCAACAACAACTTCTAGTTTTTAACATTTACTTAATTTTATCTTTTGTGTTCCTTGGTTAAAAGAGAAGCAAGGTTTTCTCTGGTTTGGTATGAGACTTGTAAACTAACAAAGGAGCAAAAGGTCAGCCTCCTCCCAGCAAACAAAAGGTCAAGTTCCCATGTAAAGAAACCAAATCCCAGTCCTGCTGATCTCGAAATACACAGGACACAGATTATTCTAATTGACTAAATTCAGCACAATTTATACGTATGTTCAGCCCCTCCCTCCTAAACATTACAGGAAGAGGTATATTCAGCTTGTGAGCAGTCCAGAATATATAATTTACAGAGTCAAAACCAATTATAAATAACTTTCCCTCTATGCTAAAAAAAAAAGTTGTTCAAAGGGTTATTTCTACTTAAGAGGTGACTGGAGTCAAAAGACTTAAGATTCCATGGGAATGGCTTGGTTTATGTTATAATTAGCAATTCTTTTTCCAAAAGCAGTTTCATTAAAGGGTTTTACAGACTGTTTGGGAGCTAAGACCTCACTAACCATTCGCTGAGGTGGGCCTAAATTGTAGTTCCCCAAAAGTGGAGAAGGAAGATAGTCCCAAAGAAAAATTTCATCAGGTTTTAGATAGTTGCTTTCCTTCTTTGAGGAGGATTAAACCCCTAGATAAAAATGCTCACAATCTTGTGACCAAGATTAAAAAAGCATTGCAAAAAGTGGGAAGTAAATGAAATAAACAAGCCCTTTCACTCCCAAAGAAACCGTGGTAAACCTGCTAGTGACAGAGAAGTTGCCAATTATTAAGAACATCAGCCTTCACTGTTAAAACTCCTTTCCATCCTAGTTTTGATTTTCTTCCATTTAAGAATTGCTTTTCAAATATACACAGATACTCTGAAAATACCAACAAAGCAGAAAATACTGTTTCTAGAAGCACACTAATGTGGAAAACTTCTTTGTTGTTAAAATGGTGATTTGTAAACTTACATATATTCATTTACATGGAAAAACACAACAGAAAGCAACTATCCAGGCATATGTATTTTCCAAGAAGAATACCAAAGTTCCATTGCATACAATGACTTTTCTGCAAAATAACTTCTGTAACTTAGACCTGCTTTATATGTTTGTACAATGCTTCCAAACCTCCAGCAGCAGCTGCGTGCTCATTGCCTGAGCACCCCTGTCCCTTCGCATGACCAGTTACACACCTCTAAGACATACTTATATCCTCTGCCAAGACCATAAAAAGTGGAAGAAAAGAAAAATTGTGATGGAACTAAAAAAAAATCAAAGGATTGATTTAGTTAGCTGATCAGATCTGGTTGTAAAGCGTTATTTTGAAAGCACAATTTTAAGAGAATTTTTCATGATTTAACATGGATAAAACAAGAAAATGAGATAGAGCAGGGTTTTGTAGGGGACATAATGAGGAGGGCTTCCACTGCCCATGGTAACACAGGAGAGCTGGTAGGAAGGCAGCATTTCCAGGACCATCTCTCCTTCTGTGGATGAGGAGCACAGCACTGACCTCCTGGCGGACTCCGTGTCAAGGCCCCACGAAGGTGCGACCAAGGAGAGGCAGCTTGAACCTGTCAGAGAAACATAAAAGCAAAATCAGGGTGTTTGTGCTTTACAAATGAGGAGATGAGAGCCTGAGGCCTTGCAGTCTAACATTGGGTTGGGACTTTTAATATAGAAGAGTAATTTACAGCTTGGCCAGCACATGGCACAGGCGCGGGCACTCCAGGAGGGATCGGCAGCCTGGGCCAGTGTGGAAGGCAGCGACTGCAGCAACCAGCAACATGGGGAGGAGAAGCATGGCCTTTGGGGGGATGGGGAAGGATGCAGCTACGCTGTGGGATCACCGCTGGCCTCCTCTCTGTGCCCTCCAGTGCCAAAAAAACAGTGGGGCTCCACTTCAGAAGTTTTGAATTTACATTTGGAAGGAAGTGTGATGGGACAGAGACTACTCCTGCCCTTTTCACTTTGGTTGAATACCAAGAGTTGGAGAGCTCAAAAATGTGGTATCTCTTCATTTTATCCTCTCCTCTAACTCACGCTCTGTGCAGCACCCTGATCATCCCACTGTGGCCACTCCAGCTGTGATGGATTCCATGTCTTCCTTGAGATCCTTCAGAATTGTTTTGGTTCATCCCAAACAAGAGAGGCGGTGGATCTGCCTGATCTGCTTCCTGTCTTGTATAGGAAGTGGGGAACATCGGACTATATGGAAGCCCTGGATCTGACCCAGCACTCTGCTATGGCAGCTTGTCACGTTGCATTGTCCCTTCCAAGAACTGATCCCATTCCAGGCTAAAAGCACTCTGGGGTTTTTGCCCCCACTAGTTCGTTTGGAAAGTTTACCACGGTGAAGTGCTGGGTAGTTAAATATTTCCCTCTTACATTTATTCACGGACAGTTTAAATCTTTCTGTTTTAGAAAGTTTGGCCCTTCTGCTTAAACAGCTCTTCTTCCCTATGGTTTTTATTTATTCCCTCTCTGATGTTCTATGAGAACACTGTTACCCTTCTGTGTTCCTCAAAGACGTATATGCCAGCCTTCAGCTGCACAATGAAGCAAAATTCAAGTCTTTGCTTGTGTGCTAATTTCTTTCTTCCCTCCTGCTGCCAGTCATTCTCCATGTCTGGAGTTTGAACTAATGGATCTCAAAGTGAACGGCACTACGCAAGGAACAGGTTAGGTTAATTCTCACTAATGCCTTGTATATTGACATAAAAACTTCACTTTTCCACCTGGAAATACTTTGCGGGATGCATCCAAGCAGCCCAATCTGTCTAAAATCAATCTAGAATGGACTTCATCAAATCACCACCCGGAAGGCCCCACACCAAAGCTATTCCTGGTCCCCATGACCCGTTACTAGCCAGAGTGGATCCTTTATCTCCCTGTACAAAACCCATTTCCTTTCCCCCTCATAGTTAGTGTGAGCTGTCCTCAGGAAAGCAGCTTTTGGCCTTTGCATTACTTCGGGGAGGTGGAGTGTCCTTACTGTGACAGCACGTTCCTGTTGAGGATCTTCCTGGGACACCATCAGTCCCGAAGGCCCGTTTCCCTCAGAGGCTCAATTCACCTTAGCACAGCATTCCACACCAACTACCTTCTGACCAGCTCAGGGGGCGTATAGATTTCGAAAAGACTCAGAGAAAATCATCCGTGGTTCGGCTGCAGGCTCCCCTCAAGGCCATGAGGAGGGACCGCCTCGGGCTTCCCACAGGGTTACAGCCCTTGCGTGGGCTCTGCAGCCTGAGACAACGACCAGCAGGGGAACGAGATTTCCCCGTTTACTATTAAATTCCAACACAACACTGCCGAGATGCGGCGTTGCGGCAGAGGCGGGCCGGGGCGGTGCGGCGCGGTGGGAACCAGGGCTGGGCCGGAGCTGCCACAGCACGGCAGCCGGTAGGGACCCTTGCCGGCAGCGCCGCCATTGTGCCTCTCACCAGACACGAACAGCTTTCCAGGGTTCTCTGTTTGCCCTCACCAAAGACAGAGGGGTGGTGGGTTTGTTTCCCGTGGTGTGCGTCAGTGGCCCATCAGGCTGAGAGCCAGTGAAGGCACGAGGCCACAGGCCCAGGCGGGGGGCAGGCGGGAAGGGGACGGCTGCTCCTCCTCACTGCCCTCCCGTTGCTGCGGCCCTTCTCCCCACAGAGGCTCCTTTGTGCAGAGAGCAAAGGCCCAGAGCCGAAAAGGAGGGAGGGCTCCTCCTCCCTCCCGCTTTTCGAGGTATAACCTACCTGGGCTGTTACGAGATCTCTTTTCTGTCGAGTTGCATTAAACTCATTTCTGGAAGAAAACAAAAAGGATCTTGTGTAATCAAAGGTCTCTGGAGCAACCTGAATAAGCGGCTCCCCCGAGAGAAGTGTTTCTCTCTGATTACCATCGCTTTGTCAAAGAAGTCTTTCTTGGGTTAACATTTAAAAAGGTGATTTTTTTTTTTCTCTTTTTTTTCTCTTGGTCTTATTTTACAGAATTGGGTAGCACTCCAATCTCTGCTTGGACAGGGAGTTACCTGGAGCTGGTGGGGGAGACGTAAATACGCAAAACAGGCTTACGTGACAGGATACAAAATTGTAAAGTGGCTTCATATTTACTTGACACTGCGTGTGAGTGGCTGCGATTTCCCCGAAGTGTTATTTGAATATACTGTGGTGGTACTTTTAACAGCAAAAGATGCCTCTCCAGCTGTAGCTGATTTAAACTTGCGACTAACTTCAGAAACAAGGGCATCAAACAATAAAACATACTTAGTTTTACCATCAGTCCAAGCTGGCATATCATTTGATGAGCGTGTGTGTTCCCTAGATGCATTAGAGGTCATCAGACATCTGAAGCTACGTCTGACTGGATGCTTCCATTGAAATTGATGGCATAGTTCCCATTTAATTCAATGGGATCAGGAACCTTCCCTAGTTTGGGTTTTGTTTGGATTTCAGCTTCTACATGAAAACTTGTATTGAAAATGTTTATTTTAAGGCTGTATAGCACTTACTTTTCTGTGCCTCAAATAGCAGCTAGGATTTTATCTTGCAATTAAAACTGTAGAAGGACACTTATTTAATGTATTTTTCCAGTCATGAAATCATGATCTCATCCTGGTTTCATTCCATTATTCCTCTAAGCTTTCTCGAGACTATAAAAGTATCATTTTTCATGAGGACCTCCATTTTTCGAACAGAGAACCCATTTACGTAAATGCCCTTTACGTAAATTCTTTGAAAAGTGTCGTAAACATTCTGAAAGTGTGGTTTACATCCAACGTTCATGTACATGACATTTTGCATGTCGAATTCAAGGCTATACTTAACTTTCTAACTTTCACTGTGTCACACTTAACTCATTCTTGTTCTGCTGGTAGCGCTTGACAAATAAGGAATAAAAACTTACCTTGAAGTTCTTCTCAAAAGAGAAAGCTTGCAATAAGATCCTGTAGATTAAAAAGTCATCAAGTTAAATATTTTTTCTGCAGCCTCACTCTGCACTTGGCAAACAATAGTTTGTCAAGTTTAAAACACCACTATTGAATTTTGTTCTTTAATGATCCTAAGTTTTCCAGAGCATCTTTACACAACCTTTTTCAGTTTCCAAGTGATGTAGCACTACACGCTTTCCTTCCTGAGAGTTTGATTCTCTCAAGTACTCATCACCTGCACGTTTCCATGTTCTGCTTTCTGGTACATGCTACCATGAAAAAGAGCGAAGAGTTCATAATTCTTCAGAGGCTCAGAAGAAAACTGATAAAATAGAAGAGGTGCTCAGAGCTTTCCAGAATCAAACTTCTAGGGTGCAAAAGTAGCATTTTCTGATTGTTACTTGTAAGACTCAATTGTAAATCATTTCAAATGTTTTAGAGTGCAGGTTTTTAAAATAAATAAATAAAAATAAATAAATAAATAAAATTATTTAAAAAAAACCCATAAAAACCATTCTTTCTCATATTGCCTTAGAAATCTTTATAATTGTTTCAAGAAAGCTATCTACAAGATCCATTTGCATTACATAGAATATAAGATCATTTCTATAATCAGAAGAGCAATTATTTACCCTAGCATTCTAAAAATGCTTAAACAAACTGCAGGTGCAGTCTGTTCAAACAAAATCACGGCCCATTGAAAATCATTAGGTTCTTACTCATCTGGCAGTAATGGCAAGAAAGGCAAGAAACTTTATTTTGTTCCTAAATAATTGTTTAGTAACAAATTCAGACATAAAAATATATCTTAAAAAATAAGAGCTATTTTTAGTTTCTGCACCTGTGATATATAGTTTTTTAACCTGTCTTAAAAAACTTTTTTACTTATGAGTTCCAGCAAGGCTCAAAAAAATTGCTTTATAATGATAGAAGAAGGAGCTGCAATATTAAAATATTTAGAAAAAACTTTTAAAAGTTAGTATTACTACAAAAACGGAATAAAGTTCTTACCTTGCAAAGAAGACAGCAGTGAATGAAGCAAGAATATACTCCACGGTATCATTAAACTGATCTTTCCCACAATGTTCATTTCAGCATAAGTTAGTAATAGGAAATTTATCCAAATTACTGGCTTTGATTACGATGGCATCTTAGAACTACGTATTTCTAGAGTGTGTTTAAATCCTTTAAAAGTTAGAGAGTTGGTTGCATTATTTAGAATAATGCAATGCGAAAAAAGGAAAGAAAAGGAGACATCAAGCTTGGTAGCTGGAAAGAAAAGGAGACATCAAGCTTGGTAGCTACATACAGCTTCAGGAGCTTTGCAAGTGTTGCACGCAACTTTCTGGCTGCACGTCTCTCATTAGTGATGCATGGTAACTCCTCAGCGGGGTCTGTATTAGTTACACTTTCCCCAGACCTGCGAGCATTACTCCTCTGCTGAACTGAATCGGCCCTTTATAACACAGCAGACAATGACACAGAAACGTTGCCTGCCGTGTCATGACGGTTTGAGAGTTCCTTCAGTCGTCACACACCTTTGTGTGCTTCGAGGCTCGCGCCGAGTGCTGCCCTTCACTGCTTATCACAGTGAAACACTTTTGCAAGACCCTGCAACGATGCCACTATATAAATTATAACCAGGTGGCTTCAGAGATTAACATATTGATGTTTCTTATCTGTTCTAAAAGGAGAGACATGAACTTCCATTAAATAATATACTTGGATTTTTAAGAATATTTTAGATACATTTTTGTATATAGTTTGTTTATATCGCAAAAGAAGGCTTCCGAGAGGATAATTATATTTCATTTTTAATAAAATATGTTATAAAAAATTCATATTAGCAAAAAGGAGAACGAAGTCAACAGAGCCAATGGGTTTTGTTTCTAATTTTCATTACAATATAAAAATAGAATTTCACCAAAATTAAAAATGATTGTACTTTAAAACAGAAAAATCTTATCCCCTTTTTTAACAGAATCATTAAAAAGTGCAGCTTTAAAAATACACATAATGCTAACTGAAATGGCTACTACTTGTTTTATTTCACAAAGCCTATCTTTTGCCTAACCCTACACTCCTCCTAGGATGTGCTTCATGAGATCCTCTTAGAATGCTACAAAAGGAAGGTTTGGACCAAAATAAAATGTAGAAGTTGATGGCCTTTCTCAGGTAAAAAGTTCTCCCATCATTTCTTCTAGCCCTTTCTCTCCCCCACTCCCCAGCTGGACTAGAAGGGAAGGCAAAGGAGAACACTAAACCTCTCCAACCCCAGACAAAGACAAAACCCTGTGTCCACACAGCTGCCAACAGTACTCGTGCAGGTTCGGGATCACTGGTGGCCCAAGAATACTTACTGCAAATGGATATATGTTCTAACACTACACTGTGTTTGGAGTATGTCTGAAGAATTATTTTTATCACTGTTGGATCTGAGAAGCTGACATTCACGTAATTTGCATTTCAAGAAGTTTTTTGCTTTGTTTTTACTTCTGACCAGCTATGGGCTGGCCCCATGGACTGGCTGCTTCTCTGCAGCTGGACTGCATCTCCCAGCTTAGCTTCATCTGCTCCATGTGTTCCAAAACCACTCCAGACTGCAAAGAGAAGCGAAACAAGTGAGTTCTTGATCCAAGGTAGCACACTGATGTAGTCATTCTCGCTGTGATCTATTATGTGGGCACCTATCTTATAGGAAGTGGCAAAGGCTACTCAACGTTTCACCCTCACATAAACCTACTCTTAGAGAACGATGCCTTAGGTTGCTTTCAAGCTGAGATGAATCCAAGAATTAGAGCTTCCAAATTCCATTGCCAGTCTCCACGTTATTATAGAATCATAGAATGGTTAGGGTTGGAAGGGACCTCAAAGATCAGCTAGTTCCAACCCCCCTGCTATGGGCAGAGAAACCCTCCACTAAATCTAACTTTCAAACTAAGTCTGGTTTAGAACTGTTTCAGACTCTTCTGAGAAATCTGATCTGGGATTCTTCCCTTCCTCAAGGCCATATTTCACATCACGTTTCATATGCAGCTTCACAAATAAATACTTCCATTAATATAAGAGAACTCTTTCAGTTTAACAGAAACTGTAAAAAATAGCTGCCGCCTTTTTTTTTTGAACAATTTTTCTATAACGAAGTTGAGAAACTATTCGGTGAATGTTAATATTTCACAGTTGTTTAACTTCTAATATTTAAAAAGTAGGCCAAGCCTCTTCAGCTGCAAAGGGACTTTGTCAGAGTTAGAGCAACAGGCTTCATTAGGTCTGGATATCTCTGCTCCAGGCAGGGTAGGAAACACCACAGCCCCAAGCGCATGAAGGATGTTAGCTAATAAGGAAAAAGAATTTTTCAGCCAAGTACCCTGAACTGTAACTCAGAGGACTATATTAAGAAAGAGATAAAAAAAATTGAATCAAATTCTATCAAGGCAACAACACACATTACCTACACAAGTAAAGGAATACTCACAGATCGGGACTTCTGAAAAATTTGAACAGAAAAAAATGCATTGGAAGTAATCACTTTCATAAGAAAACAAACACAATACAGAACACACTGGTCCATACTTAACGAATGCTAGTGTTACATTTTTAAGCTACAGATTTTTCTTTAAAAATAAAATTTAAACATTTCAATGTTAATGTATTTGTGTGTTACAGTCAAAATTAATTTGACACAAATTTTCCAAGATAACATTTGAGAGGACTTAATTTCATATACAGATTACACAGTTTATCAGGATTACAAACAATGAGTGAAAAAACAACTGCCTTCAGCACCACGGGTGCAAGCTTGCCCTGGTTTGGGTCCACTGTCATCACTAACAAAACATGGTACTTCTCAGAGCTCACGCGCCAGCCTTCATTGAACTGGTATTTTCAACAAAGAATCCGAATGAGGCCACATTTTGACGTGCGCACCTGATCTTCCTAAGGATAAGCATCAGTGGGCCTACAGAAAGAACTGGACAACACGAGGTTAGGGACATTTCTTCTTTTCCAAGAACCACCTCCACAGAACCTCCCTACGGGCTTGAAGATCAAACTGTTACTGTTTCTCTGTGGAAGTGTGTCTCTGGCCAGAAGGGGATGCTCAATGGCAAGAGCTTGATTGCTACCCCTGCAGAACTAGGACATCAGGAAAGAAAACCTTTTTATGAACCAGATTTTCTTCTTACACCTTCAAACTTCATGGTAGTTACACTTCCCCAATGAAGTTAAGCCCTCTAGTGGGTGATCAGCAAGTCACCACTTAGCATAAAAATCTTCAGCCACCCAGGCAGCCACCAGCCTGATTGCATGAACATTTCTCATTTAGAAAGCAAGTCTGCGGGGATGACATCACTCTACAGGATTAATGGGGCATTTTTATAGGATCAGAATTCAGTTCAGAAAACACTTTTATTACACTAAGAGCCTTTTGGTTGGAGAAATGACATGCAGATAGCATCTCTGGATATATGAGTAGCAATGCGAGTTTTATTTTCAGCCTTTCCACAAAGGAACAGCAAAACAAAAATCCCAAATCGTTACGAGCTGTTCTGCGGGCAGAGAAAGTGATACATCACATTTCCCCATGCCTGTCAAATCCAACCCTAAGGTTACTGGCATCAGGTATTGCATCTCCCCCTGCCTCTCTGGATTTCACACCACAGTAGCTTTGTGTCCTCTCTTTTTCCCTGCATCTGACTGCTCTAACAGCTAGGCAAGAAACAGTTTTGGACAAGGCACAGCATAGAGTACATATGTGCCAACTGGCAGGCCAGTACACATTTCCTAAGCAATGAGTGAGCCATTGCTTTTCAGTCACCACACGAGCCAAACAACTAAAAGGCTTATTTTTCCTCAGCTGAAACTAATTAACATCTATCAAGATGCTGGTTTTCACAAAACTCACAGGAATTCAAGTAATCGAATTTGAAGTTAGCCCTGCATAGCACCTTTTCCTTAGAAAGCCAGGCTAGGAGGCAGAACGTTGCCGTTTTCCACAGCCCAAGAGCTAGAATAATTTGTGAGCAACTCTACTACAAGGTAGAAACCCTGAGGAGCTCACTGGATGAGAAATCAGTCAGATCTGAGGGCGCAGGAAGGGGGAGCTGAGGAAAGCAAATCACGTATGCTCCCAAAACGACAGCAAGTGTCTGGAATAGAATCTCTCATTCACTTAGTGTAAACCAAAAAAAAAAATCTAGCATGGAAATTGGCAACAGACATACAACAATCCCCTCCACTTCAATGAGAGTGTTGAGGGGTTTGAATAAGAGTGTTCTACTTCTATTCAGGTCCTCTAATGCTCTATTTTGTGGCAGAGCCTGACAGCTAAAATGGGAGATGGATGAAGAATTCTTTTTCAAAAGGAATTTGTTCAAGTTACAAGTTTAACTCTAGAACAACTACACTTCAGCGAAGATGTCTTAAATGTCTTTCTACACAAAAAGCAAAGAGGCATCATAACAAACATTAACATTTATAAAAAGCCACAAGCACCTATTTTCCTAAACTAGAGCAAAAGGCAAAACTGTACTATTCTTTGCAGTTCCCCAACCCAACTCACAAACGAATCTGGTTTAGTTTTTTGTTGATGGAGTACGTTGAAACAACCTGCCATTAAACGAGGGAGAGAAGAAATACCACATTAATAGAACGCCCAACAGAATCTCAAGTATCAAGGTGCTCCTGTAACAATTCCAGCACTGGCATACAGGCTTACAACAGGCACAAAACCACCAGGCTCAGAGAGCACTACAGCAGAAGTGAAGCTATCACTTGTTTAGACTCCAAAGTTTCTTCCAGTTCCTCTCCAAACTGGTTTTCCAACATAGGAAACAACAGCCCAGGGCTGTGCCTGTGCCTGTTGGGTCAGCTCATATCCAAGGCCTCACTCAATTATTTGCAAATCTTACAAGGGACAGAACTGGCCTTTCCAACAGCCTTTTGCTGGCATATCCCATGTCTTAGTTAGAACTTCACTCTTATTTTTTGTCCCTGGGAGATCACTTCCAGAACGAGAATCTTCAGTTTCAACGGACAAGAAACTGGAACTTCTCCAACGCTTCATGTTTGATACACATATGCTTTAGCTAGATTTTTGACAATTACTGTCGTATTTTCAACTCCAGGTTTTTCCCACCTACTTCCCCCTAAGGCCTTCAAATCGCCTCACCTGGCTCTTAAGAAACTGTCTGGCTTCCAAGGGATTTTTCATTAAACCATTTAATGTCGTTCTTCAGGTCTACATCCCTCTGTGCTTGACTGTGTGAACAGTTGGACGACCAATCATTTAGACCCAATCTTATTCATAACACAAAATCTTTTTTATGTTTTACATCTATAAAATACTATTTTTGAAACAGAATATATGGGACTTGTTATTTAAAAAGTTTTCTACATTTAGAATCCTAATCCAGAAAACTGCCTCTGTGTTATCTGGTATGGCAAAAGTTCCATAAACCTCCCTCCCCCGCCCCCAGAAATACTTGGTTTGGTAACATAAACTTTAAATACAAACTTCCAAACAACTGATAGCTGAGTATCCACTTCAGCACTGTGTGGAGGGAGCTACCCCTAAGGGGTAAATGGCCACTAGCCATTAAGCCAGCACAAACAGCAGCAGTTCATGCAGCCAGCCAGTGCTTACTGCCACGGAACAGCCCATTGCCGTGTTTGGAACTTCACTCTCAAGGCGGTATCTCAGATGCTCACCGTGCTGCATTACGCTGGGGCAGCACACTACAGCAAGTCACGTAACACACGGTACAAAAGTTACTAGCTAGGGGCCAGATCCACACTCTCATGCCTTACAGACCGTCTGTAAGGAGGCCGAGACAAACATTGTCACCCGGGGAAGAACGTGGGATACTCAGCATTGGTTCGTAACACCATAAAGAGTGGCCAGCCAGGTACTGGAAAAAGTCCATCTTTGTTGAGATTTTTTTAGATTGACCAGAAAGGCAAAGATTGAACTTCGCTTTAATGAACTGCCACACTGCTGCATGTACCCACACAAAATAGGATGTCGGCCTTCCTTATATTCTGATAACCACACACTCATCAACGGGAGAAAGCTTTTCTTTATTCCCAAGGCTCCATCTGTCTAGACTTACCTACTATGAAGGGATAAAAGAAAACTGCCAATCATCCTCCGATTTTACTTTAATATCAATCAATTTGTGTATCAATCTTCAGTTAACATACACTGAAAAAAATTATTTACTCGCATAGAAAAACACAATTTAGAAACGTGAAATTTATCAAATTCTCTTTATGTTTATTGACTGTCACATGACTGTAGAACAATTTTAACGGTAAGACTTCTGGTAGCGTGCACGAGCACCAGGTCCTCCAAATTTCTTGGATTCACAACGGCGAGGATCTGCAACTAGCAGAGTCCTATCATACTGGATTAGAATATCCTTGATCTCTTTCTTGGAAGCTTCATCAACATCTGTTTAAAAACAAGCAAACAAGCAAGCAAAAAACCTTCAGTTTAAGAAGTTTCACATGGAACAAATCTGTACTAAGATTTTTTGCACCAAAACTACAAGAAGCTATACATTTCCACTTAAGGCGAATACAACAATCAAAACAACTTACATTTTTGATAGTAAGCCACCAATGCTTTGGAGATAGCTTGACGGATAGCTGTTAAAAAAAACATAACGGATCAGTAAGGATTGCAAATGTACTTAAACACAAAGTGCCAGTTCTCTGAGAAACTCACCGTCTTGTTTTCTGCCAAACTGTCCTTTCCCTACCCAATCTCCCCTCCCACAAAGTCCATGTGACCTTCACTTTGGCAAATCCAAAGAAATCTGTGCCAAGAGGCCACCCGCAGTTCATTTATTGATTTGACAAATACCAGCTAGCCAAGGAACTGTACAAGGGCAGTCTTGATCACCTTCTCTCCCACGTACTAATGTAGATTCATCTTCTATCTACCAGCAGTCAACTTTCAAAATCCTTAGAAACACAATCCTCTGAAATGTCTCTACTTTTCAAAAAGGATAAAATTGGTCAGTGTGTTCAAAGACTTAGGGAAGCAAGAGGGACAACAGGATGGTATGAGCAGTTCTTCTACCATATCTCAATAAAACAAGCCTGTAGCACAGTAACACGGTAATCAGAACTCAAACCAGGTGTATGGGAGGAAATGGAAAGATTAACTGTTAGGCTGTTATCTGTCGGAACATCGAGATCAGGATTTTGGTGAAAATCTGAATTTTCTGAAAAAATTAATGCCATCAACTTTGAGACTGAAACATGTCACTGCTCTTCATGCAGCTTCAGGTTCCCTTCAGCTCCACTTCACTAACCTATACTCAAACTGTAACAGCAGAACAAATCCATGATTTGTAAAAGGCCACTCTATCAACAGCCAATGCAAATATGTTCTCCATCTGCCCTGCAAGGGAAAAAACTGCCTAGCTTTGCAGGTCAGTTGAAAGATGCTTCTAAACAACTTGGAAATTTACAACTAAAGGTAAAATTTCCATGATAAATCTCCTTTTCGCCTCCCAGAATCTTCGCGCTCAGCTGTACTAACTATCCTGTCACACTGCAAGACACAAAGATCATTTCCTAGTGTTTCCTCAGAATTTCATCAGTTCACTTGATTGAACTTACTCTAGATGTTACGGCTCTGCACATAGAATATAACCAGTAAGCCCTTATGAGCAACTACGTTTACGCAGTGGAAAAAGAAACAGAACACCGAGATGCACAAGTTACTAGTCTAATCTCAGGCCTCTCGAATACGTGGCTTGGCCTGTTCTAACCCACACCAAAGATCCCACCAAAAACCATACCGTAGATTTGTGCTACGTGGCCACCACCCTTTACACGGACTCTGATGTCAACACCAGCAAATCGTTCCTTCCCCAGGAGGAGGACAGGTTCAAGCAGCTGGGAAACAAAACACAGTAAGAAAATTAATTGCAACAACAAGGATTAGTTCGTAGTAGGTTTACTAAACATGAAGTTATTAAATGTTCTGAAAAATGGAGCCTTGATTTCACAAGCACACACCCAAGTTAAGTGCACTTCTTGCAGAGTCCTTTGACACCTGCTAGTACTGTTGTAAAATAAACTTATTGAAATCTTGAAATATTTTTTCTAACTTTCAAAAATCTTAATAGCAAAGTATATGTTCACAGGGATTAAGAGCAAGAGAATAGTTTAAGTAGAGTGCCATAATTACATCAGCATTAGAAAAATAAATCAAGTTATTAAAATTGAAGATCTGAGGTAACTTGTGGGTATTTTTCTCCACTGTTTATATTTATCTCCACAATTTATATTTATCTAGACAGTTTTAGATTCTCTCAGCAGTGTTCAAACAACTATTTTATTAAGTCTTAAAGAAACGTTTTAGAAGGAGGGTTTTATGTCACCTATTTCAATTTGAACAATGGATGTGAAGTGCTGAAAGTACTTCACACTACATTAATACACATTCATCTAATTAAGAAAAAAACCTCACCCATCCCAAGACAATCTTAAAAAGACAGTTTTCTGCATTTTCATAACGGCATCTACATTTCAAGCAATCAGGGAACACACAACCAAAAATTTAGTGCTGTCAATAAGGTAAGCAATTCTTCACCACCAAGACACTATGTGTATAAAAGTATCTTAATTTCCAAGGTTGAGGGAGGCTGGACGGATGCTTACTTTATACTGCAGAGTTCTGGGCTCAATCATTTCCAGAGGTCTTCCATTCACTTTAATGAGGCCATTTCCTCTCTTGCAGTGGGCAACAGCAGTTGCTGTTTTCTAAAAATCCAAATGCGTATTAGTGCAGCACTTCGTTTTTGCACTAGTGAATTTCCATTTAAACAATCTAAAAACCTTAAATTTTATGCCCAAAATTAGCATTAAATAAAACAGTGCTGCTCCTTACATTCCCAGGTATTCGCTTAAAGTATTAAGCATGTTTCAATAAAATTATATTTATAGTTACAAATGCTACACAGTTATACCATTTAGTTATAAATGAGGGAAAGACACCCTATCTGTTCTACGACACGGTATTTTTGTGGCTCGTTTCCTCGCAAGAGCCTGTTACCTACAATTATTCGAGCCGCTGGACCTCAGCGGTGAGAACTTTACCTTCCTCCCACCACCTCATAAGATGGCTGTCGGACACGAGCAATGCCAAGCCAGGCCCCGGCGGCCTGGGGACGACAGCGACGGCGGCTCCCGAGAAAGAGAGCAGAGCTCCGACCCGGAGGACCCGGGCCCGCTCCATGCGAAAGCACATCCTGCCCCTCGCTTCCGCGCGGCCCCGGGGACACGGCGCGCTCCAGCGGCTCCAGAGGCCCACGCGACACGTGGGCCGCCGAGCCGGCCCCGCCGCCGGCGGCCCTCCCGCGGCCCTAGCGAGGGGCCGGCGCGGCTGCTCCCGCGCCGGGGCCGAGACTCCGAGCGCGGACAGCCACCGGGAGCGGTGGAGCGAGCCGCGGCGCCCAGGCCTCACCTTCCGCCCGAAGACCTGGACGCTCTGCAGGGGACCCTTGGCCGGCATGACTCCTCCTGCGAGAGACGGAGAGGCGGCGTTAGCGCTGCTCGGGGAGAGGGCGCGAGCGCGGCGCTGGAGGCCGGAGCCCCCCGGACACTCACCCTCCCCTCGGCGGCGGCAACGAGAAAAGGCCGAACGGGGCTTCCCGGCCTCTTCTCAGGGGCTCCCGGGCCGCAAAGCGTCTTCCGGCAGTACGACAGAGCGGCCGTACGACAGAGCGGCCGTCCTCCCCTCCCCTCCCCTGCCCTGCCCGTCCGCGCTTTGCGGCAACCCGGAGCGGGGCGGGCAGGGCCGGGCTGCGCCGGCCCTCCGTTGGCGGTGGAGCTTCGGCCCCTGCGGGTCCGAGGCTCTGCGCAGCGCCGCGGGGAAGGGGGAGCCGCTCTCTCTCCGGCCGTTCTGGTGCGGCTGTGCCTGTCGCCTCTGCGCGGGCGGGGGCGCGGCCCTGCGGCTGCTGGAGGGGCTCGGTGGGCGCTGGGGAGGGTTAAGCAGCGCGGACCGGGCCTTTTGTAAAGCTTTCCGGCTCGACGTCGGTACGGTGGTGTAGGGTCACCCCGTCTTTTCCACGTCCCCGTTTTGCTCCGTGTTTTGTTTTGTTTTCAGTTACTTTCAGCGCACACAGAGTCGTCTCCCTTTCTCCTTCCGATGTAAGGGGATGGGGTCTCGTCAGACTCCGCTATCGCTGGGCAGGCGCTGTCCCAGCTTCTCCCACCCGAGCCTTGCGCGCTGCCTTCATGCTGCTGCTGTTGAAGGCGCCCCTCGGGATTTCCCGCCGCCCCGCGGGAGGAAGGCGGCCGCCCCTCCCCGGGAGGGAGCCCGCGCGCCTGCTCCCGGTGTCCGGCGCGGCGCTCTGGGAGAAGCACAGCCCGTGCTCCCACGGGCGAGGTCAGAACGGGGCCGTGGGGTGCGTCACTCGCTGCCCGAGCTCCGACATGGATTACAGCAGGCTGAAGAACTTCTCGAGAGAATGCACAGCCTGCGCAGAGGCTTTCTCCTGGGTGAATGGGGAAACGTCTGGCACTGACACCATAGCGTGCCTTCCCTTAGGTATCCCAGTCACAAGCAGAACCCAGCTGGGTTTCTGTTACAAAGAGAACAAAACCGATACCTTCCCCAGAAGGCTTCCAGTTGCTTTTTGTACCTTTTTGAGATGTAGCAGTCCAAATCGCGTAGATGCTTTCGGTTTCACAGTTTGGTAAACTGCTGGAGAATATGAAGCCTTAAACCTTGTATTCCGTTCCAGCATCGTACACTGAGGTACATTCAGGCAATTCTTTATACCTACTTACGTAGTCAGGGACCATTATGCTTAAGATCGAGTCGCGTTCTTAGATTCATGGCATCTGTGGAGCCCCATCAGTCTGAGCTTTTATCTCTGCTTTCTTTGTTTAATATCTGTCATAAAACATGGGATTTAAGTCACTTTCAGACTGAAAATATTTTTCTTTTAAGGCTTAGTATTTAGTATGCAAAATTTTCCAGAAGGACAAAAGCAAAATCTTATCGATGAAGCAAGGTCACGCTGCTTAGACATTTTAAACGACAGAGATTTAAACTACTATGATTAATTAGAAAGTTGACTGCTCAAATGAAACAATCAGTTCCTTTGTCTTTGGACAGGATTTTAAATACTCAACACTAGTCATCAGTCATGTGAGGATTTAAACAAGCACTTAGCTTTATGCAATTTGAGTGATTAGTTCTATTCAAGTGAATAGTACTGTGCAAAGCGTGTAAGATTTAGCACATCTCAAACCTCCAATTGTGCAAAGCTTTAACATGTGACCTGAAAAGTATTGTATTTTTTTTTAAGGCTGTTTCCTAAGGAACATTGTTTATGCAGTCACACGTGTCTGTCATCCACTCTTTCCCCATCATCAGGGGAAGAGGAATGGTCAGCAGCTTGTTGGCCAATTTCAGTTAGTTTTCACTGAGGAATGGAAATTTCAAAACCAATTTAGCTTGTACATGCTTGATGAAGATAGGTGGCTCTGTATAAGAGAGATCTTTTACTTGCGTAATGAAAGCAGCTGCAGGAGCTGAAACAGTAGACATTACAAAACCTTTATTTAGGTGAAAAAGAGTAAACTTAATGCCTAATTAACCCAGTTAGACAAAAAGGTTCAACTAAGACTTCTGATCAACCAGAAGGTGAGCCATTAGTAAATGAGTTTTGCTGAGTGTTAAAGGCACTTTTAAAGGAAGAGGAAGCAAATGTAAATCTGTTCCTTTTGTGGGCATTGTCTGAGATTTGCTCATGAAGATCTGTGGTTTACTACCAAATACACCATCAAATAGAACGTTTTCAAATGTCTGCTTGTATAAAGCTTACCTTTAGGGATCACGCTTTCTTAGGTCCTGCAAAATTATCCTCATTTGGATGTTCACCTGCTGCACACTGTTCCTGGAACTGAAAACATTCATCCTAGAACAACCTGTGTATAAAACCAGTGATATGCCTACACATGCATATCTTTCTGTTAGCAAATTAAGATGATGACCAACATGTATTGATAATGTTGTCTATAAAATAAGGTTTAATGCTTTGTGCTGCTTGTTTCCTTTGCTTTCTAGCATAAAAATGGGAATAGGAGCTAAAAGGTATTTAGAAACCACCTACCACATAAATTAGGCTGTAACATGGGAAGAGAGAATTAGATCATAAATATCACCATATACAAATGAAACAAAAAGACAGGCACCAGAATGGGGAAAAAAAAACCCTCAGGTAAGATACCATACAAAAAAAAAAAAAAGAAGCATTAACAATATCCCTACTAAAAAACTGAAGCATTAACAATATCCCTACTTAGTTTTACTGAGCGCAGAATACTTTAAGATGGTAACGTATCTCTGATTTCAAAAAGAATAACATAGTAAGAATCTCCAAGCACAACCTAAAAGCTCTTGTCTTCTTTTTTGTTTGTAAAATAATTGCACCTGTGGAAGGTAAGGCACTTGTTTGGCAGCCTTTTATTTTTTTCTTTTTAATCTTACTTTGCACCAGCATGAAGAGTTACACAGCATGCAAAACGGTGAATAGTCAGGCCCAGAGAAATTAAGGCGTATCTGCTGGTAAACTACTCACCAGAGAGTGCATTTCAAGAGAAAGCTGACAGTTCTGAACCCAACTTGATAGGGCATTTTTATTATTTCCTAACAGGAGGAAAAATATTTGGATTTGACTCAAGTCTAAGTCTTTAATTTCACAGTGATTCTGTGTTGTAGTAACAGATGATCTCTTCTGTGTCTTTGTACCAACAAGTATCTTACAAGTACTAAATCTCTGACATGGGCGTTTCGTGGGGCTTTAAGGGATTGAGAGTCACTGCCTGACCTCCCCCACTGGAGCTGCTTTGACCTCATTACAGGCTGTGCTGTAAGATGCTGCTGTGACCTCTCGTCCCAGAGACCAGCCTGTGCACTGCTGCTCCGTCGGTTTGCTGGAAACAGCTAGAGTATGGCAGCAGGGTATAGCGCTACTGGGAAACGTCCCCGACAATGTCTCCAATTGTTTCCTCACTTTGCGATGGGAGCATGAACCTTGTGTAGGTAACATGGCTCCATGGGGAGGAGGGCAGGAAGGGAATGGCAAGAGATGGGGAAAAGTGAGGGCAGGAAGGGAATGGCAAGAGATGGGGAAAAGTGAGGGCAGGAAGGGAATGGCAAGAGATGGGGAAAAGTGAGGGCAGGAAGGGAATGGCAAGAGATGGGGAAAGGTGAGGGCAGGAAGTGAATGGCAAGAGATGGGGAAACGTGGACTAAGCAGAGGAGTGAGTGAGCTGGGCTGAGCAGAGCAGCATTTTATCTGTTCATTTGGAAGCTTGCCAGTGTGGAGCATATGGAAAACTGCAGTACAAAACGTAGGTGTTAGGCCACTGTCCACCAATATTGTCAGGCTGATGTAGTGCAACCAATGAAATTTAAATGTATACTTATTTGTTAATTGAATGCTAACCGAGATTTTGTTTGGAGTCCCTATGCAGGAGTCAAATCCTGAAGGTTTTTTGTGTTCGTGTGGGGGTTTTATGTAGTTTGGAATTTAAAAAAGCAAGTAACTGGACTTCCATCTGAAATCATGATGTTGGTTCTCCACTTGAACCTTGTCATCTTTCAAATCAAATTCACATGTAAGTTCAAAAGGTAAACATTCCAAGAGAACGGCATTTTAGCTTCCACTTAACACAGAACTATGTAGCTACTGAGAGTGTAAGGCAACAAAGAGTCAAGGTCAATATGTTAACAAGGCCAGCTGTAATGTGACTCTGAATTTCCTCCTATTTAAAGGAGAGAAAATGCTCTCCCTGGAAAAATAGTGTGAAAATTAGTGAGATTATCTTCCTCATGTGTTATCTAAAACATTAATAGAAAGATGAGAACTATGGCAAAACATGGTCAGTTACTTCTATGTATATTGTGACAGAAATGAGAAAAAATCGTTGTAAAAATAAAGTGGCATTTAGGGGAAATTCGAATAAACATTTCTTCTACAGAATCCATAACCACATTTAAAAAAAATCCATGCCTTCTACCAAGATGTCTCAATGTACAATTGAATTACACATTGTAGGATATTTTTTTTTTTATCAGAGTAGATAATTTTAGCTGGGGAAAAGATTTGTTCATATTTCATGCATGATAAACCATGCATAATCTCTGAAGTTTTTACTTCAGACAGTAAAATAATCTCTACACGCTTCAGAAGGCTTCTGTCTTGTACAGATTTATACCTTTTGAAAATCAGTGGATTCCTTCACTGAGAAATATGAAGTATTTCAGGCAAGAAGATACTGATGTGCTTTCTTTGTGACAGCTCTTACGATCTGAAAGATCTGGGATACCAGAATATGGTTCTCCTATTACGTTTTTCAACTGATGTGTGTTTGATGATGAAGTGTAATTAGCTAATGGATCCGATTATTTCTGATGCTTGCTTTTCACAGATCGTATTCATCCAGGCAGCAGCTGAAGAGTTTTCTAAACTCAATTAGTGCAAGAATGCTGTGACCAGTGGAAAAATGTTTGATGCGTGCCAGAAAACAAATCTTCCCAGCTCTTGGAAATATGTTCTGAAAACAAATAAGGATCACACAGATTTTCATATTAATAAATATTTTTCCTAAGCAAATATTTAAAATCTGAACCAAAATTTTTGTTCTAATTATGCTTTTCTAAGGAAGCTCTGTAGCATAAGCTCTGGAACATAAGGATATGGATTATCTTGATTGATGTGAATACTGACTCCCACTTGCAGATTATAAATGTTAATGTCACACTAAGATTGAAAACACAAGGCAATTTATAATGTAGAAATTGACACAATGATAGGCATTTTCACGCTGACATTCATTGCATGTAAATAATTAGCAATACAATAGGCTACTCAAGACCCACTCTTAGCGTTCTAATTCACAATTATTGTGGTTGTCTTGACTTTAGTTTTGAATGAATAGGATATCTCTTTCAGTACAATGAACAGAAGAAATACAAAGCCCATCTTGGATCTGAACATACAGGCAGACCTTAAGGCTCATTGTTTTAGCTCTGTTACCTGACTTGTTGCTTGAATCTGATAAAATGTTGTGACTTAAATTTACAACCTGCATCTTATTTACAATGGCTGAAAATGCATATATTCCGTTAACATAGTTTAGCTGAAAAGTGGTAGTGTATTGACTACTCATTTTAAAATCTGTCTGTATATTAAATGATAAAATCTAAAAATCTAGGACTTAGATTCGGAACATGACTTCATCTGTATTCGACCTCTCTGGCAGTGTATAAGGATTTAATGAAATTTATTGCAGTAAATTAGAATTACTTTAAACTCTTCTCCTGTACATCTACAGAAGCTGCTTTTAAGTACATGTGCATGAGCTCATACGCTCGCACTTTTATATGTCAACAGGAATCAAAGTTGTAAGAAGCTGACCGGGCAACAACCCAGTACCCTCAAGCTACACAAATAAGCTAACAAGTAAATAGAATCACGTACGTGAAGCAATTTATTTTTTTTTAGAACAGAACAGCATCTCCAAGCTTCCTGCTGTATTTTGCTGCCCCTGGAGGCTGCTTCTCTGTTTAGTTCCCTTTTTTAGAAACTAAACACAGCAGGGTCCAGTGGGATCCAGCTGCCCTCTCTCAACTCTTCTGCAGAGAGAGGAATTGTCCTGGGTCTTAGCTTCCGCAGGCCTGTGAGGATCCTTTCTACTTTTCCGTGTTAAAGAAATTTACGGAAGAGTGACCATAGAAATGGAAACCTATTTTGCACATCTTTAAAGTGCAGACTTCTTTGCCCTAGTTGGTTTAGTTAAGTTCAGTTTACAAATACGGTATTGATATCGTGCTCTGTGATCTGTAGGTCTGCATTTCTCTTTAAATCTCACTTGTGATGTCATGCATACAGAAAGTTGCTGTCTTCTAGGTAGATGAAAAGGTGTGATTGTTGTTATTGACGGCAGAAATAGACTATTAATTATGCACACACTTAATTTGCTGAAGCATCAATCGTGGTATAGAGCAGAAAGAGGTGGGTTTCTGTAAAGTTATATTAATCTCTACTGAGGTCATTTCTATTTCTGATTTTGAATCTGTTTGTTGTTTCAAGTGAAACATTTTCCATTGCCTGTGGTAAGAGGGCAGATAAGACAGAAGTATCAGAGCTCATGAACTGTTGTGTACTTACTGACCTACCAGAGAACTCAGACATTTTCTCCAGAAACTGGAGCAGCTGAACTCTGAAGGAGAATGAACCCTTTTGGCAAGGCTTTATAAAGGCTCTGGATGGAAAATCTTGTGTTTATGAAGTGGAGGGAGCGAGCAGAAGTGTAGCAACTGTCCAGCCTGTAGCATTAGGGGAAAGTAATAATACCTTTTATTCACACAGGGCTGAACATGACTAGGTTATCTGGATGCTGCATGCTGCCAGCAATTGTGGAGCCGTCAAACCCAGCAGAGTCCCCATCTCATGTAGGATTGACAAAGTGGTGGTTACCTGTTACCAGCCCTAGCTGTTGCACTGAGACAGAGGTCAGTGCTCAGTGTCTTGTTACAGGTTAGATAGCTGATGCCTTTTAAAGTGATCTGCCCACCCCACCCAGCCCTTTGTTCAAGGACAGAGGTGAAGAAGTCGTAGGATCTGGTATCTCCAAATGACTCTTTTGTAGTTCTTTCCTCCACTGTTCCCAAGAGAATCTAGCCTGTAATATCTACCCACTAGGAGATCTACACACTGTTCACAGAAACACAAACACATGCAATATTACAACACACGTATTAAAATGACTTCTTTTTTTTTTTCACAACATCAAAAAGAGATAGAAAAATAAAGTGCTGTGGGAAAGTTTTTACCAAATAAAAATGTCTGTGGACGCTTGATCATATGTGGGCCTCTGAATAACACTCAGGAGACTATAAACTTTAAACTTTAGACAAACCAGATGGTTAGACAGCAAACCAGATGGTTTTATTTATGCAGACAAAGTTCACATTTAGTGAGGTACTTTGTTCTTCTAGAGAAGGTTTCACACACAAAGTAAAAGAATTATATGCATGTCCTATGATGATGGACCAAAATGTAAGATAAAAGTCTCATCAAATAGTCCATTGTCCTTTAGATAGAAATGTCATCATAATTGCGTCATTGGGATACTCGTTGGCTGCTCTTGTACATGGTTTTGCTTCTTTTTACCGTGATAGCATCCAAAGGCTTTAGTGAGGATTATGATCAGCTTTTGTTACGTGTTATAAAATTGCATAGGAAGGTACCATCCTTGTTCAGAAGAATTTAGAGTCTAAGGAAGATGAAACGTTACGCAGAAGTTGACCAATGACAGGAGAAAGTAAGAGAGAGATAACAGCCTGTTACTGAAAGAATTCGGTGGATTTGAGCTAGGAACAAGCTTTCCTATTCAGTGTCTATGAAAGGGATGGAAAAACAGCCTTGAAATTAACCAAACTGAGCTTCTAGTCTTTTGGGTTTAGTTTTACAGCAAACCCAGAAAGTACGATGGTCTTACCTGTAAAGTATATGCGTACCTACTTTTCCTTCTCTTTTAAAAGCTACTTCATCAAAACCTGTTAAAAACTCAGGATCCCTTGAAATGCCCTGTTTTCTGAATTGTCATCTGTACTCACTCAGATGTGCTTCAGTCGCTCCAAGAAACTCTTGCTCTGTCTGGTGGGGGGCAGTCCTGTGACAGCATGGCAAACAATAGGTGCATTCCGGATTATTTCAATGCAATATTAAAGTCTTAGGTTAACAACCTTACACTGTCTCTACTGCTCAGTAGCCTCCAGCAACACAACAGTCATAGCAACTATCTATAATGTCTTAACACGATTCTGGTTTGAGTGTTTATTTATGTCATAATTTCGCTGGAGCTTTTGACTCGGATTTTATTTTTTTCCCCCTGACAATACTACCTATAGCTTCTTACTGATCTTAGAAAAAGTATTTCTGGAAAGCGTGTTTCCACAATCTTAACATAGGTGTGGCGCATATTGACACATGTATTGTGATCAGCAGACTAAGAAGCAAGAGAAATTGCTTTGGTGACTTTCTTGATGTAGTTTAAGAAAAGAGATGCATGAACTTTTACCATCCCTTCCTTATGAATAATCACACCTAAATTGCAAATACCTCTTCAACAGAAATCCTTTCTCTACCCTTTTCCTATTTACATTCAGCTTTGCTGAAAATTTCATCCATATCCTTGTTCAGCTATTGATTTTATCATAGTGTCCTTTAAGGGTTATGACTGCTTAGTGGAGCTATGGATATTCAGAAAATATAGAGCAGATAAAAGATTTCTTTTTCACTGGTAGCAAAAGTGTCAGGCTGATGTAAATGTTAGAAAGATCACCTCATGGGTTTTCCTGGAAAGTATTATCTTTCTAAAATAAGTATCATAGAAATCATGGCACTGGCATTATATCTATGAATCACAACAAAGGGAAAAGATGTATTTTTTAAAATCAAAATTACTTATTTAATTTTATGACAATCAAAATCAAGGAACGTGTACAATATTTCAATTTGAGAAAAATCTGAACTGGAAAAAAGAAACCAAACCACTGAGCACATCAATACAGAAATGATAGCTTCCCTACAGAATGGGAGACCTATATGCATTTCAAACTGCAAAAGAAATTAAGTAGGATTTTCCTCTAGTTATTGAGTACAGAGATTGAAGGGACACTGATTGGATAAATAATAATAATACCCTTGCCATAGCAAGACACATCTCCCAGTGTGAGATATGCGTGCTTTGTACATGGCCCTTTATGCTCTAACAGGCACCTCGGATGTTGTTTTACTTCTGTAGATCAGGTGCTGCTCTAGACTCCATGGGAATCCATGAGTTTGGCACTTTTTATTCACGAGGAATAAAAATACAGTGTATCAACCATACAGCATTGTGGCTATTGCAACTGTGGCTATTGCCCAGATTGCCCAGCTGGATTGAACTGATTGAATTTCCTAATTAAGGTTTAGACCCTGCCAACAAAAGGTGGGCCATTTCCTCCTGGCTGTGGGAGATGCAATGACATCCTTGGAGCTCCAACCTGGGCTGGTGAGCAACAACTGGTGACCCCAATGTGATATGTCTGAGAGACGCTGAAGACTGTGACTCCCTTGCCGGAGCCAGAGTAGCCCGAGCCGGAGCCAGAGTAGCCTGAGCCAGGGCCGGAGCGAGAGTCCTTTGGTAAAGAAGGTAAAGCTGCAAGCCCCGACGTGATACTCTCATGGGAGGGAAGCATGCTGGAGTTGGAAAGAATGGACTGGGTCTCTGCTCACCTTCCTTTGAAAACAAAAACTGGTAAAACTAAAAGGGGGAATTGTGGCTATTGCCCAGATTGCCCAGCTGGATTGAATTGACTGAATTTCCTAAGTAAGGTGTAGACCCTGACTACAAAAGGTGGGTCATTTCCTCCTGGCTGTGGGAGATGCAATGATATTCTTAGAGCTGCAGCTTGGGCTGGTGAGCAACACAGCATCAAAGAAAGATATTACTTAGAACAGTGAGCAATAATCCTCCCACACTGATCATTGTTGCCTGTAGTTGTACACAGCGGAAGGTACTGTTGCTGCAAGCTTGCAGTCTTGTCAATGGAAGGTGTTTGGAGAATAATATAAGTATGGAAATTCCAACTATAGGGATTTCATACCACACAGAAATGAGTAGTTAGGTGGGAAATGAACCCCAGGTTTCAAAAATATTTAAAATGTATGTGGCATTTAAATAACATAAGAGCCTGAGTTCCGTTTGCAGAATGACATAGGCTGATAGTCTATATACAGTTGAAAGTTAATTAGATTAGACTTTGTAAAGTATCTGTAACTTTTGAAAACAGGACTGCTGTTCATTATCACTGGAAGCCTTTGGAACACTTATTTTCTATCCAGCATGCTCTCTGTATAAAGTTCTCTAGCTCTCTGTTCTAGCAAGTCCATCATTTGGTAGGAGCTGAAAGCAAACAGGTCAAGTTTCTCACAGACAGGCCAGGGTTGTGCTTGGGACAAATACAGCAGAGTATTAAGAACTGAAAGAATGTATTCCATTAGATTTAAAGATACTCTGAACTGTTATTCTTATACAAACACTTTTTCTTTTCCTTTTTTTTTTTTTAAGATTGGAGTTAGAAGCTCTTCAAGTCTGTTTATTGTGCATTCTGGACTCAGTTGCTAATCATTTATTTTAAGAGTTAGAGTATTTTGACAAAAAAGTCCCGTATAATCTCTACCATGTAATTCCATTCCCTAGTCAGTGACATTTTAGATAGATAAGACATCAACATAACTTTTCACAATCTTCCATTGTCCCAAAACTAGTTGTATATTTGTCACATCATATGGAGCTGATATCAATACTTTTTTTAATACATAGATGGCGTCAGGTTTCAAATCTGTTGGACCTTGATTTTAATGTATTTGATGTTTATACTTTTTTAATTAAAATAATAGAATGCTTGAGATTTTACATAATGTATTAACATCGTTCTTACAGTTCACATTTAAGAGAAATAATTTTAAGCATGCTTCAGTAAAATATTAAAATGTGATATATTGATTTATCATTTTGAACAGAATTTTTTGCAGTTAGTTGTATCTCATGAGCTTGAGCAGATACTTGCCTTTCAACAGCACAAAAAGTTGAGCCACCATTTGTGGAAATAAAAAAAAAGACCATCTTGTCTCTGTGTGATCTCAGCCTGTGCATGCATGAATTTCCTCTATACAATTATTAAATCCTCTGAATACAAAGACTTAAACAAACTAACCAATAGTTTTGACTGGCCATGCACAGAGCCCTTGCCTTCAGCATCAGAAGCTGCACAGTCCCCATCAGTCTTCCTGATTTAATTTTAATTCAGTGCCTTTATTTATTGCTCGCCAAATGTGGCCGTTTGGAAACCGTAGCAACTGAAGTCTTGCTTTCTATAAAGCAGTGTCAGTGCAAACGTCTCTGCTTACAGTTTGAGGTGCGCATTTTATCCAAAGTCTCTAGATTCCCGTTAGATTTCAAATTTTGTTGGCATATGTCCCTAAGTAGCTATGTGAAAACTGTTCAATAGGTAGCTCTGGTCCAAACTATATCACTCTGCTCTAAAGAACACATGTAGTTATTCTTTTGCAAACATCCAAAAGAAACAACTTCTTTGTGGGCTGTTTTGAGAATGAGAAAGTAATCTCGGAATGCTCTTTCTTTCTGCTATTCCTGCATTAACTCTTCAGAGGAAAGCCTAGGCAGAGGGTTCATGTCAGACAGAGGGTTTACATCTTTTACGTTGCCAGTTCATACCACTCGAACTACACTATAAGAACCAACTGATGATGTCACATGTGACTGTTGCAAAACTATTCAGTGATCTGACCTCCAGCCCTTCTAATTTGAGCTAGATTTGAAATCAGTTCACTTAAAGTGACCTTTGTCACTTCCGTCATCTGTTCAGGGTCCTGGAGAAGTGCTTACTACTGCAGCACTTCTCAAACGTAACTGAAAACTGTGGTAGGATGTTTTTTTCAGCCAGTGATCTCGTCATCGCTTTCCCACTCCACAAATATATTCCTTCCATGTCTCCTCTGCTTGCTAATTTGCTCCTTATCCTTTGTCCCTTTGTCTCTCTTTAGTTTGTCAGAGGGTTGTGACAAGCCTGGAACAGACTCAGTGCTGATCTCAGTGCACATGGGTGGCAGGGGATAGGGAGGGCAAAGCTGGGCTGGTGTGCAGCCCTGCGTAGATGGGAGTGCCTGTGGGACATGGAAGGGTGGATCACATCGGGTTGGCATTACTGCTGGCTGCGGTGGGGTGAATGCTAAAGCTCCCTTAGCTTTTCTGTCACCACCTAGTGAGAACCATACCTCAAACCCCATCATTACACAGTGGTCAAGCTAAACCAAAGTGTGTTTGTGCTAACTCAAATAAATACATCTCTACTAATCTCCACTAAAGAACGACTAGAAATTGGCTGATTGACATTAGTTTCATTAACTCAAATATAACGCTCGAAAAAATAGTGTAGTAAACTTTGGCATGGATCCAAAACCCAACAATGGATCCAAAACCCAACATTCTTCAGGCCGACTTCATCAGGGAGCAGGAGTAGGGCTGCTCCTCAAGGTGGGATGAGCTGGGAGCTGAGTGACCCCAATGCGGGCAGTGCCCCCACCAAAGGGGCACCGTCCCACAAGGCGTGAGCTGGGGGCTGGTAACGGGGTCTGTTTCACGATTTTTTATTATTTTGTTTTTGCAAGCATGGCTTTCTTTTTGATTTGTCTGTTTCCATTTTCCTGCAAGACCTGGATACCACCTACTTATCAAGAGAAATACCTTCTACCTTAAATTGCTGGCATTTTAGCATGAAAATACTGTGAATTGGCTAACTTTTGTGAGCTTTGGTGCTTTTGAACTCACCCATGGCTCCTCCGGTAGCTGCAGCTGGCAGTTTGAGAAGCACTGCTCTAGCCAATAGTTTATATTTTCAGCAAACTACTTTGTTAAATACTAAAAAAAAATATTAATCTGGAAGTAATCAGGCAGCTTTCTTGAACACGAAGGCACTTTTACTGAGATGCCTGCTGGCGTTTAAATAACTGTAGTATTTATTTGTAGTCAAATTGTCTCTAGGGGCCTCCAACACTCTAAAGA
This sequence comes from Tauraco erythrolophus, assembly GCF_009769465.1. Lineage (NCBI taxonomy): Eukaryota > Metazoa > Chordata > Aves > Musophagiformes > Musophagidae > Tauraco > Tauraco erythrolophus. Next base: position 46,495,809 of record NC_141468.1, on the reverse strand, counting down.
GTTTGTTCTCCTCTCGTTAGGCACGTGCATCCGGAGTCACCCCACAACTGAGAGGCTTGAAAAGAAACAGGAACCCGCCAATGGTGGGTGGAGAGGAAAACTGCGGGGCCACCAAAGGTACAGGAGGAAGAGGCAGTGAGAGGCAGAGCTGTGGGCTCGGCTGGTCTGAGCCCCCACCTACCGCTGCCCTCACAGAACCCCGCTCCCCGTTACAGTTCAGATTCCTCCATTCGCAAATCATAATTGATGCTTATATACTTTCTTTTTTTCTTTTTTTTTTTTTTTTTTTTTGTCTTTTCCCATGATTCATTCTCAAAAGGTTGTTTCTGCTGCCCTGGGAGGGCAGCAGGAAGCCCCAGGCGCTCCGTGTTTCCCGGCTCACAGCTCCAGTGGAGCCCTGGCTGTGCCAGCTGTATTTGCACACCCAGGGCTCTCTCCGCCATCTCCTCATGAGAACAAGAGGGATTAGGGATCTCGCCTGTAACTCATTCCACAACACTGCAATACATACCTTTCTGAGCGAGCTATATCCACCTATGTATTTAGGTTACTTTAGCCCATGTATTTTATATTTTTCTGACAGAAAAAAAAATACAGGCCAGCTTCACTGGTTTGTTCAATCTGCTTTGTGGCACTCCAGCAATGCAAAGCAACTGTAAACCCTGCTTAATTGGGCAATTAAACTTTATGACTGCTCTGCATCCCTGAAGAGGTAAAAGGCAGCTAGAATGCACCAGAAAATCTCATCCATCAGCTGGAAAAACTAAGGATGCACAAATACCTCCTCAGTTCAGCCCCCAGCCCATGCAGAAAGGCTGAGCGTCAGCTCTGGCCCAGCTGTGCCATGCTGGCTGCAGGACGTCCGGAGGACCGGCGTACACAGAGCTTAGGCAGAGTTTACCTTTGCAGAAATCTGTGGTGATGGTTTTAGAATGAAACTTTACTTTTCAGGAGCACCTCTGATGTAAAATTTCGTCTTTGCTTTTAGTTACCCATCTGGAAATAGAATACCTTTACTGCTAGCAGTCTCATCACTATTTTGTTAATCTTTCTTGGAGACTGTTGCAATCACTAGCATTGTTTGTTTAAAAAATGAAAATACCAGAAGTGATCTGAACTCAGGAGGCAGATCCAGGAGCAATCCTGGTCCTGGCCTCTGCTCTTAGTCTGCTCCTGACACCGTGAGTGACCTTGAACCAAAGTCCTGGGTCTGAGCACTGACTCCTTTGGGAAAGCTGAGGTCTGGGTTTGGAGCTTGTGTTATAAACCTACCTCTTCAAATGTTTTCTGTAACTACCTGGCAGTATTTGCTTGCAATGCCTTTTCCAGAGACGAGGTGTTAAATATGCCAGGAAGGGGTTAAGTGGGTCTGGCTGTTTCATAAAGGCAGGCATTTTGTTATTCCCTAAGGAAATGGGAGCTACTTTCTAGAGAAAGAGGGGACATGGGCTGTGCAGGATTCTAAACTACCCACAGAAAGGCTCAAGAGGAATCATGTAGAGATTCTAACAGGAATTTGAAGTTATTGCTAATATCCTTGTTAGTAAAAACCATCTCTAGGAAGAAGAGTTTTTATTCTAAAGCAGGAAGATTTAGTTTGAGGTTATGTAAGTAAAGCACCCACATAAAACCTGCTATCCTTTTCCTCACTCCATTCATGTTAAAAAATATACTTGTTCTGTTATAAAGGACTTGTTTTTCACTTACTCTTAGCACTGCAAGTAGCTAGGAAATGTCCCTTTTAGATTTTGTGGCTGCTTAGTTACCACAGCTTCTTGCTATCCAAATAGACTCTCTGTCAGGGCTGCGAGATGGGGAGAGATAAACACAGGGAGCGATTGTGGCTTCCTGCCACCAGCCCTGCTCAGAAAGCAAGAAAGCAATAGCAGATGAACCGTTTCTGCAGCGGCGATGGGAAGCTGTGGCCTCACAGGAACAGGGCAACTGAAAAACACAAATGCACACCCTGAGAGCAGGATAAGTTAATGTCAAATAACACGCTCTCTTCTAGTTCCACTTTGCTTGTGCAATAGTTTTGAGGCAGCCGTTACTCTGCCTGGCAATAGGCTGGGCAGGTATGCGGAGAAAGTATCAGGTTTGAGATAACGCAGTGGGATGCTCTATATGCAAAACCTACCATGGTGGCAGCCAAATTAAAAATGACGTAATGCAGCTGTTTATCAGCTGCTCCATCCCTGGAGACGTTCAAGGCCAGGTTGGATGAGGCCCTGAGCAACCTGATCTAGTTGGAGATATCCCTGTTCCTTGCAGGGGGGTTGGACTAGATGACCTTTGAAGGTCCCTTCCAGCCCTAACCATTCTATGATTCTATGATTCTATGATCAGCTGGGATCATTGCATCAGTGTTGCCTAAAAGTAACTGTCAGGTGTTGAGTTTTGTCACCTGACCATACGTTTTCCTTTTTTATTCAATTTTGCAAACTGTAACTAGAAAAGAACAAAAAGAAAGTTTGCCTATGGGAGAGAAAATAAGAGAAATGAAAGGAAAACAATGAAGTTGAAATTAGAGAAGCACCAGTGGTGCACAAGAGGCAAGATCCATAACATGAACAGCTCTCAAGCAAACCAGCCTTTCCAGTCACTTTGGTGGGATGTGGAGCATGGAGCAGGCAGTTTTCCTATCAGAAACTGCAGAACTTGTTTCTGCTATCGTAGGGCTTTGTAACTGGAGTTTACTCAGACCCACTTTTGCAGAGGGAGGGAAATAACATCATCTGTTTGTTGTTTTTTTAGCTTTCAGCGAGGCTGCATGAGGTGCCATTAACTGGTGCTAACAGCGGCTAAGCCCCACCTTGTTTCATGCTAAAGGAAAGTTACACAATGCTGTGGGTGGCAGAGTATTTCTGGGAGGGACACTTCGCTGCGGACTTTGCTTGCATCACTTCCTGAAATCAAGATTGACTGATGTGATATATTTTTATATTTATTTGCCTTTTTTCTCAAACCATGTTACACTAGCATGCTGTTTGCAGAGTTGGGTTTTGAAGAGAACACCATAAATGCTCAGGCCAAGGGGCACTGTTTTTTAATGTAAGCTCTCCCTGATTTTTTCAGAGGTTTTTTTGCTGTTTCTCTGGCATCTCAGAATGGAAACTCTGCTAAAGCATTGAATAAAAAGGGATCGGCTTTATTGAATTAAAATTATATTCCATGCGATATTTATCATCATTTTAATTCACTCTACTTTGGGCTGTCCTCAACTCATGCTTTCTTAATGTGCTGCAGATTTCTGAGTTGACAGCGGGTGACTATGAGGAGCCAAGAGCTGATCAGGATGCACTTCGAATTTTAACTCACAGGAAAGTGTAGGAGGTAGTTGAGAATTTAAGGCTTTTTTTTTTCCGTGGGAAAAAGATACCTCTTCTCTGTCCCCTGTGCATGGGAGAGATGTGAAAGAAGGGAGGTCTGGCGATTTCCTGCTTTCTTACTTAGCAAAGCCATGACAGCAACTGTCAGCATCCTACCCTTTAGCCTACTATTTACCACTGAGTATTTTTGATGAAATGATTAACAGAAATGGATTTAATTATGATATATTACACACTCAGATTCAATCTCTACCAGGACTAGAGGAAGACACAACTCTGGGAAATGGTGTTTTGATTTCTCTGATGTTTCTGCATGACGTTATTTAATCAAAACCCTTTTGTTTCATTCAATTAGTCTTGATTATGTTTTTACTATTGATGTGGACTAGGCAACAAGTTTAGCTGTGAGAACTAAAATTTATTCTTTCTTGCACTGCAACAGTGAAGGATGTGGGATGACAATCAAAAGTAGACATGGTTCATCACCCGAAAATGACAGCTCGTCAGCAGAGCTGTGTGAGCCCTCTGAACTGTAATGAAAATACACATGTGCTTTTTCTGTAGTGGTTTAAATCTATATGTTTAACTTTGTATTTGCAACTTATGAAACTTCTCAGGATCCTATTTCCAACAACACTTGCTTAAGAAACAAAAGAAATTGGAAGAAAAGGCATGGACCAACAAATTTTCTCCCTTTCCTGACCTATCCAGTAAACAGCTAGCAATTAGCTCTTCCTCCAATATAAACTGCACATTGATTATCATTTTAATAGGCAGCTTTGAACTTACACTCTATGAAATTATCTCACCTATTTTTCTTAGCTCCTTTATACTTTTAAGTCCAAATTCTGCAGTTCAGTTACTTCTGTATTAAGTAAAAAAAAAAAAAAAAATTTTGTTTGTAGTTTGCTGTCTACCAATGTCATTGGATGTCCCTTATGATAAGAAATAATGAGTCATAATTCTATTCACCTTCTTGATCTCAACCATGTTTTTTTGTAGGTCCCCAGAACATCTTTTTCACACATATCTTTCCCAACGCAAAAAATTTGATCCATACAGTGTTCTCACACGGGAGCTGGCCAGTATCTGTTGTTCACCTCTAAGACATTTCTACCACTGCTTATCCAGGCTTATCACAGTATTCACATTTGTATCATGGTGGCACAATCATCTTTTTTTGATTTTGTTTGGCTTTTGACTATTGCTGATTGTTGCAGGGTTTTCTCGGTGAATATCTGCTGGGTGTTTTTTAGATTGCCTTTAGAGATACATGCATCTCCCTGTGTCCTGAAGTGGAAGCCTATCTTCTGCGCATGGGTTTGTATTGCATTCTGATGGCCAGGTCCCTAATCTTCTATTGTCTGCCCTGAAATCAGTATGTATTCAGAGGATGGAACAGTGATCTTCAGTTTAGGAAACAGTGGATCATTAGAGATTTTTTTGACAGAGGAAAACCAGTTTGCATTAAAAATTAACCTGCTTTAGTCTTTTTCTCCTCTGCTCAATAATGTGTCGTTTCCACAGGATAACCAGTAGGCTATGAAATTTATTATTTAGAATTGTAACCTTAAACTTAGTTGTTATGGTCTTTTATATCAGCATTGAGGCATAATGTTAAAATCCTGAATTTAACTTAGTGAAAACACCAGGTCTATAACAAGGCACACTAGTCTGCATTCCATTTTTTCCTGCTTGGTGGTGGTTGTTATTGATCCCTGCTTAACTTACTGCCTATAAAAAGAAACTCTAAATGTGCAACACCTGGGAAGGTCAAAGAATGACTCTTTTGAAAACTCTTGTTCAAATATGCCAGCAAGAAGTGGAGGGAAGTTACTGTAGCACCGGCACAGGAATTTCTAAGAGGTAAGGAAGGCTGGCTGCAGCCATATAAGGGCTTTGGAAAAGGCATGATTTTGCTCCTTCAGTATTGATTCTATCTGAAAGATCCTGTTTTTCTTCTTCTCCTGCACACGTCTTCCACAGATTAGATGGATATCTGTTTATACTGAAAAGGGGGTTTGCCCCTACCTTAGCTCTCTGTCTATTCTGCATAATAACAGGTGCTACAGAAAAACATACATTTCTTGCTGCTCTGCTCTGCAATCATTGATGGAATCTGCCTTGTTCCAATTAAAATGATAAATCACGGGGCCGTGGCAAATTTCCCATGCTTTAATAAAGCCTTGCTTGAGACAATTTTGTTCGGTTTGTTGTGTTGTGCAGAGGCTCGTTACTCAATACCTCTCAGTTTAAATGAAAGCTCCTTTTGTCCTGGAGCAGGAGCTGGAATGCCAACACATGGGCACTGCCATGGTACCCAGCTCCCCTCGCTGCCGTGGGGAATAGGTGCCGGGCAGCCCAGCCACCAGCTTCCCTCTGCTTTAAATCAATATCTGTTGAAATAAGCACACCTCTCTCAGATGCCTCATCACTCTCGGCTTTCTGAGCTAAATCCTTACCAACCTGTTATTTCACCTTTTGTAAATACTACGTCTCTCTCCAGTGATGGACAAAACCATTTTGTGGGGCATTCCAGGACCATACTTTGCCTCATCTTTGCCCAGAATGGTGCAAGTTCCACTTGCAGAGTATTGCCCAAAATAAACAAGCAAAAATCTGGAAATACTTAATGCTGCCATTGCGCATCCAAGGATGCAAACAGTTTATGTCATATTAGAAATAATTTTTAGTTCAGGTCAGTATTTTAATTTCAAATACCTTCTTTTAATAAAAATACTGATATAGTTCCATTTTTGTCAAAATACTGATTTTGAAAAGCATGCTTTTGCACTTAGAGATATTAACCCAAATTTTGTCAGGGTTTTTGAGATGTCAGTCCATATTTTCATTTTAATTCTTTTTCACCTGAGAAAATGAAGAGCAGGAGATAAAAATATTGCTTTGTCTTCTAATCATCTTTTGTGTTTTTCCACCTTGCCCATGAAGAAAGGAAAATAAGTAAGACATAACAGTCCTCTACTTCCTCCATTGTTTTCATCTTTTCCTAGCTCAGAACTATGCTTGTACAGAATTGCACCAATAGTTTGGTAATCTGTTGTTTATCATAATTTTTCATTTGTTTCTCAAGCTTTTAAAGCAGTATGAATGACTCAGAAAGACAGTGAAGATAAATCTAATGCTAAAACACTGTTATTTGTGTTTTAGAGGGATATTTTATACAGTCTACATTTTACAAGATCCCTGCACACGATCATTAATAATGAGCATTTTTAAGAAGACTCTCTGCTTCTCATAAAGCCAACAAAATAAGACACAGTAATCATAAACATAATCATATTATGGATATAAACAATTAAAATTAACCCTCCCAATTTTGATTATTGAGATTTAACTTAAAATATTGAACATCTTTTGCTCCATACTTTCATTTGTAGCTAAAATCTACCAATGAGCACAAGAAATTCTCCATTGTTTCCTTGGAATGTGAGTGAGATCCTACAGATTTAAATTACCATGCAGTTTTGACGAGAATCAAGTTGAGAGTATAAATGACTTCTTTAAAAGCTGTCTGCAGTTTTCACATTTATAATAGATTGCTCCATTAGAATGCAAGGCCTGAGAGTTGTCTTTATCTTTGAACTGTGAGTCTATTGTACCAAGGGTGACTTACATTTTTAAAAAATAAAATAAATTTTTCTGTCCTCTTCATATGCTAACACATCAGTGAGCTAATGTTTCAGTACATAAAAGCAAGAGGCATGAAGTTTATTTTGCTTTCTGAGTGCTTTTACATTTCTGCATCCAAAGGACAGGAGTGGTAATTAAGTGCTTCAAGCACTTGGAAAAATAATACACCAGGATTAACTATTCAACAAGTTTAGAGATCATGATGGGGACAGCCTGGGCCGATTCTGAAGTTGTGGAGTTCCCTATTTGCTGAAAAGAGGAACAGTATGAAGCAATAGATACTCAAAATAAGCGGATTTCACCAACCTCAGAGGGTGATAGGTAAAGTCAGAGGGAAACAAATAAGATGGGAGATCAGAGGACGGGAGAGCGAGCCACTGCTGTGGAAGGCTGTGTGACCCACCCGGGTGCAGAATGCTAAAAACCACAGCATGGCTGAAACAGTAAGAGAGCAACACCCTGTCGGGAGGAAAAAAGCAGAAAGGCTAAGGCTGTAAGGAGTAACAGGAAATCCTTCTGCGATTGCACTCATAGTAAGAGGAAGGTCTGCTTTGGCCTGCTGAGAAAGCTTTGGTCCGCTGCGCCGAGGGGAAGAAAGATATAAACAGATGATGCTGAGAAGGCTAAAGCGTTTCACGCCTTTTCGCTGCACAACTCTCTGCAAAGAACATCTGCTCTACCAGGCAGCTGGCACAAGTCACCCAAGTGACAAAGGGCTAGGGTAAAGAAAACACAAGCGCTTCAGTAAATTGAAGATTCCCAAAATCGGCTAGTGAGAACATTGCCTGATAAAATTCATCCTGAAGTGTTAGAGAAAGCCTAGAGCTGCTATGGGGGATCAACCTCACTTAAATGTAGCCACCTGAAAGTTTGGCATCCGGTGGAAACTGCTTCTTAATCTTAGGGGCCATTGACCCCTCCCCAGGGCTCCCCCCACTCTGCCCACAGCCCAGGACCCTGTTTCAGCCCCCTGGGGCTATCAGTCCCTGCTCCAGTGATGCTGCAGCAGGGCAGGTCTCCAGCTCCCCACAGCCCTGCCTTGCAGGAAAACTTAAGCTTAAAAATATATTACCAGGTGGTCTCACTCCCTTTTCAGTAAATAGGTCTCAACAGGGAAGGGAAACATCCACCAGCCCCTGTAACAATGCAGATTAAATCTTTTCCCTTGCACGATCCAAAGCGTGGAAGAACCATTCCAAAATATCTGTGTCTGCCACCTGTTCCCTCCACATCCTGACCTCTGTGCAAAATGACCTTGTTTTGCCAGTGTGTCATTTAAATGAAAGTATTCGCTCCGCACATATCTGTAATACTTGCTCAGCTCTTAGAAGCTGCAAGTATTCTGCACCTGGCAGATTGCATAATCTGGCCTGATGAAAGAGAAATATGGTCAATAAGTCCTTAACATAACCTTTTCATCTCCCTTCTTGCCAGCAGCTTGTCTCTCTGCAGTTTCCTTTTACAGGGTGATTTGGAAGTTTCTTTTGAGTAGCTTACATTTTATCTCTGGTTGGACATGAAATAACTCCACATGCTGTACTGGAGAGAACATGTTGTTCTGCTGTCATAGGCACAGCTGCCTGGGCAGAGGAGACTATTAACAATGAGGCATCCAGATAAAGTGAGTAGATACCTGCAAAAAAAATTGCTACCTCATTAGAGGTATCCTGTCTTGCAACACAGCTCCTTTGAGATCCCATTTGGCTAGTGAAATGTGGAATGAAAGGACAAACACACAGATGATCCTTTTTAATCAGTTTAATTAAAAAGGAAAGCTAGTACCTACTTTTACTTCCTTTCATTTTAATCAAGCAAAAAATGTTATTTGTGTACCACAGGCAGCCAAAATAGTAGAAAAAAACCTGCTGCACAGTTTTATCAGCTTAATCTTTTTCTTCTGAATGTCATTTGGCATTTGCGCTCAGAACTCATATGGACAAAATCCTTAGAAAAATATTCAAAGGGAACACTGCCAAATTTGGTGGCTGTGTCCTAGTTAAGCTCTCTTTCCTCTTTTAGCTTTGTATTGCAAATGAAAGATACCCAAACAGACTGTCCATCTGTGGAAAGGTTGATCACAAAGGTGCCTGACTGCTATGTCAATAGAGCGAGAACTGTGATTTATTTATTTTTGATGGAAAAGTACCAAGCCGTCATCAAATGCACTTCTTCATCCACAGATGTGACTGCAGTGGTGACTGTAGAAGAACCGTTGCAATCGCAGTCTCCCATTATGCCCCAAGTCAGGAAAGGAGCCGCTAGCACTTGTTCAGCTGCTTCCCAAGTCCTCTGAGTCTGCGGCTGAGTGTTTCTGCTAAAGAGGCACGAGCTAGAAAGATTGAGGATATTTATATATCTTTAGCTGTTCTGAAGGGACTTCTCTCGCTTCCTTACCACGCTCCTTTCATGCGATTTTTGACTGGCAATCTTTCCAGATCCAGATTGTCACTGCTTTATATGTGTCTATTCTAGAGCCGCTTGCCCTTGAAAGAACTCAAAAGAGTTAGTGTTTTACTAACTTTCCTTAAACTGTTTTAAAATGTTATTGAGTACAGACAGGCCTTCTCGTTTAGGTAAATCTGAATCCCAAGTGAAAATTGGGATTTGAAACTGTCTCCGCTACGATGACTAGAGAACTCTTAAGAGAGGGAGGGAGAGCGCATGAGAAAACATGGCTACCTCAGGTCTTGGTTGACTAAGAGAAAAAGGTGACTGCAGTGGCATTAGGACAGTCTTCCTGTTACTAGGGATTGCTCCAGGAAAGAGGACAAAGCAACTGCATAGGCTTTCCTCCTTTGCAATGCCTCTTGCTCCTGTCTTTTTGATGATCATCTTTCATTGTTCATTTCCTTGTGTGTACAACCATCTTTTCACTGTATTTTTTAATTTGTCTTCTTCCATTTCTTTTCTGGGATTTACTGTGTGTATTGATAGCCTTTAATACCAGAAAGCAGAAATCCAGCAATTTAAAACTGCTTATGTCTAGTCTCTTCATAGAAAAAAACCCCGTGAGCAGTGCTGGACAGAGGTGCATTGGCAGAGTTATATGGGCAGGTTTATCCATCTGAAATCGATCTTGCTTAAGAAGACAGGACAAGAGCGCATTGCAAAATAGTTTGAGTTTGCAAAATGTCATAGCCTAGCACTTCCCTGCCTGCCCTGGTGTGATAGTTTGATGTGTGTGGGGGTGTTCTGGTGGCAGGGGAGGGGATTTGCTCCCTGTGCCACCAGATCTGAGTCCCATCCCCCCCGGGGGAGGTTGAGCCAAGGCGGCGCCTCTGCGAATTGCCCTATTTAAGTTGGGACAAAGGGGGCGGGAAAGGGGCTTTTTGCTCAGGAGCGAGGAGAAGAGAGCAGGAGGGCGCTGCCCTCGCTCCCGGCTCCCGGCCGAGCGGCCGCTCGGGCCCGGGCCGGCGCCATGTGCTCAAGATGGCGCCGGGGGAGCCGCATGGGGGACTCGGTAAGCGCCCCACTCCCGGGGTGCCCGCCGGGCCGAGCTCCCCCAGAGAGGATTAATATCTAAGAGAAGACAACCACAACGACCGGGTCAGCAAAGATGGAGCAGGAGGAGGTGTACTGGAGCTGAGGCTTCCCTTGCAAATCGGTGTGAGATGGCAGGCGGCCCCCCTGCAGCCAGGGTGTACTCGGCGGAGCAGCGACCCACTCGTGGCCTGTGGAGAAACCCACGTCGGGAAGGAGATGCCTGAGCCCAGGAGAGGTCGTGGAGCAGGGGATGCGCGACCAGGTACTGTTGATAATGGGGCATGGAATGCACGACGAGGTCGTGGAGGCATCTGGAGACCGTGGGACGACCCACGCCGACGCGAGTGGCAGCAGCTCCCTAAGAGGCCGAGACTGGTAAAGCCCAAACTGGTGCGATCCATGGGGAGGATTGCAATCCTGCGGGCAGGACTTACTTTGGAAAAGTTTGGGGACTTTTTCTTTGTGAGTAGGGGATCCACCGAAGCAAGGGAAAAATGGTGTAAAGACTCCTCCTCCTTTAAGAAAGGAGCGGCAGTGAACAACATAGATGAACTGACCTGCACTCCCCCATTCCCTGTCTCCCTGCGCCGCTGGGGGGAAGGCAGAGCCAGGAACGAAAGGAAAATAGGGGGTGGGGAGGTGTTGTTTTAAGATCGGGCCTTGTTTTCTCTTTTCTCCTCTCAAGTAACCGGTTTCGTTCCCTTGTCTCCTGTTAAGTAACTGTTAATAAATTGTTTTGTTTTTATTAAGAAAGCCTGAGTCATGTTTTGCCCGAGACCATGTTTGGTGGGTGCTCCCTTTCGGTTCTTGTCTCGACCCTCAGTCCAAAAAAAAACCGCGACACCTGGTTTCAGGATGGTGATGCTCTTCACTTCTTTCCATGGGGGTTTAGGTTCTCTTTTATCACTGTGTTTGCATTCGAGTGGCTCTTCCAATTTTGCTCAGAGCTGTTGGTTTGTTGCATGGTTCACTCCTCCCTGAAGGACCTTGCCTCCAATTGGGCTTTATTATGTCCTAGGAGATGCCTAGCACATTGTGGAATCAGGGCCTCTTTGCAGAGTGGTCTGAGAACTGTTTAGCCAGAAGGCACCTCTTATCAAGCTCATTATTTATTCATATTTATAAAATTGCCTAGAAAATGTCTACACTTGCATTGATCTAATTTTAGAAAGCAATTATAAAGCATTCTTTAGGTTCAATGTCCAGAATGAAATATTCAAATCCTCGTGAAGTTAACTTTTCTCCTTCTTGACCTCATACACAATCTTTTAATGTTTTCTTATTCACTGTGGTGTTATTGAGAACCTTATGTGTTCAAACCAAATTTGTTCACCACTCTAACACAATGATTTTATTTTTTAAGTCAAATTATAACTTTATAAAAGAGGCTACTGAAGAACAAATTCATGGAAGTCAGCAAAGATGAAATTGCCTTTGAAAAATTCTGCAATGCCTTTGTAATATGAACTCCAAACAATCTGTCTCAATTTGCAGGCCACTGGATGTCACTTTTGCTTTACAGTTATAAAACAAAACCTTGATTTTTAAGTTCTGTTTCTTTTTACATATAGATAGATTTCTGATGCAGTGCTTGTGATAGTAGAGGATGGCACTTGGTGTCTTCTACTTCTTGATTTCCAGACAAATCTCTCTGAGGATTATCCTTTCCTCTGTATTGTATCATGGTAACTGAGAACAAGAGTGGTAAAATAGCTTGTAAGAAAAATATCCCAAAGCAGGGAAGGTTCTGTGAGAGACCTTAATCCAGGTTCCTTCCTACGGGGTATTCAGTGAAGAATGGTGTGTACATGGCCTCTTCAATCACATTGGAGGTGACTGTAGGCACCCACTCAGGATCAAGTGGGAGGCCGGAAAGAAACATTAACAGCCTGAAATATTATTTTAAGGACCACAGTGATGCAAGATGATGATTGTTCTATTGCTGTCTTATATTTGAATTATATTAATAAAAGAGAGTCCTGGGAGAAAGCTTGAAAGACCCTGATGATGGTGAATTCTTCCATGGCTGAGAAAGAACACTGGTAAGTAATTATTACCTTTAATCATTGTGTCATGAAGCTCCTTGCATGGATGTTCATTTTTGCCGACAAGACTCTTGCCTGTATTTCCCAGGAAGAGTTTGAATGTTAAGTTTTAGTAGTTGGCTATTGAGGTGAAAACAGCCTGGGACAAGGGACCAACTGAAGCATAAGAGAATTATTTTTTTTTTTTTAACTTGCATGAATTAAAAAGGCTCGGTGCACAGTAAAGCTAAAGATGCAGAGTAAAGATCTGTTGTGTTGGAAAACAGCAAATCTCACGAGAGCACAGAGGGAAATACACTTCTGGAGATGGATTAATGCGGAAATTCTCTTCACCTGGTCTGTAAGGCAAGTGCCTCTCACTGAGCACGCCGCTGGATGGTTCACACAGTGAGCCAGTGGGATCTGGACAGACGGCAGTATGGCCGGACCACAGGGCTGTAGTCACATATCCTTGTCCATGTTCGAGTTGTTTGGAACAGGCTCAAACTTGCAGGGTAGTAGCGCGCAGGCACTGGTGATGCATCTACAGAAAAGCCACATGCGCATGGTGCTACCATGGTTGCTGCTGCTAAGGCTCTAGCTACCACTGGAGCAAGGACTGATCACCTTCAGCCTGGATCATCACTGTGGTTTGTCAGATGGTTATTTTTCTGTGTATTTAAGTGCTGGCTATACAAGGGTATAGTGTGTTAGTGAAGGAAGATGTTACCTCGTAGCAAGATTACTTGGAATACTCTGCTCTCGCGGCTTTGTCCCCTCTGCAATAGGTAAGACCCACAAGCAGGACCAGGCTGCAGTCTGGTATCAGGGCTGTGCAGCACGTTGAAACAAGCCCCAGGCAGAGGAGGTGATCTTGGCCAGACATACACCAGGCAGAAGTGGCAAACCTCGAGTTTCACATCGGACTCCTGGACCAGACCAGGAATTTCTAATGTATTGCAATGACTGTTTCAGAGAATGGAGGCAACTCACACAGGAAAATACGTACAAGGTTCATTTTTTAACTGGATTTGTATACTTATAAAACTGTTAAGAAAAATAAAGGAGGTTTTTAATCCCAGGTGCTTACATTTCATAAAAAAACTTAAGTTATTCAAGATAACATACTTGAATATGTGTGACTAACATCTCCTTTTTTTAATTTTAACATGATTTGATTTTTTAAATCCGGTAATAATGTGGTATGGCAACTGACATCCCAAGAGTATAATTAAGTGATGAATTAGTCATGATATCAAAAGAAGTCTGTTCCTAAAAATACATTTTCATATATGTCTAGGAAGTTTAACAGAAAAAATGGCATAATACAGCATTTTTATAATGATCAGCATTTGCAAAAATGCCATACTTGAAAACTACATGAGGTTTCAAATACGTTCTAGTACTTCTGTAGGCCTCAGTTGCCATAGGAACAGCTTTGAGGTGCTAAGTATTTTTCTAGCATCAATACTGCAAGATCTATTTCCTGCTTCAAACATCATTCTCAGCAGCAGCCAAGGAGGGTATGTAGCAAGCAATGCAAATAGTAGGACTCTAAAGTAGGAACACAGTATATGAAAACATCTACTGATAGGGTGGGCAGAGTCAGCAAGGAGAGCAATGAAGTAGTAGCACAATTGAACCATTGCTTAAGTTTTAGTATGAAATGCTAAAATATGAGGTACCTGATCATGTTTTTTAAGTTATATATAGTATTTGACATAAAAATAGATTGGAAGCAATTGCACATGAAACACAACACAGGACTGCAGATTCAGAAGGTCTTTTCAAGATCAGTCAACGAAAAAGAAAATGAGTGATGCCATTTTTAGTCTTCTTCAGTTTCTATGGCTACTGAAACCCAAGCTTAGAAACTGAATGATGTGTGTGTTTAATATGGCACATGAATAAATGTGTAAATAACACTTTACTTCTAAATGTTATTCTAGCTTCCTATACTTGAGGTTCCTTCACATGAGCTAGAGATGAGGTAGACCATAATCACCTGTTAATTGCTTTTCAGAGGATAGTCTGCAAGAAGAGATATACAGCACCAGGAGAAGTTAACAGGCATGAAAATATTGGTTTATATTTAAGCTGAACCTTCCACAGCACAATAATATGTGTATGATCAGCTGTTGAGGCTCAATCAATTACCCAAATGTAGGCATCTTGTGCAACTTCATACGAATCAAAGGTCATCCGCCGTCTCTACCTGCCACTCAACAAGGGTGTAGGTCTCCCACAGATCTGGTGTTATCAGCTCTGATGGGTAGCTTAGAGACCCCAGACATTCTCCAATAGAATTGGCACCCAAGTTAGGCAGCTGAGTTCTCTCTTACGACAGCTAAACAAATTCTGGGGTCATGCTCAGGTGGCAGGTAATGAACTAAAGGAATTATGCTGGGACATGTTAATTGCATCGAGGAATTAGCAGGCAATGAATGGAAAAGTTCATCTGGGAAGGGAACACAAGAAAAAAAGTTTGGGAAATGATGCATTGAACTCAAAAAAAGAGACACGGGTTTTGTGTTCTGATAAGATCACGACAACTGATGTAACCTGCTTGCCTCTTGATGTATCAGATCATACTCGTACAACTTACATGCATTGGAATGATTGTCTGGCACAGAATACTGGAAATGATTCAGTATTTAAGTACTGTAGCAGGCAAAGCTCCTTTTTCCTCACAGGCCTTACACTTTGGCTCCCTGAGTATTCCTGTTGTACACACAGGCTTTGTTTTTTAAGGTGCTATGCAAGCTATGCTGAGACTTTGTTAAACAAGTGTATTTTTTAGTTCATAGGAACATGTACAATTTCTTTGCTGACAAAAAAACCCCACCACAGTATATAATTAATCACTTTTTAAGATTAAGGCAATCGGATCTCTTCTGGTTTGGCCCAGCTCTTTGCTACTTCTGCTCTTCTCCCTGCAACTCACTTTTCAATTCATAGAGATATCCCCCTCCTCAGCTCCATCCCCCAGCTCCCACATGCTTTGCCTGTAAGGGCCTCACCTCCACTGGCCTTGTGCCTTCATCAGCCCTGAAGTGGCAACCACGCCAGCATCACTGCCGAGCCTGTGGGTTTCTTCCATTTGCAATCTGTTTTCTTCCAGGTAGCATGTTTCTCTTTTCAGTAATCACAAAGTTTCTCTTTTATATGACATCTAAAAGTAGAAATCAAGAGAAGATGTAGCTTAAACTGAAGTTATGAATTTGAGACTATATATGCTTTAGGAAAGGTCTCTTAAGTGCAGTAGTCCTCTGGATCTCCCCCTTCTGTGTTTTTCACCTTCCTGAAAACGTGGTATAAATCCAGCAGGTCATTTATATAAGTATTCAATTAAGGTGATATTAATGGCACTAACTCTGTTTCCTTTTTTCCGTGTAGGAAATGGAGAGGACTTTGTGTCACATGAATTAATTGAATTAAGATATTGTGCCAACCCCAAATTCACCTTCATCATGCATCAGTATAAAAAACAAATTAAAGGTGATAGAGAGTGTAGGGCCCTGCCAAGTGAAGGCATTCTGAGAGTCTGAAACGTAACAGGGTCGAAACGCAGTGCATCGCACTTGTTCAATTTGGCAGACTGATTTTTCCTTTCATTTTCTTTTTTGAATCTTCATTAGTTTGATTCTCTTCTTCTTTTGAAGCCATGTAACGTTGCACCAGGTTCTATCATCTGATTTCTTTTGCTTTGTTGTGTTTTGTTTTGTTGCACATACAGTATGTGAGGATGGATGCTAAATTTTATCAAGATTACTTCAGTCACAACAGGAGAAAAGGATGCCTTCATTGACAGCTTTATTGTAAAGTGCCAGCTCACAAGAGAGTTTTCATTTTTAAACAAGTGATACTTTATTTGAATCATTCATGGAGATATCCAGCTGCATGAGCATACAGCCCATACTGTCTTGTGAGCTGTCCTGTGAGCTTTTGGCTGTTATAATGTGATCAATTTAATTGCTGTAGATGGGAGAGACTTCTTTGGCACTTTCTTTCATGTTTCTTTCCTCCAAAATATTCCAGAGTGCTAACTAACAGGAATAACAGTAGCAATCAAATACAGTGGAGGAAAAAGCAGTAGATGTAAAGCAACACAAGCATCTTGTCCAGTTGGTTTTGTTTGGGACAGGTCTAAATAAAGAAATGCACACTGTACGGCGAGACATATACACAGCTTGGCAGAGGTTTTATAGCTGAAATTAACCTATTTCCCAGCTACAAAGAAGAGTCCCAAACAAATCTCTTAAAAGCTCTTTTTGCACTTCTTCGCATCAACATAAATTTACAGGAGTGCATCTAAGACAGCCATTGTATTAACATTTTTGCCAGTATTTACTGTGAGAATTAATTAATTCTATCACATGGTATGAACTACAGTGTTCTGTTTTTTAAACTTTTTTATTATTATTTTCTGAGGGTATAATTATGCTGGCCTCCAAAAAGTGATTGGGCAGTTTTCCCTGTTTAAAAGGAATGACGAAATGTTGGAAGTATTTGAAGCCCAAGGAGCTTCTGAAAAGATTTATAGAAGTTACTGCTATAACTGTCCAGCCCTGGAGAGCTGCCACTTGGAAGGGCCCAGTTAAGGCTTTGAACTTAATTTGTCAGCATCACGTCTTTAAAATGTAATCTGCAGCACTTCAGCTGTCTCCCCAAAACTATAACACCAGTGTGCTGGTAAATCAGGGCAGACCTGCGTAAGTCTGGGATCCCAGGGGAGATGGTGACAAAGAGATTCCCCAAGAACAGTGAAAATTTCATATGCTATAAGCGTCTTCTGTCGCTCCCTCGCTGTGTGCCACTGGCACAAGGCAGTCAGAGAGCAAGGGCTTTGTGGTTCCTTTATGCTCCAATAATCCTGGCTACTAAAATAGCCCTTTTGAGACTGCTAGCATCTACGCTAGCCTTTAAACTCTCTGCTATACACCAGCCTCAACAGGGTTCCACAACCAGGAAAAAATAAAGTTGGCTTAAAGCCGGTTTCACACAGGTTGGGTGCTGCACTGAACGCTCTCTTCAGCACTCTGATGATCCGAGCTTGCTTTTGTGCTGAGAAGTTTATGCAGAAATAGCAAGACTGTTTTTTTTTTACTTTGTGAGCTTGTATTATTTTCTTCCTGCTCCAATTGAAAGCCTAAGGGTTAGGGAGATAGCATCTGCAAACTGCTGTTATTGTGTAGCACACATAGGCTATAGTATCATTGATGTAAGCTCCAAATTCAAGATGCTGTTGTTGGGTGTATTAAAAAGTTGCTAATCTTCATGATGTCAAGTGACCATTGAATTTCTTTAGCTAAAGAGCACTACTGATCATCTGTCACTGAAGCAACATACTGCTTTTTAAGACAGAAAGCCTTGGCTAACATATTCATCTGTTTTGTCAGGAAAAATCTGTATGTTGTGCCATCCACAGAACCTTATGCAAATTATGTATAACTTGATGCATAACCTTCTAGCACAATTAGAAGAGTTTCTAAGAAAACCAGCCTTTGACATTGACAGCTTAAGCCGTCTACTGTAGACCGATGCGTGGTCAAAAATAAATCATAGCTATGTCATGAGCTATATATCTAGAGTCTGTTTCTCTCTTAGTGAAAACAAAATCTATTCTGGATGTGAGTTGCTGGATTTTTAGCAGCAAGTAAAAGCTCTAACCAAGATTAATTTAACTGCCTCTGGGTATTGACCGAGTCATTTTATATTAGGATAGAAATGGATGCCTTACATACTTGTAAGTTGAGATTTTTCTCATTTGATTTTTAGCACAGTATTTAAGATCTTCTCCAAGAAATACTCATTGAGTGAAATCCTGGTCCCAATTAATGTAATGGCAAGCCTCCCGTTGACATTTGTGGGGCTGAGATTTAACTCACAGCCTGAAAGCTGAGAGTAATTCTTTAATTCATTGGATAGAAACCTGAGATCCAGAAGGAAGGGCATATATTAGAAATATAATAAGTTTATTTCTAACCTGTATGCCAATAAGCAAGTAATAACATGTTTATATCATTTGCAATGACACAAGGAAAGCAACTACTCCCTACAAGTAATACAAGATGCAGCAAAAACTTGTCCCACACAATTTTTTCTATACTCAGAAAGATAGCCTATATTCTGAAGCATTTAATTTACTTCCTGAACCAAGATAATAGTCACTGCTTTTAAGAAAAAGAAATCTCTAGATTATGTCTTTAGATAATGCCATTCATATTTAATATGCAGAAATTTAAAACACAAAATGAAGCAGTTTTGATTTTGTTTGTTTTATATATATACACACAATACTTCAAAAAGGTTCATCTGCATCTACAAATACTTTCCAGATTACTCTACAAGTGCAAATTATAGAATAATTGTTCTGTTACCAGCTAATAATTACATGAAACACAAACCAAGAAGGTTTATAAACAGTTTTAAAATGAACTATAGGGATCTTGGGAGACACTTCATTATCATTTTGAATATTACATGTCCCTTTTCATGGCATGTTCTGTCAAAGCAGCAAGGAGACAAACAATTTCAAGAGTTTTCCCCAGATTCCCAGTGCAATAAACAGCATAGAAGCAGAGAGCTAGCCACATGCAAGTACTTATAGACAAAATTACCTGCGGTGAACTCGGAGGAAAGAGCACGCATCGCGGGAAGGCAGAGCTTGGAGGCAGCACAGCCAGGCAAGTCGTGTGCATCTGATTTGCTAGCTCGGTGTCCCGGTAAATGAGGCTCTTAATAAAGAGGCAGTTCAATTTTAGAAACAGGGAGTCCTCTCGTGCTGATGTGCAGCACGCAGTACACGAAGCAGGGCAGTCAGAGGAATGTTTCCAGTGTCCATTAGTTTCTTCACCAGATGAGCTTGGCAAGAGGAGCTTGTGGACATAGAAAAGAGAGGGGCTGCCTGATTATAAAAAAGAAATATGCTCTGAAGCTCAGAAATGTGAAGTTCTTCAGAGGCATTTCCATCTAGAAAGGGATATCCGAGAAAGAGTTAGGCCTGCCTACCTTTCGAGTGAGACGTTGTCTTGTCTCACATTAACATTTTTCTCCCCGAGTGCTCTGTTCCTATGAATAAGTCATATTTTGTCGGGGAGAAGCCTTTCTCAGTCACTGCACTTACCTGCTGGGGCCCAGCTGCTGACGGGCAGTCGCTGGCAGACATCGGATCCAGTCGGACCTGCTGCGGAACAGTGGCTGAGTGCCGTAGGGGCTGGGGCCATAGGTGGGAGAATGTCGTGTCTCCACCTGGGAAGGGAGGGAGGCAGAGACGGATGGAGGGCACGGCCCACCATGGAAGGGGCGACTGTTGAACAGGCCAGCGAAACATCACAGGGGTGGTTTAGCTCGTAGGTATGGAAATAGCTGCTTTTGCACGCTGTGTGCCTCTGAAGCCAGGCTGAGCAGACAGTGGTCATCCTGAAAGAAAAAAAAAAGTATAAATCTCTAGATGCGTAAACTGTACCCGAACAACTAACCATTCTGTAAAGAGCGTATGCTAGTTCTCAGCTGATAACCACAGTAAACAAGACAGCGAGTGTTTAGATAGTCCTGTTTTCTTTCTTCAACATTATGCTATAAATGAGATTTCCAAGGAAAGGAGCTTTTCAAGTAGTACACCACTTCCTTGTTTAATCTCGGTTTAAAATTGGTCATAGAAATTTGAACTATGTCAAAACTTACTCCAAATTCCATCCTTAAATGAAAACGGAAAATTAAGTTTTATTGCTGGTTAAACATCGTGAATGAAATGCCTACCAAAGATGTTCAAAGATCTGTGGTCAAATAAGACATTTAAAGATCAAGTCCCAGCAAGTGCTTTAATTAGTGTACATGTCTTGACCCTCTGAAGTTAATAGTAAGATCTCTGTTTGCATGAGTGAAAAAGACATCACTCAGTCAATTTGCCATGCAATTTCCAGGTCTAGGGCTGGACCAAGAACTGGTCTAGGGCTATTCAATCTCGTTGCCTTAGCAGATTCGGATTTAGTAGGTCTTGTCCCATTGGAGCAACAAATGAAGATTTACCAGGAAGAAGCCACTTTAGGAAGCTTCTCAGTCTCCACTACCACTCCTCACCTGCCCCTCCTTGCCTCTCCCCATCTCTTAACACTGAGCTTCATAGCACATACTCCCACATCGCTTCCCTGCAAAGCTCCTTTCAAATAAACCTGATGTGTGTTCGGCCATGAACAGAAAGTCCACCTGTTAATGGTTACCACTGGACAAAATATTTTCTTTGAAATAATTTGTTTTCACAGAAAAAAAAGCACCCCCTGTAGCTACAAGAAGCAGTCTCCTCATTTGCTTGTCTTTTCAAAGGCTGGAAGCTTGGAAGCTGTAAAAGGTTCTCTTTCTGCTTTCGGAGGCTCCCACAGTATGTGTGTGTGCTTTTGTGTTCACCTCCAAAAGATTTCACCTCACAATTTTCTCTCCACCTCATCATTAGCCAGTGATTTCTAATTGTTCTGTCTTCCTCTGAGCTCACAAACATGGTGCATCAGTGATTTTATTTCAAGATGGAGCCTCCCATTTCTGAGAGGATTACACAGAAAACAACTCATATTGTGTTGCGTTTTTGTTTAACTTTCCAATAACTTCCTCTTCTGGAAGATCTTGTGTTCCCTTACTATTCAGTCACAAGCACACATAATGATGTATTACTATCTTTAGAAAATTACGTTTGAGCTACACGTTACTTTAACGACACACGTAATTGCTCTCAGTCAGGATCATCAGCCACTACAGTCTCAGAACTATTACAAATACCTTGGTTACTCACATGAAATCGGAGAAGCAAAGTACACACTCTGGGTTTGAAGTGTGCGTGTAAGTATAGCCCTTGGGGTCAGGCATGAAAGCCCCAAGTGTGATTCAGTTTGGGCCACACACACGGAGTGCATCAATTTTCTAATGTGGCGCTGGGAAGCAGTCCCAGCTGAGCTTGAAATTCTGGCCTAAGCTGTAAAAGAAAGAAAGAAAGAGCTTCTTAAATATCTTTAACATAATTTAATTAACTCAAATAAATCAGTTAAATAGCATCATATAGAGGAAATATCACCTTCATATATAAGGTGAGTTTCTTCAGCTTGCATTCCAATAACATTTGTGATCTCATGTGAATAACTGGTGTAATAGAAAAAAATGTGCCAGACTGAATTTATAAAACGTAAAACAGATAAAAACTTTATGTTAGCTTTTAAGTAAAAACATGTGATTCCAGCAGTACTGTTGATGTTAACAGAGTCAAGGTTATGAACAACAAAGGATAGAATGAGTAAAATAGGTTTATGGCGTGAATCACGCCGCTGAGTTAACACTAAGAGGAAGCAGAGACGATATATTTATCATCGTAATGTGCTCTTCATGACTCATCCACAAGCAAAAAACTAAAGTATGTGAATGATTAGGCAAGGAAGATAGGTGTTGAGGAGGGAGGGACAATGGAAAATATTATTAAGCTTATAAAAACAATTTGACCTACTCTTTAATTTGAAGTTAATCTGTTGCTTTTCCAATTATCCTAAAAATAAACAGATTTTTTTTCTGTATGAAAGACAATTCCAACAATTTGGATGACAGTCAAATATGTTTGAATGACAGGCTACATAAAATTATTTAAGGCTTTATTTGGCACATACTTTTCATGTGAATCAGCGTGCTTATTTTCTTATGATTCCTCACCTCCATGCTTGTAGGGCTACAAATCCATCTTGAGTGTTCAGAAACTGGATGAAGAGTGGCAGCTGTAACTTCTGAAGCATCAAGCCAAACCTGTAGCGTAAAAATTTTTTCTACCAGATCATTTGGGGGATTACAGTCTCTGTTGATTTGGATTTTGTTGAAAGTTTGGTTTATGTGCAACATACAAATTGCCAGCTTAAAAAGGTCAGTTTCATGAAAAACATGCAACAGTAGATAGTTATTTGGTACAGCCAACTCTATTTTTTTTTCTGTTTAGAACTGGAATTGTGGTTTCACCGTCGGCCTATTTCAAATTCGCTTTGGCTTCCTCCAGTCTGCATGGGGTAGGACACTTAAAGGTGCGTCTGACCAAATGTAAGTGTCTCAAATGGGGCTATCATGTGTTGAGCTAGTTGCCTGGGCTACTTTCATAGTCAGTGGAAAGAAAGAGGGTCTTCTGAGATTCGAGCAGTTTCATCCAAAGGTAAGAATCTAAAATGCATGAGATGAATCATGTCTCCAAGCACCTACTTCTGTCTGTTATTATAAGGCAGAACAAAAGGTGACTGGCTCAGGGTTTCACACCTGAAGCCCTGAAAGATGAGTTCAACCCTGAAAGTCTGATCTGAGACTGAGTAACTGGGAAAAAGATGTAGAGAGAGGACACAGTAAACACATCTCATGGTTACAGTGCATGACTACGCAATATGCGTGGATTTGACAGATCTAATTCACTCATCTGTTTCTTCCAATGTTTAAGAAACAAAGAAAAAGATTCTATGTGAGAGAGTGGCAGGAAGCAGGGAGCTGATAGCCACCGACATATGGAAATGCAAAGGAAGAGATATATGAGAGTTAGGCTGAGAGAGAAGGTGATGAAGGACAGAAAATGTAAGGGAAGATCTTGTTTGGCTATTATCCTATCAGGATTCATAGTCTCCTGAGCTATAGTCTTGTCCCTCAGTGACTTCAATGGATGTGCACAGGCACAGCTGAGGGAATCAATTGCTAAGCGTGGTTAAAGCTAAGTTGAATGAATCCATGCAGGTAAGATCAGAGCTTCTCTGAACCAAAATAGCAACTCTCTTGCTTTTAGTGTTTCTCTCTTGCACATCTGTACTTACCTACGGAGCCAGAAAATGGCAAAACTGAAGCTCCCAGAGCCAGTGCTGTAAGAAATCTTTCTGGTTTCTTCATAACCGAGAGGAACCAGAAATTGATCCCAAATACAGGAACCTGATTTTGAGAGATTTCTAAAGCAGTAACACCAAGATGCATGTCTTGCAAATGTTTCTATCACTAGTTTGGAGATGCTTGCCATAAGGTTTCTGAATGGGTTTTCAGGATACATCTCTTTCTTGCATTTAGCTATGGCAGACAAGAGGCAGAACTGAATAAAAATGTGGTGACTTTGCTTTTTCAAAATAGGTTTGGTGTTGTTCATTGGCATGGAAATAAATGTCTTCTCTATGCATCAGCATGCATATTGATGCACGTAAGCAATAATAAAGAATGCATTAAAGAATAGCTTCCATCTCTTTTGTAAATGATGAGCTTTATTTATACTTACATTGCCTTAAATTGACGTGCTTAGAAATCTCCAGCCTGCTGGTGGATTCAACAGACCACAGATGCTTTTATAATCCAGATGTAATCTGGATTATATCATCGGAATTAGGTACAAATTTACCACAAAAAAATGAACGCAGCTGTATTCTGCAATGCTAATCATGCAGAATAATACCATGTCATTAGAACATCTCCATTGCATTTTAAAGGAATAGTATTTGTATGAGTAATGGTAGGAGAGTAGGGCCAAGAACATGATTTTTAATAAACAACAATCTGGAATCTCTTTATATAAAAACCTTACCTCGATATTACAATTGTTGTCATAGTCCTGGGATATTAGGAGTGTAAATATTCAAATTGTGTTGCTTTTTGTAAACATTAAACTCTCCTATGTATTTCATCTTTTAAAAAATGTAATAGAAGACAGAAATGGCAACACTTTAGGTCATGAGAGGAAAGGAATACATCATACGTAAAGTTTCACCTGAGAGATATGATTAACATAAACCACTGATGAACTCAGCTGAAACTCTTCTATAAACTGCTGGGTTCTCCCTTTAAATATCACAATATTTGTATCATATACTGGCTTTCGTTCACTAACGTGAGAATAATCAATCATTCCAGAGAAAAAATATTAATTAGGTGCAGTCGGATTAACAAGTCATTAGGGAATAGGGATGAGCTAGACAGAAAGTACTTTCTATGATTCTTTTAGGAAAATACTTACTAATCAGTAGCATTAGCAGGAATGATAATTACTCTGTTAATTCTCTGCACTGAGAGCTAGGGGACTGAGTTTAGTTCTGGGCTGTGTCCCAGACATCACGTGTAATCTTGCGCAAATCTTTTCAGAAGTGACCTTTCATTCCGTAGTTGTTAATTTCTGAATACTTGGCCTGGATTTCAGACCTGTTAGGTGCATACTGATCCCGTTGACTTTAATTGAAACAACAAGTGCATAGCAGTCTTGAAAATGAGTTTCCAAGGCATGTCAATTTAGCTAATCAGAATTTAAACAACTCAAAGCTAATGATTGCTTGGAAATGTGGTCTTAGAGATGCTGCCTCAGTTTCTTCTCTTGCAAAATGGGCATAACATTGTCCATTAATTACTTAAGAAGAAGCCTTTCATGAAATGCCTTTCAGCATTACAGGCTTGGGGAAGTGTGGCTGGAACGCTGCACAGCAGAGAAGGACCTGGGGGTGCTGGTCGACAGCCGATTGAACATGAGCCAGCAGTGTGCCCAAGCAGCCAAGAAAGCCAACGGAATCCTGGCATGTATCAAAAACAGTGTGGCCAGCAGGAGCAGGGAAGTGATTGTCCCCCTGTACTCAGCACTGGTGAGGCCACACCTGGAGTACTGTGTCCAGTTTTGGGCCCCTCACTTCAAGAAGGACGTTGAGGTGCTGGAGCGGGTTCAGAGAAGGGCAACAAAACTAGTGAAGGGTTTAGAGAACTTGTCCTATGAGGAGCACCTGAGGGAGCTGGGACTGGTTAGTCTGGAGAAGAGGAGGCTCAGGGGGGACCTTGTCGCTGTCTACAATTACCTGAAAGGAAGTTGTAGGGAGATGGGGGTTGGTCTCTTCTCCCACTTTATGAATGACAGGACGAGAGGGAATGGCCTCAAGTTGCACCAGGGGAAATTTAGGTTAGATATCAGGAAAAATTTCTTTACAGAGAGGGTTGTGAAGTATTGGAACAGGTTGCACAGGGAGGTGGTGGAGTCCCCATCCCTGGAGGTGTTTAAAAAACGTGTAGATTTGGTGTTAAGCAATATGGTTTAGGGACCCTGACAGTGCAGAGTGAATGGTTGGACTCGATGATCTTGAAGGTCTCTTCCAGCCAGAGGATTCTATGATTCTATGATTCTATGATTCTATGAAATGACTTCATTCTATATATTTTAATGTAAATATATCAGCTAAAAGCATGGATGAGGAGTGACTTATAAACATTTAGATAGGCAATTGCACATTGATTGCTGCATATGGAAATTTATTCATTCCAGATTTCGGTAACGAAAACAAAGTATGTGTGAAAAATGACTGTGGGGCTCTACTAAATCATTTACCCACAGTGTCTGAATAGTGTTTCCCATAGAGGAGCAGAAACATTGTCAGTCTTGTGACTACAGTACTGAGGAAGGTGAAAGATAGCATCTTTGGAATGAAACTGCAGAAATATGACTCATCCTTTTTTTGTCTCTTGCCAAGCTTACCTTGACATTTATTTCTTTGCTGGAGTGCATAACATGTTTACAGAAATTTACTCCATGCAAATGCATCTGGATTTCCTCCGAACTGTCAGCAGCTTGCACAGCGAGAAGTGAGATTTAGTTTTCCAGCTCATGGAATATTCTTTGTTCATGAAGGTAAATTAAATGGTAATATGGGTCTGAACACTGACGGCAGACATGAGCAGCTTCTCATTTTGGAAACTTCATATCCCAGTGAGAACTTTGTAACCTCCCCCTGCCTTTAGAAGATGAAAACAAAGCTTAGATGTGAGCTGGCTGAGTCCTATCTGGGTAGGAGCTTTACATCTTAGACCATGTTTCCAAATGACAAACACTGTGGCAGTCCTGCAAAGATCGTGACACAGTTTGTAGGGTTTTTATTTTTTAGGCTATGTCTGCATCAGGAGAGTTGAAACCATCTACTCCTGATCCGTTACAATATGAAGCAAAATGCATTTGTTTAAACAAAGCATTAGTGATTTACTCTGTACGGGGAATAGACATGCAGTTAGGGTAATTTTCTTAATTTCTCTTTTACTGCAGTGGATATGATGATCTGACCAAACCAAAAGTTAGTTTAGTTTAATATGGTAGTTAACTGATACAAGCATAACCAGCTTTTGCCTGGTTCACACCTTCTGAACACATATTCATAAGGGTTTTAAGCTTGCAACTAGGCAAACTTCCTAAATGTAGTTATATACATGCAGTTTTTACAGTCTAGACAGACTATCTTGGTGCCATACAAATCAAGGCAATTCTGTTTAGCTTCGTAGCAATTGTTGTGCAGTCACAAAACAGTCACCAGCATAAAACTAAGGAAGAGTGTCCATAGTCTAAAGGATCCAGAGCTCTAAAATGCATTCCCATTTAGACATTTACCAGTGTTTGCAGGTATGGTTTTTACTTCTTCATCAAGTATTTTTATCTTGCAATTACATCGTCAAGCCAAAACCTTTTATATTATTGCGTATGTTTTAGAAGGAATAGCACTGGTAATTTTTCCGTTGTTTGAACAGAATGCGGTTCTCATGCATCCAGGCATTAAACAACATACTTTGCATATTAACATTTACTTGTTATTATGTTATGATGACATAAGAGAAGTAATCCACTTTTTTCCACAAACTCTGTATTACTTAGAGAAATTATTTACTCCAGCCTACTTCACATTTATAAAATGAAAGAGAGAGAAAAATAAGAATTGTGTTATTGAAAGAGCAATCCTCAGTGACAGCAACATCACAGGCATATTATATTATCACCTTTGTAATTAGTTTAAAGAAATGTGAAGCTGCTATAATATATAATTTAACTGAGCCAGATAATTGTAGCCTTCATTGTATATCCTGCTATTTGTTGTGTTTGGTAAAGATAATTACATATGTTTAAGTTCTTTATTTTGTATACATCTGTTTGATTTTAGTGTTGTATATAATTGAATACATAAGTTGCTTTGTATTTAGTGCTTTTGCTGCACGGCTGTAAGCCGAACTACCCAAATAAGTAAACAAATGAGCCCAGAGGGTTGCCTGAATATATGATACCTGACAGTCCTCAGGGACCCATACTCTAAACGAGGTATTTTTTTCATCTCTGAAAAGTGGTGCCAGGTTGCTTGGTTTTGAACAGCACCACCCTCTTTGAAGAAAATTATATGCGTAATTTGAGCCAATTTTTAAATATTTATCCAATGTTTCAACTTTGAGAAAGTTAGTGGAGAATGATAAGGAACTACTTTAAGGTGTATCGCTTCTTTAGAGTAGTACCAAATAGTTTTTAGGTAAAATTTGCTACTATCTCTTTCTATGCTAACATTCTCCAGCAATGTATGGACTAATTCAGATTTTTGTATGTGAGATCTGTGGTTGCCCAGAGAAGCTGTGGATGCCCCATCCCTGGAGGTGTTCCAGGCCAGGTTGAATGAGGCTTTGAGCAACCTGATCTAGTGGAAGGTGTCTCTGCATGTGGCAGTGGGGGTGGAACTAGATGATCTTTAAAGTCCCTTCCAACCCAAACCATTCTAGGATTCTATGATTCTAAGACTTCATTTTGCTGACCTCAGCATGCTGTTACTAAACACGCCTCCAACGTTGGCTCAAGAATGTACATTTTTAATAATGTCCTCTTTGCTTTTGTTTAAGATTTGACCTAGCAGACATCGAAAAGCTACTGCCCATTTCAGGAGGCATGAGTGCAATGGCAGGAACGGTGTAGATAAATCTACCTTTTGGCATTTCCATTAGCCATGTTGAAGCCCTATTTTTATGTTCCTTGTAATCTAAGTGGAGGGTCCTGACTTAGGATGTCACCATAGAGGGGATCTCCAGGCCAGAAATGCTTTTCATCTGGCTAGGAAAATCACAAAAGACAAGGAACTCCTTCTGTACTCTGCCTACCTGTTACAGAATTGCCTTTTCCCAGCATTTAGCAGCAGAACCTTTCTTTAAAGGTGTCATCAGCTCTCAGCACTGCCACTGTGCCTGGCACAGGTCACCATGCAATCAACCTGGACAGCTTTGCTCTGTCCTCCGACATTGTCCACCTAGGGCATCAGAGAGCAGCTAATAGACATCATGTCTTCAGCAGACCCCCACCTCCTCCCTTGGTTCAAGTAGATGATTTCACTCAAAGTGAAAAAAAAAAAAAGCCATTGGTCAGCCCTAGGTCAGAAATTACATGTGAAAAAGAGTTAAAACACTTGTGAGATAGTTTAAGGTCTCAGCCAGGAACAATCTACTTTGGAATACCATAAGAATTTACTTAGACCAAATGCAGCATGTTTCTCTGGTCAGATACAGGCTAGGGATCAGGCTATGACTGCTGGCTAGTTGTAGGAATCAGCCTCTTCTGGGAAGTGAAAATCTCCATTTTAACTTTCAAGTTTCTCTTTAACAAGAAGCCTAAAGTGACTTCAAATTAACATGATGGCATCACTTAAAAGAAACTCAGATGAAACACTCCAGAGAAGCAGAGTGGCTACAAACTAAGCTGCCAGAGTCCTACAAGGTTTAACTGTTGTTAAAACAGTTGCTATGAAATATTTTCAGTGAGGGAGATGATATTAAATACTAAATTATATACAGTCACTCCTAACATAAGCCATGTAAGCCTAAATAATTACAAATGTATGGTGAGCAATGAATGTGCTAGAGCTCCAGATCACTAAACTCAGATTTCTCTATGAATACTTGGACTGAGTCTGCGGTAAACCACCTTTACAGCATTCCTTATGTCTATTGCAGTTCTAGATGAGATAGTTATATCAAAATGTTGTTATTATCATGGTAGTTGACTAACATCTACTTGCTTGCCACAACAAACAAGCTGTACGATAACAATGTAATTTCTTTTTAGATAGCTTAGTTGGTGCCTCCCCTGGGACCAGAAACTTGCATATCAAACTTCATAATTTCTTGCTAGAAGGAAAATGTTGAGAGGGGTGTTTAGTAAAGTCCTATTATCCATTTGATTGGTTCGTTTTTATAAATTAATAGAGGGCCATATCATTCTGTATTTACACACCACATGAACTGTATTACTCCACAAATAGTCTCATTGAAGTGACTGACATACTTGCAATTTGAAAACCCTTGCATGGTCCACATGTTCTTGTCTTAGTTGCTAAGAAGGATCTAATCAAAAGAGAATCATGGCACTTTATTTGGGGTGAAACGATACAGAAAACCGAATGAAAATTTCCAATTGCACTATGGATTCAAAGATTGGACTCTATTCCACAGATCTCCCAAATACTCACTTCTAGATAAAGCTGTGAACTATAGTTACTCTACTAATTTTAGGTTTGTGTCTATAAACACTCTAAAAAGGTATATGAAGTTCCAATACAGCACATAATTCTTGCTTCTGGTACAAGGTATATCACTGGTACAAGGCATATACACGTTAAAAAAACAAGAACAGTATTTATTATCTTATTATAAAGTTCTATATTTGATAATATTTGTTGTATGTAGTAGTATTCATTCTTTATGCATGAAAAGAGCTGCCAATGGGACTCATCACCTCCCTATTTACCTACTGTTCTGGTTTCTATCTATCTAAAATTCTAGTGATGTGTAGAAAATTTGATCCAAATGCAAGCACGTAAAATAGATGTAGGAAACGTTAATTAAAAATCTAAACCATAGCCGTTGTCTATTCGTGTACCAAAAGCATTGAAAACAATGCTGTCTTGATGAAATCCACTGATTTTCAGTAAATAATAGCAACTACTTTTAGAAATCTTTTTCTTTCTAAACTATCACTTGGCTTAATATATATTGTTAATTGTCTCCTACAATCCATTGACCTTATTAATTTAACAGAGTAAGAATATATGTGGTCAGTTGTTGGCTTTACTCAAGGCGGAGGTAAATGTTGACAGTCGTGTTGCTGTTCCACTGAGGTAAACAGCACACAAAGATGTCATATTTTCACAGATTTATCCTGAATTGATACCATAAAGACCTACACCACCTTCACAATTCCCAAGCTGAGCAAGGTTGAGGTAAGCCTGTACTTGACTGGGAATCCTCCAAGAAAAATACGCGGTGCCGTGGAAAGCAGTGTCAGTGTATATTGGACCCTTCCTTCTGACTCACTATGAAACACATTCTCCAGCCAGTTTCTAGGAGGCAGTGTCCAGTTCGAGGTGTCTCTTCTAATGGACCTGCTATGTATTCCCTACTCTAAATTTTTGTGTAGCCTCTTAACCACTTGCCAGCTATTATCGCAGAACTGGGAGAGCAAAGTGATGCCTAATTAGGAAATGTACTTTTTTAACTATGACTGTAGGCATACAGTATATAACTGTGACGAAGTCTTAAAAGATGTAAATGTAGAAATAATCATGGAGAGAACACAGGATCAGGCAGTATTATCCCATTTAGCAGCAATTACTAGGAATTCCATGAAATTTGCCATATCCTCTATGTGTTATATGATCACTTGTGATCATGCCAGAATAAAACATAACCTTTAAGGCTCTCTGGTCCCCTGAAAACAGAAACCCTCCGCTGCTGTTGAATTTTACGTGGGTGGAAGCCATTCGTGTAATTGAAGCCCATGGCGTTTCCGTTCAAAATGCAGACTGAGGAATCCAGATCAAAATCCATCCTAGTGTAGACAGCATAATGTACTGTACTCTTTGGATTAATTGAGTCAAAGCCTGTTGACTTTAATGGCAGACTCTCCATGGACCTCAGGGAGTTCTGGGCTGCACTTTGCATTTGGAGACTTGTTTGCTAATAAGCCTAGAGGGACTAAGTGCACGTTTGCCAGCGGCTCACCTCAGTAAGAGTCTAACTTCACAGGAAAGGAAAAAAATTAATCCAAGCATGGACTCCCTGAAAAAGGAGGGTTGTAGAGAGCATTATGGGAATATTGTTTATCTTTTCATAAATGAAACCTTTAAGATTCAGTCAGCTGTGTCTTCTTTAATAACTTTTCTTAGCAAGTATTTATGAGAATGGTAGGAACATGAATACACTGTAATTCAGATAATGGGACATTGCTGGGTAATGTTTAAAGGTATTTTTCACCATCTAGTAGCCAAAGAAATTATAAGCATATGTACCTTCGAGAAATTAAATTTTGCTGTATTGCACAGTTTCAGACAATAATGGAAGGTAAGCAGCTGAATTTATGTCATCTATTTTTTCATGATTATTTGTATGGAAAATAGATTACTAACCGTGATTAGCTCTCCATCAGCACACAGCCTCCTCCTTTATATAAACTGTTCAATGTCAGAAAAGTGAAACACATCAAATGATGTTCTGGCAAGACTCTTTCTCCATTACATCATTAAAATTTTATATTCAGAAGAAGCTTTTGGGGTGAAATAGCTGTGTGTACTGATATATCTTGATTTTTAAATACGTGACAAAACCAGCTGTTACATAACTCTCTGGAATGGGTTTGTCCTTAGAAAAACAGGACAAAACAAGTGGAGTTGGTAAATGCTGTGAAGGAGACTCTCATACTCGTGTGCCATGCGGCACTGTGCACATCCAGGAATGCTGTCCCGTTGGAGCCAGCGAGAGACCCATCTGGGAGGAGAGCTAGCACCCAGGCCAGGCAAAGTCATAACAATAAAAACAAGCATTCTTACACATTTGTGGCAGATTGTTTTGTTCATTATGTAGGCATGCCCTTACAGCAAAGAAAGGCTGTCGTTTAAAATGATTCCCATGTATCCAGGGAAGAGAGAACCAAGTCTGACGTTGAAGAAAGACCTTTCCCAGAGATCACTGTCCTGAGCCCTGCCAAGGGGTCTTCTTTATGGCAAGGGCATTAGGCCAGGGTATATATTACATCACATGAGATCTGCTGATTTTGCATCAGCTGGTTCAGACAGAAATAAGTTAGAGCACTGTGCAGCAATAATTGCTAGCTGAGGCACTAATTGGAACAAATTGCCCTTAGGGAGGAAATTAAAAACAAAGGGATACAGCTTCCCATGATCTTTGCACTGCTGAATCCATTTACAGCAGCAAGTTCTCCGTCACCATGGGCAGGGGCAACGTCAGTGGTGGGCTTTGAATCAGTGCTGATATCTAATGGCTCTCAGCAGGTGCCACGAGGCCACTCTCCAGGAGGGAGAGAATAAGACGGGCTTAAAGACTTGTATTGTTTCTAGGATTATATTGCTGGAGAGGAAAAATTAAACCTTTAACTTTCTCATTCAATATAGAGATGATAAAAAACATGCCATATAATAATATGACTTTACCTGTGCAGGGAACATATCATAGTAAAGCAAGAAACATTATTTGGCTTCTTATGTTCCCTGGAGTAACTTGTAAAAAATATTTTTGTAAGTTCTACTTATACCGTTTGATGCTCCTAAAATGATGATCACTGAGATCAACAAATGCATCTTCTTTTGGCATAGTCCTAAGACTCAGAAGTGCACAAGGTATGACTTGTGGGGCTAAACTTTTCTCTGGGAGCTTTAGGCATATTCAGCCTGCTACATTTCCACTTCAGTCTTTTCTAAAATGTATATGAATAATCTCACTGGGAGATTTTCTCTCTGGATTGCCTGTGGACAATACATTTTATTTTTCTAGGAATAAAGTGATTTTTATGGCTTATTTTCCAGAGTCTTTCTTGAATATATGGAAGCTTGTAATGACATTAGGTAATCTAACCAATGCTGAGCTCCATAATACGGTACGTACACAGCAATAGGTCTCATCCTAGTTTGTTTATCGTACCCTGAATAGCAAAGAGTCAGCTACTGGTAGCATTTGAAAGAGTGAGTTCAAGTAGCAGCAGTGTAAGGGACAGCGTATGTGAACTGCAAAGCACACCCAGACCTAATTCCACTGATTGGGGAATTTATGGATCTTTTCCCTGGGAGGACAAAGGGTGCTCGTTTTTTAGGGAGGCTACATAAGGCAACTGTTCAACACTCCTAAGTTAGAACTTCATATATTCTGTTTTTTCTGATGGCTGAGTATAGAGCTGTAGGACTGAAAATCTCCTTAAATATCTATATCTCTCTCTCAAGACAGGATCAGCTCTATGTATGTCACTTCTGGCAGATGCTCGTCCAACTATTTCCAGAAGGTTTTATATTATAACAATACTACAACCTCCCTAGAAATCTATTCTAGTGCTCCATTCATGTTTGAAAACATTAGGTATTTTTCTAATATCTAACCTGAATTTTTCTTGTTGGCTAGGTTTTCTCTTATGCATTGGATTTTTCTCCTTTTCAGCAACATTTTTTTCCTGTACTGAAGACTGTTACCATCATCTTCTTGTATCTTTTTAGGTTAATGATATCGATAGACTCAGTTTTACTCCTGGACAATGATTTTTTGAAAATCTAAAAAGATTTTATTGTTCTAATTCCAATTCTCTAAGGGTACAAAAACTTAGCACAGAGTCAACACACTGAACACACAGCTCTAGCTGAGTCTATGCCTGTGCTGAGCAGAACACGGCCATAGATTTTATTTTGTGTGTCTACATCTTGATTTGCTATTTTCCTTTTTTCTGTAATAGCCAGGCATTGTTCAGTCTCTAACTCAACATAATTTCTAGTTCCTTTTCTACAAAATTGCCACCTCAACAGTTGTTCACCATTCACAAATGTATAAATTGGTAAATAATCAATGGCTGAAATCAACTCCAGAATGGATGGGGGCAAATGTCTCATTCCTGAACTGCATAAACATGAAAAGGCAATAATTAGAATCAAGTCAATAGGTAAATACAATAACTTTTACAGAGGGAATTCATACCTCACAAGTCTTTTAGTGTTCTCTGAAAGCCTTACTCAATGTGTGTCCAGGAGTGGCTCTAATTTATTACAAAAAGTATTAACAACGCTCCTCACAAAAACTAAAGAAACTAAACTCTCTATTCCCATATGTTAATAATAGGTTAAAAGAAACCATGAATAGAAATAAATGTCCATCTTTTACAACAGAGGGAGTTCACCAATGGTTTTCCACAGGAATCTGTGCTAGGATTTCTGTTGTGAACTATATTTATATATGACCTTGAAAAGGAGAGAGAATAAGGTGACAAGGTTTACTGAATAAAATTATTCAGGGTAGTAAAACTTTCTGCAAAGAGTTGCAGAGGATCTAATGACACTGTGTTCTTGCACAATAAAATGGTAGATGATGTTAATAAATGCAAAATGATGCACAGGAGGAAAAACAGACATTTTATATGCACAGTGACTCAATATTATGGCCTAGTAATCTCTAGGGATCTTGGAGTTGTATTAGATGGTTCTATGAAAACATCAGCTCAGTGGCAGGCAAGCAAATGGGTTCAAAAAAGCACATCAAGGGAAGGAAGCTGAAAACAAATCAAGAAAATGCAGTTATGCTATGGTTTAAATTCATGGTGTACCCACCTCTTGAATCATCCCGTCCTTCTACATCAGGAAGAATATTTTAAAACTGGAACAGTTACATGCTGATCAAAAAGAGAGATGAAAGATATGGAACAGTTTCCATACAAGAAGAGATCAAAGAGTTGAGTTTGCAGAAAGATGATGGAAGTGAATACAATAATCTATCTAATCAGGAGTAGTATGGAGAAGGTAAGTAGAAAATTATCATTGATCATAACAAAAGAAACAAGGGGAACCCAAATCATGAGACATAAAGAAGACAAAAGGGAATACTTTTTCACACAATCTACAACAGGATGACATCTATGCCAAAAGACAGATGGGTTCAAAAAACAATTAGATGCATTTCTGGAAGGAAGAAATCACTAAAGAAGAGGAGATAAAGATATCACCTCTTGCTCATCTAATCACTGAGCCATGGAGTGCTGGGAAAATTAAGAATATACCAAGGATGCCTCATTATGTGTTTGCTCTGTTTTTATATTCTTCCATAAAGCAACTGCTTTGGACATTGTCAGAGACAGGATACTGGGCTAAGTGGACTCTTTGGTCTGACCCAATCTCGTTATTCCTTTGCTCTTATGTTCTTCTGATGAATTTATTTTCTGCTTCATTGACTCAGTCTTCAATCTGCAGGGCCCATTACCTTGTTATAAAGGAAATTAGATAGACAAATTATTCTTGACAATTCCTCAGGGGCTGCTGCTCCTTACTCCTTGCTTTGCTGTCCTCTCAGGATGCACAGAAACAGGCTGGGATATCTCTTATTTGGGTTTGCTTTTGCCAAAACGTGACTTTTTTCCTGTGGTAAAAGCAAAATTTAATTCTACTTCAAATATGTAGGTTACAGCAATATGGACTATTCTATATTTCTAAATTTTGTTTTCAAGTCAGCAGATTTTTCTTTGCAATAATTATTTTTTAGCTTCTAAATAAAAAGTGCCAAGTTATTGCTTAAATGGTTGCTGAATTCAGTAAAGATAGATATGAGGCCTTAGCATTTAGGGTCTTGGTTAGGTTGCCTATCTGAAAGTGATGGTGTATGAGTTACAATGGAACCTAAATAATACAGCTGAAAAGTAATATGAACAGTGTCTTTATATGTTAATCACAAGAGTGAGAAACTGCATATTGTTTGGTTATCATCATAATCACATTGGTTTCATACTGGCAAGATAAAAAATTGAATTCATGGTTCCATCTCTAGTAAATCTATTCCTTGTTTTACAAAAACAGGAAGATCTTTAGTGGCACCAGCTATGGCTTTTTTTAAAAAAAAAAAAAAAGTTGTAAAAAGCTGTTGGAGCACAATAAATTGGTGAAATGGGAAACATGCACGTGATCTGCCTCTTAACTGTCTCAGATGCTTTGCATTTGTTCGTTACGGTAGTTGCTTGCAAGAGCATGAAATCAGTCATTAACTTTGATCGTGATGTACCAGAGCAGACTGTGTCATTTGCTTCAATAGAGGAAGTCACTAACATTGCTACTGCATCTTTTAATCCATCCTTTGACCTCCATTTCACAGTTTACACAATTTACACAGTTTATTTCACAGAATAGCCAAATCAGGAATCTCAAGATGTAGGGTAAACAGTACAACAGTTGTGGGTTTAGTTCTGATTGAAGGATGTCGTATGGGGATGCCAAATCCCACACCGCAAGTACCAGTGATACAGCAAATTACTCCATTCACCAGTTACCTCCGACATGGCCTTTTTGCAACTCAATCACTTCCACAGCTCAAATATACTTCTCATTCGAAGACAATGTGAAGTCTTCAACGTCCTCCTGCTTACTGTTGTTTAAATAGTTACAACATTTTTAGACATCTCTTACTGCTGGTTTAGATGAGGCATCGGTAGCATTCTTAATTGATTGGCTACAATTTCCTGATTTTGGTTCTTTTAATATGATGATTACACAGCTGCTAACAACACCTTGACTGACATGAAGTTTTAAAAAAGTCACGGTCAATGGGAGTTTATTTAAAATTTTTGAATTATTTTTTAACTCTCTGAATACGTAGATGTCTGTGCAGCTTTCTTGACACATTTTCACCAGGTCCACATGCTGTAGGTGAATATATGGCACGACAACATACAGGTGAAACAAATGAAATCCTAAGTGAAAATATTTTTTTATTCTATGATGTCATTAATTTATTTAAACATAATGTATTCCCAATACTAAGTTCATGAGAGAGATTCTGAGGTGCTCCTGCAAAAAAAACAGTGATTAGGTGATCAATATCCCTTGCCACTTTTTTTCCAAAACTTGAAGTGTTGCTAAACATCTTGGCTAAGTCAAAATTCACTAAGTTAGAGCGGTTTGGTGGTGTGAGCACTGAATGTTTTCTCTGCAGCCTGAATGGTCTCATTCAGATACAGTTCTGTAATGACAGTGTAAGAGCAAGTGCTGCTGACCTTGTGTCCTGGGCATGCTCCAGAATGGAACACAGCAAGACTGAGTATCTCCAGTGCTTGTTTTGTGGGATATCACTCCCCCCCCCATTGACGTTGCAGTGCAAACAGGCAGAAGATTCTTTCCTCATTGTTTTTCTGAATTATTTTATTTTTGTTTTCTGCGTATATATGTGTAAATATGTGTGGGAGCAGGGCAGGGAAAAGGAGGTTGTACACGCAGTTCCTGAATTCACAATACCTTCAAAACAACCATGTTTTCTGAGGTCACCAAAAAAAGTTCAAAATGGCACTACTCCTCCTTGGCCAGTGGAGTTTTGTGTCTCAAATCCACCCCTCACTGAGGACGATACATACATATTTTTACACTGTCTCTACATTGTCTCAGGAGCTTTCTGCAATTCAGAGATGCCCAAGATCAAGCTCTGTATGTTCACACCATCCTCAGAGGCCTGAGTTTGGCCTGACGAGCAATCCCACCTGATGGTGAAGCAGTCAGTGCATGTTGGGACCATGCTAGGTGCCAGCCTTAACCATCCTTTCTGTCCAGTAGTAACCACTGCAATGGCGGGCATGTGCTTAGAGGTGGCTGAGCCAAGCACAAGCAGATCTTCTTTACATTGCAGAAAAGAACACGCTTGAGTATAATTTAAAGCATGGGGCGTAGCTGGTGGTTTCCTTCAAACATAATCTATCGGTATCTCCAGGAGCACACCCGTTGAGTGAGCAGTGTGGACTTGTCACTACACTTAGCCTTTAAGCTCAGCCTTAACACTTTCCTTTTAATACTGTGGCTATAACAACCACTGACTTCAGTGAATCTTAATGGATTCTTGTATTTTTCAACATAGTTATTTTCTCCTTTCTTTTATTATCATTTTTTCTATTCATATCTTGCAAAGTTAAACATGGAACTTGTTTATATCAACATTGTTATCGATAGCTTGACTGTACCATTTAGCATATTATCATGACATAAATGATATATTTCTATACAAATACTAAGTTTTGCAGAAAACCATATAACTCATCAGGATATCCCTGATTCCAGAATGACCATTTTTCATTGTGCAGCTTCAATAAAATTTGTAAGTTAAAGTCTTTTCATCCAAGACCAAAAATTGGCTGAAGGGGAAAATAATAGATGTTTGTTCTGTAAGTTAATGATTAAATTTAAAAGATTGAATTATAAAGTTAAATATTCTTAGAAGAACCTAATGAATCTCAGATGCTTCTGAAACTAAAAAAAAAAAAAAAACCAACACTTGGACTTACCCATAGCCCTGGTATCAATTCACTGTTGGGAGGTTGATTTGCCAGTTCATTTTAACTTGTTTGTTTTTTTTAGTTTTACTAAGCTTACCTGAAGGTAGAAATATACAATATCAAAAGTGGAATTATCATTCTCTTTCTCTTTTGTTTATGTTTATTTTCTTTGTTGCTAGCCAACACATTGTTTTTTTAGTTGATTTCCCATAATTTAAAAAATACCACTATAGCAGATAATATTAGAGAAAGCAAAATAACATACTGTCTCTTTTGTCCTAATAATGGGAAGGTATTTGTCTGGATAAGGTCATAGTTGCTTCTAAGTATAAATTACTTAATTGTTTTCAGTAGGGCTGCTGTGAGCTCCAGGACTAGGCAATCTAATCTAAAGCAGAACTTTTTGTCTTTGAAAGAATGTTTCTGGGAACAATCTTTGCAGGATATAGGGACTGCTAGGTCACCAGGGGCTGGACAGCTTGGGTTTTACTTATAATTTTTGTGCTGTTTTTGAAGAGAACGTGGATAATAATGTAACGTAATTTTACTGGCATTGTTTTCTATGACCAAATACTTTTAATTCTTTGTATTGTTTAGGCAGAGAAGAGGTCACAGCTGAAACTAAGGTTGTCTTCGCAATAGCTGAATACACCAGTTACAAACAGAGTTTGTGGAATGTTTAATAGCAGCCTGTTTTATTAAAAAAAAAAGTATTTTAATGCTATTTATGCTATCCATGTGGTAGCAAATATCAGTAAATTTATTAGGTATACATTCCAATGGTGCATTTTCAATGGAAGTAGGGGGAAAGTGGCTCCCCATTATTACCACCTGCACATGTGCCTGATGCAGCTGGAACCGTGTTGCTGTGCAGTCACAGCACAGCTCTATCTTCTTGGATAAAAATAAACTTCATTCCGTCTAAGGTTGTATATGCCTTGAATATGGATGGACAAGCCCGTGTGCACGGCTTTGCAAAGAACTCTGTCTGCATAAACACTCTCTTGCAAAGCCAAAGCTGGAGGCCAGTTCAGTCAAGTTATGTACCGGTTTAACAACAAATTGTACTCAAGATGTTTTTTTAATTGACAGTCTAACCCCTGCTTCAATCTGGCTTGTATCAACTAACAAACCCACAACTTTGGTGGGAAAACAAGCCCTGGCCCTACCCAAAACTTGTGCTTGTGCATGGAGTTTATAGAAAACTATGTGGCCGGCTGCATTAGTTACAGTGCAATCAAGGATTCACTGGGAGGGAAGAAAAGGACTTGTCCTTACGTGAACTGTGCATAAGATGCCTTTAATTCCTTGTGGGGGCTTTTGTGGTGACATAAACTGAGCGAATGCTGGAGACAGAATTACAACTTAAATTTATGTAAGTGAGTTCCAGGACACATTTGAAGTTGTTAATTAAACAGTTTTTTAAATATCCCTTTTATTAGCTAAATGCATGCAACAGTCCTAAGATGGGCAAATGCCAATACTGCAAGAATAAATTTAGTGTGCACCACTATGGTAATAAACAGTTATCCAAAACACAAGGCACAAGGAGGGCTGGATTTCAGGGTGGGTTGGTTGGTTGGGTTTTTTTTTTTTGATTGTCCTCTGGAAGGCTAGAGTAATCCTCTTGGGAAAAACAAGGGCTTGCTTAGGAGCTTTTTCCAGGGCAAGCAATACACATATACAAACCTACATCTGCAAACAGAGAGAGAGATATATCCTGCATTGCCTCAGCACCATTATGTCCGGCTCCAGCGGAAGAAGACTTGTTGAACAGCCTTTCACTGAGCGTGTAGGGAAAGTAGGCATAGAATTAAATATTTGAATAAATCTTTGAAACCCCACTGCTGAGCACTGATTTTCAAGTAGCTTACTTCCAAATGCTTGTCACAAGTTTGCAGATGTAGGTTTGACTTTCTTTTCTCATCTGTCTTGAATCATGTTCTGTCTTTACACTCTGCCTCTATTTATTTGGTCCTTACATGTTTCCAGCTTGGAGCTCTTTTTTTGTGAACATCATAGTAACCTTAAAAGTGGGAGCATCTATGACTTCACTTTATTATGTTTTTGGTGCTCAGCAATACTAATACAAACATTTCTGGTTTTACATTTTGATATCAATCAGTTAATCTTCTGTTTAAATTGGACATCAGCATGGTTGCAATCCTTAGCAGGCGATCTCATTCCTCTAGCGAGGATTTTGTATAAAACCTGTGATGTTAGAAAGGTTTGTTAGTGTGTACAACAATGAGACAGCTAGGATGCCATCTATGGTTTTTGCTGTAGCTGATTATCTTATACAGTGGCTACAACCTGATAAATGTTGTTTAAGTGCCTCAAAGTGCGCCTTTAGCATGATGCAAGGCACTTATAGATATGCAACTCCTATTATTATCAGTAGGATACACATCTATTGTGTGCTTCACTCTTGACATGATACATTAACTATGGATTTATAGCTGCACTCTAAAAGAGATTTCTTTATAGGTACTTCTGAATATATACTGGGGTCTATTTTTTTACCATGTCCAGGGAAGAAAAGTTTGCTAACATCCTGCATATCTTGATGTGCGGCTTTGAGATCAAAAAAGGAATAATGTATAGCTGAAATGCCTCACCAACACTGAAAGGCTCTGGAAAGCTGCAGCAGCGCATAAATAAAGAGCAGCCCACAACTCTGTGCCAGCTACTACTTAGTTGGGAAACTATGCAATGATTAAACAATGAAATTAAACACATAGGACCTGGTACGTTTAAATATTTAAATGCCACTTTTCATAACAAATCATACTAATGCAAAACTGTGAGTCTGACCTTGCTCTAGGACTGCCTATAACACTGCAAGCAAGACAGCTTTGTGCATCCCTCTACATCTTCAGTTAAGATCTGTGCTCTCATGTAAAGGCAGAGCTACCTGCTTCAGATCTTTATTATGAAACGTCTTTGTTCATTTATATTTATCAGGGATATGACTGTCATTTTAAAGTGAAAGGAGTCTGCTTTCCTATAAGCATAAATCTGAAGCAAATCCATTGACTTCAGTAGTGCTACAGGAAAATGTGAGTCTGTTTTCTTGATGGCTGTTACTGAAAAGTTTCCTCATAGTATTTTAACTACTACTTACATTACCTTGTTGAATAATTCCATAGCTTTCTTCAGCAGAGTTATCTCTCCCTTTCACCTGCCGTTCAAGTAGACTGCATGGTGGAAGGTCCACTCAGATGTCCTTCAGGAAAGAGGATTACATGTAGGAGGAAATCTCCAATGGGAGGAAACCTCTGTACCAGCCATGTAATGAAGAAAAACGTTGCTATATGTTTCCAACAGAAGTTTATACTCGAAAAGGGGAGGGTCAATAGGAATCTATTTAGTGGCATATCGAGCAGTAGTTCTCAATTTTTTAGTGATTTTATTTATGTCAGCAAAGAGCTGGTTATAAGATGTCGTCTCCTCCTTGTTTCCATGTCAAAACTATATTAGAATATGTGTGTAAATACATTAAGTACTTTCTTAAAATTAATTTCCCTTGAAAGCAATTGCATGACTGTAACAGTATCGTGCAGTCACTGAGAACGTAACTTGCTACTCTCTATTTATGGCGCGCCTATAGAAGAAAAAGAAGTGCCTTGTTAACAGCTAAGCTCACTTAACTAACAGGTAAAAATAGCAAGAAAAACAAGGTAACTTGGGGTCTAACTCTGGATAATAGCTCGAGTTCAAATCGGCATTGTCCACAGATCTCAACTCCAGGTGCCAAGCAGAGCTAAACCAGACTTGCACTGTCACTGTCTTAGCCAGGGCTTTGAGTAGCAGAAGGGGATGGGAAACAGCTCAGTCTGTTCTCATAGAAGACTATGCGTCTCTAAAGGTCACTCTGCCTCACACAGGCAGCCTGCAGTGATGTGAATTCCTGAGTCAAGATGGTCAGGAAATGTTTTTTCGTTGAAACTACCTTTGAAACCATGTTTAAGAAAAGAAAAATCAATAAAAATAGATGGTTCTCACAGAAGTCTCTTATCATGGAGGCATTTTCTTTTGGAGGGAATTCATCTTGATGGAAGTTTTTTAACCAGCTTTAATCCTAAAAACATAGTATTTGTGGAACAGGCATGCAATGGCCCTTGGGGATTATTATCATAGCCCTGTCTTGACACCTGCACATCTTCTATTTGTTCAGATTTTGCCCCAGGGAAAACA
Organism: Tauraco erythrolophus; assembly: GCF_009769465.1. Taxonomy (NCBI): domain Eukaryota; kingdom Metazoa; phylum Chordata; class Aves; order Musophagiformes; family Musophagidae; genus Tauraco; species Tauraco erythrolophus. Next base: position 46,453,054 of record NC_141468.1, on the reverse strand, counting down.
TTTGCCCCTACATGCAAATCTAAGAGTTTAAAAGGATTTTCTATCACGGATGTTCTGTCTCACAATTCCAACTCATATTTTTGAAATCTGTCAAAGTATATACTAATTGTATGTGAAGGCCTACTGACACATCCAGCATCAGCTCCATCATTCATTCTTTTTAGGCTGTTCTTGTGAGGTGCTTGTGTGTGTGCATATGTGTGTGTGTATCTAGCCTGCCGTTCATCCATCCGTCCATCCATCCATCCATCCATCCCTCCCTTCTATCTACCTATCTGTATCTTTTCCCTTTCATAACATAAATACATGCATAGACTGAAATATCTTTTCACTTTCTGTTCACATCAACATGAAAAAAATGATCCACGAAGGTGGATAACATGGCTTTAGAGATGGCTAAGATAGAAACAATTTTCAATCATAATTGACTGGTAGAGGTTATGCAAAATTTCTTTAGGGCCTTTCTATAATATGAAAGGCAAGTTCTTTTTTAGCCACTAGTACAGGAAGTTTTTTATTCCTTTTGGTTCATGAAGTCTGTCTAATCATGTACCAAAACATTGCTCTAGCTATTCAGCAATTAATTAATTTTCTGGTTTACGATTTTAAAATATCACAGACTTTTGTGTCTTTATCCATATCCACTGTAAAATCGATTTCTTCGCTTTTATTAATTCTGATTTATTTATCCATTTCATCAGTTCTTTACAGTGGGCTTAGAGCAACGTGCTACCTGTAACCTTTTTAAAAGCTGTTCTTGTAATGGTATAGAAAAAGAAGGGGCAGACTTAGCCCATAAAGAGCAGGACTAAGTATTGTATCACAGAGATGACACAATGGCACTGAGAGTGGAGGCAGAGCTGTTGGGTAGCAAGAGCGGTGGGGACATGTCAGCGTGGCTTGAGCTGTGGCCCTCACACCCCCAGGCAGAAAGGTCATGTTCAAATCCCATTTTCTGATGCTGTGGAAAAAAGTCTGAACACTTAGTGGCTTCATCTCTCAAACCAGATATTCACCTTGAGTTTCTGGAAGTTGAAGATTTCAGGGCATATTTTGAAAAGAAAAGGGGAATAACCCCAATGCCTTGGCCAACATCCCGGTCTTCAGCAGAACTAGTATTAAAACAGAGCGTGATCAGTGCTAAGTGCATAATGGCTGCCACATTTGCCTCTGCAAGCAGAAGGTCTCCTGCAAAACGGCTTTTAGGTCTTTCTGGTTCTGGTTAAAAGTCACAAACTTTCTTTAACTGCAGGACAAGCGTTGTAAAATATGTTGGTGCTCTAATGTTTTACAAAGATTATCTTGACTTATGGATACGCTTTGACCGCCAATTCTAAATTGATGTAATTGAAATACTTACAGAAGATTTCCATTCCTCTTTAAGACAGTCTTTGGCCTGAGCTTATTCTCTTCAAACTCAACACTGCTGCTCTGATAATCTCTGTAAAGACAGAATGGTACTTACAGTTCAAAGACGGCAATTTTGAGTGAATAAAAAGCTTTTCTTGCTTCTGTTGCTCTTGAAGTTTGATGTAGTTAATGCTGGAGAAGCTTAAGGGGACAAGTGTACTTTGATTTTCAGAATTATAATCTCCCCCAAATATGTGTTTAGAAAATCACTATGTTTTTGCTAACATATTCTTAAGCTCATAGAAGCTCTGACTGTGGCTCAGACAGTTCCCATGCCGATCACATAGGCTTCAAACTTAGCACATAGAGAAACTACACTAGAAGCAAACGTTATGATAAAAAACTATCTTAAGCCATATAAAAATTCACTTTTCCAAGTGGTGAAGTTGGACTGTGGTAACTGTTTGAGGTAGTCAGCAGCAGCTGTACAGCTCCTGGCTGGGGAGAAGAACACTCCCTGAGCTACCTACCAGCCCTGTCCTTTCAGGAATTAAATTTCTAAAGAGTAGGAAATGAATCATTAAAGGGGCAGAAACTCGCACTCCTAAAATGTAGGAAGTACGGAGGTGAAATACATCCACTTCTGAAACGCAGCCTTAACTCTGCCCTGAGACCTACGAGGCCAACACGGCATGTATGAGCAAGCTGCAGTCACAGACATGTTTTGGAGAGAAACCTTACAGACACTGTAGTAAAGCACCTGCTTTAACATCTCTTTGCTGCAGCAGAGCTCGAGTTCTCAGACACAATGAACAAGAGCTACATACAGTTGGCTTATTTTCAAATACTCAGGGTCACATCGGCACAAGGACATTTACCCACCAGGCTTACTTCTGGCACACAGCTGCCAGCACCCCAGTTTGGATAGACTGGGTCAACAGCCAGTGCTTCGGCCTGCAGTGGCCTTCCCTGGGGAACACCACAGGGTGACAGGCTCCAGCATCTCCCCAGGGAACGCTGCAGGGTGAGGGGCCCCAGCGTCCCTTGCCACACAGGCTGCTGTGGTCCTGCCCACCGGGGTGGCTAAGTGCTGTGCTCAGAGTCCAGAATCCCTTTTTTAGGTTTGTGATGGGACTTAGAGGGGAAAAGATCTTACATACCGGCCTATTCTTCCTACAATCTTCTCTTCTCCTGTCTTTTAGTTTGCATTTCCTCTGTAATATCCATGGGGTTTTTTCCTGTCGCAGTTCATTCTCTTCATTAATTTGCATAGAAATACAGGTGGTATGCAGGTCAATAGATATTTTGGTATTACAGACATACAACATCAGACGGTTTTGTTTTGTGGGTTTTTTATTGTTTGCAGAATTTCAACAATTACTAAAAAGACTGGTCGTAAAGCAATGAGAATAACTGGAGTGGACAATAAATGAGTTCCTGAATGCTATTGGCATTTAAATAACACCTACGCTTGGTAAGGTAAAGCTACAGGGATTGCAAAACAAGTGATGAGAAGTGAGGCTGAACTGCTGTATAAGCCTTGACCAGGACGAGAGATGCTATGGAAGACAACTCTCTTGGAGAGTTCTGTCCCAGCCCTCCAACTTGACATACAACAAATGACGAAAGCTTTGATGGTGGAAAAAGAGATGAGACTTACACTGTTGAAGACTACTATCTGTTTTTTCAGCAAATATGTGGAAGCTGGAAGATCTAAGACATTTCATTCAAGGCACTACCAAATCTGCATGGTATTGTGACCAGGGCAATATAGGCAAAGTAACAGAGGAACACAATGCAATTTGTCTCCCAAACTGTGCTTTAGAGGGAAGTAATATCACAACTTTGCCACCCACAAACTCCTCTCTACTTTGCCAATGAAAGAAAATGAGCTAATTTGCCAGAGTTGTGAAGATGTTATTGGATCACTGGGACATATCATTTCTGTGAACACAACTGGTTGGGGAGATCCATGATAAATCTTCAGAATGAAAGGAAAAGGAACTTTTTTAAGCTTTTGAAAGTCCTAACTGGGGACATCTTCCCAGACTGGCACATTCACATTGGTATTGTTGCCAGACTCACAGCTTCCTGAGGAACCACCTATTTTTCCTATTCCTTATGGAGCCACTGGGATGCAAAGGCAGATACGAGCATTGCCCAAATATTTTGCATTGCCATGCAAAATGACTGTTTAATGTGTATTTGTAGACTGATGCTAGAAATGCCTCATAATTAGACCGTGCCTAAATAAGCCAAAATATTTTTGTTATGATATTTGAATGTTGCATTTTACAGGATATTTGTAAAACAAAAAGGAAAATGTTACCGGAAAAGGAGGCAGGGTCGGAAATACCTCTACTGATTTTGAACTGCCAGACACAAAGGCTATTATCAGAGCAGACTGTGAAGATGTGCACCTGAATGAGGCCTTAAGGGCACGCTTTGACAACATGTCAGAATCAGAGGAATATCTGCTTTGTGCTAATTTGTGTCCTTGTAGTTGGCTTGCATACAGACTTTAAATGAACTTCTGATTTTAAATGAATATGTCAGTTTTGAAACCAAATCATGATCTACGTAAGAAGTCATAGCAAACAGAGACATTTCCATGATGATTTAAGCCATGAACAAAGATTCAAGGTACTGACCATTCTTACATGGATCACAGGTTAGAATATCATTGCCCTTAGTGTACATTGTGGGCAAGTGAAAAGACCTGGTTTGGTCATAATATGTAATCACAGGGCAGAAGATGGCTGTAACCTAGATCACAAAACCATCCGTACAGTACAATAGCTGCTCTGCTGGCAAGTAAGTTTTAGGTTCTACCACATCCTAATGCTTTGTAATACGTTCTTTTGGTATTTGAAGGGCTGCAAACATCTTGTATGTTTCCTGAAGCACCTTCTGGTTCTTCTGCCCTCTCTTGAAAAGATGATCCCTTCAATTCTTAGCTCCGGCACACTCTTGACTATGTTAGAGATCATGTTCTCCTTTTTCTCTTTCTTCTTGTTAAGTTTCTATACGTGCTTTTCAAGTATAGCACAAAAAGGCTACTGAGAAGTATCTGATGAGCAAGGAGAAAACCATAAATGAGAAAACTCTTTAAAGTTTTCCATGAAGATATTCTTAGAAGTGTATAATTTGCTTTAGATGGCTCATTCTGGACAGTTCAGCAAATCCCAGTATAATGAATACTTGAAGGATGTGACCAATGAACTGTTGGATGCCAATGGTGATGAGATAACTGACTATACTTGTGATTCTGACTGATATTTGGCTTGTCAGGGTGCCAAAGGGTCAGTGGAATAAACTGAAATGGATCAAGGACCTGTGCTATGGGATATTTCACAGTGATAATTCTGTCGGAGTTCCATTGTTATTCCTGGAGTTGTTCTGCAGCCAAGCTTAACACTGATTCTTCTCCACATGGGCTGAGGAAGTTCAGGGCTTCTTTCCTGAGAAAGTAAAGGAGCTAGACTTCAAACGGCATTTTTTTCTTTAGATGTGTACCGAGTCATACTTTATGCTTTAAAGGTGGAAGCACTGGGAAAGGCATTTTAAAAACACACTGGAAATTACAGTGGAGGAAAAGGAGGGCTTTGAGATGTAATTGTTGTGACTTTGGGCCATGGAGTTCAAGTCAATAACATGAACAGTCCTAGTTGTAGGAACATAGGCATTGTTGGTGAAGGACTGCTTTCACTAAGGATTAATGCAGCATCCAGACATACGCTATTGGAAAAGGATCAAAAGGGAATACCTCAGCTAGTTTTATTTAATCAGCAAACATTTAGATTTTACTGCAGACTTCAGAGTGCAACATGGAAATAAATGCCAAACCAGGGGCAGTTCTACTGGTAAAATCACGGTGGTTAGTCCTTGCCTACCTATATTTAACAATAGCCACATCAGATTTTCTAAATGGTAGCAGTCTTCATCATTATTCTGATGACATCTTGTAAAATATGCCAATCTTTACTCATCACCATACCATAGAAACTGTAGTTATGCATGCAAACAGGCTGCTGACAATCAAATTGACAAGATTATCTTTCTGCTTCTACTGTTTGCAGTCTACGGCCTACAGACTCTGGTAAATTAATTTCATCTATCAAGAAACCTGTCTTCATATCTCAGTTTATATAGCCAATGCTCAGGATCAGCCTTAAAGATCTCCTTCAACAGTGCAACTCAGAGAGAATTTTTCCCTGCCTTTCTTTAGGTCTCTGGATGCTTGAGTGACAAAGGACTGGTTCATGAAATAAGAAAAGGCAGAGTATATCTTGTTCCCTAGTTCAACAGAGTGGCCAGGCTGGAAGACACCAGAGGGCTGAGATGGAAGAGTGATCATGTCTGGCTTTAAGGGCAAATAAAAAGTCCACACTAATTACCAGCAAAGACATACCAACATAACAGCAAATCTTGCAACCTTCTCTAATTTGAGTCTTCATTGTTCAATAAAGACAGACTTAATTCCACAAATCCATCTGGAATAGTTGCTAAAATTTACATTTGTGGAAGCCAGCTCAAATAATGGCCCCTTTAAAAAAAAATAAAATTATTCTCTACTTATTATGAAACAGCAATTACTGAATCATTTTGAAACACTATTGCCATAACTCCATGGAAGCAATCGAGGCTTCTCTGCACTAAAGGCATACACAATACCTCCTCAGCCATAGTTTCTTTTTAAGTAATTGTTTTTCACTCAAACACTTTTTCTTTAACAGACTCCTCTGAAATACAACTAATCTTTGCAATGCTGGAAAGACTTTGTTACACCAAAGACACTAAAAATACTCCTCTAGCTCTTTCTAAAGAGAAGCATCTGAAACTCCGCAGTGAGCAAGCACCTCCATGCACTATAGTCTAAAGCAGGATCTTCCTCTAGTGCCAGTTACTGTAGTATTAATATTTTAGCAGATTTAGGACACTAACTACCAGCAAAAAGGAGTATAACTTTTATCACACCTCCCTTGAACACCTCATATATATTATCTAAGGAAAATGTGATAGAGAAAACCAGGCTGTGATTCATTTTACTGCATCCCCAGTGCTTCTGAACACTCCTCAAATTATACTCATTATATGGGTGCTGTTTCTAAATAAACTTTGCCAGTCTGGGTTATCTTAGTTTACACCTGGTTTTCTACAACCTGTGAAATTTTACATGCTCTATACTCCTAACTCAAATTATTATAAAATTAACCTTTTGTGTGTCTTCCATTTTATTTTCATCGCTCTTCTTTAGAAGTTCTCAATAAACTCAATTTTTTTTTTTGTAAAATCAGAGCTTTCGAGATAATAGATTTTTAACCCAAATTTTTGAGCCTCTTCCCATGGATTTAATAGACATGATAGCTTTCGTAAAGCAGTTATCAAATGTTACAGAGGCTGCAAAAGGACCAGGTATTTTTATTATTTACATTAAAATTTTAAAGTTACAGTAAAATAACTTTTATTAGTAGCCAAGTTACATAACCTCTTTTAAATCATTCATCACTATGGCAGTAACACATACTTTTGTTGCCAGACCTCTCTGTTCTAAGCTGGAAGAATCTATTTAAAGTGAGCTGGAGATTAAATGCTCTCATTGTCAGACCGAAAAGTTCATGCCTTGGGACAGCAGCAAATTGTTCTGAAACACTACAAATGTAAGAAGATTAAGGGTGATTTATTAGGAGCATATTTAATGAAATACAAGTTTTTAAATTACTATCATTCACATATTCACAGTAACTTCTGTAATGTCTTATTTGCTTCTAAAAAATGAAAACAAGCATCTATCCTCAGTTCTTTAAAAGTGAATTCCTTTGCGTGTAAGACCCAGGATGGCTGTTTTGTATCCACTATACACAAATGAATGTCACATAACAAAATAAAGTGAAAACCTGCAACTCTCCAACTGTTTTCCGTTGTTCTACACACAAGCTTTAGCAATGCTGAAATAGCGGAGTGATGTAGTTCATCACCCAGACGTGCAGAAATATTATGTGCATTTCAATTAAAGGCAGTGGTTCTGATCCCGCTGAGGATCTGGTCATTGATTTACAGCGGAGCAGGAACAGTCTTCAGTACCTAGAAGCTGCATCTCCAGCAGGGTTTTTGTTCAGAATAGCAGTGAGTATTTGAAGTGAATCCTCTGATCATCTCCACTCACTGCCCATTGGCTTGGTTTGCAGAGTGGGTTTGGTGCACACAAAAGATATCCTTTCCGGGGGAAATGAAACTGTAACTTTCGCTCCACAAGTATCTCTAACTGCACTCCAATCCTAATTAGGGCAGAAGGATTTTGAACCACATGTATAGTAGGGACCATCTACAACAAATCTAGAAATAGTTCAAGCATTGCAGTAAATCTAATCTAAGGTAAATGTCCATACAGACAGAATATAAATGTAGGACACAGTGCCAGCCATTTCCAGCTGCTGACCTGCTCCTATTGCATTGAATTACTTGTCGATGTAGATGTGACCATGGTGCTGACATAAGGTAGCATGTAGCTGACTACTGAGTATTGAACAGAGAAACAGGTTCTGTAACATCACACATTTCCAAAACAGATCTACAAAGCATGGGAACAACAGTGCAAGCTGTGGAAATCCAAGAGCTGTAGACAAAGTTGCCCATAATAATTACTTCTTACAGGCTCTGCGAGGTAAGTATAGTTTTGGCTTCTGCTTCCTTTGGTCATCTCAGTTGCATGTAGCCACTGAGACTATGCAGGCTGAGATGTAACTGAAACAGCTTGATTCACCGTCCTGCCATTTACAGGTGTGCAAAACCAACGTAACAGGAATGTTTAAAATTATCCTACTAGAAGCCCAGTCTTTTCATTCCACTGTGAACTTGCATTTTATTGGTTTAAATGAGTGGGAAGTTGGGGGTAGTAATGCTACCCATCTTAGGAGAGCAGTCTCCTTGGACTCCATAGACACTAGAAAGAGAAAGACCTTTCTGGAAGGCAACTCTGATCACCTAACTTTGATAACCAAACTCAGATTGTGGAAACACTCTCTAATACATAGCAAGAGAGAATCTACTGTCAATAGAATTAAGACCTCTACAATGTAGCAGCACATTAAAATAGTGAATTAATGCATTTTAATGCATTAAAAATGATGGAAAATAAATTATTTTTGTACAGCATGGAATTTAAAGTAAACATGGTTATTTCATGAGAAACCCATGAGTTTCTTAAACATGATGCAATAGAATTTTAGGTTGCAGAACCAGAGGAAAATATTCCTGAAGCTTTGTAAAATTTTCCATTTTAAACTACTCCATAAACAGCAAACAGAAAAGCACCTGCTTCAAAAAGAAAATACCTGCCACACCTTCCAGCTGGAGCAAAGTTAATACATGATTATCATCTGTTTATTGGGACATAATAAATCACCTGAGAAACACAACGCACTGGAAACCTCACATTTGCTTTGGATACGTATCTTAAACGTAATGTAAGATAGGACATTACCTTTTTCATTTCCTTATTTAATATGCAAGAAATATGAAAATTATTTGAAAATGTTGCTCTTTTTTTTTTCCTGGGATAAACGAAGATCACCGTCAAGAAATCCAGAAGATAAATTACTGTGAGTGTATATTACAATCTTAAGTATGTCACTGGAAAAATAAAATTCTTTCGGAGGAAGATATCTGACAGAAACAAGCCAATACGGATAATTCAGCACGCAGGCTAATTCCCTTTACTTAGGATTTCTCATGTACATTTGCAGTTATATAAGAACATCCCATCCTGAAAAACCCATCTCATTGCTAACAGTAATTAGTCTTACTAATGGTTTGTAAGTCTAAAGGTAAGCTGGGGATGAACCAGTGCACTGCCTAAATGGCAAAGGCCAAAAGCTTTTTGTTGTCAAAGGACCAAAAGCTGGCATAGTGTCCGATGGCACTTTGGCAGAAGCACAGCTTCTTGCACATGTATGTAAGCTTCACAGCTTTCCAGTCAGAAGCAGATGCACCAAAGGAAAAAGACTCATATCCAGTTCTGTTGCACTGCATGAGAGCAATGGGTGCTACAGACAGAATTGTTGTTGTATCTCTTTGTTTAGATTAATATAAATATCAGAATTTATATAGCATTACTCTCCTGGCAGTCATTTCACAGGCGCTGTGCAAAGACATATACACTTCTGCAGCAAAATGTGTTATTATAACGACTGACACACACACGCAGAAAGTTAACCCATCCTCTTGCACCACCTTCAGCCCTATGGGTATTGAAAAGCCCAGGTTCACTCTTTATTACATCCCTCCATCCCCTTAAAAATTAAGGCTCCTGCTTATATTGAAGTAGAGGCATTAATAAGTATATGCTTTCTTAGAGGCATTAATAAGTATGCTTATATGCTTATATGCTTTCTTAATAAGTATGCATATAAGCATATGCATACCTGCTAAGCATTATAGGTTTCAATGGGACAGATTATATGATTGCACCTCATTATATTGATTAATATTGTGTGGAAACAAACGTTCCACAGATTTCTTTACAGTCCTGCTCTAGCTTCATTAAAATTAATAAATGCAGTCCCTTCTAGGTATGACTGTGCAACGACTAGCCAAGGAAGATGACTCTTCCCTCAAGCAGCCAGTCATTGGGTGCTGTGCCCTCAGGAATTGGACCCAGCTTCCAAACCAGGTGTCATAGCCAGCAGACAGATGCCATTAGATGTCGGTAGATAGGTGTCTACACAAAAGATGTCCCCAGAACAAGTGCAGTAGCTTGAGCTCTGTTCTCTGCCTTGCCTCTAGGCCTGGTCTCTGGTGTTGTCTTTGGTTTCACCGGTCAGGATCCAGCTCGCACCTGTCGCCCGTTCAGTCATAGCTCTGGTCCAGACCATCTGTCTTTGCTGCTGCTTCCCCTGGACCTACCTCATGAATTGCATGAGGTCTCCCTGGTTTCCTGGCTCTATCCGATGTTTGGCTATGCTCTTGTCAAGGTAGAGGCAAGCTCCCTGGCTTCTTGATGCCAAACCCTACCTCCAACCATCTGTTTGCCTTGCTCTGTCAGGCTAATGAGTATTATATGTCTCTGGTTCTTGATTTCAGATTGCCTTAATTACATCACCTGGCTCCTGCCTCCACCCAGACTCCAGCCTGGGGCCTCACTATGAGGCTTGCAACACCCATGTCCCGTCATAACAGTCTGCGGGACAGGTGCAGACAGACAGCAGCTTGTCTTGCTAGTGCTCCGAGCTGGGCAGAAACAAGCTAGCTTTGGTCTAGAAGCTGTGTACCTACATTGCCTGAAAGGAAGAGCTCTTTTATTTCCGGACATGATCCACAGCTAGCTTGGAGCACAGACAAACTGAATCCACCTCTGTCTATACTTGCTTACTTAGACATACTGTGTAAAACTATACTAACTTTTAGGGTACAGAGTAAATTTAAATACTAAATAGAGACAGGCTGTGCAGATGTCTCAAATGTTGGCTCGGATGTTGAGCAGCATTCCTGTTGACACATATACAGACAGAAATCTACTGTGTGGGTCAGAGGAAACCAAGGCAGAAAGATTTCTACTAAGCTTTCTAAAAGTCGATTTTAGCTTACCTGAGAACATTATCTATGGTCACCACACCATTTAGGTGAAGCATAGCAACTGCATTTCATTACATTTGAATGTAATCAACCAAATTCTAGTCTCAAGCACACTTTTTTGAATTAGGTGTCTCTATTTTAGTAGAGTTAGTCTGGATTTTCTCAAAATACGTATAAGTAAAAACCAAATCCTCAAGTACTAAAATCTGAAGTTTAGACCTTTATCCAGTGTAGTTACAATAAGTTTATACCGGCTGATGATTTGATCCTGCGTAACTTCCACTCCAGCAGATGAAACATCAACAGATATAGAAGATGCCAGAAAGATGTGCTTGACCTACCTTAAAACTAACTTAGTTTGGCTACCGGTAGCAGTGTACCCAGAGCTGCATGAAGCTCAAGCATAAACTAAGTTAGGCTAGATTTAATTAAAACTACCAGAATTTTGCAGCTTAGGCTGAACTCCGTGCTTGCATAGCTTGTACTCAAGCCAGGTAACACAAACCTAACAAAGCTGCTGTACACTGGAATCATTGAAGCAAATATTGAATCTAAATGTTGCCTATTTTATGGCAGTTTTAAAAGCAAACTTCCAAATCGTTTCTAATACCCTAGTGCCTCAATGGGACCGCTCATAATTACCGTACAATGTGAGCAACAGTGGTAGGATCTGGCCATAAATGTTTTCAGGCATGTGATAGAACAGAGACTTTTCTGCTTTTGTTTCTAGGTAACTGCCTGGTTTTGTTTAACTGTGTTTTGATTATGGTATGGAGCTCATTTAACACTGCATGGGCAAATAGCATGCTTTATGTTATATTTAGCTTTAGCCCTCTATGTATGAAGACCGCGTGGGGTAATTGCTTCTTTGAGGCCTGATCCTCATCTCCTTACTAAAGCTAAAGCGTGAATCTGTGGGAATGTTATATAACAGGGGAACGCAATTCCAGATCTGCTATAATATGTTTGACCTGAATAAACAGTCGGGTTGGAAGTTGTCTGTGTGTTGTATAACCCCATCATAAGTTAACACATACTTAAATTTAAGATTTTGGAACTTACAGTGGAAATCATTTACTTGCGTAAGTAACTCCAGTGGGATTCAGTGGGATATTAGTGGGAGCTAATAGGAACTCGCCAGAAAAAGTAGAAGTTCCTAAATTGAGCCTTGATTATTTTAAATAAACATAAATTAACACATCTAGACATTCTCTAGACAGAGAAAGTGTCTAATGAGACCTGTGTATGTATCACCTATACAATTGTTATACTTCTAGGAGAAATTTTCATTAAAAAGACTGCATATATTTTAGGCATAAAATATTAAGAGATATGTTTTCCTTTGTGCTTATTGCTGCTGCTGAGAAGAGAAACGTGAGTGTTATATGACAGTGATTGCATGCAGGATATGGTTGCAGGATATTCCTGTTTTGTGCAAGGAACTGTCAGGTATCTCTTTGAAAGTAAGGATCTTCTGAAATAACACAATGCAGAAAAAGCAGTGAGATAGATTTTGAATTTTAAGTATGGATTAGCTATTTTTTACAGAAAAAAGACATCAGAATGGTACTTTAAGCTCTAATTTTTTTTACACTATTTCCTTTTCTATAGTAGTTAGGTCTTTTCTCCAATCTTATCTAAATGCAAAGTGATGAGAGAGTAGGGCCAGGCCCCTCTCCTTTTCAAGTAACAGTTTGCCATTTATTTTCCTGGGAGTAACGCCATGATTTTATCAAGATCATAAGATACATGTTACGCACAATTTCAAAATTATGCAAAACTTAAATTTTTTAAATATAAGAGCCCACAGAACTGTAACACACATTTTAGCACAGAAATTGCTTTAGTGTTTTATTACACACAAGAGTGTTCGTGTTTTTTCAGAGCACTCCTTGCTCAATTAAAATCCCCACTGCAAAAGAATATGCGGCATTGGGTGCTTTATCTCCAGCAGACTTTAATGCCTTTATCAAGTCTTTAATTTAAATCTTTCAAATCTTAAATTGTGAAGACTAGGAGTGGAAAGATTTTAATTAATGTGATTAAAATTCTTAATTCAGCTCTTGAGGTTTAAATGCAAACATAGGTCAGAAATGCAAAACTAAGAATGTTGAGTTATTTATCCCATGTAAAGTCAAGATTCAGTTAGAAATGTTCCAACGTCCTATTAGTTATTCGACCTATCAGTCCACGATCCTAAATAAATAATAGAAACATTAATAATCAAAATCACCACAACAATTCAATTTTAAAATTATATCTTTAAACTATAATTATATACACAAGTAGAAAGTTAATTTTACTGTTACTAATCTAGTTTAAATAGTGTCATTTCACATCTATCTGTCCACCCACTCATTTGTCTTCAAATAAGTGTAATGCAGAACTTTTCTAGGACCAGTCTTTACTTTCTTGAGCCAGTTCTATTAAAGGGAGAGAGCAACAAAATGCACATAAATAAAAATACAAATCAAGGAATGCTTAATGCAACCTAGAGCCAAGTATCTGATCTTGGCAAAATCAGTATTTTACATCTCAATTAGTGCTTGAAGTAAAAGTATACTGTGACTGTTTCATAGTCATAAAGAAGTAGCTATACCAGTATTACACGCAGGGAAGTGACCATGACCCAAACATGTCTGGGAGGAAGAGGCAGGTGGACATGGGAGATGGATGGCAACATCACCCGGTTGTGGCTGGGGGATGATTTTCAGCTGGGGTTCTGGTTTGCTTCATGCCACTGTTGCCGTACTCCCAGGACTGAGTGCGTGCTAAGTGTGTCCTCTAAAGATCATTGCTTTTTAAAATGAAGACTGACAAGAATGAGAAAGTTAGTTTTATTATTTAATTTGAAAATGATCTAGCCCTCCACTCACTACCGTGTTTGCACAGAATCCTATTTGTGAGCTGCCATGTGGAAACAAACAATGTGAAATGAAGAAAGATACATTACCTCCATGGAGAAGACAAAATGGTGGGTAAAGGAGCATGGGGAATTAACTCGGCGGTGCTCACTTGCCTTACTTTAGCAGATTTATTTTCCACTAGCCAGAATCCACGTCTGAAGGACAGCAAGCCATTAAAGAAATCTTCCCAGAGAGGAAAAATAATGACTTTAATGGTCACAGCTAGAACTACTGGTGAGATTTCATGAGATGGTTGAGCCTATATAATGTCTCCCTGCTTCCAAGGAGAGTAAATCTGTCCTTCTTCAGGCCTGGCCACACACTCCCATCTGTTTTGGAAGCCTCTGTTTGATGAGTCTGCTCAGTTTGCTAGACCAGCAGAAAACTAGCTGAGCCAAGAAATAAATAGTCTGCCAGCGCAGGCAACTCGCTCAGGTGTCAAATGAACACCAAAGCCTAGGGGAAGGTTGGGACACTGTCTGTGCATCCAGAGGTAGGGAGTGGGCAATACAAAGAAAGGAGGACTGGCTCTTTCCATGGCGGTAACCTGCCTGAATACATCTGTTATCTAGTGAAACCTCAGCCTACGTCTCTGAGAAAATGCTGGAATAGATGCCTTTCTCTCAGGCAAAAAGAAGGCTGTGTCATAAATCCAGAATATTTAGGGAAAGAAAAAATTTTTGCTCAGATCTAGAGGTTACAGCCTTTTCCTCATCTTACACTAAGAGACTAAATAATGCTTTGGTGGGATGAAGCTGGTTTAGAGTTACTGTAAGCATCTACTAAAGGGAAAAGGATTTTTATGGTTCCCTTCTCAATAGGGCCTTTTGAACTATCATGATGACTGAACGGGGGAATTGCAGGCCAGCAAGCCAATTTAGGAATGGCTAGGAAATGCGATTTCATCAGATGAAAGTCATAAGCCTGTCAGACTAGAGGCCATTTAAGAAGATTCTGAAGCATGTACATCTCTGTGCATTCATGATACAGACATTAAAGCTTCTGGAACTGGAATACCTTAGCGTTACATTAGTGGTTGCTGCAGATTAATGTTGCCTCAGATTAATTGTCTCAATTAAGTCACTCTTCTTTTGAACTGACAGGATGAAGCAATTCAATTTCTTTATGGCCTTGTGCTAAGGAACAATAGGAGGCCACCAAAGGAGTCACCTGGTGGTTTGGGATGAAGTCTGATCAGTTAACCTGTAGCCTGAGGAGCTACCTACAGAAGAAGTAACTCTCCGTAGGGCTAGTAACAAATACAGGGGACAGAAAAGCAATACTCCAAGTGTTTATCAGGACATGGAACTACTGGAAAAAGAGCTTTCTGAGCAAGGAAACTGTTTTCAGTTGCTTGTTTATGTTGTATTCGGGGAAACAGGGCTTTATGAATATTCTTCTAAATAAGCATTGGTATACTTTATCAGCCAGTTCTCTTTTAAAGAAAACCACTTGATTTTCCTTTTAATGGCTGTCTGAATAGGCTAAAGGATGACATTGTTTTTGTCAGTGATACAGGTGTGTTACTTGTATTACTACATTGCTAAGACTAAACATGATGTGAGGGCACAGTTATGTCATGCTCTGCTGGCTCGTAAAAATAGAGCCTGTAGGCACCATGAACAGCAGGATATACTCCTAGATGCCCAAAATCCAAGCCAAGCCAAGTGTTCAGCCACACAGAGATTTTAGTATTTTTAAACACCAAGTCAGAGAAAGGACGCTTTCATATACCAAAACAAATATTTAAAAAGGAAATTCACATACCTTCTAGTAGCAGAAAGGCAGAAATCTAAGTGGCATGGCTGTCAATAACCCTTGAGTATATGTATATTTGCATTGTGAATGAGAAGAAAGAAAAGGATGTCTTTCATTTCTCTTTGTCCAAATTGTCCTTCTGCAGCCCTGGAAGCATGTTTCTCAGCTGTGATATGTTCTGAATGCAGCTCACAGGGAACATCTTGCATGTATTTCAGAAGGACAGGTCATTCCTCTCCCCCTCAGTATTTAAATTGTGTGTTTCAACAGTATGCTCGTTGACTTGAGCCGCATGCAATGGCAGAAAAGAAACACTTTACCTGCAGAAATGCTCAACAGAGGTTCATAAAAGCTACTGTAAGATTATATGGCCTTTTGGACAGCAAAATAAAGCAAAGATACTTGTTCTCAACAGCAAGAGGCCAGAACGGGCAACTGTCACGGCAGAGTGTCTAACACCATGTCTACACCCATAAGCATGCAGCATTCCCAGGACTGCAGAGACTGAATAGAAACAGAGCACCTATATTTCTGTTACACAATATACGGCTCAGTCCTGTTTTTTCGTGGAGTGACAAGGCAAAACTTAAATTTAACTGAAAGTAAGAATGGTTTTATAAAGTCAATTTTATAAATAAGCGTATTTCCCTATTTCTAAAGGACATGGTGTTACTTTTGACTAGCCAAGACAACTATTTTTAGCTTAACCCGTGCACTATTGAAATTGTCTGTGGAATGAATGCCCGTTTAACAGATGGGTACACACAGAAGTATGTCAGAGAATCTCTGTGTGAATCAAGTTTAAATGTTAACTTGCATTGCCATCCAAGAATATGGAGACAGCAATCTGTGTAAAGCTAAGGAAAGACGCTGGAGAATACACCATTGCAAATCTGATTCAGAACTGCACAGTTTATAAATATGTGCCCTGGTTGCTATGGTAGTTTTAGTTTTGGTGACTCAGGATTATGCAGCATCAAAAAGTAACCCACCTTGAAATGTGAGAAAGAAAATGTTTCTGTGTAAGAATCTTACTCGGAACTGACAAAATCAAAGATCAAGAAGTCTGCTGCTTAAATAATTTATTTTAAAATGATGATAGCACTTTCTGCACAGTCGTGCTATGTCGTCTTTTTTCTGCCTAAGGAATGTACCAGAGTTTTCACTGTTACTTGTGTGGGTTCGTCACACAATCAGAGTAGAGAATACACCAGATTTAAAAATAGAAAGGACTATGACTATCAAATAAAAAAGTGCAAGAAATGCCTTATTCTTATGATAGCTATCTCTGTCATGGCCTTTTCATGTTGAAAAAGGCTTTTATGTTTTCTTATCCCATCTCTCCTTTCACAACCCATGATTCTTTATAAAAATCTGGAAGATTTATTAGAAAGTTTTGTGTCAATGTATACAGTATTTGTCACTATCTCTTCAAATTATCCATTTTTCCCAGAGCTGGAGTTGATGACATTAACTTTGATATATTGGTTTTCTTCACTGGGGAGAGAAACATGTTAGGACAAAATTTTTAGAAGCCACACTGTCTGTTGCTGTTCAAGATGAAAGACAAGACAACAATTATCCTTAGGAGGTCAGGACAAAAATTCTACATCCCAGAAGCTGACTATTTTGGGTAGTGCAAAAGCTTCATCTGTGTACTTTTGTGGTCCAGAAGCCTGCGTGAAATAGCTCTGAACAATGGTTGTAACGCTTTTAAGAAAACATGGAAACCCAGAAAGCACACCGATAACAATCTCATTGTTAAATCATTTTATTGATCACTTGAAGCCTGCCATTCAATTAACTGAAAATATATACACGCATAGATGCTATCTCTGCAAATGTTTACATGGTTATCTTCAGAGAAAAGTAGTCCTACTGAATTTAGTGCTAGTGTTTGTATGCGGAAAATTACATATTCAATCACGTTTAGTGCTATGTATATACACATAAACAAAGGATATAACAGCACATCTAGTGTGTTGGGTAGCATGGCAGAGATATACCAAAACAGCCTGATAAAACTACGTCTCCTTGGTGTGTCCTGAAGTTGCACGCATAAATGTCTCTTGTTAGCATACTATTATTATTATTATTATTATTATTATTATTATTATTAGTGTTATTGTTATTGTTATTATTATTATTATAAACAGACATGCACACTTATGCAGTTATCTAACTCAATCTTGTGATATTGTCTTGCAGTAATGACTAGTTTAGGGCAAATTTTATACTGACTTTCAATATGGTCTTCAAAGCGAGCCTTAATATATCGGGTTTGATTTAACCTTCTGCACAGACAAATTTCGCCCTCCATGCTTAGGTAGATAATTGGGAAAGAATATCAGATTTCTGCAGCAAATATTATTGGTAATTGTATATAATTATCTCAACGAGAAGCTGTATACCATCTCATCTCCTCTCAGCTACGCTGATTTTACAATGAAATTGAATGACACCAAACTGGTAAAATGGAGTACAAAATATGGACTTGTATGCCTTTGCTATTGATACTACAAGCTTTTAAGTGAGATATGAGACAGGGAAAATATGGAAATTAAACCCAAGTATTTATTATTATTATTATCACTATTAGAATTCTTAGGATTATTCCCTTCTTGCTCTGAAGTATGCCTTAATTTTGTTGAATATAGAAAATGTGAACAACTGCAGCGATTAACCAATTTACATGAATGACAGCTCTACCTTTTGCTTAAAGATGACCATATGCTTTGCTAGATTACATTCAAGGACCACATATAGCTTACTGCAGAGCACACAGCTATCTGGGAAAGGCATATATACTCCATATATATGGAGTATCTGAATTTCAGCTGGCTGCACAAATGAATTATATGTTGCTTGTGGAGTCTGTAAAAAGCCTCAAACATAACATAACTGCCAAATGAGGTACAACCCAAAAAAATGAAAAAGTCAAGGAAAAGTAAAGTCAAGAATGTAGAACATACAAATATCTGCAGTGTAAGGAAAGACATTTGCTAAAGTTCTCTGAAAAGCTGGAGCTGAATCAGTGAAAAATGCCCTAGCGAAAGTAACAAAAGGAAAGTATTAGATCTAGTCTTTAAAACCAGACTGTACGATACTTCAGAACAGAGAGAGATATGCTTTCTGAGCTGGAGAACTTCTGCATTTTACTAACAAGTCAAGGAGAGTCTGCTGAAGGACTTAAGGGGGTATCCATGACCAGAAGGAAAAAGCTGAGCTGGAGGAATGAAGTCAAGGAAAGGGGACTGAAGCCCTGACGGAAACCTAAAAACATGCTTCATGACAATGAAAGTCCTAAAAAAGGGCATTTTGTGTAAGTGTCTATCAATTTACCTAGAATTACTTTGCTGCCAATAAAGCACTTGATTTTGATATTGCTTGCTGAAATCAGTGTGTTACATTCTTCAGCTATGTGGTTTCTTTGATGACTCAAATTTTCAGACGGCCAACTGAGAGAGGGAAAGAGAGAAGCAGCATGTTTGGGAGGGGAAGGAGGACTCAGCTTTTATCTTTTGTTACCTTTTTTGAGCTATACTTTTCAGCTCCTTAGGAAATGGCACTGGATTGAGAGTCCGTCCCCAAGGAATTTTGCCCGCAAGGACAAGACCACAGGAGGCAGCTGGAGCCAGCATCAATCCCCTCCTTAGACCTCAGCCAGCCGACGCAGCCAAGCTCCCAGCTGGTAACTGTCCATACTGGGCCTATGGTACCCGCGCTACGCCAAAGCACAACTCAGTCACCCGTGTGAATAATCAAAAGTGCAAAGACTGCTTGTGACGTGCATTATGCAGAGTCAGCCATACTTTCAAAACCAGGAGCCTAAACTGTACCTCTGGATAGTCAGCCAGGCTGTCAATGGGAAGGTATAAATTAGGTGCTGGGTAATCGCTCATGCACCTACTTAGACTGCAAATCTTTCTCTGGCCAATCTTTCATCTTGACTACAAGATGTCATCTTTTGTTCACGATTACATTGCACCTGCCAATTGTCAGTGCACTGTATCTCTTGCATTGCTGTATAAGTAAATCTGATGGATACTATGCAAGTATCTCCAGATGAGAACCTGTAAGAACAAAATATTGTTGCAGGTACCTTACGACCACCACTTGCCGCTGACATTTTTATCAATAAAAATGGAAATAAGAAGCCCGAGTAGGCTATGAGACTGCCCACTGTAAGAAAAGGAGACATTATAATTAGAAAAGAACAAACCATGCAAAATTTGGTGACCCTCTCAAACTATACTTTGTTTCCTATAATTAGTTGAAAATAATTTTTTTTTCCAGTAAGTTTAAAGCCACATTTTATCCCCAGAGATGATTCAATTTAAAACAAAATACATATCGCTTTTCGCTAAAGAAAACACGGTATTCATGGAAAAAAAATTTACTACGTATAATAGCTTGGTTCCTAGAAGCCGCAACTCCAGCTGATACATTTTAGTCTTTGTATTTTCAAATGTCGTCAGCTTCGTAACTCCTTTTTTTTTCTCCCAGCCGAAAAGATGGATGCACTACCCCAGGTTTTCAGATAATGGAGGCAAAGTTGGCTTTAAACCAACCATAAGCCCAGGGATCCGTCCTCTGCCATGCAGGAATCTCCGGGCAAATGGGAAATGGTGCTTTTCGTACAGCCGGGCTTTCGTACTCTCCGGGCTTCGGCTCTTCCCGGTGCGGGACGCGGGGATTTCCGCCGCGGCGGGGCGGGGGAAGCCGATGACCCTTCGGCTGAACTCTTGAACTCACGGGCCCGGGATGAGGCAAACCGAGCACGGGGCGGGCGGGGGGGGGGGGGGCGGGGTGGCGGCGGGGGGGCCGGGCGGGGGAGGAACTCCCCCGCCCGGCCCCCCCGCCGCCCCCCCTCCCGCCCGTCCCATTCCGTCCCGGTCCCCTCCGTTCTCCCTCTCCGCTCCCCTCCCCGCCTCCAGCGAAATCTCGCGAGATTATGCTAATGAGGCCACCGCCCCGCCCTCCGTTTTCCTCCCGCCCTGCAACCCTCCGCCTTGGGTGGGTTGGGTGAGTGAGGGCGACTGCGCGCCGCGGAGCGCTGTGGGATACTGGCGGTATATAGTCTATCCTCGGTGCGGCGTTAGGCTAAGGGGGCCAGGCAGGAGCGGGGTATGAAGATGGCGGACGCCAAGCAGAAACGGAACGAGCAGCTGAAGCGCTGGATCGGCTCCGAGACCGACCTGGAGCCGCCCGTGGTCAAGCGCAAAAAGACCAAGGTGAAGTTCGACGACGGCGCCGTCTTCCTGGCCGCCTGCTCCAGCGGGGACACCGAGGAGGTGCTGCGGCTGCTGGAGCGGGGCGCCGACATCAACTACGCCAATGTGGACGGGCTCACCGCGCTCCACCAGGTCGGTGCGGAGCTGTGCCCGCTGGCCGGGGGGGACCTGGCCGAGCGCGGCGGCGGGACTGGGGCTTGGGCAGGCACGGAAGGGGGGGCGAGGCCGGCCAGCGAAGTGCCCACCCGGGAGGAGGAGGAGGAGGTGGAGGAGGAAGGGGCCGGAGGCGGCTGCTTTCCTCTCCGCTGGGGGGTGTCGGGGCGGGGAGGGGCCGAGAGCGCGGGGCGGGAGGCGGCGGCCACCGGGGTCAGGCTCGGGGGTGGCCGGCCGGCCGGAGGGGACCGCGGGGGAGCGGCCCGGGCTGGAGCGGGGCGAGAGGCTGCGCCCCCTCCCCGCAGGCCGGGCGTCGGAAGGGGACGGCTAGGCCTCTCCTAGGCGGGGGGGCGGTGCCGGTGACCCTCTTTCGCTTTCCCCGCTCGCCTCGCTTCTCCTCCCGCGGGAGGGACGGGGGGACCGGGCCCTGCCCGAGCTGTCTGGGGGGTACGGGACAGGTGCCCCGCGGCGGAGCAGTGGCGGCCGGCAGGTGAGGGAGGCGGGCTCGCCTCGGGGGGCGCTTCCCCCGGCTGCCCCTTGCCTGGGATCCCGGTAGCAGTTACCTCCTTCCCCCGACCACCCCCGGTTTCGCAGCGGTTGAGCCGACGAAACCCCGCTCGTGTGTGCGTGCGGGCGTGAGACGGATCATCTGTTTCTCCCCGGTTTCTAAGGGGAACCACTGTTTTGTTCCGAATATAGAAACATGGATCGATAAGAGGCTGTTTGCTTTCTTTAGCGATGGCTTCTGCTGCAGTGTGAAAACTGAACTTTAAGGGGAGCAGGGCTTTTACGTTTTTCTTTCGTGCGCTGGAGAGCAGTAAAAAAAAAAAAAAACAACGAATCCATATTGCTTTGTTCTGGCGTGGGTATGTGGGAGGGGGGGTTGGTGCTGAGGGAGATAACTTTCACTTGGGGCAGGAGGGGAATGGAAAGGAAACTGGCTGTGAAGTTTCCTCAAAATGGATGCTTTGTGCATGTTGAACTTCATAGCAGTCTGATTGGAATCTCAAAACGTTAGCCAAATAAGGAGAGGCTGTGGCAATCCGGAGATAATGCGGGTTTGCCTGAATAGTTTTTGTTTCTCTAGAAGGCCAAAAGCTTCCACACAATATTAAATTCACTGGGTATCCAAAAAGTGAAAAATTATCTTCGACGGTCTGGCTTCTTGTTCTTAAGTTTAGAAGTTGTTCGGTAGTTTAAAAAAAAATTAAATCTTAATGATTATGAGGTGTAGGTTGATCAAGTAGAAATCTGCCCGAAACGATTAGGTGAGGTAATTAGGACATTGTCGTTATACAGTATTTTTCTTAAATGTGCCACCTCGTTTTTGTTAAATATATTTTATCCATCCTACATATATATATGTAGAGCCTCACATCCTTGAAAAACCTGTAAGTTGCCCCATAGTACTGGATAGAATCCCCTCCTAACCATAAGATGTAAAATTTTACCACTCTTTGTTTTATTTCCTGTTTATAAGTTGTCATTTGCTCCCCTGTAAAGGGTGTTGGTTTACTTTCAGTTGTGAACTGAACTGGAAGAATGAATGTGTGTTGTGGTTAAGCCTGTCAGTGCGTTACTGCAGCACGGTTACCTGCCTTCAGTCTAGCCTGTCGTATCATAGTGAGGTTTTATGTATTTATCCCTCTCTAATCAAGTTATGGTTGCTTCATGTTTCCAGGAGCTATGTTTTATAAGTCATACCTTAACTGGTTAGATTGTTAGGTCTACAAGTTACTGTACTCCAGTGATTGGTAGGAAAGGATGACGTTTGGTTTAACTCTTTTGTTAGAGATGTTACGAGATGAATGATGTTCTCTCTCTTCATGGAGTCCAGATGGCGTTTTCAAAATGTCTTTGGTATTACACACAACAAAGCTTTCGTCAGGATCATTCTGAGCTTATTCTCCCCTTCTTTTTACCTGTAGTCAGCTTGCAGTTTGAAGGGCAAAGTCTAAGGGAACAGAGGTGAAGATTTACATCACTGCTAAAACTCTTGCTCACTCTCCTCCTCCCCTGCTCCCCTCCTCTAGTGATACCGAAGAGCCATTTTTGGTTTTATGGTATTAAAAGCAAATAAGACTTGTGAAGTTATAATCCGCTTGAGGCAGTCCAGTAACTGAATGTTGCTTGTTGCTATAAAAAAAGGCATGTAACAAACCCCTTAACCCCTTCCCATGATCAACTCCGAATGCTTTCACTTCATTATTGTCAATAACTCTTTTTTCTCTAATATGCCATATGAAAGGTGCAAATTATACATGATGCAATTTATAACATGAATTCATTTAATTGGATTTGACTGTGGCATCGAAAAAAGCTGTATCTGTTCCCAGAGGAAACTCTTCAAAACCTTGTCGTTCTTCCTGACGGAGTTTTGACTGACTGGTGTCCGTTGTGTTGAAGTCCATGTTGTTGTGTTTAAGACTGCTGTGGTTTGCTGTTGCTTTGTGGGTTTTTGTTTGTTTGATTGTTTTTGTGGTGTTGTTTTTGGGATGTCTGTCAGTTCCCATGTAGACTTTACTGCTTCACAGGAATAAATTTATCTTGGCAAAGATAAAGTGACTCTACTTTTTTTGGGTTGTGTCATTTTTCTCTTGCATCTAACGTTTTTGTGGTTCTTGAGAACAAATGCAAGTGTCTGAAATAGCAAAATAGCAATAGAATTAAATATTTAATATACTATTCAGCCTTTGTTTTTACTGCCAGATGACAGTTATAAGAAGAGACTTGAGCTGTGTTTTCTTTTCCACAGCCCAGGTGGTTGGAAGTGCTGGGGGGAAAGTACCATTAATCCTGAAATTCTGGTGAACTTCAGTTCTGGTCTTTAATGGAGCATCAAGCTTTGTTACTAAAGCCGTTAGCTGAACTTTTTCTGTGTCAGTGGGATAGAATACCATCACCATCAGAAAGCTTTTTGCAGAATTGTTTCTCTTGATGCACACAGGAAAGAAGAAATTAATATTGACTTGGTAGCTCAGAGCAGGAAGAGGGAGAGTATATATATGCAGGTACTTTCTTCATCTCTTGACACTGCCAGTGAGTGATTTTGTTTTGCATTTGCACATGCATAAATGAGTGAATTTGAGTGCATCATTTCTGAGGACGTGTCAATGAATGTCTTTGAGTTACGCGTCTTGCAGAAGGGGAAAAAATTGTTGTTAGGTGATGATGATTATTCCTGTGTATAATGGGTTCAAATGTCATTCTCTTTAAGAACTTGTTACAGCATATGTTTACACTAGGCCTTCAGCACAAAGGACAAAACTGGGGATATACCATTTCTCTCTCTATGGGAGATATATATGCAATGTAGGATATTGCAGGAGGGTAGTACGTATTCTGCTGCAATGTCCTGCATTATGGACAGTTCTCACACAGGATGAGATGTAATTTACAGATAGTGTAGCTTTTCTAATCTGCCTTAACAATTGAATGTAAGGAGACTTGAGAGAAAAATGAAGCCCAAATGTGAGCTCTGACCTTACAGATTAATAGTTTCTGTGGAGGAGGGGAAAAAGTAGCATATTCTGAAATAGTGTTAAAAGGAGACTATATACTGTTTTCCAGAAAACCTGGTCCCTTCTAGGGCAAACATATTAATCTGGAGTGGGATTCAGTTCTCTCATGCTGAAAGGTTAGCACCTATCCTTCCTCACTTTGTACTCTTCCTTTCTTTCCTTGCCTTCTATAATAGAGGACTTTGTTCACCACTACCTCTGATTGGAATTTATCGCTTAAGTGACCAAAAGTAGTTTGTCTAAAAGTTACATAGAGCTTTGTACCAGAAAGAGGAGCCCACCCTTTCTGGGCAGCACCATGGGAAGGCTGCATGTGATGGGGAGGGACCATGACGTGACTAGTTTCCTGGAAGGCTGGATTTCCCTTGCACACTGCTCCCCTGGGAGCATGGGGTGTGCACTGTGGAGTACCTGCACGCTCCTGATAAAGAAGGTGGCTGAGATTAGGCTGTGCTTAGGTATGACAGCTTATGCAGCCTGCTTTTTGGCTGCCCTCTTTCTTTGAGGCCATGCAGTCTTAGGAGGTGGTAACCTGATTTTTGGCCTCGTTCTCTCTGGGTGAGGAAGATGGGTGCTGTGGCCTAATTCTGCTACCTAGGATGAAAGGAGCATGTCCTGCTGTCTTGATCTTGCTTCTTCCTGGGGAGGGTGCTGCTTTGGAGGTAAGATAAGGGAAATCGTCTTGGCTGTTTGCGTGGTGATCATTGAGTCCTGTAGATGAAGGCCGAATGGCAAGAAAGGCTCCTTATCCTTAACAAGGATTCATGTGTGTTTCTTTTGTCCAGGACAAGTACAGTTGAATTAAGCGAAGTTCCCTCAAGGCTGTCTCTCTGTTGCAAAAATCAGTATTATTCTGCAACTCTTCAAGTACTAAATTGAATGTGAAGGAGAGACTGTTTTATCCGTGCTATAGTTACATATTAGTTTGGATGCATAGCAGTATGTGGTGTTAAATAGAAATTTTGATTTGATGCCACTACTGTAGGACTGCATTCATCCCTCAGTAGTAATTAAGATGCTGAGAAACTCTTCACAAGTGTTTCGCTAAACACATATTCTTTCTAACTGATTAAGAACAGTTATTGTGGTCTTAATATTTCCTGTGGTTTCCATGGTATTTATTTCTTGTGTAAGAAATACCTTTCTTTGCAAGAGTTTCTGCAATAGTTTATGTGAAAAATTGTCAGGACTCCTGGTGGCGTGCTCATAGTACCTGATATGGTAAAGGGTATCATTACGGTAGGCAGCAACTGTTGTCCTTGTTACAAAATCTTTTCAAACAGCAGGGAGTGATGAAAAAGGGACATAAAGTCTACCAACACTGGATCCCGTTGCCTTAGAACTTGATAGAGGGCATTAAGACTGTGCTGTCGGGATCCTTTTTGACAAATGATAACACAGGTCATGTATTTGAGCTGGGGCCACAGCATGCAGAGCATGTCAAGTCATAAGAGCAAAGAACAGGTTGCTACAGTCTTAAATCTCTAGGGTGTTTGCATCATAGCAGCAGCACCCAACATCCAAGGGTAAGGAAGGTATGGAAATAGCTCTAAGCTATCTTAGTAACCTCCTAGCTATGACTTCTGCACTGCCTCTTTTGAAGAGTGAAAATACTGGTGTGTATGGTAGACCAGTTAATTTTTTCAAGACTGTCAATTAAGAGGACTTTGTTTCGTACAGAAAGATTTGTACTCGCATATGAACCTGATACCTGAATATCATTGCTTGGAGGGGAAGCAACCTCCTACCCACCAAACCCTCATGATCTCACTGTAGATGATATAAAATTGACAATTTCGGAGTCATTTGTTCAGCTTGTATTATGTTATCCTGATTGATTCTTTTAATTCTCTATCTGTACAGCAAAGCACAGATAATGAGTCTTGCAATAAATGTGGTGTTGACCTCACTCAGTGATTAGACGACAGAGGCATATTTGTTTAAAATCCCCTTTGTAATAGGAGTTGGTTCTTGTGTGGGCCATAGATCTTTCTCTCTGTAGTTACTGTAGTTAGGTTCAGATTCTACAATAAGTACTTGTTAACTTCCTACTGATCTTGTCATCTAAGATTTCCCCCCCTGCTTTGAATTGGATGCGAGAGGAGAAAAAAAGTTGTGATTCTTCATAATCCACTTTAAGTATAATAGTGGAAATTTAAATGCTGCATTCAAAAGAATTGTTTTCTGCTTGGTGTTTTATAAAGGACACAAGTAACTCTCTCTTCACCTTTTTATGTTTATTATCTCCAACTGTCTCTTGCCCTCTTCATGGTCTGTCAAGTTTGAACCTGGGATTTCTATGTCTGGTTATGCAGCAGTTTTCATTGCTGTGGATGTTTCTTGTGCACAAATACAAGAACCCAAGTGAATTCTAGCACGTAGTAATTTAAGTGTTTAACTCAAGTTTCCATGTTAGTGTAACCGAGAGGTTTCTTAAACTTACCTAGTCATGGAAGAAGTGTTCTATGTCCAATGTAAGGATGAATTCAGCTGTTAGGGCTTTAGTATTTACTGAAGCTAATGTTCAGGGACAATTTCTGCTGGTCCATAACTGAATTTCACTGTAGCATTAATACTGCTTTTACACTAAAGCTTTATTTGTGGTTTTCTATGTATTTTGGCCTATTCTTGGAATTGTTAGAACACTTTTTCGTGTTCTAAATCATCAAAAGCATATTGCAAGAGTAGAAGAGATGTGCTCTTGTGTGTGTGAATAAAACTGATGAGAACATGCTTGATTTGAGGCCTTTTTGATCTTGGCATTGTGGCAGCAAGCATGTTGTTTTTCACCAAATTACTAAATTTCAGTTTGTTAGCTAAATCTAAGGCTAGGAGACAGAAGCAGTCAGTATAAATCATTACTACAGATACAATTTAAGTCTTCTAATGGAGGATCTGTATTCCAGGCCCAAGGGCATATGCTAAATTTTAGTTGGAACAAATGGTTTGACAGGTTCTTGGCCAGTTCTTTACTTGTTTATCCCTTTGCTTGTTCTCTTCTCTCAAAAGTTCTTACTTGGGCTAGTAAGACACTGCAATCCTCTAAAAAAATTGAGAGCCTGGCAAATTGCTTACTGCTTTCTATGTAATTTTGACTCTTGAGTCTGGGCTGACAGGACGTGGAATTGGAACACGCATGGATTGTACCAAATGCTTAAATTTTATCCAAGAATATATTCAGATGGGTTAAACTTAAACAAACTAATAGGCTCTGAAAGGAACAGTGTGGTGGTTTTGGACACCTATAGCATGAGTACATCCTTCTGAGACTCTTGGAACCAAGAAGTAAATTATCATAGAATCACAAAGTCATTACTGCCATACTGTAGTATCAATATAGCGTATATGCACGTGGGGCATGCAATGCATGATGACATCAACCTAACAAATG
Organism: Tauraco erythrolophus; assembly: GCF_009769465.1. Classification (NCBI taxonomy): domain Eukaryota; kingdom Metazoa; phylum Chordata; class Aves; order Musophagiformes; family Musophagidae; genus Tauraco; species Tauraco erythrolophus. Next base: position 46,425,168 of record NC_141468.1, on the reverse strand, counting down.
TTATATCAGTGCTTAACAGTGTATATTTCTTCTTTCATCTGGACAACCTTAAAAATGCAAACTGGAATGCAGCTGCAAGGCAGTAGAGTTGTCGGTAAGCTGGGCAGCTTCTGATGCTGTTGGATGGGTGGAGACATTCCAAACTGCTTTACTTTCCTGTATGCATTCCTGAAATGACAGTCAGTGGAAAGCATGGCATAACAGTGGCAGTGTTCCTCAGCTGTTTTCTTTCTAGTAATTTCAAGAGTGTAAGGATAGAACAAGACAGCAAAAGATGATCAGGGTACTCGGGAGATAGGGGAAAGCATTTCTGGATATATATATATTTTTTTTTTAATGCTTTGTTTTGACAAGACCTGCTCACCAGCTTATCTGTTTTGGTTGTTTTTTTGAGAACACAGCGTCAGCCACTGTACTTATCCTGGAAACACTGAGTCTTTGACGGCTCATTCACAAAACCAAAATTAGAGCAATATGATGAAGTCTTTGAACAAGACTGTTTCCCATTTATGCCTGAGTGGTGTTAGCACTCCATTAATAATATATTTCTTAGATTAGTGGCTTCTAAAGCTCTGTTAAACAGAGCAAAGAGTGAAGTTGTCTTTAAGAAGAGGTTGAAACGCTTGGGGAGAAAAACCTGACCAGCAAATGCAGCCTCATTTTGAGCCTACACACAGAAGTATGTTTGTCTTCAAGGCTGCAAGTAAATAGTTCTTACACTACCGTAACTTCTAAATACTTTAATTTTACATTTTATCTGTAACTGACACATAACTATGTACTTGAAACTTGTACTATGATACTAAAATATCTGTAAGCTGTGGTTCTTAGAAGTGTTTCCAGCTCTAAAACTTTCTTGGGGCCAAGTCTCATGGATTATTTTCTTTTTTAAAAAATCAGTCTGAAATATCCTTTGATTTATTTTGCCGTGTTATGATTGTAATTCATGGTCTTGAGTTCAGACTATGAAAGCTTGCTTTGACAGGATCAGTTAGCCAGCCAGTAGTGATTACTATGCAAGTTTTAGTTCTGGGTGATTATTTAGTTTTGCTGTTCCTGTTTTGCCATCCCCATAGTGAAGTTAGAGTAACCAAAGTATTTTCTATAGACATACTTGAGTATTTGAGGTTTCTTGTACATCAGGGGATAACATGCAAGTCTTGGCCTTGTGTTGTGGATCTGAAATATATATGACAACTTCTCATGTGAATTTCATTTTCCTGTTTGTGTTTTTTTTACAGAGTGAACAGATAAATGTTAGCAACATGAAACCTGTTTGTTAATAGTTCTGCTTTGAACTTTCAGGATGAACTTGTCTAACAGTATTTTTCTTAAAGTTTCACACTTGAATTGAGTATTTGTCTAGGGCAAAATAACAATATCTTCATCTGGTAACAAAAGTGAACACAGCTGATGAGCCTGTATGCTGATGTAAGAGTGTGGTCAATGCTGCCTTCTGAAACACTTGGGTGAAGCTTTTGCTGAGAAGCTGCATTCCTCTGTCAAATCAGGGATCCTTGTGGGCCCCTTTTGAAACCGAAATACTGTATTGGACTTCCGACTTTGAAACTTTTGGCTTACTAGTGTCCTGGCTTTCTGGTCACTTGTTTTCCACTTGCTTGCAGACAACCTAGCCAAATGCTTGGCATTTGTATCTCTGTGTAGCTATGCTTGTACGTGTGCAATAGCGGTTCTGGATGCTCATACTTGTATGTCACAGCACTTGTCGGGTATTAATATGGTTACTAAGAGAAACAACTTTCCCCCATCTCTGCAAAGGAGTAACTTAACAGATCTAGTGACTCTTACGCTTCACACATGTGAAATACTGAAGGTGGCCACTGACAAGTATATGATTTCCCTCTGTTTTACTTGAGCTGCACTCGAACTTGGGTTATGGGAAATAATTTCTTCCTGTTTTTACCTGCAATTTGCAATGTCGTACCTGATCCACAGTCTACCTGGCTTTAGCTTGATTTGTCAAATGTGACTTCAAAAAAAAGCTCATGAAGCTATTGTATAAACAAGTTTAACCTATAGCTGTAGGTAAATATAGCAGTGGTGATTTAAAAACTACTGTTTCAAAAGAAAATACAAGGCAACTTAGTGTGAATGCCAGAAGATACATTGCATATTCTGAAAAAGTTTTATCAGTGTCTGACTCATAGAAGATGATGTGAGGGTGGGGGAGCTCTTTTCCAATTGTCTTCTCAGCATTTGAAGAGGATGCTGTACTCATAATATAGTAAAAAAGGGTTGATTGTAATTATAGGTCTGTGTTTGCAAACTCAAGTGGTGTTTGGATATTTAGAATACCTTTTCTACTATCTATTAAAAGATTTGACTGCTGCAAATAAATACTACTGAAAGTGTTGTGCTTGCTGCTTCTAGAATAAGAAACATTTTAATTTCGGTACACAAATAGCTCCAGGTGTAAACATCATGAATGCAAAACTTGAGGGGAGGCGGAGAATCTAAACTAATTTATAGATTGTAATAGCTTGTGAAAAGAAAGACCTAAATTAGAGGAGCTGCAGTTGGGATCCAGGAAGAGGCCGTCTTGGGAAACTTATGCTTTGGCAACATATACCAATGCTGGATGAAACTATAGATACAGATAGGAAATATGGAAACACAGGCGACCTCTGACTGCTTGTATATAGGAATTCTTGTTTAAAAGAGATATTACTTGCTTTTCAGAAAGTAGGATGAGAGGTGGGGGCGGATTTTGTCCTTTACTCAATTTCCTCTAGAGAGTTGTTCTTCAATTAGATTATCCTAGTGCGAACCTTTGTATGTAGCTATCCTTCACTTAAAACTAGTAATTCCTGACTAATTCCTTGCTAATGGGCTAGCTTTGCACTAATGAATAGCAATGATAATCTAATTTCATAAGGCTGTTGGGTTTGGAATACATGTGCTATTCTAGTGTCTACGCAGTGTTAAAGCCAATGCTGTCTTATGATGAGGTTATTTTAAAAAAGCTAAATGCAGATTAGGCATTTCTTCCTCTTTCTCCCCATGGAGGAGACTGAGCTTTTTGTAGTGATAATTGTAGCTAATTGGCTACCATTTAATTGGGAAAAATATTTATTTTCAGATACTCAGTTTACATGATGGTGTGGTAGATTATTTCTGCCTCTTTGGTAATACCAGCATGTCATATGTAATTCTTCCCTTTTCATGAAGGGAAATGTGTGCAAGAGCAGGTATTTATGTCACTGGGAGGAAAAGGCCATTTCCCTTTAGCTGTCCCTTTGCCTTTTTTTATCATGCAGTTCTTTTGTAGCAGCTTGAGATACTGCTTTATATACACTTATATAAAATAAAAATCTTTATCACTAGAGTCCATTCAGTGTATCTAAATTCTTAAACATTACTTTCCTCACAGTCCCTAGAAAAGCAAAACTATACTGTATTGATAGGTGTGAGTATTCCACAGATGATGGAAGTTCTGTTTGGAGAAACATGCATTGTAGACTTTAAGTGCCAGGCAATTCTGTAGTACTGTCTTAGCATGCCGGAGAAGGATGTTTAAATTATCTTCTTGCTAGTTACAGGTTAGCTAGTATTCAGGTTTAATTTTTTGGGTTTGGTCTACTTTAAAGTTAGAGGCTTCCCCAAAGGATTTGAATGTCGCCTTGCCTTCAGTAAGGTCTTCATGCTCCAACATGTCATTTCCCTTCTTCCTTCAAGAAAAGCTACTACTCTGAAAACTTTATTATTTAAATATTTATTAAAGACTAGTACAAATATTTAATAAGATTTTGAGTACGGTTGAGTATAGTTCTTCCGTAAAATAACTATGGAGTTCTGAGTTTTTTCTTAATAAGCATATTCAGTTTACAATTTATAAAGATTGTGTAAATATGAAACCTAAGTAGCAGCTACAACATTCAGTACTTGGTTATATTTCGTAGGGTGATTGGAGTACTTTAACTGATTAGCCAGTCACTTGAAATAGTTGCCTTATTTTGTGACTACCAGGTGAGATTTGTACACATGAACTCAATTTGTCCAGTTTGAGAAGTGTGCTGTGTCCAGAATGCTGTAGTAATTTCTAGTTCCTGATGCAAAGTGCTGTTAATTAGGCTGCTTCTCAGAACCTCCCAATTTCTGTTTAGGATTACAGATTTCCTCTTGAAATTCGGATAAGCCTACTGTAACCATCTGGTGACTTGAATTTTTTCTTGATTCTAGCATAATTGTCCATCTCATCACCAAGGCAGGAATGGTACAGTAACCTGAGAAGATACTCATCTCCATGTTCAGTGCAACAGAAGGAAAGAAAAAATGTACACTCAACTCAAAATGAGGAGGGCATACTGCATTGAGTGAAGTTTTGTGTTTTGATGTAGCAGACGGATTGACTGGATGGCATGTTTGTGAGGAATTAAAATCAACTTAAATGTCTGGAGCTGTCACTTTTTCTGCAAGAAGCCTATCCATGTGAGAGCTGCTGTACCTGTGAGCAAGTTACGGTAGCTTTCTAGAGCCTCTCACCATTAACAGATTCTCTGGCACAAGGAACACAGAAATAGGGGAGTTTTTCCTGGATGTGTGCAGAGCAGTTCCTGAGGGAAGGTCAGCTGTTGGGTGTGAACTTTAGTTTGACTTATGAAAACTTTACAAATACAGATGAGCCTACTAAATCAAAATACTTGATTAGTAAGGTGGTGGATTTTAAAAGCTGTTGATGGTATTAATTGTTTGGCATTCTTCTTAGAGCAAGTGACATGTCATGTCAGATGTATATGCTGGATTAAAACATGAAAACAAGAAAATTCTGGCATGGGAAAACTTAAATGATAGTAGACTTATTAAAGATATTTTTCCATTTAAGTATTCTTTCAAAATATGGCATATAAATAAAAAGCTTCATTAAAAGTTGAAGGCATGCAAACTATGGGAGTTCCATTAAAAGACCAAAGAGCACTTAAAAGTAACTTTCTATTAAGAAGCCTTGCTGACATCAGAGCCATAGATTCTTCAGTGACATAGTTTATCATCAACTACACAGAGATATGACTCAAGTGTTTGCTTGAAGAGCTGTTGTTTAATTTTCCCCTTTTTGGATATCCTCCCGGCACTCTGTGTCTCAGCAGCTATTTGCTTACCTGCACGTATAGTAACAAGTTCTTTGTCTTTTTGAGACAGAAACTCTTGTGACTGCCTTTGGAAGGCTTTGCTGTCTGCCTGTCTTTCTTCTAGGACTTCAAGCACTTTTCAATTCTTCTCTATAAGTATCTAATACTATTTTCTATATCTAAGTTAAATGACTTAAATATGTAAAAATTTTAGTGGTGGCTTCTTCCTGTTCATTTTGCTTTGTCATGTTTCACTGCTGATAATGTATTCAATAACATGCTTTGTATTCTATTAATACTTGGAAGGTAAACAAGTAACAGCCTAAGTCAACTGATCTAGACTGCTTTATTGCAGCTTCAACAATAAATATTACTTGGATATTAAAACCATTTAAACCTTAAGCCAGAACATTCAAATCTTAAAACAAAGATGGCTTCAGATGTTTGGCAGTTGAGCTCGTGTGATAGGTTGTAAAACTGAGGAGTGTCACTTAATGAGGAATGACATCACTAACTTTTTTATCAATACTCTTCTGTACTTACCTTTGGTAGCTCTCTGACTCATGAGACCCATATTACATTGTACAGTTGCATAAGCTGCTCTTTGAAGAAGTTGTTTGACCTAGGTAAAGGTGAGCACAAAGACAAGGTAGCTATTGAATTCTTTTGCCTCTAACTTTTATTAAATAAGCATCACTGGTTATTTTTTTGTGCTTTTGGAGTTATAAAAGCAGGCTCTGAATTCAAGTCTGTATCTGTAGAGAGTTAAGCTACTTTGATTTCTTCCTCAAAGAAAAGCCTGTTGTGAGTTTATCTCCTTTCTTTGTTAGTATCAGCAGCCATTGAGACACAGGATGTTTACATCTCTGCTCCTCTTGACTTCATGAGGATGCTTAAGATGACACCTCATCCCTCCAAATCCATGATTGCACTATAAATTTCTCTCTGGATTGTTTTAACTCTGTTTAACGCAAGGAATCACAGAATGTGAGGAGTTGTTCCTGTGAAGTCAATTATGTGAACCGAAGATTGCTGTGAACTCTTGCTTTTGTCAGTCTCAGTGTGTAGGTTGTGAAATGCTTCTGGCACTTCCAGTGAGTCTTGATTCACGAGAATATTGATGATGCAGTTAGACTATTTACATTCTTCGTCTGAAATATTTCTGAGTGAAGTCTAATTTTAGTAATGCTCTGGCTTTAGAAGTTGCATTTAAGAATATTTCTTAAATTCTTGCATTAAGATGCAGTTAAATTGCCTGCTTTAGGCACAATGTGGCATGTGGTTTTCCTGCAGCTTTCTTGATCTCTGAATAGAAGACTTAAAGTTCCAGATACTTCAGTTTTATCAGTTGGTGGAACCTGACTCCATGGTAACACAGTGCTTGGAAAAAAGTTAACCACTGGTGAATATTGCAAAAAGTTGTCAGTCTCTTGGAGGGAAATATGATTTCCTCCTTCCCTGAAACACTTTAGTCATACAACAATAATACTGTTGCCGATTTAGAAGTTGCTGGTTACAAGGTTATATTGATACATGAAACGTGAGTAGCAGACTGTTGGTCCCCTGCTGAAATAACTAGGGAAAGGTAATTTGTCTGCCCCATCTGCTTTGTGGGGGTGGAGGGGATGAGAACAGCACTTAATTAGTGAAATTGCACCTGGAGTTGGCACAATGTCTAAGCTGAAAAATTCAATTAGTCACTGGGTTACTGGCTAAATGGACTGGTCCATCATGCCAAGAGAATGCTCTCTTTAGCTAGCAAGGCATGCGTCTCTGCAGTTGAGCCAGTAGTTCGGGTTACTTTGGTATCTTGTATTGGAATGTGTATTCTGAGGCCTGTTTAACATGAGGCTTTTGACTTGTCGTCAGGTTTATCCCTTTGACTGTCATTTTGTGGCTAATGTCCACAAAAGGAAGAATCAAAGGCAAGTGCTGCATCTCGCTGAATGAGAAAGTGCAAAATGTCAGATTGGACTGGTGATGGCAAAGGCTGTAGGAGTTGCGATATGAAGTAAAGCTCACGGAAAAACTTGTGCAGAAGATGCTGTAGTTGCAAGCAACTGTGAAGAAGAAAAGTTGTATTTTTTGCAACAGAAATAGATATCCTTTATTAGCAAGGATCAAGAGGTGATAAGTAATAGCAAACTCAGTGGTTTTGATTGTTTGTCTGCTTTTAGGTGTTTGGATGTGCCCGACTTTCTGATCTGTCTGTTCCACTTAAAGAACTTTTTCTAGCCCAAAGAGTGATAGTATGTTTTTAAAACAGGCTGTTGTGATAGTTAAGTGCAAGTGCATATATTTTTCTCCCATCCCACTTCAAGTGTAACCTACACTTATAGTTAATAATTCTTAACATTGAGTGACTTTTTTTTTTTGCAGCTATTAGGAGAAGTTTATATGCCATATAGTTTATTGACTTTTGTGACATCCCTTGAGTTCAGGGTTGAATAGGCAGGTATGCTCTAGAACCTTCAGGTTAATAGTAGTGATGTAATTAACCTGTAGTATCTCCATGTTACTAGTAGATCTTCATAGTATTTTTACTAGAGTTCTGCCAGGTTTGATTAACAGAACAGCACAGGTGCTTAGCTGGTTGATAGTACTATTCAGCCATAAAACAAAGTTAAAACTTTGGCTTTAATTATGTCTCTGAATCTTTGTAGTAGACTTTTACAGCATTACTTTTGAGCTTGAGACTACAAGTGAATTTTTTTGAAGAATGTTCAAATTGGCAAGCTTTAACTTTCTCCTCTCTAATTTGTTTGTGTTGGTTTTGACCTGTGACTTCAATATACATACTACATATGGTGAAAGAATTGTGAATTTTCTGTGTTGTCATAATTCTTTGCTATATCATGCCAGTAGTTGTAACACTTTGTACTTCTGAGTGCTGTAAGCCAGTAATCCTTTTTTCTCTGAGTTCTTTTGAAGGACGACGGGGAAGGAGAAGGATGGATGTTCTGTGCTTGCTAATTGGCAAACATATGTTGAGTTGTACATGGCACTGAATTTGAAGATAGAGGAAAAGTCTTTGAAGGCATGAAGTCAAAATGCTTACCTACCATACTGTGATATGGGATTATTGAATTTGTAACTTCATCCAACACTTGAGCTATAACTGCTAGAAGCAGATGTTAAGTTCTCCAGTAGCAGCTGAATCTCAGTAAAGTTTAATGCAGCTTCTGCCTCAGCTGATAAAGTTCTAGTACACTTGCTTTGAACTTAAATTATATTTTGTGCATGTACTGGCACAAACAGATCCTTCTGCTTGTAACCAGCCATGTTGTGTAATCAAGGATAGCCAGATTGCTCTGACCTCCTGCAAGCTGGTCTCCTAAAATGGAAATTATTCATTTTGCAGATGGAAATTGGAGCTAAGCAGCTGTGAATTCCAGGAGACAAATACTGAGGCAAATTCATAACTTCTCTTCTGTTCAACAACCAAGTGACAGTTGATTTCCAGTATTTACCACTTGCTTTAAATCTGTGATTCAAAGATCTTTTCCATAAAGCCAGCAAGTACTTGTATGAGGACACAGCTTGATATAGAAACTTATTTTTTGGAATAAGTCTTTTCTTCATAATCCTCACCTTGCTTAGTTTCTTCCCTTTTCCTCCCCTAAAAAACAAGTTCTATGCCTATGGCTGCTAGTTCAGGGAGCTATGGTTAATTTGTGTTTTAATCAGCTCTTACAGACTGAATGGTAAGAAACTAGGGTAGTTTGACAACTTCATGTGCACGTTTTCCTACACATGCAGCAGTGACTCCTAGTACCTGTGGTCTGAGAGATTGGTGTGGAACTGCTGAACTGAAAGGCCTTTTATAAGCATGTAGTTTGACTTCTGCTTTTAAGTGGTGCTTCCATGAATCAGTGCTCCACTGTGGCTCAATATAAATGTTCTTGCCTAGATGGAAGGTTTACTGTTCTGTCCTTCGTTTAGCTTTGGAAATTAAAGACAAAACCATCAAATTGTATTACTACTATTGCAAGTGTTCTTCTCTGTTCTCAGGTGACTACTTATTTAAACTTACAAACCCATCATCTAACTAATGTAGAAATTTTTGGTTTTGTGTGAAAGCTTGCTATACATACCAAGTTTTGATAGAGGCTTGCAACTAGCATTACGTAAGGATTTATTTTTGACAAAAATCTGACTTGTAAGCAAAAGCAGATCTGAAAATGTATGCAGGCAAACTACTAAACAGTTCTGCTAACGTGTTCCCAAGAGTCCTACATAAATTGGAAAAAAACGATGCAACCTCTTTAAACTGCAATCCTGGTAGCCATATTCAAATCTTGCCTTTAAAGAAAGAAGGCTTTTGTAGTTGTGCCCTAGGGCTGCAAAAAACCTAGTACAATGGCATACATATGTGGAATGGTTAGAATCCTTTCTTAATAGCCAGGTCATACTAGGAATTCTTTTGGTGGAAAGTGCTGTTTTGGAGGACCATTAAGAAAGTGAAAGACAGAGCTGTGGCTTGCTTGCCTTTTTTTTTAAATAATTTTTTCTTCTGGGCCTTGAAGACAAGAAGCTGCTGTTGCATGGATTTCACAACCTTCTCAATTCAGCTCTCGAGGGCCTGACACTGTGAACATGGCACTACTTTCTGTTATGAGGTGGACTGTGCTTAAAGTATGTAAAGTACCTTTAGATGCTGGCTGTTGAGTGCCCAGTGGAAGGCTGTACTGCTTCTACCAGTGGAGTATCTGGAAGATATTTGTTTAACCTTTGAGTACTTTCAGGTGAAATAAAAATGGGATGGCTGTTGTCGACTTTAAAAAAAGTCTTTAATCAGATTTCTGTGGGTTTTGCTTTATAGAGTCTAAGGAATTCTAACTTCCTCAAGTCCTTGGCCATGGAAGGCAAGTAAATACATAGAGACTGGGTACTTACTGTAGTTGGGTACCAAATAGTCTTATGTTTCCTACTATATTCTGGTTGACCTTTTTTTTCCCCAACGTTACGAGAGAGTAAAATGAACTTTGCTTTGCTCTTCTTTTAACCGTGTACATTTAGCAGACAGTTTTAGAATGTTGTTTGGTGTTATATGGACCTTGATAGCTTGTGGCATGGTCTCTTCTGTCGCAGTCAATCCCAGCGAGGAGTTTGTCTCCAGTCTAAATGCAAGCTTCCATCTATTTCTCCAGTCTAAATGCAGGCATGCAAGCTTCAGTCTGTTGAGAAGGGATATATCTTTGCTCAACCTATTCCTGGACATAAGAGCTTTATTTCTTTGGCAGGTAGGTAGGCATGTGTTCTAATCTTCCCACCTACTGAAAAGTTAGTCTGGACAGAAGTTACGCTCATCTTAAGTGGTCTTGGCTCCTGAGGAGCATAATGTGAGAAGCAGAGAAGCTGGTGGAGAGGAAGAATGGCAACAGCATACTGAATAGAAAAGGTTTGATGAGAGTAAGAAGTTTTGTTACAGCAAAGTAATCTTTGTTCCACAAAGCAGCAATGTAAAGTGCAGTTCTTTAGTGCTGCATAAGTAAGTGAATATTTAATTAAGCATACATTATCTTGCATTACCTTTCTAGACTTTTCAGCAATCTATGTCTTAAATTGGCTTTTGACTTTTTTAAAAAGAAAGTGACAAATGTGCAAATAAGTGAGCAAGAAGAGGTGAGGGGCACTGACTTGATGCAAAATGAGTTTGAACAGAAGATATTTTTTTATGAAAGTATGGTTTAGATTGTCTGCTTTAAATAATCATTCTTAGAATTGGATGCAGAAATTCAGATGCCCAGGATAGTTCTTCAGCAGTATAGTTGATTTGAGGACTCTTTTGGTGGTGTGCTAACTAATGGTCATCTGTTGATATTTAAAAAAAAAAAAGAAAAATTCCTGTTTGAAAGCTCTCCTGTGTGGTTTTTTTTTTTGTTATACTCTGGCAGATTTTTGGCTACTGAAGAAAATCTTTTCCAGAAAACCTGAGTTGCTCCACTGATGTGGATATAGATTCTTCTGGAGATCCTGGTCCATGTCTGTACCTCCTAGGTATCACAGTACTACAGGGAGTTATGTGGTAACTGCTGTATTCAACAGCTTTTCTCCCCAAATCTACCTGATATAGAGACCCAGCAGAAATTCCTAATGAAAGTGTCATTTGTGCTAAGCTCTATACAGACTTCTGAAGACATCATTCCTGCTCTACAATGCGTCATAGTGGAAGATATATATGAAGTTCGGGGAAGAAGAATGCAATCAAATATGTAAAATCATGCTAGCTTGCATCTTAATGTCAATTTCTTGTTGAGGGAAAATAATTTTTTTACTTATTGTACCATTCTGTCAAAGGTAGGCTGGACTTTCTATCTGCACCGGCAAATTGAGGGGCACTATGCTAATACTGGGGACAAAAAAAATAATTATCCATTTTTCCTGTGCTGTTTGGTTTTTGTTTTGTGCTATTTTTTTTCCTTACCGGATGAATTTAATTAGAGTAGTTGGGTAGAACTAATTACTCAGAACTTCTTTAGGACAATTTTACTCCAGCTTTTAAACATGTTTTTGTTCTTTGAAAACGAGAATGCTCTCACTTGTGAAATTACCTGATCCTGTAAATTGTAAGGTTTTCGTAATAGTGTATGCAAGTATTTAATGTAATAGCTATTAAAGAAACAAATATGTGATCTTGCTCTTCAGAGACTTTATTTGTAATGCAGCAAAGAGGATCTTTCAACAGTCTGTAGTTTTTTGTTAAATTTTCATTTACATAAAGCCAAGATCCTAAAGTAATAAATTAAAACTGCAGTTGATTACATTCTAGCAGCTGTGATGGTGTAAGTTAAGATCCCTGGTGATAAAAAAAAAGTACATGTTGGGTCCTTAAAATCTATCCAGGAGGTGATAAAACTTACTATGTGTTACTTGATGACAAAGAAGAATTTGTTAAATTTTGTATTTTAGTATTTAAGTATTGTTCCAACTGTTTTGAAGTAGATGGGCCGTAACTCTTGCCTCAGTCTCATTTTAATTGTTAATTTCAGCAAATTTTATCTTGATTTAACCATACTTCTGAAGTTGTAATGTTCTGAACATGCTTAAACTGAAAGAACCAGTAAAAACAAAGTAGCTTGCAGTAATGGAAAAAATGACTCAGTACAAGTTGAGAACAGAAATTAGCTAAAAGGCAAACAGTAATCCTTAAAACAGAAGCTGAGTTTCAGCACTTCATAAACTAGGTTGAAGATCAGTCTATTCTGCTAGTTTTCCAGTTACACAAGTGCTTAAGTCATAGTGTTCATGTATTGTTTTTACTGAAATTTTGCAGTTTTGCAAAACAGATTTCACACTTTGGTATTCTGGAGTTGGTCAATTATTACGTTACTTCAAGAACCATAAGCCAATGCAAATGTCAATCATCTCAGATTAAGGTACAATTTAACTGAGGAAACTCATGTTGCACACTGTGGAATGTTACCTGAAGAGTAAGGATGGTGCCAGTTTATTTGTGTTCTGCTGGTCGTACTGATAAGTGCATAGCTCTTTAGAGTAATGGGGAGGTTGCTGGTGATACGAGGGCCATCAACTGTTCAGCTTCTCTGGTTCTCTGTGTCTACATGCCAAAGATATGTAGATCAAATAAATCTCAAATAAAAAAAATAAGCCATTTCCTTATTAGCAAGACAAATCATGTATTGCAGTTCCACATTTAACCTTCAGTTAGACCTCATATCTTCAGTTCAAGACCTTAAGTGTACAGGCTAATTTTAAATATTAAGCATTAATAGGGAAGATTGCTGTAATTAAGGGCTCATTACTTCATACTTATGAGTGAGGCTCACTCATATGAGTCTCAAATTTATGATGTCTCAAAGAATGGCATTAATCAAATTAACAGTAAGGTGCTTCTTTCCTTGGATTCCTGTCTAATTCAAGCTATTTTAACTGCACCTTTGCCAGAACTAAAACTAATAACTACAATATTCTGCTTAAACTACCTGGTGGTATTCTGTGATGTTATAGTCAGCCTTGCTAGGCATGTAGCAGGTACCTACCAAAACAATACCTGGAACTTGTGTTGTAATACACGTTGCAATTGAAAGAAGAGTCTATAAAATAAATGTCTGTCCGTTGCCTCAATGCTCCCTAAACATGCTTATAACATGGGAGGAACGAAGCCCTATTTTTATGACATCCAAATGAGCTCCAAATTACAGAAAACTGGCTTTGTCACCTGGTTTCCCAAGAGGAAGTTAAAATTAAACACAGCTTACTCTTAAACTTCTTAATCACTTTTTTCAAGGTGATAATTCTCAGTTTTACACTCCTTTTACCTTCCCACATCCAATCTTTGATGTTGGCTCCTGCATGAATGATGTCTCTCTTCTGTAGGTGGCTTAAGGCACAAGCATGCATGGACTTCTTCCCTAGGTAGCATTAGCTTTCCAAATAAGAATGGAGAAGTTCTGAAGCAAGGGCTTTGGGTGACTTTTGTAGACATTGGCTATGTTTGAGTCCATCAGCATTTTCTATTCTCACTGTTAGGCTCTACAGTCCCCTGGATGCAGTGATTTTAAAAGACAAGAAAAATAAATAGGGTTTGTGATAAAATTGATTCAAGTTATACTTGATTACTTCTTAATCAAATATTACTATTAGTTCTCCTGAGAACACTATTAATCCACATCTGACACCTTCATCTGAAAACCTAAATTATGAATGCTTGTCTAAGAAACAATAATGAACTTAATTCCAAGCCCTTATGTAGACAGTATTGAGGACAAACTCAAGAACTGGATGTTCCTTCTACACCTGGAAGCACTTGAGCTCCTGTAAACACCACAGCTTTAGTAGAATGATCCATAAGGTTTGCGTAGCTGGTGCTAAAATCTGTGGCCCTTTCTTGGTATACTTAGCATCGTTTTTCAATGCTCACATTCAAAATCATATATTCTGGTTTCTCCAAAACTATAACTTTAATGCAGCTTTCCAGTTTGCGAAGGCATTGTTTTCCCCTCTCTGGAACAATAAACAACTCATCTAAGCACACAATTTGCATCTGTTTTAATTAAATAAATTGCTTAGCAAACGGAGCCATCTATGATAATACCTAAACCTGTTTTACTGCAGACAATATCAAAGTACTTTTTTTTCTTCTGCCGGATAATTATATACTCTGCTTTTAGAATAGTGTGGTTAAATGCAAACCTCTAGAGCAGCAAGGTGCTCTACTTTTGCATGCTCCCTTCATGTAGGGGAACTTTGAGTTTGACGCAACTCAGCTGTTCCTTCTACTTGGATAATAACCTCATCCATTCCTAAGTGTACTGCTGCTGGTGTCCCTCTTGCTTTTCATTAGGGCTGAGAGAATTGATTCTCATCACCATCTTAAAACAAAGCCTTTTCTTCTGAAACTCAACATCTACATTGATTTTAATGCAAATATGTGCACCTGCTATTTTATTGACGAATTTATCAACAACATGGTGTTGTATGAAGATACAAAGAAAACCTGCAAAGTTACTGGAAGTTTCTTGGCTGGAAAGTGACTGAGTTGGATTTGAATTCGGCTAGCCTGGGTCTGAACTTTTCTTCACTTTGACCTCAGAAGGTGATGATTGCGATCGCATTCTGCAACATCCTCTTCTTTCACAACTGTCCTCCGTGGTTGTGAGATGCAACTTTGTGATAAGAATGAGGATGAGCACTGCCCCACCATGTGATCAAGGTCAGCTGTTTGTAGGTTTTGAAAGGAGAGTGCTTGTTATTCTTTGTGACCTTACAAGGCTTAAGACTTCTAAATTGTCACTCATTAAACTAAGAAGGGTGTATGCTTTTGTCTTGCCCTGACCTGAATTGCCATTCATTTCCTAAGTGATGGTAAAGACTGCTGGGCTGAATTTTGTTCATAATCAGTTACCTTCTTGTCTCACAGTTCCTAGGCAGCAGGAGGGGAGTGAGGAAAAGCAAGATATGAACTGATTCTAAAATTTAAGCTAATTTCTGCTAGTGACTGAATAAGAAAGTCCAGAGTGACTGTCCAGCATCAGCTGTTGTTGTCTGTGTAGAACCCCACTCCTTGTACACTGCAGCTTATGGTATTTAAGTGCAAAGTACTTGGCTGTTTTAACAACCTATTCTGTCTCAGACATTAGTTATTTCCATGAGAAGAAGGTAATTTGTGGTCCAGATCAATTTGGAAAGGCAAAATCTCGCTTGTCACCTCATTTACCCTTCCCTCTTGCCTGCTAGCACATTGCAGACGACTTCGACATGCCCGTGGTATTCATGTGTCTGTAGCTTGCTGCAGTTGTGTCATGTATTTTGCCTAAGTGGATTTGGTCTGACAAGAGTAAGTCCTCAGTAGAGCAGTAGGTATTTTCTGTGCCATTGCTATGGCCAGCAGTGTATTAATGCTGTATTGCTTCAGTGTTAACCTGATATTATATGTTTGGTGCAGGACTGTTATAACTTTGTTGGATTCTAGAAGTGGCTCAAAACTGAATACAGCCCTTCCAAATGAAAGCTCGCCATCCCAGCTGCCACAGAGGCAATCGCTGAGATGCCCACAGGAACTGAACGAGTATACTATCCTCCCTTAAATGTTTCTTCTAAGGAGAGCCCATATATGTGGCTTTTTGAGTCTAAGGCCACATCAAATGTGCTTTTAGCAAATTGATTGGTTGAATGAGGCTTTAAGCAACCTGATCTAGGGGAAGATGTCCCTGCGCATAGCAGGGGGATTAGAACAAGATGATCTTTAAGGTCCCTTCCAACCTAAACCATTCTGTGATTCTATGATACTCCGCAGAGCAGAAATACAGTTGTAGCTGCTGTAAAGTTATCTGAAGTAGCTTGGTATAATGATACTCTTTTCTGATCTAAGTGTGCATTTACTTTAGTTCATAGTATCTACATCCGTAACTATCTACGGTGCTGTCACGCTACTTAAGCACAATACTTACTCGTTGACAGCTCCTGTGCATTCCCATGCTCTTTCACTCTTGTATAGAGAAGTTTCTCTACTTGGAAAGTCACCTGGTAAACAAGCTTGCAGTTGAAGTGCAGTAACTTCTAAAACATTGGTAAAAGACCTAACTCAGCAGTCCATTAAACTCCTGCTTAGGACAACCCAATTATAAGATCTTGAGGACTGGAGTTTTAGCTTTCCTCTGTGGATAAAATTGCATAAATCTAAACACTTTACAGATCATTAAGGGATCTTTTTAATTTGGGGCAATGCTAGCCAAATGAATTCTGAACTTGAATAGAGATTTCATAGGTTTCAAAAGGTGGTTATCATTGGGGTCAAATTTAAGAACAGGCTGAAATTTCATCTTGCACACAAATGTAGTTGTCATCTCTCCTTTATGTGTGCGTATTTGTATCATGGTCACAAATGTACTTAATTTCTGTAATAAAGCTGATTATGGGTCCTGTTTGGCTACATGTTGCTCCTTTTTCTACTTTTTTTTTTAAAAAAACTGGTGTAATTACCTATACTATTCATCCTATAAATCTTAGTGACTATGAGATTTAACACTATCTTAAAGATAGCACTTCTAAAAAAAAGTAATATATATATGAGGCAACATTGCAACATAAAGTTTGTGGAGACCCGGCCTAGAAAATTTTCTCTAGGTTCATTTTTCTGTCTTTATTGGTCCAGAGTGATCTTTGTTTCCTGATAATTAGATTTTGTTGTTGAACTTCCATACTAAACTTAGTAAGTATGAAATGATGTGAAACCATGCTATATGATTAAGTCCTCTTTAGTTACGAGCAAAATCTTCAAGTCCATCGAGATGTGGGGGGAAACTAAGTGAAAGATTACTCCTGGAACTTCTGGACTTACTGATTTTTGAGAGTTTTGCCAGTAACTCACACTCAGCTGGAATAGAAGAGGCATCTTCAGGAGATCTGTATGTGTATATATAGTGTAATAGGAAAATCATCTCTTAACAGAAAGTTCTGTTCTGTCTTAAAGTGATAGCCATAATTTTATATTAAATGACTGTGAAAAGTTTCCCCCTCCCCTGCTAGGGTGCATTAAGTAAATATCTTACGAGAAGAGAAAGCATTGGATTTGGTAATCTTTTCTAAAGCTTAATGCTTAGAAGACCATAGTGCCGTCCAGAAGTATTAAATCTTTAGGTGTAATCTTACTTGGTCAAAGATGTGCATCCCATCTGCCTCACAGATTTAGAGCTTGGAGAGTTTATTCTTTGGATGCCCAAACTAGCCTTTCCACAGAAAGAAGCCAGATTTCTGAATCTTGCTGCTTTTATGTTCTATTCCAAATCTTGAGAACTGTCCCTTTAAATAAACTTTTTTGTTTTGTCAGCCCAACCCATTCTGAATCTGTTTATTTGCATTGAGGAAAAAATACCATGTGTTCTTTTAGTACTTGGAAGTCTGTGCTTAAAATTCTCAATGAGCGGAGAGTTGTTTGCATTTATCGGTTATGGCTGTTGTGTTCTGGTTATGGATACAAATACAAATCAGTGTTGTACTTAGAATAGAAGGTTCATCCTTCTCTAAGTGGTTTTTGCTTTTCCCCATTGGAACCCTGTCTTTGACTTATTCCTCAACTAAAAATGGCAGTTAATGATTACATAAAATTTAAACACTGAAGTGGAACATAGTCTTCCTCTTTTCCTCAGGAAATTAAAAAAAAAAAAAAATCAGAGCAAACTTAGAGGATGTAAAATTTAAGAAAAATTGTTGAAGCTGACTTTTGTTTTCAGTTACAGGAATTGTTATATGGAGAGATGCCATGGTGATGTGATGGCTGGTTAGGCAGCAGAGTGGGTGGTGTGTGCGTTGACAGTTAACATAATTTTCCAGTGTGCTTGAAGGAAAAAGTTAGATGCTTTTGTAGACAATACAATGAAAATGGTTATATTAATCAGAAACCCCTGTATATTTATGAGGGATATATGATATTGATCTCACTACTGGTCATTTTGCAGATTCTTTGATATGATGAGCAGTTGGAATAGTAGCTAATAGATTGATGATGTCGTTCAGTTTGTAAGCAGTTGGGCTGTGGCAGAGGGAATCCCAAAACAGGTATTAAAGATGAATAGTGTATGCCATATGCAGTGGAGGAAGCATTTAAATTTTGAGTATATGGTGGATAGAATTGCTGTTGACTGATGCTAATTACTATTTGTTATTACTGCACATTGTTTTACTGAACATATCTTACTCTTGTGATAGAATAGCAACAATCTAAAATTTCATTCCTCTGCTAGGGGAAGGAAATTTTTAGGTGGAGAATTCTATATTAAAAATACTGACTTCCAGCATCATGCTACACAAGCCTGTGTCATACTGGCAGTTGGTAACCAGTGCATACAGAAATGAGCAAGTCCGGATGCTTTCAAAAATCGCTGAGTATTATTTTTAATATTAGTACAGATATTAGTGTCTGTGTTAGATGGAGTATATTTTCTCAGGTGTAAGAAGGCAAGTAGATCTGGCAGCAGGTGGAATTCATTGGAAGGAATAGTTCTGTTCAGATTGTATTAAACTATAGACACGTTTTTTGTCCTTATGAATCAATAGACCATGTGCTGATTGTCCCAGCTAAGCAGGTGCAAATGTCCTAGTTAATTTAACGAGTCAGGTAGTCTGATACACAGAATACTGTGAGGTTTGAATATGTTTGAAAAGAAAACCCAGTGTTGACCAAAGTGTACAATACATTGGCAAAATTGAGTTCTCATAAAGCATTGATCCATGTTGTGAAATTCGTACCTAAAAAAGTATTAATTTAATTAATTAATTAACCTTTTAATAAAAGCAAATAGTAAGTGAAGATGGGATATAAAAGGGATGGCAAAGTTTCTGTAGTAATTTTGATACTGTGTTAGAAGTGTTGCTTCCCAACATTTAAGTGCCTGATTCCTTCTGAAAAATAAATCCTAGAGCTAGGAAGATACTGTCGTCATGCTGGCACATACCTCTAACTGAGGCTTTTTTTATTCCTGTGTTTGTCAGTCTAACCCTAAAGTCAGCATATATTTCTTTCTTGCCCCTCCTTTGAGACAGACAGCATTTTCCTCCCATCGACCCGAGAGCCTCCCTGCCCTTCTGAAGTGGAAGCCCTGCAGTCCTCCTCATTTTGCACCCCTACCGGTTCAAGAATGGTGCTTTCTCTAGTTCTCCCTGTCCTTTCTCTGTAGACTGTGTATTACCATCTCCTTATAAGCCCTTGCTCGTTAGAGTTATTCTTGTTGGAATCTAGGCTACAAATAATCTTTCCGTGCAGCAAGTTGCTGCCTCTGATAAATGTGGGCTGCAGCCAGCAGCTGGCAGAGAGATTCATTTGCTGTCAGACCTCTGAGTTAGGCTTTTCAGTTACTTTTCATTTGCACCAAAATCAAGGATATTTTTTTTTATGAATGTTGCCTGTAGTTTTGAAATTGATCTGGTCTAGTATTAGGTAAAGAAATGTATTTGGTTCAATGTTAAGCTGTAGATTCTTCTGGAAGGCTAGTTACATGAACTAATTTCAGGCAAAAATAATTATCTGTAAGATTTAATTCTGAAGTGTCTTTTAAAAACGTACTGCAAATGTTTGTGTTAACTATAATATATAGATTAAAAAGACTGCATGGATCTCATTTGTGTAAGCGTTTTCCATGGGAATCCCAGTGCCTTATATGGTCAACTTGCTTTGTAGTGTTTCAGTGAAATGAAGGCAGCCATCCAACAACAAAAAAAAACCCCAACAGCCCAGCTGGCTTTAGCTTTGTCTATAATACCCTCTTTCTTGGCTTCCTTCCGTAGCACAGTAGCTAATTATTAAAACTAAAACTGTGGCAAGAGCCTATGTAGCTAGTAGAAGAAATTCCTTTTGTGGCAGTGACTGTACACTAAAAATTTAATGCTAATTTATTAAAGAATAGTAGCACATTAGTAATACAGCTTTGTTGCGTAATGAACTTTTGCTATCAGATAAGCCGTTGTGCCTTTACCCAAGCTTGTAAACTGGTGATAATTCCTGTAGCTGTTGTAAACAAATTTCAGTCTACGGAATTGAGCATGCTTTTTTTTTTTCTATGTGTTTGACCAGTTTGCTAACTGCTTGAACAGATGCTAACATTTTAAATAAGCGCCTGTTGAGGCTTGTATATTAAGGGATTGCTTCAGAGAGATCTGGTTCAGGTTCCTCTGGAAAGAGCCATCTGAGTATGGTGGCTCCAGTCATTGAAAATGACTGTTTGCAGTGGGGTAAGCTACCCTGTATTTACTCTCAAGTATTAGGATACACATGAGCTTTACTGTAATTCTCCTTGTGGTAACTTACAGACCTGTACTTTAAAAAACCTTCCTGAATGAGAGGCTAGACTGTTAAACTTACTCAATCTCTTTATTCAGATACGCAGAATCCTGTTTTACAAGAAGCATGGTAAATTGAGAACTCAGGAATGTCAGTACCTTTATTTGGAATGATAATGAAAAACATAACATATTTTCTATTGCAGAAAAGAAAAAACGGAGCACGTTGTCATTTACCTACTATGATGAGAGTAGTATGCAGTAAAAATGCTACAGTATTCCTTGTAGTGAAGAGGGTGTGTGGTTGTTTTTTTTTCTTATATCTGGGCTGCCTAAGGCCTTTAGGACTCTTTCAGATAGCTCCGGTGTCTGATTTGTGCGTAAAGGCAAGGCCAATCTACTGACCTTAGTAATAAGTCATCTCTCCTTCTGTTGATATGGGTCATTCCAATCAGCTTTCAGAAAGCAGCTTTTGTTTCTTTATGTCTTTTAGTTTCAGCTCTTACCAGCTTCATGTAATGACTTCAACTCCTTGTAGTAGCAGAAAGGATGAAGAGCTGATTCCTATTTACTTTCTTTGTTTTATTAATGATTTTGTAGTCATTTATTATGCAGTCATCAAGGTAATTTTGTTCTAGGCTGAAGAGTTCTGGCCTATTGAGTTCTTCATTTTCTGGAAGATAGTCCATACCTTTGATCAAAAGCATGGATCTCTACAAAGTCTGTGCTCTTACCTTTTTCAGATAAGAGCTGTAAAGGAAGATGAATTTTTTTATACTTAATCAGACTGGGAGAAGCAAAGATAAAGTCTTCTTGGGTGAATCTGTGTTTTTAATACTTCAGCATTTTGGAGGGTGCTAGTATTTTTCAGAACTCCTTTTTTCAAACATTTTCAGATTCACCAGAAGAGGAAAGTGCTTCAGAGAAACACTGATATCCAACAGAATTTAGCGAGACCTAAAGAAAAACTGCAGTACCATACAGTGATATATCTAAGTTAATTTTGAATATGGTAATTCAGAGCATGGAAGCAGTACAGATGTCACGTTGCTGTGGACTTCTGAAATTCATTTAGAGATACACTAGTACTACATGTGCTGTGACCTCTTTGCCTCCACTAGCACAGAGGAGGAAGCTGTAAGATGCAAAAATAGAGTGGGGATGTAGGAGTGAGTCAGAAGAGCGGAGGCAAAAGCAAGCTGTCAGATGTGGGCTGACTGTCAGGATGAAACTGAGAGTTAGGAAAATTAAATGATGGTATGGGAGAGGAAGTGGGAAAGAAAGGCTGATACTGGGAATACTAAAATAATGGAACTTGGGTGTTGGTGTATTGGTTATCGGGCAATTAATGTCACTTGTGAAATCTGTACTTGAGCTTAACACGCATTAACCTTTTAATACTCTATTATGTCATCATATCGAGATTATAGGGCCTGTATAGAGGATTTGCTCTTGGGGTAATTCAAGACATCTGAGAAAAGACGCTATTGCTTGTGGGACTTCTGCTTTAGCAGTGGAGTGAAGAGAATGGTGTGTAGGATAGGAGACTGCAGGGAAATCTGTAGAAACATTATGCACTTGTGGCTGTAAGTGTAATGAAAGAAAGCTTTTCTTTAGACATATGAAATGGTGTATATCTTAAAACCTGAGTTCCATGGTATTTCAAATTGTATGGATGAATCAAAGGATATGGTTTATGATGACCTTTTTGTCTGTTTTCCATCTGTAAAACGATAACTTCTGTGGTGGAGGTTTTATGAAAATCCTGCTTATGTATCTAAATAGTGGTAAGTGCTGATAGGTGGAAGAGCCCATCAGGAAATGAGTTCTGTTTGGAACAAAATTTGAATAATATAGACTGAACGCTAAACAGTGAAGAAAAATTCATAATTTTTAATAACTGCACATTATGAAAGTGCTGATCATCTCATACACTGAATGAAACAAGTTTCTTTGGCCACGGGGAAATAGAGAGCATATAGGACCATACACAGGTCATACATTTGTGGGGCCAGTTGCTTTGGCTTAGGCAGCATTAATTAAAGCATCTCCTGGTCCTGGGACATTTGACTGTACAGCCTTACTATTACTTGTATATTGGTCTGTGCATAAATGTAAAAGTAGAGTCCTTAGAGAAGCATCAAGCTTAAGCACGGTTTGGCTAATTTTTTAGTGTAAATTAAGCTGGCGGAACAGCTTTCCCCTCCAGGAATTCTTGTAGAGGTGTGCACCGTAGAGCAGAAAAAGCAAGCTCAAGGTAGCAAAGATAGTCTTCTGGTGTGTCAGGGAGTGGGTTTCTCTTTTCTGTTTAACATGGAGGCAGTTTCTCACCGTGCACTCTTGAGGTATTTGGAGCACAGCCCCTAGCCAGACAGATAGATCTTTCATGAAAATAAATTGAGAACCGGTTTCAAAAACAGTTTGCGTTGCGGGAGCTTTCAGTTTGCAGCATGCACAGTGGGTGATTGAATAGTAGAGAAAGCCAGATGGGCCTTTGTCCGTTGGTTTGAAAGGAGGAAAATTGGAAGTCTTCCCTGTCGAGCCCTTCCCCTGCTGTGGCCGCTGCTCTGTCCCTGCCAGGGCCACTGGATGGTTACCTGCCAAAGCCAAAACTCTGCAGTGCATGGACTTGCCCCGTGTTCGGGCAGTGTGTATATTTTCTCTATGTAACCAAATCTGTTTCAGTTTCTGTGTTTTTCCACCTGTTTGCTTTAGCACTTATTCTTACGTATTTGTAGGGGAAATGCAGTCAGTAAAGTCAGTCGCATTGCTATGACTGACCTTGAAGCCAATGTGCTTTTCAATCAGGCTTTCATTTTGTACTCTTTGATAATAATCATCTTTAAGTAGCAGTCTGATGTACAAGAAGCAGACTTTAAAACATTTGTGATTAATTTCATGATGACGTGCATACTGCTACGGTCAGGTAAACAACAGACCTCTGGGTTCTTGTTGTTTATTTGAAGCTGACACAGTCCTGGTGAAGAGAAGACCAGTGCGTTTTCTGTCCGGGTGCAATTCTAAGATGTCACCAGTCTCTCAGAAGTTAGAAGTCAACACAAATGAGTTACTACATAATTAGAAATGTAGGCTTTTACCCCTTTTTCCAGAATCCTTTCTGAGGAGGAAAGTCAGAAGTGGCTGCAGCTCCAGGTGCGACTAAGGCAATTGTACTTTGCTGCCTTGAAAGGGCGTGCTCTTGCTTCTTCCTCCCACCATGCTATTTTCTTTCCCTCCTTTTTTTTTTATTTATCTATTTCAGTGGGTGGGGAGGGAGAAAGGGTTGTTTCTGCCTTGCTGGTGAGTTGAATTGGCTAATGGAGAGCCTGACGAATGCTTTTGGGAGTGTGCAGTTGAGAACGAGGAGGGAGACTTGAACCTCCCTGTTTGTCAACAGTGAGCTCCTGTAGAATCATGCCTTAAGTGATTAGCGTATGTTAGCTCAAATGAGTTTGGGTTTGCTGGTTTTATAACACTGCCTCCTGCAGGGAACAGAATATTGCTTAAAACTCGTCTTGAAACATAGAAATGTGAATTATCTAATAGGGATGATGAGTACTTTGAAACATAGTCATCTCATGAATGTCAGAGATTCTAATGCAGAAAATTCAGGTGAGGGTATAATTATTATCAACTGGAATATAATTTTCGTATAACTGCCTAAAATCAAATGTAGCAGGGGAAGAAGATATTGTAAGCTCAATTAGAATACTTTCTTGAAGTGTGTGTTTTTATCAGCATTTGATTACAAGAATTTTTACCAAGGGTGTCTTCTGCTAACTTCTTAAAAGTGATATTAATGTGCTGCTAAAGACAGTGGAAGAGATACATCAATGTCTTGCTTTAACTCTAGTGAAAGCTTCCTGCAAAATGACACTGTCGATGAAGTAGTGAGCATAAGTACTTAACTTTTTTTAAGACATACTTTGATTTTCTGGCAAGTTTCTTCAGTGCCTTTTCTCATTGAAACTGATATCTGAGCTTCCAAAATCTGGCTTGCAGGACTGAGAAGCTGAAGATGAACTGCTGCAACGTGTAAGAATGTGTGAATTCCTTGTGCTCTGGCAAAAGAGCAGATGACATGAGTGCCGTGCTGATTTTGGCATGTATGCTGTGGGTTACAATTGCTCATCTAGGTACAGTATTTTCCTGTTGCTTGCTTGGATAAAACTGCTCTTCAGAAAGTTAGTGAGAATTGGAAAATTTAGAAGTTAATAGACTACGGGTTTACCTTTACACACAGAGATATCTGAGTTTGTGATGGCCAAAGATGACCATCTGTATAGAATCATAGAATGGTTTGGGTTGGAAGGGACCTCAAAGATCATCTAGTTCCAACCCCCCTGCCATGGGCAAGGAAACCCTCCACTACACTACAAAGCCTCATCCAACCTGGCCTTGAACACTTCCAGGGATGGGGCATCCACAGCTTCTCTGGGCAACCTGTTCCAGTGCCTCACTGCCCTCTGAGTGAAAAATTTCTTCCTTATATATAATCTAAATCTGCCCTTTTTCAGTTTAAATCCATTGCCCCTTGTCCTATCACTACATGCCCTTGTAAAAAGTCCCTCTCCAGCTTTCCTGTAGGCCCCCTTTAAGTACTGGAAGGCTGCTATAAGATCACCCTGGAGCCTTCCCTTCTTCAGGCTGAACAGCCCCAACTCTCTCAGCCTGTCTTCATAGGAGAGGTGCTCCAGCCCTTGGATCATCTTTGTGGCCCTCCTCTGGAATGGGGAAAATACAGCTGTATCCTTGCCCTTTTTATAAGCTCTTCCCTACATGTTTGCAGAGAATTAGGGGGTGGCAGGTGTGACTTCTTCAGGCAGTGCAGGTTGTGCCACACCGAATAGGCAGTGACCACAGCTATGACTTGGCAAGTCCTTAAGTCCTGCGTGTGAGATGCTGCAGAGCTGCTGTCTGAGTGTTTGGTGGCAGTGGTGAAGGTGGTATAGCATCATGGCATACAAACAAATATGCCAAGAATGAGGCTGGAGACACTGTTGATACTGGAGCAGACACCGCAGTTTGAAGAAAAAGAAGCTGCTTTCATAATGTACTGATCAAAGGTGTAACATTCTTAGTATACTGACTCTATTAATTTAGTGTCTTATATGTGTCTTACTTTCCTGCTGTATCAGAGTAAGTATGGAGCTGAGGAGTCTAGTTTGCTTTTCCCTTTAATGCTGTGAGGAGGACAGTAATGCTGGTTGCAGATGCAGTCTAGAGAACTACTTCTCAAAAATACTCAATTTCTGCTGGCTTTTCATGCATTGTGTGCCAAAATGATGGAGTTAGTCTTTGATACTTGATGTGATGAGGGGCTACTATGGCCAAAAAAAGAGAAGACTAACTCAGATTTGCGGAGACATACGTAAAGGTGTCCTTTGATGAGGGACCCAGTTCAGGTTCTGCACCGAAGGTGTCTTTGCTAATAAACTTCTGTGAACAGTTGCCCTGTGTGGAGTCAGCTTTAATCTGGCTAGGCTACAAGCTTAAAAAAACCTCGTTGGACCCATGTTGGTTCAAAGCTGTGTTTGCTGGTGTCCCAGGTCTTAGGAGCATGCATCAGTTGCAGTCCTTCAGTGTTGATCATGTCTGGCTCCATGGTGCAAAAAGGTAGTGATGCTGTTGGTGAAGTTAAGCAAGCTATTGAAGCGATATAACTGTGTTGGCACGGTATTACTTTCCTGCTAATAAGCCTAATGAACCTCAGTTGTCTTGATATCTGTCACATGGAAATTTTTGTGTGTTTTTCATTTATTTTATCTAATATGACTGACTAGCTAACTCGTTTAGGCATCTGTGTTACTACTTTGCAGTGCTGGTACAGTGTTAACAGTCCTTCACTGTTTCCCAGGTATTTCAAGATCTGTTTAGAAAATAAATACTGACAAACTTGAAGCTGCCTTACGTTCTTGAGAAGTGGCTAGAGAGCTGCCTAAGCATACCTGTGATTTGTATTACCAAGATCTACTGAGTTAGATAGTGATCTGTGGGGTTTTAGCTTTTTCCCGTATTACTAGCAGACTAGAAGGTATATAGTCTTCATTATGCAAGGCAAATAAAACTTTCTACTTCTTTCAAAACACAAAGTGGAGGTACTTGTTGACAAATTCTCTCATATTATTTATATATATATATGCCCTATGTAATTGCTGTTTTTTTCCCCATTCTTAATATATTTAAGAAATACTTTAGTATTCCTGTTCCTGCTGGCTATGTTTTTCATTGATGTTGATAGCTTTCCTTCCCAATTTTCTACTCTGTTACTTAAAGTTTATACTATTTTATGCATTTGTTAAATTCTGATTTTATATTGATTTTCACAATTTTATTTATTAAACATTTTATTTTTAATTGCTCCCATTCCTTTGCTTTATCTCTATACTACTTTAACTTCCTAATAAAATTGCTTTGTAGAATAATAGCTTCTGGTTTGTGTGATACTCATTCAAAAAAAAACAAAACAAAACAACTTGAAAATTGGCCCTTTTAAAATGCCATGCATTGTGTATATATAGTGGTATATACTGTTGTAGATGAGTCTATGTAAACGTAGATTATTTTTTACTTGTTGGCTATTGTCTTCCTGTCCATTTTTCAATGTAATTGGAATGCCAGTGGTTTCCTAGGAACTCGTGATTACTTGCAGTTTCTTCGTTAATCTGCCATAATGAGTTTCTAATGGGAGAACTGTACCGAAGTATTTCCTGTTTAGACCAGAGGGAGTCCGGTGTCAAAGCTGGTAGCTCTCTCGTGTTCTTTTGGGAGAAAGTTCACGAAGTGGACGTTCTTTTTACGTTTATGGCTGGAGATGAGTTGTTAAATGTCTCTGTTAAGACGTACACACGGCTGTTTTCTTGTGCTGGTGAAAAATTTGGATACAGTCAAAAGATAGCTGTTGGAGGTGGGACTGGGATCGCTGCCGCAGCAGAGGAAGCACACGCAAGTGAGCGCAGGCTTCCTCTTCATTCAGCCAGTGAGGGTTTGCTCAGCAAGTTGTGCGGTGTGACTGGCCTATTGAAAATAGAGTATTGAGTTACACTGGGGCAAAAATGCCTTTTTTAGAAGTTGCAAACCATATCTGATGGATGAACAGCTGCATAGCTAGCCTTTGAGAGAGGGGGAGATTTGTGTTGAAATTTTTTTTATTCTTTATACTTGACAGAGGCTTGTAGTGCATTTGACTATCATCTCCTTATTTGTTTGTACAAACAGTTTTGTTAACTGTACTAAAACATGACACTGTATTTCATGTAAGTTATTTTAGAAGACTGTTTAGCAAATTTAGCAAAGACACAGCACCAGTATACCATCATTTAACTTTGAAGGGATTCCTGAAGTGCCTAGTCTGAATTGAATTTTGGCTTTAGATGTAGTTCGAGTTGATCTTATCCTTGCAGAGGATTTATTTGAGTCTTGGTGACCTTTGTCTGTTGCAAGTACCTTATCTTTCAGGGGTCACAGTGCCATTTCTTTGTGCAGATTAAATGAGAAAAAAAAAAAGCTTTGGACAGGTTGTTCCAAGGGATGCTGTGTGTCTACCTACAATGTGGAATATGAAAATATATATGGAAATTACTTAACACTGAATTTTTTAGCATTGTCTATACCTTATGTGCTCCCTTGAGTAACTCCTTCAAACTTTCTGTGGATCACAGAGCAAACAATGTCGCAGTTTCTTCAGTTTTTATGCTGAATATATTTCTGAAGTCAGAAACAAATTGAGCTATTTTTAAATGTAGTTATGTGTATATGTGTGTACCACAGCCAATCTTTTCTAAAAAGGAAAATTGGAGAGCTGCTTCTTGCTTTTTTTGTTGAAAAGTGAAATTAAAATGTGTATGCATTACTGATGAACGTAAAACATGCTGTGCTGTCTTTAGGTGTTTAAAATGCTAACAGGATTATCCTGGAGGTTTATCAACATGTCTGTGTTGCCCTGCTTCCAAGCTAAGGCTGCCCTGAGGAGCGTTGAGGTGTTATTTCTGGTGCATCTGGCAAAGGTGTTGCCTGACACCTGCAGGGTTACAGGGACTGGAAGCTGCAGGTTTCTCACCTTGTTACTGACTGCATAGACAAAATCTGTGTTAAAAATTACAGTTTTTAAAAAAAGCAACTGTTTGATGCTTCTTGTAACAAGTTTGGCTAATTTGCTTTTGAATAATTTCACTAAAACCATTTGTTTTTAAACAGTCCTTGATTTTCTGCTCAAATTTTAGCAAGACTGTCAGAATATTCTACTTACATCCTGGACCTACTGACTTGTAACCTAAGTCAACTTCAAGACTTAGTACTATTTTTTAAAAGCTGAAAATGCTTTCCAATTTCTCTAGTCAATTCAGGCAATCATAAATTTGATCATAAATTGAAAAATTTACTGGGATTTTTATTAGAGAAGGATGGCTTTTCTTTTCCCAATCTAGGAACAGAAAGTAAGAGTGGCAATATATTCTTTACTTAAAAATGGAAAATTATGAGAAAAAACTACTTCAGTTCTTGTTTATATATAGTACTACCTTTGTTTAATTGGTTTGGTGTACAAAATGTAGTTTTGATAAACTAATATATTTACCACATTGAAGATAAGATAATTAATGTTTAACCAATTCAAAATGCCACTTTTACTTCTAAATTAATTCTTGCTTCCATCCAGATATGATGTGATTATATTAATTTTTTACATATAAAATGTGTATAAATCTAATTGACATACTTTATGTGTACTTCCTTATTCTATTTAATTAAATTGAATTATACATATTAGTTGTTTACTTACATGGATTCCCCTACTTAGGAAGGAAAAGAGCTGTGAACAATACCAGCTTTATCAGCTTACTAAAAATATGCTTTTACTTCTAATATATTGTATAATGATGAAGATAAAACCACACATGGCAAGTGCTAATTGAATGAAGCAATCATAGGTGTGTAGTTGCAAATTTGGGTGTCTTACTGCCTTTTTATACCTATACTCTTGGTTTCTTCTGTTAAAGGTGCTTTTTACTGCCAACGGTAACGTGTAGTAGGAAAGTGAGCATGCAGAAAGTCTGTTTCGGTTAGTTTAGTATGCTCTATCAACATGTGTATTTTTTCCACCTTGATGAAATGAAGGGTTATAATTGTTTTTATTAAATACAATGTTATTACTTTTGTTCTACTCAGTTTTGTCACTTCACTTGGCTAGAAGTCGAAAGCAATGAAAACTTCTAGATCCTGCTAAATCAGAAGATTAAATGCCAGTTGACAACTAGATGACTAATGTAGCCCATACGAGTTCACAGTGGAGCGCTGGTAGATGTGGTCAGGTTTGCTTTCTGCCAAGGCAGCGCAGTTTTCCCTCTCCAAACAACTCAAAGCTTTGAGGTGATAGTCAGAAGCAGAGGAAAAAGGGGAAACTTGGCACATGTGGTTAAATTAAATCCGAGGAACATAAAAGCGAGCAAACCTGTTTGTTGATGTAAATAGATTCTTCTAGTAAGTTTTCTTGATGCCTTTTTGTTTTGCTAGATGATCGGTTTGGTTAAGAATGTGTATTAGAGGGTATCTGTGTTAGCTTTTAAATTGAAGAGCTGCTTTGGCACATGAACTTGTTTAGTTACCCATATGCTAAAAGCGGATTATGTTTACTCATGAAAAAATTAAGTATTTGAAATACGATAGTCATATTCTTAAATTTGACTGTGACAGAAATACATGTGCTGTACGACACTACATTCTCCTCCTCAGATTTAATAGTTACACATTGTGTGACCATGAAAACTAATCACCATGCGCCAAAATTATAACAATAAATACTTAATGACAGCATAGCTGCATAATGACACTGTATTTTTACAGTATGAAAATTTTCTTTACTCCCAAAAAACATTTCTTTTCAATGAGTAAAGGCAGCTTCCGTACCTGTCAGGAGGCAGATGTGGAGGGTTGTATGTCTTTGCCCTACTGAGCATGGTGCTTCAGCCACAACTGTTGAAATTGCCTCAGAAAGCAACCTGCGAAGGCACAGGCCAGAAGAGTGAGAGGGCCATTTTGAAATGAATGAGTCTGAAATTCGGTTCTGGATTTAAGTCCCAAATTTGCAGATTTGGTGCTACAGGACAAATGGCATAGTTTTCAATGTGTAGTTAAAATGAGAATCTGTCATATATAATTTGTACATACCTACCTGCCTAAGCCTTCAGGGTTCAAGATAGCTTGTGAATTTGTACGTCGTACTAGCCATAATACCATGCTGTCAGGCAGATCTTCATTTCTCCGTTTCACTCGGTAAACTCATGCTCTCTCACCTGCAGTGTGGTTATAAAGCTGAATAAGAAACTTGAATCTACATTTAAAAGTGAGTTCTGTTGTTCCACAGAATGTACTAGTTTTGTTTTTAAATAGAAAGAAACCAGAAGGAAAGGCAGAAGGTGTTTCTCACATGCTTGATACCATGGGTTTAAGGGAGAGACGCATTTGCGTGAAGTTTAGACACAGGTTGCTTCATAGAGTCCTTCGTGTCCAGTATCTTCACCAACTTCATGTCAGCAAACTGAGCCAGGAGAGAAAAGCGCATTCAGGCAAATAAAACTGCTCCAGTATCAGTATTTTAGTCTTTGAATGCTGTTTGGTTTGATCTCTTCTATAATAATTTTATAAGGGCTAGGATTTTTTTCCATGACATCTCATTTATCCAGGTTTGTTTGGGTTTTTTTGGCAGGCTTTTTCCAGGTTGGTTTGTTTTTTGGCAGGTTGTCTTGAGGCTTTTCTTTGAGTTGAAATAAATGAATACCAGTAAAGTTTAATATTAAACATTTAATATGGTAGTTTTAATTAAGAGATAACTTCTAGTGTGGGCATTTCAAGTGTTCCTGAAAAAGATTTGGACTCAACTAAAAAAAGAAAACAAATATTTACTTGAAAGTAGCTTTGCATCTAATACTAGGTAGCCTGGAATAGTTGGGGGTTTTTTTTCAGCAAAAGCAGGAAAACGGGCATTAGACTGAGTTATTCTGTCCATGTAATATCTGTCAGAGTGAGTCTTGATCCATTACTGGAATTGCTAGCAGGAGTGGTAGCATCTCTGGTTATAGTAAATAACATGTTACGGCCAACTCTCCTCTTCCCCTTATTTATCTCAGTGGGAGGTTAGAGGACAAGGATAGTTCTATCTCTGCTTGAAACATGCTAAAACCACTTAAATATATGTTTTCTAATATAGACCTGATGAAGAACTGTGATTAAGCGTTCGTTAGGGTTTAAATAGTGGGAAGTCTCCATGAAATCAGTGTTATGACACATAAATTATATCAATCTCAACAGTGATAGTTTTTAGTATTTTCATGAATTGTGCCCTTAATTATTTTACAGATTTAACTATAAATTAAAAACTAGCACAACTGAAGTGCGTGTAATTAATTTAGTTTTTCAGTGTAACAGAGAAAACAAGGCAAAATTGTAGTATAGAAATGACGTTATGCTCTTACTGAATATTTGAGCTAAACAGTTACTGGTTTCATGTAGCTGCTGGTTTTATCCACCTCTTGGAGCGGAAATAAAATCCAAGTGATCTTCTCTTGAGATATACTCATGCATATGACAAGGTGTTTACATGAAGTTGAATTAATAGCTAGAGAAGTTTGAGTTCTGGAATGATTTGTCTATTTTCATCCATGTTTGACAGCTCTGTGGCATTCGCATTAAGTTGTGATGGTTTATGGGTGCTCGGTTTCAATCATTTCTGCATGCCTTCCCCATGAGACTTGAATGGACATGGAACGTTTCATCAGCCTCAAGTAGTGTTTTCTCCTTAGGAGAAAGTGTCTTGCCCACCTGCTTTTGCAGGTGTCTAAAAGGATCCTCATTTTCTAGGCTTAGAAGTGAAATGTTTCCAGGAAGTTTCTCTGGAGATGCTTCCCTGCAGTGGGGGAAAGGGTTTGACATTGAAATTTATGCCAAGATTGACTCATATTCTGGGGTGAGAGAAATATGAACAATAAACTGGAACTTGCAGAAGCAATGAGATGCTCTTGAAATGATTTATTAATTTGAGTTACTGGATATGGCAACTATCATTTTAACTATTTTACATGGACCGCCTCTCTAGGATTTTAAATAGTAGGTCATTCTTAACTGAAAATAACACACACATGCATCATACACACAATATTTACAAATTAAACGAAATAACACCATTGTAGCAAAAGGGTACTATTACTAGTTTATCAATAATATTTGCATGGTAAACTGTTCCATTTTTACTAGTAAACATACTTTAAGTAAAGAATTCAATCCTAAAACTATATTTTGTCAGTATGCAGAGATATCCAATATTACTGCAGCTCACTGAGAAATAGAAGCTGTGACTTGTGGGTTGGCTAAATGAACACTGGAAAAATTATGCTTAATTTCATAACTGAGCAACATTTGTCATCTGTAATACTAGATTAATGCCTGAAGTTCTGTTGCAACACCAAAACTGTCCTGTGTCTTACCGTAGATGTGAATATCAACAGCAACCTTTCCATCCTGTATGTTACTATCTTAAAAAGAATATTCAGCAAATGTAAAGTACGTGCTTTTATAGTGATACCTTACATAGTAAATAAGTAATAATCACTCACATAGTAATAAGTAATAATCACTCACATCTCATGACCTAATTTGTTGGTCATTCTTATTACCCTTTATCCTGGAAGTGTTCTCAAATATTCAGTGAGTCTTAGGACATTGACATTATATACAATACAAACATATATATGTTACACTTTGTACAAAAACATTGAATTAATGACCTGCAAACAAATTTAAGGTGAAAAAAAAAATCTCTCCTTTGTTCTAGTGGCTATAACTGCCAGGTTACCTCAAATCTGTAGCTTCGAAGTTAGATACGGCTTATGTTTTCATTTCGTATGCCTTACTGCCACTTCATTTGTTCGTGCTGTATTCTTAATTTATGTGCAGCATGAATACGTGGCTTACCAAAAGTGGAAAGTGTTGCTCAACCTTGCTTTGGATCTTTTGACCAAATTTCTTTTTATACCTTCTTAGTTAGTGGTTTATTGAAAGAAAAAAATAAAATTAGGAATTGCAATATGCAAGCTTATTCTTTTTTTTTTCCCCAAGGAGAGTGAAGATGAACAGAAGATGTTCCTAACAGTGTGACTAGTAAACTGTAACCTCCTCTGTCCTAACAAAACCTTTCCTCAAGAAGGCAAAAATCATTGCTGACTGAGACCAATTTTCAAAACGTGGGGATGATCTGGCAGTACTGAGCTCACTGGTGGGCCAGTGAAAGGACTTGGGTAGAACTGGTAGTTGTTCATTTCATACTGGGAACTGCTCTGGGGTAGCATTATTCCAGAGGACTCATCCTTAAACCACCTTTTCAGGACAAGCAGGGAATTTAATTCTGTGCAACCTCTATTCCTGTCTCAATTTTAGTTGAAATTGCTGAGGGAGGGAGGACAGCCAGGTAGATGGAGTGAGTACTGTGATTTCCTTTGAAAGTCTATGCAAACAAGAAAGTAGGCTAAAACATGTTGTAAATTTAAAAGTGAGAATGGTAGAAGTGGTTGCAAATTTAGAAATGTGTTCTTTGAAAAGTGTCAGTTTGAAACAAGAAGCTTTAACACAGCATTTGTAATGGGTAAAATTTCACAGTAAAACAAAATTTTGGTTCTCTGATAGTGGAATTAGGACATGAAGATGAATCTCAGAACAAGGCTTCTCTGAATATAAAAAAATGTTTTGTTATAATCACAGTCAATCATTCTGTTTTGGTCAAGTAAAGATAATACTTTATTGCTGTCCTTTTCTTACTATATTCAATTTTAAATTCTAATTGCTCGTCTGATCCACTTTAGATCCAGTTCAGCAAAGTATGTCGGCATAGCTATAAGGGTGTGGTGTGTGATGGCAGAGGGAACAAGCAGCCCAGGGTGAAGAGAACAGGAACCGCTTTTAACCAGCTCTGCTGCTAGGTGTGGATGCCCTCCCTTAAGTTGGTTCTCGGGTACGTTAACAAAGATGTTAATGTCCTGCTTAGTTTCATTGGACTCACTGGACTTGGTTCACTAGATAAATCAAAGGAACGGATAAACTATTCTCCAGGCCACTGCATGAGATCTTTCTCCTGTTTCCAGCATTCCCACAGGAATTCAGAATGGTTCTCTGGCTTGTTTCATCCCTTTAAGTCTAAGGTATTATTCCATGTTCGTATTTTTGACTCCTTTCCATACTAAGAGTAAATAAGGAAAAATGAAATGTGATGACAGAGGTTAAATATACAATGTTTATTTTCTGCTATTAGAGGCAAAATATCTTAATTTGTGGAATAAATCAGGTTACTAATCAGGTAACAGTAGAAGATAGGTTTTAATCTCTAGAAAATACTGAAAAAATCGAATGTCTAAACCTCAGTAGATGGCATTACCTCATTAGATCTCATCATTGATGAAAAACACTGAAAATTGTAGACAAATGTAAGGTATATACTGTATAGCTTTGCGGCATATATGTGACCGTAGTCCTAACTGATTGCTTGTCTCTTTCCCTACGTGATTTCTGATTTATTTTCTTTTTAAAATACAGACTTGTTTTTCCTGTCTTTTGGGGAGTAGTACTGTCTGCTGAATTCTTTGAGTGGTTACTCACTGAAGGACCGAGCACTCCAGATCTCTCTTTTAAAGCTATCTATTTTTAAGGTTACTTACTAACTTAGGCCTACCCTTCACCCATGTACTTAGCACCTGATAGTAAGAAGAGCCAGCTACATCACGAGCCACTTACACTGGCATATGAAGTCATGGTGAATACAGTTAAAAACTAGCATGTTCAGCAGACATCTGGTTATCCCCTTCCAAGTGATCAGAAAGTATTTCTGGGTGAAGCTTAAAATGTTGTTTCATTTAACATAGACGTGTTATTTCCAGGACAAGTTGGACCTACGTAGGGTTGGTCTGTGTGGGAGCTGGATGCTGTTGCTCTTTGCTGGCCTTTGCAGTCCAGGTTGTACAAATAGAAAGCAGTTGTCTTTCCTGGGCCTTAATATACTTCTTCTGAGATTTCATCTCTGTTCTTACCAGAAAAGGTAGCCATACTTGGTATTATCAACTTTGCTTTGTTTTGCTTCCTTTATGACTACTTAGCCAAGTTTCTCAATTAGTTCCCAGAGGAAACGAGGTTTATATGATTGCACTGTCCAACTGTTGTTCTGTTTGGGGCCTGTTGGCTAACTTCCATCAAATTTGACAGGGTAATGAGTGCTTCATGCAGAAATGCTGCCTTTCTACCAGTTTGCGGAGGCTGGGAACAGGGCTGAGAGACAGAACCCGTGCAGGGATGAAGGGAAGCTTGAGCGTGAGCTCCCATGCTCTCCTGCTTGCCTCGGGAGCTGGCTGGTCTGTGTGCTCGACAGATGTGGTGGTTACCAAACACTCGGACAGAGCTTTAGGATGACCTAAGTGGTAATTGAGGCTCTAGGTGAGAACTAAGGACTGTGGAGGGAGAGACTGGGGATGGGGAGATGAATGCCAAGAGGCGAGATTAGTCCTAGAAAGATTGTAGCAGACGAGGAAGAGGAAGGCCTGTGGCTATCTATCCCCTGTGTGGAGAGTGGGACGGATGTGGTCATGGGAATTTATCTTTTTGAGTCACTGTAACGTCGGTGGAACTCTTGTTATTTACGTCTTGCATGTACATTGCTTTTTCCTTTGAAATACTTCCAGACTGAGGTCTAGAAGGGCATACTTTTCAGAGGCTGTTGCTTTAAGTTTATCACGCTGTTCTGACAAGCTTTCCTTCTGGGGTTGGGATGTCAGTCTTTAACAACAGAAGCACTTCTGGCACTTGATAAATACTGCTTTTAGAAGTGACTACAAAGATAGCGCAAGGACAATTGGAGTAGAAATGGAAAAACATTGAGATAAAATTTCTTTTATAACATTTGTTTCTTGGCTTTCTGACTTAAGGTATCTGCTGATAGTCAGAGGTGTCTTTCATATGGAAAGTGCTGAGAGTGATAGGGTCCATCAAACACCTGCCTGCGGTGCTGTTAAGAGGAAAAAGAGAACAAAGATGTATTATATACATGTTCTTCAGCAATAGGATCAATTGCCTCTGCCTTTCTTCACCTTAAGATAGGTAATAACCTTCTTGGAGACCACAGTGGATTTTCTATAAAATATTTCAGGTACAAGGCTCATTTTACGTAATCTTTGTTTAAGGAAGCTCAAAGGTCATATTTTTTAAATTTTACAACTGTCTTCCATTTCATCAACTTCAGCTTCTGTGTCTTCTGTTGTCCCATAATAAAATTGTTAGAACAGTTGTTCAGATTGTATAATCAATTGTGAGGAACATTATTTAAACCTTACAAATGTGGTTACATTACAAAACCTAGTAATGCCAGTACTCTCCCATTTGCATATGCAAGTAAATTCTTTTATTATCTTAGTAGTTACTCTTCTACCATCCTAATATATATAATCTCACAGATTGTTTATCTTTGCTCGTCATGAATGTGCAATCTCTGATAATACATGAGAAGTGTATTAGAGCTCTCCTGATTCTTGCCATGTATGGCACAATAAACTGCCCAAATTTGGTCAAATATTTTTAGCCACTTAGTCATATGTCTTTTAATGTGCTGCATATGTAAGCTTTTGATTCACTTAGCAACAGTATTTTTATGAGTATGTCTTGCCAGTTTTTCTTATGTATACTTGAAAATGGGCAAGGATTGTTCTGTGTTGGATTCTGTCACAATCAGATGGTCTGGCTCTTTTTTTTTTTAATAGTGGTAATCAATTTTAAAATATCCTTTTTTCACAGATTATGAATGTTAGAGGATTTTAAGATATACAAGTATGCAGCATATTGAAATGTAATATTGAAAGATCTATAGTTAAAAATGATTAGGCAATTTTAAAGTTTTCTGATATAAATCTATTTTCCTTGTAATAAATTGGTGAATGTTATGCTATGCATAGGGTTATCAGTGGTCGGGCAGATTGAATATCCAGAAAAAACGGATGTATGGCATGTGTGAAATATGGCTAGGTTAATGTTTCTGTTAAGTGTAAACATTTGTGTTTCTTGAATTTGTTTTCCTCCTGATCTGAGTTATGATGTCTTGCATTTAGTTCCTTTTCACTGAAGTAACAAAATGCCTTGCAAAGAAAGGTGATTCTTTTCTTTCAGAGCTTGTTACTAGAATATAAGCATTGTACACTGATGATAAGTGGAAGAAATTTAACAGTATGCTTGAGGAATTCATAGTTTTTATTATTGGAGAATGTTCATACATTATTTTATTAAAAGAATTGCTGATTTTTGGGATGATTATGACTAAAAAGATAATTCAAAAAATCCTTTAGGAAGGCAGTTTTCAAGAATACCTGAAAAGGTAGGAAGGTTTTCTGATGTTTTCACTCAATAATGTGGTTTTGTTTTTAATTGAAAAACAACATAATGCAAGCAGTGTACTGCAGTCTAGTTTCAGTCTAGCTGCAAATTTATGGATGAACAAGTACAGATGAGACTCGTTGTTAAAACAGTTCTGTGTTAAATTCTGAACAAAGCCTTAGGTTTGTACCTAACTAGAGCAAATGGGATCAAAGAGGGATATAATTTCTTGCTGGTTTTGTTTGGCTGGTTAAATGAGGCAGCAACACATCTCCCTCATGGTGTAGCTGTTTAGTACTGTTGCCTCAGTACTACAGAATGGAGGAAAGCTTCAGGATTCGTCTTGGAAGGCACAATTGCTTAAATAAGGAAGTCCGAGATTTTTTGACATAATAAAGCTTTCAGTCTTAACTGCTGTAGAAGTATTCTGAAAAGTAAAATTTATACCTTAATTGCATTTAATTAGAGCCATAATTCTCTGGAAGGATTTAGAAGCCCAGCAGTAAAAGTTCTCATTTCAGCTTTCTGGTGATGTAGTATTGTTGATTTATTAACCTAAAAAATTAATACCAGTCTTGTGGGGTCTAGCTGTTTTGAGTCCTTGCTGTCCTGAAATGCAGAGGGACTTTTCTCACTGTTGCTCTGCCCTTTTAAGGGCAGCAGTATGGAAGTTGGCAAGAAAACTCAGTGAGCACTCTGTGAGAAAAATACTCAAACGCAGAGAAGAAAGGCAAAATAGGAGCCGGTCAAGATGGAGATCAGGAGAGCGGCAGTAGTTCTGCATTGGGGCAACACTGTTTGCTTGGTAATTACGAGATGTGCACAAATGATAATATCATTGCCATGTGCCAAATCTATACTCAAGTAAATTTATAAACAGCAGTGATTAATGGGCTGTTAAAAGATATACGGTAGTATAGAATACGCTGCAGTAGAAAACAGCAGGGGGGTGTTGAAATGCAACGTAACATCCCCTTCCACGCTCCTTAGTCTCAACTGCATTATAATTAAAGCCAGGTTACGATATTGTTTTCCAAACTGCTCCCCATCTCTTGGTCACAACAATTCTACTTCGTGGCGTAGCTGTTTGTTCAGTTGTAGTATCCACTTCAGTGACTAAGCTGGGCCCTGGGGCTTTATAAAGGGCCTGGGGGTTTTATAAAGGGAACCACCTGGAGAACAAGGTTGCGGTGGGGATTGGAAATGGCTTCTCAGAAAAGCGGAACAAATTTACCTGAGGAAATCATATTTATTGATTTTGTTCAACTCTATTTGAATGTGTTTACTTAAGGAATTCTTTACAAATCTGTAACACTTGCAACTTTTCTCTCAAATTGTTCCTGTCTTGCTGTCAAACCCCAACAAATAAACCCTACTCCCTCATCCGACCTGAAAATACTTACCTTTTTTTCCTGAAGATGTTGCTTAAAGATGCACAGTATTGTAGAACAGCTTTAATATGAACTTATTTCTTAAATCTTTCTTTCTTTATAGGCTTGTATAGATGATAACGTAGATATGGTGAAATTTCTGGTGGAAAATGGAGCAAATATTAATCAACCAGATAATGAAGGCTGGATACCTCTTCATGCAGCTGCTTCCTGTGGATATCTTGATATAGCAGAGTAAGGCTTTTTCCTCTGTTTTTTAAACACATGTATTTTACCAAAATATTGTTAGGGGGGCACTAGAAGCAGATGGCATTAATAAATTGTCATTTTAGTTGGCTCTGGGACTTGTAATGAGAATGAATGCTTTTATATTGTGTGCTGGTTTTGAAGTGTGCTGTGTGTCTAACTATTTGTGCATTGCATTTTCTCTTTCTAGCTTTCATACGATATATCTTAGGTAGCTGTAAGATGTAAACATTTAAGACTGTTCATGACTGTCAGATGATTTTTTTAAAACTATTTTCTTCTGTAGAAAGGTTGTTATGGGGGGGACACATGGGGAGAAAGTTTAAATTTGCATTTTATTAGTAGCCTGAAACATTATCCTAGGATAAGCCTATGTGTGGGAGATTAATTTTGCAATTGTACTTGCAGTCTTGCAACTTGCTTTTTAAGTGTTGTAATAAGTGGTGGCTTTTGCTAATTATTTTTGCTATGGAGCAAAATCTTACAGTTGAAGTTAAATTCCTGTTATGGTACTAGTTAAAGCTTACTCAGTACTAAATTCCAGGAGTGATTTTGTTGTTGTTCTTGAAGCCTGTTTAGGGCCACTGAAGGTACACTAAAATGAATTTTTTCCTGATACTGTCTGTTTTAACTTGAAGAAAAGATTGATTTGAGAAAAAGTGTGACATATGTTGTTCATCACACTGTTCTTGCAGTAAAGAAGGTAATAGTGTCTTTCTAAGGGCCCTTTGGGTAAACACTGACTTCATTAATTCTGCTAAACTCAGTGTGATGTCTGATCCAGTGTAAGTCTTGAATAAAAGTAGTATTTTATCACATAATTATGTTATGGTACTAATTACAGTGGTGAAAGATGGAAATTGTCAGTTTAGGGGATCGTTTATTGATGTTCTGTTGCTTGAATCTTACGGGAAGGGAAAAATTCTGGAGACTCTTTTGTATATTGTTTTCTCTGGAAAAGTTCTTTTTTTGAGTGTTCATAGAGTGAAGTGCTTTGTAAATCTTTCTTATAACTGGGACACTGTGTGACCGCTAACTTCTGTAATCTGCCTTCCTACACTGTGCAGATGTTTGATGCTGTAATCTCCCTTGCATGCATGCTGGAAGTGTTTACTTGTTGGCTATACTATGGCAAGAATTTCCCTACAAACTGAGATAATATAAGCATTTCTTCACTTTAGTGGAGGTAAAACACCTGCCTTTTTCCACAATAGGAAAAAGTTGAACAAATGTTCTTGGTTTGGTATTGCAGCCTAATGTAGGCAGATGTTCAGGGAAGAAAGAGCGATGTTGCTGGTCTGCAAGACAGTTTTTTGCTATTAACTTGAGTATCTAAAATCTATAATATTGCTGAAGACTGTCATCTGTTTTTTATTATCTCACACTGAGAGAATAATTTCTGCATATTTTCTCTAGATTTCCTTTAAAGACATGAGATTATTGGAGTGTAATGCTATGGGATGTGGGGCATCTAAGCTGTTGGAATAGCAGTGTTTTTAAGATGCAAGGAGTTTTGAAGATAAGCTGTTGAAACAAATTTCCACGTACAGCTGAGAAGGGTTGCCTGACCTGAATGGAGCAATATTTATATTTGATGAGACCCATAGAGTTCAGATTTTCTTCAGACTTCTCCAGGAGCTTAGAAATTCAAATAATTTACAAAACTGACAGCAGAATTTGCAGCTGAGGCAAAACTGGGAGAAGACGAAAGGATGAAGCAATAAATTACCAGACATTAGAAATTTATTTTTAGTTGGCCCATAGTACACTCTGGGTCCAGTACCTGCTTTAGTGAGGATGCATCTTTTTGGGGAAGCATGAGAAAGTGTGTTTGTGTGTGTCTGTGGCTCGATCTGATACGCTTAATTTTTAGCACTAAATTTTCTGGTTCTTGGAGGAAGCTTTTCATTTGGGTAAATTATGGAGATTATATTTCTGAAAAGATGACAGCTAATAGCGTGTCATCTTTCTATCCTGTATGATATGGACTAGCGTTTTTGTACAGAATATCTTTTCATTTCATATTTTCTTGCAAGGTGCAAGAGAGAAGAGAGTTAGGGAATGGGTTCTGGTGTTTCCTAACTTTGTTAATGAAGGGCTGGGGAGAGTGTGACCTGTACTTCCCTTTCTCCTTCCATGGAACTGCCTGTTGCACAGCTTTGTAGAGCTTCTCAAATTGGAGACTCAGCAATCTGTTTCTGCTTCTTCTGCTGCCATCTTAAGTGTTCTTAGGACTTTCTGCAGATGTAAATAGCTAGAATTTATTTCTCTTGAAATAGCACAATCTGTACAATCCTCCAAATATGCAAATTTAGTTAATATATTGATTTTGTTTACAATACTTATATTTTTACAATTTGTAAAAAAATGTGATAGCATACTTCATTATTTCAGGTTTTCGTGTCTCAAAGTCTAAAATTATGTCTAAGAAAGTAACAGAGCTAGGAGATGGAAATATTTTCTGTTATGAAATACGTTTTTATGTTTAGAATGTAATTTAAGGACTTTCTAGCACTAAGTATGTCCTCTGCATGTTGACTGTGTTCACCTTTCAACCTTAACATTCTTCAAGTATGTGTGTATGTCATTTTCTAGACTTAAAAGAGGGGGAAAGAAAGCAAAAGTTCTGTTAATGTTGCATATCTCTTGCATGATTCATCACTAGGGTTAGAGTCTATGAAAAGTAACGGAGATGGGGTGTGCTGAAGTTCGCAGATCTGATAGTAGGATCTGAAACCTTGGTTCTGCTTTCAAAATGAAATTAAAAAGTTTAATCATTACAAACCTTTACAGTACAATCTTTGTCATAGTTTTTTCTTGTGATGCTCGTTTGACTTCTATAGGATTATATTTGGGCTGATTAATGTACTTTCTTATAGAGTGAGCAAGGTTTCTGTTCAGACTGCTGTGGTATTTGGATCAGTACACAAACAATCTCAATTCAACTCTTCTTTCTAAGTGTTCCATCCATTTGCTACTAATACCCATTTCCTATTATGTACAGTAAATGGAATTGACTGAGACTCACTCCAGGTTAATACGG
Source organism: Tauraco erythrolophus (assembly GCF_009769465.1). NCBI lineage: Eukaryota > Metazoa > Chordata > Aves > Musophagiformes > Musophagidae > Tauraco > Tauraco erythrolophus. The sequence continues at coordinate 46,382,776 of NC_141468.1, read as the reverse complement.
AATGATGCCTGCCTATATAATGTACACATTCTTCTTAAGTGGTACCTGCTGCTCAGATGTTCCTGAGTGAGTGCACCTACGTGCTGGAGATCTGGGAGAAGTACAGGATGTGTAGGTGGCAGGGAGCTTCTCTGAAAAAACTCTGAATATCTCAGAGAGCCACCACTTCAGCCATGTTTTGACACGGGTCCCATGCTAATTGCTAATGGGCTGAGTGAATTTGTGGCATGGCCCCTACTTGTTGGGGGTTTTATTTTGCTTTCACTAACTGTGCTGTCTGGCTAATGGGCTTCTCATGGCAGGTGTATTCCCTGTCCCTGCCATCTTCCACTGGGTTCATCAGCCCTATGATGTCTTCTCTCAGCGGTGTCTCCTGTTCCATTTCAGTTTTCTGCTCCTTTGGAACAGCTGCCTTCTCTTGAATATGCTTCCTGTCTCATCTAAAAAATGCATCTTCCAGTTTAAGAAATGTTAATGTTGTAGAAGCCCACTTCATGTGAAAAGCCGCAAGAGAACATAGTTCAGTGTAAAATAAAGCATCAGCTGATCACAGATGGAGAGTCGTGCTGTAAAAGCAAAAACTCTGCCATGGAGGCAACTGCTTCTTTTGTTTCCGTTGTTGTTTCTGAGATCTGTAAGTGCTTCAGCTTACTGGAAATTCTTTGAATAGTTTAATTTTAGAATTGCCTACTTAAGTTGGTGTTCATCTTGTTTATGATCGTGTGAATTAGCTTATAAGTAATTCTAATAGAACATGTTTAAAATTCTTCAAAATTGCCAAAACAGGTCGATTTTGTGTAGCATGTTCTCTTTTTCTGTTCTCCATTTTTTTAATATACAGAAAGCTTTACACAAAGGAGCCTTTCTTTCTCCAATGTGTTAGTATGAATTAAAAAGTCAAATGCTTTGAAAAACTACAGTTATGTAGAAACAAACTTTAATGCAAGAGGACTTCAACAGAAATTTGTGTGCATTCTTTAAGATGGTATTTAATGGGTAGAACCCTTAAATTTACCTTTGTAAAACTCTTATAAAATTATTTAGGTGTATGTATTTTTTTAATTAGGTAGATCTCTTCTACAGTTTAAAGGCTGGTGTATTATTTCAGTATCGGGGAATAAATAAATTCCTTTTCAGAATGCAAAACTGTAACACAGAAGGAAAAATAGTGCAGAGTGGCATTTAAGAAAGAGAATTTTAAAATGCTTACTTTTTTATTTCTCTGTGCTTTGTATTGTACCAGATTAATGTAAAATAAATCTGAAATGGTAGAAATGTATTTTCTGTTCAAGAATTAAAGTTTGTATTAAAAATGTATTTTCTTGTGGGCTTTGTACCATGTCTAGTTGTGAATGAGTAGTTGGTGTGTTTTGAAGCTTGTTTGCAAGTATTTAGAGGCTACAGTACAGTTCTACTACATAAATACAAATGCGTTTGCATTTTCCCTAGAATGAAAGAAGGTGCATCTTCCAGCAAGTGTTATGAAAAGCATTTTTCAAAAATAACATAGAAGCCAGTGACAGTTACACTTTTGTGCAAAGAAAATGAGGGGGAGGGAGGTGTCTCCTGAGGGAAGAATAGGATCTTTATACCTTCATGCAGTGGGTACTACATCTGAATAACAGTTTAGCAAATGTTGCTGTAGATACTAAAATTTTTCATGGGTTCAAGGGATGAAAATTCCACTGAGGGTGGATACATAAAAAAAGACAAATGCAGAATACATACATACAGATTGGATCATGGATCACATACATCATCATATGTACATGGTCCAGAAAGTGCATGAAAGTAGTTGAAGACTGGAAAGGTATTACAGGAAGAGCAGCATATATTTACCCCATTTTTATTCTTCTTGAAAACGTGTTCACTTTTGGAGATAGGCTAGATGTTAAATAGATGTTTAGTCTAACTTAGTACGGGTGCTTTTATGTTTGGGAGGCAAGTTTGATACACATTTTACATACAGACCTTAGGACTTAGCACAGTTTCTAAGTACACCTTGTTTATTTTACAGGTTTTAAAAGCTGAAGCATATGACTGTAGTTAGAAAGAGAATAACTTCTTGAGTTCAGAGCCTCCTCACTCAGTTGATTCAGGAAGAGAATAGCAGCTTGACCAACTCTGCTGCTCTAAAACCCAGCTCACTTGCTTTCCTTCCTCCCCAAGGTTTCCTATGTTGTATCCCCTCCTTCCCCTAATATTTTAAGCAGACTTTTAAAGGCTTGTGTGTAACCACTGCCTTGCTGCTGACGCCCATCTGTTTTTCCAGACTCCACACACCTGAAAGTGAACCCAGCCAAACTAGTTTGCGGAAGCCTCAGCAAGCCATTGTCCTGGGATCTCTCTAGTTTAGTAACAGTCCATTAAGATTTACATGAGCCGTCATTGGCTGGTGTACGGAGGAGTGAGAGACAATCCTGCAAACCTGTAGTCGAATAGGAGATGTTCAGTGATAGGTGGTTTACTTACAGCTCTGATTGCCTTGCAGCTTCCGATGCTGGGTGGTTGTCATTTCTGCCCGTGGAACAAGGATGGGACCAGCGCTAATCTGGCAACGTCTAGTAAAGGGAATTCAGTGCAGTTTCACGATAAGCTTAATGTGATCAAACTTGAGACTGCTGCAGAAATAGGCACTCATTCCCTTCTCTCCTTGGTTTTCCCTCCTGCGCAGGCTCTTACCCCTTCTCTTGCTTATCTAATGATCACACAACAATGTGGGAACTATTAGTTTAAGACTAGCCTTCAGGGGGTTTGGAGGATTTATTCTCTTTTGGATCAGTGAGCTGATCTGGCTTGCCAGCAGCAGTTGGCATAGATACGTGGGTGTTAAAAAAAAAAAAAAAGTCTGGGCTGCTTTTCAGACATCGCTTGTACCTCAGATCAGAAGCCTGGCTGTGGAGAGCTGCCTGTGCTGAGGTAGAGTCCTCTTCTTCATCTCCCACCTCAAGAGCCCAAACCAGCTGGTACTGTTGAATGTTCTTCCATGATATCTAAGGGTGGTGGTGCCACAAAATATGCTTCAAAGCAGTTGTTTCTAATCCATTTCTCTGTAAGTTTTAATAACTTAGAATCATAGAATCATCGAATGGTTAGAGTTGGAAGGGACCTCAAAAATCATCTAGTTCCAAACCCCCTGCCATGGGCAGGGAAACCCTCCACTACACCAGGTTGCCCAAAGCCTCATCCAACCTGGCCTTGAACACTTCCAGGGATGGGGCATCTACAGCTTCTCTGGGCACCCTGTTCCAGTGCCTCACCACCCTCTGAGTGAAAAATTTCTTCCTTATATGTAATCTAAATCTGCCCTCTTTCAGTTTAAATCCATTGCCCCTTGTCCTATCACTACATGCCCTTGTAAAAAGTCCCTCTCCAGCTTTCCTGTAGGCCCCCTTTAAGTACTGGAAGGCTGCTATGAGATCACCCTGGAGCCTTCTCTTCTCCAGGCTGAACAGTCCCAACTCTCTCAGCCTGTCTTCATAGCAGAGGTGCTCCAGCCCTCGGATCATCTTTGTGGCCCTCCTCTGGACCCGCTCCAACAGCTCCATGTCCTTCCTGTGTTGGGGACTCCAGAGCTGAACACAGTATTCCAGGTGGAGTCTCATGAGAGCAGAGTAGAGGGGGAGAATCACCTCCCTCGACCTGCTGGCCACGCTTGATCATCTGGAGCTAATACTTGCTGGAGTGTTTTTAATCTAAACTCTCTTACCATAATCCAATATAATCCTAGAAGAGCAAGACATTCTTTAGGTGAAGCAGACTGACAAAAATATCAAGGATGGCTCCCGTCTCCTTTAGCTTTGTTCCCAGTTATGATTTTAATTAACAGACTATGAAGTGATGTTATACGTGATACATTCAGAAAGGGATCTTTGGATGATAATCAGAAGTTTGGATTTGTGAATGACGAAGTGAAGTTAGTGATCTGTCTAAACCACATGCAAACTGGTATGGGGTTTGGCCTGATAGAGATGCTACAAGGTGAATGAATGTTTTTGTTAGGATTCAAGATGTTACTTTAAATGACACAAGGAAATGTTAACTGGAGCAGTAGAATTAAAAGGAAAAAGGACCAAAGATGAAACTTGATACAGCCCACTCAGGAAATGAGAAGAGGACTTCTGAAGGATGTGTTATAAAACAAGCCACATGACAAAGTAAAAGCAGGGAAAGAAGATTTATTCCCAGCCAAAGAAGATCAGCTCTTCTAGAAGAATGACTGACTTCTTACAAGTCGACACTGGTAAAGATGCGGTGTTTGTTTTGAGACCTGTCAAAAGGTCACTGCAGGCTTTGGAAGATTGTTTCAGTTAATTCATTTCTGTTTGCTGCCTTGTTTCTTTCTGGAAGAACACATTGGGAAAAAACATTAATGGGAGAGAAAATATGCTAGTATGGTAGTCTCTTCCCCTGCACACCCCCTCCCCCCGCACCTGATCGAAGTGCGATGCTCGTTCTTTATCAGCAACACAAAAGTTCTTCCTCCTCCAAACTTGTATTAGATATCTACAAAGATAAAGTTAAATTCCATTAGAGAGAATAATGGAGAAACTTGGAGATCAGTGAGCTGGTATCAGCTGGCATTTTCTTTTGTGAAAATGTACTGTGACAGTGTACTATTTTCAGCATGTTTTTGCTGCATGTGTGTACGTCCTAAGAATAAAGAAACACTAATCAAATTGTTTAGGTTGATGGTGAAATTTGCTTTTTAAAACCGTGTCATTATGTGTCTCCTGTGTAGTTGTAATCCGATGTTTGGATAAAAAACAGCTGGCAGAAGTACATAGTAAGTTATGGTTGATGGGTTAGAGGAAATTATAGGACCTAACTGATTTGATACCTATTTGTTCAACTGAGGGAGTCCAGGAGAGCCAGTCACTCTAGGATGCACAAAGACAGTGTGTGCTCTCTAGCTGCCTTCCTCAGCTTGGATTACTGTGTGCATCTCCACTTGTGACCCTAAATATTTGTTAGTGAATGTATTACATTTCTGTCTTCTAAAGGTAAATCTACTAGACCTTTAAGTTCAGAGGTATCTTCTTCAGGGACATATTATTTAGTTGAAAGTATCTTTTTTCTTTTAGTATGCTTTAGCAGTTCATTGGATCTAATGAAAAGTCAAGGGACTGGTGCCCAAATGTAAAACTCTGAGCACTCTAATTTTTGACCGAAGAAGAATTTGAAAGTGCAGCTCATGTTTAAAAAAAACATCCTGCTTTGAGAAGTGATGTCCATAGGAAAGATCTTATTTGTTTATCCCAGAGCATTGGTTTTATTGATATCCTGAGAAATATTTAGAGTAGATATCTTAGTTATGAATTCTGAAGTTAAAAGTGATACATATGGAAGAGAGACATATGGAAGAGTGATACATACGGAAACTTGGGAGCTCCGGTAGACTCCCGAGAAACAGGACGCATCAGGTCCTCCCTTGGATGATGGCTTGTAACTGCCTGTTGCCACCGATCGACTCATATTTTCTAGGTATGACTGGAACATGGGAGAGCAGCTCTAGATACATGAGCAACCATGTTTTGAATTGAGCAAGTGCTTGATAAGTATGGCATACTGTCACTTGCGAGGGCCTCATCTAATAATTCAAAATTTAATTCACAGTGAAGTTGGTTTTGAGTGTTGTTTTCTAGGAGAAAACAGGGGTGTGGTATAGATTGTCACTTTTGTGCATTTCAGTGTTTATTTTCTTTCACCTTTTACTTGAGCATTTTTCTCTGTTGTGAGTTTGACCCTATTTTGCCACATACAGTAGACTTTCTAATGACTCTAAAGCAACTTATGACCTACTTATCCTTTCTTACAGTTGTGTCTTTTGTTGGATATCCTAAACTACGTCATTTCAGTGCAAATGATCCTAATCTGTTTGTATTTTTCTAGTCTTATCCCTGACTGAGGCAGGATAAAAGCTGCTTGAATTCTTCTGAAATACATGTAAATGTAGCATGGTATCTCTAGAGACATAAGACTTCTGTGCATTGATGAGAATGAGTTATTTGGATACAATTCAGATACAGAGATACAAAAATGTAGGGTTTTTTATAAAGAGCAAGTACACAGGAAAAAAGTATAACAAAGGAATTGCAACCTCTTGATTAAAGATGAGGTTCTGCTTATCAAATTGAATACAGAGTAAGAGTTTCTCTTGGAAGAATGTGTTTTCAAGGAAGTTCAAAGTGGACTGGACAGGAAAGCATCTGCTATGAATTGCAGATTGCTGATACCTAACAAGGGATCAGACGGAGTTCAGTACTACTGGGTGATGCTAAAAGCTGCACTGTGATAGTAACGTTGCTTCGTAGAGAGATTTGGTCACTGAATTATTGCATAGTATAATTACAAACTAGATACGTTCTGTGATGTAGTGATTGTATCTATGCTAATATCTGTGATTGTATCTATGCTAATAGCACGTGGCTGTTGGAGGAAAACAAGCTTGTTAAGTTAGGTCCATACTCATAACGTGCTCTGAAATAGAAAGCAGCGGTTAAACACCCGAATTTGTGGTGCTGCTGTAGCCAGATGTAGCAATGCTACTCTTGGCACAAGGCAGGAGGGTTGGTGAGCTAGTGGTGTGATCACCTCATGTTGGTGAGGAATTAGCTGAGGAGAGTGGGCAGCAGCATGGTTTTCCTTCTTCCTCCTCCTTTTCTGCCTCCGTGCTGTTATTACCTCTTCTTTTCAACCAGTGTAACTCAATCCCAAGTGTTTGCCTTGATGACACTTCTGTAAATCACCACAAGTGCTTGGAGACTTGCTACAGGAAAGCATCCTGAGCACAGTGTGTCATGAGCTACAGTTAGTGGATGTACTGTTTGTACTCTTCAGCAGCTACAAGGGATTTTTCAAACTCAGTCTTCATTTTTGCACGATAGGGTGCAGACTTCAAAGTAAAGGAGAGAAACACTTGTTCACAAAGTGCATAGTGAAATTAACATTTGATACACACTTTAACAATACTTCTTGTTTTGCTTTATTTCTTTCCTGCTGAAGTTTTTGCTGTGTATTTATCCTGGCATTACCAGGCTTCAGTTCTTTTTTCTCTTCTTTTTTTTTTTTTTTTGTCTTTCTCTCTTCTCTTCTCCCTTTTCTTCCTTTTTCAATAGATTATAGCATATATTTCCCTATATAGCTTTCTTCATGTTTCCTGCTTTCCTCTGAGTTCTCAGTCACTGTTTACTTTCACCTAAACATTGCTCTGCGACCTTTCATATGTCTTTCCTCTATATGGATACGGTCAAATATGAAGGCTTAGTTGCTTTTCATATGCTGCATGTAGGAATTTTTCCCGTTCCATCTTTGAACTGTTAATGTTTAGGTGGCCGCCTACGTACAAATATTTCTAGAGCTTATTGCTGGCTTTTTTCAGAGGTTTCTTGGAACACAGGAGGACTAAGGCTAACGAGATACTGTTATCTACACTGTTTCTTCTATGCTCCTGCATACCGAGAAGGAAACCAGATGTGATTCTAGTTACTGTGTTTCCTTTGGCGTGCAAGTTGCAGTGGAGGCTACAGGCAGCCAGCTATGTGCAAAGCTCAGTGCTGTGTTGGTACACTGTGGAGTGTTGGCTTCATCAACATAAATATGTCTTTCATATAGGTACAGTATTTAGAATTGACAGAAAGCACTGTTGGCAGAGGGGGAATTTTTTTTCCTATCTCTGTGGCATGCTACTTTGATAGCTTTGGGAGTATTTGACAATTTTGAAGCAAAGATGTGTGTCTGTCCAAGTTGCCTTTTGTAACAGTTTCATGAGGGACAATCAGAAGATGGATTTGCTGCTGTCTGAAGGAGTTCTTGCATATTGAAGGATATGAAAAAGTCTTTTCAAACTGGTCCATAATTTAGAAGACGACAAATTCTGAAATCTAGATTAGACTGTTGAAAATTGAAATGTCCCTTCCAGTTTGCTTCAAATCATTTGGCTATTAATTTATCAACTTTTTTTTTTTTTAGCACCTCTGACTATCTGAAATTCTCAGCTCTTGCATTCTGCAAGAGGAAATCATAAATTCACCTCAGATGTCTTGTTGGTATCAGCTGTCTTAAAATTATCACTCATATATTTCAGAAAAAATAACTATCTAGTTTTGCCAAATAACCCTAATTGGCCTTATTTAACTTGGTGTTTTGTATTGCTGCTGGCTGATGATACTGCTCATAGGGGGAGCATTCATATTTAGAAAGTGCTGCAGCATTTCCTTCCAAGATGTGAGTGAGAATCTTCTGGAATTTGCAAAGAAACATAACGTTAAAAGTGCCAGAGTTTTGTCATGATTTGATTTTAATTTAAATGTCATCACAGAAGCCTGTCTTCTTAAGTCAGTCTCTATTCACTTCTAAGTGTTTAGAGGCAGAAGGTTGAGGCACTGCAGCGACTGACAGCGTGGGATGGCGTTTTGCAAAGTGCCTGAGTAAAAGACATCCCTATGAGTTTGACTTAATTGTTTTTCAAGTCATTTGATCTATTCTCCATTGGTCTTAAAATGACGCAGGAGAAAGTATTCTTGGCCTAATTGAAGCTGCACAGTTTTGGTTCCAGTATTGAACATGGCGCCTTCATTTTCTTCTGTAAATCATAGATTCGGGAGAAGAGACAACTGCAGGAGTCTTTCAATTGTGGAGAAAGGAGGACAAGGGAAATGCTCTGTAGGTTGTTGCTAAAGAGAGCGAGGAGATCCCCTGTTGTGCTGTGCAGGGTGTCCCCTGCCCAGGCAAGCAGGGCTCCTCCATGCCTTGCGAGACCTGCCGGCCACCTTTCCCGTGTTGCCCACGTTTTAATGCTCTCTACCAAATGCTTACAAGGGTAACAATACATACTTGAAAAAAAAGTGAAATTGTGACTTTTTATCATGGGTTTTGAATAACATGTTTACAAGTGAACGTGACAGTGTGAGGGTGCATGAGAGAGTGTTTGAGGGGTGGCTGGGTACTGGCTGTTTGTTCGTATTCAATCCACTGTACATTTTCCTTGACACTTGCCCACTGACACAGGGCATATGTATGCTATGTACCACAACAGAATTTAGCACAACGTTACTCTAATGCTCTTGTATTTGCTTCAAGTTTGTATTATTTAAGATTTTTTAAAAAGATAAAGAGAAAAAGGCTAGGCCTTTCTTTAATACGTTGAGAAACGCATCTTAAAATTTCAAGAATTGCAAAGAGGCTGTAATTTTGTCTCCATATATTGTATATGCAGGTAGGTATAGCTTTGCTTGTCTGTCCTTTAAGTATTGGTTTTGCAGCAAATTTTTTTTAAAAAAAAAGCCACAAAAAAAACCCCAGACCCAAACCAAAACCACCTTGGAGAAGGGTGAAGGAGCTTGAGGTAGCATTTGTACTTCTGTCTGAGTTAATAACACCGCTGTTAAGAATTTAGATTCGAAATGAAACTCTTCTGCAGTGAGAATATTTAAAGAAGTGTTCCCAAACACTCAAACCAGTAGAAGGTCTGAAAAGGGTCAGATGTTACAGTTTGTATACTTCTACTTAAAAAAAAAAAAGAAGGAAACAGCAATCTTAAAATTCTATATTTTTTAGTTGTTAAATGTCTCTTGAAGGTCTGATTGGCCAGTTTTGTAATGGGTGTATTTTTATTAGTAATTTGCATGATTCACAAAGATGTACATTTAAAAGTGTATCAATACTTTAAAAGAATTGGTGAAATAATTCTGAAAGGCATTTTAAAAGAAGACAATTAAAATAACGGATTCCAAAGATGTGTAAGTTTTAAATTTGTCTTTACATCCTGTGGACTGTGGAGCAGATTTATTTTTTTCTTTGTTTGCTTCTTTGAATGATGACTTGCACAGCTGCATGAACACAGAGACACTTTTTCTGTCTTTGGCTCCCTGTTATCATTCAGTTAAGACACTCATGGAATTAATTTGAACTTCACCATCTATGGATTTAAAAAAAAAAACACTCGGCTGGGTTTAGCTGAAATTGCTAATTAGTTAAAAACTGTTGGGAGACTGGCTGTGCTGTTGGTTGGTGCCCCTGCTAGCAATTAAGCCAGTATTTCCCTGGCAGGCCACACTGAACATGTTTATTTTAAATGTATGAACCTCTCTTGTTGAACCTCTCTTCAGCAGGAGATTTTTCAGAAGGGTCCCTCTCCTCACATTGTAGGAGTTGGAAACTGCTGTCTGGTCTTCTGACTAGTCTGAAGGGACCTCTTGTTTTCACTAGAGAGTCTCCAATGAGCTCAGTAAGCAATTTTTAATGAACGGTATCAATTCAGTGGCCACTTCTCTGCCCTGCCTTGTGCTTGCCACCCTTCTGGTGACCTTCAGGTTCAGTGAGTACTTAAAGTTAATTATATCCCTAATGACTTCGCAAACTTGTTTCCAGATATTGTGAACTGGGGCAAGGTTCGAATGTAAACATATTCCCCTCCTTCTGTTGCTGAGATAAATAATACTACAATGTTTTCTGCAGCGTACCTTGTTGTCTGCAGCTGACAAACTTCAGTAAAGCCCAAGTTTGAGTATCTTCCAAATTCTTAAGTTCTAAATTCATAAATAAGACTGAAGTTTGGATATAACTGTCTTCAGAGAGAGGTGTCTTCCTCTTCAATTACTTTGTATCTCTATATGCATTTTGTTAATAGGCTTACACACACACATATATAAAAGGTAAGCTGTAAAGGGGTTTTTGTCTGTTGGTTTGTTTGGTCTGTTTTTTTAACTCAGACTGTAGGGCAAGTTGTTAGTTAAAATTCTTAATTACCAGTTGCTGAGCTTGGTTTTGGTGTGGACTGTTTGGCTTTTGAACAGTAATCTCAGAGGGTTGATACTTATTGTCTCAGGTATTGAGGTTCCAAAACTTTGTGAAGGTATTGAAATGTATTTTTCATAAAATGATGAGAGATAATCATAGAATCATAGAATGGTTAGGGTTGGAAGGGACCTCAAAGATCATCTAGTTCCAAACCCCCTGCCATGGGAAGGGAAACCCTCCACTACACCAGGTTGCCCAAAGCCTCATCCAACCTGGCCTTGAACACTTCCAGGGATGGGGCATCCACAACTTCTCTGGACAACATGTTCCAGTACCTCACCACCCTCAATATAAAGAATTTCTTTCTTATATCTAACCTAAATCTGCCCTCTTTCAGTTTAAATCCATTGCCCCTTGTCCTATCACTACACGCCCTTGTAAAAAGTCCCTCTCCAGCTTTCCTGTAGGCCCCCTTTAGGTACTGGAAAGCTGCTATAAGATCACCCTGGAGCCTTCTCTTCTCCAGGCTGAACAGCCCCAACTCTCTCAGCCTGTCTTCATAGCAGAGGTGCTCCAGCCCTCGGATCATCTTTGTGGCCCTCCTCTGGACTCGCTCCAACAGCTCCATGTCCTTCCTGTGTTGGGGGCCTCAGAGCTGAATGCAGTGTTCCAGGTGGGGTCTCAGGAGAGCAGAGTAGAGGGGCAGAATCACTTCCCTCGACCTGCTGGCCACGGTCCTTTTGGTACAGCCCAGGATATGGTTGGCTTTCTGGGCTGCCAGCGCACATTGCCGGCTCATGTTGAGCTTCTCATCCACCAGCACTCCCAAGTCCTTTTCCTCAGGGCTGCTCTCAATCCATTCTCCGCCCAGCCTGTACTTGTGCTTGGGATTACCCCGACCCACGTGCAGGACCTTGCACTTGGCCTTGTTGAATTTCATTAGGTTCTCACAGGCCCACCTCTCCAGCCTGTCAAGGTCCCTCTGGATGGCATCCCTTCCCTCCAGCGTGTCCACAACACCACTCAACTTGGTGTCATCTACAAACTTGCTGAGGGTGCACTCGATTCCACTGTCCATGTCACCAACAAAGATATTAAATAGCACTGGTCCCAGTACCGACCCCTGAGGAACACCACTCGTCACTGGCCTCCATGTGGACATTGAACCGTTGACCACAACTCTTTGAGAGCGACCATCCAGCCAATTCCTTATCCACCGAGTGGTCCATCCATCAAAACCACGTCTTTCCAGTTTAGAGATAAGGATGTTGTGTGGGACAGTATCAAATGCTTTGGACCAGTCCAGGTAGACAATGTCAGTTGCTTTTCCCCTATCCATCAGTGCTGTAACCTTATCATAGAAGGCCACCAAATTAGTCAGTCAGGATTTGCCCTTACTGAAGCCATGTTGGCTGTCACCAATCACCTCCTTATTTTCTATGTGCCTTAGCATAGTCGCCAGGAGGATCTGCTCCATGAGCTGGCCGGGCGCAGAGGTGAGACTGACTGGCCTGTAGTTCCCTGGGTCTTCTTTTTTCCCCTATGGGCTATGTTTCCCTTTTTCCAGTCATTGGGAACTTCACCAGACTGCCATGACTTTTCAAATATGGTGGATAATGGTTTAGCAACTTCATCTGCCAGTTCCCTCAGGACCCGCGGATGCGCCTCATCAGGTCCCATGGACTTGTCCACCTTCAGGTTCTTTAGATGGTCTCGAACCTGTTCTTGTCCTACAGTGGACGGTTCTTCATTCTCCCAGTCCCTGCCTTTGCTTTCTGTGACTTGGGCCATGCCGCTGGAGCTCTTGCCAGTGAAGAGCTGAAATCTGGATTTCATAATAATTATAGAAAATAAATGTTTCATGTTTCTTTCAAGGTTGTTAATTTCAGCCTATAATAGCAATTGAGGTGTATGCAGCAGTGATTCTTAAAAGACAAATTTCAGATAGAAGTGTTTTTGCCTTCATAAAACAATGGTATCACAAAGCAAACTTGTTCTTCCAGTCTTACCCAGACTGTGTAATGCTTGTCAGGGAAACATCAGGGCAAAAGTATCAGGAATGATTTTGTTTTATTTTCCTGCTCTTGTCTTTCCTAGCATCCCTGGGCTACTTGCAATTCTCTATAGTTAGACCACAAGAGTGTTTAAAAGGTGTACCTTTAGCTTCAATATCAACATTCGAAAGCTTTAGCTCCAAAAATAAGTATGGTATGGATCAAGCTACTGTTTCCTTCTCATTTGCTTACATTTCAGGTGAACACCTACTAGAGTGTTACATAAATTATCATCAGATTTTCTGAATTATTCTTCTGTAGCTGTCTGAAGTTATGAAGTTGGCCATTTTGCAACAAGTAAATTACAAAAGACACAAATTTAAGTGCCATACCAGAAGGTTTTGTAAATAGGTGACGATGGAAGTCCTATATGTTTTTACTTTGCCACTGCATCCAAGTTTACAAAATCATCTTTTTCTGGACATGGTATCACAGGGCATGGCTCCGGACTTATTACATAGCTCCAGTTTCTTTTTCACTGCATACGTATGCCTGTATCAATTAAATATCAGCTGAGGAAATGAAAGTGATGTTATGTTTACTGGCTTTAGAAAGACGAAAATTCGAGATGAACATAACACCTACTTAATAAAGATAAAATATAAGCAATTATTTGATTTTTTTTAAAACATGGATGACACTTAAAATACGCATACATACCTTCACGCAATAATACGCTGTTGCATGTGAAGATTTTAGTAAGTGGTACCAGAATAACTGAAATGTCAAATACGTCCATATTCGAAGTCATATTCCAAGTTTTATTTAGCTTTTAGGTTGAAGTACAGTTTATTTGGAAAGTAATTTTTTAAAAAGCAAACAAACAAACCTTCTGATTTTTAGGATTCTGATACTGGCTTCTGCTCAGCTATGCCTTACAAACTGAAAGCATCGTTCTCTTGGTCTTGTTGCCAAATCTGTTCCCTTTCAGTACATGATGCAGAGTCAAGTTACCCACAGGTCTGAAATGATTGCTCTCCTTTCGCTTGGTAGCACTAGGTTTCCTAATAAAAACTGTGATCCTGTAGGCACCAGGGTGACTTCATGTACCATCTGAACCCTGTCATTGCTTTGCTGAAACTGTTTTTACTGTAAGTGAAGATAAACAAATGTACAAACTTTTTCAGGACAGGATCATTTGAATGATGTGGAGAACAGAACAAACATGGATTTCATTACCAGGCTTAAAAGATGCTTTTAAAATAGATGGATTTTGAATAATTCTGTTTATACTGAGTACTGCTCTTTCACTATTAATTTTCTTGAGGAATCACTATTAATTTTTTGGTGGGGATAGCAGAGGGGACACCTAGTTGGAGTGGCTGAGGAAGGTTGGGAAAGGACTGTTCTCAGTTCTGTGGCAAGGAGAGTGCTGCTTTTCATCTTTCTCCTGTTTCTCCCGTCCCTTTGAATCCTTTGAATTCGCGGCAGATTCACCCATCCTTCCTTTGCTGAACCAGGAAGACCAAAGCCCTGTAAGCATGTGCAAAGGCAAACTCAAATAACTCTACTTCTCCAGCCCTACTATGCCCTCTAGCTCTGCTGATCTGATTTTGGTCTGTAAGCACCTTCATTTTTGGAGTCTGCTTCAAAGGATCATATGGTCATTAAGTTGTTCATATACCTAAATAATAGCTTTCTGAAATGCTACCGGTAGCCTTTTGTTCATTCCTTACGCTTTCTTATGCATTGCTCCTTTCATCATGTCTATGAGTTATTGACCCGGTTGACCAAATACAACCATGTCAATGAGATGCAGGTTTTCCTTACGAAAGTAGCTTGATTTTTCCCCGTAGGTATTATGTGGAATCAGATAAAAATCAGGTTTTTTTTTTAAATATCACTTTTTCATGTCTATCTTAGAAAAAACAAGTTGAAAGAACATGAATGTTGATTTGAGATTTTTTTTATTAATATATTTTTGTTAGTGGTTGACTGGTTTTGAACCAATGTTTTGAGTTTGTAAGAAAGTTATTTTCCCCACTGCTGTTTTTGCCTGTTCAGCAGACACTCTGCATAGCAGTTCTCTGATCTGTAACCTGGAAGGCTGTGTCAGTGTTAAAACAGTACAACTGGTATTGTTGGGAAATGTTACTTTGTATTAATTTTTAATTCCTGTAGAAGTGAAAACTTTAAACTGGAGAGAGAGAGGAGTCGCAGCAGCACTGGAACAGAGGAACAGACTAAAACCAGCACTGCATACCAGTATCAAAGTTAGGGGTGGCAACTGGTAATGCATATCTCAAGGCATATGGTTACGCTTCTCAGAATTTAATTTCCATTTTGTGATGTGTTGATTCTTACCTCTTCTTGACATAATTACAGAGGCTTAATAAGAAATGCTACTTAAATCATACATACTGAGTTATTGGATAAAGACAAGGAAAATATGATCCTAGATCTTGAATCTGTTTTTGTTAATTGGCAGTAGTTGAGCAGAAATACTTTAAAGCGTTTATATTGATGTCGGATTAATTTTGTAATTGGCTTTTGCATAATTTGACATTCTACAATAGTGATGTTAAGAAAGAACGTTTGATTTCATAAACCTGTTACTGAATGGATAACTAATTCTTCAGATTTGAGTGTTTCCTGATTATTTGTTTTTTTCTCAAATATATGGAAAGTGTAAATTAAACTCTGGAAGGCAGGAGGTATGTTTGCATTTTTTTGCTTGTGTTGAGTCCTATTGTGGATCAAACTGCTGATTTTGTTAGAGAAGTGGAAATGTTATGGTCAGAAGGTGTAAGACTGATCTATATTGATATTTTAATTACCATTTGTTGCCTACTTAGACTATATATTAAGCTGTAGGTTCTCAATAACATAGGCTTATGGTTTATTACAATGAAATAACTTAATCCTTTTGTGACTTATTGTTGGAATTGATCCATTTGACTTAATTGGGAATTCAGAAATAAATTCCACTGAGTCTGGATTGTTGACTTCTGAGACAGTAGTACTTTAAGTAAGAAAACACTTAGTGGGATTGGAAAAGAGTGTAAAGTACTGCTTCCTTTCTCCATCTCACCTCTCTCTCCACCAAAAGCTGACCTTATGAATAGTTAGGAGCAGAGGTGATTCCGGTTTTAGTAACTTTACAAAGCTGCCTCCTAGACCAGGAGTCATTGTTCTGGCAGAGTATAGAAACGTAATGTGCCACCGAATTTGGAAATTCTAGGAAGAGTGTCTTGATATGAGGAGCTCATGGGAATTGGTGGTTCAACTCCTTTTCACCCTGTGTTCACTTTTGTTCATCATCTAACCATTTTCTTCTTTCAGTTCTTGCAAGTATGTATTTAAACATGTCAGGAGTCTTTATACCAAACTGAAGAGCAAACAGAGGGCTATTTTTATTGCTGGATGTATAGGACATCTGGTAATATACACATATACATACAGGTATTAAGGAATTGTAGACAGTCATGAGTTTTTTTTACGTATACCTAACATAGTTGTTTCTATTAATTGTATGCGTGCATGGATATACCCATTGCATATGATATCCGAGTGGCTGCTACTTTTTTTGCAACAGCTTTACTATCTTGCTTACAGTTTGTTTTTCTTTTTCCCTTGGCAGGTATTTAATTAGTCAAGGAGCACATGTAGGAGCTGTAAATAGTGAAGGAGACACTCCATTAGATATTGCTGAAGAAGAGGCAATGGAAGAGCTGCTTCAGAATGAAGTAAATAAACAAGGTAATTTTTAGTATGGAAAGATTTGTTTTTTATTGGACACTAAATGTATTTTTGAAAACTTATACTAAATTAAGAATTTTAAAGTCAGTTTATTTTCTAAAGAGATTGTCAACGTGAGGTATAGTGCTCAAGCTGTCTTCTAGGTGCTCTTACTCAGCCTAACCTCTTGTAAAGGAAGAAGTCCGACATATTGAACCCAGATTTGACTGGATTCCTGCATTCACTTAACAGAATTTAGGTGGTATTCAAATTCTGTGAATGATATTCAGTGCATCTGGGATATAGACTTCTATATCCCAACTTTAGACTGTGTCTAAAGAGATTCATGCCTTAGAGGAGAGAAATAGGCACTTTTAGGGTGACTCAGTTGTCTGGTTTAGGATGAGTTAAGTTACAGCCCTAAGGTAACTGTTTCTTTCTATTGACTACAAGAAAGCCTAGAATAACTAAACCTGGAATGAAGAACTATACTGCATCCCTTAAATCACCCTTTGTGTCTAGTTCTGGCCTTTTAAATGCCCTCCTACAATGCCAAATGTCTGAAACTACTCCTTGGAGTAAGGAGTCTTAGATTGCACTTGTTTTGGGCCTGAGGACCTATCATGAACCTTTAATTTCCTCTCAGTTTTGTGTACTCTTCTGAGAGCGCTATATAGGTGAGCATTCCTTTAACAGTTAGTGGATAGGTATCAAGTTTTGACACATACCCTAAATTTATGCACCTTGCTCCTAGAAAATTGCTAGTTCTGGCAGTGGTGTCTTTACAAGATAATCTGGCCTTTGAAAAAGCATATTTGATTAATTTTTCCCTGCTTTTTTTCCCCGCTCCTTACACTGCTCTTTTCCATGTTCCAATTTCAAGTGGATTTTCCAGTGAAAGGTCTTTGAAAGTTTCTGGCTTTTCCATTCAACAGAGGAAAGAATATTCAGTTGTTCTTGACTGACCATCTTGAGTCCAATAGAAATGGACTGCTATCCCAGAACTCACAGTACAAGAACTGGAGCGATGTGGCCTGCGTTGTTTATATATGGAAAGAAGGTGACATTCAGAGAGAAGATGGAGCCTTTGTGGGGTGCATGCTTGGGGACTGCATCTCTGTTGCTTCTAGACTGCTGCCTATCTCTGAAAAGGCTTCTTCCTCCATGAAAATGTTACTTTTTTTGGTAGCATTGAATTTATATCTCTAAGACAGATTTACATAATTTAGCAATAAACTAGTAGTTGCTTCAGGCTTTGCTCTGATTTAATTTGTATGGTTAAACTCGTTTAGTGCCCAAAGCAAATGATAAAAAGAAAGTGGGTGACATAATATGCAGGGAAATACATATTTCTGCTGATACACAGAAGTAGACTATAGATTTGACAAAGGCTTTGATTCAGTCATTTGGTAGTGTTAATGGAATTTTGATTAACAGTTCTTGTAGTTAATACACAAAGAACATCAGATTAGATAGTTGCAAATATTTTTGTGTGTGTGTGTAATACCATTTTTCTATTTTAATTAGTTTGGAAAAAATACAATAGTTGTTCGCTTCTCTGACAGTACTGTCAGTCTTTGCTGCAGAGTTTTTTCTGGAATGTGCCTCAGCCTAAATTCTCTAAGGTTGTTTTTGAAACGTTTTACTTTACTGATGTGCTATACTAATTGACTATAGTAGTTCTTTGTAAAATTGACATTATTTGGAAAAGAACTTTTGGAAAATCTCTTATTTATATGTCACTGCTTTTTTAAAAAAATATTTTTTGTTATATGGGAGTTTTATGTATGTTTTTACAGTGCAGAGCTAATTTTTGTTGTTTTGCCAGTTTAATTATTTTGAACAGCCCAGTTGTAAAATTAGCGTTGGCAACCTATACTAACTGCCACAATTCACTGAAAGTTTCAGTGTGATTTATATATTTCATGTTTAAAGCTTAAAATAAACTATCTATGGTACGGTCTTTGTAAGTCTGAGAAGAATGAAGATGTTCCCACGCTGTAGCTGTTAGCTTCTGAAGGGATGATGCAGGTTGATTTAGAATACTAAATTTCGCTTGCTATGGAAACCTTATTTTCCAAGCATTCCTCTTACATTTGTGTGTCAGTTGGCTTGCTGACTAGCTAAAGGATTTTCGGAATATTGGTCTGTCTTAGATGGTTTTAAAAATATATTGGTTGAACGAGGCACCACGTCAGGTGAGAAGAAACTTGCTAGGGCTGTGCTTCAGAGTGGTTGGACCTCCCTCTGTGGAGAACAGGAACTGGATGCTGTCCTGAAGAGTGACCACACTGTGAACATCTCTGACGGCATTTCTGCCTTCCTGGTCTTAACAGGACAATAAAGCCTATGGTTGTATATATAGCCTATATAAATATTATTTTAATATATATATATTTTTTTTATTTTATTTTTACACATACACACACAAATATGAATGCATTTATATATATATTCTACCTAGCTTGTCTTGCTGTCAGACCAGTTTCACAGAACAGGGAAGAAGGTATGCGGCAACCCCTCCTTCTGAATTTATGTCTCAAGGTTAAGAATCAAGGGCTTTTACCTGCAGGGGTGAAATCATAGGAAATATTTAATGATTGCGGATGAGAATGGAGTAGAAAGCGATGTGAACTTGTAGTGTGTATCTTACTCAAACGTGAAACAGTTGTCTCAGCAATAAAGTTTTAATCATGTGCTTTTGATGGCATCCTTAACTTGCATATAAAGTTGATACTATGTGCAGAATGATTCTTTAGCCATTATCATGATCATTTGGAAAATGCCTGATTATGTGTATGTTGTGGCTAGAGAAGTTAGTAGCTCTAAAATAGGAACTTAATTGTTATAAGTGTTAATTCCACAGTAAGATATATTGTGACAGTTTCATCTTTGACTATATATGTGACTGAATGCAATTATCCCTCCAGCTGTAGCATTGCTTCTTTTATAAAATAAAGCAGGGCCACAGTTTTGATACTACAAGTTAGCTGTGGGGTCTGCGAAAGGATCAACCCTGTCTCAACATTACTGGTAGTGGAACATGAGCCTATTTACTTAGAAAATTAATCTGGGTGCCAAAAAATCTTACTTCTGTGTAGGTAGAACATGCGGGGTGAAAATTAAGTAGATTTTTTCTGTAACATTCTTGCCTTGCAACTTCTTCCTGTGAATTTATTCCTATATTCATTATAGTTTAATTTTTGTGTTGCTTACTTAATGCTGTGAGTACAGCTTCCTACATACTGACATCAGCAGTTGGAGTCGTTTGGTGACAAAAGATTGCCCGGAAAGATCAGTCAGGTTCATTGTGATTTCATTTCTGATGATGTTTGTTTCTGTTAGAAATCTAAGGAGAATCGCCATGTTAGCTCACCTTTTTTGCTGCTTTTGCAAACCTTCAGTATCTATAGGAAAAATTCAAACAGAACCTTCTGCATGTGCAACTATTCAGTCTTCTGCAGATCATCAGTTTTTTTGTACTTATGCCCACTTTTTACAGTTACTGAAATATATTTTAAGGACATGTCTAATTACAGGACAAAAAATGGGAGCCTCTGGAGACACTAAATTGACAGGAACAAATTATTGAATCCAACACAATTCAGCTCTAGGTGACATTACCAACTTAATAAAAAGAAGGATCTGCAGTGTTTGCTCATCCTATTTTAGCATTCAAAGTCTGACCTGTCTAGAGAGGAGATGGTCAGTGATCCAAATTTATCTTATTTTACAAGTTCTGTTTTAAGGAGCATTGGACATGATAGAAGAGAGCTTTTGTAGTATTACTATTCAATATCGTCTCTTTCTTCAGTTATTCTGATCTCCACATGCTACACTTCCGAACTGTGACCCTTGGTTCAGGCGTCTTTTCGTATGTTCGTATGTTTTTCGTATGTTTGTGTGGGCCACAGGTCCCCAGACAAGGCCACCCATGTTCTGCTGAGCACATAGCAGGACCCTGTTGGTACAATGGACTATGCAGTAATTCTGAACTGATGGGCTCGCTCTCCTGTAAGTGAAGCCATAATGCTCCCATAGTAAGGAAAGCATTTTTCTACCCTAGTCTTCAAAGAGGAATTATTGGCTTAATTATTTTTCAGGTTAAAACCTAGTTTAGTTTTATATTTTATGAGAAGATAAATGGCATAGATGCTCAGGTAAGGTATAAAGATTTTTTGACACAGTTACTTCGCAAACAGCAAAACTAAGTGTTTTGTGGAAATTATTCCAAAGTAGTGCTGAACAACTATTCTCTTTGCACGCCGTACGTTTTAACTATTTATTTCGTGTGTTACACAAAAAGCTTCTCTTAGGACCTGGTTGTTTCTCCATATGACTGGCATCTGTATCATGGGCCAATCCCATTGTGCCACTGCAATCCACGTAATTCTTTATCTTCATTACAAATATTATTATTTACAGTTTCTCAGTAAGATCCCTTTTGTTTCTACTCTGCAATGTTTCAACATACCATAGTTGTGGAAGCTGTCTTTTACCAGTAGTGTAAAGTTTTCATTTGCACTGGTGAAAGCTAGCAGACTAGAGATGTGGCTTTAGTCCTGGCTAGCGCTGGCCGGTTATAAATTTTGCCTCTCCTCTGGTCTCGAGTAGGGTTAAGTGTAATAGTTTGAAGCGATTTTTTAGCTGTTTGTCATCAGATGTCTTCTTAAAATTATTTTTAACTGGTTAAGAAGTTATTTTGAATTGTAGGAAACATTCTCAGGAGGTGAGGTAGTGAGGAGAGGTGATGTGAGGTGAATCAGGAGTTGATGATGCAGCGCAGTAGCTATTCAATAACGATCAGAGAGATCACTTCTCCCTTTCCAAGGAGAGGCAAACGTTCCTCGTTTTTAATTATAGGTAAATGTAACGAGACTCTCTCAGATGTATTACTTAACTCAGCTTTGTTTGTGTGGATAAAATGCGAACTATTACATTTGTATATAAACTACATGGAGGAAAAAGTGGGTTGATCTTCCGTGCAGTATCTATAAAACATGCCTTTATATGGCTGAGTCGTCCTGAAACAATGATTCAGCATTTCATTTTATGCTGAATTTCAGTAAATGCTCACTGAACAGCACACTATTTTCAAACCTGCTTGGAACTGTTGAATCACGCTTGTTGATCAGAAAAAAAATGAAAACATTTAGCAATAAATTATTAATGATTTATTAAGTTGTTACACTGCCAGAGAGGTTAAGTGTGCTGGTGGTGCGAGCGGATACTCCGGCTGCCGCTGTGCTCGGAGGCAGCGCATTGCCATCTATGGGCCGTATGGAGAAAGTGTTTGAAACGTAGGACAGCGTTTTCTTTTTCCCCGGTATCTTAACAGAGGCTGGAAAACAAAAGCAAGGAGAAAGGTCCGTACAAGGTATAATAAAGGCTGTTTACATTCCGTTTTCTGTAGTTAATGATGGGGATTGTATTCAGCTGAGCTCAGAGAGCAGCTTTTTTTCTATGACACAAAGTTCAAGTCCCATTTTTGTGCCAGTTATTTGGGAAGTGTTATTTAGATTGGCAAGATTCTTCTACTTTCTTCTGTTGACACATAATCAGAAATCTACTGTCTTGTAAAATAATGTATTTATGCAGCCATTGGTCCTCTGCAGCCGTTATATCTTGTTTGGGTTTCAGAAATGCAGCAGTTTGTGATATTGCTAGAAGTCTATATTCCGTATTAGTTACTTTTTCTGCAAAAGCGTTTCTATTTTGACATGATTCTTAGGGTATTTAGGCATACCTGGAAAGTATGCTTAGACATTAACCATTAGAAGTTCAAAATCAGAGTTTAGAAGGAACTTTTTCTGTGTTCTTCATTTATACACAAGTGTCTCAAAGCGACCAGCCACACACATGAGCAGTTTTACACTGATAAGAATTTACATCGGATTCTTCAGGTGGAGGAGGTTACTCATGCTGATAAGGATGCACAGTTAAACCTCAGGCATGCACATTTATGGACATAAATGTGACTAACAGATGATATGTGAACTATTTATTTGCATAGTAGTGTTTTGCAGGCAACACTGACATGTAAATGGCAGTACTCAAGAGAATTATTTTCCTAGGATCTGCTGATCTGCAGTGCTGTGTCATTCCGAAAGGCAAGCAGATGCGAAGGCCCAAGGAAGTTATTTGCAGTAGTTCACACACCAATATGTAGGACCCTTCTGGAGGAATGAGAATATACGATTATCAATGTGTTATTGATTCAAAGTTTCTGGGTTTCATTCTTCATTCTGTTAGAGTTATAAAGATTATTAGATATGTAAAATTTAATCTCTCTTCAGATTTATTTTGTCATGGATTGTCTTGAGAGAGACAGAAACTTCCATATATTTAATTTTTACCACAGCTTCTTTCAAACAAGTACATTTCGACTTTTTCCTCTGCTTAGTGCTTCTTTTGTATCTTCCTGTATCTTGCAGACTTCACCTCCAGATTATGAGTTTTCATCAGTTTCTGATAAAATGATATTAATTTTTATAAAGTTGCCAAGACTGAAATTGTTGGTGTAGTCGATTAAGTGGGTGAGTCTAGGAGTTCAGTCAGCTGCTTAGAACACTTAATGTATAAACTGCCTCAGTTATTTTATGATACTTAGTAAAGTTTTTTCATCTGTCCTTAGCATAAAGTTTTACCAGATTTACTTAGTGAACAGAATCTTTTCTCTGACTGATATATCTTTGTGTTTGTTTTTCTTTTTTTTTTGCTTCTTTTAATTACATTCTTCTTTTTTTTTAAACATATTTGTAGACAGGGAAAGTTAACGTTCCTTCTTTCTGCGTTTCAGGAGATTTTGATTTGGGCATGTCATTTTCAAGGATTTCCTTGCTCTATAATGGAGGAATTGCAGCATCTGTGAAATACTAATTCGTACATAACATAATAGATATATCAGTCTGCTATCCGCTGCCTTAAGGGTATTTCAGCCGTGCCAGTATAATTGCTTTCAGTTTGCTGGTTTGTTGCTCTGGCTTTCTAGTTGCCAGTGGATTGATAGGAGCTTGATGAATCTGTTTTATCATAATCTGTTTTATCATGTTTTACACAGTAGAACGATACATTGCACTATGTATAGTCATCTCTGTATTATCTATGTCTTTTCATTTAGTGATATTAATAATTTCTTTAATGAAGGCCACTTCATCCCTTAGCTCAGTTGCTGCATGTCTAAATGGGCAACAGACAAGTTAGATTTCATTTGGGTTACATGTTCTGGGGATTCATTCTCCCTGTAAAGAATGAATAGCTCACAGTTTCTTTAAAGGCATTAGAGCCTGAAATTGCTGTTCATCATAAATACTTTGAAAATTAATTAGAAATTAATTAAAAATAGTTAATTATGTAGAGTAGTTTTGAAAAGTAGTTTTAGCTTTGCATAGTCTTGTTTGCGGTCTGCTATATGTTGTGCTTTGATTAGTTGGACAGTCAGGAGAGCTATGTGATAGAAGCATGTTTGCTGGAGAAAGACTCTGAGAACAGATGAAGCTTCAGCAGGAAATACTGAAAGAAGGCTGAATTAGATCTGAGTCAAGGAGCATCTCTTTCTCAAGTGTTTTTAAAATCATCTTGAATTCTATTTTATAGGCTATAAAGACTACTGTTGAAGTTTGTGGTTTTATCTAGTAAACCAGTACCCAGTTCTAGATTTCAGATGTTTTTATTAAGTCCAAGTTAATGCTTTGCTCTATGAGACATTAAAAATTCAGAAGAACAGTATATATTTCCCAAGTACCTGCATACCAGTGTCTAAGATCAGACAAATTATACACATAAAATATTTTTTCTGAAGATTGGCCCACTGATTTTCTGTTAGAGGTCAACCCAGATACAATTTGTGCTCCCGATGACCATAATTCCTAAGTCTCTTTTCCTCACAAAGTTGTCACCATTCAGTCAGCATAGATAGAGCAATGCTCATACACAGTTATCTTCAAGACCCCTTTCCTATGTTCTTTAGATCACTCCATGTGGTAGTAATTAAAAAAGGCTTGCAAATACATGCTTTGCTTTGCCCATCCAGGGTCTGAGGGTTTTTTCTCTCTGTTTAACCTGATGTGTATACTTGTAAATGTTATATTGTGTTCCTCCCTTTTCATTAGTGTAAAATAATTTTTTGTGAGATGGACTGTTAAAAGTTTTCAGTGTTTTGTTTTGGTTGGTTTTTTTTTACCTGAGATATGAAGGGAGATTTCCAAAGGCTTGACTGTTTGAGTATCAGATTTTTGTCTCACAGTGACAGAAGACAAACTTTTTAACCAGAAATTCTTGAGAAAGTATAAAAAAGATAGCTCTATCTTTTTTTGTAAGTATTCATCAATGTTGAGAAGTTAGGCTGTTCCTCTTCCCATAGATATCTCCTTGTAAAAAAAATTGTAGCTGTTTCCTATTTTCTATAGATACATCGACCCCGACTTATATTTTGATGCTTGAAAGGTCAAAATATAGTTTTTTCTCTTTTTTTTTTTTTTTTTAACAGGTCACTTCAATGATTATTACTGTGATGGTAGACATTCTTAGAATTGAAGAACCAGTTTTAGTAGGTTTTTTTCTCCCCCCCCCCCTTGGGAAAAAGACTGCATTATACATGTAAAGTGACGTGCAATAGGGGATGTTTACATCTTCAAAAAGATATTAATATCTAACCATGAATGTTATTCATATTGTTTAGCTGTTATTTTTATTGCATCACATAAACACGGTATAAGATTTGTTACATAATTAAAGTATTTGAACTAAAACATTTTGTGTCCTCTCTTCCCTTCTTCCCCTCCCTGTCTGAATTAGGGGTTGATATAGAGGCAGCTCGAAAAGAAGAAGAACGAATAATGCTAAGAGATGCAAGACAGTGGCTCAACAGCGGCCATATAAATGATGTCAGGCACGCAAAATCTGGTGGTACAGCACTGCATGTAGCTGCTGCTAAGGGCTATACAGAAGTCTTAAAGTAAGTGTAGTTTAAAGGGAAATTTTTCATATTTGATGGTCTTGTTGATGTAACGCTGCTTGGAATTGATAGGATTGAACACTTCTGACTTTTGGGCATTGTTATCTTGGAAAATAACAATCTCTAGAACTGTCTTTCCCTCAAAGTTTGATTTTATGTTTTTGAGCACTCATAAGTCATGATGTTGTTAGCTTCCTATGTTACGTCAGTCAAAATATGAACACAGCGTGCATATTGAGCCTGAACACTTACTTAAGAAAGTTGACAAAAAACTTGCCTTGTTTCTGAAGCCAACTGTGTAAAAAAGCTTAAGACCTTCTTGCAACGCCAGTTAGCATTCTGGTTCATGCATATTTTCAAGACACCATATTTATTTGCATACATAAAGTAGAATTTGTAACCCAAACTAAATGTTTTCAGACCTAAAGAACACAGAATTTAATTTTACTTTTTTTGATACTATTGTTGAAAATCATGACTCTTGAAATCCGTCCCGGAAAGCTTCAGGCTTTTGTTGTCCCCTAATTTGCAGGTAGCTTTTCAGTGATACAGTACGATACAAGTATATACTGTAACAGAGGTTTAATTTGTTTTCCATTAAAGCTCTGCTTTCATTGAAGTAAAACATACTTAATAATACATTGCTTCACTGTGATTGTAAGCATATTTGACTACCTTGGCAGTTCTAGTAACAGTTATATACTGTAAGATGAATGAAAACGAGCACATACCCTGACTGTGTAAGTATCGCTACCTTTAAGGTCTGCAAAACCTTGTAATACTTTGTCGACACAGAAGTTGAATGACAGAGCTTTTTTAATCATGACAACCATTACATACAATTCACTGTATTGGAGCTCTGCTTCAAAAAACACTGATGCTTCAACATCGTGAAGAGAAATTATTCTGTTGGAAAACAATATTTTTTGTTCTAGAATAGCATGTGTCTGTAAAGGAGTTACAACTGTAACCATTTTTTTCAGCACTCTCAGTGTCGTTTTTGTAGTCCAGCCATGTACTTTTCCTAAGAGGGGAAAGAAATACATGGAGGCAATTTTTGTGATGACTTCAAATTATCAAATGTGTACTCTGTGTAGGATACAAGAGTGCAACACTTTGCAACTGCGCATATGTGAAAGTTGGCTCATTGGAGGATATTGCTATAAGTATATTGGCTCTTGAGAAATGGAGAGAATTTTTTGGAAAGAATCATTCACAGTTACGTGATTTGTAATAAGTATGGACAGTGTTTCAGAGAGCTGATAACCCTTTACACAAAACTGTTTGCCAGGTTGTGTCCATTGTCACTTTGATGCTCACATCAGAACTGTTCTGTTTGAGTGTTGAATGTAGGCTGAAAAGCAGGTCCAGTCCTCTGTTTGAGGACCTCCCTCTCACAGAGCAATTGAAGCGTGTAAACACTGGATTGTTACAACATCAAATGTTAATGACAGGAGGAGATGCAAGTTTCAAGCAACTAATATTAGAATAGGAGGAGGTTTTAATAATTTACTAGACAAGAACACTGTATCTTAACAATTTTTGACATTTTACAGCTCTCCTTTCCTTAAAAGGGGTTTTCTCTATTACTGCATATGTAGAACAAAATATCTAACTGTATAGAACAATGGACTTTGCCTGAAGAGGAAGTAAAGAAGGAAGACAATGGAAAAGACCATTTTTCTTGAATTTTCCGTAAAAATATATATACCTACTAAACAATGAAATGGCAAATGTTTCTGTAAGGAAATAAAAATAATCAATTGTCCAACTAAAATATGTATGATGAAAAAGGAGGAGGATATTATTGTAGAATGATTTTATGATTTTACGACAGTTTTTTATTCCTGTCAGCAGTGTCAAGATCTAATTCTTTTAATTTCTTTAGACTTTTAATACAGGCTCGCTATGATGTAAATATTAAAGATTATGATGGCTGGACACCACTTCATGCTGCTGCTCACTGGGGTAAAGAAGAAGCATGTCGCATTTTAGTGGAAAACCTATGTGATATGGAGGCTGTCAACAAAGTGGTAGGATTTTTATGTAATCCTTGTCAAGATACAAAGTTCTGGTCTCTAAAGTGACTTTAGAAGCCAGGGTAAGAAAAGTGATGATAAACTGCTGTTTACTGTACGTGGAGCTTTATATATAATGCATGCTTTGTCAAAAACAGCATGTTTGTGTTCAAAACTAAATTCTCTTATTGTCTGAATTAATTCCTAGGCCCACTTTATACTTAGTTCTGTATTAAATGGTCCACATAATCTTTGACACGGAAATTCAAAATAGAATGGGTTTGTTGACATTTCAGAGGTACAGAATTAGTGACTCGATGGTTTGCATACAGGCTTTCATCTGGTCACTGAAGACAATGATGCCTTTGAGTAGTGTTTTAACTCTTAAAATCAGTTTGTATGGGCATACTAAAGAGTTATTACGATATGCTGGTTTGAGTGCACTGGAAGAAACTTGTAGGCATCTCTGGACTCGTTAGACATAAATCGAGTGCTTCCTAAGCTATATTTCCTCGAGTTTTACACAAAGGCCTGTGTAGCTTGCTGGCTTTGCAAGATCTTGCTCCCAACAGATATAAATATATTCATGATTCACATAGGCATCACAAGGATCCAAAACTTTTCATTCAGCTGTGTAAGTGCTGAAGCTCTCTTTCTTCTCTTTGCCATATGTTGTACAGATTCCTGTCAATACTTTCCAGTTCCTGTCAATACTGTACGTGTAAATTACCTGCCCAACTCTTAAGATTGATTCTTCACTGAATTTTTTCTTAAACTTTTAAAAATAAATTAGGAAAATAAGCAGAATACAGATGATGAATTAGCAAGTATTTACTCTATATAAGGGCAAAACTACTACTGCTTGAAAGTTTTCAGTCTTTGACACCTTTTTCTTCCTTAGAAATTGAGGTTGCTTATAATAAATCAATGAAATCTGGCATTAGATTTCAAATGGCTTCAACTGTTTCTGTATAACGCTTACAGAACTTCTGAATATCAGCTGTATAACTGTATTTTATATCAGGCAATCAAAAGCTGATGCAATTAATTTAAGCCAGTTTACCAAGTTATCTGTTAGACTTTTTACTAGGATCGTGAAAATGTGGAGGGTGACATTCCAGGGAGCACTCTCATGAAAGTGTGTTCAACTCAACTGAGGCAAGAATAAGAATAAAGAAGGTACAGAAAGATAGATGCTGTTTGATGTGGTATGTGGTCTTGTCTGTGCAAGCTAGGAAAGTTTTGCCTGTTGTGATCTTAAGTAAGCTAGTAAACATTTTTGCTTTTGGAGATACAAAGATTGAAAACTCTTTTGGATTTGGTTTCAGTTATAGGTGCTTAGCATCTCAGAGAACTCAGCCATTATTGTTTAGGCACTTGACTTCAGGTATTAACTTTTGTGGATTGGATTTAGATATGACCTTCCAACTACAACAGTTTTTTGCAAAGTGATTTTTGTGGTCGAGGTACGTCTAACTCATATATTTTGAAAATAAACCACTTAGCTACTTAAAAATAGAAGGCCAGATTAAAACCTGTAGTCATAATGCAAATATAACCTTGAGATGATTTTGTTGTTTAGTTTCCAGGTTAGTGCTGTATTATACTAAATGGAATAGTTCACGTGTCAGAGGACCTCAGGCTGGTTTGGGTAATGCTTGTTGAAAGGTGCACGTGCTTCTGCTGTATGGCCAGAAGTTTCATGGATGAGACAGTTAGTGGTTTGAAAGTCTATTCTTTCTAACCAGTTAGGATAGCCTTCACAGTGTAATTAGGAATAAGTTTGCCTTTAGTTAGCATTTCGAGAAATTGAAAGCAGACACAGTAAGCAGACACAAATATAAACACCTTTAATTATCTTTATAAGCTGCTGTGACCTCTTTTAAATGACAACTTGGTCTTTGTTGCTGATTATTGTTCAGAAGTACTTACTTGACTGATCTTGTCATGATCCTCCCAGCGTTTCAGTATGTCTGCCCAGCGTGTTGGTGCAGCTGCATTTATATGAGTGGATCTAGGACTTAGCCTAGATTCCAGCTGCCTTGTATTTGAATGTAAACTTCCAAATACTAAACATTGTCTTGCAGTATCAAAGTAAGTTAGGTGTTCTTTGTGAAACTATGTGAGCTTCAGCCCTTCTCATCTTCAAGTAGAGATGAAGAAAAGGAATTTTTGAACTCTTTACTGATTCAGACCTTAAAGATAGAGTCTCACGTCCTGTGGGCATCTGGTCTAGTCAAGAATTGCAGTGATTATGTAGATGTAAGATATGACAAGCTGACAGCATTACTCTTTGTTAATGAGTCACATGATGATCTGTTTATTCAATTCCATGTCCCATGGAAATCGTACACTAAGGGGGGAAAAGAACAAACAGTTTCAGCACATCTTCCCTAAAATGAAATGCAAAAATGTAAAATACAGTTTTGCTTTAAAAAATGTGAAAGCATGCCCACTTCAGTTTAGTATAGCCTGCTTAAATAATTTAAACTTTAAAAAATTGAAGCTGTATGCAATTGTCTGAGATGGACAGGATACTGAATTGTGCAGGATCCATCCGTACAACTGCCACTGGAATAGTTGTTTGGAGCTAGTATTATGAGAATCATATTCTTTCAATCTACTTTCTTTTTCTTGGTAGTTCTGTTTCCTTCAAAGGACAGCAAAATTTTATTGAAGTCATGTTTTTATCTCTTAAAAAACATGTTTACTCATCAGGTATAGATGTTTCTGTTTCAATTACCCCCAAAAGAGTAATATTGCAAAATTGTTTTCAACTGCTGACAGACTAACAGTTTGTAATAGAGCTTGGCTTATACTTTCTAATTTCTCTCTCTCAATGTGCTCCTTACCTGCATCATCATCATGTGATAAGGCGTCATAATCCATTAGATTTAAATTCTGCTGTACAATTATGTTATTTTACTTCTTCCCCTTCTCCAGGGGCAGACAGCATTCGATGTGGCAGATGAAGATATTCTAGGATATTTAGAAGAATTACAAAAGAAGCAGAATCTGGTAGGCCTTTTGCATATAAAAATATATATACACACACACACATATATATTTTATGCTTTATTATACATAAAAGTATGGTATACAGCTCAGAGCAGCATATAGATTAAAAACAAAGGTTTGATATGAGGCTTCAATTCACATAATGCCACAGTAATCTCAAAAGATCTTTTATGCCTTTACTTGGTCAATTATGGTGACCAAAAACCCTTGGAAGAAAGAAGGTGCTCTTCTACTTGCCTTGTCCAGTGGGCATTTTATGATCTGAAGCATCAGCAATGAGCAACTTGGAATAACAGTTTCTGAGATTTTAAAATTTTGAACTTTAACACTTTGAAAGCATATATGTATTCTAGTGTTTGTAGTAGTTGGAGATTTCCCTTGATTAGTGGTTGTGTCACACTGATACCATTTCATCAATTTAACTGCATCATTCTACATGTTTTGAAGCTTCATAGTGAAAAACGGGAAAAGAAATCTCCCCTAATTGAATCCACAGCCAACATGGATAATAATCAGACACAGAAAACATTCAAAAAGTAAGTAAACTAGGAAAAATGATAAGCCCTAAATAAAAAAGATTTACAAGCTGTCACAAAGTCCTAGTTGACAGGCTTAAGTAAATTTTACATGACTTACTAAGTGTTTTTCGTTTCAAATTCAGCAAGGAGACATTGATTATGGAGCAAGAAAAGAATGCATCTAGTATAGAGTCTCTGGAGCAGGAAAAAGCAGATGAGGAAGAAGAGGGAAAGAAGGATGAATCCAGTTGCTCTAGTGAAGAGGAGGAGGATGATGACTCAGAATCCGAAGCAGAGACGGGTACGTTGTTTGGAGTATTGTCTTTCTTTAAGTTTTTACTTTATGAATTTATTCATTTAATATCACATGATACAGAGTTAAGTATCTTAAGTTTCTCTTACTCTTCTGCATTTCACTAAGCTTCCAGTCATTTTAGAGGGGAGATTTAGATTGGATATGAGGAAGAAATTTTTCACTCAGAGGGTGGTGGGGCACTGGAACAGGTTGCCCAGAGAAGTTGTAGATGCCTCATCCCTGGAAGTGTTCAAGACCAGGTTGGACGAGGCTTTGGGCAACCTGGTGTAGTGGAGGGTTTCCTTGGCCATGGCAGGGAGGTTGGAACTAGATGATCTTTGAGATCGCTTCCAACCCTAACCATTCTATGATTTTAAAGCAAGTTTATGTATGTCTAAAGTCAAGTCAAAACAAAGATAGCAAACGGATTCTTTACCGATGGCTATTTAGGTTGAAGCTATTAACCTACTTATTTGATTGGCTACTTAACAATTGGTACTTCTAGTTCAATAGTTGGAATAATATAAACCTTAAGGTAGTGTGTCAGAAAACACTGAAGTTAAATGACCAAATCTGAAAGGAAGGCTTCATAGCAGTGGAACAGGTATAAAGATTGGAACAGCAGGAGTGCAAACATTTTAATTTGTTCTTGCTATCCTGAAGTAATTACCAGTTAATCTGGCAATCTTGGCTCAGGTATTCATAAAGTAATGGTGCATATATTTTCAGTGTGTACTGGAGTAAACTTTTAAAGGTGCTATTTCAGTGTTGACAGTTACTTCATATGCAACTTCATTTCAAGAGGAATGTTTGAAAAGTTTGGAATTGTATGCAAAGAAACATATGATGATCTTTAGGTCCCTCCCAACCCAAACCATTCTGTTATTCTATATTACACTGTACTTCTCTCTTTGATGGAAGCTGAGTCTTTTTTCTTGAACTATTATCAGAGTCTTAAAGCAAGTAATGAGGTAAGAACAGCATAGCACCTTCTTCTTTCAAATCAGAAAACAAATGTCAGACAATCAGTGTTTAAAGACGTGTTCAATCCTAATAAGGAATTTTAGAATTACAGTGCAGCAATATAATACATAGACATAGATGTTATTAGAAATATCTTGTTAATGTTTTATAGTTAAACTTTTTAAAATAAGTAACCCTTTTTGGTGAGCTGTCAATTCTCATTTTAAGGCATTCTTTTTAATCAGCTGAAAAGACAAGACTAAGGAGAGATTTTTAAAGCTAACCCATACATCATAAATATTTAATGCAGGCAGAAATAAAAATAAGTTGCAAAACCAAACTATTATGGTTTGATTATTTTTATATTTTAAAATAAACGAGCATTTCAGTGTTAAGCTGGAAAAAACGTCTGTCAAGCTTTGTAATTAGTCTTTCACCGTAGTATAACTTGCATCCCTTATTTAGAGTAACTGAGCTCTGATAATCAAACTCAAAACCCTTGTAATATGTAACATGTAGTAGTTTTCAGTCACTGAGCTAACTGTAATGTCTCCTGAGCTTTATTACTCTGGTAACTGTGTTCTCTTCGTTACCAGTAGATAGTTTGTGCCAGGAAAATTTGACTGTGACACAGGAATTAATTTGTATAAACTTTGGGGTTTTTAATATCAACAAGGTTTTATCATACTTTATTTGGCAAGCTAGACTTTAAGCTTTTCCCTGTAGAGCTACATCTCTAAATTCCAAGCTTGTACTTTCACTTGTTTCACATTATCCAGCTTAAGGTAGTTTTCTGGTGAAAAATCTTAAGATTATAAGGAGCATTCTGGTTGAAGAATATTTTAACAGTGTTCAATATTCTGAAATACTGAAAACTGTGATTTTTAGTCTATTAGGATATTTGAGGTGTTTGCCTAAAGCTTGTATTCTGTTTCATTGATTATGTGATTATTTGATTATTACAGTTTAAAACTAAATACATTTCCGTCTGTAAGACCAAGAAGGGAAATATGAATATGAAGATTGCATCTCCTAAAGGACAGGGAAACAAGCTGAAAAATAGAATTTTCAGCAGTTCAGTTTTTTTCACTTACCTTGTTAAGATCATTTAATGTTTTTTGAAAGTTGGTCAATATCAACTCAATCACACATATAACTATGATCTTGCTGTCCTTGAAATTATTTCAGACTACAGTTGTGAAAAATCTATTTTTCTCCTTCCATGCTTTCACTCCTGATAACTTCTTCTGTATATTTTGAAGCTGTTACTCATTTGCACGTTTCCAGCAGATCTGTCTGTGCATTGTGTCAAATCATACTGTTAGTCCTCATTGCCCTATTGAACTTTTTATCACCATGACCTAGAAGTTTACCACCATTTATTTTCACTTATATTTAAAAAAACCTTTCCATTAAGTGCACATTTAGTCATGTAAGCTGGTTCTTTTATTTTTGTATTTGTTTATTGCGTAAGTAATTGTTCAAAACTTCTATTCAGCTGAGTCCATAACTAAAAGAAGTGTGTAACAGCAATGCCATTAATTATACAATTTACAATAATAAGTTGGTATGTTGCTGAATGTGAACGTTAGATATGAGAACATTGTATGAAAACATTGCATACTTTCTAAATTAACTACTCCTGTGCTGTATGGGTAATGTAGACATAAATGTATGTTTATAGTAGGGCCAAAACCAACGCGAATTGAACCTCACATTGCTGCATACTGCACAGATAGGATGTAGCATCCTACTCTAAAAAATATGCAATTTGAACAGGTGAAACAGAGATTATGAAGCTCAAGCAAGTGCAGCGACAGCAGTTGTTGTATCACAACTGTGACATTTTCTGTATGCTTGTGTAAGAGAGGTTAAGGTACACAAACAAAGAACAGAGGAGGAAATGTGGACAGGAACGACAAAGCAGGTGATGTTAGAGCAGGTGGTCAGTAGGTAGGAAAAACAAGGGACAAAGCATGAATGAAGTAAAATGAAAGTCAGAGCTCTGAAAGGCAAGTCTCTGCCTCAGCTCATTCTACTGACCAGAATCCCTGGCTGGATTCTCTGTGCAGTAAATTATTTCTTTGCATTCAACACACACAGTTATCCAAGAATCAATGTTTTACTTTGATTTAGCAGCTTCTGTAGTTCAAATTAACTATTACATGCATACCTGCTACTATTAAATTTTTACAGTCGTTAGCCATCTGCTAAAATATAGAATCACAGAATCGTAGAATGGTTAGGGTTGGAAAGGACCTCAAAGATCATCTAGTTCCAACTCCTCTGCCATGGGCAGGGAAACCCTCCACTACACCAGGTTGCTCAAAGCCTCATCCAACCTGGTCTTGAACACTTCCAGGGATGGGGCATCTACAACTTCTCTGGGCAACCTGTTCCAGTGCCTCACCACCCTCTGAGTGAAAAATTTCTTCCTTATATGTAATCTAAATCTGCCCTCTTTCAGTTTAAATCCATTGCCCCTTGTCCTATCACTACATGCCCTTGTAAAAGGTCCCTCTCCAGCTTTCCTGTAGGCCCCCTCTAAGTACTGGAAAGCTGCTATAAGATCACCCCGGAGCCTTCTCTTCTCCAGGCTGAAGAACCCCAACTCTCTCAGCCTGTCTTCATAGGAGAGGTGCTCCAGCCCTCGAATCATCTTCGTGGCCCTCCTCTGGATTCGTTCCAGTAGCTCCATGTTCTTCTTCTGTTGGGGGCCTCAGAGCTGAACACAGTGTTCCAGGTGGGGTCTTACAAGAGCAGAGTAGAGGGGCAGAATCACCTCCCTTGACCTGCTGGCCACACTTCTTTTGGTGCAGCCCAGGATATGATTTGCTTTCTGGGCTGCCAGCGCACATTGCCAGCTCATGTTGAGCTTCTCATCCACCAGCACTCCCAAGTCCTTTCCTCAGGGCTGCTCTCAATCCATTCTCTGCCCAGCCTGTTCTTATGCTTGGGATTGCCACGACCCACGTGCAGGACTTTGCACTTGGCCTTGTTGAACTTCATTAGGTTCTCACAGGCCCACCTCTCCAGCCTGCCAAGGTCCCTCTGGATGGTTCCCTCCAGCATGTCCACAGCAGCACACAGCTTGGTGTCATCTGCAAACTTGCTGAGGGTGCACTCGATCCCACTGTCCATGTCACCGACAAAGATGTTAAATAGCACTGGCCCCAGTACTGACCCCTGAGGAACACTACTTGTCACTGGTCTCCACTTGAACATTGAACCGTTGACCACAACTCTTTGAGTGCAATCATCCAGCCAATTCCTTATCCACCGAGTGGTCCATTCATCAAATCCATGTCTTTCCAGTTTAGAGACAAGGATGTCATGTGGGACAGCGTCAAATGCTTTGGACCAGTCCTGGTAGACTATGTCAGTTGCTCTTCCTTTATCCATCAGTGCTGTAACTTCATCATAGAAGGCCACCAAATCAGTCAGGGAGGATTTGCCTGAAAAAAATGAAACCATTTGCCTGAAGCCATGTTGGCTGTCACCAATCACCTCCTTATTTTCTGTGTGCCTTAGCATAGTCGCCAGGAGGATCTGCTCCATGATGTTGCCGGGCACAGAGGTGAGACTGACTGGCCTGTAGTTCCCTGGGTCTTCTTTTTTTCCCTTTTTAAAGATGGGGGCTATGTTTCTCCTTTTTCAGTCAGTGGGAACTTCACCAGACTGCCATGACTTTTCAAATATGATGGATAACAGTTTAGCAACTTCCATCTGCCAGTTCTTCAGGACCCATAGATGCATCTCATCAGGTCCCGTAGACTTGTGCACCTTCAGGTTCTTTAGATGGTCTCAAACCATGATCTTCTCCTACAGTGGGCAGTTTTTCATTCTCCCAGTCTCTGCCTTTGCTTTCTGTGACTCGGGCTGTGCAGCTGGAGCTCTTGGCAGTGAAGACTGAGGCAAAGTCCTTGAGAACCTCAGCCTTCTTCATATTGCGGGTAGCCAGTCCCCCATTTCCTTCCGGAGAGGGCCTACGTTTTCCCTATAGGCTGTCTGGGCAGGCTGTGGAATCTCTGTCTCGAGATTTTCAAGACCTGACTCATTGAAGCCCTGAGCAACCTGGTCTGTGTGCAATATTGACCCTGGTTGGAGCAGGAGTTTGAATTAGGTGACCTCCTGAGGTCACTTTCAAGCTGAATGATTTTGTGGTTCTCTCTCTGTATCTCTTGAGTGTTTAACACTTGCTGAGTAACAAAAGAAGAAAAGTTAAATGCATAAGCATTAGGGAAGACAGATGGACCTGACTAAGACACAGATTGGGAACGAAGGGGAAAACACTCAGGAGTGAATAAATAAAAAAATGCTGTTGAGAAAGTTGACTGTGAAACTTGTTCAAGAGAAATTCAACTCTGTGTCACATTACTGAAGAAATTGTGAATGAAAAATGAAAATTAAAATCTTGTAAATCTTTTGCAGATAAGACCAAAACCTTGGCAGCTGTAACTAATAATTCAAATACCACAAGTACACAATCAGCATCAGTAGCTGTGACAGCACCTTCAGTAGCTGGTGGCCAAGGGGCACCTACATCACCTGTTAAGAAGGTAAAATAAAATACTTTTCTCATGATTTTAGATTTCTGTTCTGTGTAAGCATACATTTTTTGATTCTTGTATAAAAAGTGGATTGAGTTACCCAGTGAATTGATGAAAATATGCAGAGATTCCTAAAATATTTTGTGTTTTTCTGCAGAAAATGTTTCATTTTTTAAATATTTTGAGTGGTTTTGATTCTAAACAGGGGTCTAAAATAGAGAACTATGAAATAGCTGAACGTAAGATCCTTTTAAAAAAAGAAAAAATCTGTTGCACAGTGACTGGAGTTCTTGGTTTCTTTGAAGCTGGACTTCATTTTTGAAAGTCTTTTCTATGCCAGACTCCTCCACAATTTTTAGAAACTACAATTCTAGTGTCTCTCTGTGCCTGTATTTGTGATGCATTTAAGGCAGAGGAGGCAGATGTGAGTAAGGTGCTTTCAGGAGTCATTAGAAGCATTCAGCTAGTACTTAGGTGCAGAAGTTGAAAATGATACTTGAAATAAGAATTAGAAAGTGCTGTAGATCCCAGCCCTGATTACAATGTGGTTAAGACCTCATGGAGAGCTGGAAAATTGGGACACATGATTTATTCAATGCACAGCTCAAAACCACACCTAGCAAAGCCATATTGTATGCAGGAAGCTTTTTACAGCTTGATGTGAAAAGTTAATTGGAATGAATTTTAGTTTTGCAGGGAGGATATGTATGCCTGTGGCAAAAAAAATACCATCAGAAGATGATATACAAGTGAAACTTTTGGAATATCTAACCAAACTGAGTAGTAAGCCAGTAAGGCTTCCTTTGTCAATCATTACAACTTTTCTATACACATCATAATCAAAGTGTATCCCTCTAGTGATGCTTCTGGTAAGCGTGTTCAGGAGAAATGGTAGCCATGATCTGCTGAAGCTGCAGTAGAGAGAGAAGACATACTGCTGGGCGAATAGTATGCCTTGTATTTAGCTACCAGGAGCTTATTGGAGTTATGCTTTATATTCACGATAAAACCTAATGATGATTCATTTTGCAAAGTATACTTTAAAGTAGCAGATGCAGGGAATGTATTGCCCAACTGCATCATATTATATGATACTGTACAATAGGGCTGGTCTGGATCACAAGAGCTGCTTTACAAAAATTATTGTGACTGATGCCCACAAGATTTATCTAAGAAAACATGAGAGCGAAAGGGAATTGTGGTCAGGAATGACTACTGTTTTCTCTCACTGAGCTGTGTGAAGCTGGACAGACAGCTAGATTCCATGGTGATCTTGAGACATTAATCTAAACAGTTCCTCCTGACTCAGTAAGGAATTATGGTTCCCTGTCATGGGAGCTGCATTTGCATTGCTCAG
Organism: Tauraco erythrolophus; assembly: GCF_009769465.1. Lineage (NCBI taxonomy): Eukaryota > Metazoa > Chordata > Aves > Musophagiformes > Musophagidae > Tauraco > Tauraco erythrolophus. The sequence goes on along the minus strand of NC_141468.1, from coordinate 46,344,629 downwards.
GAGCTGCACAGAACTCAAGAACCACAAGTTCTCCACACAAACCATAGCAAATGCATGAGGGAGGGAAGACATTATAATTGCTGGTTTGCTAACTGTGCCTGACTGGAATGAGTTCAAAAATAGAGTGAGAATTTTACTGCAAGGAAATAAGCCTACTTTATATAGTTTATTTTTTGAAATCACTTCAGTAATACAAGCATTGGTGACAGTTGGGCGGTTTAACCAATGTGCTCGCCACCCACTTTTTTTACTGCAGTAATTGTCTTTGCACACTGGAGATTCTAATATATCTAACACTTCAAACACTTCGTTTTTCTTGTCATTGTCTGAACTTCATCTTGAAGTCAAAAGTTTCCTAGCTTGTCCCTTCCAATCAATTTATTTCATATTATGCAAAAGCCTTCTAAGCTGTATGACCTCCAGCAATAGCACATTACCAAATTTTTACTAGCTGAGGTGTGGCTTGATATTCCAGAGTTGAATGATCAATTAGACATAATTTTTTGGTGTGTGATTAAATGACGATGTATGGGGGTGAAGAAACTTTTATAAGAAGAAATAAGTACAATTTTAAGCTGAATGATAACCTTTTATGCATCATTAATACATTGACATTTAGTTTGTTCTAGTTTTATTATGCAGTTATTAATGACTTATCTTTTGGTCTTAAAGGGAAAAGATGCAGGTTAAAAGTAAACTGTAGTTATCTTTCTAATAAGATATGTGAAAAATTCAGGGCCTTCTATAGCTACAAAATAAATGCACATTTATATCAAGACTAATCATCTTGTATCATGGCACGTACACGTGATCTAGAGAAGCAGTTGCAGGCCATATCAATGAACAAAAAGTCTTAAATTGTTTTTACTAATGAAGGTAAACCAGCACTCTGTGTAAGATCTTGCACCTATTCTTGCACCTGCCTTTTCAGGTTTGCACCATCTGTGCTACTGCAGCTACTCCTCTGCGTTTACAACATAGATGACCAAACCATATGTTGTTCACAAGTGGTGCAGATGCAGTGCAGTAAGCTTGAATTTGGGTTTTCTTCAGTCTGTATGGCATTGAGTGGTGCTCCTTTCTTCCTGAGGGTGCTTGAGTAAGGCGAGATTGGGAGAGAAGGTATGGGTTTGATAGCTAAGCTAGCATGGGATGCGATTAAGGGATATGTGATGTGATAAGAAGGTAAGAGGTATGTTAGTGTCAATCTTCTAGTATTCTCAACCATACAAGGATTTAGGCCATGAACTTTGTTAGGTCAGCAGCCTTTCTGTCCTCTTGTGCAAACTGTAGTTCTGTCTCTGAATTAGCTAAACATGCTGTGTTGTGTTTAATAAGAATCTATTACTAAGGTTTTAATTCTCTTACTGCTTTTTGGTATTTTCTGCTGTAATGAAGAGCTGCATAACATAAACCTAGGAACAAACTATGTGGTTTTAAAACAACCTCTTGTTTCTATTTTCCATTCTTTCAATCTTGGTCTTTGTCTTGTCTTAATTGACTTCAGTATGATTTCATTCCTCCTGTCATGCCTGTCGTGGAGTCAGTAGATCCTGCATCATGGAGGCAGGGCTTGCGCAAAACTGGCATTGTTCTTGTGCCCAATAAGGGTGAAAAATCTATGGTGAGGTTCTGGTGTGCACAGGTTTGTGTACAGGTTGCAAAATAACCTATTTAATCAAAAAGTTGATACTGGATTTGCATGTTTCTAAGTTTGCATCTCATGATCACAGTGTGTATTACACAGTGTGGATTTTTCTAAGCTAACTTTTAGAGGAGTAGTATACCTTGACCAGTCTTACCTTTCTTATCTCATTAACTAATTTAAGAGAAGAGTGTGTAGATTGTCTCTCACCACAACTCCCCAGCGAATTCAACACTTCTATGATTATTAAAAACAGTTGTCTTCTCAAATCTCTGCAAGGAGCATGAACTATCACAGGTAATGTAAATTAATAATGTAAATTCATTTACATGTGTTTTATAGTTTCCAACATCTACAACCAAGGTTTCTCCCAAAGAAGAAGAGAGGAAAGATGAATCTCCTGCTTCGTGGAGGTTATGTCTTAGAAAAACTGGTAGTTATGGTGCACTTGCAGAGATTACTGCTTCCAAAGAAGCTCAGAAAGAAAAGGACTCTGCAGGTGTTATGCGTTCTGCTTCAAGTCCTAGACTTTCCTCTTCATTGGACAACAAAGAAAAGGTAATTTTTTTCAGTGTGAAGCAACATTTTGAGGAACTGATCTGCCTTACTTAGTATAAATGTTTATGATGTATTGTACAAGTACAGTAAGAGAAGTAAGACATTCTCTGTAGACTGTGCTACACATCGATTCTTTACCAAAGTTCCAAAAAGTTAAATTATGCAGCTTCTGTGTAATCTCTTTAAAAGCGTAGGATGCACCTTCATTGTCTGATGACCTGGTACATAGGTCTGGGGCTTTTCCCTTTTTGGGACTTGCAATGCTAGTAGTAGTTTAGCTATCAAACCCATACCTTCTGAAGAGGTTTGATAATTTTGACATTGCTTGGAAAGTGATGTTGAAAGAATCTTATAAAAAAAGAGTTGCTTTTTGTGTTCCATAGTAATTTTTTATTTACAAAAATTTAGTTCTATAATTAAACATGAATATGCTGAACCAAGCAAAGGACTAATTTGGAACAGGTAACTGAACAATATAGAATTTGTGATTCTGTTTCAAGTACAGATGTTTAAATACTTTCAGAATTAAGAATAATACCATACCATACTATAGTATACTAAAATACTAAAACAGTTGCTTTCAGTAATCAGTGTTGAAATTGTACTACAGCAAAGCAGAAAAAAAGATAAATCAAGTCACTTACATCACTAGAATGAAAACGTAAACAGTTTGCTTTTCCCATTGTAGTCCTTCTGATATTTAACTAAAGCTTAAAACTCATTTGTATAACTGAGTCACAATAAATACAGCTGAAGTTGTCGTAATGATGATTTTCTAGCCAATTTCAGTATCGTCAGTAATGGTAAATTAATAAAAAAAAATGTGTCTTTCAGGAGAAAGATGGAAAAGGAACTCGACTTGCATATGTTGCACCTACAATACCAAGACGACTGGCCAGTACCTCTGACATTGACGAAAAAGAAAACAGGTGACTCTAAAGTTGTAGTTTCTGTTAAATATGAAATTCCTCGATTTTAGAGAGGCTGACATACTTACAGATTTTAAGACAATGCTAATTTGTAGCATTATCCACTGCTATACCTTATGCTAATCTGCAGGGTAATCCAATTCCTGAAGGTTTTTGATCTTTTAAATTATGATAACCCTTTTTAAAATCTAGATTATTATATGACAACAGCAGAACTGGGCAATGAATGTTGTCTTTTTAGGGGAGAAAATAAATAAAATCTAAAATATGAAGTCATCAACTTGAAGCTACTGAAAGGTGCTAAAAGCATTTGACTGCTTTGTCTGGAGCCATTATTTTGATAATAATAAAATGCTGTGTTTCTTACAGTCTTTGCTTAAAACCATATTGTGCCGCAGTAATGACTTACAAAAATCATAGTGAAGTTATAAAAGCAATTATTCTATTTTTCTTGTGTACACGTTGACCTTTCATCTTCTTTTGGAGATTTTTACATTCTTTGCTGATATTTCTTCTGTAGCTTTCAGAATAAAAGAAACAAAAAGTTTAGGTGCATAGGACTGTTACCTGTTAGGATTTGGGGTAGATTAATGGCCTATTTACATTGTCAGAACTTCCCATTTTTCACTTACCTCCTTTGTTGAGGTTGTACTCAGATATTTTCTTGAGTTAATATAGAATGCATTCTACAATAGTTAGTAGTCTCCCTCATGTCTTGTTTCTGTTGGATCGTATCTAGATAGCTAAATGTTGGATGACCTGAACTGAAAATCATCTCATTGCTCAAAATGTGCTATTATAATCGTTGTCTATAAGGCTGATAAATCTCCTTAATGTCTGAAGAGGAGCTTCTTTGTTGCTGCTCTTGAGAATGGTTAATTTCAGGGTGATCACAAGATAAATACTGGCTTTTCTTATGCTTGCAGAATGCTGTTGCCTAAGTTTAGTCTCTGGGTGACAAATTCTGTTTTGAAACAGGGATATTCCAGCTCTCATGGTCCCCTGAAGTTCACCTTAGTTTGTTAAGATCTCTCAGATTACTTGGCCAGAATTTTTTAATCTGGCTATATAATCTGAACGTTTAATTTCTGTAACAGGGGTGGAGTTTCTGTTTGTGCTTATCATTCTCTGGAGTACTGTATTCTTTGAGACTGAGTTTGTCAGTTTTGATTTGTTTATAAGAGACATAATTTTTTCAATTTTTTTTTTTTTTGAGATCTTCTTAAAAGCTCTTGTTCTCTAGAAGTGCCGTAACTGGATGATAACTTAAGATTGAGATAAATACTTAATTGAAATTTTACTTCTTGGAAGTTGTTATTGCTTGTAACAAAGGGATTAAATTTTACTTCAGTGTTAAGGTTTATTTGTCTTAAACATCATGGCTTATTCACAGTCACAGTTCCAAAAGTGGGTATCCACAATAGCATGTTTTTCCTCATATACATTAGGTGAACTCGGTTCATTGTTCTCATTAGTCGCACTGCTGACCAAACAATTCACCTGAGAAGTTTCTGCATTCTGCTTTTAGGCTAACCTGTTTAGGCACCAATACTTTGCCTAGTGTATGATGTGGCAGACAACCCAGGTTACTTACTTAAAGCTGTAAGAGATTTTTGACGTTTAGTCTGACCTTCTTTACATGTAGAATTTAACCATCTGCCCTATAGGTACCTTAATGAATTGTTAAGGTTTCTGCCTTTTTCCCAGATCTCTGACCTTGTTGCTTAGCTTGATGCTGGGTTCATGTTCTACCTGTCTGAACACCTGCTTGTCTAGCTTATCAATGACGTAGTGTAATCCAGCTAACATCCTACTGTGAGTAATGGAAAAGACTTCAAGATGAATCCAGCTGGGCTTTTAGGTTAACATCTCAGGCTTCCAGCCTCAGTTGAGTAGCCAATGCTACAGCAGAAGTGCTGGCAAAGTGAAACCTTCTGTAATTATAAAAAATTTCTCAGGCACCAGGAACTTTCTGTGGTAGATAATATCTGAGAATTTGTGTTTGCTTTGGTGATAAGAGATAACACTGCACATTGGCCCGTGTTTGATCCTTTGCTAAAGTTGTTTCCAACAATGGAAGTGGTAACATACGTTTTTGTGCAAAAAGAGGTACATTCTGAAGGCCAAAGGTATCTGAACATAAACTACATCTTTAAAAAATTGTGGTTTATTTTCCCTCACACACCTGGTTGCATTTTATGTATAGTTTTGTGAAAGACATTTTTTTTTCTTCCTTCTATCTGAACTTTACTTCAAATCTTGAGCTGACATTTTTATTAGGAAATCAGGTTTTTGAATCTCTCTATCATTTTTCAGGGAGTTTTTCTAAGTAGATTTTTCCAAGGTAAATTCTTGCTGCTATAAACTACAACAAGAGGCTGGAAAGTGCTTATGACTAAAGTAACATCAGCTAGTGATACATGACAGGCCACTCAAGAATGGCTACTGCAAGACTGTTTGCACTAGTCTACAGTATCATGACTTCTACAGGCTAGTCAGCTTTTCAACTTCTTGTAACATCCAAGAATGAAAAAAAACATGAAAACAATTTCTAAAATACCCGAGAACTTTTCCCTTTACTGCACTGGATAATCTCAGGAGCAAACAGAAAAGCCTCTTGTTCCTTCTTTGAGCAAAAGAAAGCCAACGATGGTCACGGATAAAAGCTGGTGGTTGATTTCCTGATGATTAAATCCTCTTCAGCAGTTTTTCTTTTGATGCTGCTTTTTTGTTACATTTCTAACAGCGTTAGCATGAATGTAGTATTTTTCCACAGGAGCTTGAAAATGATTGTCCATAAAGGTCATTTTATTCCTCTTCTGCATGGTTTTGTTTATTTTAAGTGTGTTATACGGAGTTTTAATCTTTAATTTGAAACTCCTTTTCAACTCACATCAAGAACAACCTTCTTTAATACAAGTTTGATAAAGCAAAATCTTTTTTACAGGGACTTGTCTGCTAGCTCAATACGTGGGGGCAGTTCCTACACCAGGAGAAAATGGGAGGAAGATGTCAAGAAAAACAGTTTGAATGAAGGTCCTACATCATTAAACACGAGTTATCAAAGAAGGTGTGGGATTTCCTCTTATCTTTTTTTTTTTTTTATCAAAATAAGCTTACAAATTAAAATAAACAAATTAAGTACTGAATCACTTTGTAAGGACAGTTTAAAATTGAATGATGATGTGTTTAAATGTTGTTCAGACTAATTGTGAAGTACATACTCCTGCTGATGCAATGTTCATGCTGATTTAAAGCTACACCATTTTTACTGTCTTAGAGTGTTGCTGCAACTGCTATATAATTAAACATTATATGCTCCCTTTTTCCTATTGTTTATTTCAGTTTGAGGTTCATTTGACTCTTTCCAGGTTGGTTCAGTAGCCGAAGTTAACTATTGTAAATGTTGGAATGGAAGAAATTCTGCTAGATATCTGAAAAGGGGAAAAATACTGTCTTTTGAATTTTGGTTTTGCATGACAGTATCAGAGGTCTTGGACTGCTCTCCATAATGGTAGATTATAGCCACACCTACTTTGAGTATTAGCATCGTAGAACGCACACGTAAAACTAACTTGAATGCAAAGTAAATGATAATTAATATGAAAATAATTAGGTGTGTGTGGTTCCTATCTTGCAGGATTTTCTCAGAAGGAATCATATCCTGCAAATATATGCATGATTAACTTTACTCCATCATGTAGTTTCAGCATAGCTATTTGAGTAAAGTTCTTATTTGGAATTAGTGGAGCAATAAATATCTAAAATGAATAGATGAAAAGACAAGAATGTCATTCAGGCAGCTAAGCTGCATATTGATATGTGCTGATGATGTACATGGTGATGGCTGCTTAACTTGTTTTTTTGTCTTGGCATTGATGTTGTCAGTGGCATGTAATAAGGCTGTTTCATACAGAATAATACATCTTTCATCTTTGTTAACCTCCTGCCTTAAAAGAAAAATCAATTTTTGTAACTTTAGGTGTAGGAAAGATGTTGCACAGATTTCCTGTTCTGGATGGAAAATATCGGCAATTGATACATGAGAACAATCTTTGCATGTTAGTTTTTATCAATATTTATGCTCCAGTCTTCAAACAAAACATACTCATCACTTTCAAATCGCATGTGGTGCTTTAATGGTGTGTTTCCTTAGTAATTTTTGTACAAGTATTTTTTCTGTATCATTTTAGAATTGATAGTAATAGAAAAAATGATCAATTGCAGAACGACAAAGAAGCATCTTTCCTTAAATCTTTTGCATTTAGTAATATGATGCTCTGTCTGCCCTAACTGTGGATTCTGAAGTTTAGTAATGGGCAAACATCCTGATTTGGTAATGCAAAACTTGTTCAGCCAGAACCAATGAATAAAAATGTGGAAACCACTGAATCTTCTTTACAACTTAAAGAGCAAAGGAAAAACATGAGTGGGAGGTTAATTCTTCTGGGAATGATTAAAGTTTATAAAAAACCTAAGCAGTACATTTAAGTGGTTGAAAATTATAAGAGGTGTGATATTGATGACATTTTCTTTTCTGACAAGCTGTGGAATAAAATTCTGCATTTTCCGAGATATTTAGTGTGGGTGAAACAGCAGTTTAAAAACGAGGCATTAGAGGCCTTATATGAATACTTCAGTAGATGTGATCAAGATAGTCATACATAAACCAGTGAGATTCCATTCTTTATCTCCTTTTCTTGTGGAGAAATGGTTGGGACTAAGGGACACTTTTGCTGCCCTCTGAAGACATAAATTCAAAGTTCTAGTCAAGGAAATAGTGAAGAAAATGACTTTTGGAAATGCATTTTTTGCCCCAGAAGTTTCTGAGACTCAACTGAGATACCGAATATATGGGCAGGAATTTAATGGATCATTCACAACTTTGTAATATTTTAATGAGCAAAGATAGGTAATACAATGCATTCATTGTACATGTCTCTCTTTCAGTGGCTCCTTTGGTAGAAAACAAGATGATTTGATTAGTTCTAATGTTCCAAGTACTGCATCAACAGTTACCTCTTCTGCTGGTCTTCAGAAAACACTGCCTGCCAGCGCAAACACTACTACAAAGAGTACAACGGGTTCTACTTCAGCAGGTGTACAAAGCAGGTAATGGCACGAGAACACTTCGTTTCTTCTTTTTTTTTTTTTTTTTTTTTTTTTGTCAGGTCTACTATGTGCTTATGTATGTGCATGCGTTCTTGTTTAGTAGATCCTGGGGCTCTGGATTTTTTCACTTTCCTGTTAAATTTGTTTTAATTATATACAATTTGGCTCAAGAACTGTGAATGTGGCTTTCTACTGTGAAGTGGCAGCCATGTTGGTATAAAAGAATATAGAAGGGTGAAGAGTTCAATTGCTGTGAACTATTCAATTCTTAATTTATTCAATTTAATAGCTCAAGTTGAGCTTTCATCGCAGAGATATTTCTCACTTTACTTTTAAAAAAAATCCATCCCTCAATTTATGTGTTATTAGTTGTTTAGTAAAGTGCTTTCATTGTTTAGCTGTTTCCTTTTCTCTTTTTTTGTGCTGCTGCTTGTTACGCTGTAGTACCTCAAATCGTTTGTGGGCTGAGGATAGTACTGAGAAAGAAAAGGACAGTGTTCCTACAGCAGTGACCGTTCCTGTTGCACCATCCGTTGTAAATGCTACAGCCACTACCACAGCCATGACTACAGCTACTTCTGGCACTGTGTCCTCAACGTCAGAGGTCAGGGAGAGACGGAGGTGTGTAAAGGTCCTAAGAGTAATGTTGCTCTTATATAAAAGTTATATTTTTTTCTGATTTGAAGGAATGTGTTGGTTACCATGAATTTGGATGGTATAGTATATAAAGCCGTGTTGTTTGCTTCCTGTATATTGAAACAACTAGCAACGTGCCTCAATTTATGTAAGAGCTTTGTACTGGTAGACACCATTCATGAAACTTCAATATTATATATTTTTGACTAGCCTTGAGTTCTCATTTGGTACGCAGTATTTTCATATTTGTGCTTCTGTTAATAGATTAAATGAGTCCTCTTAAAAATACCCATAATGAAACTGCAAAAATGCTGAATTAAAAATAAGTAAAGCAATAATTAATTACTTAGTATAAGTGCATTGCTGCTGATTGAGCTACTGTGGCACTGGCAGTATGCTAATAAGTTACAACATAGCATTTTTTCAGTCATTTTGTATGCCTGGCACTCTGAGAAAAGTGTTGAACCCAACACATTCTATTTATTTCTTTGCACTGTTTAGGGTCTCTTCCAGTTCAAATGTAATATACAGTTGTAAATGCAACAGTTGTAAGAGCTATTCAGTATGAAGAATGAGTAAGAATCTGATACAAATCTTATTTTAAGAGTAGGGTGATTTTTCTGTTAGTTACATGAAGGATGAGTTAAAATCAGTGCATATTTGTGTTTCCATAAGGAGTTGTTACTTGCTATTTATGGAAGCAAAAATAAGATTTCATAAGACTGTTGATTCCTGTTAGCTTTCTCTGGGTTCTTCTTCTGGATATTTATAAATGTTTATTGTTTAACCCTTCTGCTGAAATGCAAGTTCAGATTTCTTTGTTGCTCCTGTAACAGTTTTGAAATGTAACTCCTGTACCAGTGCCAGATATTTCTATCTCTCTATGTTTATGGAGGTAATGAAGCTGTTCATAGTTACAGAAAAAACCTCGATTATTTTGGTTTGCTTTAGGCAGCAACAGCGTTTAAATAATTTTCATAGATTTAGGCCTGTTTAGGATAGTATCTTTTTCATAGTTTTCCATTCGTACCCAAAACTGAGATGAAATAACTCCTATGAAAGGGATTTATTTTTTTTTCTTCTCCACCATGATTCAGGAGGTGCCCACAGGTGCCTACAACCCATTTCAGTAACAACCATAGTTGGAACCTGTATTTTCCATAGCAAAGTTTGACTGAATCTGACAAAGCAAAAGCAAAACCAACAAAATGCATATTTTTTCCAAAAGTAGTTCCAATTTTATAATGCAAATGCTATTTCAGTCTCAGATGAGCTAGAAAAGCAAGGAAACTTAGAATTAAGGCTTTTCCTGTCTCGTTTGCTGTCACAAGTGTGTGTATAGTAATCCGCATATGCTACTTACATTTTAGATACTTGCAGTTGGCCTGAAATTCCTTGCTTTTATCTGACTTTGGGCTGATTGTGTATATGCACTTGCAGATGCATTCTTGATGTCATATTGAGATATCCATTAGGTCTTAGAAATCAGCAAAACTGGAATAATTACCACATCCATGTGAGAAGGTAGTGCTCTATCAGCACATGCATATCTATCTGTATATATACAGATGCATATAGATCTATATGTGCGTGTGTTTGTGTATGTTTACATGCACATACAAAACTTGTCTGTATATGAAATACTAAATGCTAAATATTTTCTTGAGAAATTAATTTTGTTAATCTATATTTGTAGACTGAAAGTGTATACTTAGAAAGTACACTTGAAATCGTATTTTCAAGAATATTTGAAAAATAAAGACATTATAAACCACTTTTAGTAGTGAAGCATGTAGTGGTGCATCCTTTTGGAATAGCTGCAGAAACTATATTTTTTATTTTTAGAATTGGTTTAGAGAAACAGGGAAGAGAATTAGAAACTTGAATCTTTAAATCTTTGTGTCGTGAATAATACTACATAGGTGACTTGTGAGGCACACACAGGGGATGTTAGGGAAGGGCACTTTGCACTCTGACAGTAGCAATACTGCACCTGGCAAGTTGAGAGTTTTCATTTTCCCTAAATAAGGCTTCAAGTAGTTCAGATTTATTGGAGAGTGGGAGTATGTACACTAAAGAGCGAGTTATCAAGTAATTTGTAGCAATTTTCAAGCCCTAGAGATTGCACCTGCTCTGCGATCAAAGCCTCCTAGGTAGGTAGTGTTTCAGGTCATGTTAGCTAAAACAACTAACAGGCACCTTTTTCCTGATATAGACAGGACCTAGAGCTCCAGCTAGGCAAATGGAAAGTCTATCAAAATTGCTGTTTGCAGGAGAACAGGATAGGGAAATCAAATCAGTATAGTGAGTTTTTTTTAAGATGTGTCATAAGATAGGAGATGTTTCTGCATTTCTAAGTATAACAGCTAATTATAAATATTTTCCTGTGTTTGGGGAGTAATTTGTTTAATAGAGATAGAACAGGGATAGTAATCCGTAGGTCTGTGTAAATGAAGTTTATTTTTTAAACTTAGAGTTGTTTTAGAACTGTTTTTCTTATGTGCTAAGACTAACAAATGTGTGATTAGGTGAGCAAAGAACTACTCTTTCCATAGATAAATGATTTAAGTGTTAATAAGTTTTCAAACGTAATCACTACCCAATTATTGAATCATTAGCCAATTATCCTTAACTAATGACGTTTAAAATATAGACAATTAGAAACTCTTATGGAATCTGACTCTGCTGGTTTTAGTGTAGCTAATTTTATGATCTAAAGAAGCTCAGAGAGGTTTTGTGTTTTAAGCAACCTTTTAGCAACTTTCTGATTTTGCTTTTTCAAGTTTTTCTAATTTTTAGCTAATATAAGGATTTTTTAAAAATAGTAAATTGCAACAGCATTCCCAAAGTATTCTGCAATAGAAAATCAACAAATGCATTAAAAACTTTTAAGTTCTTTAATGGTGGTTTTACATACATACATATATATATATATATGTGTTGCATACATACAAATATATACATTTATGCATGTCTGTGTGTATCTCTTTTTTTTTACTCCAGTTACCTGGATTGGAGAATTTCTTTAAAGAGTCCAGACATTTTATGTCTACTCTAGTGGTCTTTTGGCTTTGATTAAAGTTACCTGCTTACTGAGCAGGATTTTTTGTGAGTTTCATGAGGATTCATTTTTAAGCACAGTGTTTTCAAAGAGAGTTGGATTACTCAAAGCATGGATGATTCAAGTGATAATATGGTAACCACCTCCTCAAGGATTTTTAATCTCTGGTGCAATAGATGGTATAGTTAGGTTTTCTGCATTAGCAGTACATTTAGCTTTTTCTAAAAGCCTACAAGTTATGTTAAAAGTTAACACACGCACACATTGTATATATAAATGTGTAACTGACTGAATCTCTGAGGTCGTCTACCTGTATGTTAGAAGACTAGTGAAATACCAAAAAAAACTTAAGTTATATTCAGAGAAAGTGGTAATCTAAATTAAGTAGGAAATTAAGAAATCTAAATTAAGTAGGAAAGTGCTATATATTTTAATGGAGTTCTAAGGCTGCTACCCTGATGAATAGATCATTATGGTATGGATGAAATGTCTTAAAATATAATCCGTCTTACATAGTTAAAGATTTTCTTCTAACAGCTTTGGTTATCAGTCATATCATGTTGTAGGGTTTTTTTCTGATCATTTAATACGTTTGTATAAAAGTTACCATTTGCCAATTTTGTTTGTAATTAACTCTTCAGATCATACCTCACTCCAGTACGGGATGAAGAGTCAGAATCCCAAAGAAAAGCTAGATCCAGGCAAGCAAGACAGTCTAGAAGATCTACACAGGTATAGTTTTATTAAAGCTTCTACATTTCTGGAAACATACCCATGTAGCTCCCTGAGTACAGAGAAGTTTTAATTTCTCAGTAAAGCTCCAAATAAACTGATGGGTCTTCCTGGTATAAAACAACTTGTACCAGATGAAATACAGCCTCTTTTTCACTCCTTTTTTTCCCTGAAAGCTTTAGGACCCATCTTTGTGTACTGAAAGTTGCTTTTTCTAATCATTGAAGAGTGACATAATACAAATTTGAAAGCACAGACTCCTTCAATGAAGGGAAATTTTTGATTGCATTGTGGTAAAATGGCTTACTCAAGTAATTGTATCTGATTTTATGTAGATATTTATATCTAAGACTTTGAATTCTTCAAGAACTAACAGCCATATGCTTTTGGCTGAAGACTTAATACTTGAGAAATAGACATAGCGTACTGTATTTACTTCCATTTCTAAGTCTTTTTTCTGTGCATGGACTATTGAAGATAATGTGATTGAGCTGACCAACGTATGGATAGCTAATAAGATCCACAGCATAGAAGAAAATACATTCAATCTGGTTGCTCTGGACACAGAAGAGTACTAAGGAAGAGTTTTTTGTTACTTGCTAATAATCTAGGATCTAACTGCATACCTCCTTTCAGCTTTTCTCTCTTTTTTCTCTGGATAAAACATGACACAAATACTCTAGCCATCATCCTTATCTGCTTTAAGGCTGAGTCTATACCTGCATTGTTTACTGATGTTACTTTCAAATTTTTGAAGTTTTAAACTCCTCAAATATTTCTAGTTACCTTTTGTATTGAGATCGACACTGCTTGATACAACTTTATCTTACTGGAGTTCTTTTTTACCTTTGATACTAATTCAGAGCCCTGAGAGATGGTCAAACCACAGGGCAGCTATTATTGAATCTTTACAGTGAAAAAGCTACCAGGAATTACTGTATTTAAACATTATCAAAACAAAAAGCTATTAAATAACTGATAAGCTGTAAAGTTGACTTTGAAGAATAGGTTATGAAGTGTTTTGAGCAGTATCTCAGTAAGATACGTCAGCTGAAAAGTGCGGTAGGGAAAAGCCGTCTTCAAAAAATTGTGTGCTTTCTGAGCTTATTTCAAAGCTAGTTTTTAGCCTCAGAATAACAAGAGAATTAGAAATGAGTTGCAACTTTCTTTGATGCTGTCAATGCAATTTTTTATGTGTTGTTGACCTAAAAATCCAGTTGCAGTGAGTGAATTTGTAAAGTATTAACATTTCTGAAAATTCCTAAGTATCATATTTTGAGGGTTCTTTCAAAAATATTTAATATGCTTATGATGATATTGGAAGGATTTAGTGAGTTCTTAAATGATTTCTATATGATTTTCCGTGTGATCTGTATGTGTTAATTCAACTAAAAATTGTGTTGCTGGAGAATCTGTGGTAGATCATATTACAGCAAACACTTGCTGCTAATCAAAGAGTGATTGGTTCCAAGATACAAGAGAAAAGTTTATACGTAGAATATATAGGTAAAAATAATTTTTTAATAGATAGATTTAATTTTCTTAAGCTGAATTTTGTCTGTATGTATTTATAATGTGATCATTTACATTATTACAAGTGATACATTGAAACGTTGTTTGCTGACTGCCATTTTCACAGGGTGTAACACTGACAGATCTTCAAGAAGCTGAAAAAACTATAGGAAGAAGTCGTCCCACGCGAACCAGAGAACAGGAAAATGAAGAAAAAGAAAAAGAAGAGAAAGAAAAGCAAGACAAAGAAAAACAAGAAGAAAAGAAAGAATCTGAAACTAAAGATGATGATTATAGACAAAGATATTCCCGAACTGTTGAAGAGGTATTTTCATGAGGGGTCTCTAGGTAGAGAAATTATATGAATCTTAAGTCCAGCTATAATATTTTAATTTTGGTACTACTATAAGAATTATTTATGCATTCAAATATTTTAATATCCTGTTTATATCCTGGTTTATATTTGTTTAATCTTGGTAAATTAATTTTGACATTTTTTTACTGAATAGCCATATCATCGCTATAGACCAACTTCAACTTCAACTTCTTCATCATCCACCTCTTCGCTCTCCACCTCCACTAGCTCTCTTTCAACTTCAAGTCAACTAAACAGACCAAACAGCCTTATAGGTATAACTTCTGCCTATTCTCGGAGTGGAACAAAAGAAAGTGAGAGAGGTAGGAGTACTGTTTGTGAAGGGTGGGGTGGTTTTGTTTTATTTGACAAAGGGCAGCCTATGTTTCTAAGGACAGTTCAAAATGGGATGCAATATGTAAGACCACTGAGGGTGTATCTTACTCCTATCTTCTGTAAGAAATTCCAAAACTTGCACACAGAGAGGAAAAAACATTTTCTGTACTTGGTCGTGGTTTTCAGCCGTTTGGTACATGAATCTGTGTTTTCTGTTGGTGGGCCATAGAAACATGGAATATACTGCTGTCAATATCCACATAATGCTTTCATTTCTGCTTTAACACAGCAACTATAATAAACTATTACATTTCAGAGTTTAAATACTTGCAGGTATGGAAGAGGAATTTTACTTGATTAAATAATTGCTAAATGTCTGGGATTTTGTTTCAGTCCTCCCACGTTGAAGGACTGGAATGATGCTTTAATGCTTCAAGGACCTCTCAGGGTTTCATGAGCAGCTGAAAATAAAGCGAAGGGGATATTTCCAGTTTTAGTTCAGAATGTTTAATGGAACTATACTTCTAGAAACTTAACCGCTTTATTAATCTTGAACTGAGGATCAGATGGCATGATTCAGAGGTCAGAAAAAAAGCTTTTCTCTGATGTAGCAGTTTTTGCCCTCATTTCAAATGTAAATCACCTGCTGTGATTCTCAGAGATGTTGTACCTGATTAGGTGCCTGTCAAAGGAAGGGGCTGTTGACATACGATCTCTCTCGGATGCACGCTACAGTTGACTTGAGAGAAATAATTGAATTCAAGTTATTTATCTGTAACTTGAATAGGATTACTGATAGAAATTGGTAATTTGGTTATACAAAGGGTCAGATTAAATGATCCATTGATCTATATAGCAGTACTGCCATGTTCCCTTGACTGGTATTTTCTGAGGAAGTTATTTGGGCTAAGCTTCAGGGATATGCTTTTTTTTTCCTTTTGTCCTAACATGAACTAAAATTTGGATTAAGATTCTTCAGTAATGCATGCTTTCTCAAGGAAACTCTTTCTCAACTGTTCTTTGGAAAAGATTTCCATGGGTAAATATTAGCTACAGCAAGTTTTTTTTCAAATTATGACTTTAGGAGGAGAAATACATTACCGTCTGAAAGCCCAGAGGTAAAGTCATCATTTATTTGATTTAGGAAAGGTGTATGTTCACCATGAATACTTGTATTCCCTTCTTTTCTGTATAATTCTTGCTTCACACTAAATTATTTGTTAACCTCTGAAGACTAGTGATGGTAAAGTTGTTATTAGTGCTTCTATCTGAACTGAAACCTGTGGTTTCTTTCTTTGATAAAGAAACAGCAATCTGAATAGACTACTTGATAATAGGTAGATAACTTCGGTTTGGACAGGTTTGTTTAATATTGGAGTTTTTTTGCATATTACTTGTAAACATATAGGGGAACAAACAGAATCCTGAGATATTATGTTGGTTTTGAATTGCAATTGCATTTACTTTAAAGAAAAAGGAAACCTATAATATAGTTTTAATCTAATCTAGGAGATCCCATTTTATTCTTCCTTAGAGCAAAAATGGAGAGGAATAGGATGAAAAGGGGTCTCTAAGAAGGACTTTAACAGGCTTTTAAAATGTTTTTTTCTTTGGTATTGAATTCTTGATATAAGCAAAGAAAACTTGTTTGATAAAGAATAGTTAAAAATTATCTTCTCTTTTTTTGTACTTTTATATATCTACTGACACAGATATTTGAGTTATTTTGTGACAGGTGAAAGTTGAATTTTAAGTCCAATTTGTAGTGTATTACTGTTACATTGAAATGTTTTCCTTAGGTGTCTGAGATGGAAGTAGTATTTTGCAGTTGCTGTTCAAGAATCGGAACTGTATTTACAGTATTTTAGACTATATTCTAAGGAGTGTATATTAGAGCAAACCCTGTATGTTGTAAGAAGCTCTTTAGCAAATTTATTTCAGGTAAAAAAATAAATTGTAAGCATTTTAAAGACTGAGAAGTATTTCAGAAAATTTTCAGGAAATTAGATTGTGTCATACTTAAATGAATAAGAAAGTTGTTATTAACAGAAGGAGGCAAAAAAGAGGAAGAAAAGGAAGAAGATAAGTCACAGCCTAAGTCTATAAGGGAAAGGCGGCGACCAAGAGAAAAACGACGATCTACAGGCGTTTCTTTTTGGACTCAAGATGTAAGTAAATGTCTGCTACTACTGATGTACAGCTTTAGCTTGTAGCAATATGGAATGTGTATAGTGTATTCTTAAAATAGAAAATAGTTGAGAGTGATGCAATGTATAACTAATAGTTCTGGAAAAACTGATGCGTGTTCAAGTTATGTATTCTCTGTTTCTCTGTTTTGAAGCTTTCGAGAGCAAAATCAAATTAAGTCCTAAGTTGTGTTGATAGTGCTAAAAAGAATTGTAGAATACTGTAGTAACCATAACTTAATAGGAATTAATCATAATCTAAGGAAAAAATAATCATTGAACAATTCTGTTCTATTGCATGCACACCAAAGCTGTAAGAATGAGACTCATTATCTTGCACAAGTAGCCACGTACTTACAACTGAAAGAACTGCTGTCAGATTAGAAGGGTTATCGTTGATGTTTCAGCCAATTCCCTTTCCCTTTTCTTTGTCGTGGGATCAGTATATAATTTTGTAAAAGCAAGATTTTCATGTGCCAAAGGCAAAGTTGTTTCCCCTCCTTCTGGTACTGAAAACATGTATTTGTTTGAGAATTTTCATCATATATCCCATATATTCTCTGTACCTTTAGTTAGGTAGTATTCTACTGCTCTTAGATTTTCATATTAAAAGTCCTGAATGCCTTAAAAATCTCAGTAAGCTTTCAACAGTTTAATTATTTTTCCTCTGCCACCTCTTTCACCAGAGTGATGAAAATGAACAAGAACACCAGTCCGATTCAGAAGAAGGAACAAATAAGAAAGAAACTCAGGTAATTAAAAAAAAATAATTATTTTATTACCTTTCTCACAGATACATTTTGATCATAAAATTCCTGTTGCAGTTGAATTCAATTAAAATAGTACATACAGTAAAGTTCTTACAAGTGCTTTGTGATTCATAATTTGTGGATATGATTCAGTGCTGTTTCCTTTGCAGGCTTTAATAACAATTTTTAATGTATTAACAGTGGCTAAATCTGATGTTTTTCTCTTCCATTCTGACATGCAGAATTAGCATCCAGAACATGTAGGTGAAATTTCTGACACATAGGTCAGGGACATGTTGCAGCAAGTTACTGGTGCTTTCAGTTTCTACCTTGCAAAAATCTTTGTTCCATCTGCTCTCTTATTTTCAGATAAATGATGTCCAGTGACTTATGCGCACTAATTAAAACATTTTAAAATTAAACCCAGTGCTGTCAGTAATGTAATTAACAAATAATATGAGAAGTTAATATAATGAAGCATAGAAAGTTGAAGAGCACAATGTACCTGATTTCTGTATTGAAGAAAATGGATTTCTAAACATCCTAATTCAATACAGAACATTATTATTATACAAAACAGTATAAAAGGTTTGATTTGATGGAAAAAGTCCTTATAAACTGAAAGGTGCGTGACAGTGGGATGAATAGAGCTTAAAAGGGAAGTAGTGATTTAAGTTGTGCTATAAATGGTATAGCAGAATTTATTTCTTTTGACCTAAACCCTGGAGTAACACACTACAGCATCAGGTTCATTACTGAGGAATAAAACTCAATTGATGTTTCTCTCCTTAGTGTAAAAACTTTCATTACACATTCCCTAAATACTTTAGTTAAGAGATTCATTTTGTGCCATTTTGATTTGCCGCATTTTTCATTTTCTGTGTCATGTTAACATAAATGAGTCGTCCTGTTTCCTTTCCTCCCACTGGTACATATCATTACCCTTAGATCTGTAATTACTCTGTATTCTATTTTGTAGAAATTCATGAAATTCATTTTGATAGAATGTGCATGTGGTGCTCCTGATCGAATTAGACTCATATAAAGCTACAGTGAAATAGTGGTAAATCAGGCCCAAAATTATGAATTTGATCAGTGATTAAAAGGGTGGGTGTGTTGGGGTGGGATGGTGGAGAAGTGTAGAATTGGCTGATCATGGCTTAACTTAGGAGTCAAAACATTCTCCTAGCCTTTATACTTCCTACAAAAGACTTTGGTAGTTTGGTTTCGTAATAAATCAATGTAATATCAGATTTGAGTTCATTGAGAGCTCTGAAATAAATTGAATATTTGAACCAAGTTTACCGTCACCTAGGAATGTAAATTGATTTTGCTTTGTTGATATAAGCTCTTTTGTCAGCTGCAGAAAATACTAAAACAGAGTGAAAGAGAGTTGAATATCAAAATAAGTATTTCATGAGTTTTTAAGTTTTCTTTTCAAATTTCATCAAATCTCATATGGAATTTCCAGTGTAGTATCAAAATTGTGGAAAATATCCTAGCCTTGTAATTATTATAATCCTGTTAACTATGAGATATCTTAAAATCTGTATATAATAATTTCATTGTTTTAATATTAAGGTGTTTTTTTCCTTTGCATACAAACGGTTTATCAGATATTTAAAACATTATGTAGGTTACAAGTAACTTCCTCTCTTTGATAAACAACTATTTAGCATTTATCAATGACAAACTGAGAACTAAATATATTACTTTTGACAATGTCATATTTTGCCACCTTAGAAAATAACAATGGAATAGATATTGAAATTTTAGTAGGCAATTTGTTCCCAAATCCATGGCAAAAAGTGTTGGTGAGTTTTTTTAATGCCTAAAGAAATTGCGCTTTCCTTTTTGCAGTTGCTAAATCTACTTTCACTTTGACGCAAATCTTACATACTTTATTGTAGAAATCCATTGTTATTTGCTTATAAATCCTTTTAAGTTCTAGGAAGAGAAAAAGACGAATAAACTAGAATTATAATGAAGTCATTCAGAAAATATTTATATTTTTTCAGTTGTGCTGATTATTTGATTTAGTGCTATTCAGAAGACAGAAACTTTGGAAATACTCTGTTACTCCCTTATGTGGTGCTGCTGTTGGTTTTTTTTGCTTGGTGAAGCTACAAGCCAGAGTAGAAGATGGTAGCTATAAACTTCGAAGGGCTTTGGCGGTAACTCAAGAATGTAAACTAGAGAGAGAAGGTCAAGAACAAGCCTTGCACATGAGTGCATGCTACAAAGAAAATTGAAGGACCTTAGACAAAATAATTTCTAGCCTGAAATCTAAGGAACCAGAAAAATTATTATCTTGTTCATCTCAGAGGTCTTTGAACGAACTGTCTTGTAAGATTTCAGTTTGTGCTTTCTTGTTCTTCAGTTCTTCAGGACTGTCTTTTGACTTCTTAGCTGATCATTTGTCCATAAAGGAGAGCTCTTAAAGAGAGGTCAGATTTTGCTAAGCACTTTGACAATTGGAGATTGTTCTAATGAAATTGTGTTTAGGCTTTTTAATGTTAAGAGTTGAGAATTTCTTCAATTTGCACAAAAAATGCCATGCTACTTAAAGGAGATTGGTGTTCATGCAAGAAGGATAATCCTAGAACTAAGTTGTAGGATAGCAGTTCAAAAATAAGGAAGTCGGAAGATCACTTTGGCAACTTCTAAGTGAAAGATTCTAAGTGAAAAAAGATGCTAAGATTCTAAGTGAATAAGTGTTTCCATGAAGCCTGTTTTTGAGTTTGATGTTTTAAAAAAAAAAAAAAGAATAAGTACTACAACCGTGGTTAGGTTATAATTAAATGAACTGAAATTTGTATATGAGGTATGTGACTTCTGAAAGGTGAAAGCTAGCAATATTAGAAAAATAAATGTCATTAGGTCTTCTAATTCTATGAGAAAAAACATGAGAAACTGGCATTAACAGTGTTGATTAAATGCTGTACTCAAATTCCATTTCAGTGCTGTGGCAATTTTACAGAAACACTGATTTATAACAGTACAGAAAGTTCCACCTGACATGGACATTTTATTTCCATTACCAGTAACTGTCCTCACCTCACTAAAATGTAAATGTGCCTGTATAGAAACTTAGTGTACATTTTCAAATACACAGTTTCTTGGGGCATCCTGTGATCTGTATAGACCATATACCATACATAACCATAGGGTTAGAAATAAGTTATATTTCAGGTTGTGTAGATAAAGATATGTATGTCTTAATTTTTCGTTACTGCTTGTGTAGCCAGTATAACTGTGGCTGCTCAGTTCTGTGACTGTACAACAAACATCCATCTCGTGTGGTTTGAATGCACGGGGATATCTGTGTTGGCATCATTTCTCCTCAAGCTTTATGCAAAGTTTGTAGACTTACACCTTTTTTTTTTGTCAAATGTCAAAAATTGTGGCTGAGCTGAACTGACAGCAGTTGAACAGGAAAATAAAGAAAGAAAACAGCTAAGAATGTGCTAAAAAAAAAAAAAAACAAACGTGTTTTGTGAAAAGTGAGTGGAACAAGAACAGGCATGTGCTTGAGAAACGTGCTGCTCTTTCCGTGAGGTGTGGAGGCTGGATGGTGCTTGAGCAGCAGGAGCAGGGCTTCACCACTCTCAGGGAACAGAAACTGCCCATGTACAGTTTTCTAAATGTTATTGTCCGGCTTCTTGCATTCCCAGCCTCAGCCAGGAGAATGGGAACAGGCTGTATCTGTGTTTTCCTGCCTCTAGTAATTAGTGCTCTCTTACCTCACTAGTTCATTAGTTATCCCCCTGTGTAGCTGGAAAAAAGTTTCTAAGATGGTCTGTGTGTGACTTAAAAACTTGCTTTTCCGTTCGGGAAGCTATAGTGCAGCGGGGGAATGGAGATCTGGAAAGTTTTCACATTCCCACGGCACCATGGGGAGTCCACTAGAAGCAAAGAAAAACAGCCTTTAGAAAGTGTGTTTGTTAAGAAATAATGTAGGAATGGTTTACTTCCTTGTAGTGGCTGTCCTGCGTTCTAGGTAAAGGTTAAAAGGACCGGCTTAGCATTTTTCTGTATACAGCATTCCTGCAAGGTAAAAAGAGAAAACCTAAAGTCTTTACAGACAAAGCTTCCTCTGTTTTGTTGAGGTGAGAAGGAAGCAGTGGAAAAGGGATTTTTGTAGGTCGTTGATTACATAGTGGAATTCTGTAATCTCACACTGATTTTACGTAAACATACAATAGTGCAAGATAAGTTAATCTTCTTTTGTAAGTTAATCTTTTGTGGCCAGGAGCTTAAAAACTATCTATGTATAGGTGTGTGCCACCTAACTGTGACATTTTCTACAAAATCTCTCAAGTTCACAGCATTATTCGTGCTTTTAACAGAAAATAACTGTTTTATTGGGAGTGGTTAGGCTACAGCATGTACTTTTGATATGCTTTGTATAGTAACTGCAGTTCAAGGTGAGTATATTGTGGAGAATGTGGCTATTTTCCTCTGTACGAGTTGGAGAAATACAGTTTCCTTCTCAAAAAGGAAACCAAACAAACCACACCACCTCCCAAAAGACCCACCTATGGGGAAGGCTTCAGCCACTGCTAGGTGAACAACATTGGAGGATGTCCAGGTGATGAGTTTCTTGACTGAAATGTCTTCACTCAGGATTGTTATTATAATTTGAATAAATGATGAACCTGTATTGACCACCCAGAGGGGAAGAAGGATTGTATGACTGATGTAATGCTTAGAGGGCACTCCCTTGCTCTTAAGTCATCACTTCTAATTAAATTTTGCTTGTCAAGTAAGTTGAGTGAACTTGATGCCTGTGGATTCACCTGGAATGAATGAATGAATGAAAGTAACATAAAAAATGAAATAATGTCATTTAAATTAAGTCTAATAAGTACTTCCTTATGTTGAAACGGTGATCTTGTAGCTTATTTTACATTATTATTTTGAGCTGAAGTCATTATTATGTTGACCTTTCAAAACATTATTGCTAATGTTAAAAAAGAGGAAGAAGGAATAGGGAATTCAGGGAACACAGTTCTGATGCCTTTGATAGCAGGCAGACAACTCACAGAATGCACCAACTGCTGAAATGACTCCAATGTTTAGGACAGTCCAGACTTTTAAAGTGTATTGCTAATGTCCTTGTAAATCATATTTTTGGCAAGCACATTCTAGCACATACTTCTTTTCCGTTCCAGACATAACAAAATTGAAGTTTGACAATGTTCAGATGATGCATACTGTTGGATAGCGTGTGCGTTTAATGTAACTGTTTAGCTCTACTTGTTCACAGATTGTTATGTATTTTATTTAATGAAATTATTGACTTGATCTATTATTTTTCTCTCTTTTTATCCCTCCCCACCTCAGAGTGATAGCCTTTCAAGGTATGTGCAATTTAAACAAATGGATTTAAAGTTGTTACACTTTTTGTTCACATATTCTGATTTTAATTTCTTTATGTACAAATTCAGCTTAACCTCAGTAGTCAGCTGGGTAAGCATTAAAAGGTGTTAATGACATTTAACATTTGTATGCAGTATGATTGTAAAGCCACAGTACTGGATTTTTTTTCCATGTGTGGGTGGAATACTCCATTCTGGGAAATTAAATTGGACTCTGTATTTGTAGTGCACTGAAGGCAGGCTAGGCACTTTATACAAACGCAGTGGATACAATACCGTTCCTTACAATATTTTCAGTGTGAAAACTTGGATAATTCATTTAGACTGATATTTCAGAGATTACTGTTTAAAACCCTTTGACTAAAGTAATGCACTTAAATAAATAGATAAATAAATAAGAATTAAAGTATCTAGGCTAATATGACGTCCTTTAAGGCATGTAAATATTTGCTTGAATTAAATATTTTTATTTCATTTAAAATATTTCTCTGCATACAAGGCAGGCACTTACTTGACACACAGAAATTTGAAAACATTTTCACACAGAATCTTGAAGTACTGAGAGAAGGTAAAAATTAAATTTTCACCAAATTAGACGACTGGCTTAACTAAAATACATAATTGCATTTGGTTGTTTTCAGCTGGGTAACAGCAAAATCACAACATCTGATACGGTGAGTGGTCTCAGTTTGAATGCAAAGACAAAGACAAATGAGAACTTTTCTTTCACAGATACGATACGGGATCCCTCAGCGTGTCTTCAGGTGATCGTTACGATTCAGCGCAGGGGCGGTCGGGGTCACAGAGTTACCTTGAAGATAGAAAACCGTACTGCAGTAGACTAGAAAAAGAAGATAGCACTGATTTTAAGAAGGTATCTGATCCAATAATTTTGATGAGAAAATAGAACTTTATTACTGTTTTTCATAAATTGTCTGGAGATAATTTCACGTTGCGTCACAAATGCTGCTTAAAGCAACTCAGCTGAATGGAGGAGCAGAGCAACCACTACAGTGGGGGAAAATGCCCATTGCAAAACAGCTTCTGGCTTTTGCACTTTTCTCTTCAAGGCAAGGGAGGAATCCAGAGGAGCCAAGATCTCATTTTTTAATGACAAATACTATCATATTTTTTTAGTTGATATCTGCTTTATACATATGTGAAGCCTTTTATGTTATGTGTTTGCTAGCTTACGTATATATAATGTAAAAATTTGTTTAGATCTTCAATTAAAATAGAGGAAGAGTTTGTCGTAAAGGTTACTGTGGTGTCTAATCTGTGAAATGTGAAGTAAAAAAGTGGCGAGTATTTTTTTTATGTGTGTAGGGTAAGTTATGTGCTCCCTATGCAAAGCTGCTTGTTTCTAGAAGTATTTGGTAACAGTTCTTTGAAGTGCTTGCTAATTCTAAACATCTTTAAAATCTGTAACTGATTTTTACTTCTTAGACTATTAATGTATTTGTTTGTTTTACGGGCAGTTCAATCATGGTTTTTAAATTTTTCAGCTAATCTCACTGAATTATTATTAAGTATTTTTTTAAATGAATATTTTCTCTTAGCTTTATGAACAGATTCTAGCTGAAAATGAAAAACTGAAAGCACAGTTGCATGATACCAACATGGAACTTACAGATCTTAAGCTACAGTTGGAGAAGACTACTCAGGTTTGTATAAAACAAAAAGCATATACTTTGCTGACAAAGTAGCTAGCAAGCTAGGAGCACTGCAGGCTGTGGGCTGCTCTTTACTAGCCATCAGCCTTGTTTCTTATCCAAACATGGGAGTGAAGAAGAGTACCTCGCTATTTCTAAAGAGAAAAGAGCACGTTTTCCTGGTCGTCAGCTGTGAATAAAATGTGAGATACTGCCTCCTTCCCATTTAAGTAGTAGTGGTTCTTGCCAGCATGTATCTGGAACCTCTTTGCAGGGTCAGGGTAAACACTTTCTACACTGTTAAGCTTATATTCAAACTGTCGGTCGGGGTTGATTCATTAATTCGTAAAGCTGCTGGCAGATTGGCATAACCTGCCAGTTCTTCCTGGCTGGCTAGATAGCTTTATCTTAGAACTGAAGAGCAAATAGTGCACTCCCCTTACAGATAACTGCTGTCAGATAACAGTGCTGCACACGGTGATACCAAACATGTACACAAAAGTTAAATTTCTCTTAAACAGCTGTAGAGTGTTTCCTGTTCTTGGATCACATTTGCCACAATTTACCTGTTTAGGTACTTAAGTGTCTTCCATGTGCACCCCGTAAGTATCAGTGAAGTACATTAAAAAGATGTTTGGTTTGAAATGCTTTTAGATAGAAATACTATATTACTCCTATTTGCCAAAGGCTATGTAGTGATTAAATTACTTGGGGATGGCCACAGAGGAAGTGCGTGATAAATCCACTTCATTCTTCTTTATTCTTTATTTCAGCATTGCTTCCCTGAACACGCTTTAAAATGCTTTTGAAGACATACTTCAGACAGAATACTAATATGTCCAATTGAATTGGTTTTCCTCAGTTTTATATTGTTTAAGAACAAGTACCAATGTCTTTATTAATTTTGTGTTTCAGAGACAGGAAAGATTTGCTGACAGATCACTCTTGGAAATGGAGAAAAGGGTGAGTTTCTGCCAAAGATCTCTTAAGTACTCCAATTCAGACTTTGTTTTAGTTTGTTTTGCAACCCCTGGCTTGGATATGTTTTAGTGGGAACAGAAGCCTTTCTTATAACTT
The DNA here is from genome assembly GCF_009769465.1 of Tauraco erythrolophus. NCBI lineage: Eukaryota > Metazoa > Chordata > Aves > Musophagiformes > Musophagidae > Tauraco > Tauraco erythrolophus. The sequence continues at coordinate 46,318,708 of NC_141468.1, read as the reverse complement.
GCATTTTTTAGAAGATATGGGGAGTTTAGGTTTCAAAGTGGCAATGAGTGTGAGATACTGTGAGATGGAATGACTCTTAAAAATTACCTTCAGGTTGCCTGTTGGTTCATGATAACCAGGTTCTAAACCCCACTGCCCTCCAGGGATCTGCCACTTGTTCCATCTCGTCCAAAACAATGTTGGCACTCCAGAGGGTTAAACAGATTCAGAGCATCTCATCTTCTAATTCGTTGCCAACATTCAGAGACTTCAATTTCCTCAGAACTTTCTAGAGGCACACGTGTTGTTTTACCAATTATTGTTGGTAATGAAATAGCTGTTTCTACATCACAGAGTAGAGACCTTAAACCTGCTAATGATATAAAATTAGTCATAATCTGTCTATTTCCTTGTACTGTAACTTTTTCCAGAGGCAATATGATACTGGGGCAGGGGGTGAAAGAATGAGTAAGCAGTGTGGGAAGAGGGGCATCAGAGTCAGAGACAACCCTAAATTGAATGGGAAAGGAGTTATGTAATAAATCCATATGTGACATCAACTGCAAGAATTATTTCAGAAGTTGGACACATGATAATTTTAGGCTGTAGTTTCATGCTAGTTCAAAATCCATCCCTATAAATGTTTAGTACCACAGCAATGTAAAGCAAATTATGTTGGTTTTGTTGTCCCGGCTTCCTTCATGACCTTGGCCACATGTTACTTTCTCCTCCCCTGATCCTGGAGTGACACATTAGACACTTAAATAGGAAGAAAACTAAATGGACTTTGACATTAATAAGTGATATGGTATACATTTATTTATCCCTGGTAAACTTCACATTCTCTAGCCTTTTAAGTTTACTTTCTAGTATTTGAGGTTTAGAAAACAATTTTTAGTTCTACAAACTTGTCTACTGTATAAACAAACACTTGGTAGATTTTATAGGAGCACATGGACATGTAGAAATGCTCTCAGGCACTTCCTGAACTTCCATTATCTTTATCTTAATAATCTCTCCAGATAATGGAGAGAGTATCTGCCGTGGGTTGGGGCAATCCCATGCACAAGTACAGGCTGGGCAGAGAATGGATTGAGAGCCGCCCTGAGGAAAAGGACTTGGGAGTGCTGGTGGATGAGAAGCTCAACATGAGCCGGCAATGTGCACTGGCAGCCCAGAAAGCCAACCGTATCCTGGGCTGCATCAAAAGGAGCGTGGCCAGCAGGTTGAGGGAAGTGATTCTGCCCCTCTACTCTGCTCTCGTGAGACCTCACCTGGAATACTGTGTTCAGCTCTGGAGTCCCCAACACAAGAAGGACATGGAGCTACTGGAACGAGTCCAGAGGAGGGCCACGAAGATGATCAGAGGGCTGGAGCACCTCTGCTATGAAGACAGGCTGAGAGAGTTGGGGCTGTTCAGCCTGGAGAAGAGAAGGCTCCGGGGTGATCTTATAGCAGCTTTCCAGTACCTAAAGGGGGCCTGCAGGAAAGCTGGAGAGGGACTTTTTACAAGGGCGTGTAGTGATAGGACAAGGGGCAATGGATTTAAACTGAAGGAGGGCAGATTTAGGTTAGATATAAGAAAGAAATTCTTTACATTGAGGGTGGTGAGGTACTGGAACAGCTTGCCCAGAGAAATCGTGGATGCCCCATCCCTGGAGGTGTTCAAGGCCAGGTTGGATGAGGCTTTGGGCAACCTGGTGTAGTGGAGGATTTCCCTGCCCATGGCAGGGGAGTTGGAACTAGATGATCTTTGAGGTCCATTCCAATCCTAACCATTCTATGATTCTGTGATTCTATAATTGCAGCAGCCTTTTAGCACCTATTTCTCCTTGCTTTTTGGCATCCTGCTGTAGACAGTGATTTTATCAGTAGAAAAGTTTCATCAGCAGCTTTAATTGGTTTTTTGCTTGCTATCATAGCCACACGAGTGGACATTTAATTATTTCATAGATTTAGCTGCATTGATTACTATATAGGTTCCATACTGCAGAGCATTCAATACCACATAGCTAGACATAATTTCATTCTTAAATTACTGGTTTGCTTTTTCCCAGAATAGGCCATTGCATTAAAACAATTGGCTATATTAGAATCATAGAATACCAAGTTGAAAGGGACCTCAAGGATCATCTGGTCCAACCTTTCTTGTCAAAAGCACTATCTAGACGAGATGGCCCATCATCCTGTCCAGCTGAATCTTATAAGTGTCCAATGTTGGGGAGTCCGCCACTTCCCTGGGGAAATTATTCTGATGGCTGATTGTTCTCATTGTGAAAAATTTTTCTCTTATGTCAAATTCAAGTCTCCCCAGGAGTAACTTGTACCCATTAACCCTAGTCATTTCCATGTAACTCCTTGTAGAAATGGAGTCTCTATCTTCTTTGTAGCCACTCTTAAGTACTGGAACATGGTGATAAGGTCTCCCCTAAGCCTTCGTTTCTCCAGGCTGAACAAACCCAGTTCTCTCCACCTTTCCTCATGTGGCAGGCTTCACAGACCTTTGATCGTCTGTGTGGTCTTTCCCCAGCCTGTCCACATGTTTTTTGTATAGCGGGGACCAAAACTGACCACAGTATTCCAGATGTGGCCTGACAAGCACTGAGTAGAGTGGGATAATGACTGATGATGCCCTTGTTGATGCAACCCAGCATCCTGTTGGCTTCCTTCGTCACAGCAGCACATTGTTCACTCATATTGAAGTTGTTGTCCACGGGACCTGCAGGTCCCGTTCCACAGAGCTGCTCACCAGCTGGGTAGAGCCCAGCCTGTGCTGCACTCCTGGATTATGATTTGCCAGGTGCAAAACCTTACATTTGTCTTTGTTGAACTTTGTAAGGTTATTGTTAGCCCCCTCTTCCAGCCTATCCAGATCTTCCTGCAGGGTGGCTCTCTGTTCCAAAGTGTCCCCTTCCGCACTCAGTTTGGTATCATTGGCAAACTTCATCAGGGTACACTTGATCCCATCATCCAAATGACTTGTGAAGATACTAAACAGTGTTGGACCTGGTACCAATCCCTGGAGGCCCCCACTTGTGACAGGTTGCCAGTTTGAAAAGGAGCTGTTGACCACCACCCTCTGGGTGCAGCCTGTTAGCCAGTTTACCACCCTCTGCACAGACTACTTGTCCAGACCGTAATGCATTAGAAACTCTTGCATCTTTTCTTTTTTTAAGACATTTAGCCCAACAGCAAATAGAATATAATAGAACTATTTCAGTTGGAAGGGACCTACAACAATCATTTAGTCCAACTGCAAAATGTCTTTCAGAAACGTTACTCTTCCTAAATGTATTAGTACTAAAGCTAGCAGGTAAAAAAATAAAGTTAGTGATAATACTATATGGCTAAAACATGATTTACACAAGAGTTAGGAGATGTTCCTTCTATTTTATCATTTTAAACTTCTTTTCAGACAAGAATTTATAATGGGAATTTATTTGTGATTGTATTTCCCTTGTTAAAATCTGGAGTTACTATCACCTCAAAAGTGACTGAAGCAGGATTCTCAGCCGCTAGTCATCAATAGCTGATCTCTAGAAATAAGCTTACCAAATTCAGTTCTGTTTCCATGGGGATGGGGGTACGGATCAGATCACAGATGTAAGGCCCTAGCAATACATAGGGAAAAATAAGGGTTTCATTAACGACCTGCCACTCTGAAAAATGTGCTAAAAGTTCTTCACAGAATTTCGTATGATGTGATAATAAAACTCAAACTGCAAGGTTTCAGTCTGGATCAGAATTGTAGGTACCTTTAACCAGTTTCCCCAAATTTAGAATTCATGATCTGGGAATTTGGGTTGTGGAGAGGTATATTTTTTGGTATTACTGAATATACAAATATATGTAGGTATATACATCTGGTTTTACTTCTTAATAATTTTATTATTAAAATCTAGGGTCAATTTTTCAACTGCGTATATCCCCATACCTCAATCTCACTGCACCAAGCTTGTGGTTCCTAGTTGCTTTGATAAATACAAATGGGCTATTGTATTTTATAAGCTGAGAGACAAGCATATATTTTTTTCATTTTGAGGATTACAAGTGTTCCTTGGCGTACCTTATAGAGTGTTGAAGTATATAATAAAATTTTAGACTGCATAAATTTCAAGCCCTTTCTTTGAGTCCAGGGACTAACCAAATAATACTGGCAAATCTTTTCTGTGAAACTGCAATGTGTTATTTTGTTGGCATTCCTCAAGCCAGGTCCTAAAAGAGTAAGCAGTTCAGGAAAAGAGAAGCATAGCTTCATCTAATCAGAACAATGCGTTTTTACAAAAAAATCCTGTACCTAGGCCAGTCCTTTTAAATGTTTCTTTTTTATAATGTGAAATATATGAAGTTAATGAAATAAGGATTTTATTTAATTTGCTTTTATTGCTAATAGTTGTTCTTAGACAAGCTCAACATGCAAGTTAAGCAGATACATCAAAGGACTAACAATATCTAACCGTCTGAAATTTTATTTGATCATTCATCTTTTGGTAATTGCAGGAATTATCAAATATTGCTTAATATAAGAACACTGATAATATATGTTATTCCACAAAGCTAAGTAGGTAACTGATACAATTCTAAGTAATGTAAGATGGCGTGGGTTTTTTGTTAGTTGCTTACTGCAGTTAACTCGCTGGTACTTACTATGCCCATTACTATCAGTCAGTATCATTATAGGAAAAGTCTTAACTCAAAGGAGTTTTAAGTACATTAAGTACTAACAACTGCAGTAATTTATTACTTTGATAAACCTTTAAAGTTGTTTGCTAAAATGGGAAGATGTTGGAATATAACTGCACAATGATTGAACTAAATTCAAATGATTTATATCTGAAAGGTGACCGGCAAGAGTCAGTATCTACTGGGCGGTATGATCTAACCAAAGTTTTACACACCTCAGTCAATGCTGCTTGCTGTTTGCCAAACACCGTTGTGTGCAGATGCCTATGTCCACTTCGCAATAATCTGTTGCTTTTGCCTTTCGCACTTTGGAAAAATCTGAATGTAGAGTACTGATAACCGCAGCTGCTTTTAAATGAGACACACTGCATTGTCTGACACAGGAAAGCAAGCAATCAAACTATAAACCCCTGAAGTCTACTGCATTAGCTATTCATCTGTCAGATGTATTGAAAATCAGGTTTCAACAAAATAATGTCATTTAGAAATATGGTAGTGTGTCTGCATTGCAGACTGAAGCATAGTATAGAAAACCCAGAGCTAACTTTCAATAAACTAGCTTGGGTGTTGTAATCAGTGTAATCAATATAACCCAAAGTTCTCTGCAAAGAATAATTCCTCCTGCTTCTCAGGTAAAAAGAGAAAAAAAAAAAGAGAAATAAAGCTATACTAGAAATGCAGAAAATATTCAGGAAACATTTACTCAGGAAGCTGATGGCCTTACGTAGCTAGATTTCTTTGGTACTCAGCTGGTAAATCTGGGTGTATCTACATTGCGTTGCAGTTTGTAGTGTGGAGAGATCCCACTGAGCTGAGACAGATGTTTCAGCTACGTTTGCTTGTCTATGAAAGCTTATGCTTTAGTGCTTGTTTCTTTTAATACTCTTGTTCATTTCTGATCATTTTCTGCATTTCTTGTATATTAAGTTATTACAGAAGCCTAGCTCATGAAAAAGAAATCCAAACAAATGGTACTTACAACCTGTCTAAATATGTGTAAAGGAAGGGGTATATTTTGTAGGACGTGATGTAAATTTCTGTATCTCTTCCTCCTCAGATACTAAAATTCCATATTGATAAAATTTCTATATATCACTGCCATCACAAGTTTCCTGTCCACACTATGCTTTTGGTTGTATGATCTTTGAAACTTGAAGTATTTCACTGTTACCACAGTATTTACAAGCATTTATTTTTTTAAAAAAATGGTATTTTTCAGTGTTAACACACATCTTTTGATTTAGGAAAGAAGAGCTCTAGAAAGAAGGATATCTGAAATGGAAGAGGAACTGAAAGTAAGTATACTATTACATGTTAAACTATTTAATGACAAAGTGTATGACCATGTCAGTGCAACATGTAGTCTGGCAGTGTTACTGGTCTCTAATTTCATTAGAAAATAACTCAGTTATAGCTGCGTTTCAAAATCACTCATGTCATGTAGCTGGTAGCAAAACGCTGGCATAAGCAGTCGTACGGGGAGGACTTCTAAGAAGGCACTGGCACTTATGCTTCTGTAACATACTGGCTAACAAGAAACATTCAGAGATGGTTGGACTGAAACATACCTTGATCTAATCAAGATGGAATTGCAGCCTATAATTTTGCTGTGATACCTTCTATTTTATTAACTTAAAAATAATGGGAGCATATAATTCCATAGATACTTAAGCATTAAATGTTGTTTCAACCTTTATTTTGTGCTCTTTCAATTATGTATTAGACAGCACGTTACCAATATCAAAAGAAAAACTTGCATTTGTATAGAGTGAATAATAATCAGGTTTTAGTTAAAAAACAGTAGATAGAGTTCAGACGTTGAGAAATAAGTAACATTTACTACACGCACTGATTTCCATTTTTTTCAACTATGTGTAAACTGAATCCCAGAAGGAAAATACTTTTTAAATACATTTCTGGCTTTTTTTTTTTAACCAGTCATAGTATGACTTCTCTTATTTCTGAGTTTATCAATGTTAAGTGCTCTGATATGATTAATGTTGAGAAATTTGGCAGGTTGATTTTGTATTATGTCCCTAGATATAATATCAGACAGGGCCAACCAAACTGATAGAATTAAAGTATGACAAGAAAACTAGTGGAACACGATGAAATAGAAAACATTTTTGCACTCCAAAATTTTAAAGAAGTACCCCTGTTTTGACACTTGATCCTTGTCATTGATTAATAAAAAGCTTCCTTTCAAGCTCATTTTTGAGCTCCCTCTGGTGCTTGAAAATGGCATTAACTTCCAAATACTTTTTGTTAAAATACACGCACAAAGTTTTGTTGAAATAATTGAAGCTGACAGCAGATGTAGGCAGAAGGGAACCACGATGCCTCCAGCTCCCTTGGATTCAGGCCAAGACAGTTTGCTGTAAGGGAAGACACAATGTGGTTCCTTGAGGGGTCTTTAGAAGTGAAATACATAGAAAGCAAACTGTGGCATCGGAAAATAGTTGTGTCTACGAGAGGAAGACAGGATGTGAGCTTCTATCATCAACCTGTAAATTCCCGTTAGGGAAGGCTGGGCTTCCAGTAAAAACAGAGAATGCAAATACGATGCCTTTTTTTCAAAAGCTTACTTTCAATAAACAATATGTGAAAGTTTTGAGTTGAAGATTTAATAATCTTCCTATCATTTCTTACACTGCTGTGTAAAAGTATATGTTAAATGTGTCATTATTTACAGACTTTTGAATAGGAGATTTAGTTTGTGCAATTAGGGTGTTAAGTAAAGAATTCCAGGAATAGCTCTCATTGTTAATGTATCCTGAACTGTTTTGGAAAGCTGTGACTAATCACTGCTGGTTCTTAGATTGCTCTGCAAGAATGTGCCACTTGCTTGATACTTTCCTTTCACAGTGACTTATCTACTTTAAACAGGACTGTCTCTTCTAAGTTTTCTTTCAGTTCTGCTCATCTCGGGTTCTTTTAAACATAGTATGTATGTTTTTTTTCTTGTTTTCACTCCTATTTCTTTGATTCCTGCAGAACCTGCAACAAATAAAGCAGATTCAATCCTTGAGACACATAAATGAGCGACTGGTGACTGAGAATAGGGCCTTGACCCGAGTGGTTGCCAAGCTGTCAGGGTCCTGTAGGCAACTGCGCTCTGTGGACTTTTAATTTCTGCCTCCTCCTTTGTGTAGCCAGGCAGGTGTTGACATTCAGTTTGTGCTTGAGTAGAATTTTACTATTAACAATTGTGTGTCAGAAACTGACTTACTAGTAAGCTGCTCGGTGATGGCGGTGTGGCTAAAGCATGGTGTCCGGTGTACCAACTACAGGTGTCGCAGGTGTGTTGGTGTGGCGTGGTATTGTCTGTACTAGCACTGAAGCTTGTCCTTGCCTACTTGAAGATAAATTGGCAATGACCCAGGAGACCTTTGCCATGTTAAAACCTTGGCAATGATTGAAAGGATTTGGGTTTGCACTAGGATACGCTGAAGTCACTCCCTTGTTTTGATGTTTGAGTAAATGCTCAAACAGATAGATCTGCCTCTAGTTTTCTCATAAATTGAAATTAAGAACTGAGCGTTCTTACTGCCATATAATTGAAGTGCTTAGAATTGATACAAATCTAATCTCAGCTGAAGAATGTTTGAGAAGTGGATTCAGTCCTGGGCATTCCTGAACAGTTGCATTAGCAACTTTATTTCTTACATTTTTGTGTTTTAGTGTTTAGAGGGGGCCGAAGTCTTTCCTTTCAAAAATGTATCGGAGTTTCAGGTCAATTAATATTTTCACATCCCATGTGGTTCTGGCCCATCCTTACTTTTATCTAGACAGCTTAAAATATCCAGGTTTAGGGTTATTGATTTATATTGCTATATATGTAGGCATTCCAGTCGTGGACCAGAATCCTATCATGCAAGGACTATACAAACACAGACACAAAAACCACCTGCGTAGTGTGTCAGATTGGTTCATACTTACTAGGTCACCTGGTTCAGTCCCCTTCTGTTAAAGGTATGAACGGTTTTGTTTTTCATCTTTGGAAAAAATGCCAGTTTGTTGTCCTTAGTGTTATTGCAGGACTGTTTAAGAAACCCACCAAAGGTTCAACATTTGTGTGAGGAACAAAATGTGGTTTCTTTCCACACCAAATCTATATGCCTTTCTTCTTCCTCTTATATAACAGCTGTATAGGGTGGAGGTTTCAGTGAGCTTTTAAGATCTGTAGGTGAAAAAAAAAAAATTTCCTTTTGCATAGCAACTCTTGCTAAACTGCTTCCCCTCACCTACCCTCCCTTCCCACTTAGAAATAAGGCAATGAGCGCACAAATTTTCATTCTGCTCAGAGTCCGATCTCAGGTTTTTCCCCTAAGACACATGAAATAAAGAGAAGGTTTATCCTTTAGCTTAGTGTCTTCCTGGAGTTGGTCTAACAATAGGATGTGGATAGAAAGGTTGTTCCTGGTCCAGCCCCTGCATTCCTCAACGGTTCGGTTGTGTTAACCCTTAGTGAGTGAGTCCAGTCAGCTCACTGACCTGGCTGAAAACAGATCCCTTTATTTGTTATATTACTTGAGCCATCTCACCCCATCGTTGTTGTTGAATCACCAAACTAACACGTAGAAAGCAGCAGGAGCATACTGCATGCAAAGGGAGAGCTGTCCCTTTAGGGCAGCCCATCTTACATCAGCTTCAGCTAACAATGTGGTTTTTCAACACAGCTGAGCTAATCTAATGACTGCTGTCCACAGCCACACGTCCATACCATCTTTTTTTGCTAGCACTGACATTCCTTTAACCATGGTAAGCCAGTTCAGCGTGTTAACTCACAGAAATCTATTCAGTGTTCCTTTTTGTAGGGGAAGTTTTCAATGGCAGGTCATTGCGGAGCTTGAGGAGCCTGGCTAGCAAAAGAAAAGCAATGGAAACACAGCAATGGAAACGTTAAGCTATGATAGTAGTTTAACTATAGCACTGTGCTTAATTAATCTGAACAGATACGTTAACAGTTCATGAGCTTTTTGTCATCTTAATTTACAAAGTTGTTTTGTATGTAAAAACTGTTAAATCCTCCAGCAAACACAGACATTATTATTACTGTACGGATCTGAGTTGGCTCCACATATGTGAGGTGATTACTGAATAGTTATTTTCTCAACAACAGCACTGCAAAGTTACTAGCTAGTCATATAATACAGATAGGCAAAATGGTGCATTTGTAATCGTATTCAAGAATCTCATCACAGGAAGATACTTTGCTATTTTAGTAAGAAGCAAATTGGAATTGAATGTGTTAAGTACAGTACGTAACTGTGATTTTACTGAATTTGCTATAAAGCCTTTTTTTTTTCCCTGTCTCTGCACATTAAAGTTGTGTGGTGTCACCTCATTAGAAGTTGGAGTACCTTAGGAGTGCACTGCTCTAAGAAAATTGTGTAAATGTCTTTGGCTAGGTTTAAAGTATGTGGGGATTAGTATAGATGAGAAGTGTTAAGTATTTTAGGTTACTTGAGCTTATCCTTCCTGATCAATCTCCTATTACTCAAAACTGCTTTTATCTCCTACTGGTCTTCCCCTATTCTTTAGCAGACTTGCAACAAAAGAGAAAATACTTTCTTAATACCGATTCTACCTATTAGTTTAATTAGGATTAAAATCTATCTACAGATAGATTTGCAGACATATAATGGTACTGGATTATATTAAAGCTCTACATTTGAACAGCGGCTTTTCTGTTAAAATAGTTTAGCAGAAAATATCCGCTCTCTGGGTCTGCCTGTATGTAATTAAGCATTATTGGCTGCAGGTCCCTAGTCAATGGGTTGAAAGAGGACTATGACATTCCTGGAGCTGCTTTGAGGTTTCATTGGAAGGGGTACATGACCACACTTTTTGAGATACACAGTTAAAAAGACCCAAATCAGACTCCCTTGCTTCCTCGTGCAGGGCTAGATGAAGGCTGTTGTGGTTTCACCCAGGATCTTTGGTATGAAGTCTGTAACAGAACAAAAAGGAGAAGGAGAAGTGTTAGTTGCTTTGCCTGAACAAACGGTTGTTTCATTGTTTGCAGATACACATCACAGAACAACCCCGGTTGTTTGTCCTGACGTTCCAGGCGCATGCACAAATGCACGGTACACGCGCCTGTTATCTGGGTGTGACCCCTCGCACGTGGATCTCAGACAACAGTACTTGTTCTCCACAGCTTAGGGAACTTAGCACAGATAATACTGAAAATCGCCAAATGATCACTGGTGTTGCCCAGTTTCAAACACGTTGATATGGTTTTTGAAAGTAATCAGCATTTTACAGCACTTTGTTCAGAGCATAGCTCTCGACTGTAGGGGAAGCTTCCCTCTGACTCTGTGAAGAGCTCGCTTCAGGTGGCTTGCCCTAAGCTCCACCATGGAGCAGAGTGGGAATCCAGGTTAGCAGAATTATTTTTACTTATCTAACTGTGGAGGAGACCACCTTTTGTCTTCTTACGATCTCCTGTCGCCTTCATTTCACATACTTCAATATTGGCAGGTAAATAAACTAGAGATCCTATAACCTCGGTCATCTTCAGTGCACCATCAAGTTTCAACCTCTGAGGGGTTCTGCTCTTTGGTGAACTGAGTGTGGGAAGGAGTCCTTTAGAGGAGCTGTGTAACTGAAGCCTCTAGTGCAATGCACAGTTACTTACCCCTCTGTTTTTAAACTTCTATGTTCTCTCTGTTCCATTATAATTTGCTGAATATAATGGGGTTGAAAGTATCATTTTGCTTGAATAAAATGAAAACAAAATTAGTGGCAAGGAAATTTCATCATGAAAAATTACGTAGCCGTTGTTACATAGGTCACCAGCTGGACTTAGACCTCTTGTATGCACTTGCACCTGAGGTTACTGAATAACCACTCTGCAGGAATAGGCTATTACCTCCTGTGTAAACCTGCTGCTAGAAACCATACACGTAATTTAGCCATGAGTGTTATCGGTGGTTTGTTATCAGTGTGCGAATGCTGATACGGAGAACTGCTGAGATTACTTCTGGTTTCTCTGACGAGTTACATTCTCTCAGTACAAACCTCTGTGCGCTGACTTGTCCTCTTTTCCTGTCCGATCCTGTCCAACTCTCACCTCACTTGGCTTCTGCCTTCCAGCTTTTGTGCTTGTGTCACCCATCTCCTGGGGCAACCTTAACTTGCCATCTCCTAACTCGTATGCCTGAGTATGCAGCCTGGTGTTTCGGTGATCTCTTTCAGTGATCTGATCTTGTGTGAACTATGCTATTCAGGGATATGATCTCAAATTATAGGATGTGTGCTTCAACATGAGTTTGGAAGTGGCTGGAAGATTAATGCTATGAGCTAACAAGCTGAATCACACTGTATCTGATCAGGATGAAATCATCCAAGAGCACAGCGGTAGATACGCTTAGCCACAGCATGTTTTTTTTAAACTCTGCAAGTGCAGTATAGACAAGCCTCTTCAAATTGTTGGTAATTAACTTTTTTTTTTCGTTTTGCACTGAAATTGGAAGCATTTAATTACTTTCCTCACACTACTATAGATGCTTTTGTTAGAGGCTTGTTATCTGCATCACTGAGTTTTAGTGCATCTAGTCCAAGCAAATGAAAACTCCTCATCTGTAACTCTTAACTGTATCATGCTAAAAGATGAGATTTTTCTGAACTGCTCGTATGAAGGGGGAGAAAAGGCCAAGATGCTTAAGCTGAAAAAAGATTTTTTATCCCCAGCGCTCGTCTAGTCTTGCTGCTTTTACTTGGGTTATAATAGCAAATAACCATCGTGTTTCATTTTTCATAGATGCTACCAGACCTGAAGGCAGACAACCAGAGGCTAAAAGATGAAAATGGGGCCTTGATCAGAGTTATAAGCAAACTTTCCAAATAAAGGGTTTACTACAGCAGCAAATAACGGTATTGCACATCACTAGTAACTCCAGTGGACCATAATACGGCAGTCACTGGAAGTGTGGGAGGATCCCTTGGAGACTGTCATTTTCAGATATCCTGCCAAACGCCCTCTTACCTGTGTGTTTTTTTGTATCAAGATCATTGTTTCTGTTAAAATGCAGCTGCTGAGAAGATAAAATGACTGAGAAATCTTGTTTACAGCTACAGCATAATAAGGAAAGTGTTCAAGGCCAGATACGCCTCAGATATTTAACCAGTAAGCCTTAGTTGTACATAAACACTTTTACATCAACAAAAGCTTTCAGCTCTCACAGAAGACAGTTACTCAATAATGTTTTTGTTGTGCCACGATTCCCAGTTTTTTGCTATACTCAGTTTTCCTTTAAATCTTAAGTTTGGATTTTTTTTTTTCCCTTCTAATTATTCATGTACCAGATTTTCTTGTACAGTGTTTTCACAGCTTTACCATTCGCAGAGACCACACACCCTTTTAAATTACATATTTGTGTAGCTACCTAGAGTTGTATTGTCCAACCACCTGGAACAGAGATGTTTGGTGGAACATTTGCTTTCACTGTTTGTGCAATATGCATTTATTTCCTATACAAAATGCTTTAAAAGTCAGTTGAAACTAGAAATATTTTAAAAGTCCTGTTTTCTGCCTTTATTGGTCACTTTAAAAAAAAATAAAGAAGTTTGTAGTGAAAGATGTTAGATCCTGTAATCGTCACATTCATTTGAGCAGGTACTGAGTGATGCTGTATATATAAATGTGTACTGGTTTGATTTTTCAGACCACCACGTGGCATGCTTGAATATATTTCCCTATTGCAAATGTCTGTTAATGCAAATTAGGCTACTCCAGAGTAGTGTGTTTAACAAAGTTCATTAATTTTTATGGTATAAAGAATTTAGACATTGTACATTGTATGGAGCCCTATCTTTGCAAAAAGGTCTAAACTATATAAAATACTTTATTATCTTTTCTCCCTTTTTTTTTCATTTGATAGTGTTCACCATAATAAAAAATTGCATAAATATAACTGCTTCACTACATTTCACATACCTGTATTTATCTGAGTGCTGTCCAAAACTGTTGTGCTAGCCAAAGTAATGTACTAAATCATCTGAAAAACATAACCCATTACACTCACATTAATGTTACATGCACTGTTGCTGCCATGTGAGAAGGCATCCGATTTGACGACACCATCACGTCAGACCATTTTATACATTTCAGTGGCCTTTAAAAACAAAAAAAGTACTTAAGTGAAGATCGCTTTTGTTAGAAACAGCTTTTATATTTTCACTAAACCATTCAAAATACGACATCCTATTGGCACATAGTTTATTGCCTAAAACCACTGAACAGATCAGCCATTAAAACAAACTGTACATTGTAAAGCTTGTAGTAGCTATTGTATTATTGATTATATTGTATACTATATTAAATGTGAATTTGTACCCCTTCATTTAAAAAGGTCATTGTGTTCTACTGCCTACTCGGGGGGTGGGGGTTAGTTCTGCGGGGGTGGGATGTGTTTTGGTAAGGAAGACATGATGTCCTCTCTCTGTTGATTGGTTTTTTGAAGATGTAAGGTTATGCTCTTACTACCAAGCTCAGGATTCTTGATTTTAAAGGTACACAGATAGTTTGAGATATCTTATTGTAATTGATCTGTATGAGAGGTGGGTCTGAACCGTAGGGACTTCCATTGTCTTACGCTAACATAAAATAAAGAATTGAATGGCTGCAACGTATTGAGTTCTGTTACAAGACAGTTAGGCATATTCTGGATTATATTTGGTAAAGTTTGGGTGCCTGTGAATGATTAAATACATGTTTCTAATATTTTAGTGTTTTATATTTAGGTTATTTATTCTTTATATCTAAAAAATGAATGGCTACTGTGCTATATTGATTTTATTGGTAGTACTGAGCAGACCTTGTATCTGCATGAAACTAGTTGCAAAACCCACTATTTTGGAAAAAAAAAAAAATTGTATTTTGACATATACAAATAAAATGAATACAAACTATTTTAAATGTGTGAAAGTTTTACTGAGAAGACATTGAAATTTGTTATGAATTTAAACCATGTTATAAGTTTGCTATTTAAATTCTTCGGTGGGCATTTTTCATTCATTGCGTTACTTGGATGCAAGGTTCAAGTACCTTTCAAAGATTGTAATCAAATTGTGATTATTTGCACATCATTGTACATGCACATCTGTAAATGCAACAGTAAAAATGCCATATTTATGCAATCTGTAACAACTTGGACAAATGTTTATATATTTTACATAAACCTGTCTGTGCGCAGAATCTGAGAAGCATTTTTTACGTGATACTAACCGAATCTTACAAAGCAATTGCCAAACTTGTGGCACCGTCTTACTGTACTGGTCGTGTTGCAGATCAAACATGTCCCCAGAAAATCCGGCTACCGCAGAGAGAGAACGGGTCGTGGAGGACTGTTTTATTATTTAGGAGACAGTTTGCGTACGAGGAATAGATTGTTGCTGGCCGCTGACTTCTGGCAAGCTTCCTGAAGTGATTAATGGCTTCAGTGGTCATTCAAAACAGCAACTCAGATTTTCGGGGGACTTGCCACAGTATGGAAAGGGATCTTTATGTCCCAGAATTAACGTTAAATACACGTGAAGGCATGAAAGTAGCTGGTGCTGGAGAGCCAAGAGGCAAAGGGCGTGCCCAGAACTGCCTCAGCCATGAAGGAACCCATAACCTGGGGAGGAGGAGTGACTGCAGGTGGGAAGGCAGCCCGGGGAGCAGGGTGCAGGGAGGGTGGAGGCAGCGTGGCTGTGTAAGGGCCCGCCTGGCCTTAATGGCTTCTAGAAAGAGTAACTATTTACATAGTTACACGCAATCTTATAGAAGAGGAAAAAAGCATGGTTTGGGGTAGCTGAAGAATCCTGCTTTAGGAGATATGCGTCAAGGGAGAAATTGTAATTATTTCTTTCACCTTTATCATACAGAAACAGGCTCCATATGAGATGGCTCCTACCCCTGCTAGCTGATGTAACCATGAGGTTTACAGTCAAGAGTGAGGGTACCACATAATGCCAAAAACATCCGTATGACGGTAGACAGGAGATCTACACAAAGAAAAGCAGGTGGCGAGGAGGAAGTATGCCACGATGCCAGACATGGAAAGGCAACACCAAGTCAGAAAACAAACAGTTCACGTGGAGAAAGGCAGGGGACACATCAGACAAAACTGGTCTGAATTCAGACTTCAGGGCCCCATCGTGTCTGAACTCCTGAACAGAGAAAAATTGCCCAAAGTTAGCAATACTATGAATTGTGCCTTGCTGCTGGCTTGTACTGCTGCTCAGAGGAGGCATTAGTTTCTTGTGAGATGAAGTTGTGATGAAAATAATCATTAACGCTGACTCTTAGTTGATCTGGATGATCCTGGAAATGGTTTGACTCTGGACAGCTGGCACTTTACAGTTCCTTTATCGGCATTTTGAGGTCTTACCCTCCCTGTGCAGCACACCGGCTCCTCTGGAAAGAAACACACGCCCATTTGTCTCATACCATGTTGCTTTGGGTCTTGTGGCAGAAGCTGAAATGGAGGTGGCCAAATCTGCCACGCTGCAATGCGGTGCTGCCACAGGTCCCGGGAGCTCCAGCTGGGCCTCCCCAGAGAGTGCCCAGCCCCTGCTTGGGGCAAGGGCTGGCGAGGGCTCTTGGCAGCTGGGTCCTCAAGCCTGTCCAGCATGGAAGGTGTAGGCAGCCACGTTTTTTGTCACACTTCAAGTCACGATTCCCCTTTTAATGGTAGCTTCAGCTTCCCTAACTTGAGATGATGCAGTGTGGGCAGTAGATAATTTTGACACTTTAATTGTGCAACTCAGAGATTACTATGTTTTATAGATGAAATTTAATTTCCAGCTACAATCCAGAGGGCTGTCACAGCAAAACAGGACACAAATTCACTACATAATGTAGTTTAAAAAACTCCACAGCCATGCTAACATTACAGAATTTTTTGTGGAGCCTATTTTTGTAAAGGGTCGCTTTCCCACCTGCTTGAAGTCTTAGAATAGTTTTATTGCAGCTCCGCTGGTCACTGCTGTGAAATTGCAGGTTTTTCCCATGTAGGAATAGCCAGTCTGTGTGTTGGGGAATAGAAGAAACGATTTGCTTGTCTTTTGGAATTTCTGGCTGTTCATGGTTATGTACACAATGTTAACATTTAGCTATGGTGTTTCAGCTTCCTAGAGTTCTTAGGTCAAAGCCACTAATAACAAGGGTAAAAAATGCTGGTGACTAGAGTTACTTGCTTTCCATTTGTTTTGATTGCAATAGCAGCAGTTAGGGTTTGTTAGAATAATAGCAAGTAGTATTGTGCTCTGCCTCAGCATAGATTTAAAGTAAGACTAGAACAGTCCTAAAGATGACTGCAGGTTCCTGCATAGAAGACAGAATTAAAAAAAAAAAAAAAGAAACTCAAACAACTCCCAAACCCACAATGAATTGCTCAGACTTTAAAGGGAGAGCTGCAGCCACACTGATGAAGTCATCGGCTATTCTTGCTTGTGTCAGCACCTCCCCATTTTGTGTTACAGATTAGATAGGAAAAGTATGTAGCCTTTAGAGAAAGGAGGAACTGTTCAGTTCTTTCGTCTGAAAACATCACCTGTTGGATGTCTAATGTTTCTGATCTGGCCCAGGGATAATTACAGCAGGGACAAAAGCCCCACATTCCAACTCTAATTATTTCACCCTTCTTGCTTGGTTTCTACTCGTCTGTTTTGCAAACCTATTAAAGCTTAGCAGTAGTTAGCCAAGACAGCACAATTTGTCTTCCAGTGTGGTCTTTTCCTTTTGTTTTATTTGCTGGAGAAAAAAAAAAGGGGGGGGCGGGGTGAGAAGAACCTATTTATTTGCTTGGTATCGTCATCCTGCACTTCACCCGCTCCACTAGAGTCCTTTGAGCAGGGACTCACTGGGCTGAATTCCTCTTTTAGCAAACCAGTGCAGGGAGAAGCTGCTGCAGATCTCACTGCCCCCCCATCTCTCCCCAAAAGAAAAGAGAAAATAGCCCTGTTGCCCTCATTCGTGTCTGTGTTATATACCCCTGTTTTAATGGCATGTCTCTACCTCAAAAAAGGACAGGCCTGATCTCTGAGGGAACTGCTATACTACAGCTAAAATAAAGCTACTGCTTTCTGTGAGTGGTTACCCGGACCTGCACCTCAAGTCTTCCAAAGAAAAGAACGTGGCTTCATTACATTAGCTGGTACAAATTACACATTTATACAAAATTTACACAAAATACACCTGTAGATACGCGGTCTAGTCACTGCCCAGAAAGAAGGTTTAATGAAAAAGTGAGTTTGTTTAAAAATAAAAATCCACATTTAACATCAACTCGTGATAACATGGGCACGATTCTCCAACTGTTATCAGCACACCTCTATTTTTAGCTGTAGGAAAAGCAGCAAATGACACTAAGTTCTTTCCTCCCACTTAGTCCGTGGCTATAGGTGCTGCATCGTGTTAAGTAAATTGCCTAGTAACTCATCCTCAGCTCCCCTTGTATAACATGCCAGCGCTCTAAATGTGAGAGCTTTCACTATGGGCTTTTATTACGCTTATTTAGTCCCCTGCATAAAAAAGGAGCAAATTATTTGAAATTAGCAGGGGGTGGCAGAAGAAATGCTACTTGGGGACTGAAGCGCTGATATTACTTCACCAGTTCCTGCCTAGGAACAACGACAGCGAGATCAGTTTTCAGCCCGCGGAGGAGCCCCGAGCCGGGGCAGGGCCGCTGGCGGGCGGCTGGGCCGGGAGGTGGCACCAGACGGCTTCGCTTCTCCCGGGCTCCTCCCGGGCTCCTCCCGCTCCTTCGCAGGGCGAGCTGCCGCCGTGCCCGGCAGCTCTGGCCCAGGCACCGCTCGGCGTTGGTCTGTTTTCCCCCCTTTTTCCCCCGACCACAGCAGACAGGAATGGCTCAAACGGCAGTGACTCGAGGAAATTCCACCTCTGCTGTAAGTTGAGCCAGTTCCAGCATGACAGACGAAGCGCGGCAGAGAACAGCAATCACAGATTAATTTGGACACGAGGGATGCCCTTACTCTGAAGGCGGCAAGGATGCCTTTTAAGTATCTTGTACTGAAAGCCTGCAAAAGGAGCTGCATGATTTAACACCCTGGGAATGGCAGAGAGAGCTCTCGCCTTGGCTGGTGAGCTGAAATCCACCCCAACGGGAGGCCGAAGCTGTAACCCACGGGGAGCAGGGCTGGGCTGGCCAGTGGGTCTGGGGGAACAGGGACCCGCTGCACGGTGAGCACTCCCGTGCTGTGTGAAGAGACTGACAGACAGAGTAGGAGGAGATGCTCACCAACCACCGCAGGAGAGCTCTGCTACAGCTGAGAGAGAGGAAAAGCAAAAAAATAATCCTCCGTATCAGAAGTTGTCATGCCAGGAGTTCTTAGCAGCACTGAACTTGGCTGAAATGCCAGAACACTGGTTAACTCCTTCTGCTCAAACCCCTTTCCATGTGATCACTGTATGAGTGTGTTGCTTTGCTTTGTAAGCAGAGCACTCTGTGCACTGTGAGGTCCTTGTAGTCCTCCCTTTGCCCCCTCCAGTATCTCCTCCCTGTTCATTGCCTTGCAAGCATGTGCAGCACACCACAGGCACTCACGTCCTTCTCCAGCCTCCTCATCCTTTCCTCCTCAGCTCTGCATGGATAGGGTTCAGCCCTTATTTCCAAGCCACTATATATAACTATTTTCTGTGCAAGGGAGGGCTTCAAGGTCTAATTAAGTTCCCTGTTTCTCAGGGTGACAGCTGCAATAACCAAAAGACCCCAAATCCACTTCCCCTGGGACCTTGAGCACTCTCTGAATTTCCCCGTGTCGGGAGCGGCACTCAGGATTGCTACACGCAGACACTGAGTGTAAGAACTCCTTCATATTTTACTAACAAGTCACTACAAGCTTACCGACACGCCACAGCTGCTGGAGAGAACAGGCTCTCCTCAGTCTTCTCAACCACTCCTGTGTGCCACCCAGATCACTAAGACCCTCCTTGGACATTCAATTCCCAGCAGTTCTCATTCAGTCCTGCTGGTACCTGCTGCCTATTTCTGCCTCCTTAGACCATCTCTGACCCTTCCTCGCACGGCCTCATCCCGAGCCCCTCAGAAGCACACATCCCTAAATGCTTTCAAAGACCCCATTAATCTTTTCCTGACCCCTGGATCTTTTTTCCACTGATAATCTAATCTTTGCTCAGTGGCAATGTCTCTACCCAGCCATTTAGTTCCCACTTACTCTTGTTTCTAATCCAACGGGGTGGTTTTACCATAAACTAAGCACACTCTACAAGTCACCTGTTCCCACTTAATCCAGTTATTCCCCTTCTCAGGAATCAGCACTATTTTCCATAGGCCTCCTTCCTATTTTTCTCCTTCTCTCTGAACAGTTTCAGGGTGAAAGCAGTGAAAGATCTTTGCATTTCTTCCCTTGTTTTCAACCCATCGAGGTGTTTGCAGGCAAACAGCCATTCACTGTTTCTTAATCCGTTTCCTTCCATCCCTTTTTGAGTGTCCAACAATAAAGCAAATAGAGAAGGTGAGGCCTATTGGCTCCTAATGGCTAATCTGGGAATATATAGTATAAACTGAGCATTGGCTGTGGATTTGCCCATACGCAAAGGATGAAGTATGCAGCTTGTCCTCTTTCAAGTAACTTTTTACCTTAAAATATCTTTTTAATATGTATTTAAAGCTTTTCATCTTACATACCTTGGCAGTTTTCAGCTTGAAACAGCAAATAATGTATATTATGAGCAAAGCACAAAGTTAGATTTCAAGCATTGTCCACATTTGTTTATACAACATTGTTACAATATAGGCACATAGATTTTGTTCCAACTGTTCACACAAAAATTCAGTCCCAAGCTTTCATCCTAGATGTTTACAGCATGACCATGTATCATTGAAATAAATTCCATAATATAAAATATCGACTGAATTTGAACCATAGGAAGTATATTTTATTTTTTATGTTTTTGAAGCTATCCTCTCCCTTTGCAGTCTGTCTGGTTTCATGCACACTGACTCTGAACTCTTGCAAGTGCTTTCCCCCCCTCTGCTTGAACTCACTGATATGTCACAGGAATTGACTGATTGCTGTTTGTGTTTGTTTTGGACACTTCCAAATGATTGCTACTAATAATCAGTACTAAATTCCTGAAATATCTGCCTGATTCCTTTTACCAGGCAACTTTGTTATGGTCCGTCATAGGAAACGCAGTAGGCTGCAGGAATACTGTGGTGCAGGAGAAAAATAATCGCCAAATGAACAGATAGCCGAAACAAAGCGCTGTAAAAAGCCATCACACTAAATTCTGCATGCATCACCTACTGCATTTCAGCGAAGGCCAAGTTTCTTAGTCAGCTCTCCGAGGAGATCCGTCAGCCCTAACTATGATTCTTTTGGGACATAGTTTTGTGCCCACTGCACTTTTCTACTGTGTGCAGCTCGTCACCTGCATGAGGTTAGATCAAAAGGATGCAGGTACAACAACTTAAAGATACACAGGGGGAATCGAGAGACCTAGTTCTCTTTTACTAACTTTGTATTGGTCTTTCAACAAATTAAAATAATTATGAAGAGCTAGAGGGCTGTTAATTTAAAAAAAAAAAAAAAGCCATTGAAAGGTTATGAATTGTAACCAGTACTGACAAGACACAGACTGACGGTGAGCCAGTAACCACTGGATTTGGTTTCTAATTATTTGTTTGTGTGCCTACATTTGGAGATACAGAAGGACAGGAACCAAATTGTCTTTGTGGTGGACCAAAATCTGTTCAACAATGTTTTAAACTGTAATGAGAGTTAGCTGTATAGAGGTGAGTATGGTCAGAGGATGCTGTCTTTAAGAAGAATGAATAGGCTCTGGAGGTGCTGGAAACGCACAAAATAGAAAAAGCAACAAGGGTGGTGTTATTCAGATAACTGAAGGTTATCTTAAGGGTAACTTAAACGTACGATATTACTTCTGTCCCATGGATAGGTACAGTCAGCTCGCCATTACTGAGGTGACAGACAGTATCTTAGGCAGCACATCAGCTTGATAACCTGGCAGCTCCCCCACTAGCTAAGATGGTGGCAGCCCAGTTGCCCACGCAGGGTATCCCTCAGAACTCAGGAGTCTAGAGGACAACGTGGCACAGCCATGCCCCAAAAAACACCCAAGACTAGCTTACATCTGGAAGACTACATGAGCTCTCTCTCTCTGGTGGAGGAATGCAAAAAGAGCAGAACACCTCTGTTTTGAAAGTAGTTTCTTCCCAAAAGGGCAAGTGTAGAGGCTGGACTAATAAGCCAGTGTACGGACAAATCCAACTCCTCCACATTAGGCTCCCTGGTATTCTTACTGTGAGGCAGCACGGATGTCCTGCAGGAGCAGTTTAGCTTGACAGACTCAGTCCTGCTCAAGTATGTCTAGATAGCTTGTGCCCTTAGAAAATTTTCCCCAACATAAGTCACTTTACATTTATCTACACTGAATTCATTTGCCACTTTATCATTGCCACTCAGTTTGACAATTTGGGTTTTTTTTCACTTTCTCAATTTGTTCTGTTTCTTTCCAATACTTTGATTTTGATGGATCCTCCATAACGAAGAGCTCCACTGCAAGATGCTCCCTAGGTTCCTTCACAGTGAACACAAAAATGGGGGCCATAATGGAAGAACCGTCTCCTCCAAGTTCTTCTTTTGTATCATGATCATATTCTGGCCCTACTGATTCGCTATCAGGGGATTTGCTTCTATGCCTTTTGCAAACCGGTCCTCAAACATATCTATAGCCTGACATATAGCATCCACCTTTTCTTCCCTTCTCTCCCAAGCACTGGGAGGCTTGTCAGTCTTGGTTTTTTTCTCTACCTTCTAATACCTCACTGCGTAACGTTTTGACTCCATGTCTGTTTTTCATCTCTACTCCTCAACAGGTTGCTCTAGGGCACACTTACCTGTTTCACTGCTCAAATCTGGCCCTAGAGAGTCCCTACTTGGGCAGAAAAAAACAGATAGCATGGTTGCTCAATAAACTGTTTCAAAGCTATGCTGACTCAACTTCATCATAAATAGCAAGGAGGAGTAAAATCAGCCGAGTCATCGCTCTGTACCCTTATATGATGCACAACATAAGAAACAGCAATAGATCATGTCACAGAGCAAGATTGTGAACTGTGGCAGAAAACATTCTCCTCACGTCTTTGAAGTCATCTGCACAAATACTGAATCCATTCCCATCCCCACTGTCATTTCTCATCCAGCTGCCAGCTGGAGACAGATGGCAATCTCTGCATTAATTTCTCACACTATAAGATTAAATGCTTGAAAAATCAAGCAAACTTCTTTCTGTAAGTTTGGGTTTTTTCCTTTTCACACTGCACTCCTCCATCAGCAGGATGACGATGAAGAACTTTGCTGCAAGAAACAATACTGGTTTGTCTGTCAAACCAAACTAGTTCAAAGAAACTACATAGTTA
Organism: Tauraco erythrolophus; assembly: GCF_009769465.1. Lineage (NCBI taxonomy): Eukaryota > Metazoa > Chordata > Aves > Musophagiformes > Musophagidae > Tauraco > Tauraco erythrolophus. Next base: position 46,295,627 of record NC_141468.1, on the reverse strand, counting down.
TTTTTGGTCGAATGATAGCAGAGTTCAAGAATGGTATTGTTTGGTATGGTATCATTCAAATCAGGCTACAAGATGGACTCTAGGATTGATTTTGAATGCTAATACCTCTTGATAAATCCAGCTGTTTCACAAAGCTCTGTTGTATTTACACGCCAAATTTCAAATCAGGCCCTAGCACTTGAAAAAAAAAGTTTTAAGCATCCAATTCAGTAGCACAGCAAATAGGATAAAATTGATATTTCAGTAAAAGTGGAATTGTCAGATTTGTATGAGCTTCCAGGCACAAGTCATAAGAAAGTAATCCAGTTAAACCACTGACTACAGTGGCTAGAACAAAATTAATTGTTAAAACCTTACAGAGGAAAACCTTGCCAGAAGGTTAGTGCTGTGATGCTAAGCTCCAGTGAGGGGAAAAAAAGAATAATTGAATTAATTCCTGGAAGAAAAGGAAATAAAAATCCATGATGATAGGCTAAGCCTCTTAGATTTAGATAGCGGTACAGCTCAGAAGTAGCAGAAAGTGGTATTAAATTGCAAGGGATAGCAGTTTATCTGCATTTAGACAAAAATGCAAAACCAACGAAGACCAAGCGATAACAGAATATGGTAGGTAAGAAAAGATAAACCAAAGATTAAGAGAGAATTTGAAAAGCAAACAGTACAGATGTAAACAGAAATAAAACCTCCCTCTACATACTTAAAAAAAAGGAAGTTGATAAGAGACAAAACATGCAGTCACTTCACTGTCCAGAAATGAGGCTACCAGAATCTCCATGTTACCCTTCCCAGCTTCACACCTTCACTGGGATGCGCTGCAAATTTCAGAATGCTTTCTGAAGGCATGGGAAAGAGGCCAGTGGTCAAGACTATGGAGCACTGCCTACTTTTTTAAACTCTTTTGACCATCTCCGACAGAGATATTAAATGTTCTGTTAGCAATGTAACTGAGAATAACAAAGGAGCACAAGAGGAAGACACTCAAAGTATGTTTCAGTAGGTTTTGTCTTGTCCTAGGCACGTGGTCTAAGGCAGCATGAGTGGCTGGAGAGAGGAGAGGAGTATTGCTGCAGGACAGCAGAGCATTGGCTTGGAAAGCATTAGTAAGAAAAGGTTAAAAGGAAGAGTCAAGAGGGATAGTAGTGCTATGTTCGAGGATTATTTAACTTTTAGGGGGAGATTTGACATTAGAAATGTCATGGAGCATAGGTAGGGATTTTACAGGAGGGTTAAAGGGAAATTATGGTAAGAGACTTCATGTGAAAGGTCTGAAGTGAGGTTTTTGAAATTCTATAGATACAAAGAGGAACAGATATTTCTACGAAAAGATGGCAGTAAGATTTCACTGAGTCATAGCAATTTTAAGCAACTGCATTTATGGAAGTACAGTGCAGAAGTAAGTAGGTAGATAGGTCAGTTGAGGGTACACAGTGATGGGTGTGAGGGTCATCCAGCAGGTGAAATTTAAAGCACCAGAGAGGGAAGATTTAATGGGTCAGCACCAGAGCGAGCTTAATAAACCTAGTTTAATAAAGCACGAGCGATAAAGCAGGTAGAACAAGTATGTGACTGAAAGAGTTTGTAGTGGGAGAAGAAACACAAAGAAAGCTGAATGAATGGACTTCAAAGGGGATGTGATATGGGAAGCAATAGATAGGTGCATTAAGTGGAAGAGTTTCATGGAAGTTCAGGTAAGACAGGCAGAGGAGGGGTGAAGTCCAGAGCAGAGGGAAGAGTACGCATGTTTAAGAAACAGGCAGGCAAATACAGGCATCCCGCCAGAGGCTTTGGACAGAGCCTTCCAGAGATGCTGAAGAGTGCAAGAGGAATGTTTCAGTGGAGAGGACACCAGCACCAGTGGGTGTAACAAATGTTTGCTAAGCTTGGAGCCCAACGGTAACAAGGGAACAGACATTGGGCAGGAGTTTGGATGTTGTCCTTCATTTCCTCAGCCAATAATATGTTATCGTGTACACTATTTTATTTTGCAGCCCTTGAAAACTGCTACTTCAGAAAATATTATGTCTCAGATAAACTTGTACACAGAACCTTAATAAGGCTTCATAATTTGGTTGAATCTTTAAAAGAAGTTACAAAAATCTTAAACAGCTTGCAACCCTTCAAAAAGGAACCAGCTTTAAAGTGCCCAACCCCAAAAGGCACTTCATTTCCTCACGACTTTAAGAATAAATGATGGGTTTTATTGTAAATTGAAAAATGAAGTGTTTGGGTTTTGCCTGGCAAAGGAGATCAAGATCATCCTGCCCAATCCTGATGGTAAATTTACCTCTAGGGGAGAGTCTCATTCCATGATAATGAATATATAAAAACCAGTATCTTAAAGCTTAGGGACCCTTGTTATTATGCCAGCTTAAAACATAGCTAATAAAATGAATTGTATTTCTAGGCCTTCAGAATATCCTGAAGATTATTTTGGTATGAAAAAAGTGCTGTTCTAAAAACGTTTGCAAGTGTTGTGGCAGACGAAAACATGCAGTGTGATACTTAAACTATTTGGGACTTAATCCCTGAAAGCTCTCCAGCACAGACAACCTTATTGAGATGCAAACATCCGACAGTCAGCATTTTTGTATTGGGCACTTAAGCCCAACCTCACTCACCACAACATAACTCCAGTTAATATATAACAGACTGTAAGGAACACAAAGCCTTTTTGGCACTAACCCCCCCCCCCCCCCCCCAATGTTTTTTATAGAAGATGAGAGGAAAAAAACCTCTTACAGCAATTTGGATGATTAGATGCAGCTAAGGCCCGGGAATGGCATCTCCTACACATAAGAAAGGTGGACAGATAAGATGCAAAGTGGGCCGAGCATGTCTAAGCCTTGGTAGCTGCTAAGGACTGCCACAGAGAGAGGGGCCCAGGCAGCAGCTGGGGAGACCTGGGGTAACGGAGAACTGAGGGTGTCCTAAGAACTAAAATAGATGGCTTTATTTCTCCATTTACACAACATACTGTAAGTAGCAGCTTTCTAATATGACTCATTTTTGGCCAGGTGTGCTACTCATGGGGTGTAATAGTGAGGGGCAAAATATTGGTGTTGTCAGTTACACGATTCTCTCAAGAAAAGCTCTTCATTGTATAAAAGGAAAAAATTGACAGAGTGAGAAAGAAAGACAAGAATTCACATGAAGGATCCTTTTTCTAAATTGCGTTTTCTGAAAATACAATCAAATAGTTTTTTAACTTAAAAACTCTACAGCTAAGAATGCGTTTTTCAGAAGAGTGCTTAGTCAAAACTTTTGTTAGGTCATCTTTTTGTTAAGCGCTTTATCTGCAAATAGAAATGTGACCAACTTTACTACTTTTGTATCGCTGAGTATTAAAGAGTAGAGCTAATAGAGAACTATGTTTTCACCATCTAATTTTCTGCCTGTTTACAGCTTTCCAGCATAACACAGAACAACTAGCCTGTTTTGTTTGGGGATCTTCCCTTAGCCTGAAAGATAAGAGGTTTCATCTGCACTGAGGATCCTGATACCTTAACTTCCATATATACAAACATTTCAACACCCTTCAAAACCAACCTCCACACCAGAAACACCCACCCTAAACCCAAACCAGAGCAGAAATGAGGTATGAGTTAAGTGAAAAGTCCAAGTAAATGAATGATCACCAGAAGTGCAGAAAAGGTTGGCAGAGTGAGACAGTGCCCACTGCTGTGGAAGAGAACAGGGTAGAGACATATCTAAGGTGAAAGTGGTTACATGGACTAAGCCTGTTATTTATACTGTAAGGTGCAGAGAGCCTAGTGCGAGATATTTGGGGCACCGTTTTGACAGGTATTTACCTGTATCTGCAGCGTTGATATTTTCTTTCCTGTAAAAAGAAACCAAAAACTTTTGCAAAGTTTGTATTCTGAACTCCTAATGAATTTAGTTAACCAGGCAGACAAATTCAGACTGAATCTGAAAGAGAGAAAAAGGGTGATAAAAAGGTGAGAACGTGCTCCCAGCTACGTAATTTCAGGCTAGATGGACTGACGTAAGCTTGTATCTTGTCCTGAGCCTGCTGGAAAGGTAACACAAATACACCCCTTCATTTCCCTCAGCATACCCCTTATAAAGCAGGATTAAGCAAGCCACAAATCTACAGAAAGCAGTCATTTCCGAAAATACCACGATCGATTTTCAGGGTGCTGTTAAGACACAGTGAACTCAGCAAAACCAAGAGCTGAGTTTTCCGTGAAGGTTTAGCCGTGTGATCACCTACACAAACCATTTAATGGACACAGCATACTCCCATCGCATTCCCTGCACGTGCCTTTTTCCTAATATTTAACCCAGTTAGTTTCGCCCACTGAAGGCTGTCTTATTTATCAACGAGACGTCTTCCAAGCCTTTGCAGCATGACTGGCGGAAACCCCTTGAATCCTTGTTTCTCGTAACATCACGAAAACGCAGGCTCTTTCCCAACCTTCCGCCTGCGGGAGTGAACTCCGCTGAATAGCTCCGGTCTGCCCACCAAAGCCGCAGACGAGAGGACGTTATAATGCTGCGGGAGCAGTTCACTTCGGCCCCCTCTCACCGCGCACAGACCCCATTAAACGACGAAGCGGGAGCCGCGGCAGTCACCGCGTTTTCGGGCCAAACCGCGCTGCGTCCCCAGCGCGCCGTTTCCCTAACGACAGCCGAAGCGGAGGGCGGGCCAAGCCGGGCTCCACACGCCGCTTCTTGCCTTGCCCCTGCCGTCGGCCCCCGGCGGGGCCGCTCCCCCCGCGGGCCGAGCCCCGGGCACCTGCCCCGTGGTTCGGCGGCCCCGCGCCGGGTTTGCCGGCAGGGAGCGGCGGGCTGCTCGGCCCCCCTCACCGGAGGCTTTCCGGCAGGTGCGGGACGGGTTTGGCGGAGCCCCCCGCGGGCCCGGGCGGGGTGTGACACCAGACCGTCTCCTCCGGTCCCCCGTGGCTGGGCTCGGGCAGCGCCCGCCCGCCGCCCGTTAAAGCTGCCGGTGAAGCGGGAGCGCGGCCTGAGGGCGGTCGGTGTCCCGCTCCGCTCCTCGCGCGGCCGCGGCGCCCCTCGCCCCCTCCTCCCTGCCTCCCTCCCGCATTGCCGCCCGTCGGGAGCGCCGGGGTTCGTGTCCCCTCCCGCGCCGGCGCTGCCCGGGGCAGGTGGCGGGACCCCTCGGCGGGCCGGCACCGCGCGCCGTCAGGTCGCGGCGCGCAGCGCACCGGGCCGGGCGGGGCCTCCTCGCCCTCACCCCATTGTTGAGGCCACCTCGGCAGTTTCCGCCCTGGCTTCGGCTCCGTCCGCGCCGCGATGGGGAAAAGGGAGGGAGGGAGGGGGAAGCTCGGGAAGCCTCGGGGCCGCGCCGCTCCTTCCGGGACGGCGGGAGGCGGTGCCGCTCACCTGGTGCCGCCGGCGCTGGGGAGCGCCTGAGCCGTGGCCCCGGCGGGCGGGAGGTGAGCGCCGGCCGCCTCCGCCCTGCCCCGCGCGGGAACACGGTTCCCCGGCAGGCAAGCTGGTGTCGGGGGGATGGCACACGCTCCGGCCCCGGGGACGAGGGACGGCGCTGCGCGGTCGTCGTGGCCGCGGCGGGCGGGCGGGCGTCGGGGCGCCGGCGAGCGGGGGAGGCGGGCGGCTCCGGGCAGCCCCGCGCCGAGGGGTGAGGGGAGTCCCGCGGGCGCGGGGTGCTGCGCCGGAGCTGGGCGGCGCGGTCTGAGCCGCGGGCGCCCGGCGTGCGAGGACGGGCGGCGATGCCGACCCATCCCCGGGGGCCGGGGGGGCTTCCCGGGGAGGCGGCAGGACAAGGACGGGTAGCGCTACGGGACGGTTCACGTCTCCCCTTTTGTTTCTCTCCAGGGTGTTTGCGCTTCTCCGAGTCTTTCTCCCCGCCCCCGTCTCTCCCGCCCGCCCCGCCGGGACCTCTCTTCTCCGGGCGGCAGCAGAGCCGCCTCAGGGCGGGCGGCGGCAGAGGTGCTGGTGGGGCGCTCTCGGCGTCCGGCCCGTCGGGAACATGGCGACCGGCGGCTACCGCAGCGCCGGGGGCAGCACCACAGACTTTCTGGAGGAGTGGAAAGCCAAGCGGGAGAAGATGCGGGCGAAGCAAGCGCCGCCGGCCCCGGGGGCAGCCGCCGGCAGTGAGGCCAGGCCCGCGGGCGCCGCCGCCCCCGCCGAGCTGAACAACAACCTGCCCCCCGGCGGCCCGGCCGGCCCGCCCGAGCGCGCGGCGCCCCCCGCCGGCGGGGCCGCCAACTGCGTCGGCCTCGCCAGCGCCGCCTCGGGCCGCGCCGCCGCCGCCAAGGAGCCGCCGCCGGCCCTCGCCGCAGCCCGGGGCGCCGAGCCCGCCGCCAAGCCCCCTCCCGCCGCCGCGCCGGGCTCTCCCGAGGGCGAGGAGAAGCTGGCCACCAAGGGAAAGAGCTCGGGCCCCAGCGCCAGGAAGGGGAAGGGGCAGATCGAGAAGAGGAAGCTGAGGGAGAAGAGGAGGTCGACAGGTGTGGTGAACATCCCGGCGGCCGAGGTGAGCCCGCGGCGGAGGGGGCGGGCGGCCGCCGCCGCACCTGAGCCGCCGCTGGGGGCGGCGGGGGCTCGGTCGTCCGGAGCGCGCCCGGTGCGGGTGGGGGGCTCGGCCCGCGGCGGCGGGCAGCGGGGCACACCGGAGCTCAGCTCCGGAGCGCTCCTCGCCCGTGCCTGGGCCGGTGGCGAAGCTTTCTCCCTGCGCAGCGTGGAAAAGCACGAAGGCCCCTGCACGCAGTCGGAGGGATGTACGGTGGTCGTTACAGTGCGGTATCCAAACAATCGAGGTGCCGTTTATTCTAAATAAATTAGACCTGTCATGGCCCGTGACGGGTTTTTTTAGGTCTTCTTCTTGGCAGAGGGTAAGTTCTAGGGCTGTTGCGTGATCAAACCGAGACACGTGCCTGTTAAAGCATGATCAAAACAATAGCAATGAAAGAAAACTGATTTATCAGCTCCGAATAGATGTTCAGGTGTAAATATTATTCGGTTTGGAACCCAAAAGAATTTCCTGCACTGGAAAAAATGTAGTGGTTTAAAGAGCATTTTTGTGAAGGCAGAGGAAGATATTTTTATCAGCCAACACCACTGTCCTCTGTGGTTTGCTACCAGTATAAAAATCTGGCGTTGATTTATAATACTCCTAGAGGAATTCAGAAGAATGATAACTAAGTTTTTAGCTTTTTTTGCAGTTAATAACAAAGACCACAGGAAACTTTGAAAAAAGCTGGATTTTAGTCTGCGGTTTTGCACTAACAATGATGACCACCATCACTGTAGGAAAAAGATTAACATTATAGATTATTAAAATAACACGAGAAAGTAAGATCTTTGTTTCTAAAGCAGCAGGAGAAGATGAAATCATGTTCTCCATACCTGAAGTCACTAATCCCTTTTCTGTGACATCCTAGGCACTTTCACAGCAGACACTTTCATGCAAGAAGGTATCTGAAGGTGAGGAATTAGTTTTAGGAACAGTAGAAATCTTCGTAATTGTGTTTCTTGAGAATGATTACTTGCATAGTCTTTAGTTTGAGGTCAAGTGTTTTGGTGTAGGTCTTCGGTATTCTTGCTTTGGAAAGTGAAAAATGCAAACGAGTTCTTTAGTTCTTGGGCTTCAGATCGTGCAAGCTTTCTAGATTGTGGTTGGTTTGTTTTATACAAAGCCCCCTAAATACCTGCCTCCTGTGCTTCTGTAAGAACTCTTGAAATGCTGTATATCTGCTTCCCTAAGTAAACCAGTCATAGCCTGGTTAATAATGGTTTTGTGCATTGCAGCAAGCATTGCACAACATTGTATTTTAAGGATCTCTCGTGTATACGCCATCCCCAGTCATCGTCTTTTTTTTGTTTGTTTTTGGGTAGTGGGTTTCTTTTCACTCTGAGACTAACGTCCTGGTTCTTTGAACTGGTTTTCTGAACTAGTGTTCCTTTGGTAGCTTTTGGGTGATGTGGTTTGGGGTTTGCTGGTTTGGTAGTGGTTGAGGTGGTTTGAGGTTTGCTAGTTTGATGGGTTTGGTGGTGGTTGGGGTTTTTGTTTGTTTGTTTAAATATTGCTCAAAATATGCTTTCCTTTCCAGGAAAACACGTTCCTTGCTCAGCAGCCATTAGGATCTTATGTGTGAACTTGCTACTCTAGTTCTTGCTGCATTGTTAAGGGTGGTTAATTTATTAAGGTTAACATATTTAGGCATTGAGAAGCAAGTTCTTGCGCATTCCCGTATTTCTGAGGGCTTAATAACTTTGCTGCCTGTCACCATGTGTTGACACTTCTTGGAAACTTCTTGTATCTTTATACTAATTACTTCTGTAACTCACGATTAAGTGTTCCGTTACATTTTCGAGGTCAAATTTTAATAAACGTAGATACTACTAGCAAGTTTCCCCAATAATACCTTGTACGACAGGTAAGTGTTGCATTTTTGACTGGCATGAACTTATGCAAAGCTATCTCTTTTCAGTATTTCACGTTTCTTAAATGTTGTTAATTGTTGCCACATGCATTCCTAAGAATTATTTAGCTAGGGAGCACTAGATAATTCCTGATGGTGGACAGCTTCAAAAACTGCCTCCAGTGTCAAATGTCAGTAACTACTCACCAGTCAATGTTTTGCAGCATATTTACTTGTACTGTCTCTCATATATCTATTTATTCATGAGAAAATATTTTAAAGCACTGATTCAACACAGTCAGTTGAAGTTCTTGGACAAAAGGCTGCCATGTAGATGGTGACTTGTTGGAATAATCTACAACACTCCAGTTTCTCGCTGTCTTTCTCATCAGATGCTAGGCGTAGCTTTACCATGCTATACGTAGTGACTTGATAGTAGTACACACTGAATTTAAGTGCTACTGCACACTTGTAGATCTGTGTGGTGTATGTTTTAAAATTACTTTTCAAGAGATGTTCTTTTAGAGCTTCACTGGGTGTTTTATTGTCTTATTTTTCAAGAAAATAGTGTTTCTCTAGAATGGAGTAGCCATTTTATGTTAAACATCTCCCTTTTATGATCAGTATGCCACTGTGGTGGAGAACAATAAGAGGAGATTCTGATACTCTGAAATTACAATGGGTAACTGTCGATAAAATGCACTCACAAAGGATACATAGTGCATAGAAGCTTCTCTGGCCAAAATGGAATACAAAACCAGTTTTTACCCCAAAGAAGTAGGATCTAATTTCAGTTACAGTGCAGCTGGAGGTTTTGATGATGTGAAAAGTGGTGGCATAAGGAAAGTAAAAGTTTATGTTGTCTCAGTTATCTTGAAATAGGCATTAAAAATAATTAATTAATTAGTGATTAATTTCCCTTCTGTTCTATAGGAGGGTAACAGAGCTACGTCTTAAACAGCTCTATATCTTGAATGTATTTTGCACTGAAGTCAGTGGAGGAGAGAAGCCGTAGGGGAGGCTGCGAAAACAGATGGTGGCAGGTTGGGAGTAGTGGTGACACTTTGTATTTAGAGGCCATTGCGATAGAAGTAAAGGCTGGTTTTTATCTTCTCAGCACTAGTGCTTATCTAAGTAATGATGGCTTTCGAAAATGGCTTCTGAAATACTTGCAGCTTTTTTCCTTTTTGGTGGTTCTAAAGTCGTTTCTTGATAGCTTGTTGAATCTTGAAAGTTGATGTAACTCTGAAAGTGCTGTGGGATTTGGGTTTTGTTGCCTCATAAGAGTTCTTCAGGTTGTGGAAGGTAACTAAATTGTATGTAATTATCATTGCTATGTAAGTTTCCTTTTTTAAATACTAAGCTTTATAACCTTATGTTTTTAGCTATGTTAGAAAGCGTTTCTCAGTTTGTGAGTATTCACTTGATGCAGGTCTTAAGTTTACTTGTAACATTTTTCTCATTTACAGCTGCGCTAGTATCTGTCCAAGAAACACGGAGCTCCCATTACGCTGCACTGACAGTGCTTTGTGAGGACCCGCATATAGGATGAGAGTTATGTTTTGTATTGTTATACTAATTCTTCTGTGCTGCTCCAAGCAAAACAGGCTGCACTGGTGAAAGTGCAGCTTCGCTTTTGTAACTGTTTACACTGGAGGATTCTGCTGGCATAGCTCTGGGGATACGTTTTTTTTCTGAACCTCAACCAGGAGAATAACAACTAGTTTTGTGGTTACCTTTTTTAAAAAGGGATATATAAATATATATATATATATAATTGAAACCTTGGTCCATCTGGGAAGGACAGTTAGATAGGCGCATTTTATTTAATGTGTGCTTATAGACCAGGTTTACATTTTCACCTAACCAGATGGAAGTCATCTTAATTCAGAAGCGTTCTTCTGTTAATAACAGGGTGATGAATGACATAAAAAGGTGTAAAGAACTGGGATCTGTGTATTTTGCACGGGAAGCTGCCAGATTTGAGACACAACAGTCTCCTGACCCGTTTGTGGGGAATACTGGAGGTACTGATAGAGTAGAAGGTAGAAGTGATTCAAATGTGGAATCTGCGTAGGATGTTCAGCCAGTTTGTGTTCGACTCTTGTCTTCTTACTAGCAGCCGTAAAGGTATGACTTCTTGAAACCATGCTCTTGGCTTGCTGCCAGGAGGCTGCCTGCCCTTTAGAAGGCACTGCATGTGTGGTGCTTGGTAGAGTGATACCGAACTGCAGCTTTGTATGTAAGCTGGGAGCAGTGAGCTCGTTCTTGTGAGGAAAGAAAGAGTTCCTGCTACTCGAGTAGTCCAGCGTGCTGAGTTGTTTAGACTGACAGAAGGTTGCTGTGTTCCAGTTGGAAAAACTTAAGGAAACTTTAAATGCCATATGTGTCAAGCATAGCAATTAGTGGGTATGTTGTAAAGGAACTGAAATCTTTTTCTGAGTTGTGGAAACTAAAGAGAGGAGTGGAATCCCGTACTGGTGGTTGGGCTCTTTTTACTAGAAGAAGTTTGCCCTCAGCAGTATCTTTCTTAGTGATTCTCTACCTAAGGTTTAAGTTAAATGAAAGAGCAGTTCTAGCCATCTCCTCATAATAATGAGGTGGAGTCTTTGTGTTGTCTAACATCTCTGTGCATTTTCCTGTAAAACGACTTGCTTCTTTTAGTGTATGTTGGGGGGGAAAAAATGTCTCTAAGTGTTTTTTCCAAGTATTGGGGAAAAAACCCAATTTCTGACCACTGATGCTCTTACCGTGCATACAGAGATTAGTATTATGATGGAAGTCTGAAATAAGTTTATTTGACCCAGATGACCATTCATGATACGTTAGGCCATCCTTCTCCTTCCTTTGTCTAGTGAACACATTCAACGTATTAACAGTTCCGTTTATGGTGGTCCTTCAGATGCGGAAGGGTGAAAGAAGCAACACAAACCTCCTCAGATTCTGATAAAAGGATGGTATTGAGACTGTTTACATATATTCTGTTTTACTGTTGATGCCTTTGTGAATTCTGGTTTTGGCCAAGCCTCTGGACAGTGCCTGTTCAAAGGGTATATTCTTTTTTCTTTTCTTTCCATCTTTTTTTAGCACATGATAAGCTTATATTCCGCCTGCCTTTTTTTGTGGGGGTGGGGGTTTGGTTTTTATTTTGGTTGAGAGTATGCTTTAATATCCTAACACCTAGCTGGGTAAGGGAAGTTGTTTGGTCAAATAAATCACATAATAAACTTAGAAGTCTAGAAAATTTTTAATTCTAGAATCCTTGTAGCAACTTCTAAATCGCTGCGTGTGCACCTTCCAAACCTGGGATCTCTATGCTCAAGGATAATGCTATTTTGGAATAAAACTGGGCAGTGGAGTAGTTTTCCAGTGGAAACGATACATGGAACTCGTGTAATTTCTCTTCAAGAGGTGATATGGATAACTTTCTTCTTGTTGAATTTAATAAGGCTGTTTTCATAGAGAAACAAATTGTAGACCAGTACCTACGACTGTAACTCACAGGACTCTTCCAGAAAGTACTGATTCTTTTATGTACTTTTTAATTCCAGCATTCATTCGTGCTGGAATGGGAAGGATGGGGATGGAAAAGTATCAGAAGCTGTTAATTTCCCCTCTAGTTCTTTCGATTTTGCATTTATGTCTAAGTGTAATTTGGGGAAATTTGGTTTTTAAAATGATCTTTTAATAGTTAGGTATAATTGGAAAACATTATTGTATGGTTGGTTTTTTTCACTCTCCTGTTTTTGGGGTGAGTCATCTGAAATAATACAGTTACTGGGTGGAAAATAAACGCAATGTAAGTAAAGTATTTGCTCTTCTGTTGACTACTGAATTCTACAGCAAGTAAGAAAAGTATTTAGTTTAGGTGGTAATTGGTGGTTGAAAAACTTGTTAATGTTCAGCCTTACCAGTTGCTGCCTTTTCTCACCAGTCTGTCATGTAGCCAATAACCCTAAATAATTGTAGATGTTGGTTGGCTGAAGATAAATATTTCGTTGTGTGCTTTCTAGGCTGTTTCTATAGTACTTAAGACTGAAACACTGTCTGTCCCATTGTTGTTTGTTCTTAAAGCCTACTTAAAAGACAAGATAATCTGGAAGATAAAGTATTGTAGGATAGAGAGTAGAAACAGCCTGTCAGCTGTATGACATTTGTCTACTTCTACACTGAAATAAACATATGAAGCATCTTCCTTTCGAGTGGAAATTAGGTGACTTCAGTCTCATTGAAAAGCTAAGGGAGGGAAGTGTTGATATGACCAGTTATTTCACTCAAGTGGAAACACTGCTAAGTATGGCTAAAAATTAATTATCTGACAGTTTTTTCCAAAATGTGTATATATTTTCACTGTAACAAGTAATTGCTCTGAAAATATTTAATTGTTGTTTTATAAAAATGCCTATATTGTTGTTTTATATAAATGGGTACTAAAGATTTTTCAGCATTGGTGTATAATACATTACACTGTAATAGGCACAGAATCATGACAATAATACAGATTGGAAGGGATCTCTGAAAAGGTTGTCTGGTTCAATCTCCTGCTCAAAGTGGGGCCAATTTTAATCAGGTTTCTTAGGGTCTTGCCTAGGAAAGTTTTGAACATGTTCAGCCTGTTGAGGCTGATACAAATCACAGCTCTGCCTTCCAGCCTCTTAACCAGTCCCTACCGGTTTGGTGTCAGCCACAAACTTGCTGGGAGGACTCTCCATCCTATTATTCAGATTGTTAGTAAAGGTGTCGATATTGCACTAATATCAGCCCCTGAGGGATGCCACTTACTTGGCTGCCAGTGGAAGTTTATAATGTTGATTTTTGACCTTTTGAGCCTGAAGATGCAGCCCGTATTCCACCACCTAATAATAGTACATGCTTCTGTGGGCCGTATTTAACTGGTTTGACTTTAAGGATGCTACAGGGAGATGAAGTCAAAGGTTCTACTTCATCCTGGAAGAAAACTTTCTAAGTTTCTGGGATTGCTGGTACAGAAAACCCTAATATGAAAACTGTGTACGTTAATACAGCTGAATGTGAGAGAAATTGTTTAGGGTTTTCTAGTTTCTTTTTGGTAGTGGAAGTGCTAGAAAACTTTTGCTTTTTCCAAAGCAGCAAGACAAAATAATAAGCAGTTTGAAAGATGGCAAGAGATCAGTCCATCTTGTTGCTCTGTTGTATTGTTTCAGGTGGGTGAAGCTATTAATACTTTGGAAGAGTAATACGAAAATAGATTTTCTGTGGAAAACTTGTGGTGTTTTGATATTTAACTATTTAATATTTAAACAATATTGTAAACCTCTAAAACTTAATAATATTTTAATGAAACTACCCTGAATGATAAATAATGAGTTAGTGCTTTGGGTTCTTTCTCCAGTTGAGTTCACCTTTGTGATCTCATCTCTTGTAACACTTTTAGAACTGTCTTCTGAAGGTAATGGGATTACATAGCAATCTCAGGTATTTGTAACATTGTTTTCAAAAGTAAGTTCTCATATTCATAGCTGTGGAGGAAATAACTTAATGAGTAAACCCTGAAGTCTGAAAAAATGGAAGGATAAATGGAGAAGCACTCCAAAGCTGTTGCTTCTAAAACCTTTGGAGTTGTCATGTCTTCAAAATGCCTTTGTGACTTTGAGGATTGTGATTCATCCTAAACCTGAAAATTCAGAACTAATTACTGAGAGACTCATTTATTGAACACATCATGAAGCAGATGATTGGAATAAATTATGAAATACGAAATATATTTTAAGATAAAATTAGACTTTTGGGTTCGTTTCTGTACTAGAAGGAACAAATCGTAGACTGAATGCATTTTAGATTTCTTCATTTTGACTCTGGTTTGACTATTGCTAGTGAAACTGCACTGATTCTAGTTCTTAATTTCCAAAGATAAAAGTAAATTAGTCTAGAATGAATTTTTTACTTTTCTACTGTAGCAGCAGGCTGAAGAATACTCCCTCAAAAAGAGAGGAGATGGCATTTTTAATAAAAAGTCAGAGATTTCTATCTAGACTGGGAGGTATTATTTATTTGTGACTTGTGTCTTTATAACAATATTTTTTATTTATAAAAACTACTTTCATAAATTATTAATTAAAGCTGGAAAAAAATGAAAAATACAACCCTTCTCCACTGAGTTCCACAGATGTAACTTCCCCTGACAATACAGAGGAGTAAAAACCATGAATGGATTTATTTCCACAGTCATTCATAAACTATTTGAGAATTATGTTAGAATGTCTCCAGATCTGCATTATAACTTTCCAGCAACCTGTTTGTGCTTTGAATGTACTATATCCCAGATGTGTTACTTTTAAAAGAACCAAGGAAGAAAACACCTCAGAGCCTCCCAAACCCAATAACCTTCCACCTCCTATGCAAGAGAAGCAAAAAACATCCCCCTAAAACCCATCCAACTCTTGACCCTATTTCAGTTTCACTTTATGCAAGTTGAATATTCAGGCATCTCTGATGGCAACTGAGTTTGAGCAGATCTTTCTGTGTCACTTAAAAAAAAAAAAAAGTAATCCAGTGTCAAAATGTAGTTTTTGTGTATCCCAGTAAGAGCTGATGGGAAATAGATTCCTTTTTCACAAGAAAAGGCACCTCAACTCTAAATTAAATATGATCATATGAATTGATATGCAAAATATTTATTGGCATAACCTTTTGTGCTTTGTTCTTAATTATATCTCTGGAACACAGTTGTTTTCTAAATCCTCCTGTAGCTTGAAGTGTTCAGGGGACTTCTGGAAAAGTCACTGTCAAATGTTCAGTTCCACACAAATTTGTACTGATTTCTTAAAACTTACCTTTATCTAGTTCGCATTCATTACATATATGCTAACTCATGTATGTTTTTTTCTCTGCCATGTTGTTTGGGTTTTTTTTGAGTTTGAGTTGTGTATTTAAAAGACTTTCCAATTGGAAGACCGTAGGTGGATGACTATTTCCCGTGCTTCACAAGGTCATGGGAAATTAAAATAAAAACCACAATCCTGATGTTTTATTTCAGGATTTTCCTGTATTTGATCTGCTTGTGTGTTACTAGGAAGGATTGGATGGAACACTTAGGTTTCTTACTCCAGGCCTGCAAATGTCGTATTCTACTGCATCGTGCAGTCTTACCATGTAATAAGCACGTCATCTTAACTGTAGCCAGGTTTGGTGCCTAGTATGAGGACATCATCCTGGATGAATGTAAGCTTAAAAAATAAAACAAAATACACCAAACAAACAAAAAACCGCCAGAGAAACAGTAACAGTGTGTCAACTGCACATTTTACCTATCTTAACTCTCAACACTCACCCACCTTCAAACAAAAATACAAACCAAAAACATGTGCTAGGCACAGGCTTTGCACGGTGTGTTATGCAGCACTTCATCAACAATGAGGTAGTGTTTATTTTCTTGATCTTGACGCCTATGTAGGTAACTAATGTTTTGAACCTCTAAGTCAGAGACTTTTTAGTAGGTGAGAGACTTGTAGAAGCATGGTCTGGGGCAGCACTGAGTGCTTTCTGTGTGTAGACATTGAACCTAAGTGTAATTAAGGTTGGAAGGAACCTCGGGAGGTCTTTAATCCAACCTGTTTGCTCAAGGCTTTATCTGGTCAGGTCTTGAAAACCTCTGAGGATGAAAACAGCACAGCCTCTTTGGGCAACCTTTCCAGTGCTTGACTGTCCTTACGATGAAAGTGCTTTCCCTTCTTTTGGTCAGAACCTCTCTCCTTTAAATGTCTCTCTGTTGTCTTCTGCCGTGCACTGCTGCAAAGAGCCTAGCCTGAGTGGCTGCCTGGGACAACTGGAGAAAAGATGCTTTTGTTTTTTTTGGGAGAGCAGCAACCTAGGTGTGCTTTACTCAGCAGAAATAAGAGGTGCTATAGTGAGATTTGATGCACAGCGGCAGGATAGCTGGGCAGAATGCATACAGCACTCAGATGCAGAGAAAGTGTTGTGGAATAACTGCTGTTTGTCTGTGGCTATAGTATCTAAGCCAAATACATCAGTGACCAGAGTGGTACGCAGAAGCCAAGCAAGTAGCAATTGGGATTTCCTCTCTTTCACCATTCCTCCTGTCAGCACTTTCTTACCTTGCTAATTCTTTTTATGAGTCACAGGAGCCTGTGCATGTCCTACTTCTCTGATGTAGTTATTGGTGCATATTTTATGAATTATTTTCCATGCAATGTGCAGTTTAGTGTTTGTAGGCACCTGAGATTTCAGTTGAAACCTGCAGTCATCTGGACCACTCTTCCCACCGTATGCACATAAGGTGCATTTAATTGCTTTGTAAATCTCTGGCTTAATTTTTCCTCCATGTACACTGTAAGAGCCGCCTAGCTCAGTGTCCAGCTCCCACAATGGCCATAAACAGACATATAGTAAGGAAAAAGAATGTAGAAATTTTACAGGTTTCCTGTGAATTAGTTTTCTAGCCTCTTGGGAGTTTTTGTCTTGAAGACTTGCAGCATCCGATGAAGGTTACTAAATAGAAATTAAAATGAATTTGTCTGCCAAGTCTCATTCAGTCTCCCCTTGAACCCGTGTAAACTGTTAGCATACAAAAAAATCATTAGGCAGTGAAGTCCACGTTTCTAAGAATCCTTATATATGATAAGCCACCTTTTTATGATTGTTATTTCCTCCTCTTCCCCTTGAAAACTCAATGTGGCATCTGTTAGCCTCATGTCATGATCCATATTCATTAGTTATTCTAGAGCAAGGCTGTCATAATGGTTAAGAGGAATTCTCTAATTCAGTTTTCTTTCATTTGCTGGGATCTCTGGTCTGTTCTCTTCTTTTTTGACAGTTTATCACTTGTAGCCATCAACCTACTGCTGTTTCCTCACTCTGTGCAATCACTTGAACTTTTAGATTTTTGTGGCTCATCTGTTGAGGAAGATAGTTCATCTAATGTAAACCTTGGCTTAAGCTGCTGTGGAGCCATATGTGAAGATGATGGGTTTTATTCCTGATTCGTTCGTATCCACCGCATGTTCCTTGCACACTTTTGCTTTTGGAAGTAGGTTATTCATCCAAATACGTTTAGAAATTTTTAAGGAAGATATTTTTCACTCTGAGGGTGTTGAGGCACTGGAACAGGTTGCCCAGAGAAGTTGTGGATGCCCCATCCCTGGAGTGTTCAAGGCCAGGTTGGATGAGGCTTTGGGCAACCTGGTATAGTGGAAGGTTTCCCTGCCCATGGCAGGGGGGTTGGTTGAACCAGATGATCTTTGAGATCCCTTTCAACCCTAACCATTCTATGATTCTGTTTTGTTTGAGATACAGGTCCTGATTGTTGTACCACTTTGAATAAGATGTTCTGGATCCTTGTCATACAACTTCTTATGCAGCCATGTTCAGGTGACCTCACTAACCAGCTCCTTTTAGTTTACCAGAATTTGTAATAAGAGCAAACTTTTGAAATAAGTAGCTTGTTAAAGACCTTTAAAGTGGAAACCACATGTGGTTGTTCAGTATGAAACAGCAAGTAATTTTGTAAAACCTGCTCTTCTGTAATGTCCTCTTTGGTTACCAAAAGCCAATCTCTTACTCATTTAGTAATTCAGATAAGAAACTTGTGTGCTGTACCATCTAGAAGTATCCAGGCCCTACCAGATAAACAGTTGGCTTGAGCTTAAACAAGTTGACATTTCTTTTTCTTACATATCATATCTTTTCATTTCTATATTTTGTTCTGGGGAGAGAAAGGGGAAAATTACTTGAGTATTGTCAATGGCTGTTGAAATTTTTTTTGCTTGTATGTAAAAATTAGTAAGTGTAGAGACTGAGGCTCTTGTGTTTACAAATTGTATGTGGATAAAGGCTACATAAGAAGTTAGCTGCTATTGATTAAAGTGGTGGCAAAATAAACAAATGCGATATTCATTCTTGAATGGGTCAGTGATTTAAAATAGCTTCTTAATTGTTTACGTAGTGCTTTTTGTCTTGTTTTACATCCACTTCCAAGCCAGCAGCACTAAAGGAAATTAAACTGACCCACATCTTTTATATTTTAAAAAGGTAGAGGAGTTTTTAATACTGAATGCTAAATTAGATGGTAGCAAAGGAGAAATGAGTTATTTGCAGGGCTTTCTTTTTTTGTCCTCTTCCGTGTTTAGGTACATATGGTACGTATTTGCATATTAAGGTCTTTTTCTTATATTAATAAGCAGAAAACTGTTATACTACATTAACTTTTTATTTAACAAAACAGCTTTTCTCTCTCACCCTCCTGTCTTTTTCTTTTTTTTTTTAACATTTGTTTTTCTGTCCAGGAATATGAAAACTTTCAGTTTGGTATGTTTTTCCTAAATTTAAAAAATAAATATATTATTCAAGATCTTTTGAGGTTATGAAAGATGACCTTTATTGCAACATTTAGGAGCTAATTAATTTTCCGGTACCATGAAACAGCTTATTAAACAAACCTAACTTCAAAAAAGCTCTTTAAACAACAATGTACTGTGAATAGCCATTTAGAAAGAGTTCTAATAACTCTTAGTCTGCTCTCAGAACTCTTAGAACTAATTTAATCTGAATATTTCTTCCAAGGTGCAACAAACAGACTAGGCAATGATATGAAATATAATCTCAATTTCTTCCATAAAACAACTTTTTCATCTTTGCGGGTTAAATTAGAAATTATTCATTATTATTATTGATCAATTAACCAATGCTTTGCCAAGCTAGAACTATTTCAGTGTTATTAGCCTTAGTTTTCTTAAAGCATTTTAAGATAGTCGTTCTAAGTTTGGCAGCAGTTATGCTTGTAGTCTGTGTCCCAGAGTGTGAATAACAAATCAAGATGCAGAGTGTGTGTATTTTTCACTTGTGCTGGTGTGGCTTATTAATTTTTGTAGGCTAGATCCAATCTGAAATAGTATCACGACTTCAGTCTTCATGTTTTCAACAAGCCAAATACCAAGAGTCATACTGATCACTGGTCAAACAACAGTACTTAGCAATACCTTACTGATACCTGAGTTAACCAATTAGCTCTCCTCATCCTATGTTATGTGGCACATGTTCTTTCGAATGTAGAAACACAATTTTGGCGCATGTAACCTGGAACACAGTGAAATTCCCTGCATGTCTTCTCTGTTCTTCATACTGGTTTAGTAAGTGTTATCTTTTCAGAGGTACCATTTAATGATTAGTAATTTTTCCTGAAGCTGGTAGCTACTACATTTGCCTCTAGAACAAAAAGTCTAAAACTTATCTTTCTCTTCCCCCTCTCCGCCCCAGGAGTGTTGTAGGCTTTTATGTAAATAGTAATGTAATTTCTTGCATACTTATATTGCAAGTTTTCTGTAAAGTCTGTTTTGAGTAAAGATCTGGGTATTTTGGAATGTGGGAGGATTTAAAAACCTGAATGTACAGAGAAATTTTACCTGCCCTTTGGGTTTGTCCTTTAAGAAAAAAAGGTGAAAATACATTGAATTGAGATGTTCTACATTAGTATTCGATGCCTTTTTTTTTTTTTTTTTACATTTTTTTGAAATTACATTCATTTCTGCTGTAGTATGCTGAGAAGAGGTTTCAGGATATGTTTTGGGCTTACGTTATTAGTTTACGGATTTGTCATTTTCGTTCATGACATTTGAGCATACTAAATCATAGGCTTCTGCTTTGGGGAGGAAAAAAAAATGAGATGGGAACAGCATGCAATCATACTCTAAAGGATGTTGCAGAACGGGGTGTTAGGGAAGTTTGTACTACAGTGGGCAATGGCAAAGTGTTACTGGAAGTCTAATCATAAGGGTGTTACATTAATGAAGCACTTCTTCCACAAAGAAGCCACATTTTTTTTTCACAAAGGCACTAAATACTCTAGTAAACTCAGAAATGTGATAATTTTTTAGATTTGGAAATCTACAGCTAAGTGTTTAAGTAGCATGTCTTTGGTGTGCTACGTACTCTAATAAAGCATTCCAGTGAAGTATATTGGAATTGGGCACTTCAAGCATACTTGACAATTAAATTGGGGTCCTGCAGTGGACAACCAAATATTTAGGGGCCTGCATTCAGACCCTTCTGAATAATGGCATAGCTGGAGTTTAGTTGCTCCTAACACATCTGTGAAAGAATTTCCTGTTCAGCCTTTTTCTCTACTCTTTTGACTTGTTACTAATTGAAAGAATTGGAAAAGGACAGTCCTTAATACTTCTTAATGAACTTCTGTGGCTAGAAAGACGTAGAAACCTTAAAAGCTTGTCAAAAAGGCAAGTTATCTAAAAGTTAAGAAAACTTGTAAAGTAAGTGCACATAAAGATATCTTGCATCCTGTTGAGGATGATGTGCATTGTAATTACCTTGCATGAAATAAAGACACCTCAGGCAGTTGATTTTTACAGCAAAATGAAGTTATTTTTAGCCTGAGGCAGAAACTGAGGAGCATCCCATTATCTGACAGTCTTTTTTAGTCTAAAACATAAATGGGTGTTTTAATATAATCCCATTTTGTGGGTTTGCTTCTTCCTTTCAATTAAAAAAAAATGGGGCTCGTCAGATGTCAGATCAGTTTTTGTCAAACTTACCTCAAGGCTCTTTGAACACAGGTGTTGCTAAGCAGCAAAACACTAGAAACCACTTCTCATAGCATGTTACATTTTTTATAAGATGCAAGAATGTTTGACAATCAAACCAAGAAATTAGAAACGAGTACATTAATGTATTTATGCATGCATGAAATATTCCTAGCTACCATTCTGCTTCCTTTTTTGATTCTTCATATTTTTTTTGTGTGTTCTGTTTATTAAGAAAGATTTGGAGGTTGTTTGTATGTTCTAAAGCTTTCAGCATGTCCTGCTTAGCTGGCTCAGAAAGATGGAAACTGAGATCTGAAGCCTGAATCCTCTACGTTGTAAGCTATCAGTTAATTGTCTATTCTACTATCATGAGTGTAGACATCCCTACAGCTTTTTATAAGCTGGTACAGCTTATTATTTTAGGTTGAGGATTGTTGTTGTTGTTCTGTGGGATCCCACTTGGGTCGATCTGGGAGCACTGTGATGGTGCTTGTGCGCTGCTGAACTTGTGGTTAGTCAATCATGATGACCTAACGTGGCTCCATGTAGAAGTATTGGGAAATGTGGGTATGCAAATGTGATGCAGTGATGTTCAAGCTGACTCCGAGACCTTTGGATGTCAGTGTTGCTTCCCGCTTCCAAGAGTGTTTAGTGGACTTGCCACTAGGTTGCTGAAGTACAGCTGTGTTTTTCAATCAGTGCAGATTCTGCATTGGTTCGTGTGTCTCAGTTCTGTGTGTCATAGGCCTTAGTTTGGAAGCAGTGATGTTACAAAGAATAGCTTTTGTACCACTGTGGCAGGATGGAATGGTAAAGATATATCTGAAAATGTGTTTCTGTCCCTTTAAAATGTGCCTGTGAAAACTGCTTTAAACTTGGTTGGGTTCTTTAATTTTAAAAAAAGTGGATTTACTGAAGTTGTAAATAACAAAAAAGTCTAAACTGAAGATAAATTCAAAGGTATGTGGCTACCCTTTAATATGTTACAGAACTTTGACAAAGATCACAAATGTCCTTATCTTTTAAAAAAGCAGATGATAAGGAATGATGGCTGACTATAGCTACAGTTTAGAAGAGGCAGTTTTGTGGATTTTCTTCTTGGTTAAGGCCATAGGTCACACTATCTGTAGAGAATTGAGGAACATGATAAATAATAAGCAGCTCACTAAACAGAGGTGTAGGAGTGGATTATTTATCTGAGTAATGTAATCAGTTGTATTAAGTTTTTTTTAATAAACTACTAAATGTTCAAGTGCCCAAGCTCATGTTTTTAGCTTCGTTACTCCCATCATCGATCATTATGCGTTATTTACTACAGTAAATAAGGTGAAGAAATAGAAGATTAGAACAGATTCAATTCCTTTTGCTGCTGGAACATCAGAACTTTAGTCAATAACCTAACATGAAGAAAACTTTTTTTTTTGGTAATGTTTCCTATATGATTTTCTTTTATGTCATTCATTGGTTCATTTTTTATCATCGTTTTCTTTTGCTCTTTTTTGTCTGATGAATGCATGATGTATCCAGTGCTCATACTTGTGTATGAGATTGTGTTTATAGAGCCTTTTGGATTTCTTCATAATTCTGAGACTGAGATAAACTTTTTTGAAGAATCTTGGAAAAAACCAGGCTGAGTTGCAGTAAGTGTTAACTGCTTTAAATTTGGAATGACTAGATGACTGGACTTTCCCTTAATTTTCCAAAGCAATTCCAAAACAAGTGCGTGACAAACAAAACTTGTATTGGAAAAACAGAGGCAAGCATGTGGCAAAAAGAGAGTGGCAGAATTTGAGCATGAGAAGGGAGAAAGAAAAGTGTGTTCCAGCCAAGTTGTGTATACAGTATTTCTTAATTAGAGGTTCTGAAATGGAAAGTGTGTTACAGGCATTCTTAAAAGCAGGTGACCACAATTTTAGTTCATATAAATGTATATAAATCCAAGCCAAAAAGTGAAAATTAGCTTGGTTATGTTTGTATGAGCCAGTATTTAAAATGTACAATTTAACATGTACCTCTTTATTCCCCCATGAATTTGAGAAATTGAACTGATAGTATTTACATAATGAATAGTTTAGCATAGTGATCTAAATCTGAAACAAAAGCTTAAAAAATTTTTAGTTGTTGGTTTGCCACAGACATTGGTTCTGCACAGCAGGACTCCGGTTGAAGTTCAGAGGGACTGTATGAACCAGGATCTGTTGTTGGACTAGTATTTTGTCAATATAAAAAGTTACTGATTAGCAAAAGGGAAGCAGAGCCTGTAAAATGTTTTTCCACAGTTATGAGTAGATTTTTTTCCATTATCATTTGCTTTTATCCAAATTTCAGAAATCAGATTTTTCTTTCTTTTGCGCAGGTATGGTTCTTCCACTTGGACACTATGTTTATTAGGAAGCTGCACTAATAAATCATGAATTAATCCCCTAAAATATCACAGTGTAGTGGGGGAGGAGGACTATATTTTTTACCATTAGGATTTGTGTTTAAAGAAAAGCTTGAGAAATAAAAGAAAATATTTTTCTTTTTTTTTACAAGTGCAGCTTAGATATTGCTGATACTAGTATTAAAGTAATAAATATAGAATATTAGCATTACAAATATATTCTAAAAAAGCAGGTAGTTTTTAGTCATCAACAGAAAAGTAGACAGAGACTAACAAAATATGAGGAGTATCTAACAGGGGAATCGTGAAATGCATTTGCTGTTTAGCCTTGCATTCATAAGAAAGACTGCCCTTTCTCTTGTTTAAATTAAAATCAGTGCTCGAATGTCATACGGGGATCTTCCAGTTGATCAAGGTTCAAGATACCTGTTGGTTATTTGATTTCATTTGGATGATGCTGAAGGAAAGGCTAATTTTGCATCTGGAAATGGCTATGGAAATTGCATAGAAGCAGGAGCTTGTGTACCACTGTGAAGAGTGGTACACCTGGCCACCATTAAGGCCAGTTTATAACAGGTGCAACCTTATATCTGAAATTTATCTGCGCCGTACTTTCCTAGCTCTCTTTATGTGTGCAAACTATTTGTAAGCCAGCACGCTATGAACTTCTTAGATGGCTGGGTGTAAGAAGAGAGCTTAGAGGGAATGGTCCTGGCATGGGAAACCCAATACACTGAACAGGTTGTGCAAGAGTGGACTGGATGAGGTGAGAAGCAGCCTGTCCAGACGAAGAAGCTTAAAGAATTCAGTAGTAGGTCACAGATGTTTGTGCATGGAGATAGCCACCTGACTCTGAAATAAGCTCCACATCTAGGCTTGAACCAAAATAAGTGCAGCTGATTTGATTTGGAAGGGCCTTGGCTTTGAATCAACGATGAGTACAAGGAAGGACACGTTTTCTTTGTGATAGGCAGCCCTTCCAAAGAAGACTTGAAATAGTATGTTCTGTCTACTGCTTTTTTTACATGTAGAGAAGCTTGTTTGAAAACAAGGTTTTTGCCGTTTACTTGGCTTGTAGTTATGAAAATCTGTACCTTAAAATATTTTGCTTTGAGAAAATTATGAATTTTCTAGTCAATGTTTTCATGAGTTAGCAGCTGCTGGTGGAGGTTCATTTGAAAAGTGCAATTGCGAGTGAAAGTGAAAATGTCTTGAAAACAAAAGAATTGTTCACCTTATTCTTCACTTTTTGTTTTAGGTACTTGACTAAAATTTTAGGTGTCATACATCATGTCTGTAAGAGGACATTCCCTTAATCAGTTGTAGCTACAGGTTTTATTTAACAAGAACAATCTCAAAATGGCATGTTCAGTCATGCCTTAACTGTATGACAAACAAAATGCCTGAAGCTGATAGAGATAACAGCAAATGGGGACTATCTCCTAGCAGAGAGACACTGGCTCATTAAACAATCATGTTCATCCCTGGTATTCCAACCCTTTCTTTTCTTTCTTCCCTCAAAATACTGGCACTGCCAGATACTGGCAGTAGTATGCACTAGTAATTAAGAGGAGAAAGGATGTGAAGCCTACATGCCTGAACAAGTTCATTTGAGGTAAAAATGGGTGATATCAGTACAACATTTCTCATTGATCGTTGAGGATTTAATTTGTAGTAAATCTTTGTCCCAAAATAGAACAACAACAAAAAGACCCACTTACTGAGGGGAACAAAGAGAGTAACCCATTTAAAGTGCAACTAGCAAGCTTCTAAAGTCCTTATTCTTTCTGTGTGTGTATGTAGTGAAGGAGAGTAGGAGGGTGGATAAAAAATCTACAGTAATTTTGAAGATTCAGTTTTAAAACGAATCTGTGTGTTTGCTTGGCTTCGTTTAGCAAATAGATAGGCTTTCTTTTTTGCAGAGGTTACTCTTTTACTTCTGATTTGTCTCCTAACCTGATCCTCCATTAGTCTTAGCAATTTGTTTCAGACTAATTTTTTTAATAGCCTGTTAGGTACCGTGTCTACTTCTGAAATCAATGTATGATTTATTGTTGTTCATTCTCTGCCATAGTATCCCATGTAATTAAGTGCGACCGACTATTTTCATTAGTATGGTAGCTGTTTAATTCGTAAATTCACCATGACTCTTGGGTGTATCCTTCTAGGGATTTATTTCTTATTTGTTGCTTTAGATCTTCATTCTTAGTATGAGTTTGTAATGTTTATGCAAAACTATGCTTGTAGGGGAATTTTTATTGAATTACCTTTTGAAGTTTTAATGGATTGGGCTTTTTAAAGACTGTGTGCTGGGAACTTTAAAATAAACAATCCTTTCAGACTGTGAATGCACATTGCATGCCTTAGACTTTTTTTTCTTGTCTCCAGGTATGTCTGAGGTAGAGCAAAGGTCAAATGTTAACCATCTCCTCGAGTTACGTTTCAGATTAAGAAGAAATGAATGTCAGGAATTTGCAGGATTGAGTTTAGTGAGGCCGGTAATGTCAAAGTATTAGTTCAAAATGTGAGGAGGGAGAGAAGGGAATGTGGCAAGAGGGAGGGGGATATTTTGACGATATTTAAATGCATTTCACCCAGAATAGACAATGTGTTACAAGAGATCGCAGATCTGGGAGTGTGGGGATGAAAAAGCATGTACTGATTTTGCTTTTAAACAAAAATCAGTTTTTAGTTGTGAAATAGTGTGGTTTTGAACAAAATAAACATTTGTTTTTGTTTAATTTTTTTGTTGCTCTTATTTTTGTGCAAATGTTTTAACATCTTTGAAAGTCTACACTATAAATAGGTAGAAGTGTAATCATGGATGTTTAATTTTTCTTTTTTTTTTTTAATTGGGAAGCTTTTCAAGAATGTGCTTATTTTCTGCTTAAATGCATTTACTGCTTATAATTTTAATGAGTTTATAGATGAGTGCTTTTTACTTTCAAGACCAATTCTCTTCAAAAGATGGAACCGTCCTTGAAAGGTAGATTTATTTCTAAGAGCTTTATGAAAAGCCATTTATCTCCAGAAGGCTGTCTTTATTGTTCAGAACATAATTCTGTCCTCTAAATATTTCATATATTGATCAGAATGTTTTATACACAGCGGTTGGATTGAATCCTTGATTTTTTTAGGGAATATTGGACTTGAAGATAGCACTATGGCTGAATCAGTTCTTGCTATAATATGGCTAGATGTCTACTGCTGCCATCAGCTCATCCAACAAGAACTTGTCAGGAATTCAGTTCACACAGTCATGTTACATTTAAACTTGCTTCTCTGTCAAAGTGACTTAAGTTGTTTGTACGTCATCAGCAACAGCACCAAAACCTGGACAAAAGATAACAAGAAGGAACAATTCTCACTCAACTGTTTCAAAGTACTTGAAAGGAGAACTATGAAGCAAAGTGGAGACTTTTAAAATTTATTTGGTTTTAAGCTGTAGTTCATGCTACAAGATACTGAAATGTGTCTGTAATGAGGCAGAAGGAATTGGCATTGGCCGCCTACCCATTTCAGACATTTGGCAGCTGCCTGCCCCATAAAAAGTCCTTTGATAGTTATCTCTTGATAGTACATAGAGAGGGAAAGGGTGTTGTGAAGCTTACATGCTGGAAATCACTGTGCTGTACCTGCTGGTAGAGTGCTGTAACAGGAATGGGCACATCACTTCCAGGTGTTAACGTCTGCTAGGAAGCTTGAGTGCAGTTTGTTCTGAGAAATGAATGAAATTAAAATGCACCGAACGGTATGCTTTTTTTACTCGAGCTTAATTTGAACACAGCCTTAATTCCCAAGACAGGCTTTATCAATTTTATTTTATGTTGCTATGATTTAGCCAAAGATTTTCATTATTTTAGTCTTTGGTTCCTAATTTTGATAAAATATATACTATCAGTTAAATTCTAGCATAAATCTGCCTTTGTTGGTGTGCCCACTGCTTACTGCAGTTATTGACTGCAGGTTTGTTTGTTTTCATCCAACAGTCCTGTCCTGTCTAAGAGGGAAAATCGTCTTGAGAAGTTAATTTATAATGAAAATATAGTTGGCCTAACGTGCCTTGTAAACCAGATCATTGTGAAAAATGAATTTGTTTAATGGTGGTAGGTACCTTTTGGACTTCAATAAACAATATGTTTTGTAAACAAATCCAAATCCAGTTTATGAAATTTTGTAGAGTTCGTATTTGTATTATCTTTATTTGTATCACCTTTCCTCAGAAGTCCTGCTCAGGAACTAGGAAAGCAGCCTTTTAGAATCAGGGAGAAAAACTGGTGTGAAATCATTGTTACTGCAGGCTGTTCAATTATGGAGCTAGGTCTTATTCATGTATACTGGGAAGACAAGTGGACTCATACATCCAGTATACCTTTTCAAATGGCCTTCATTGGACTTATTTCAGTGCCATGCAAAATGAGTAGTTAAAGGCTGCACCCGTGTGTCCCTTTGCTTCTCACTGAGGTCATGCAGCTGTACTGAAGGAGTAGGACTTGTAGAGTATCTATGTGAAAAGCTTGTGCATTGTTTCTTATCTTTAGAAGATGAGCAGGCTTGCCAGGTATTTAGGTTGATAACTTCTTTCTTTATTGGGAAAGTAGTGGTAAAAGTAATCTTTTGTGGTTTTTCCTCTGCAGCTTTTAACCCATGAGTTCCATTTCTTCTTTTCCTTAAATCTGAGAAAGTCGCCGCTCCCATTAGTACTAAACCTTTTACAAATTCTGTATGGAAGGCCAGGAAAAGAAGAGAGCCAATTAATATGCAACAGAAGGAAATGTAATGTAAGTGAATGCGTTTCCAGAAAATAGAAGACATTTCATACAAAGGAGAGAGATTTCTGAGTTTGGCAGCTTCGATCTGATTTCAGTGAACCATCAGATCACAAATCTGCTGGAACCTGACCTTCGCTGGGTTTTGTGCATTCAGAACTCCTTGCTTATTACACAGTTTTTGTCATGTTGCATGTGATTTGACTGTGTGAATGTATATGTATGTAGCCAGTAGAGTAAGAGTTGGAACAGTAAAGCAGCAAAGAAACCTTTGGAGAGGGCAGCTGGCTTTTTGAAGGTGGGTAACTCATGAAGCAAATGTTAAAGGACAAAGTATACATCTATCCAGATAAAGTGTGTGCATTTTAAAGTGTCTCTCTCTCTCTCCATTCTGCTAAGGAATAATAGCGTATCAGTTGACTGTTTCAAAACCAGACACTATGGCTTTTAAAAGCTCTTCCTTTGTATGTTTTAAGAGAACTTTTCTATACATTCTTCTTAACAAACGCATCTAATTACTTGTTACCTTGGATTTTTTTTTTTGCCAAATTGTTTGCTTCTGCATGTTTTTGGATGCATCTTTGGATTTGTGCCTGAATCCTTCTTTGCAAAGAGCTTTGAATCACAGAACATTTTGCCTGAATCATTTTAGGAAGGAAGTATTAATCTTGACTGTTGCCCAAATGTAAGAAAAGTAAAAGCCAAGCAGACCTTGGGATTTCCAGTTTGGGAGGGATGTGGGGAACAGGGCACGAAAAAGAAATTTAACAACCCCACTGGCTCTGTAAATGCATAGAAATGTTTGTTGAAGGGAGGCCTTCGGAAGTCTCAGAGCAGTATCTTCAGCAGCCCTAGATCAAGTCAACCATGGCTTTGTCTTGCTGAAGCTTGAAAGCCTCTAAGGATGGAGGTTCCACTGTCTCTCCAAGTAGCCTGACCCGGTGCTCTACTGCCTTCTCACTGAAATGTTGTTCCTAGTGTTCAGTTAATGCGTTTTGTACCCTTCGGTGTATCATCTGCTGCTTTGGAGAGGAGCCTGGCTCCATCATGTTTGTAACTAACCTTCAGATAGTTCTAGGTTGCTATTAAATTGCTCCTTGACTTCCTCTTCAGCGTACTAAACAAGCCCTTCTTCATATGCTTTTGCTCATTGTACCCTCTCTAGTTTCTTTTCCTCCGGTTCACTTGGTTCCCTCATTTCAGAAATTACTCCGCTTTTGTACTTTAATCATGATTTAATATGAGTAAGGGGAGTATAATATTTTTATTGGTTCTCCTTGCCCTTGTGGGTGAGCAGGAGCATATCTGAGAAAAGTTTCTTTTTGCTGGTTCTCCTTGCTGGAGTTACTGGTCGAAAGAAGCATATCTCTCTGAGTGTGGTTTGGGTTGTTGTTTTTTTTCTGGTTTTGTTTTGGTTTTTTTTTTTTTTTCTCATGTGTATTTGGTTTTGTTTTTAAGGAAAAAGAAACAAAGAAAACTTATATTGAGATAGAGATAATTCTTTCTCAGAAGCTAGCTAAACTTTACATTTTTCTCAGATGTTTTTCTTTCCAGATGTTTCAGGGGCCTAGGGAGCTTAATTAATTCAACTGTTCTTTCAATGATGGAATCAAGATGGATCCAGAAAGGATATGTCCAATACAGTAATTCTAAGTAGGAAATATTTTTTTAGGTTGTTGCTCATTCTTTAAGCTGAAGCATTTTAATTGCTAACAGATCAAAAAAAATTTCTAGTAACAAAAATAGTCAGTGTTTATTTGGATAGGTATGTATTCACATATTTCTAGTATTTTAAAGAACTCTGCTATTGCGTGCAGTCGCCATCTAGGAGACTCATAATCTTGGCGATTTATGGAATGCTCATACAAATATATCTGTTTTCCAGTTATAGATAGCTGAGGTTTAAATTTAAATGTGAAAACAACATTTAATGTTTATTCTGACCAGTAGAAAAATATCAGAACTTTTTAAGTCCATCCTAATATCTTAATCATTCTGATAGTGATGTTTTGATAAAAGTTACTGGCTGCCTTAGTGCTGATAAGAAAAAAATACTTTCTCCGATAGTTGAAGAAGAATATGTGTTCTTTTTTAAAAGTTTTAAGAAATGTTCAGAGATAGAATGAACTGCATAGTGGGGTTTTTTTATGGTTTTGGAAGCTGGATGATGCTACTGTTTGTGAAGCATCATTTAGCATGGTGTTTTTTTCCTTGGTTTCCTTTCAGAAAGCCAAATTCTAAATTATATGTCCAAAGAATTATTTTTTTTTTAGCTTCCCTTAATGGACAATATGAATTCTCAAATATGGACTTTCTGGTGTTGAGCTGCTACTTTGTTCCTGGGTTGAAAATAAAGTCCATCCTTCAGTTTTGATTTGACTCTTTAGTCATGGTGATATTAAACTTGTACTTGGGAAATACAAAAATGAAATGTGCAATTTGTTAATCAGAATGATGTGGAATGGCTTGTTCATGAATAAAGTGCTTAATCTAGTTGTGAAGCCCAAAAGCAACTGGGGGGAAGTTCAAAGTAATTTTGTCATCCTAATACTTGTCAATGTTCTATTTTTATTTACCAGGAAACCATGTGCTAGGGAAAAAGAGCTGGCTATTGAGATGCCTAAAAGTCTTTTTCTTTGACAGTTCGAAGGAGTTTTCTCAAGGGGCATACTCAGGTTGGCTCTGTCTTCCAGTAGTGAATAAATGTGACATCCATAATGCATAATTTGTGAATGGAATAAGGCTCAATAGTGTTCAGTTATAATGTTAGAGTAGTCATAAAATCCGTTTCATTTTTATGGTGGTCTTCTCAATAAGGCTAAATAATATGTTCTCCCCACTGCCCCCAATTCATTTTCTTTATTTATGACTTGTGTGTAAGAAGAGTTGTTTGATTATTTTTTTCTATTTTTTAATACATTTTTTACTATTTTGCTATTAAACTAAAGGTCATGCGAGAATCCCCCGGAATCAGCCATTTCCCAAGAATGTGACTCCTGAAAGATAGTCTGTTCTGACATACTGCTTCTGCAGCCATGATGTGCTGCACGTCAGAGTAAATTAGAGCACAGCTTATTCATTCTCCTGCTACATCACAGGAGTTGGATTTTGAATACCCATTACTCTTTATTCTTCAGACTTCATTAATAGTTTCAGACCATGAGTAAAGTTCTAGGTCACTGGCCCTTTCCCCGTTAGTGTTAATGGAGCCCTTTTTAAGTCTGCTGGAATGTGAAGAATGAAGTTTTACTTCCTTTTTTGGGAACTCCTAATTTTTGCCAGTTGTATGATTACTTCAAGCTTCTGCATTGCTTTAAGCAATAAAAAGAGTATCACTAATTTATTTACTATGAATAATTAGAATTTACAACACAAAGAAATGACATTTAAGCCTTAGCCTTTCAGGAAACTAATTATCATGTATATGAAGATTCCCTAGAAGATGGGAACTGAATGCTGAGAAGATTTAATGAGACCGTTTTAAGTTTCTTTTTTATATTAAGGCCTGTTTTTATTCTGATGCCCTACTGAAAGATGGAGGGGAAAATCAGATCGGAAGGAATAAATAAATAAATTATTTTAAGACAAACATGTCTCAAATCCTGTTAAAAAATAAAACAAATAGGAATTATATTTGAAATACAATTCCAGTCCTTAATGTAAAATCATCTTTTTACATGTCAGTTTAAAACTAGCAGCTTCAACTGCAAATATCATAGCATTTTACAAAGTTAGATTCTGTTGTAGTTTAGAGATGTACAAACAGGTTTAATTTTGTTTAGAGAAGTATTGCAATAACTACTTTTCACTTACCAAAAAACCCCTCACGTTATCTTATTAAAACAGACTTTGCATGTTGATGGTTATGTTTTTCAAGGAAAAAGATCAGAAGGAATGAGAATGTTCTCTTTTTTTTTGGTATGTGTGTGTCTGTGTGACTGTATCCAAGTTACTATCCGTAACCCAGGTTTTGTTCTGCAGCAAACTAATTTAAATCCTCCTAGGAATGCACAATATCCTTGCCAAAGGGTTTCACAAAGCAATTGAAAGCTGTGTTTCAAAATAGGCATTCTTTACAAATACTTCAATTAAAATTTTGTCTTTAAGAATAGACTATAGTGGTGCATGTGCTTTGTGGTAAATAGAGGTAAATGTTTAGTTTGCACTGTTGAATAACTAAAAGCTCAGCATGGTTAGCTTTGCCAGTAGTGCAGCTCAGGGGAGGGTGGCATTTGAAGAAAACCACAAATTAAAGCACTGTAGGAGTGTAAAACAAACTGTTAGATTGATTAAAAAGAAAAACAAAAAAATTACAATTCTTGTGTCTCTCTTTAAAAGATTAGAAGTAAGTAATGTATCAAAGCTGGTGTAGTCAGATAAATCCCTAATGTTTCCAACACTTGGCTCCACAAACAGGTAGTTCAACCAGTGGCTTTTACATCTTTCCTCTGGAAGTGTACAGCAGCATCGTTACTGAGAACTGTGACCACTACAGATTGGGTTGGACCTGTCCTGCTTCCAGTAGAAGCTGCGTTCATCTGCCAGAATGATCCTCAAGAGGCTGACTGCTTTAGACTTGTGGTTATGGTCAGCCATCAACTATGGTGGTGGTAGCATTGTTTTTTGTGCCTCTTGCTTGCCTTTCTCACTTAAGGTAGAGTTACTGATAGTGCGTGGGCTGTTAGCCCATTACAATGCAAAATACAAAGGTTTTTTCAAACAGTAAGTTTGGATGCTTTAAAGTAATCCTTTTAGTTCAGAGATCTGGTAGCATAGCCGTGGCCAAGTGCTATATTTCATTTGGAGGGTCCTGTCTCACTTAAATGTACCATTTTTTCCTCAAACAATTGTTTGGTCATAATCTTAAGTCGTGTTGTTTTGTCATTCTGGTATTATCATGTTACACTGATGAGTGCTTGGTATTGGGAGTACGTGCTCAAGAAATATTTCTGTTTTCTGCCTAGTGGAAACAGGAGTAAGTATTCATGTCAAAAGAGGATTTTCCAGGAAGTTAGTTCATCTCCAGGAGGGATAAACATTTGGAAACGATCATGTCCAAATAATTTGCACTCAGAGCAGTTGACCAAAGTAGTCTCTGGTCCAGTAATGCTGATTTCTAAGAAACTTGAATACTGGAGAAGTTTTCAGAGAATTTGAGTATAAAATTATGATTAGAATTTAAAAGCAAATCCAGGAGCATAAATCTCGATCAGCAGATGCTAGCTAGATAGACGTCAGTTCCAGATAAATTAGTAGGAGAACAATTTTATTTAATTTTCTTGACTAAAGGACAGCCAGTGTAATTTAGCAGATCTTTTTTTTTCCTAGGATTTTAACTGGGTCTTTGAGGCTTTCATCACAGAAGTCTATTGTAGTCTTTTTGTGAATAGCTTGTATTAAAAGGAAGGCGGAGGTTGTAAGAAAGGTTGTAATTTTGACTAAACAAGCAGGTAAAATGGATATGGGTCACAGTTTCTTCAATGGGTAAGATAAACTAGTAGTAATTGAAGTTAATACTGTGGTGCAGACAATTGGATAAGGTCAAGAAGGGGAAAAATGTAATTCAGAGAACTGATATTTTTTGCCTTTAAAAAAAAAAAAGTCTGTACATCGAAATGACATAAGAGCAGTTGTCCTCATTCAGGGAAACGGTCCAACCATCCCAGCATCTTTTTTTGGCAGGAGCGAGCGGGAACGTGTTTGAGAGCAAAGCAGGTGTTGAAGAAACTTTTTCTTTTTTCTTGTTTTCTACTGTCACCTTCCCAGATTAGAGCAATATTCTGCTTTAGGGAGTTCTTGATGGTGTGTCCATGTCCTCTGGTGAAGAGCCAGAGTGCTGCAATCCCGTACATGCTGGATGGTGCGACAGCAGAACGGCCCTGCTGCTTACGCTTGCTTCTCCCAGTTCGCTGTGCGACTGCAGGTGGTTTGTGTGGGATGTGTGCAGGAAGGGTGGCAGAGAGACGCATGTTCTTGGTGCAATTTGTTATTGTTACTTGCTGTATTTGTTGCCACTGAAACTTTTCCTGCAGAGTTTACTGTTATACAATCCAAGAAAATAAGGCTGCAGGGGACCTTGAAGAATCATACAGTTTGTTATCTTGTCCCAACAGGATCCTTGTACCTGTGTTATCCCTGACATTTATCTGACATTGGCATGTTCTTTAATATCTCCAGTGGTAAAGATTGCTTTTCTAGGCAGACTGCTCTGTGCCCTTTTTTTTGTGTGTGTGTGGCTTTTTGTTTGTTGTTTTTTTGTGTAATGTATTAATTGGTTTTGGAACAAATTCTTACTAGGTTCAATGAGATATGTAAGTGAATCAGTCTGCATCCTATTTGCAAGGTGATTTTTTGCTGTCACTGACCCAATAAGTTGTTTATAATGTTAACTGGACTATTTGGAGAAATCCTTTCTTACTGTATTTCCTATCAGGGGCGAATGACTGTGAAAGCCTTTGTGGGTGTTGGTATGACAATGCATAGATGTACTTATGTCTTCCTTCCTTCTCCACACATTTTAAGAACAGTCTTCAAACACAAACCATAAATTCAAAAGCGGCTACAGAAGAGAGTCAGAGCCTTTTATTATCCCAGTTCCAGTTAATAAGATACTCTATTATAAATATGTAAAGAAAGCTAAATGTTTTCAGGTTCACAGCCAAAAAAGGCTCTAGGCCAAACTTGTGTTTCAGGCATAAGGTACTACAGCTTAATTAACAATACCTTCTTTTCATCTTATTACAAATCCATGTCAGAAGTACAATTAAAAAAATCATGTAAGTCTGAATGGAGCTCTAATTGCTATTTAAAAAAAAAAGAAGTTCTATTTAAAAAAATATGAACAATTTTGCTTAAAGCAGTAATAAGAGAACACCAAACCCTTAGTACATAGGGAATAGTGTAATAGCTGTGTTATGATCTTTGTGGTCTTGATTTCAATAGATATTTCTTCCTAAAATTACTTGCATGTGTTAGCAGGAGAAACTACTAGTGTGAGGAATGCTATGTATGCCAGGTATACATATTTCAATGACATTTTTGCATATCTGTACCAAGAGAGGAGGTAATTAGAAACAAATTTCAAAGGGGTTGGGCCAGGTCTAGTGGTTCCTGACCTTGTGCTGTCCCTTTTGTTGTGTGTTTTTATGATAGGGGAAGTGGGACATCTGAAAAGAAGAGTTTTGGGTTTTGATTAATTAATTTACAGCGAGGTAGTTCCTGTACAGGTAAACATTGTGCCAGGACAGAAGAATGGGCAGTGCAGGCTCCAGGATGAGCAGAACATGAGGCTGGGATGTTTGACCAGCCTGTAGGTATTTCTGAGTTCTTGCTGTTTGTGGTGGAAAATGTGCTTATTTATGTTGGTTTTCTTTTGGTTACAGTGGCCCAGCTGCGT
This sequence comes from Tauraco erythrolophus, assembly GCF_009769465.1. NCBI lineage: Eukaryota > Metazoa > Chordata > Aves > Musophagiformes > Musophagidae > Tauraco > Tauraco erythrolophus. The sequence goes on along the minus strand of NC_141468.1, from coordinate 46,260,183 downwards.
GTGGAGCCAAGCTGTAAGAAGGAGCACGTTAATCCACTGTCCTTGACTCCTGATGGGCTTTTTTACCTTAGGAATCATAACATGGGGCTATGCGGTTACGTGGCATGGTGGTGAAACTTCAGTGGTTGGGTGGGTGAGCTTTGCAGCTCTGTAGTAGTCCTCTTGTTGCTACTTAGAGTAGTAGCAGCTGTGCAGGTTACAAGGGGAATACTTCAGTATTTCTCTGGTTTGAATTGCTGAGGTTTTAATTTTGTGACAGTTTAACCTTTTCCATGTCCAGGCTGCTTTGGATCCTTGCTTTTACCTGACTTGCCTGTGCTGACCCTGGCACTCATTTGATCCTGTAGTTAGCTAGACCAAGGTGTACAAAAGATGGTTCAGTTTTTATAGAGATAGCTGTACTCTGCTAATAAATTACCTTGACATGGCTTATTGTTGTCAGGGGAGGTGATGGAGAGGACTGGTAGATGCCCATGGGCAGGAGTGGGAAAGAGGGAGAGTTGGAGTATGACTAAATGGACACAGGCTAATTTAAGCTTCGTATTGTTAAATTTGTTAGGGATGTGAGAGGAGAGGGAAGTCTTGTTTTCTTGACTGGAAAAAGCAATTGCAGGGGGGCATGTGAAAATAAAAAATAGGAAGTAAAAATAAAATCAAAGCAATGCAGAGTTATTTCAGTGTCCAAATAAAGTTTGGCTCAATATTAGTGTGAAGGTTCAGTTCTGATTCTATCTGGAGTAGTTTCCTTTCTTTAAATTCTCTAGTGCTCTCATACAGTTAGTCATAGATATGCAGAGAGACTTTTTATTTCCACATTGTTTTTATAATGTTTGAGAGACTTTTGGATTCCTGGCTCTTCCAAATCTACAGAGAAGAATCTTGTGGCAGGGGAAGGGGAGGGTTTAAAATTGCCCTTGAACAAAAAGTAATGTGTATATAAAGGCTTCTGCTAATTTTTGTATCTTTTAGCACAGGTGCTAAAAGGTTAATAGCTAGCCTATCACTTCTATTGTATCAAGAGATTTTTTTTTTTCCCCTAACCTAAAGCAATGTTAATTTCCATTTAAGGAAGAATGTCTGCAGGAGCCAGTGGTATTTACTAACTGCGCCTGTGAAAACATTCCTTTTCACCCTCAGATGCTCACTCAGCCTTCTGTTTTCCAAGTGACATTATTACAGGCTTTAGCTTGTAGTCTGAGAAATTAAAAGCACGTTTTAATAATGTGAACAGCAGAATCCTCAGTCTTCACTCCTCCTCGGATACTTCCTCGCTTTGTTCCCCTGGCTTGGGTTGGAGTGCACATGTAGCAATGACTGGGGGATTTGTTTTGGTGGTGGTTTTGGTTTTGTTTTGGGGTTTGTTTCCCCCCTGTCCCCCGTTTACCACATGAAGTCCTATACTGGAGCATCATTTTATCTTTAAAAGTTCTTTGCTGTCATTAAGATTCTAAAAAACATATTTTTCTTTTCTTGATTTAAAATATCATTCAGCTGTGGCGGGTTATTGCCAGACATGAATTGCACTCTGAACGCTATCTCCAGTGCTGCTGGCTCATGCTAATTCCTTAATTCCTCTCCTTGTCCCCTGCACTGTCGGGTTGGACACATGAATGGCTCAGGGCTGCTCCATGGTAACGCTGTGAATGCTCCTACCCCGTGGTACCTACAGGATATGTAAAATTGTTTACCTTGCTGTCACTGGGGGATGGTAAAGCTTGAATTACCTTGTGTTTACCAGGGTTTGGTCTACAGAAAACAACGCATGTGAACAGTTACCATGGAGAAGACGATGCGCGTTAATTTGTGTATCAGTCTTAACCTTAACCTCACGCTGTCTTTACACGCAATAGAAAAGGGGGGGAAGGGTGTCGTGGCCCTTTTATCCTGTGCCTCAGGAAGGGAGACTCTTGCCAGTGCAGTACCAAGCAATGCACGGGTCTGGAGCGCAGAGCAGATCCATTTCAGCCTGTAACGAATTTTCCCGAGTGTCTTTAATGGTTAGATTTCTCAGTACCTCAGAAAAGAGGACTGTACCCTTTATTCCTATGTTTCAGTTGACAAATGCATGTTGTAGTTGAGATTTCGAGTCAAGAAAACAAGTGCCTTATAAGCTGAAATCTTAATGATTTGCATGAGCTGTCTGGCCTGAAAAGGTAGATCTGTTGCAGAGATACATGCAGAGAACTTCTTGGTTGCTGAAGACCTGGCCAAGGCTCATGCTACGTTATATGCAAGTAATAATGTAGTTAAAAGCCCCCAAAACTGTATCAGTCATTCAACAATTAAAAAACCACTAGTGGAAAATTGCCTTTTTTGTACAAACTTTTTCTGCACTTGTGAATATAGACTTTTATTTACCCAGCGTTTTCCTTACTTTATTTATTCCTGCTTTATCCTGGCTTGATTTGCTGTAGAAATACATTAGCTCTCTTACACAATGAGTTACAGTAATGCAAGGTTCCAGTGCGCGTGGTTGTTTTGAAACAACTGTATGACGTGACTCATTCTTCCCATTACAACCCGACACTACATTTCGTCACAACTAGATTGATTTGATTTTGTGTCTATGCGTGTTCTTCTCTGTTCTGAGGTCTTGACTAAGGTACTTGAACCTGCTGGTACTGTTTTGTGGGCTTAAAGCATGCACATGAAATTTGAGTGGCAAAGTCTTGTCTATCTGCATGCCCCCGTCCTGAAGTCCTAGTTTTTCTTATCTTCTGGGAGAGGAGTGTGTCCAGCTATGTCTTAGATCTGGATGTAATCAAAACGTAAAGATTTTGGGAGCGTGCTGCAAGGGAAATTAGGCAGATCACTCTGACAGTGACAGAAAGACCACAGAAAAGTATAATGTGTAGTTTTGCTTCTCAGACCGATCGAAACAGATGTGTTCTTTGCTTGCTTATTTTTGCTGCTGTAATCTCAGTTTACTTGTGTAGCTCCCTCTCACCAGGCATCAGCTGCATGTTCTTTCTATGATTCTTTCCCACAGCTCTTTCTGTCTCCCACGCTTTCTCCTCCTCACTCGTAAGTCAATTCTATAGTTCCCTCACTTCCTCACAGAGCCTTTGAATGGGAAGAGTTGAACACCTGCTGAGCTGGTTCAGGGCTGTATACAGCCCTGACTGCTCAGGTGGAAGGGTAACTGCCCGCTTTGTCTAGCCCTTGAATTACTGTGGCAGCTAATCTGCATCTTTCACTTTTAGCAAACTTGATTTAAAAAAAATAATGGTGCAACCTTCATATCTTTGCAATATTAACCTATTATTAGTATTATTTATTACTGGCTGGACCCTCCCTTCTGTCCATACTGACTTCAAAAAAACATGGGGACAAAAGAACTGCCATTTTTGAGCACAGTTTCTGTAAGAAGCAGAGGTACAAATGCTGGTGACAGAAGACTTTTATGCTGTTAAGACATGGGATTTCACTATGAGAACCTGAACTGGATTTCCATCAGAAGCCTCAGACCTTTATGAGAGCATTTATTAAAAAAAAAAAAATATTTGCAAGGCCCCTGAGGAAGAGGTCTTCCTTCCAGATGTGGAATCTCAGAAGTCTAGGTTGGAAAACAGCTTCACAGCATTGTTGCTAGGATTAACTTGCAGATAAAAGGTGTTCTCCCAAGAAATAGTTACAATATTGACCTCAGCAGCATCTTTAAAGTTTTTTGATCTTCTATGAGTGTCGCTATCCTAGCAAACTTCAGCATTACAGTTGTGTTTTGTCTGCATGGCTTCGATCAGTACTGTCTTTCCATTCCTGACATCAGTGCTGAGGGCTTCAGAAGTGCTTAGTTATTGCCTTGAAAGTAAAATTCAACAGTTATTATCCAGATATCTGCCTATCCTGTTTAATGTTCTTTTTCAGTACTTCCTCTCCCTTCCTGCCCCACTGCTGTGTGTACAGTCCTCTAATCTCTTTAGGCAGAACAGCCCATTATATTAAGACTCAAAAACAGCTGGGAGAGCAGAAAACCTGGTTGATGATATTTTTATCTGTTTTTCTCCTAATTGAGAAGATCCCACTCCCAAATGAGAAATGCGGTACAACTCTCAAAAAAGCATTGTGCTCGAGTTTTCTTTTTCCCTTGGAATTGGTGCTTAGTCTGTTGTTGTGGCTTGTCGGTGCTCACTTGATTGTCAGTAGCCTCTTTGGCTTTGTTTAGTTTGACCAGTCCCACACCCACCGTGTGTAAACACTGAATGAGATTCAGTTGGGTAGAAAAGGAAAATTACGAGTATCTTGTTAAGCAAGAGAGCGCAAACCTGCAAAGGCACTGTACTTATTTTTTTTTAAAAAAACCAAACCAAAACAAAAAAACACCCCACATTTTAAATGCAACTTGGTCTTCAGACAATATAAGTTGCCACAAACTGCATGCTTCAGAGGATAGGATAGTTAGAAATACAGTACAGTGATTAACCTGTTTGATCTCCTTTCAGAACGTTCCTCAAATACTGATCTCATCTTTATTTCTTCTTAGAAGTACCATAGATGTACTAGGGAAGAAATCAGGAATTAGATGCCTTCTATTTTACATGGTCACATTAAAAGAAACACTTTTGTTTTGAAAATAGTGTGCTATTCTCCAGGATTTGTTTCTCCCTCTTCTCTTTCGGCTTTGAAGAGAAGAGTGCTCAATGTGTATGGTCTTTATCTACATGACAATACAACTTTCTCTCTTTTGGAGCTTGTTTCTATTTGCATCGTTTTGGCAGAAGTACATGGCCACGGAAGTCAAAATGATGGTGGTTACAGGCATTTTAACTCCATTATCGAACTATTATCTGAGTGGCTTTTGTTCAGGCGTTGTTCCCAGTGGGTACACTGCTCCCGTTTCAGGCAGTTTACGCTGTCTCTAATACCAGTGCCTCCGAGAACCCTGTCTAATACAAGAGCAAGTTTTACAACGAAAAAAAAAAAGTGTAGGCAGGCATCGAGTCTGTAGATGCTTGTTTTCTATATATCCAGGAGGAGTTCTCTTCGGTTCTTGCAACCATTTCCTAACGTGTGGCATGATGCAAATTGAGAAAGATTTCTCCCGTGAATAGTACAAATACCCTCAACGTTTCTGTCTTCTTCCTGGCTGAAACAGGCAAACTTTGTTTTACCAGATTTCTTCTGCGTAGGCACTGGTTTGCGATCTTCGTATTAGGTAGGATGCATCATTTCAGAATGTCAGGTAAGAGGCTAAGCAGATTGGTTGGTGACTGACTCCACTTTGGAACAAAACAATGACTATTTTTTGTGTGTGAGATTTTTAGGAACATTTCTGTAACTTTTAGATTTCTATGTTCAATGCTATTAGTGATTTCTGTGTACAGAATGTAGTCTTCATGAGCTCTATACCAGATGTAAACTGTCAGCAGAAGAGGGAAAAGATGTGTTGTCATTAGCAAAATTTGATTAGAACACGTAAGTAAGAAGAGCAGTGAGCAAAATTTCAAAAAGGGAAGGGAATGCTCAATTTTACTCTTCTAGCATATAGAGCTGTGCTGTATCTGAAGTCTGGGCCCTGTAGTTCTGGAAGTCAGGTGAGCTGGAACTGCCTGTGGATCATACCAACAGCAAGAAGAGGATTTGGCTGCTTTTCTCTTAGCCCCTTTATTTGCTGTTGGGTTTTGTTTTCTTTTTAAGAGCAAGGCATGGGTACTTTTGGATCAGTGTTTATTATATTCATATAATAATTTCCTCATGAAACAGTCATCAGCAGTTTGACTCCTATGCATAAGGATCTTCAGTCAATTCTACTGTTTGGTACTTCTGTTCTTAGATGGTGATCACTCTGAAAAGGGTCTAAGATGCTAACTTTGAGTGTAGTATTAAATAGTTTGGTGCTTAATTATGATAACTTGCCAATCCGTAATTTTTATTATGGTTTTCTCTTCTTAGAAGTATTTTAATAATGCTGGATAGCTTGTCTTTTGCAGTTTCTCTTGTATCCCTGGCATTTTACTCTGTGACTTTAGTATCACATACGAAATAGTTAAATTGAGCATTTCCACCAATCATTCTTGACAAGCCTTGTGATAAAGGATTTTTTGGTGATTAGTTTAAGTTAAACATTTGACTTTTGAACTCATTCTTGTGGTATGTTTGAAGACAGTGGTGGCCAAACCCTGTATCTTGCTGAATAACAAACTGCAAACATAGCCGCTTTTTGTTATTATAATAGAGGGATAATTGACATTCTGGTGTTGATGTAGTTGATGTTTTACTTAAAGCTTTAGAAGAATTCAAAATACTTTGTTATTTTGCTCTAATACAGACAAACCAGTGTGTAGCGGTTTTCCCCACCCCCCAAATATTTCTAAGTGGATTTGAAATTTATCTTGTTGAAAGAAAGAATGCAAATTGTATTTGCTCTGAAATATAAATGTGTGTACATAGTGAGCACTTCTAAGTTCTCATTTTGGGTGAGAAAAGTATAGGCTTCAAGAAAAATGTAAATGTGGCATATAATGATGAATACTATGAGTTTTGTAGAGCAAGATGTGCATCACATTGATCTCAAGTGATGCTCGTCCTTTTGGTTTGCTTTGCTGGCAGCATGGTCAAGGATGAGCGTATCCCATGGCTGCAGTCAGCTGTGCTCTGGCCCACCTGCTGCTCACTGACCCAGTGCTGCATTCAGGTCTCTTTTGATGTCAGATACCAAAGATTCCTGCCTTTATTCTTTTTCTGGGTTAGAAATCCATGCTTGTGATCATACTAATTGTTGATATTGGACTGCTCCATTTGGGTATGTAGGCTTTTAGAAGTGCTCAAAGATCATTCTGATAAGGTGTTTGAGTTCAGTATCCTTTTTTGGTCTCTCTTAATGTGAGAATTAAGGTCAAGTATTCTTAAAAAAATAAAATCTTTTACTGGGTAATCCATATCTGTAAAACTGTTTGTAGGTTTTAGATAGTTCCTATGAATAATATCAGCTCTTTTCACCTCTGTGATGATGTTTTTCAGCTTGTAATGAAAAGCACTTAGGCAAGTTAAACTTGATGAAAGGCTTGGGTAGTGAAAAAGAGGCATTTTTTCCAATTATACTGTCATTCTAATAAAAGATTATATTACTGTAAATCCATTTTACTTAAATATTTTGGGTACTGTCTGGACTTGGTAATAGAGATGTGTTTAAAAAGTGTGATTAAAAGCGGTGTTTCTGAAGGGGAAAGGTAGTGTAATCTCAGATCATTGAGGCCTGGGATTTTTGCATGGTTTTGCTGTGTGTTTTGGGAGGTGATGACAGAAAGGATTGATACTGTGCAAAGAGGTAGGAAGATGATATTTGACAGGTAACAGAGCTGTGCATGGTAAAGTGAAGAAGCATTTGGTTCTCAGTGCTGCTGTAAGAAGAATGATTATAAAGAAATGATGGGTAAAATAGTCTTCAATTTTCGATCTTTTCCAAACTTTTCTGTAAAAAAGCTGAGAGAAAAATAATGTTGATTTCCAAAATGTATTTTGTTGTAGTTAATTGCCTGGTTATTTTTTTTTTCCAGAGTTAAAAACAATTCTTATATCTTGTCTTGCATTTCTACTGTGGAAGCTATTAGGAAATATTTACATTTAATAAAACTTTTGCACTTTTCCAGCATCTTGATAAGAAGTTGTGATAGTGCACTTCAAACTTTATTACTAAACATGGAAAAACATCCTAGCAGTAAAATAGTGTTGGGTTTTTTTTTGGTTTTTTTTTTTTTTTTTTTTTTTTTTTTTTGCTTAAATTGTATAAAGTTGTTTTGGCAATAGGAAAAAGCCTGGATTTGTTTCCTCTCCTAGATTGTCAGCATGGTTAAGAAGCTAAAAAAAAAGTCAAGATAACTGAAGGTGCTTGTGTTGTAGAGATTCTATTTACTGTCCAAATGTGAAGTTAATAGCAAGGTTTTGCTGAGTATATATCTGCTTGCACATCTTGCTGTAGTGGTTAAATATGTTATTATCTCAAGTGCTCATCGTTTTCAAAAAGCTGATGTAGTGCAACTGTCCCTGGTGTTCTGCGAAATAAATAGTTTGAATGGGCTTGCATCTGGTTCAGGCAGAATCAACTGGGCTAATTAAAACTGCTGAAACTAACCTGACTGACCTTTCATGAAATGAACTGGGAAGCTTTTAGGTATGTGCTCGGCCAGCAGAACTGCAAGGCAAAAGCAAGTTGGTGCAGGAAGGGGGGTGGGGACAGCGACATTTCGACTTGCACCATTGCTTGTGGCAAGAGCAGCTTGTGTGCATTCAGAAACTGGCCTTTTGCTTATAGGAATACTGCTTGTTCTCATGAAAAAGACAGTTCCTCCCCAATTTTTGTTTGTTCTTTGCAATGCACAAATGTTTATAGGGAGCAACCCAGTGTATCCTTAGAAATATTCTTTGTACGATGTCTCCTTAAACTGCAGGCTGGTGGTGTGCTGGAATGTGGGGGTATCTTTGTGGCTGTTTTCTTCATCAGTCTGATTCTTTTGAAAGCATCTTACTCTGCTTGTATTTTCCATACTAGAGGTTTACAGAAAAATGTTTATACTACAGCCTCAAACATTTACTGAAATGCTAGAAAACCTAAAGAATTTCTGTGGATTCCTTATATTAAGATCAGATGTGGGAATGTCACATTGAATATCTGCTGTACAAAACTCAGATGATTTTAGTGGAAAATAAGAATCTGAAATGGTATGTGCCTAGCAGCAAAATAAAAAAAAAGCAGGGGGAAGGGAATGGTCAGAGAGAATTGTATAATGGGCCAGAATTACACCTCGGTGGTTACAAGTCCATTTCTCTGCTGTACTGACAGAGGAAGTAATTACTGCGTTTATGTCTTTTTCAATGACGTGAAACTAGTTTCTAAAGCAAAGTGGAGTATTTGAGAGAAGCCCGCAACGCCAGCAATGCAGTAATCCATCTGACTGAAACGTCCTGTGCTCTGAGACAGTTTCAGCTGCAGGGCAGTTTATACAAAAATGGTTTTTAAGGTGTTTAACAGTACTTTGTCCATTTTTAATTTTTCAGTAGTAATTGCGCTGTCAACTGAAACTTGGCTTTAATTGTTTTTTTTATTACTCTAAAAGTTAGCATAGAATATAAATAGCGTTAAGATTAACAATCTCACTGAAGCTGATGGAGAAGCACATAAGCAGATATTGAATGTAAAGTAGTATTTTGCATAAGAAAGCTTGTTTCATTGTGAGTCAAACCAAACAGATTTCCTTATTAAGGCTAATAGTTATTGAAACAAAGCTCAAGTGAAAAACAGTAAAATGTTAAAATTCTGTAGTTATTATCATGTTGACTTGTGCTTAGCAGGCGTTTCATGAACATTGTTTAAATTAGCATGTGGTTATGTGCCTGTCTGTGTGCTGGGAAGAAGGAGCCTTTGTGTTTGGGAAACCCAAGAAGGTCCTTCATAGTTACTGGTAGTCTGCTTTAAGGTAGGAAGGCACTGGCAACCCTAGCCAACTGTGCCACCTTGACTGCAGATGGTGAGCGTCAACCTGTCCGTGACTTTTCTACCTCATCTGTAACAAGTAATAAAAACCCACTGCTTCTGTGGTTCTTGCCACTTGAACTTGTGTTGGCCCCACCTGGCTCAGGGCCTGCTTCAGTGAAGGGACCTGGAGCAGGAGCAAGCCCCAGTAGCCTTCAAAGCAGGTTGTATGCTCCAAATTAGGTTTGCCTAAACTGTTGCTCGCTCTTCCATGCTTGAGAAGAAAGCTTTTAACTTTGGAATTATGAGTTAGGAGGGGGAGGGGGGCAGTAATAGCTTTTGATGGTATTGATTAGTCTTTTGTGATCTTGGACCTTCCTGAGAAGAAGAGAAAAGATAGGAATGGACATTGCTGGCAAATCCTAACTGAAAAAGCTTAGTTTAAAATTTTATGGCTGGAAGTTTTGTATCAGATGATGACATTTTGTTCCTGTCTAAAACTGCTAAGAGAATAGCGATCTTATATTGAAAGAGAGAAGAAAAACATTCTTCCTTGCAGATGTCATTGTATTCAGAGAAAAATATTGCTGTGGAATGCTGATGGTTTCTGGAAAGCTTATGAGAAGCATGTATCTGAAGGAGAGAATTTGTGAGGAAAGGAACACTTGTCTACTTAGTTGCTACAAAGACTCTTTTTTTTACCTACAGTATTGTAATTTGAGTTTTATGCTTCTCCTTAAAGAATGTTGTTCCTTGAAAATGCAAAGCTTTTTTGAGGTGTGTGAAGATTACTGATCTCTTCTGTCTCCAGTCAGTTCTATCCTTCACTTACTAGAAGCTGCTTTTCCAAACTCATGTCAAACTCTTTCCTTTGAGTTTATCCGAGATCTTAATTCTCTTACATGAACAGCTTTGAGGCTGGAAGAACAATCCAAAAGTTTTCCTGTTTTTCTAATGCAGTATCATTCTTCATTTGAGTATTAATTTATGTTTGAGATCTTCTGTGAGCCTCATGGTTCTTTCTGAACAAGACTGGTTTTGTAAGAGCTGAAGATGACTCTGTTTCTTGTTGCAGTAGTGGCCCATTATTTCTTATTTTGTCACTTCAGAATGGATTATTAGGACAATGAGATAAATTAGGATACAGACTTAAGTTTATGTTACCAAAATTTTTAAGCTTCAAAGTTTATAAAAGGTAAAGGATGTTGATTTAAAGATCATCTCCTAGAATGTGCTGTGACAATGTTTTTTAAACACTCTGTTAAAAATGGACCTGAGAGAACCAAATTATATATTCGTTTGTTTATAATTATTTTATTTGAAAAGACCACTTAGTATTTTTGAATGTGTAATGTTTCAGCTGTAATAATCTTTCAAGTATGCCTTTTCCTAGTAATAGAAGTAGAGAGGTCTACATGAGTTGCATTACAGTGTTGATGAGAAGTAGACTGGTGAAATTGCATTAGCCTCAGAGTAGTGATTTTGGTTTTTGTGCATTAGAAACTTCCGTTGAAATAATTTGATGTTCATCTTCGTTCTCTTGTAGCCCTGTTCGTTGTTTCTTAAGCTATTGCACATTGATCTAGAAGCTTTTTCAGATATCTTAGAATGGTTAATTCCTTGTGGTTTTGTAACTAGGTCTCACACACCTCTTGTTTTAATGTAGAGTGCTGGCAAATAGCTTGTGATGTTGTGGTCAGATTTTTTTGAGCCTCATGTCTGCTTCCAGTTGGTCTTCTAAACATGAGGTCGTGCTTTTTCTTTCTGTAAATTTGGGTATTTTAAACTAATAGACCGATGTAGACATAACTGACAGTCCAAAGCTAGTGGAGTCCTCACATTTCTAACCTGGCCTCAACATGGCTCTGAGCTAGAACAGAGACAATGTTACTGATGATTCCACACACTGCCCCCCCCAGCCCCGCCCTGGGTGTCTCACTTGTCAGCAGTCAATCCTTGAGAAACTGAATCCTTCTGAATCAAGTGTTTCAACAAGTCTGGTATGAAATATTTGTGATGAAGCACCAAAATGTTATATATGTGTTAATTGTTAGTAATTAATGACTGTCCAACTAGTTTAAAAATGACTGTTTTTCAAAGACAAATCCATAAACAAGGAGAGCAAAATTAAGATGGGTCATTCAAGGGGGCCTACAAGAAAGATAGGGAGAGGCTGTTCAGGAGGGCCAGTTGTGATAGGACAAGGGGTAATGGTTTTAAAATAGAGGGAGGTAGATTCAGGTTGGATATTAGGAAAAAATTTTTTACCATGAGAGTTGTAGAACACTGGAACAGGTTGCCCAGAGAGGTGGTGGATGCTCCATCCCTGGAGACGTTCAAGGCCAGGTTGGATGAGGCCCTGAGCAACCTGATCTAGTTGGAGATATCCCTGTTCCTTGCAGGAGGGTTGAACTAGATGACCTTTGAAGGTCCCTTCCAGCCCTAACGATTCTATGATTCTATGATTCAGACCGATGCTTCAATCTCAGCAGATGCCCCTGTGTCAAAAAAGGTCAGCTGCTGAGTGAAGAGTACAACTGACTTTTTTTTGCCATTTCTGTACTTCCTCAGAATCTCTTATGTAGAGGTAAAATTATTGCTTATGACAAAACGGTATTGTAGAATCATTCAAATGGAAGACACCTCAGGTATAGTCCAAGTTCCTGCTCACAGCAGGATTAGCACTGATCTTGAACGACATTGCCTAAAGCTTTGTCAAGCTGGATCCTTGATTTGCTTATTTCTTACTTTTGTGATTAAGAAAAGCAGTTAGTTGTCAAACTTTATTCTTGTATTGGAGATACCAGTATCCATGGAAAATAAAGGCATTTAAACAAGTAATTAAAGTTTTCCGAAATATAAAATTAATCTTTGAAAATATTCAGTGATGTGTGAATTTTGTGAAATATGGGAGGCCTGTGAAGCAACATAAAAAGACTGTTTTCTAACTGAATATTTTTTGGTTTAGAGCCTCGATGAATATGAAGATGATGAAGCAGGGCAGAAGGAGCGAAAGAAGGAGGATGCTATTACCCAACAGAATACGATACAAAATGAGAGTTCCAGTGCAGATACCCCTGGCTCATACTTTTTACAGGTGAGATCTTAACACTTGCTCATTTCGGTATTTTACTCAGTTTTAAAACTCATATTGCTACCTTCTTTGTACTCCTACTTAACAGTAGATTGTATCCTATATGGAAACAAACACGAAGTTCAGGAGATGTCACATAACTAAAACCAGAGTATGAGGTTTTATTTCACAAAATCAACACTACTGGGTCCTGGTTCTGACAACAGAATCCTGTTTCTGTAGGGGATTTGAAGTTAACGGTGTTGATGTTTACCATAAAATTTATTATTTAATGAGAGGAGGAGAAACCTGGAAATTCAAATGAAAACCACTCATAGCTTTAGAATATTCAATTAATTGGAGATAAGCTTTTCAAATCAGGACCCAATTTCCTAGTTTAATTTATTGTCAATTAACAAACTTCTAATTACTGATTCTGGGGTTGAAACAAACACGCACAATCTTAGGGAAAACACTCCTTGCGTCTGTGAAACCTGTTCTGCCTCTTCCCCCTCTTCTTTTTTTTTTTTGGTGTTCTTCAATCCCCTTGCCACGGATTGCACTCAGTCCTGCAACCCTCCTCACTGATAAACATTGCCAATTATGCCTAATACTCCCCTCCTGTGTACTATAATACCTGTGGCAAATGTTCCGTCTCTTTCCTTTCATGCCTCTAGTCTCTAGCCAGTCTTGTTTCTCCTCTTCTGTTACCTAAGGGCATGTGCAAACCCAGCACTGAGTCCATCTAGCTCTGCCTGTTGAGTCTTAAGAGGCAATAGCACATGCGTAGGGAGAAAAATATACCAACAGAGCAAGCACATGGTATTAGTTTTGAAAGCACCCATAACCAGAGATGGCATCGCTGAATTTAGTGGGTCTGGATGCACTTCCCTTCTAAAATTTTGCCCAGTCTTTCATACATTCATGGATGTGTTTAACATTCAGAAGAGCCTATGGCAGAGAGGTCTACAGCTTAATTACCTGGAATGTGAAGAACAGTCTCTTTTTGTTAAAGTTGAACCTGTCATTTGCAGTCTGTTTCCATGTGATTTCATCAAGGTGTCCCAGTGGAAGACATGGGGAACAACTGCTTCCTCTTTATGTGGCTGAGCGCTGCAGAGAGAGCACGGCCCCTCTCAGCTGCCTCTTCTCTAGGCTGAAGAATTCTATTTTATTTAGTTGTTCTTTGTGCAGAGGATTCTTAGTAACATTCTGTACTTTTTCTGGTTTGACTATATTTTATTTGGGATCAGGAAACAACTGAAGAGTTCAGTACAGCATGGAGTTGTAGAGTGGTTTAATGGTGGTTTTGTTTTGTTCTCTATTTCTTTCCTGACAATTACTGATAACTGCCTGTTTGTCTGCTGAGCACTGAGTTTATTGTTTTTATTATGTGTGTATAGTCTAACTTAACTTTTGGAGTTATCTGTGAGTGATAGTGACAAGCTCAGAGGTTGATGCATATGTAAATTTAGAAGCATGTTTACCTTTTTGTCTTGCTTTGTACTTATATACACACTAAATTTCATCTCCTGTTTCACCTCCCAGCGACTCCTAATAGACAAATCCTGCATGTTTTCACGATTCACCCTCATCTCTTCTATTCTGAGTAGCATCTGTGGACATCTTCCTGAATATGTAGAAAAGCATAGTTCCCTTGGAACTCTTTTGGGTTCTCCATCCACTGCAGAAGCTGATCATCAGGGCCCACCATTATTTGCTGTCTCTTCACCAGTGATTTATTCATGGAAGGACGTTAGCTCTTATTCCAGTGTGGCTTAATTTCTTTAAGAAGGTTTGGGGATGCCTTTTTGAAACTCATTAGGCTGCCAACCACCTTTCTCTTCTGGACATTTTTTTCACTTAAAAAGCTGTATTAGATCTGTGAAGTGTCACTATTTTACAGATGCCCTCTTGACTCTTCCACACTATATCATCTTTACTTGCCTATTCCCTAATTGTTTTAGACTACTAGCACAAATTTATTCGGTATCAGTATCAAGCTTACTGGTCGATAGTTCTTTTATCTACTCTACCTTCTTCTTAAAGATAGCGATTATGTTAACCACTGGTACCAGGGCGGTTTTAAGTGAGAGATCACATGTGATTTTGAGTAGTGTAACTGTTATATTTCCATAGTTCCTTCAAAGCGCAAGGAGTAAATACCTTCTCATTCTGGCAGCTATCTTTTTTTTTTTTTTTTTTAAATTGTTAATTTGTTTTCAAGTTCTACCAGTGCTTCTGTTTGAAACAGAATCTTTGAGTCTTCCATGAAGAAGCACTCTGATGTGAGACCCTTACCATGCTTTTCCATGATTAACACCAACAAAAATATTTCTGCGGAGAAATTGTCTCCTCTGAGCATGCCTCTTATAACTTGATCTATTGTCTTTGCAGATTCTTTGGCAAGATTCCTCATTCTGAAATGTTTTTATACTTTTTCAAGTTGTTTGGTAGACTCTTTCTTACTGTGTTCACTCTGTTTTCATTTCTTCAACAAATATTCTGAAAGTTGTCACTTTTTGTTTTCCCTAGTGGCTTTATTATGTAATGCTTTCGCTGTTCCTGTTTTTTCATCCATATTTTCTATTCTTCTTGAACAGCAATCTCAGTTTCCATTTACCAGGCTGTCTGTATTAATTGTATCCTACATGGTTCCAAGTTTGTCACCTCTGTAGTCAAACAGGCACTACTTTGTTGACAGAGCACAGCAGGAGTGTCCTGTCACTGACAATACAGAAGAGAATCCCAGTCCTCAAATTTGGCAGAGACCCAGGATGGCACATGTACAGAACAGATGGAAGCTTAGAAAGTTGTAGCTGCTAAGACTTAATCAGTTTATTACTGACTCTGTAACTCGCTTTTTATGAGAAGACTTACAACTTGCCCAATTTGAACAGAATTTGACAGCAGTGTTATTTCAGCTTTGATGACTTAGTTTCCTTTTGTTTCTCCTCTGTGCAACAGTTAAGCCTAATTCTGTTTAAAAGTAGTTTGGTTTAGATCTAAGATTTCAGTCAATTCTAGTTGCCATTCACCAGTATTTATTCTAGTTCTATCTACTAAGCAGAATAAATACATTTCTGAAGTTAGACATGTTCACTGACTTGTCCATTCTATTATCAGTTTATGAAATTTGTAAATATATAATTACTCTGACATATGGGAAACAAGACAGTTAATATTGACTTGATGTATGTTGGACAAATATATTTTCTTTCCAGTCCTTAACCTACTCTTTCACTTCTATTTTAGCATTGTCAGAAGTTGCTGCTCTCCTTTTCAGGGGCAAAATGCACAGTTTTTAAAAACTTCGGCTGAATTTTAAGTCCTTGATCCAAAGCTCAGAGATACGGGCTTTTTTTTAAAGAATAGATCTAAAAATATACCAGACATGTGAGTGTTTTTCCTGAAGCAGAACTATTTGACTGAAAGCAGCTTCTCAATTATTTTATATTGAAAATATGGAGATGATAGGTCTGGCAACATTCTAAACATTGAAAAACAATTACAATCAGAATTGTTACTTAACTTCAGCAAAAGATAACATTCTGTGATTCTGTGATACTGTGGAAAGCCCCAGGTCAGTGAGTGAATCAATGCTAAATCCACTCCCAAACACAAAACAAGTTTTACATCTGACTTGGACTTCCTTGCTTGATTTTTCTCCTATTTGTAATGCTGCAATTTAGTGGTTCTCTGCTTGTGGTTCACTGTGCTGTGTACTACTTACTAATGTGTATGGGGATGTGGGCCAAATTGGGAAGGCTGAGAAGATTAATCCAAAGCCAACATAAAGCCTTGCAGTGGGAGAGACGTGTAGGTTCTCTATCCCTTGAAACTTTCAAATCACAACTGACAGTTTTTCTGGAAGTTATTCCATAATCACACGGAACTGTCATTGTCAATACCTTGGAAAGAGTTTGAAATCCTTTGCTTCGTGTTATCTTTGGTTCCGTTCTGCGTACATTTTGTTTCAAATGTTGTAGTGTCTATGAATGCTAGTTGTTGTGCTATGCACTGTATGAACACACTGCAGAAAATTTCATTAGTTGTGAACAGTTTGACATTTAAGTGTAAGATGTGGGAATGGTTGAGTAAATATATATTGGCAAAAGCAGCAAGAAACAATAAAGTACTTGAGATCGTCAGAGTTATTTTTAACATTGACATGGTTTACTGTATTCTAGGTGTATGTTTTTCTCCCCACTGATGACAAAAGAGGTCTCACTAGATCAGATATAGGCTTCTAAAATTAGATGGGCTGAATCCTTCCCTCTCCCTAGCAAACTTGGACCAAGCATGTCAGAATGTTTTTTGCTACTAACATAGCTTGGAAAAAGGGATCAGTTAGAGAGAGCATGAGATCCCCTTCACATGCTCACACGCAAATGGGTAAGCTCTGAGTAACTGAGGTTCAACCTTTGTGAAATAAATACTCTGAATCCTTGAAATGAAAGGTAATGATTTATAAAAATGAGAATGATTTAGAGTATCCTGCTGTAAAAAGGGAATAGTGATCTTTAATATTGTCACACAGTAGCAAAATGTGTCTAGTGTATTCCTTAATTCCAAATTAAGAAACTGCAGATCACAGTTACCAATACCTTTTGTGTCTGGAATGACTGCCAAATATCTCTCTATGGTGATCTGCTAGAAACCTGCTTTTGGGTTAGTATTGCTGTCATGAAACTGGTAGGGGAATTTTGCTTCTCAGGCATTCTGAAGCCTGGGACCCCAGTGAGAGACATGAGTCACTCTTTTGTTAAGCCACAGCAACTGCGTTGCTGTACCTGATTGCATGCTAAATACTATTGGGAAGCCCAGGACCTCTTTGAAGGCCCTTGCACTCTAGTTAGAAATTGCCATCGTTTTGTTCCAACTGTTAGTTTGTTTTGTGTATGCAATTGTAATGGATGTTTCTTGGAATCCTGATATTACTCTTAGATTGTGCAGCAATGAGAAACTGAAGAAATTTTAAGATGTTTAATCTTACCAAATTATTTTAGACAAGATACAATATCATAAGATACATTTGAGACAGTTAAACATCCACACTGAACTACAGTCAACAACAGTAGACAGATTTGCTAGACAAAGAAGGTATTTCATTTGTAACACTGAACCTTGTGTTTATAGTGTATGTTGTGTCAGGTTCCTGAAATGAGTCAAATTATGTGCATTAATTGACAGGTTAACGCGTGACCTTAGTAGTGAATTCCTGTGGAGCTCTTAATCCAAGACAGCGCAGGGAGAAGTTGCTCAAATTATCAGCTCACGACACTGACTTGCTTACACAGTAACCACCTGTCCAAGTATCTTGGATTACTCTCACTCCTCTGTAGCAGCAATGCAGATTTTTGTTCTCAGCAAGTGATTAGCTTGTGATAGATGCTTGGATAATAATTCTGTTTAGTGTAGAAATCACTCAATACCTTTCAAAGAATCCTTCTGGTTGATTGGAGGTGAGACTAGGATGAAATTCTTGTCTACATAATCAGCGTTCACCTAATGGTATAATTATAAAGTTGTGCCACAGCAGATTGGATTCCTTGTTAACTTCAGTAGTGAATAGGTTAGATGGCTGGTGAAGTCATCTAAACATGATTTATTAGCATGACCATTTAGTTATGACTTGTGCATTTAGTCATAAGTCATACAAGAGCCTATGAAAATTGAATTAAAAGCACTCCTGATCTTTTTTTTTAACTTTTTATTCTGAAAAGGCTTAACATTTCACCAAAATGTTGCAGACAATTTCTAAAACAGTCGAAAGATACTACCACAGAAGTGCTGTGGTGCAGTTCTGATTGCTTAAATAGCATCCTTTACTTTAGATAGGACCCAACTTGTTGAAATTTTTTCAAGCAGTAATGTGTACCACTCTTACAGAGGTGTAAATGTTTAATAGAGGCCCCTTATAAGCTATGCTGAAAGCAGTACATAAAATTAAGTTAGGCACTAAAAGTCTCTGGTGACTTCTTAGCTGTGTGACAAACGGCGTGGAACGCAGGGAACTGAAGAAGTGTTTGCATCCCTGTTAGGGGACGGAGCTGAAAACCCGCCTGACTCAGGCTTCCCCAGAGTTTCGTCCTTGAATCTTGGCGCCAAGAATATCCTGCCAAATAAGGTTCTCATCTCACATTGCAGCTTATACCTGTCTATTTTGCATTTCCCGGCTTTTTATTTTGCACAGCAGTGTAATGTCATACAGCATCGTTTTGCAATTACTCTCATTAACGAAAGTGTGTGGTAATAATACTCGTATCTAGTCATACCTGACCACAACTTTTGAAAGACGTTTTGCATCTAGGTTTCATGTAGTTCTTGCAAAAGAAAACTGTGCATGCTTCAAGAGTAATAATTCATCTTTTATTAGTTTGTTGTCATGATGTTACTTGGTGTTAATTTCTGTCCGTAGAAAAAGTTCAGTTGTGTTATAGGGCATGCCGGAATGTATTAAGGTACGTTTTAAATTTTTATGCCATATTTTTCCAGATGTTAGGCCAGGAATTATTTTACATAATAAAATTATTATAATATTGATATTGTTTTAAAAAGAAAGTAAATAAAATGTTATTAAAATACAGAAATATGTAAACTAGGAGGAGCTGTGTTTGAGTGTATGAAGTTGTATGTAATTTTGCAGAATTGGATAGTAAGATCGATGTTTGATGATGAAGTCACCAAATAATACTGATCTTGGTTTTTCTATTTGCTGATTAACATGATCCATCTCACAGAGATGGTATGGAAGCAGTTGTTAGTATTTGCAAAGTGCGTAGGCAATAATAGTGAATGCAGTAGAAAGACTCATGAGGAAACGTTATTGTATGTCTAAAAAGGATCCCATAAAAAGGGTTAAAAAGTTTTCCAGTTCAATAAATATATTTGCATCTAAAGTAGGTCTTGTGTGTACAGTATTTTTAAAGTAGGTGACATCAGTTGCAGGGAATTTGCTGCACTGTACTGCTTGTGACGTGACCCAGGTGCCTCAGATGTTTAACTGCCATGCCTGGCATGACTTGCGAGACCTAGGTTATTCCTGTGGTCAGTGTAAGAAAAATAGGAACCCAGGAATTCCGTCTTTCCAGGATCATGTATGATCAGGCTATCGCTCAAGTAGTTTCTAACAATACAGGCTTGTATTCAGAGCAGTTTGAGTATGTGAATAGCAGTAAGTAAGGCATGGTGACTACTTGGTGAAAAGGAAGCAAGCGCAAAATATTGAACACTACTTCTTGACTACTCTTCTTTGCGTCCCACCTAAGAGATCTTGTGGAAAAATACATTGTGTGATACTTCAGGAAAGGCAGTATCATGATGCATGTAGTTGTAAGAATTTGAATGAAAGCTGTCTTAAGTCAATAATGTCCTGACCTGTTCTGAATTGATTGACTTTGCCATCTTAATTTGTTGGAAATGCTTTTTCTCTGTGTTATTGGAGAGCGGGGGCCGGGGGAAGCACCCCATGTAGTAACTTTTTGATTAATCCTCAAGGTAACTTCTCTGAGTTAGGAGTAACAATGTTGCATGGTGGGCTTGTCTGGTATAACTGGAGGCTTTAAAGGTGCTGAATTGTTTTCAAAAATGAGACTGCTAGTTTTTAGTGAAATCGTGTGTGTTTTTTAAGAGAAATTCAGTTTTGAAACAGTCAAGTCTGGATGTCTCAGCTGAATGGGCTATGTAATAGACATTGTTGTAGCAGCATAGGTTTCTCTGCCAAAATCCTCCTCCTCCTCTCCTCTCATGTGAGCAGATTCAGTATATGTGCGTGTATGTGTGGTGCTGCTGATCCATGCATGTTCAGTGGGTTTTACCTTCCCAATGGATCTACACATGCTCAGCAAATCTGATTAAGCTGTATTGCGCACTGCCTAATAGTGCTGCTTTCGGAAAGTGCTTACCAGTGAAATCACGGTCCTCTTTGCCCCTGAGAAGTCAGGCAGCTGAGAGCCAGTGATTACCACTGTGAGGCCAAAGGGAAAGTGGGCTACCAGCCAGATGAGGTTGTTTTGTCCAGCGACCTGTAGCCTTGAGGCTGGAGGTTGGGCATCCCTACTTTGAGTCATCTGACTTCTGTTCTTGTAGGGAAATACTAGTATGTGGTTATCAACGTTGGTCTTTATAACAGCTGATCAAAAAGAGAAATCTTTCCTTTTGTTTGTGGAAGGCATCGTTTGTCTTCAGTGCCTGATCATCGTCAGCATAAGCTTGACTGCCTTTGACAGGCGAACTTTGCTTTTCTTAGAAAGAAATACAAAATGATCAACATTGTTAACATCTGTGTTCAGTAAAGTTTAATTTAGTGGATAAGTGGTTTAAGCTTAAAATTTTGTTTCAGGAATGCATTTCACTCCCAGTAAATAAAGTTAAATGTTCCCATGAAGTCTTCTGTAATTGAATACTCAGGTTTATGTGCCGATGCACGTGCACAGCTATTCATCACAGGACTTGCGTGAAAACTAGAACTGAATCAAGCCTGTGTGTGTGACGGTGAGGCAGTGTGGAGGCTTTTTACTCCCGCTTTAGATTGGCGGTTGTGCCCAGGAACCGCAGGCTTTCAGCACCACCTGCTCTTCAGGTACTTTCTAAATCCTTGTGCTGACCAAGTGGGAAACAAAGTGTCTACATTATGATTTCTTTCTTGTATTAGCTCTGAAGTTTGGTTGTGATCATTCACTTATGATTTTTTTTTTTCCTTTGCTTACTTTCCTTCTCTTTTTTCTTATCTACGGATGTTGCTGCTATGTACTCCTATGAGCAGGCATTTGTTTCATTGTTGCACTGTTTCTCTCACTGTTGAGTTTATCAAATTATGTTCCAGTATTGCATAAGCGGGTCCATTAGCTGGTGTTACACTAGTTTGGAGCATTTTTATGGTCAGAAGGAATAGGAAGCAGTTTCTCAAATTCCCAGCTAATGTTTTGAGCAGTTGGCAGAGTCCTCATGTGAAGGAACTAATTTTCTTTCCTGCTTTCCCATGTGCTTGCTTTTTGGACTAGCATCACTTTTAACTTAGCTAACTGAATGCTGGTTTGAGAAGATTGATTTATGTCCAAAACAGTCAAAATGGAAATTCTGTTCAGCTGTCAAAAATGATGATGTTTAAGCAGGTATCTTCTCCTAGTCTTCTCTTAAAATTTCTTAGGGGGGGAAAAAGGGGTGATCCCCTGGAGTATGATGATACACTGTAGCTCAGGTTTCTGTGGGAAGAGCAGCCCTTTGGTAAATACAAATTTATTGAAAAAGGAAGGACTTGCTGCCTTATCTGCTTGTACAGGTGACAGCTTGACTGACATCAAAAGCTTCTATAAGGTATGGTAACACTCCTGATTCCTGAGCTTTTCTGCTATTCTATTCTAGAGAGGGAATTTGAGTTAATACTGCTTTAATGCCAGGAATGAGCCTTAAGGCTAGACAGTGAAGTTACAAGTATTTGCAGGGTGTGTACAGAGGGGGTGGATGCTCTTCTGCGAGAACCTGTGTGGACCAAGGAGATCCCTGCTGAATGTCTTTGTGCAAGGCGGAGAGGGGAGACACCTTTCTGCAACAGTGACCAAGTTGAGCAGAGATTTTTACAGCTCTGCAGAAATAGACATTGCAATAGTTGTCAAACTTTTTTATAACATGAATCATACATTCGTGTTATTCGTACTAAGTTAGAAAATATCACAGTGGTAGTTACTTAGATGTACTTACATGTTTAGAAGCTGCATATTCCAGTTCCATAGTGATGTGAGGATGGGGGGAGCCTGCTTCTCTACATCCTTGTAGCCTGGTGTAATGTGATGGCTCAGGAGGGAGGAGGAACCTGGAATTCAGAGTTATTTGGTGGAGACAGTCTGACTAAGTTTATACTGCTAAAAAGAGCAAGATCGGGGTGTGAGCTCAACTGCTGATAGAGCCTATAGCTTAATTATTAGCCAGGTTTTTTGGCATGATTTTGGTTCATGCTACCTAGTACTCTTCTGTATCATACCTGGAGATGCTTTGAGGGATAATGTGCCAGGAACCATTCCTTGCATGTACTGTGCACATCAGAGCACCAGGTTCAGCTGCCTGTGTAGTGCTATGAGGACATTACTAGCCTTTACTAGCTCAGGAACAGCTGCGTGCCCTTAATCAACACGCTGGGGTGTGCAGCACAGACCTCGGTTTCGTGCTGTGAAAACACCGATTTCAACTGTAGTTCAGCCCTCACGTTATTTCACATGCTTTTAACTGGGGGCAACCTACAGATTTTTATTTCTTAGGGACACCACATGAGTCATGGAGGAGATCCACAGTCAAGTGCTTTGGAGTATGGATGTGGCAACTCTATGTCGCTTGGCTTTGGAGCCATAGAGAAGTCTCTGGCTGGTCTGCCTCCATTCAGTCTTTTGTTAGTAGAATCTGCCAGGCCCATTCTGCTGGTCAACTCATTGACGAGGACTTCTCCTTTCTTGTCTTGGAACCAGCACCCTAGTAGAGGTGGGCAGGGTGGTTAATTGTTTTAAACTGGTTCCACTGAAGAAACTGGTTTTATCACTAGTTATATTTCTAGTACATAGTGTGCAAACCACCGTGTAGACAAGTCAATAAGCAACTCAGCTCTCTAAGGTGAGGTGGAAAAAGTTACAATGCTCTGTAAAGTATGAGACAAATACCATCAAAAATAATTTTGAGAAATTTCTGCTTTGTCTCTTTGTATGTCTGGGCACAGACTAGTGTCTTTTGAAGGGGCTGTGCACATAGCTCTGTGCAGGATTTTATACTTAACATTTGCTATAAAGTACTTCAGCAAATTGTTTGTTTTCGCTGTCATTGTCTCTACTGTGGATTTCATATTGTGACGTAGCTCTCCTGTCACTAAAGATCCTCACACTGCTCTCCTAATTTCTCTGATCCATAAAGTTTTACACCCATCTGAATTCTATAATTTTTAAAATGCACTTCAGTTTCAGCATCAAGTCATGTGTTTTAGATCCTGTGCTTTTTCCTTATTTGTTGGAAGTGTTCTTCAGGTTTCTAGCAATGGTATTGATTCTTTATTTTTTTATGTATGACACACACATTGAATTTGGGAGCTTTTTACAGGTATTTCCAAGTTCCCTTTCTTTTCAGAGAGTTTTAGGAAGCCTACATTTTCAGTTTATGACTGTGCAGCACTGATCCATGAGGGCCATCTGTTGGATATAATCACTGTCTTTCTGATCGCTTTTCCAGCTCTGCTCTGTCGGTCAGTCACCTGAGATCTAGTCAGGTTTTGTCAGCCTGATGTAATGAGCTCCTTCGATGCTTTTGTTCTGAGTACAGGCTTGTCCTGAACTCCTGTTCTGGCTCTCTGTGTTGAATATTGTTTGGGTATGGAAATGGAGAATGATGAATGAAGAAAAACCTGTTCACGTATTTTAGTGAGTATTTCTGTCTTCCTTATTTCTGGGAGATGTTTTCTTCTTGATGACACTTGACTTCCCTGGGAGTTGCTTGTTTTACCTGCAGGTATTTCTTTAATTTTTCCTCTCACCTGATGTCTTTGATAGATTTCTTCATAGGTAGGAATTGAGGATATTTACCTTTCTGTTAGACGTCTGATTTGATTCCCTAGACATTGTTGCAGTGTTTCTCCATGGCCTCCTGGCTTTATGTAAACAGGGAGATGAGTCATAATTTCTTTGGTTTCACAGCAATAATGCATATCACTTGCACCCAGGCGTTTTAGCACGTCTATGTTAATTCTTGTTTGAAGTCTAGATTAATTACATATTAATTAAAGGTAGTAGATGAGGCTGTAAAAAAAAAAAAGTTAATTTAAGTAAGTGAATGAAAGTAAGGACACTTAACTTTTCCCTGACTGAGATTTGTTTTTCCATTCTGTTTCGGTGTTTGTTTTTTTGTGGGTTTTTTTTTCCTGTTTTTCCCCACTCCTTTGGGGTTTAGCTTGCTACACAGGCTGATCACTATTTTCACTGTATTTTGTTTTCTCTTATGTTGGTATCTACTTTTTCTGAGCGAATTTTCATCTGTAATTAATAATTTCATTTATTTTGCTTTACAAGTTATAGGTAATAATTTTAAAACCTCTAGGACATTGTAAATATGCTATAGTCTTACTTAATCACATGACTATGTTTGTCAATCAGCATGAAAACAGTATGCTACAGTCTAACAGAAGATATTATATAAAAATACTTACATGTAAGTATGTAATATGTGTACTATAAATATTATGTTTCTTCCAACCTTAACCATTCTGTGACTCTGTGTTATTAACATCTATTTTAAAGCTGATTAAGAGATACTGATGAACTATAATAACTAATAAATTTCAAAATCCTTCATTCGTTTGTATAAAAATACAAATAGGTTTGTAAACCATCTTGGCCAAGTAGCCCAAAAGTTAGGCCTTAGATTCTAGTTCATATTGTTTTTTAGGCAAAGAACCACCATGAACTTATATATTCTGATGAGTTTTCCATCAGGCAGAACATTCATACCTTTGCAACTGTGGAATTATGTAAAAGCAGATAAAAAAATCTTAGGTTAAGATTTTTAAAATTATATTAACATATGAAATAAGTCTGATGTAAAATTGTGCCACAGTTTAATAATTGGTGTACCAAAATATTTGATTGTTTTCTTCATGGTTTGACAAATAATGAATAGTTGAAATAACTGACTGGGTTTTATCCAGTGAAGTAGAGATAGATGAGGCATGTACTAAAGAATATTTTGGGGAACACGGTGCAAATAAACTTCAGTAGGCCAGGACAGAATGAGCATTTTTGCGGCAGCCTTCAGTGCTGCTGCCCGTGCTGCAGCCTGGCTCTCTCTTCTTGGAGGCACTCGAGTGCCTTTGAACCGCGCTTCCCGCACAGCCGGGCACGGGAAGGGCCGTGCGCGTGTCCGCGTGGTGCAGTGCCCAGGCGGGCTGTGCGTAACAATGTTTGAGTCACTCTGCAGGAGCCGAGCAAAGCCCGTGCTGAGCCAGAGCTCACAGGCGCCCTTGGATCTTGGCAGATTTTGGGAAGAGGTGTTCTTGGCATGGTTGTCTTCACTGCTCCTGATTTCTAGAAAAGCAAAGCCAGCACATGAACAGGCTCTGCACACAGGCATATTGGATGTGCAGTACCTCATTGAGGCTCTGCTCTGTCAGAACTGCAGAGTTTTCACCTAGGATGTCGTTCATTCACAGTCCAGAAACGCACACACCACAGAGAATGACAAGTTTTCAGATTTCCCTTTTGAAAAAAAAATTAAATAACTTTTCTCTCCAAAGGATTGCATAGTCTAGAGGTAGAAGAGACTTCCTGGACCTTGTTTGAGATGTATGGGTTTCACATGGGCTGCAGTGAAAGGGCCTGGGAAGTTCAAAGTTAGGCTAGGGAACTGGTAACTTGTGGTGCTGTCCTAATTTATTTTTAGGTTATTCTGCGTCTGGAGAGATATCTTCTCCTTGGATCTTCCGTTTGGTCTCTCGCTCTCTTGTGCACACCCCCCCCCCCCCCCCCCCCCCCCAATATAAGCAGATGCTCTAACAGATTAGTTTACTTACTGAACTTACCTTTATATTTTTCCTAATGGCTTCCTTCCTAAAGAAAGCATCATCCTTGTATAGACTGTAATGCCATTGCCTTTCCACTTTTATAAATACTTACCTGAATCAGTCAGCCAGTATTTCAGAAGTATGTGACCAGAGGGTGTATTAACCTTAAATTTCCTCACTTTAGCACAGGTAAAGAAACTGTGTCTTCCTTTTCCCCTTTGACTTCTTTTTTTTAGGTCTTGCTTGTCTGCATCAACTGCTTCACACAGAAGAGGTTGTTCTGTATCGCTATGTCGGGCTATTTAAGAACAGTAGGTCAGCTGTTGTTTTGTTTAATCTTACCAGGTTCCTGTTTTAGTTTATTTTGTAACTGATTAATAGGTGGTGATAACTTCATACTTTCTTAAGAGTTTTAGAAATAAAAGCTCATTTTTAGAATGACTGCTTATGAAAGAGATTTATTGGGTGAGTAAAGAGTGTTTAAGGTCATCTCTAGGAAACCCACACCAGGAAAAAATATAATGAATCATGGAAATAGATGTAAAATCTTCGCAGCTAGAAGACTAAGGGGAGGGAGCCTGGGATGGGTACATACAAGTATTGTGTCCAAGTAGAGATCTAGAAGTGCACAGCTACGAGGGGTGCAAGTAGTTGAGTAATACAGTTGCTGCTTTAAGCTTCTTGAGAGCACCTTAGAGTGCTTCTGGAAAGAATGGTTTCTGTAGAAATAATGAGTGGAGATTTTTCTTTCCCCCCCATGAGTGGTGAAAGCATTTCCATTCAAAGTTGAATTTGTGTTGCATTCCATGAAAAACGTCTCTAGAAATTTTCAAGGGGTTTAGAATCAGGAATGGAAGGTAAATGGTATCTGTATGACTGTGGCTATTAATGGATGCTTGCTTTTGGGGAATTTTGATGGGAGAGGAAAGAAGTGTATTTCATATTTCTTTCTGCAGCTTTTCACACCTGCAGGTACTCCTGGCTTGTGTTAGGATCAGATTGCCTTTCAGCTGTCAAGCATTCAGACGCTATCTCACTTTAATATCTGAATGAAACTTTGTCTGCATTGCAGAAGATATGTAACTGCCTTTTCCAGGGAAATGGCAATGTAAGGTGGTACTAAATGTAAAAGGAAAGTAGATGTAGTTAATCAAGATGTGACTCATGAAGGAGATTGGGACTGGGTGGAGATAGAGTCTACCTGTTCCTTGACACCTAAAAAGACAAGAAACCTCCTTCCTCCATGCAGTGAAGTTCTATCTGCTCACATCTTGAAGAACATACAGGAAAATTTGTAGGAAGCCCATATTTGGATTGCATATGAAAAAATAAAATATTTTTATTACATACTTTCAGTCAAAATTTAACCATGCACGTTGCAGGAATATCATTATGTAGTCATAATTTACACTAATGTATAATCAAATTCTAAAACACTGCACATACTCTACATGCCGATTTATATACCAGCCTACCCTAGCAGTCTGATTTGATCCAGACAATTTGCTTTAAAAGTTTGTGAAACTGTTAAGTAGTCTTTCAAGGGATTCCAGTGAACCATTGTCATAGTCCAGCTGACTCAAAAGTTTGTACATGTTCAAAAACAATGTTTGTTAGTCCATTTTAACTAGTGGATTTGGTTTAACATCTGGAAATCTGTCGGACACTTGTAAACACAGACAACTCTATTTAGTTAAAGCCTGATGACCAGATTGTTTATGTAATCTCTGTATGGGCCGGATGAAATACTAAGATGAGGCAGGAGCAGAGAAAGCAGTTAACAAAGTTGCTGCATTCTAGCTTGACAGAAATTTAATTGGCAGTAAATTGTTTCATTAGTGGAAATGGTCTCAGCTGCCTTTTCTGCCCTTACACATTCTCTTTTTCTTGTGCAGCAGGTGTGTGTGTTGGTGGTGTGGTGAATCAGATGAAGGAGCTCATGTGAAATGAGAAGACAAATCTTTGCTTTTTCTTTGGTTATTTTCACTTGCATCACACCCCGTCATGCATTAATATGTGGCTGCACAGGCACTTTTGTAGACCTGACAAAAAGGGAGCGTGACCGGTTTTCTGAAGCAATGCTGATGTATGTCAGTCTGCAGTGTTCTCAGACTCCCACTTGAGATGAAGCAAGAGCAAGACTACTTGATTATGTAATTTATTAGCAGTAGCATATACTGTTAAAAGGTAATGCAAATGGCCAGAGGTCGTGTGCCAGAAGTAAAAGTGATTTTAAAGCTGTGTTTTGAATACTGTATCGAAATGAGTATTTTGATTTCTATCCTGGATGAAGAACTGATGTTGTTAGATGTCTTTAGCAGCAATATTTTTTCACCCGTATGAAGGAAACCATTAGCATAATTGTTACGGGTTACTTCTTTACTGATTGCTTTTCTGTTCAGGATTTCCACAGACAGTAAAGAGAATTCCGTTTTTAAAGGGAGACGTTTGAATAAACTGATCTCTTCATTGCTTATAGACAATTATTTTGACAAATCATTCATTTTTATAGTAATTACTAGATATTTTAAACATGAGTTAAAATTCAGTTTAAAAACATTAAAGAATATAAGCAATATTTCTACATTAGTATTTATATACATCTCTAATAATCTGCTTTTAGGTTAATTCTTGAACAGCAGTTTTCCTCCTTTCTCCTTCCCCTTCATTTTCTGCCAAACTTCTCTTCTCCAAAAGTGGTGGAGGAGAAAAGATCTTGAATTATGTTTGCCTCATTTTAAGAGCTTTTGAATAGTTTGAAAGCTTAGATTCATTTTGATTAATAGACACATAATGCTGCTTACAGTATAACTACATACATTCCTGTTCCAAACAACTTTTGGATACACAACACACAAAGTAAGTTTCATAACATGAGAACAGAGATAAATAGTATTTCCCTTGTGCTTGCATCATCACCTTAAAGAATGATTGGTTTGCATTTACATTAGAGATTCCAAAATAATAAAAGTCACAATTTACCAAATCTGCTGTATTTGTTTGGTTGTCAGAGGAAATTGGTTTTATGTATCAGATGTGTATTTTTAACTTTTTGTTCATAGTTAGTTTTAAATAAATAAATAAACCCCACTAATACTTGCTGTAGAAACATCTGTTACAAAAGGCTAGTTAATTGTTTGGGTGTTTTTTTTAGTTTTAACAGCTGTCATTTGTAGCAAATGAGAGTATTTGCCATGTACTTTGTCCCTGAGCATTTGTTTACTTTCCCAGCTTTCTTTTTCTAAAGAACTGACTTTTCTGAATAGCAATGCCAAACTTTTAGAAGTCTCCTGTGGAGGTAAATGTACAAGTCTGTATATATAAATTGCTTTACAGCTTCTATTTGCATTTACTATATGAAAAGGTCTTAGCAAATTTGAAGGTATACAATGCATACATTGCATCCCTTTAAAACAAGATCCAGAGATTTCTTTGTACAAGGGTTTGTGTGCTTCGCTAGACTGCAGTGTCATGTGCAAATTCTCGCTTTCTCCTGAATTCTGCCTTTCACTGCCTTTCCTGTTCAGCAGGAAGCATGGCCATAACCTCAAGGCTTCAGGATATTTCTCAAAAAGAAAGTTTCTTAAATGATAAGAACTGAGGAAGCTTAGAGCCCAGAGTTCCTACTGTATTGGCAAAAGTTGTGTCTACAGACAGTTAGGCAAAATTTTGACCCAGTCACCTATGTGTGTCTCCATCAACTGAAGCAAATTGCTCAGGACTGTGGCCAGTTGGGTTTTTATTATCTTCATGGATAGAAACTCCATAACCTCTCTAGGCAGCCTGCCCTAGTGTTTAATCTCACAATAAGAAAGTATTTTCTGACATTTAAGTTGAATTTCCTGTATTTCAGTTTCTATCCATTGCCTTTCATACTTTCTCTGGGCACAATGGAGTATGGCTTCATCTTCTTTACTCCATCAGATGTTTATACACGTTGGCAAGATCCCTCCTGAGCATTCTCTCCTCAAGGCTGAACATTCTCAGTGCTCTCAGCTTTTCCTCATGTCTCAGATGCTCCAAACCATTAATCATCTGTGTGGCCCTTTGCTGGAGTCTTTCCGGTATGTCTTGTCCTGAGAAGCCCAGAACTGCACCCAGCACTCAGCTATGGTCTGCCCAGGGTTGAATGGAGAGGAAGGATCACTTCCCTTTACCTGCTGCCAATGCATCCTGAGGATGCCATTGGCCTTCTTTGCTGCAAGGGCACATTGATGGCTCATATTCAGCTTGGTGTCCACCAGGACCCTCAGGTCCTTTTCATCACAGCAGCTCTTTAACAAGTCCACAGCATGTATAGATTCTTTGCATTATTCCTCTTCAGATGCAAGACTTTGCATTTCCCTTTTTTTAAACTTCATGAGATCTCTGTTAGCCCGTTTTCCATCCTGTCAGTGTCCCTCTGCATGGCAGCGCAGCCATCTGATGTATTATTAACCGCTCAACCAAGTTTTGTGCTGTCCGTGAGCTTGCTGAGGGTGCACTTTGTCCCGTCATTCGGGTCATAAATGAAGACGTTAAACAGTACTGGCGCCTGTGTCAACCCTCCTGGTGACTGGCGTCCAGCTGGACTTCGTGCTGCCCTTTATAACCCTTTGAGCCCAGTAGTCCAGTCACTTTTCGTTGCACCTTGCGGTCAGTTTATCTGGTCCATATTTCAGCAGTTTGCCTATACGTTATGTTATGTGGGAAGGTGTTGAAAGCCTTGCTAAAATCGAGGTAAACGTCATCTGCTCACCCCTCATCCACCGAGCCAGTCATCTCGTTGTAGAAGTTTGTCAGGTCAGTCAAGCATGATTTCCCCTTTGCGTATCCATGTTGATTTCACCTTCTTGTCCTTTAGAGTTGGTTTTATCACCTACTCAGGGACTGAAGTAAGGGCTGGCGTGTAGTTCCCTGGATCTTCCTTCTTAAAGACAGGAGTGGCATTTACTTCCTTCCAGTCCTCAGAAACCTCCTTCTACTGCCACGACCTTTCGAACATAACGTACTCTTAGTAAACTTTTAAAATAGCTTTGGTGTCATTTAAAATTCCGTTTCCTTGCCCTTTCAGAGATGAAGTTAGGTTGCTGTTTCAAAGCTGTGAATTGCTACTTTTCAGATGCTGTCACCAATGATAAAATAGTTACCAGTGTTAAAACATCAATTTAACACCACTTTGTGGGTTTCTTTCAATACTTCCCATGCCTTAACTTTGTTGAATATTGTTCTTCTGCTTATATTGGGGAAAATGTAGCACATGTTGCAGAAGTTGAAAATGGTTCACAAAATAAAATGCATTTTGAAATCAGATTTTGTTTCTGTTATACAAATATTTGTGTCAACTTTATTTTCTGTAATATGAGTATTATTTTTTATGCTATTTTTTAGCTTATTTATTTACGTACAAAGAGATCAATACAATGATCAGTGAGGGTAGTGTAATGTTTTACAAGATTTTCAGAGTGGATGCAATTTCTCTTGCATTTTGTTTTGAGAACTCATTTATTCTTTTGCAGTTAATGTCATAAACATACAGAATTTTATGTTTTGCTGTTATTTTTTCCAGTAAAGACAATTGTTCAGTTCATTAACTCCTTAAATATTCTTTCCTGAATTTTTACCTGATATTTGCTGATGCTGGGAGGAGTTTTGTCTATGACTAATAAAATAATTGGTTCATGTTCTTCTTACAACATCCTAAAAGATATTTGTGGGCTTACTCTGTCTAATCTGAGCCATCATTTACCAGTGGAAACATGTCTTAATTTTTCTATGTGATCAGACTGGTATTGGGAAGCTACAAGCATAGCATTATTGATGCAAATATGTATCAGATTTTCTTATTTGTGCATAATACATGGATGTACTTTCAGGGATTGTGTAACAAAAAATGAGCCCTTTTTCCCCACTGTTCTTTTTGTTTCTGTTACTGTCTGTATACAGAATCAGAATAA
This sequence comes from Tauraco erythrolophus, assembly GCF_009769465.1. Taxonomy (NCBI): domain Eukaryota; kingdom Metazoa; phylum Chordata; class Aves; order Musophagiformes; family Musophagidae; genus Tauraco; species Tauraco erythrolophus. Next base: position 46,228,237 of record NC_141468.1, on the reverse strand, counting down.
AAGGCATAGTGGATTTTTTCATATTAAAAGAAACAAACAAAAAACCAATAGCAACAAAAAAAACCCCACCAAAAACCCCAAATGAAATGTAATGAAAAATGTAGTGAAAACATCATCTTACTGCATTGTAGGAATCTGAAAAGTAAGGAAATTCTTTACCTTAAGCGAGAAAAGTATGAGAAGGCTTGTAATCTGCAAGCAATCCATGTATGTATCTTAGAAGGGCCAGATGCATAGCTTTTGCACCATTGAACTCGTATTTAAAATGTGTACTCTTATTTAAAATGTGTCCTGTTTCTCAGTAGTTCAGTTGTTAAGATAATTGTGGAATAGCAACCAAAGGAGATGCAGAGTATTCTTTAAGTTTGTAGTCAGAATGCATTAAGCCTCTGCAGGTGCTTAGAAACAATGATCTAAAAATTGACTTGACAAGTCATTGTCTGACATGTGAGTGCACAAAACATCGATGTACAGACTACTAGCCTACCTGCTTTAAGCAAATACCAGGAGAAGACCACTTCAGTTAGCCTGAGAGAATCTTAAGGTCAGCCAGGTTGCAACATCTGAGTTAGCACAGTAAAGAACGTACCTGCAGTTACTGTGACCCAGCTGATACATAATAAATTGATTTGGATCAACCCAAGCTTCAGTTTTTGGTCCCTTCAGGGGGCCAGCAGTGATGCTGAAGAATGGAAACAGTTTTGCTCTCCTGCTCTTAGACAGGTAGATGAAGAGCTATCAAAGTGCACAAGCGTTTCTGTATCAATAGTGGTAGCGAAGGCGATTTGGTGGCAGAGTGCATGCTGCTTTGGTAAGCTGCATGTTCTGGGAGCTGGAGGACAGAGTAAGTGCATCCAGTCTTAAGATTTAACCAGAAGCTGTCGTTCAAGGGTTCTGAGCTGATGTTCAGAAGCAGTAACACAATGTCAATGATCCTGGTGTTCTCTCTATTCCTGACAGCAAAATTGAGTTGTACAGCAACTGTTTGAGGCATGAGCCTCCTACTCTTAACCGCGGGCTTCATTTTCTATGATGTGGTAAAGTATTTTGGAAGTACCAATACAGGAAAAATGTTAATTAGTTTTTTCTTTTTGTTTCCTTTAGGACTCCTCCAGGATGGTTTCAAGCAGGTATAAAAGGTATGAGATCTTTGTACACAATATGTTTCTTTACATATACAGTTCTGCCAGAAATAAAGCTGATTAAATGGATGTTTGTAGTAGAGGCCATAGTACCGCTACTGTAGATATATAGACTTGTTTTACGGTAAGGACCTGAGAGATGCAGCAGACTTATCCAAACCCCTCTATTATGTTATTATTTTAAAATAAATTTAGCTAGTTTTTTCCTGGGTCTTACTAGTACAGAACAGTTTCCCAAGCAAATGGCTGACTTGACCACACTTTCCCTAGGAGCTTCACGGTTAACTTATGAACCACTGTTTTCTGAAGTTCAATACAGGAAGATAATTTTGTTCCTTTCTGCAGTAATATTGAAATAAATTTCTATGGTTTGGTCATACTGTCTCAGTTTTAGGAGATGCTGCCCATATGTAGCATGTCCTGTTTGTTATTTGTTTGTGTTGAGCCAAGTGTTACTCTGGTCATTACTCAAGTTCTTCAATCAGAAAAATGTTTCAGAAGCTCTCGATGCCCCTGACCAGTGTGTGAAAGTTTTGCCCATCTGGAATTAATATTGACACAGCTATCACGATTGTTAGAAAAATGTAATGATAACATTGAGTCTGAAATACGTCAACTGAAGCAAGGCATTTGTGTAAACATATTTTTATTTGACACACAGATGTATTGTCTTTCAGATATCCTTTACTTAGGTAAAATAAGGTGGTTAATTCATCTGTGTGTATATATCCTGGCTGTAGAAGTAACTGCAAAGAGCACCTACAGTTATCTCATCTTCACTGGAGTATTTTCCACCCCCTCAGACCTTGTTCACCTATGGAATCATAGGATGGTTTGGGTTGGAAGGAATCTTCAACGGTCATCTAGTCCATCCTCCCTGCCATGGGCAGGGGCATCTTTCACTAAATTAGGTTGATTAAAGCCCCACCTAACCTGACCTTGAACACTTCCAGGGATGAGACATCTACAACTTCTCTGGGCAACCTGTTCCAGCACCTCACCACCCTCATTGTAAAAAATAACAACCTGTCCTGTTATGCTTTAGATTCCTTAGTGTGGTGCTGTCTTTTATATTTATATTCCTGGGTTCTCGTAAACCTAGTCAAATGATGCTTTTTATTGCTGTAGTTTTTTGGGGTTTTTTTAATCACTTTGTCATTGCATAATGGGTGGACTTATTGCCATAACTGTAATAACTATATAATCTCATGGTTACTTTCTTTTTAATCAAACACGTTTTAGTTCAGTCTCCACTTCCGCTTCTGTCCCTGTGCAGAATTTCATTGCTATTTGTATCTGCTGCTGAATACTTAGTGGTGTGTGTCATACTGCATTGTGGTTTTTCATAAACCTTATCTTTACTCTGTTCACATGCTATATATCCTCACTCACAAAAACTTGGTTATGTGGAGAGTGGTAATAAATAGAAGTTTGCGCAATCACAGTCGTAGCTTATTTGAAAACAAGCTAATTCTTCCGATTAGTACTGCAAAAATAGGAAACTTCGAAGCTAGGAAATGCTAAAATAAGGCTTGTTTGTGCAGTCTTCATTTAGTCAGCTTTAGTTATATGTGGGATGTACATTCTTTGTTCATCAGCTTCCCCTCTCAGGACTGGCATCACATTCAGGAGGAATATGATTTGCTGGGAACTGCTGTTCAATATTTTGTTATGTATGTTGCCATCTATCCTACTCATTGCATAGTCTTCTAAACTTATGTTGAAAATAATGGATTATTTTCCTGTGAGGTCAGCACAGTGCCCAGCACTCACAAATACTAAGTAGGTTTTATTCTAACTTCATGAGATATACAATGCCCATTGTGATTAGAGTTAATAGTATCCTTGGTTTTCCTCTATATTTGAAAATTTCTACCTCCCTTGAAGTAATTTTTCAGGTAAGAGTACTTGAACAAAGTATGTCTCCCAGTGGTTTCACTTTCTGGTGTGAGTGCTAAAGGAGTCAGGACCAGAGTCCTCTTGTGTTCTGACAGTGTTTGGCTTATTTGCCCCTTCTAACGTCTGCAGTAGGGAAGGTCTTACAGAAAACAGTCTCCTCTAGTTCTCATTCAAATCACTCACATCTCACTTAAGTCCCAAATACAGCAGAAGTCCTTTGGAAACTGAAGATGCCATTCTGTGATTACACCTTGATCTAGAATGTGAATGCCGAAAGACTGAATTGGCATCATAAGCTACTTGAAGGCACAAATATGTTCAACTTAAAGTGCTTTTAACAGTTTTGGATGTATTCCCTTAGGCTTTCAAGGCAGACTGAGAGCAAAGTATGTTCTCACATAGGAACAACCACTTTGAGATCCCATGTTAACTTGTGCTGCTCTGGTAACAGGTGGTCAGTGCTTTGTGGGTGGGGAAGAGACTGTTAGTAAACTTTGTAGGTATATGACAGCAAAAGGGAAAAAATAATGTTTTCCTAAAATCCTGAGCTCCTTCATAGACACGTTATTTGTCAGGAATTTTCAGGTCATTCTCCCTCATCTTTACTATTGCTGCTCCTTCTCCAGTCGTTCCTTAGCAGAAGTGACATCCCTTGATCTCAGCATTTTTCTTCACTGGTTCCCATTTCCTATCCTATTTAGACACCTTTTCCTCTCTCTCCCCCTTTCTCATACATCCTTATATTTAACCATTAAGGTGCTAGTCTTCTCTCTCTTTTTTTTTTTTTTCCTCTTTTGTCTCTATCCTCTTCTGACTTATAGTCCTGGGTTACTGACACCATCCCAGGCTTCCAGTACCTTCCTTTTCCCTTCCCATATAGCTGTTTTCATATCTACATTGAGATTCCCAGCCTCTGGGACCTAGCAAGGCAAGAGAGAGTGAAGAGCAGAGGGATCTGAACTGTGTGTTCTCATGGAATTGCTCTTCCCTCAGTATGTTCCATGGCTCAAGGAATTGCATAGTGTTTAGTACCTATTTAAGCAGATGCACTGGCTACTTTGACTTACATGGATGCAGCAATCCATAGTTAAACCTTTATATGGCATTGCTGAGAAACTTGTTTCACCAAGTGCCCGTTGACTGGAAGACATGTTTACAAATGAACTCTGCTGTTGTGGTATTCTACTTCTGTTCTGGCTGACTTGGACAAACCGAGCCCATCTCCTTACGCAGTAAAGTAAATAAAAGTTTAGGATGAAGATCTTAATCTATGATTTTACCCTGTGTTTTGAATTTACTTTGAAAATTGTCATACTTATACTCCAGAAGTTTATGCAGGGATTCCTTAGTAGCTGCATGATTAACTGCATGAAATATTTTCAAAAGTGATGGTTTTGTGTGTTCTAGAGTGGTACTGTAAGGTATATTGAAAGTGTGACCAGAATTTGCAGGGTCCTGCTGACAGGAATCCACAGGACATGTTCGTGAGTGTATTTGGGAGTTGTGAGCAGCCATATGTCCTGACTGTGAGCTTTATGTGATTAAAATGTGTAGATATCCTTCAGTGGTAATAGCCCATATCAACTTCCTCATCTTTCATATTTGCCTAATCTTTTCTTCTTGTGATACGCCTCGTCTTGGCTGTTCTGAACTTCTGTTACTGTTAACTGGGTCTACCAGTCTTTGCGCTGTTTTGTGAGTCGTTATTTTAAAGCTACAAGCACATTGCCATTAGTAGGAATGTTTTTCCGATTCAGTTCTGATGCTATCAGCACAGTTGGTGTCATCACTGATTTCTCAAGTAAGAGAACAACAAAATGTGTTCTGTTCATTGAAATATTTGAGTGTAATCTATGTGTAAACATGAATTATGTTTCTCTTCGATTCTGTGAACTAAAAAGTTTGCAAGTAACAATAAAGCAAGATACGTACCTTGACATAGGAATATTTTTGTAAGTACAGGGAATTTGTTTTAGGAGCTTATTTTTAAGACTGTCTGCTAGCTTTTGAACCCATTTAGATTCTTTTTTAGAAATGTCTTAAATCGAAAAGAAAACCTTGCAAATCAGGATTTAAAATAACTCAGAAGATTTTTGCATGGTTCATGGATCAGACAGATCAGGCGGGATCAGTTTACAGAAAGTTAGATTAAAATCTCTTTGTGGTTCAGGGGTGTGTTCCCCTTGTAAGTTTGCTTATTAGTGGAAATGAATACAATATGGTATGGTTTTATGGCTTCCAGACGAAATGTCAGAGTTGGTTTTTGTTGGGTTTTTTTCCCCCTCTTTTAGGATAGTATGGCACATTAACATGGAACCCAACAGGTAGAGACCCTTACCCACTAATTATAAAAAACTGCATTGCACTAGAGTTTAACATTCATGCAAGAGTTGAAAAAGAGATGAGGAAGAAGAGATGCTGAGAAGAGAAGCAGCTAGTGCTTCATAACACTTAGGGGAGGTGCTCTGAAGAAATTCTCTTGCTCAATGTTTTTAGAGTACTACAAAGCTTAAACTATAACAATTTACATTCCATCATACTATCCTAGGTCTCACTAATTAAAAAAAAATACAGCTGCAAAATACTGTTTCATAACACTATGCCCAGACTTGCCTGCTTGCCTGCGTTTGGGAGTTTTGCAGTGAGGGCTGGCTGTTGAAACGTCTCCTCTAGCTTTTTACATTAGGACCACTACTGTGCAGATACAAACACTTAAAATAGACAGGGGTCACTCCACGTGCTTGTCTTGTATTTTGTATCCCCTTTTCAGCCACTGCTGATTGGCGAGAAGGCAGAAGCACTTAGGGTTTATTTCTACAGAAGCGTTTGGTGGTCTAGGTTGAGCTGGCTGCAGTTCCTCACTGTTCCTTGTGTCAGTGCTCATGCAACTGGACAGAATGATGCTTCAGGGAGCCACTGTGGCTGAAAGTCATTGACTTCATTTTGCTGAGCTGCTAGATTGCTGCATCAGCTCCTTGAATGGTTTCCTGCTCAGTCACCTGAAGGCCAGGGCTGGGAAAAGTGGATGAGGCTAGGAGTGTGCAGCCGTAGAGAAGATGAGGCTGTGCCTTTCCTTGACTCTGCTCTGAAAGCCACAAACTTGGCTTAAGCAGTCCGAAATAAGGTGGCCTGTTTAGAAAATTCTTTTGCTTATTCTTCCAAAGAAGCTGTTAGCAGCTGATTGGATTGCAGTGACATAATTAATTAGGAGTTTCCAAATCAAGTGTAGTTACAAGATCCTGGTAGTAAAACTTCAAACGTGTCGTAGTTGAAATTAATGAAATCTGGGTGATTTTAGTTGGATGAAATTGCAATTTGGACAGTGCTTTAGGTGTACATTGAGAGAACCAAAGAGGCATTGGAAGGAGCAAGATTTATTCCACCTTTCTGTAATATTGCTGTTAAACCTGCCCCTGTGTGAATAACTGATTTTATTCTAAAGGAAATGACTAGAACATCATTCCAAAACAAAACTACCGTTTCTGTGTAAGAGTAGTCAAACTGTGATGTGGGTTGATTTTGCTATATGATTTTTATTTAAGTACAGCCAGAAAAAACTTTCAAAACCAAGTTGTCTTAAGTTGCAAAAGTGTTTTCTGTTCTCAGCATTCTACTTCAGGAATACTCATTTAAAATGAGGTTTTGATAGTGGCTAATTGAAAGTAATCTAGTGGAACGACAAGTTGAATTTTGTTAAACATCTTGTCGAATATGCCCTTTTGAAACAGTAGTGAGGGATGTCCCCATCCAGATACTTTCTCTTTTGCTACTTTCCAGGTAGGCACTGTAATGCGTTGTGCATATGATTACAAATACAATCGCAGATACCAATTTAAAAAATACTGTTTCCTGCAGCTATAACCTTTTCCCCTGCCTCCCCCTTCCCCCCCCCCCCCCCCCCCCCCCCCCAAAAAAAAAAGGGGGCGGGGAGGGCATAAACCCAATCTGTTTTCTTAGTAGTATACAAAGCTCTTCAGTTTGGACAGATAGTAGTAGTAGTAGTATTGTTACATATTTCTAAACACAATATGGATTATATATATAAAATATACAGGTTTATTTCCATAGAGATAGCTTTGTTGAGGCTGGTGGATAGGTATTTTCTCTTAATAAAGGATAGACATCAAATTCGGTGATGTCGTTATTCTAGATAAATTTTATTTCTTGTTTAAGGCTCGCAAAGTGACATTGTATCTGAAGACTAAAATTCCATTCTTTATGAAAGACGTGTGTACTGTCTTGAATGATACCTTTTTTTTAGTTGCTGTGTACTGGACATTGATTATAACAGCCAAAATAATGAACTTTGTATCTGTCACATTCCTTGTCTTAGGTGGACTAATGCCTCCTTAAATGTTTTTTTTTTGAATCTCATTTCCTAGAAGTCTTAGTGATATACTTGTTGTACTTACTGATACTGAAAAGGAATGTGTTTAGAAGGATCTGCTCCTCAGTGGAACAGATAAGGAAATTTTTGAGTGTGAGTTTCAAGGAAAACACAGAAACTGTCTTAATTTTCAGTAGTAATGAAACCTTTCCTGTCTAGATATTTTTTCTTGTAACTTTCCTGTAGGAGCATCTGCCAAGATTACTCACTGGAGCTCAGTTGAGATACTCCAGTGTTGGCAAAGGGGCTCATTTTTGAGTGATGAAAAATTGAGCCTTTTTTGTGTGGTCTGTCCTCGTGACATGAACAGCATGAGACAACACATCTTTCAGAAAGCTAAATAATCTAGAATTTATAGAGTTAAGCTAAAGTATTTCTCTTATGTTGTGTTGCAACATGCGTATCCGGTCCTAGAAATGTTTTTAAAAAAATCTTCTAGATGAAGAATAAACAATGCTAAATATGGTAATAACATTAAGCTACAAAATTCCTTACAATTGTGTCAGTGTGCCTTGGAAACTTCACACATACTGGAGCAAAACAATATTTATATCCATGCATGAAAAGACATCCTTTTGCCAGATACTCCTGCTTTTGATTTGCACTGTATCCATCTAGACTTGCACATTGTCAGCAGGGGTTTTCTAGAGTTATGAAATGCAACGCTGTTAAATGAACACATTAATCATGTACTTACTCCTGTGTTTTAAAGGCAGGGTTTTAGGGATACTCGTAGTGCTTTTCATTCTTTTCCTAAGTGCTCTTGAAAACCATTGTATACATGTTTCATCTGTGCGATTTCACAATTTCAGACTGGTTGAGGTTGGAAGGGACCTCTGGAGGGCACCTGGTCCAACCCCCCCTGCTCAAGCAGGGCCATCTAGAGCCAGTGTCCCAGGACATTGTCCAGATGGCTTTTGAGTATCTCCATTCGAGTTCTCCTGGTGAAGACTAAACAAGGATTTTGTTGGTTTTTTTTTTTTGTCTTTGGCTGTTTAGCTGTATATTTTCAAAGTCAAAGTAGTATGATTTTGGTGGATTGAGAAGGGAAAGATCTGTATATCTCTGGCTGGTCCCAGGGCACTCTGTTCTGCTGCTCTTATTTGTTCTACGTTCTCTATTTATTCTTAGGTTCTGCATTGAAGGTAAATGACGTTGCTATTAGGAAGAAAACAGCTATGGCAAGGACATTGTAAAATTTATGACTTTGAACGTGCTTAACTTCTCATATATATGTTTAAATTAGCACTGGTTTTGTATGTAGCTGTCAATGCTATAATGTATAAGCTTTTTAAAAACTCTCTTATGTGCATTTGCAGTGCTTACCTGTTAAGATTCCATGGCAGTGTTTTTTAAGGAATTTGACACATGATCTAACGCAAAAAACATCACTAGTTAATAAATGAGTGCCTACCAACTGAGCTATGACAAACTGGCACGTATCCAAGTACTGAAGTAAAAGATTTGGAAATGACATACAATTAATATGTTGGGCCGCGTCGCTTTCTAGTTCCTTACAGGCCATATCCATAGTTCCTGAAAAGTCAGTTCATGTGTGTAAGCTGCCTACGTTTTGGACATGTACTTGTTTTTCATCCTTTATGTTTTCTTCTGCTTAAAAAGATGCTTAGTTTAAACTCTATAGTGGTACTTTACTTTTTAAAATAAAATTGTTTATCTTGGATTTTGATGCACTCAGTTCATAAAACTTTTAAATCTTTAAAAATAAGATAGGAGAAGTATGTTTAAAGTTGATTACCTATGTAATGAGAACTGCATTATCTAAGTATTTGACTCCCTGAGGCAGTGAATTTAGTGAGTTCTGTGCAACACGAGCTGTGAAGTTCATTAGACTGACCTATTGAGTGCTTTGGAAAGCAATTCTTGTTACTTCTATCATTTTCATTTTGTTAAATGTATAAATAGGTATTTGCTTTGCTCTTTGACTTTGTAGCACAGCTAATGCACCAGAAGATGATGCTCCAAATAGATATTCCCGAACAGACAGGACAACTTACAGCAGATACAGCAGGGATGCAAATTCTTCTGGCAGTTCTCTACCAAGTAACGCTTTGGAAAAGAGGATTGAGGAACTTGAAAGGGTAAGTACCACTAACATCTGCATGGCATACATCTGAAATAAAGTAACTTTGAAACCCCATGGGGGAAATTTACAAGTAAAATATATAGAAATGATGCTAAATGTTTGAAGTACAGATAGTTACGTCTATAAAAATGTGTAAAAAGTCAGACTGACTGAGAAGAATGTGAACTTTCTAACCATGGACGTTTAGTTTTTCGTTTGGTATATAAGTGAGAAATAGTTGAGGTAAAGATAATATACTTAGAGAGCCAGCACTGCTCTGCGTATTTCTTGTATGTACCTCTTGACACACCAACACAGGGTGAATAACTTGGGAGAAGAAGGGGTCACTGGCTGTTCAGAAAATTAGCAAGCCTGTTTCTGATATACTTCTTGGTTTGGATTTTTTAGTGTATTGAAATATTATAAAATTTAATTGCTATCCAGTTGTTTGTTTAAAACTTTAACATTTAAAATAATATATTTAAAACAAAGGTTTCATTATTTCAGACATTCTTCATACAAACAGTTTTGGGAAAATATAATAATGTTAAAGCTGAGATTTTTTCACCTAAAACAGTGTTTTGTTAAATAATGTCATCTGTGTAATTTATTACTGGCTTCTCTGAAGTGAATCCTTGTGGGTAACTTGCCAAATATTCTTGAATTTGTATGGATGAAAGTTACTGAGTAAACACAATTTGAATAGATCCTTTTTTGGAAAGGATGAAAATAAAGCACATTTTGTAGAAATTACTTTTTTTTTTTTTTTTTTTTTAAGACTTGGAGAAGCCTGATTTGAGTGAAGTACACCATAATCCTCCCTTCCAAACTTCCTGCTGAAATAATTTAACTGCCAGTAACACAGAAAATAGAGGAAGATTTAAAGACTTTCTTTCAGTTTCTTGAACCCTCATTTACTGAATTCCTAATGGACGTTTTTTTCTCATGTTCAGGCCCACAGATCTAACAGTGAGTCTTCATTCCTTGTTAATGGCAGTATTTAAAAAAAAAAAACCCAAACCCAAAAACCAAACTTAAAAACAACTAACTTTCCTAATATAAAAAATTTGGAAGCTGATACTTTACATTTACTTACTTCTGTTTTAGGCCCCTATCCAATTTTGAGTTCATACTTAAGTTAAATATTAATTAAAACATTATCTCTAGAATCAGAGAGATCACACAGGTTTGCTGTGGGTAAAACATTTTCTTAGATGTGATTCTTTAGCTTCTCCTTGAAAGGTAAGGGCTTGATAACATGGGTTTGTCTTGCTGTAGAAAAGGAATTATTGGTAAGTGTGTGGGGGTTTTTCTTTCTTTGCTTTAAATGGTAGTAACTTCAAACTGTCTCTTAAAACGAAACATAACATTTCAAACTTCATTGCATATTCTGGTTTTAGGAACTTGCAAAGGAGAGACAGGAAAATGCGAGATTAATGAAGATGACACAGGACAAAGAGGAACTAATTGGAAAGCTGAAGGAAGAAATTGATTTATTAAACAGAGTAAGCACATAATTTCTTGTATGGTGCTATATAAAGAGGAGATGGAGGTCTCTGCATTCTCTGTGCTCTTCTTCAGGCACTCAAATCCACTGGGAAAGGTCAGAGGAGAATTAAGTATGGGAGGTTTTTTGTATTCGTGTAACTTTTCAAGAGACCAGTCAACAAGCTATATTTTTTCCAGGTGACTTCTGTTTCACAGAATCATAGAACAGTTAGGATTGGAAGGGACCTCAAAGATCATCTAGTTCCAGTCCCCCTGCAATGGGTAGGGACAGCTTCCACTAGACCAGGTTGCTCAAAGCCTCATCCACAACCCTCACTACCCTGAACATAAAGAATTTCTTCCTTATATCCAGTCTAAATCTGCCCTCTTTCAGTTTAAAGCCATTGCCCCTTGTCCTATCACTACATGCCCTTGTAAAAAGTCCCTCTCCTGCTTTCCTGTAGGCCCCCTTAAGGTACTGGAAGGCTGAAATATGATCACCCCAGAGCCTTCTCTTCTCCAGGCTGAACAGCCCCAACTCTGTCAGTCTGTCTTCATAGGAGAGGTGCTCCAGCCCTCTGATCATCTTCGTGGCCTCCTCTGAACTCACTCCAGCAACTCCATGTCCTTCTTGTGTTGGGGACTCTAGAGCTGAATGCAGTATTCCAGATGGGGTCTCAAGAGAGCAGAGTAGAGGGTCAGAATCACCTCCCTCAACCTGCTGCCCACACTTCTTTGGATGCAGCCCAGGGATACGGTTGGCTTTCTGGGCTGCAGGCGCACATTGGTGGCTCATGTTGAGCTTCTCATCCACCAGCACTCCCAAGTCCTTCTCTTCAGGGCTGCTCTTAATTCATTTTCTACCCAGCCTGTACTTATGCTTGATACTGCCCCAACCCACGTGCAGGACCTTGCACTTGGCCTTGTTGAACTTCATTAGGTTCTCACAGGCTTATCTCTCCAGCATGTCAAGGTCCCTTTGGATGGCATCCCTTCCCTCCAGCGTGTCCACAACACCACACAGCTTGGTGTCATCTGCAAACTTGCTGAGGGTGCACTCGATCCCACTCTCCATGTTGCTGACAAAGATGTTAAATAGCACTGGTCCCAGTACTGACCCCTGGGGAACGCCACTCGTCACTGGCTTCCACTTGGACATTGAGCCGTTGTCCACAACTCTTTGAGTGTGACCATCCAGCCAATTCCTTATCCACTGAGTGGCCCATTCGTCAAATTGGTGTCTCTCCGGTTTAGAGACAAGGATGTCGTGTGGGACAGTATCAAATGCTTTGGATAAGTCCAGGTAGACGATGTCAGTTGCTCTTCCCTTATCCACCAATGCTGTAACCTCATCATAGAAGGCCACCAAATTTGTCAGGCAGGATTTGCCCTTAGTGAAGCCATGTTGCTGTCATCGGTCACCTCCTTATTTTCCCTGTGCCTTTGCATAGTCACCAGGAGGATCTGCTCCATGATCTTGCCGGGCACAGGGGTGAGACTGTAGTTCCCTGGGTCTTCTTTTTTTCCCTTTTTAAAAATGGGGGCTATGTTTCCCCTTTTCCAGTCAGTGGGAACTTCACAAGACTGCCATGATTTCTCAAATACGATGGATAGTGGCTTAGCAACTTCATCTGCCAGTTCCCTCAGGACCCGAAGATGCACCTCATCTGGTCCCATGGACTTGTGCACCTTCAGGTTCCTTTGTCATGATTAACTTCCATAAGTTATATGTTATTGGACTACCTGAATTTCTTGTTGCTGTGTTTGTAGAACAAAGTTGTAAAAGCAAGAGTTCTTTACTGCCTCTTCTTTTGAAATTCAGTATATAACATTCCAGGAAATAATTAAGTTGGCGTTTTGACAATTTTCTCAATACATTGTCACCCAGGACTTTTGTTAGACAAAGTAATTATAGTTTTAATTTCATTTTAGTCAGCTTTTAATTACTAATGATAGTTCAGATGATCTTAGAAGGATTTGGGAGTAAGTATATTCAGACACACGTTGTTGTGTTTGTTGTTGATTCCCTCGGTAATGGCAGGACAAGACAGAGGGCAGGTCACTTGGGCCAGCATCACTGAGACAAGGTGTGTGGGCAGGAGAAGAGGAGGCAGATGAGTGATACGTGCTTGAGAATAGGACAGAATGAGAGGCTTTAAAATTGATGGAATTTTAACAAGTCCTAAATTTAAGGGCAGATTGGAACTGTTTCACAGAATGGATTAGTTACCTCATCTTGCACTTCCTGGCTAAGGTGCAGAGCTTGGGTGTACTTGGGAAAAGCTTGGGAAACGAGCTTCTACTGGTCTAATGCAGACTTTCCCGTAAAAATTGAGAAAAAAATTCAGAACTGACTTTGGTCAATCCAGCAGTGAAGGGAGACACAATAACTCTCTGTGCATAGTGGCAAACATTCATTTTGCGCTGTTCGTTTGTGGCAAAGGAGGTCAACAAAAGTTTACAAACTAATCTAGAGGACTTAAAGTAGCTGAGCTTATTCTGAAACAGGTATATTTGTTTATTTTTTTTAATAAAAAAGTTGGAAGTTAATTTGTAGGATAAATAAAGTATTATCTGTTTTGGAGAGATTTCGATTTTAATTGAAGAACTGGTCTTCATGCCATTCTTACGTTCTGCAAATAATCTGTGGCGTCTAAGCCGATGATCTTATTACTGTTAAGACAAGTATTTTTCTTCTATGTAATGGATGGCAAAGCTACTTAATACTGACTTCCTGACTCAGAGGTCAGACAGAGCAGACCAAAAGAATCTAAATCACTGAAGACTTGTGGTTTAGGACCATGATTGTTTGCAAAGTTTGCCGTTCCAGAAACAATGTTGGCTTCTTTCCTGCAATATTTGAAGTGTGATGTCCTGAGTGTCCATCGAGTGATCCATCGAGTGTCTGACTAGAAACCGTCTTTGAACCTTTGCAGTGAAGTCAAGCAGTGCCTGTGCCTTGCCTGTGTTGTAGTGTGATGGCAATTTCTGCTTCTTGTGTGGAAGGAAAACATAAAACAGAATATAGTTCTTCCAAAAAACTCTTTATTATAAAATCAATAAATAGTACCTTTCCATGAGAGATACAAAGCCACCTTATTAGTGCTCCCTAAATAGCATCTCTTAAATGCAGAAGAGAATGTTTTCTTATTTCTTTCTCTCCATCAGGTCAGCATTTATCATAGCTGTAACATTGTCTTTTAGCTTAATTGCAATGCAGGTTATTTATGTTTGCATCCCTTGGGGTTTTCCTAGCGACAAAATAGCTGCCTTTTGACTTTATGACCAGCTTAATAATTTATCGTCTTAAAAAAGTTTGAACCCATGTCTCAAATGATGCTTCCATTAAAACAAATGCAGCTTTACTTTCTTTTTAATAGCTTTTGGATTTATAGCTGCTTCTATATTGGCTATTCACGTGGATTTAGAAAGAGAAAAGCTTTAGAATATTAAGAAAAGCTACAGAAATACTGCATCATTCCTATGCTAGAAGATTATGGAAGTTAATAGGGCAGTTGTGTTTGCCTAAGATTTATTATCATAACTGAGATCACAAGAGCCAGCGTTTGGACATCCATCTGTTCTCTGGACGTCCATCAACATTACTCTGTAGACGTGACACCAGGATTGGATGCTTTGCATCGAAGAACAGTTGTGATCTTCAGCCTTCTGCTCAGATAAAAGGATGTCCTGAGGACTAAAATTTACTTAGTGAGCTTTTGCAGGGCTTTTTTTTTAAAAAAAAAAAAGCTTTTGCTGGTAGGTAACCTTAATAGAGGTCTTTAAATTTGGCCATCTATGCATTCATGGTATTTCTCCATCTTTTCTGTTAATCAAAATATGCAGTTATTGCATGTTAGGTTGCACAGACATGGAAATAATTTCAAGTCAAAGAACCTAAATAATTTTTCAAAATGCCATTTTATTGCATAGCTTTCTGACTGCTCAGCCCTCATATTTAAAAAAATGCAATTTCTAGAAGTTTCAGTCAGTTCGTAACCGTGAATGCATCCTTCATTGATAAAGATCTTATGTTACACTTCAAAAACTGTTTTTTCCAAGAATCCTCAAAACTTTTTGGCAGGCTTTTCTCAATTTAAGTAAATATATTTTTTTAGTATAACAATATCATTTTACTGAGATCAGTTAGTACATCACAAAGATACTGAAAGAACATGAGCTGCATTTATTGAGAAATAGAAAAGGCTTTCTGCCATAAATGGCATTCTTTCACTCCAGTACATTAGCCACTAAAAGTATGTTTGCCACGTTTTTTGTAAGAAAGGGGTAATTGCTTCATAAAAACCTCAAATGTCTGAAGGGAAAGACATCTCAAGACATTTAAATATTTGTAGGCTAAGTTCAACTGTCTGCTAGTTTACACTTGGTCATCTCTGACCTCACTAAGATGTCATTGTAGTTAAATGTGTGTTTGGAGGGAGTCTGCCAGTAAGGATTTACAATCCAATTAGTGTCAGCTTTGTAGTTATTGGTTCCTTTGGTATGTGGAGTTCAAACTTTCCTGCTATGGCATCTTTTTTACTAATAAGCATAAATTAATACTGTGATTTTGAATAAGAAACTTTAAATACCAGAGAGGCAAAAACCACCTTCGTCTCTCAGTATATTGTTTCTGTGGATACTTAAACTGCAGTAATTATTTTTCCTGGCTCATATTCAACAAACTCTTACTGGTGGTAATCTTTGGAATGTTATTTTTGCAGCATAAACAGTTCACAAACTTTTAATATTTTATTTTGAGTAAATTACAAGTATTTTAAACGAAGTTTTTAGATAAGCTTTGATTGAGGCATCTGACGTTCAAGTTAACAATAAGTTCAATCACAGTATTATGTATACTCATCTAAAAAAATATCATTTTATGGAAAAAGTGTTGTCCCTTCATCTGACTATTGATCTGAACTGCACAAGAGAGAAAAAAAAGTGTTTCTTATAATTACATGGTAAACTGTATTTATAGTAGCTATCTATCAAAAATTTCCATGTTTAGATGTTTAAGTCATTTGTAGCTGTTATGTCGGAATGGTCAAATGCTTTTCCTGGAAGTCATGCGTACTGTGATGCAGCATTACTTCTGTGAGGCAAAGAGGAATTTCTGCTAGTGATTTCTTGATTTCACATTATGAAAACAATAAAGTAATTGAGAAAGTATTGCAGTATGTATTTTGACTTGGCAAACTGAGGAGACTTTTAAAAATCATGATACCAATTAAACAGAATATCTCTAGCATTCAATTCTGGAATGATCCCACTAAAAAGAAAGAAGAAAATAGGCTCCATATGTCAAACATTGCTTAACAATGTAAAGGAACAAGAGAAAATATTTTCTCTACTACTATTTTATGTTTAATCTAGCATGGCAACAGTAGGGTTTTGCAGGCTTCAGTCAAAAGGTATCTGAGATCTCTAATTAGTACCCTGGTTGTTCTTCCTTTGCCTGCCTTTCGTTTTCCTCCTTAAAGTGCTGTCCTTGAGGTTACTCTTTTGTTTCTTCATTTTTTTCATTCTCATCCTTGTCTTTCACGTGTTTTTGTAAAGTAAAATTATTTTTAATGAAGTAATGCTTACATTAAACAGCCAATTTCAGTGGTTTTCACTTTAAAGGCTTGAAAAGACTTGGTAGGAAGTGAAGAAGTGAAATGGGAACTAAGTAAGGTAATTCATGGAAGAGGGATGAACATTAGAGGTGGGAGCAATCTGTTTTAAGCACCCATTATTGCTGTGTGTGCTGTCTGTACTTTCAATAGCAGTTTAGACAGAAGTTACAAAAAGCCTTTTAATTTTTTTCACAGAAAATTGAGAGAAAAAAAATGGGCAGACAGTACTTTTTCTGAAAAACGTGATACTTAATTTAAAACACAAAGCAGGTCATTTTGCAGTAATAACCAGTGATGCACATACGTGAGCGGATAGTTGCAGACAGGCGCAGTCTGGGGAGGAGAGACACGACAGCTGACTCATACACTCTGCATACGCCAGTAAAATAATCATGCCTGTCCTATTTTGGTTTCTTGGTGTATTAATTCCTGCTGTAGCTTTCGTGTTGATTACATGTTTCCATTTAAAGGTGCTTGTACATGGGAATCTAATAATAATGTTTTGAAATTACAGTAACGCTTGGAAAAAGGCAGGTTTAACAGATTTAAGGGTAGCTGCTGTGGCACTAGTTCCTCCCAACCCCACCTTCATTTCAGAGCCAAGATGCTAAATGCCTGCTGCTTCTAATTGAGAGTTTGTATTTATGTCTTGAGAAATGTTGACTTTTCTTTTTCCTTTCACAGGACCTAGATGATATAGAAGATGAAAATGAACAACTGAAGCAAGAAAATAAAACCCTCTTAAAAGTTGTTGGACAGCTGACAAGGTAGAAGATTCAAGCCTCAATGAGGAAAGATTTAAAAACTACTGATTGAACGTTAAGGTCAATATAGTAATACTTCCTGTGTTGCAGTATGTTATAATAACTGTATATTTATTGTTAGGAAACCAGATGAATGTTTATTTTCATAGTACTTTCTTCTTCATTCAATGAAATGGCATCTAATTTGGGGTATATTTTTAGCTTTCTTTTCACATAAGAGTAATTATTTTTTTTTACATATTTCAAAATGTTAAGTTCAAAAATATTTGGGTTTTGTAGCTTCAGATTACATCTGGATAAATTGCAGTAATTTAAAATTCATAGCACCAAGATCACTTTCAGTCCATGTGGGTGTATATTTTTGAAATTAACGGAAGCAATACATATAAGCTTTGTTTACACAGACCCAAAATATTTATTTTGGGAGATGTTTCCTTTTTTGTTTAAATGGCTGTAAAGTGGATGCCTTATTACTGATCTATAACATTTTGCAGATTGATTACTTGTTCTAAAACTCTTGTACGTGGAGGTTTTTTTACTATATCTGAAAGACTGACAATAGTAGAGTAGCAATTTTTATTTTTTTTCTGGATAACAGTATTCTGGCAGGAGGGGGAGGTTTTATTGAGAAAAACAACCAACAGCAACAACAACAAAAGAAAAACCAACCAAACAAAAAAAAACAAAACCAAAAAACAATAAATCACCTGTGGTACCAGCATTAATGGGTTCTTAGAATCATATCGAACTGGTGCACTACAGTTTACTTTAAAGCTGAAATGCAAGTTTACTCTCAGACAGTAAGTTTGTTTGCTGTGTTGAAAATTTAAACAAAGCCTGGAGCTTTCATTTTAGCAAAGACACTTTTGCAGTACTCTTCTACTCAAAGCTGTCATCTTAAAATTTATAGTGATCATAACCAATATGAGTTTTTTGATATTTTCATTTTTTTAAGCTGGGTGAAATTTTTTGTACGTAACAAAGTAGAGACATGCAAGTGATTCACGCCCTTTTGAAAGATCAAATGGTTTAGAAAAACCTTTTATCCTTGATTTTAAACTAACAAGGTGTTTAAAAAGTGCCTGTTTAGATGTTACAATGCAGTTATGACTGCGTACTGATTCTTCTATAACATGGTAGTAGACAAAATTTTAATTTGACATTAACCACAAACGACAGTTAACAATTCTCCTCTTAAAATTCTTGTTAGGCTGAAATTTGATGTACTTTATTTCATCTTAATACAGCATTTTTTTCATTCCTGATCAGAATAAATGTACATGTCATTTGAGTCAGGATGCTAGAAAGGAAAATATTTCAAAGAGTTGAGGCTTTTTCTTGATGATTTTGAAGTTTGATGTCAGTAAGTTGCATGGATATAGTTTTTGTTACCTTAAAACTTAAGGGCAACTGTAATATGTAATAACGCTCACCTTTTCAGGTTTGCCAATTGTTTTCTTAATGTGTATTTAATGACTGTAAGAGTTTCTTAAATTTCAAATCCAGGTATTACTGTTACGCCTTGGATTGTTTTGGATATAGGATAGGTTATTTTGCATTTGTGTGTTCTAATGAGGAGGAACTTTTCAAAGCTTTAAAGTGTTTTTCAAGACACACACGTTCCAGGATGCCTTGACGTTTTCCTTCGCAGTGGATGAGATTCCATAGGACACCATTTAAAACCTTTACTCAGAGATTTAAATGGTATAGGGGGTTTGTATAGACCCTCTGAACTATGATATACACCAATGAATATTGCGTTTAATATTATTCAAACAGCAAGAAGTCCCTTAATTTATCGGTTTAATGAAATTTAAAATTTAAAGTAATAAAAAAATCAATTGAGATGTATGCCTTCTGAATAAATACAAAATTTTCTGTTGAAGAACATCTGATTCCCTTCTCTGTGTACTAGGTATGAAATATACATATCAATGTACAGCATGGGAGTCAAACATATTGGAAGCATCATTAAGGAGTTAATGCAGAACACACAGATACTAATATGAAGTTGTAAATAAGATATTTCATAACCTGTATTTCACCTACATTTTAAACCAAAGAACAGTGACAACAAAGAACATAAACAAGAATTACTTGTCGTCTTATTACCTCTTCTTGGTTTGCTTGTGTGTTGATTAAAACTTAGCAGCTGTAACACGGACATCAGAAATTATTTTTTTTAACTTGGATATCCAGCTGACAGGAATATTTGGCAGAAGTACTTCTGATACCTTCCCTTGTAGAGGTACTGGCAAGGGAAGTTTCCAAATATTTGAAACTGGTAATGCTTCAGGCAGAACATGCGAACAAAGGAACTGTTGGGAACTCACAGATAAAGCACCTCAGGACATTATCGTTGTTGTGTATTTTTATACAAATGTAAAGCTCTTCATGGTTTTAAAAATTCCCACAAATTGTATCTGGAAGCATAACACTGCTGCTGACAGTTTGGAAGATTTAGATGGCTTTTGGAAAAAGTATATCAATAACAACTAATTATCACTTACATTATCAGAATTTTGGGAGAAGTTTACTAGATTCTAGGGAAAATTATGTGTTACATAGAATTCTAGTAATTGTCTAGTAATTACTTGCCATTAACTTTTTATTTCAGTAGGGTACCCTTACGGTCAAGCTCAAACACAGTATAAGTTTTTGTCCTAGGCAATTTGAAGGTGTTAAATTAGCCACCTTAACAGCAGGTCATTAACACATGTCCACGTCCTGGCCAGTCCAACACCTAGGTCGCTCTCAGCTGTGGGATTTAAAAGCAGGGACTGCTGTAAGTGGGAGCCCACCTCACTTGGGAAGGCTGTATGATTCCTGAATGAATCCAAGTGTTAACGTCCCTAGGTTAAACTAATTTCCTAGGGTGGTTTTTTTTTTTTTTTCTTCTTTTTTGGGAGGGTGGGGTGGATGGGGTGTGGCACACTACTAGGAAATATTAAATGTATGGATAAGTCTTTTGGAGATTACTGGATTTCTCAACTTTCATGTCCTAAAATTCATACCAAATGGCTTAGGTCTACCATCTGTGTTTCTGGGTAACTTGACTCATCTGTGAAATCTAAACAGAAAAGTACTCCTGTTGACTAAAGCAAAAAGGACAAATTTTTTTCAAGATACTTTAATAATTAACAGCACATAATTCCTGTTTTGATAGGCAAAATGATACTCCTGTTATGGTCACATACTGTTGTATAGAAAATACATATTACATCCAGAGCTGAAGGTTAGCATTGTGCAGAAATGTTTTTATCATTGATAATATGCACTAATGTTTGTGGGATTTATTCCCTAAAGAAGTTCAACTGCAGATAAATGTTGGTGATTTTTACAAGGAAATTTAAAATAGCTCATTTTTCAATTGTTAAATAGTTAAATGGCCATGTTTAAATTCAGTGTTACTTGATGTATATATTCACCGAAAGTGTACAGTCAATATTTGCAAATGATTGTTTTTTCTGTCTTCAAAGGAAAATTTTTCTTGGTTAATTACCCGATTAGTATTTACACATTTGGAGATGAATTATTTCTTCGTTAGGTTGGCTTCGAATTTGAGAGGTAGAGTGAGAAAAGAAGGTAACAAGAAGTAGATCCATGACTTCTAAAGTAGGAAGTATAACCTAATGATTTTTTTTATTTTTTTTTTAATTCAGCTGTACTGAGGATTAGCTGTGGAAAGATTTGTGATTGGCATAAGCACTGAAAAAGGTATTGGAGTTAGTATGTTAGAAACAACTGATTAACCTACATCAAAGCTCTTTTCAACTTTTCTGGTATCATTACAGCTTGAAAACTTGCTACCATAAGAGAGAGCAAAAGGAATACTGAAGATAAATTGCTTTTTAACATTTTGCTAAGAGAGCAGAGTTACACTGACTCCAGCTATTTTATGGTTTTCTGTAAGTTCTTTGTGGCTATTTCCAGCTTGAATTGAAACAGATCAGTATTAGTAGCCAAGAGGGAAGGTAATTATTAGGAAACAAGCACATGAGTAGTAACTATGAATACCATTAACATATGGCTGAATGTCAGTGTTTCTTGGGCTCAGATGATCTTTGAGGTCCCTTCCAACTGTGACCATTCTATGATTCTGTGTGAGTTGAGTTGGCCCATTTGCATCAGTATTAATGATCAGAAACATCTGACATTTTTAGTAAGAAACAACTATTTTAGTTGGAGAAATTACCATTGCAAGCCATGACTTAAAAACTTAGTAAAAAAAAACCAAAACACATCCATGCTAGTACCTGTAGGTGCTGAGACTAAGGAGCTAAGGATTATACTTAAAAGCTTTGTTAAGAATGAAACAAAAGGATTCTGGATCTTCTCATTTGATTTCATGTAGAAGTTCGCTACAGATCTGTTCCATGCCAGTCATTCCAGTGTCAATACCTGCAAAAGGTGTTTACACCAGCATTTCTAGAAGCAATTCTACTTCCGTTATTAAGCATTTCCTTACGACTACTTAAATATATCCAGGACAAAAAGGACTTTGATATGTATTTTGGTAGCATTCATGATCTTCCAAGTATGTTGACTTACTGTAGCAAATCTGTCTACCATTTTTCCTTGTACTGTAGCAGATGTACATTACCTTGTTAATTTAATTCATTTGCTTTTATTTCTGGATTTCTGTAACTGTTCTTGTTCAGGGCTAGTTGTGATTTTTCTGTTCTGGAAAAATTGTAGTAGTTGAGTTTTTTCCTCTGAAAATAGTCTCATAATCATAATGCAGAGTAATTTTTTTTAAATATCCATTTTATGCATTTAAAAAGTTGAAGCATCATTAAACTATAGATAACTAAATATCCATTTTAGTTTTGAAGATTGACTAGTTTTGATATTTGTGATATCAGATTAAAAATGATGTTGAGATTCTTACTATTGCAGGTAAAAGGTACGTGTTTAATCTAACAATAAAGACTGTGTGTGTATGTCCAAATAAAACTGAATTCTTTTTAATCCAGGCTGTCTACTTATTGTGTATAAAGGAGAATTAATATTGTCTGACTAAAATTCTAAACGGATTTGACACCCATACTGGGAAGCTCCTGACCTGAACTGCTAGAATTATTTTTACATTCACATTCAGTTCTTCAAGTGTGCATGTGTTTGCACACACTCACGAGAGAAATCTGCGTATTTCCACAATACTAATTTTGTGTTTCAGGAATGTAGTGACTATCTTTCCATCAATTAGGTGGAAATGGCCTTTTCCCATACTTTAAAGTTGAAGAATAGCCCTTCCCAGGAAAAGGTAATGAAGGATGTTACAGAGCTACTTCTAGTCCTCAGCCTATTACCTGTTACTGCTCTTCCATGCGGGTGGTGATGAAGCTGCAACACGAAGTCCAAGGGCAATCAAGAGAGACTTCAGGGCTCTGGAACAGTTCATAAGGGGGCCTGGGGCACAGGTTACTTTTTCATCTCTCCTTCTAGTTGCGAGCAGTGACATTGGAAGAAACAGATGTGTCCAGTCTATTAATATGTGGCTCCTTGGCTGGTGTCATTGCCACAATTCTGGGTTTTTCGACAATGGGATGGCCTACATGGCACCAGACTTGCTGGCATCAGATGGGATTCGTCTTTCTCAAAGGGGAACAAGGGTCTTAGCACAACAGCTAGTGGGGCTTCTTGACAGGGCTTTAAACTAGACTAGAAGGGGGAGGGGTATAAATATCAAGCTTGATGAAGACAAGTTGAGAGCACCTGAAGAGAAGCAGAAAGGAATTCCAGACACTCCAGCCAGGAAGTCAGCTTCATTGGGCCCAACTTCAATGTCTCTATGCAAACGCACGCAGCATGGGGAATAAACAAGATTAGTTAGAGGTGTGTGCACGCCTGCAGGGTTATGATCTTATTGGCATCATGGAGGTGTGGTAGGATGGCTCCTAACTGGAGTGTCAGAATGGAAGGATACAGGCTCTTCAGGAAGAACAGGCAGGGGAGAAGAGGAGGAGGTGTTGCCCTCTATGTCAAAGACCATCTGGAGTGCATGGAGCTCTGCTTGAGGATGGATGATGAGCTGATTGAGAGCTTATGGGTCAGGATTAAAGGGAGAGCAGGGACAGGTGACATAGTAGAGGGGGTCTGCTACAGACCACCTGACCAGGAAGACCGAGTGGATGAGATCCTCTATAGACAGATAGGAGCAGCCTCATGTTCACAAGCCCTGGGTCCTCATGGGGGACCTCAACCACCCTGATAGCTGTTAGAGGGACAACACAGCAGGGCATAGGCAATCCAGGAGGTGCCTGGAATGTGTTGACAATAATTTCCTTCTCCAAGTGATAGAGGAACCAATAAGGAGAGGTGCTATGCTGGACCTTATTCTCACCAACAAGGAGGGACTGGTGGGTAACATGGCGCTCAAGGGCAGCCTTGGCTGCAGTGACCATGAAATGGTCAGGTAACCATTCAAGGTTCTTAGGAAGGCAAGGAGGGTGCTCAGCAAGCTCTCTACACTGGATTTCAAGAGAGCGAACTTTGGCCTCTTCAGGGATCTGCTTGGTAGAGTATGATGAGATGAAGTCCTGGAGGGAAGAGGGGCCCAAGAAAGCTGGTTAATATTCAAGGATCACCTCCTCCAAGCTCAGGAGCGGTGCATTCCAGCAAAGAGGAAGTCAGGCAGGAACACTAGGAGGCCTGCATGGATGAACAAGGAGCTCCTGGAAAAACTCAAAGACAAAAAGGAAGCCCACAGAGAGTGGAAACAAGGACAGGTAGCCTGGGAAAAATACAGAGAAATTGTCTGAGCAACCAGAGATCAGGTTAGGAAAGCTAAAGCCCTGATAGAGTTAAATCTGGCCAGGGACATCAAGGGCAACAAGAAAAAGCTTCTATAGATATGTCAGTGATAAAAAGAGATCTAGGGAAAACATGGGCCCTCTCCGGAAGGAAATGGGGGACCTGGCTACCTGGGATATGGAGAAGGCTGAGGAACTCAATGAGTTTTTTGCCTCAGTCTTCACTGACAAGTGCTTTAGCTGCACAGCCCAAGTTGCAGAAGGTAAAGGCAGGGACTGGAAGAATGAAGAATCGCACACTGTAGGAGAAGATCAGGTTCGAGACCCTCTAAGGAACTTGAAGATACACAAATCCATGGGACCTGATGAGATGTGTCTGTGGGTCCAGAGGGAACTGGCAGATGAAGTTGCTAAACCATTTTTCATCATATTTGAAAAGTCGTGGCAGTCTGGTGAAGTTCCCACTGACTGGAAAAGGGGAAACATAGCCCCCATTTTTAAAAAGGGAAAAAAAGAAGACCCAGGGAACTACAGGCCAGTCAGTCTCACCTCTGTGCCCAGGAAGATAATGGATTAGATCCTCCTGGTGACTATGCAAAGGCACAGGGAAAATAAGGAGGTGATTGGTGACAGCAAACATGGCTTCACTAAGGGCGAATCCTGCCTGACAAATTTGGTGGCCTTCTATGATGAGGTTACAGCATTGGTGGATAAGGGAAGAGCAACTGACATCGTCTACCTGGACTTATCCAAAGCATTTGATACTGTCCCACGTGACATCTTTGTCTCTAAACCGAAGAGACATCAATTTGACGAATGGGCCACTCAGTGGATGAGGAACTGTCTGGATGGTCACACTCAAAGAGTTGTGGACAACGGCTCAATGTCCAAGTGGAAGCCAGTGACGAGTGGCATTCCCCAGGGGTCAGTACTGGGACCAGTGCTATTTAACGTCCTTGTTGGTGACATGGAGAGTGGGATTGAGTGCACCTTCAGCAAGTTTGCAGATGACACCAAGCTGTGTGGTGTTGTGGACACGCTGGAGGGAAGGGATGCCATCCAGAGGGACCTTGACAGGCTTGAGAGGTGGGCCCGTGAGAACTTAATGAAGTTCAACAAGGCCAAGTGCAAGGTCCTGCACGTGGGTTGGGGCAGTATCAAGCATAAGTACAGACTGGACGGAGAATAAATTAAGAGCAGCCCTGAGGAAAAGGACTTGGGAGTGCTGGTGGATGAGAAGCTCAACACGAGCCACCAATGTGCGCTTGCAGCCCAGAAAGCCAACCGTATCCTGGGCTGCATCCAAAGAAGTGTGGGCAGCAGGTTGAGGGAGGTGATTCTGCCCCTCTACTCTGCTCTGCTGAGACCCCACCTGGAGTACTGAGTTCAGCTCTGGAGTCCCCAACACAAGAAGGACATGTAGCTGCTGGAGCTGGTCCAGAGGAGGGCTATGAAGATGATGCGAGGGCTGGAGCACCTCTCCTATGAAGACAGGCTGAGAGAGTTGGGGTTGTTCAGCCTGGATAAGAGAAGACTCTGGGGTGATCTTGTAGCAGTCTTCCAGAACCTAAAGGGGGCCTACAAAAAAGCAGGAGAGGGACTTTTTACAAGGGTGTGTAGTGATAGGACAAGGGGCAATGGCTTTAAACTGAAAGAAGGTAGATTTTGATTAGAGATAAGGAAGAAATTTTTTTACAATGAGTGTGGTGAAATACTGAAACAGGTTGCCATGGGGGGTTGTAGATATCCCATCCCTGGAGGTGTTCAAGACCAGTTTAGATGAGGCTTTGAGCAACCTGATGTAGTGGAAGGTGCCCCTGCCCATGGCAGGGGGGTTGGAACTAGATGATCTTTGAGATCCCTTCCAACCCAAACCATTCCATGATTCTATAAATGAAGGGAATTGACGTCACAATAGATTTAATTTCTGAAATATCTATATGAATCTATTCTTCTCTTGCACAGGTAGAATTTTTAAAGCTAACCTCCATTTCATTCATTGCTGTAGATTGCACATAAAAGAGAACAAGTGAATCATCAGTAAACACCCGGGAGATAATAACTATATCACAGTTTATCATAAACTTCGCAATGTTGTTTCAAAAACTGACTTGAAACATAAATACCATAAGAAATTGTGCATTCAACACCATGGTTACTTTATGGATAAGACATTATGAGCATTTGCATTTACTTAATTTTAAAACTTTTGGTGAATTAGGTTTAGGATTATTACTCCTACAGTTGACTTCCTTTATGAAAGCCCAGTGGCCTTCGAGTTTTGTTTGGTTTTAAAATATAAAAGTACATCATTCCTCAGTTTTTGCCTTTGGCATTTTAGGTTCTTCAGTCTTGCTGGGAAATTTTAACTCCAAGTCCACGAGTGTTTTTTCTATACTCCTCCTTTAGTTAGTTTAGGATTTGCCATGCAATATCTACCTTTTCCTAGCACTTGGTCTGTTTTCCATTGGATGTTCTTTTTCTCTCCATCCATCTCTTCCTTTCTCATTTGTATTTTCTGGTATCTTGTTATTTTTTTTGTTCTGCTAGAAGCTTCAAGTGGTATCTGTGACATGTAACAATGTCCATAAAACCATTCTTTGCTGTTTTTTTTTCCCTTTTTTAAACAGACCTCTAACAGTTGTATGAGAAAATTTTCTCATTTGGTGAATAATTGCACTGTGGAATGTACTGCTGCTCGAAGTTGCTTTGGGACACTAAGAGCTTACCAAGGTTTTGACGGGGATTGGATATGAATGTGGATATTGAGAAGATCAAAATGCTCTAGTTACACCATAAAAAGTTCTGTTAGTCTCCAACTATTAAAAATGAAAAGCAAACCTTGTAAGAATACCACATGTAAAAGGAATGCTGACATATGGACAACATTTGAGCAGGAGTCAACAACAGAGATATCCTGATGTGTATCCAACAGTCCCAAATAGCACAGTTCTGTATGGAGGTCTAGTGGTTTTCCACCTACATCTACAGGTTTGCAGCTGAGAGCTTCCAGTCTAGCAACTGACAACACTTTGAGTATGGAAACTGATGCTTACATTTCATTTAGGTTTTTTTGAACAGCAAGTTCTCATTACACAGTCAATATCCATATTTCTCTTGAGATAGTATCTCAATAGGGATTTTGGTTTAGGCAAAATTGACTGACAATTTCTGGATTCACTTGACATTTGAAGTAATGTTAAACACTTGACATGTTTGAATATTTGATTAGGAAATTGATGGAGTCCCTTATACCATGTACAAAGACAGCACTTCATTTTCTAGGCAATGTCAAGTCGCCTAGGGCTTTTCTTTAAGGCAAAGTTGGTGCTTCCAGAGAAGATTTAAATTTTAACACCTTTAAGTGGGGCTCAAAGAGTAACAGCAGAGTTCTAGAAATGCCTGACTTGCATTTCCTACTAGATTGGGCCAAACCATGCAAACCATGGTTAGTAATTAGCGATGGGCTTGTAGTGGATGTTGCTAATGAAGAAGTAGGAAAAAATGAGATTCTCTTTCTTTTTTTATTTGTATTTCAGTCTTTCTTCAAGAAGTGTGTCTGATGTTAATTGCTGAGAGATTAAACAGTAAACTTTCACAATAATTGTGTAAGTTTTAGAATCTTTGAGGTAAAAGATGCCATTTTCGGTATCTTTAGTGCCTTTGACTCGTAGGTATTTGCTATGTGATAAAGTTCTGTTACAGATAACAGAAGGTGAAAGCCCTATCTATACTGCAGAGATAATAATCCAGGTCTACGCTGATTTTTAATCAATACACTGTAGATTTTTAAGAATATTACATAGCATAGGTATCAAACTTTGTTTTGAGATCTGGAATTTCTTTAATAAGGGAGGTAATGAAAATGTATGCATATTTGGCGCTAAAACTCTGCCCTTTTTTCTGGTAAACGGAAATGCTGTTGAAGATGAACCAGTTTTATAATTGATCTTCTTATTGTTGACTCCTTGAGGTGTTACAGCTAATAAAATCCATGCTTTCTGAAGTAGTGAAAGGATGCGCTTACAATGTAGCGACAGCACAAATGAGAACTTAATCTATGCTTAGGCTTTTAGGGTAAGAACTCAAGCAATTTTTATGGGATTCCCTTGATGAAATGACCTGAAGATATTTAGGTCTTACAGGGTCATTCAGCAAGCTATTGCGTAACCTTATGCAACAAAGCAGCATTAACTCTTGTATTTTCTTTGTACCAGGGTATTTTCTAAGAAATCAAAGCATAATTTAATAGAAAAACAGTGTTTTTCTGTTGCACAAGATTATATTTGAGAAAACTGTAGCTTGATAATTGGCATCTCGACACATTCTCCATTAGGAGTTATCTCTGGAAATCAGATTTTGTTAGACTGAGAGCCTGTGGAATGAAATCTTTGTTTTTCTCTCTCTCTCAGAAATGTTAATCTCTGCTTTTGCCTGAAGGCTTGTTACAACAATGATGCATTTTAGAGTTTAAAATTTTGATTGCAACAGTGTAAGTGTGGTTACAGCCAGCTACCAAATATATTTAGTGGGTGGGGACAATAAAACCACTGAAGCTTTGCAAGTTGAGACTCTCTAGAAATAACTCTCATATTTCTCTGTGAAGCAATTATATAGAAAATGCTAATTGTTCCCAACTGAATCACTCTTTCTTCCCGTTTAACTGCTTCTGCTTGCTATAGTTTGTAGTGAAATATCACTTAAAAACCCTCATAATTGTGTTGCTCTGGCTTTGTATGAGAAGTGACATTTGAAAAAGACTGGCCACTTCCAATTTTCACTGTCCAGATTCTAGGATTTATAAAGATGGTTAAAAGCAGACAGAAATTAAAGAGAAAATGTATGGATTGAGACTGTGCAGCATTCAATATGAGGGAGAGGAATAGGTGTAAAAGGATGAAGAAAATCTAGGTTTTGTCCAGCATTTTTTTTCACATAGGTTTCAACAAAGAAAGGATGACAAACTGGGTAATTTATTTTGTAAAAGTCTAAAAATTATTCCAGTTATCACTACAGTGTAGCCAGTGCTTTTAGGAGAAAAATCCGATCACCAGCCTGTCATTTGCTCACCTTTCACAAATACTTGGAAATGAAAAGAATCTGACGTTCCACCCTTCAAGAAATACAAATTACTATCTAAAATTGCAGCTTTGATCAAGTCCGTGCTAGGCTGTAGATGAGTAGGTAGAAATTTTAGCCATTGCTTTCCAAATGTGACCTAATTTGTGGTACTACTGCAGTAATATCAGTTAGTATGTTTGATGTTTGATTTGGGAATGTGCAGGGCTAGACTCAAGTATTTAGACCTCTAGCAGAAATGTGGTAGAGCCGATTCTCAGGATATGGTGGGATCCCCTTGCTAAAGCATCATCCCCTTGCTAAAGCATCATCATGCTATGGAGGACTTCTGATTTGCTTGCACCAAAAGCCCTGTTGTTGCATCCTGCAGATTTAAATATAACAAAGCCATCTTCAACAACTGCTGAGAGATTTGTGAAAAGCAAAAGACAACTGCCTTTGCAGTATGCTGGATAGGTGTATGCAAGTGTTACACAACAAAATAAAAAAATATTTTAAAAAGCACGTTGAATATGACATTACTGAGTGAAGTAATTCAGTACATTTTAATATAATTCATTATGACTATTCTAAAGTGGTGGTCCTTGTATGATTTTTTAAAAACCACTTAAAATAATTACAAACATAGGTATCATAGGTTCATGTTTACAGGGTTAGAATGGTATTGTAGGTAACTGAAAAACTCTGTATGCAGGTGCTTCCTTTACATCTGTTTAAATAGCTGTACTTGCTTGAAAAATTAACCGCTTTGCTATAGGAAATGCTAACTAGAGTTAGCAGTTTGCTGCTGGTGTAATGATCCATCTTTTTTTAATACTAAAACTTTAAATCCAAAAATTGATGGCTTGAAAGTCATGCTCCTGCAAGAACTGCAATGGTTGTTAACTGTATTATAAGTAATACCTTAGACTACCTAAAAATGAGGTAAAAATAAATGTTATTTACGTTTTCCTACTTTATTTAGAATTCAGTAACATTCATTACTCACTTTCTTAACTTTTCTCTGTTTCACTGAGATTTCATATGTGTATTTTTGGTTGATCTGCATAGCAGCAAGAGAAAGATACTCCTCTGGGTGCACTTGATCAGGAAATTCCAAAACTGGATCAGGATCTCAAGAAACACGCTTCTTATTTTGAAAGTGGCTGCTGCAGCTCTGTAAGCATGTTCTTCCTTCAGATTCCTTCTAAGCAGCTGTCAGCAGTCCACTAAGAAACTCTATATGTGGGAATCACATCCTTTTTATTTGGCAACCTGTTCATTGAGTTTACACAGCCATTCGAATGCTGTTAATATTTTAGCTGAGGCGGTTGAGAGCAGATAGAATTGGACTGGCTCCTTCTGTGGGAGTGGATTCCAATATTTGGAAACTGTTCCTGGCAATAACAGTGTAACTTACTCCACCAGCAGAAGAAAGGAGATCGCTGTTTGGGATTTGTAATAAGAAGTGGAAATGTTCCCTGATTCAGAGGGAGCAGCGACTGGCAGGTGTTCACATGGCAACCTCTGAAACGCAGAGCAATACGCTGTTCACAGAGATCCACAGTAAGGTTGTAAACTGGGTGTCAGCTCAGATGAGAGGTCAGAGAAGTATTCCATGTAGAAACTAAATTCCTATATCCAGAAAGCCAATGTATTACTGAAATGGATTAGAATTAGAACTTAATTACAATTAGAACACTGGAACAGGCTGCCCAGAGAGGTTGTGGATTCTCCTTCTCTGGAGATGTTCAAAACCCGCCTGGACGCGTTCTTGTGTGATCTGATCTAGGTGGTCCTGCTCCGGCAGGGGGATTGGACTAGATGATCCTTTGAGGTCCCTTCCAATCCCTAACATTCTGTGTGGATGAATAAAGCTGATGTCTTTGGTCTGTGTGTTCTGTAAGTAAATGAAGGTGCAGATTTCTCAGGTGTTTTGCTTTGGTACTTCTGTCTAATCTATAGGTAAATAAAGACTCGAGCTTTTCAGGTCTGTCACTTCACTATCGTTTTTTCTTCAACAACCTCGAATTATTTCTTACGACACATCAAACAAAGACAAGTTGATCTGATTTGACTACTTGAGGATTCTGCAGCAGAAGAGTGTAACTGTCCCTTTTCTTGGTTTCATTTTCTTTTGTTATCTCCTGTCTTATTGATACCTCTTGAGGTTCTTAGTGCTTAAGCTGAAACATTGTTCAGTGTACATTGTCCGTCTAAGGAAAGTTATCCTACCAGATTACTATTTACCTCTGCAATTGGACTGTTCTGCGTATTTTCTTTTTTTTTTTTTTTTTTTTTTTAATGCCAGGGAGGCAAAACCACTTAACTGAAGGGTTCAGGAAATGCCTGTCTCAATGCTGCCAAATATCCAATATTTGAATCTATTGGCAATCTTTTCTGGCCCCGTGGTGCAGTCAGACTGTGTGACTGCAGAAAGTAAACAACTGAAGTACCTATGCAAGGAGCAAGAGTTATAGGTAAGCACTTTCTGTGTGTTTTTTTCCTCTCTCAGGCCATGCACTAGATGCTGCCCTGTGCTCTCCACTAAGCTGCTCCAGCTAGACAGCTGAACCAACATATTTCGGGGCAGTATCATTAACTGAGTGCTGATATGAAAACCCACTGGACAGGATGAATCAGCTTCCATTTATTTGCAAATTGGCAAAATGTCATGTTCCTCCTCTGCTCTTCCTCTGTGAATTTTTTAACCGTCTTTCCCACTGCTCTTTTGCAAATAACAGTGTGTCCCGATACTCGGAAACAGGAAGGTTTTAAAGCAAGTCACCTATTGATTTTTCAGCTGCCTTGTTCAGCACCGAGGCAGTGAGATGCAGGATGCAGTTTACAAGGCGTTGGCATTAAGGAGAATTTTCCTCCTTGTAATCTGGCACGATGCCATATCTCATCACCAAAGAGACTGAAACAAAACATATTTTTCCTCATCATTATGCAAGAATTAAAATCATAAACTGTTTCAAGATCTTGGCAAATGTTACTTTGGATTTTAATGAACTTTAATCACCTTTTATGAAAAGTAATAATTAAATCACTTTGAATAAAGCATCCAAATTTGAAATCACGAGCAGAACTTTTTTCCTTGGGTTTTGTCCCCTGCATAGTGTTACATTATTTAGCTTGTTAAACATTCTAGGCACTTGCAAGAAGAGATGAAATGACATTCTGAGGAATATTTCGGTGCTTAAGAAACAGATCTCTATAAAGTGATACCCCAATGAGCACAGATTATAAGTAAATATTAGACCTTTTTCCAAAATAGAAAAGGAAACACTTTTATTTAGCACACGTTCTGAGCGAGACGTGCTCTACCTGCTGAGTTGTGAAAACTGAATACGTGTGTACTGCTACGCTTCTTACTGACATGGCTTGAGGATCCCAGGCCCAGGATGGGAAGCTGCAAGGCCAGGGAAAGCAAAGCTCTGCTTCAGATTCAGTGTCACGCTGTCAGGGAAAAGGCTGGGTGTGTTATATAACCTTTTCTCTTTCATCTAACTACGCTTTTTATGATGCTTGACCTCATTGCAGGTCTGCTACAGTATTTTTTGTTTGTGTGTCACAGCGAGAATTTAAGGTGTGTCGACGAGAGATGGGAGCATGAGCAAAGGTCAGGCTGGATGGCAGGTAGGGATCAAGGCGCCGGTAAGTACGCCTGCAAGGAGTATATTTGTACGAGATGATGATGTTTGGCTTGGGAGGGGAAAAGACAATGCTGTTTGGTTGATACGTTGGCACGGAAATAGTTGTTATCACCATAGCTTAGCTGTGCTGAACCTGTGGAAAATACTATTATTTAAAAAGAAGTCCTCGCACATACTCATTTTGTCTTTCCCTTAATTTCTTTGGTGCAATAGAGAGCAATAGCTATGGGGTGCAGAGGAAGTAGAAAGGGACAGAAGTGGGGTCAGAGTGTAAAAGGACAGGATGTTACAATAAGGCTTTAAAATAAAACGGGCACAGTAAGTCAGAATGTGAGAGGAGGGTGGCTGGAGTCCTCTTGCCAGCAGACAGCCTGTCCCAGCACTCAGCAAAATAATAGCAGTCAACCAGAAAGGCATCCAGTCAACTTAGAAAGGCATCCAGACTATGGGCTGTGAAAGGTGAGGGCCGGGAGGTTCTTCCTTTTCAGTCAGATAAGCTTTTCAAGGCCATAGCTTTTGTCAGTTTTCAGCTGATAAAAAAATCTGTAAGCTGTTGTTATGCCTCGATGATCTTTGGTAAACGTCACTGCACAGGATTTAAAACTTATTCCACATCTTCAGATACATACACGTTTTGAAAGTGTATTTGGCACACGTAATTTTTAAAATTGTCTCAGTGATCTGCAATAAAAGGAGAAATGAGAAAGTATCTGCAGGCCATTGAGGCGGCTCAGCAGAAGCAGAAGCAAATTGTGAGCAGCAGCTGTGAGTGTGTGTGCGCTGCTGTGGGCTCTGGTAGGTCTTTCCTGGAAATTACTGTGTGGGTGAGTCTCCAATACTGGCTGACAGCAAGGTTGGTTCAGGGGAGCTGCAGAGAAATCTGGGAGTTTGCAAACTCTGCAAGAACCAGCCAGAATTTAAAATTTAGACAGTTTGTGAAGAGATAACAGAGCAGCTGTGATGGGACTCCCTTCACTGAGAAAAGGGGGAATTTGACCATGAGTAGCGGTGGGCAGCAAGGACAGTGAGTGCTGCCAACTCCACGGACCGGTGTCACTAGCAGTAATAACCTGTTCCTTTGAATCACAGCAAAGTAAGAGTACAGTCTGTGAGAGAAACTAAAGAATAGCACGGGATGATCTTAGTGTGGAGTGGTTACTGTGCTCCATGTTAAAAAAAGAAAAGCTGTGTAGCATCTAGTTCTTTGAAAAGATCCTTTAAAAGGAGGGAGAACTGCCATTATGTCATTTCTAGTGCCAGGTGCACTAGAAGGAAGCAGAGCTTACCTTTTCCGTTTCATTTACTGCAGAAGGATTCTGATTTTATTTGAGAGAGACTTGTTTCTATAAAGGGGATAGATCTGCTAGTGTAAGGTTTTTTCACAAGAACTCCTTAACTCTGAAATTTTCTGTGTTTTATAACTCATGTTTAGTACTCAAG
The DNA here is from genome assembly GCF_009769465.1 of Tauraco erythrolophus. Classification (NCBI taxonomy): domain Eukaryota; kingdom Metazoa; phylum Chordata; class Aves; order Musophagiformes; family Musophagidae; genus Tauraco; species Tauraco erythrolophus. Next base: position 46,193,941 of record NC_141468.1, on the reverse strand, counting down.
AGAACTAATGTTTTAGCTATCTAGACAGTGTAAACACTTCTTGTTCCTTCCTCTTTCTTCCAATTAGGGTAAAATAGTAGGGGAAATATTTGAAATATTTTTTTCTTAGAAGGGAAGAGGTGGGTTTGATGATCATTGCAAAGACTGTGGTTTAATGGGTTTTAGTGTTATTGGAGAGCAGGTTGTTTCGGAAAACATGCCCAGAACTTCAGATGGGCATTCTAGAGTCTGTTTGCAATATATTTCTAAATTAGGAATTAAAAACAGATGCAACACAAGATTAATTAGTCTCCATGTACTTTCCCTTGTCACCATGCAGTCCTCCTGTGAGAGCTGTGTGCCAGAAAGCCAGGAAGAGGGCAGTCTCGCCACAAGTAATTTCATTGTACAAGAACAAAAACTAATTCCCAAGTTTCCTCCCAAATATAACCATGTTAAATAGAGGATCTGTTCGGGATTGCATAACTACTTCTGTAGCAATTAGAGAAAATGCCTACATGGAAAAGCAACACTAGGAAAGCGTCCATGTTTCTAGCTTGTCTCTCTATAAGGTTTTCTTTCCTTTTCTGTTAATTTAATACAGCTACAACTAAATTCTCTTTGGTACATTTTTTTTTTCTCATTTGTTGTTTCTCTTCCTCAGTGAAATGAGTGGAGTCAGCTTGGCAGAGCTAGCCAGCTTTCTGTAGATCACGGGCATGTGACTTGTGGCCTGTAGTTGGGAAACCACTGGCATTAAGTTGTTCGTGAAGTCTCCCTCTGCAGCGCGGTGCCTGGCGAAGGATGTCAGTCCTGGGGAGGGAGCGGGCTGGAGGCAGTGCCGAAGAGCGGCAGAGAGATCCCACAGCTCTCTTGACCACAGGCTGCTGAATCACTCAGACTCTGGTTGAAGCACTGACCTCTCTGAGCAATTAGTAACAGTGTCTTTCTCGTACCTCTCTTTGCTCTCTGACTTGCTGCTGAGGAAGCAGGATTTCTGCCCGGTTTACTCCTGGGCTATATGCATGCCAGGCTGGGTACAACAGGTGACATGAACTCCACCCTAAACCAGCATTTGGTTTTCCGTAGCCTGGCTGCTCTTTAGAGAGAGAGTGAGATCTCTCCATCACGACGTTTCAGTCGGCCGCTTCCCAGAGACCTCACCAGTACGCTCCTCCGGATCCGGGGCTGGTCTGGTCTGGGAGACCCCTGGGGCGGCGCGGCCCCTCCGAACTTGCTCCAGGTAGAAACATGCTGATAATCCAAGGAAAGGCTAGGATCAAAGAAGTGTAGCGTGGGAAGGGAAGCAGCCAGCTGGGGAATGAAATCAGAAGCCAGTTCAGCAGCAATCCACTTTTTCAGCAGAAAGCGAACGAGCCAGCTGAGGGCTTTCTGAGGGAGCTGGAGCAGAGGCCAGGGCAAGGGAAAAGAAGAAAAGTTGCTCCCTGCGTGTGAGGTGCCGTGCTTTCTGCCGCCACCGCTGGGAGGGATGCAGCTGAATGGGTGGTGGTGTGAAAAGCCCTGTCCCTAAGTAAGGGGAAAGGGATCCCACAGAAAACCCTTGTGACAGCCCTTGGTGAGATCCAGGTGTCCAGCTCTATTTGTAGTGAAGTTTTCCATTTGAATTCTCATTCTGCAATGAGAAAGAAAGACTTCTTTCGCTGGAGGCCAGGTCATTTCACAAGGCCTGAAGAGACCAAAATATTCTGAATGAAAACTTGCATGTGGTGGCACTAGGTGTTGGAAAGTTACTTTCTTACATGTTGTGTATATTGCAGTGTCTCTTGGAATCGCTGCTCAGGACCATTTGTTGTATATCTCATCTGTATTTTTGCAGGCGTAAGAGCTACTCTAATTTTAACATCACATGTATAGAACTACTAGAGCTTTGTAAAAAGGAAGAAATAGCAAAACAACAACAAAAAGCCCCAAACCTAAAGAAGCCTAGTACTATCTTCATTGAAAGGTAGCAGACTGCTTTTTAATGGAGGGACTTTGCAAGTTTTTTTCTCAGAAGGAAGAGGTGGGGATCCCCTTGTTTTGCCCAGATGATGACTCACATGCCAATTTAATTCAAAGGGGAATAAAAATTAATCATCTGTCTTTCCTCCTATAGAAAACATTTTAATGTAACTTTATTTCACAGAATAGAGTTCATAAAATAAAGTTGAACAGTTTTACCTGGTCCTGAGAAGCAGAGCCCTGAAGATATGTGAGGACACCTCATGCTGCTCTCCCAGCCTCTGAATTCCTCAGGAGCCAGAGTTTGGATGAAGTCGCGTCTCTTGGCCGATCTGTTTACTGTCTCCTGTTTTCAACATTCTTCTCTTGACCTGCAGTGTTAGTTTACGAGCTTCATTGCGAATTCCAGTACTGCAGGTCAGTAGATGGGGTAGAGGTTTTAAGTAATTTCAGGCTGGTTTGGCGTGGGGTAGATATGGGTGTGTGATTGAATCAGACTCAAGTTAGGTGTGGTTTATCTTGGTTTTACTCAACTGAAGTGGAAAAAAAAAACAAACAAGGAAAAACATCCTAATATAATTGTGATCAACTTCTGCAAGGTATGGACTTTTTTTTATTGCTGGAGATAGAACTCTTCAGATCTCCATTCGTGAAGAACAGTTGAACCAAAAATCTGTTCTCCCACACCCTGCCTTTTGTTAAAGGCTGGGACAGCAAAACCCTTCTGTCCTGGGGAACTGAAAAAGGACACTAGCTCTTCATTTGAAATCCAAATTGTTCTGTTTCTTGTTTTTATGTGAACCTGAACCATTTGGACGTTGACAGCTAGGGGCCTAAACCTGGTAAAGCACTAGTGATACTTGCAGTTTCTACAGGACCACTTATGATCTAAAATTTGAAACAAAATAAAACAAAAAAAAGACTGCTAATCTAGTATCTGAAAGTTGGCAGATTACATTTGTTCAGAATGTCTCCAGACAGACAGACAGTTGCTGCCTGTCGAGCATTAGACTCTGATCAGAAATGAATCCACACGAATGGGTGGTTGTTGCTGCAGTTGTCATCCCAGTACTCAGTAAAGATTATGGATGAGTATAAGGAAAAAGAAAAGAAATCATAAAAATCTACCGGTGTAAAATCTTTTGTAGCGAGGGCAAAAGCCAAAGAGTAGATAAGCACTGTAATCTTAAATGTCATTAACCTTTAGGTCTATAATATACTGAACTCAGTTCTATTCTTAGTAATCAGTATCTTCTCCTGAGTACACTCCAAGGGAATCTGCAGAAATAAAAAGGTGCAACAGTCAAACAAAATTCCCTCTGTGTTGCTTGGGTAAAACAGGTCTCATGAGTTGCATTAAAACCTATTCAGCCATTAGGGACTTTGCAATGTCTAGTACACAAATTTTAGCTTCAGGAAGTGGTTGTGGCACATACCAAGCAGATGTCGTGCTTGATGCCGGAGTTGGGGGCGTTGTGCGTGCGTGCATGGGTACACACGGGCAGGCGCGCAGGTATGTCGGTTTGGACCAACATTCAGGTCTTAGTGGAACTAGTCTTCTGAAGTATCAGAAGAGCTAGTAAGAGTAGACGAGAAAGGTATTTTACTTTTCCTTTCGATATACAGCAACGTTAGAAACTTGGTTTTCTATTTTTCCCGAACTGCAGTTTTCCATACGCACGAAGCACGGGCGCAGCATCAGCAGGGCGGTCCGTGCCTCTCCGGCGCGTCTCAGCCGAGGGTCCCCCGCGGCGGGTCGGGCTTGCGGCGGCCGCCCCGTGCCCCGCTCCCGGTCCGTGCCTGACACCTCCCGGTGCCGCCGCCACACTGCACGGCAGCCCCCGAGCTCATCGGGCCCTCGAGCTTTAAAAAAAACGTTAAATGCTTTTGTGAAATCGTCACACTAAGGCTTCCTAACCCTCCGAATGATTTTCGTTGTCGTCTTCTTCTTCATCACCTTATTTACCTATGCAAAATCTCACACAAATTCCGCATTTAGAGTTACCCCTCTTTCTAAGTTTCCCTTGCAGAGTTCTTGATTTTGCTGACGTTTTTTAAGAACAAGGGAGGTCGGGTGAGGGGAAGCATTTTTAAAAACATGCATCAAATATGTAAGATGCATTTTGACTGTGTTATGAAGTCTAACGGATTTTTAAAATACATTTGGCATCTAACTTGCAGCTTTGGGACTACAGTCACATAACAGCAAAATCTCATAACAGTACAGGCTTTAGACTTTCATAAATTTAATTCCCTTAAGTAAAGCTTAAAACAATGTTTTCTCAGATGCTAGACCATTGTCTCTCATATTTCCCAGGAATTTACTGAGCTGCTGTGCATATATATATGAAGCAGTGGGAAGATAGAGCTGCTGTGTGTATATATACGAAGCAGTGGGAAGATAGGTATGTGTTTAATTTAAAAGTAGCTGATGGTTTTGTTTACAGGAATTACATTCTAGTCCTTCATCTCCATTCCTCTCCACATTCCTTTCATTCAGAGGCTCAGACTGTTTACATGGTCCACTTCCCTGGCAGTATGCTAAACCCTGGAAAGAAAGACTATTTCTCCAAAGAGCTCTGCTCGGGAAACTCCCCCCAGATGAACAGTCTGTGTGGAAAGCTGGTGGGAATGTAAAGCCTGAAGCTGTTAGCATTAGTGCGGGGTGTTTGGCAACAGTACTGAAACAAGGGCTGTGGCTGGTGCTCCAGATGTCTGCTTACTTCTTCAGGTGGCCGAGGCTGTGGCGTCCCCAGGCCTGGGACATGCCATAGCCAATTACTAGCTGTGTTTGTTTCTTAAGTAAACAAAATCTTTTTGAACACTTTCTCCTGCCGACTCTGACTCCCTGAGCAGGCAGTCCCAGCCAGAGCTTTGTGTGGTTCCTTCTGTTTCCATCAGCACCAACACTGTCCTGCTGTATGACCCTCAAGGCTTGCACATTCCGAGACTGTAGTATCCCTAGGTTGTTTGTATATAAGTGAGGCGTCCAACTTTCTCGTGTTCTTCCTTTGGGCCACTGTTTATTTTTCTCCCTGCGTGCATTAGCCTGAGTGGACAGAGCTGTATGTGACACCGATGCAAAGTGTCCGTCCCTTGATGCTACGTGTAGTCTTCAGAGCTCAATGTGGTAGAAGTTGAAGTACCCTTCTCAGCACTTTCCATGTCGTATCAAAAGTCTTGTTACTTTTTCCCCTTGCCGTTTGGCTTCCTGAAAGTCCTCAGATGGCTTGCGAAGATTGTTCAGAATGTGCCTATCTCCTGCTCTTCACCTGGGAGGGACCTGGGGCTTTCTTCTCAGACAACGTCATCACTGAAATGAAATTTCTGAGACAGAGTCACAAGTGAGCATTTCAAAGCATCTTTGTTGCTTTCACTTTTTGGTGCTGAGTCTGGTTTGAGTAGAGCCTGCAAGGCATTAAAAGCATTGGCCCTAAAATCCAAAGCTGAGATAAAGTCCTCACCTACTAAAAGGATAATCCAGCTCCTCTCTCTTCAAATTATTCAGATGTGGTTTTGATCAAATTGACACGACCAGCACTTAGTGAGGCTTTACAGCTCTTGGCACAGTCTGACATGACATGAACTAGCAATTAAGAGAGCATGCTCCACTGAAGCACAGAACAGAGCTCCTGCACTGAGAGAGGTTCCTAAACCGCTTCACAAATCTCTCCAGAGCCAAGTGCCAGAATAACGCTTTGTCCTGTGCAGGGTCAACTTGTCAGAAGGAAGCTTTGGATGGTTTGGGAGAGATTTATTTTGAAACTGGCATTAAACTGAGGGTGCCCACTTACAGGTCTCTGCATGAGCCCTGGGTGCCTGAACTCCCAGCATGGTCACTGGAGCTCAGCGACACTGCTCCCTAGTGCACACACCTGCTGCGTTGTGCCTGAAACTGCTGTTTTGTTGACCATATCTCTGCTGTCTATGCTTGGAATTAAGGATCAGGTACACTTGTAGATGTCTGTATGTCGATACCTATACTCAGATGTCTTAAGCCAGATCCCCACCCTCATTACAAAGTGGTCTTGATTTTACAGCATCCGGAAGTACCAGTGTTTTTTAAAGAAAGTCAGTTGCAAATAGCCTTCCTTGAAAAATCATTTCAGTTCTGTGGAGTTAGTAGGTTAGTTAGTTAGTAGGTAGCCCCGTCAGAAGTCCAGTCCTCTTCCATTGTATGGAAAACAGATTTTAAAAAGAATTTGTAAACATAATTTAAGTTTTCTTATTAGTTATTTAATACCTTTAAAAGCATTCATAACTGTAGCCTCTGGACACTCAAACCCAGGCCGGTTCAGCTCCAGCATTAACCCTAGAACTGAAGAATTTCCTGAGAGACAGAATACATTAATTTCTATGCAGAGTATTCAACAGGGTACTGAATGGGTTGAAAAATCTTCCTCCTTCTTTATGAAAAATGAGTCCATGGTCAGGCAGTTTCCATGGCTGCATACGTAGACACATCAGAAATATTTCCCTTTAGGTTTTTGCACGCTGTATTTTACAGTTGTTTTTTGTATATTTACAACTAAGTAGGAGGCAGAAATGCAGCAAAGTGTTGATTTGAGTGCCTTTCAAGTTTAAAAAGTATGAGAAATGGTTTTAGTCCTCACTAATCAGCTTTGGCTGATTCTGAAGACCCACATCTTTTATATGCCTGCCAGGTTCAGAAACGCTGTGCGATCTGGCAGTTACTGCACCTGGGTCACTCTCTGCTTTCCTCATCTTCCACAAAGTGGAGCTACAGCTGCACTAAGAGAAAGGAACGTGGAAAAACTATTGAAGCATAAGGAAATAATATTCTGCACTGCGAAAAAGTTGAAGCTTGACAGCTGAAAGTGAGGGAGAGATAATTCATCAATCTAGCTTTGCAATGCTCTAGATCCTGAAATCATAAAGGCTTCTCATCTTAATCTATCTTGAGTGAGCAATGAAGTGCGTGTGCTGCTTGCGCACGGCATACCCTTTCTTTTACCTCGGCACAAACCCTACGGGGGGGGGGTGATAGGATGTGTTTCTTGTGGGATACAATGGCTGGTTTTCAAAACAGTTCTTTCATTTGCAGGTAGAAACGCGTGGTAGCACGTACCACACCACTGAGGAGCAGTGACTGGTTTCTACTGTGACTCCCCGCAAGATAGTGCACAAGCAGCTTTGCAAAATCTCTAAAAACTCTTCAGTGATGCTTTACGGCTGAGTGAGAGTGTCCAGATATTCTTGAGGTTTGAGCTGTGGCAGGTCCAAAACTCTAATCACTGCTGCAGCCCTGTGAGGTCAAATAAGTGGCATTTAATATCTGCCTGCAGAAGAGTAGTAATAAAGCTTACTAGCTCATTACCGAAATAATTCCGTAGATGTGATGGGCAAGGTTTATACAGCAGATTGGAAAAGAGTTACATAAGTTCCTAATTATGGAACTAATGGTATTGTTAATATATAACTCTGGTACAGACTATCTACAAAACTCCTTTCCTCAAATTCTCAAAGAGAGAAAGGTTTTTATTTCCTAGTTACATAGGTGGAAACAGAAGTAGCAGACAACTGAAGTAAATTGTACAAGATCCCCTGAAAAAAAAACAGTGAGGAGTAAAACCTGATCATCACAATGGAGTATTCTGCCAGACAGGCCAGCAAGTACTTAATTAGCCCCTGAGCACACAAGAGTTCAATTAACTAGGACGGCAAACCTGACAAAAAAAACCAGCTGCAGCTGTGATTGGGATCAGAGAAGGTTTGGGAAATGCAGCCCTGAACTACAGAGCAGAAGAGACAATACAGGGGTACGTGCAGCTATGGGGTACGTATGAAGGCAGTGTTTCACCCAATATTTATGGACAGAATGAGCACAGAAGATGGATCAGCCATGGCTGTGAATGATGGTGACTGATTGGATCATGGGACTGGTGAGACTAATCATAGAATCATGGAATAGTTTGGGTTGGAAAGGACCTTTAAAGATCATCTAGTCCAACTCTTCTGCAATGAGCAGGAACATCTTCAAATAGATCAGGGTGCTCAGAGCCCCATCCAACCTGACCTTGAATGTTTCCAGGGATGAGGCATCTACCACATCTCTGGACAACTTGTTTCAGTGTTTCGCCACCCTCATGGTAAAAAATTTCTTCCTTCTATCTAGTCTGAATGAACCCTCTTTCAGTTTAAAACCCATTACCCCTTCTCCTATTGCAACAGTTCCTGCTAAAAACTTTGTCCCCATCTTTCTTATAAGCCCCCTTAAGTATTGAAAGGCTGCAATAAGGTCTCCCAGGAGCCTTCTCTTCTCCAGGCTGAACAATCCCAACTCTCACAGCCTTTCTTCATAGGAGAGGTGCTCCAGACCTTGGATCATTTTTGTGGCCCTCCTCTGGACCCATTCCAACAGGTCTGTGTCTTTCCTGTGTTGAGGCTTCCCGAGCTGGACGCAGTACTCCAGGTGGGGTCTCACAAGAGCAGGGTAGAGGGGCAGAATCACCTCCCTCGACCTGTTGGCCACGCTTCTTTTGATGCAGCCCAGGATATGGTTGGCTTTCTGGACTGTGAGCAGACATTGCTGGGTCATGTCCAGCTTTTCCTCCACCAGTACCCCCAAGTCCTTCTCTGCAGGACTGCTCTCAATCCCTTCATCCCCCAGCCTGTATTGATATTGAGGGTTGCTCCGACCCAGGTGCAGGACCTTGCACTTGGCCTTGTTGAACCTTATGAGGATCACACACGTCCACTTCTCGAGCTCGTCCAGGTCCCTCTGGATGGCATCCTGTCCCTCCGGTGTGTCAACCACACCACTTACCTTGATGTTGTCTACAAACTTGCTGAGGGTGCACTCTATCCCACTGTCTATGTCATTGGTTAAACACCACAGGTTCCAGTAAAGACCCCTGAGGGACACCACTCACCACTGATCTCCATCTGGACAGCGAGCCATTGACCACTACCCTCTGGATGCGACCATCCAACCAATTCCTCATCCATCGAACAGTCCATCCATCAAATCTCTATCCTTCCAATTTAGAGAGAAGGATGCCGGACATCCCAGAAATAAAGATAGTCTGGCTCCTTGCTGTTATGTTTACTGGTAAACTTGTGACTTGACTCCCTTGTATGCCTTTTAGGCCAAGTAGGGAGGAAGGGGATGCAAAAAGGGGCTGGTGCAAACTCCAGTTCTGCCCAAACTGAAGTACTCAGCTGCTCCTCAGCAGGACCTTCCTCGTTTTACCCTGCAGTTCTGGTAAAGGGGAAGACCTGACCTTTTATGTCTTTGCTACACACACTGCACTTTTTAAACATGGGAAAACTGCCAGCCCTGTATCCACAAACTAAGCAAACAGCTCACTGCTGCTGACCAAGTCCTCGGTTTCTGTTATTACACCTCAGGCTAACTCTGGACTGTATTCTCCAGACAGTCTCCGGGAGCCATGTGTTAGGAATCAGTTATTTCACAGTATTATCCAGATCGGTAATTTCCAAAGTTTGGGCATATTTTTCTTTTTTCCCCTGATGAGTATCTGGTGGCTGTGTTATGAGGCATGTGTTGAATCATGTTGCATGGCAAGGAAGAGACCATGTTGCTGCTAATAAGACCAAATCTCCTTCATGGATAACTGTTTTAGATAATTAACAGGATCAAATGTTTTCATATGTTATAAGTAGCTTAGATGAAAAGGATACAATTCTTGCAGGATTTTGAAAATGATCTAGCTGTGCAAACCCATATCACAGTGAACGGCTGTTCTACAGTGTGGAAGTATATTGTGGGTGAGATGATAATTACTTTTTTTTTTTTTTTTTACTTTAAGGAAGAGTACAGCAACCTTTAAGAATATTGAAAATCCAGACAGCTTTTGAGTGAGATGGTTTGACTGATGATAATATGATTGTTTAGCAGATTGTGTCAATGGTAATTTCAGGTTTGCAATGTTAAAGGTAGAGACCTTTAAGCCCTTTGCTGCGTCTCTGAAGTGCATACAGCTAGCATTTGCAGTATAGTAATGCCCAGGTGCCCAAATTGTGGACCAGAAGTCTGTGTGCTGTGAATTGTAGGAAAAGCCTTTCTTCACCAAAAGGGTTGTCAAGTGTTGGAACAGGCTGCCAGAGAAAGTGGTTGAGTCACCATCCCTGGAGGTATTTAAAGGACATTTAGATGTGGAACTTAGGGACATGGTTTAGTGGTGGACTTGGCGGTGCTAGGTTAACAGTCGGACTCGATGATCTTAAATGTTTTTTCCAGCCTAAATGATTCTATGATTTTATGAAAAGAAGTTGAACATGGCAACAACGTGAGTGTAAATGAAATAGCAAAGTGTGGTGTATGCCATGTCACACAGTCAGCAAGGAATGCTGCATTGCTGCTTACATGTGGGGGAGACCAACTCTTTTCGAGGTGCTGAGGAATACAGCGTTAAATACAGTGCATACTTGTATTTAACAGCTGCTAGTCAAGGAATGTGCTGTGTAATTGTGTGGGGATATGAAATATTCTGTCGTGAAGGAGCTCCTCATCTATCCTTGAAAATAGCAAGAGTGTGAAAGGATTTATGGAGCTGTCACACAGGAGATAATGAATGCACACACGTACGAAAGTCAGTGAAGATACCGTAAAACTGTTAGCCTGGCTACCAGGGAAATGAAGGAATTCCCTGATAGTTAATGCTTTTAACTTGCTTATTCTTTCAATGCATTTTGAAATCCTAGATTTCAGTGAAGTTTACTTTTATTTCACCTGTATTGACACTCTGTTTAATATTTGCTGTCTAGTCTGTATCACGTAAATTTTGCTTTTCAAGACAACTGCAAGTGGATACGGGATAGTGGTGCGACCAAAAGTTTGCTCCCCGTGAGATGCCTTAAAGAGAGACTGTGAGTTGGCCTAAGTCAGCTCAAGAGTAGAGACAGTCCCCTTAGCATATGATCAGAGGAGAAGTATTTCTGCTGCCAACTTCAAACGAGGCTGGGAGGAGACTGGCTGAGCCTAATGTGCAGCTCATATTGATTGTTTAGCTGCCTTGGTTATAATGAAACAGGCCTGTGTTATGGTGCTAGGCAGACAGAGCGTTCGCTCTTTCTTAGGGGAACAGTTACTGGAGGTTTGATGAAGGCACTTGAGATGATGAAAGTCATGGTGGGAACTGATTTAGAATTTCTGGTGCAGGGAAAGAAAGACCTCAGTGTTGCCGAGTCCATCACATTTCTTCTCTGTCAAAAGTGCTACTACACTTCTTTGAAGTGCTGGTATGACTCATCATCACTAATAAGGTACAGAATAAGATCATGAAAAAAGTACACTTTACACAGCACATGTACAGAAAGGTATTACATTGTGGGAAGCAATTAAACGCTGCAGCATCTTTGTAATTTATACTCTGAAACAAGTATTAACTGGTTGCAAAGGCCTTTGCAACTCAGTATTTTTCCCTGAACCCGTGTTCCTAAGAGATTGTTAGGCACTAGTTGTCACAGAATGGTTGAATAAACTTCAGAAAGGAAAGGAAAGGAAAGTTGGCTGAGCAGAAGTGGAGCAAGGGAAGCTTGAGAAGAATCAACAACAGAACAGCTTGTGCTCAGCTGGATTAGGGAACACAGTAAATACAACACAAACAGTAGCAAACATAGGATCAAAAGTTTAGTTAGAGGAGATCTTGTGGCTCTATTGACATAACAGTGACATGGGGAAAGACAAAAAACAAGACCGTGTGGGCTGGGGCAGTATGGCAAGAAATAAAGAGTTGATCCCCTGGTCTGCCAGGGATTTCTTTTCTGTTCTGTGTTTTTGCCAGTTTATTCCCCTGTGTTATCTGCACTTTAAAAAATGTCAGCTGGAGAAGCTTGCTTGCTTTTCTTGCTTGCTGTTGTTGCATTACTAATTACTGCAGATTTAATTATGGTCACGGTGCTCAAACCTTTCAGGCAGCTATTTGTTTGTGTTAAATCCAAGGAGTGAGAGCATTAACCAATTCTCCTCATGACCGGGCTGGAGCGGGAGATGTAACTCTTTGTGTAGGTAGGGAAAAAGCAAAGCAACAGTGATAACTTGAAACTTTTCAGTTTTTTATTCTGGAGACATGGAATGCTCAAACAGAAGAGAGTACGTGGCCTAGGTAGGATTCGTATTCTTTCTGGTTCAAATCTGTAGCTAGATACTTTTTCTCTAGTATGGTAGAAATCTGTAGCTAGGATATATATTTATTCCTTTGCCTCACATTCATTTTTCTGTTCATTTATATGATCTTCATAAACGTTTCCCTCAAGATTGCTCTTTTTAGATTCACTTTTCACAACTTCTTCCTTACAAGGACTCTGTCAATTCCTTTTTATCCTGTGTTTGAGCTACAAAATGTACCTGGTTCAGCTGCCATGGAGAGCTTTTTACTCTATACCAGATCACACGACAGCTTTTAACGGGGTAGTATTTTCCAGTAGGTAACTTCCAAGGCTTAGTTTGATCTTTGAAAAACACTGAGATGTTTGCATGGAGGGTTCTATGTCTCAGTGGCAGTAATCACTGTAATGGAGACATGCCTTTACTGAAGCCAGGAAGCATACTGGCATTTGTACACAGTGCTGCCCTGGGACACGTAGATGTATTCTGTGGATGTGTGAAGTATGTCTACAACATATTCCAAATAACATATACGAAGTCTAAATATGTATATGAGGACAGTAATTTGAACATCCTTTGTGTACTCCCACTTCATCATAAGCTTTCATTACATTTGGAGTACTGTGCTTAGCTCTGGGGCCCCCAACATAAGGAGGGCCACAAAATTGATCTGAGGGCTGGAGCACCTCTCCTATGAAGACAGGCTGAGAGAGTTGGGGCTGTTCAGCCTGGAGAAGAGGAGGCTCTGGGGGAGATCTTATAGCAGATTTCCAGTACCTAAAGGGGGCCTACAGGAATGTTGGAGAGGGACTTTTTGCAGGGATATGTAATGACAGGACAAGGGGTAATGGCTTTAAACTGAAAGAGAGTAGATTTAGATCAGATATAAAGGAGAAACTCTTCACTGTGAGGGTGGTGAGGCACTGGAACAGGTTGCCTAGAGAAGTTGTGGATGCCCCATCCCTGGAAGTGTTCAAGGCCAGGTTGGATGAGGCTTTGGGCAACCTGGTGTAGTGGAGGGTTTCCCTGCCCATGGCAGGGGGATTGGAACTAGATGATCTTTGAGGTCCCTTCCAACCCTAACCATTCTATGATTCTTGGACACTACTGAGAAGACCCACCCTTTTTTTTTTTTTTTCCTGTCAGCAATTCCTGTACAGAAAAAGTTCTGCCTTCACTTTTTCCTAATGGCTCGACCAGCTCTCCTATCTTCTCTTCTTATTTGAGATCATCTTTACAGATATTTTTGTACTACTGTTCACAAATCTCTCCAGATTATTTGGGTGATTAATAACATTTGAGTTGAAGTGCCTGTCTGGGTACTTGATTCTCAATATATGAAATTAGAATAGTCTCATAATTTAGATCTACTCCAGCTGAAACAATTTTATGCCACAGGTAAATTTTGTCAACTCATTCATCTGTTTTCTAGACCATTAATAAATATTCATCTGCAGCAATGATCCACTTAGCACCCCACCCTTAATCTTACACTATGTTGAAATTTGACTATTGAATTGTCATTTTATCCACGAAAATAACTGTATCAGTCACTCTGATTACTTAATTTCCTTGATAGCCTTCCATCAGGGCTTTTGTGTATCAATCAGTGTCAGATCATGGCGTATGACTGGAGAGGAGTGAAACTCTAAGAAAGTTTGATGAAGCAAGGAGTTAAAGCCAATCAAATAATTTAGCCACTTATTATTAACTTTGAAGAGCTGACTTAGAAGTTCTTAACTGAGTTAAACAATAGCGGCAACCTTGTATTTGAAAAAAAACATACGAAAACTGTTTTGACTCTATGAATGTCACAGACACTATCTCCAAAAATAAATATTGGTTTAATCATATTGCCAGTTTCATGAAGAAAAAAAAACTATCTTGAGCAGGACGCAAGTTACTGAGCCTCAGAGTCTTTCATCAGAACAAATGGATGATAAAGTTTCTGACTAAGTGCAAAATAATTTACTTCAGCGTTGCGTTCCAGGTTCCAACCTCTCAGGCTTTCATCAGGATTTACAGCCGGAGATCCTCCTCCTTGTGATGAATGGTTCAAGTGAGAAGACAAATATAGCCTAAGCCCAACCCGGAATTCTTCAATGACAGATCCATGTCAAAGTTTTGGAATAACCGCCTGGTGCCAGTGGGTGCTGCTGCTTCTTAAGAAAGGGTCATGAAATCTTCTAGGCTCTAGGCTAAGGTACATGTATGTGAATATAAGACAAGGAGAGCACTGTCCCTGGGCTCTGGGAGAATGTGAGCAAAATTCAGGAGGTTTGTGCAGGATACTGGGATAATCTTGATTAGCAGAGCAGAGGATATTTTGCCACCTTTGTGCATTGGTCTTTTGTTCATGAGAAAAACCAATGTCGGCTCTATTTGGTGTAAAACATCAGTGCATCGCCTACCGAGTGCTTGCCTTGTTGTAAGTAACAAGAGAGTGTACAAAGATATGAAATGGTTGACTGAAATTAAATGTGAGCTGTCAAACTGATGAGACTGGTTCTGTCAGAAGATGAAACTCTTTTGTTTTGATTTGGGTTTTTTGGTCTAACTGACTGTTCAAAATCTCAGTATATTATTACACAGTGCATGCATAGAACAAAAAGACTGCACTACCTGTCCCCTTCCTCCTTCACACCAAAAGCCTGGAAGAACTATCTTCACTTCCCCAACTGATTTGGCCTCTTCATAAGCTCCATTAAGGATTGCTTAGGATCTTAGATCATTCTCTACACCGTAGAACAAATTTTTTATGTTGAACACAGCATAATCTTGAAACCAATCTGTTTGCATGGCTCTTATTTCTGAAAATAATTGCTGCAAGTGTCAGTCAGAAAGTACCATAGAGAGTTAAGAGTCTTCTCTGTACCTGTTTATCAAATACTTTTGGAACTACTTTTTGGTGTGATATTAAAAGTGTTCTCTAAATCGTATATAAAGGGATTTACTGCATATGAGGCAGGTGTAACTAAGACTGGGATGAAAATTCTTGCTGTATGTATAGAAAACCCTTTTTCCATACTTTCTTCAATGCCTGGATGAACAACAGTGTCTGAACTGACACTGAAAATAGGGGCTAGACAGGAATTTGGTAGATGTATGTTCTGAAAAGCAGGTCAGTGTGTGTATAAGCAACTGAACTGGCAGCCTGAAGTGAAAATGCTAATGCATAAATAAATAAGGGAATTGACTGTTAGAGTAATCAGAAAATACAATGTTCTAATTCTTGCTTTGCATAACTAACAGGCAATTAACTTTCATTGACTCATGATGTGAAAAGTGATCGAGAGGCGTAGATCCTTTGCTTTGGTAACAGTCTGTCAGATGGGAAGAATGTTTTTCTTGACAGTTGATTAGGGGTTAAATGAGCTGAATAAAATTGGTAATTTTTGCTGCTTTTCCCACTTAGCGTAACAGCTATTATATGAAGCATTTTTCCTTACATTAGTTGTAACAACTGTTTTTAACTGATTAGCCCTGTTGGAAGAACTGGTTTTGATTGACAAAGATGTCATTTCGGTGTTCTCAAGATCTACAAAAATGGCTGATCCATATAGACCTTGGATCAAAGTATCTTTATTTATTGACTTTGATAGACTTGTGTCTGCTCTTGAGCAAACTGCACCTCTTAGGGAAGCACATGCTTGATCTGATCGAGGAGGAAGGGAGCAGCAGCATCTCACACCTCCATAAGGTGGTACCTGCCTGTATCTATGGGGAACTACATGGCACCAGAGGAGTGTTACCTCAGCTCCTGCAGACCAAGCGGGCATCACCTCACAGCAGATCTGTAAAGCCACAGGCACAGGCTCCAGTCATTCACGGTTTTGGAAGAGTAACTGCTCTCCAAGTCACCAGGCGCACCAGGAGATATCGTCCTGCTCTCACTCACTGTGAGTGGCGTCAGTCCATTTGGTGCTCGCTGACTCTAGACGGCATAAAAAAAGTAGCTGGGAGAAAAGAGGGCATTTTTTGAGCAGTGGGAATAGGGAAAAGTCAACCCTGAAAATTCTTCCAATGAGCTCTAACTCTCAGTAAGGCCTCGTGTAAGCAACAGCTGTGGTTAAACTGGTGCATATCAGTAATCATCACAGTATGGCTCCTGAAAGGAATGGGCATGTTTCTTTTGAGACTGGGGAAAAAGCAAGTGGGAGTGCGTTGCTGTGGAAAATGGTTACATAAAAATCCCACAGCTACAGGTCTGGGTTTGTTTTTTTTCGGTTGTTGTTTTTTTTTTTTTTTTTGTGTGTGTGTTCTTGAGCTATTTCTCCTTATAGGCTCAGGAACTTAAATTGTTTCATAGCAGAATGTTTTTCAATCATTTTTTGTTTGTGGATTCGCTTCCTCCCACACCTTCTCCCTCCTCCTGTACAGTTTAAGCTCTTATTTAATGATCTTTAGGCTACAAGAGGCTTGATTTTATGGCCATCTTAGAAGTAGTTCTTGAACATAGGTTAAAATATACCATCTCTGTCCAAATGAAAACTTCAACCATGGCTCTAATACAATCAGCTTGAAGAGTTCTGATGTGTAGGTAACCACCTGGAGTTTTTGTTGGTCCATGTTTTGATAGAGAGTGATGTATTCGGAGGTAAATTATCAGGCTCCTTGGGAACACAGGGTAACAGTCCTTCATGTGCAACAGAGTTGGAGAATTCATCTACTGGAGTACTGCTGGTTGTGATCGTCTTACAGCAGAGCACACGGGGGCAGGCAGCTGTTCACAGCCCCTTGAAAAGCGCTGTGCTATTACATTGGCGATATTTGGAAGTTTACAGTCGTGCTAAAGTCCTACAGTGAAATATCTTTTCAAAATTTTAGATCAAAAGAGAAACACTAGAACATCAACAGGAAATAAAACATTTTTATTGAATATCTGTGTAATATGTATGTTATTTTAACGACAATTGGAAAACTCTACTGTGGGAAGTCACTACACAAAGTGAAACAAAATATAAACCACCTCATCAAAAATGAAGGTAAAATACGGCTAAAGTTGTCAGCTCGCGGGCCACGAGCGATATGGCAGGATAAAACACCCCAAACATTTCTACAAGATACAGAGAAAACCCACACAGAGAAACACTCAAGCAGGCAGTAAATATACACAAAGGCAACTAGGATCTTTCTACAGCATCAGATTCTAATACTTCACACAGCTTTGTCAGAAAGGTACATGTGGCTTCCTTGAGGATGAAAATGTCATCTCGGTCACACGGCAGGTTCAGTCTCTGAGAATCATCGTACCTTACCAACCAGTTCTACGGTGACGTTCAGTCTGGCAGTGTAGGAAGAGAAAGCATTAAGAATACCTTAACACAATGAGTCAGTCCTGGCAGTTTGAACCTGCAGCTATCCTGAATGAACAACTGAAAGTTGGAGACCATGAAGCTCTTATGCTGGAAAGCTGACTGTCTACTTCTTCTCTTTGGTGGGGTTTGGTCCTTAAGGTTAAGGTTTTAAAGTATTCCAGCTTGATGCTTTGCATGTATGCGCCTGTTTCTATCAGAAAATGTCTCACTTGTGTTTTTTCCGTGTTTCATGTAAAAAAGAAAGAAAATGGGTCTTGCTATTCTCACTTTTGGAGGTGGGGAGAGATCCAGGCTTTTATTCTCCTCTCACTTCTTTGCTGCTTCTTTTACCCTCAATGTACTGAAAACGGTGCTTGGCCATCACCGCCCTGACTTCTCAGGTCAATGCCTCTCCCAGAAGCAGAGCTTCCGCAGAGGCTGCGGAATTTAGTTTTCAGTACACAGGTCTCTGATTACATTCGTCTTTGTCTTCAGTAATTTCTTTTGGATCGGATTGATAAGACCGTTAACGGTTAACTTCTCATGCCTCCCTCCAAAAGGTATAGCATTTCCACATTTCTGGGGTAGTTTGCATGGCTGAAAATAACGAACTCTTCAAAGCATTATAAATATATTCACAGCTTGGGAAGATAAGCGACGGGCCTCAAAGGACGGGACATGAGATAGAAGTGATGCCCTAAATGACTTGATGAGATGGTACAAGCTGAGATGACATGCTGGCTAGCCCTAAGATGAACTATCTACAGTAAAGCGGCGGGGGGCGAGGGAGGTTGGAAATGTAGAGTATTGCACAGGGCTTGACAAAATGCTGCGTGGTCAACTCATTCGATAGAGCATCCTTGTCCCCTGCATAGCTCTCCAGTTCTAAATTGGTCCATAATAACTAGAACTGCTTGTGCTATGCATTCCTTCGGCAGTGCAGTAGAAGGGAATGGCAGTATTATTACAATATCACTACGGAATAAATTGATTGCTATCCACTGAGAAAACTACATTTCTAAGCACACACGGCAGTCACAGTGATACACAGAGCAGTCTTTCAAGACTCTTATGGAATGACTAATAGCTTCATAATAGTGCCATTTACTACATAATAACATTGAAAACATTTAAAAACTCCTCCTGAAACGAGCATCTAGTATACAGAAGAGGTTGCTTCAGTTTTCTAGAACTTGTTCTTTGTTTTCACTTTTTTTTTAAAGGACAAATTAAAACTTAAGTATAAATAGTATATAAAAGGTCACTAGCTGTTCTCTTTTGGCTTACTTTGAAGTGCATTTAGAACTATGGCTAAATTTTGTCATCTTCTGATGGGATTACAATACTGTCTGTTTACCATGAAACTATTTTGTATAATAAACTCACACGGCTGTGTCTAAAAAATATTCTGCATTCCTTCTAATCTGAGTTAGTATAATAAAATATTTTGTTACAAAGTCTAATGTGCAAACTCATTATAATGTGAAATCGTGGATGGAATTCACAGTATGCAAATTTTGTATAAAGGTGATAACGGAGAGCTACTCTTGTTTTCATGGCAGCGTTTCGCTCTTGCTGCGTCTCCCCCCTCCCGTCCCCCCCTCCCTGCACAACCTCTGCAATGGTCTTACTTTGCGTGTTAGATGAAATCGTTGCCTCCTATGGAACTGCTTCCTCAACTTTCAATCTAAAGCCATTTCAGTCTGTTATGTGTTTGCTTTGGAATATATACAAAAAAACTATGGCCTGGCTTCTGGCTACGTCTCCTTGAGGTCAGCCATGGAGCTGCTCAGATCATGCTAAGTTGCCTGTGAAAGAAGTCTACCCGATTGGATTTGCCCCTCCAAGATTCACTGTGGACGCGTAGCGTGTTATTAGGATGGTCCAGTTGAAAGCTCAGATTTAAGTTGTCCTTTAAGATGTCAGTGTAACACTACTAGTGCCTTACAAGTTGGAATTTTTTTTTCTGGAATGCAGACGATACAATAGTTACCCTATAATATATTATCAGCTCTCCTATATCTCAGTCAATTTACATAATTTAAAATAGAACATCTTATTAAAAACATCTAGATATACACAGATTAGGAAACGCTTACAACATACAAATACACAAACTAGAAATAAATTCTCAGCATACTGGTGTATATATACAACTGTGTGATACAATAAATAATTTCTGTCATGCTCTATCTACACATCATATTGCTTAAAAGAAGAGTAGATCTGGGGGGCAGTGGTGAAATGAAGCGCCTTTAGAGGGCTCTCTACATTTAAATTTGTGCAAATTAAAATGAGAATTTAAAAGTACAACTGATCTGTGTCAGGAACACATGGCTGGAAATGAAAGGACCCATATTACTGAGGTATTTACAGATACTGGCTAAAGAGCACTATGTGGGCAAATGCAGAAAGGCTTCTTCTTCTTTTTCTTCTTCATAATTTAATTTAATTTAATTTAATTTACTTCTTGACTGCCAGCATGGCATCTACCTCCTCCTCGGGCTGTAGGGTGTGCCACTGTGCAATGGGCCGCCGAGGGTTGGCCAACATGTCTGACCAGTGCCGCAGCTCCGCTCCGGTGCTGTTGTAGCCCACAAAGACTTTCCCGATGGCATCGTTCTTGCCAATCTTGTCATAGTCCAAAACAGTCACAACAATTTGCACTTTCTACAATGAGATAGAGAAAGACCAGTGAGCGTGATAGTGAGGGGAAAGGCAGGCAGGGATAAATCTCAGGACAGACAATGACAATAAAGACTCCATGTACAGGAAGGGGGTAAGTGTGTGACAGCCAGAGCAGGTTCCCCCAGCGAGAAGCAAATTCAAACTTTTGTCTTTGCTTCTTGTGAGCCTTGCAAACAAAATTAAGTTCACAACCTTCCTACTAACTTGAAATTTGGCCCTTTTCATCGAAGAGCTTCATATGGGAATCGAGGTTGATATTTTTCCTTTAAGAGATTAACAACCTATGGATTATTTTTTAATAATAATACTGAAGAATCAGACTGCTAGAAGTCTATAAGGCTACAAGTGAGATCTGAAGGTAAGGTAAGTCAAAAATAGTGCAATTTAATGCACCACTATTGCTTACGTAGATAAGTAAAAATTAGGTAAAACTCAGAAACAGCTCTACCCCAAGTTAATGGTGTTAGCAATGCCATGCTCTATTCTGTTAACTGCTTTTCTGCTTCCAAACAACTCTCATCCATCCATCCAGCATGCTAATCAGCTATTTTCAGATAAATTCAGAGGAGATCCCATACAGCCGCAATATACATATATGCATGTGGACCCATCTGTGTGTGTGCGCACACACCTAAGTAGATATACACTGTGTGTATTATATAAATTTATGTAGGAGTCAAGAAAACTGGCTGCATGCTCAGGGGAGCTGGAAAGAAGTACAAACCCCACTGCCTCGGGGCTCCGACACACCGGCACAGGAGTGCCACTTCTGCTGTGGAAATGGTGACTTCTGGCAAACAGGGTTAAACTATTCCCACAAAATCTGCGTGACCCCATCTGTCACAGCTCACAGACAATTTTCCATTCACTTAGACTGGGGCACACTGGGAGGTGATGTTCAAGCCGGGCGTTTGTGTACACATTTGTGTGCACATGCACACATTCCTTGCCATCAGGTCACTAATATTTGTTGAAAAAGCACAAACAGCTATTCCTTCAGTGGAGTGGTGTTCTTCCCCAACGGCACCTAAAACAGTAACAGCCGTGGGCTGATTTTACTAAACTGTAAACGCTTTTCCTTAGGGAGCTTTATTTTTAAAGATGAACATACAGTTCTTTTCCCGATTCCTTTCTATCCCATGGTAAATACACACAGCCTCTTATTCCAGTGTGAGTTTCCTGAATTGGAGGAAGAAATGCCCTGAAACACATTTCTTCCAGAAAAACCTTTTATTCTTAAGCATCAGGTTTTTAAATTTAAGATTTTAAATGTAGGTACAATCTGGATTTCTTACTACAATGATTGATTTCAGTGCTTGTAATAGGATTATCTTTTAAAAGCAACCGACTCTTTTAAGCATATCTGCCAGACCACACTCATGAGGTCTATTTTATAGAGTCCATTCCCTTACAAGATCGTACAATTCACTGAGCCAGAGAAAGAGATGATTCCAACAGGCACTAAAGTATTTATATAGTTGCTGATGACACAAACGTACATCAAACTCAAGACTCTCTCTCCCCAGAGCACACAAGATAAAAGGCAATATCCTGAAGCAAATATTTCTAGATGCCAAAATGATGTTTCGGTGTTGCTGTTCGCAATATACTCACTTTTAATGTTGATCGTACCTCCCCAAATGAACAATTATGTTTTAGATGCATGGTACAATCACAGATATAAAAAGTAAGCATGAGACTATTATTTTATGGTACAAAAAAAAAGTTGCCTGCTGTACCTAGAAGCTCGGGGATTAGTTACTATTACTAGTTACTATCAGATTTTTCTTTGGTGTTAATAATAAGACAAGAGCACTGTAAACAAAAGACCCTTTTCCTTGCTTTATAACGAGGTAACAACAGCTAGGTCAGATGATTAACTCTGAGATGATTTTCATCTCATGGTCTCTGGCTTAAACCTACAAAGAAATGTGAGCATCTCTTTGCCTTTGCACCATATATTAAAGGAACAACTGCGCTGCAAAACCCAAGAAAGAACCATCTCTGCTAATAAATACTTGGATTAGCAGTTTCCTCATTTTGATGAGGCATTATTTGGACTGAAAGGGCCTGGAGATGTTGCTGCCTACGGAGGCAATCTGTCTTGAAAACAGCAAAACACATGCTAGATCTGCCTGTATCAACAGGATTTGTCTTCCCAGTGGTGCTCTCCCGTTACCTTTCAAGACATCACTTTCCTTCCCTCAAGAGCTAGAATCCACATTCACTATTAAATCGCTGAAAATGTTAATGTTTGGCTCATTTTAAATTACATAGGTGTGCTGCTATTGAGCTGCTTACCCTCCATGATCTCCCTTGTCTTCGCTCTCTGACCACCATAAAACTTGTGTAACCATTATTTTTTTATTTGACTGTGAAAGTTTGTTTAATGACTTTTACATGAATTACCCCAAAGTCACAGTGATTCTTACCATATTAAGTCTAAATAACATTTTAAAAGTGTTTTGCTAAAGATGAAATCATTTCAGTAACCATAATAAAATCACCTCTAAATATAATCTTTTATAACTAACTCCAAAATACACTGGCATATGACCAAAGTCCATAATTACAGATTTTAAATTGAGGCTAGATACTGAAGTAAATAGCTATAAAGTCATTCTAGTAAACTTATCAAAAAAAGCACAAAATATTTAACTGCTAAACTGCAATACTTTTTAAAGGACCTATATCCACCTTAAAAACTGACTTAGAAGACAAACTGGCCAAGTACCTACAGAATGCACCTAACCATGCCAAAACTCAGATTTGCTAACTTGGAGGTGCCCATTCCAGTTCTCCAGTCCTGTCCCCATTTGGAAATCAAGACATTCATTGCCTAAATTGCCAGAGGCTCAATTTGATTGACCTTTTTTTTGCCTCTGGGTCTTTGATGCTTGTTATGAGATTTTTTTTTTTTTTTCACAAGCACACAGACCAGTTCGCATTAAAATCAATAGGAATTAGGCCTCCCTGGATTTCCCACTTTTTGATTCCTGGAGTCCACAGACACCTGTACATGCTGTGGGGCATGATGAAACTCCAAAAGGGGCTAGGCAAGCATCCAAGTCACTATTCCTAGTGCCTCACCTTGTCTAGTTTTATTATCTTTGTTGGTACCAAGTCAATAAAAACCAAGCGCACAGCTTTAGTTGAAATGGAGGCCTTGGCTCCCGGGCTTCTCTCCAGTACACTTGCTATAAAAATCCAAGACACAGAGTCTCAAAACCCGTACCATGCTCTCATCTAATCAAGAGGTGTCCGTGTCCCTATTGCCTGGGAGTTTTCCCTGGCAATGTCTTCTGGCTCTGAATTTGTCCCAAGCTGTTTAAACCCTCACAGTAGCAAGGCACCCAAATCCTACCTAGACCTCTCTTACAAGCCACAAAAGGATGTATTCCCAGACTGCTTTAATTATGGTCATTCAAACTGGGAGGCCCCTGAAACTACACTTTCCACACTCAGCTCTGCTCTTAGTCTTGCTTAACATCTTGATGGTCACAGAGGTCTCCGGGGTGGGGGGAAGCCAACATGCAGTTCTTTTCTCTTCTGCGGATATTTAAACCAACACATCTTGCCCTGCCAAGAAGCGCTCTAAGAAGTGAGCAAAACAACAAAATGGTTTAACACTAATGGTAAAGGCTTAACAGAAATAGACGAGGCCTGCACCGACTGATCTTTATGTGGTTTACATTACCTAGATCAGAGCAGAGACCAAAGCCTCTCCCTTCTGAGCACACCATCCAACTAACAGGTGATCTAATGCTCCGTAGCCAATCATATACTTATCATATATGCAGAAATGATGTTGCACTCCCAACACAAGCCATAGGAACAGGTGACTAGACATTGAAGATACAGGTTCAAATTCACTTAGGGAGGGGAGTGAATGAGATGTGGGTTTCCCACATGTCTCCTGAGGTGGTTAAGAAGACCTTCTCTCTTGTGAGAAAAGGTTAGTTAACATCAGAAGACGTTAAATCTCACTGTTATGAGTGAGAGACAATTTGCCTCCCAGCAGCTCAAAGGCAGGTAACCGAGTCCCTGAGAAAAAAAATGACATGATCCTTTGTACTGGTATTTTCCACTGCTAATGTAGGTTACTTCAGCTCACCGTGCTGACTTCTAAGGCCCCTAATTTTAGGCACTGAACTCTCCAGGAGTAGCACCTGGAAAACTGCTGGAGCTACCATGAGGTGCCAAGAAAACAGGCACTGCAGTACTGACCCCTGAGATTCTCAAATATCTTTTCCAAGGAGCATAGGAATCACCAAAAAAGTTTTCATGGTGTGGTGAATAACTGAAAAAATCTGATTGTGTTTTTCCTTAAGAGGAATGCTGCAGTACTTTCAGCAAACAGGACTGATAAATGCACAGGGAACACAAACGCGACTGATGATGTCAATTTATTATTTCAAATAATTTGGGGAATATTACTATGTATTCCTTTTCTTTTATCCCTATACTTTTTTTGCTGGCACATTCCTTCACTATCTCCCTGTGGATTATTTTTTTTCAGAATCCATTTCTGTTAACAGAAAATGTCAGTTATCCATTTCTCACTGATGAATCAAAGCTTCGTAAGTACTGTGCATTTTATCATTTCCCTCTTGAAGCAGTCACACTCATCTAATGTAGCACAGGGCTGGCACCTAGGTGCTAATGAAGGCATGCACACGTGATAATTAACAAGATTCCTGTTAAATATTTATAAGGGCTGAGAAATAGAATGCAGAGGGAAGACAAAACAGTGTTTGACATTACCTGAATTTGCTCAAATGGTACTTCAAAGCTGAAAGACTCATTGTAGTAGGGATTCAGAGTGTTCTTTTTAATTGTAGTCTTTTTCTTCTTCAGCCTCTTACCATTCTGCATCAGATGGATCTTCACATAGGGATCTAAGTAATCAAGAGAAGAAGTAGAGCTAAGAAAGGTAGTTCAGTGTGTTATCTACAGATTTTAATCTTGCAAATTTAAGACTCAATAAAAAAAAAAGAAAAACCTTTATCAACAAACAGCCTGTACTTAAACAAAATCCTAATTTCCACTACAGAAAAACTCCTGTATGATTGCAAAGTGTTCTTGATGGAAAAAGGTACAAAACATTTATTGCATCACCTCCTTAACACTGTGAGGGAGGGGTAAGTTCCCACCTTACTTTGTTCTGTGGCTCATTAACCACCATGGAAATGTTTTTACTTTAACATTATTTATTTACTGCCAACATTTCCTGGCAACAGGGCTGTGGAGTGGTTTTCCCAGGAGCCGTGAGCACTGCCGAATGCACGCACGGTGGGCACAGGCTGGCTGCTCTGTGACTGCCCGGTAGCTCTTCACATTGCTCCCTGGGTGGGACCTGCACCACAGTTTTCCTGTCCTCTGACCTCCCTGGTGGGCTGCCACTGACACAAGGCGGTGTCTGTGGGTCTGGCACACGGACAGATTACATGGCAGGAAGGGGCTTTTCCTTTAAATACCAGTCCTCTACCTTAGTACTACATGCAGCTAGAGTCAGGTGTCATGCTATTGGTATAAATTATGAATTGGTTTTGCTACTCTCTGTTGAATTCCCATTGTTATTATGTATGACTTCTGCTGGCTAAGGAACAGAACGGATTTGGTACCTAATCAGGTACTCCTCATGCAAGCAAAACTCTCACGGCTGTTACTGCCATGAAGTGGTATCTCAGTAGTTACACTTGCAGTGAAAACTGCCTGCTTAAAAGAATAGTGGTATCAGCCTTTAATTTGTGACAAGAGCCATGTTGCCATTTAGAGAATGAATTAGAAGTTCCTCTTTCATGGCGGTGTTAACTAGCAGTACCTTCACTGAGCTCAGCTACCTTTCTGTTTAGGCCTACTATGAAGCACCATTTGAAGCATCTCAAGCTCATCCTTTTCAACCTGTATGGTATTGTCACTAATATTTGGGTAGGTAAATCCCTTGGCTTTAGGTAGCTGAACTGTGATGTAGGTTGAGCCAAGCCTTCCCTCTCGATGGAAGAAAGCTCGTAGGAGCTATACAAAGCACCAGACAGCCACAAGTAATATTTTGTCGCGAAAATTGAGAGAGCCTGAAAGCAAACTATCAAAGGAAAGCACTTCTCCTTTCCCTCCTGAGAAAAAGATGGTGCTACACAAGAAGAATGACAAATTAACACTGAAATTAAGTATCATCACTATGAGCATACCATATTCCATATTTTACAACTCTGCAATGAAATTCATGCTAGGTGTGTCCGAGAAGAATAATTGCAGTCTGCTACAAAGTATGCTTTATTGTGGAAGACCTAGGAGCTCGGGACAGTTCAGCTACTGGAATGACTTGATCACAGCCTACAGTCCCTTTGAAGGGGGCGTAATTTTGGTAGTGGACTGTTCAAGCCAGCGGTCAAGGGTAAAATAAGATCCAATGGCTGTGAGAAGGAACTAGACAAATTCTATCTTAGATATAGGCATGTACTTCAGTCATAAGACTACCGAAACAGCTGGAGTAGCTCCCCAGTGTCTGTGGTGAACTCTCTGTTACAGAAGGTTAAGATTCCTTCTCCTCAAAAGACTCAAGTTCAAATAGAAACTAAATCTGGGTAGTTTCACGCTCGAGGCTAGACAGGGGATTGCAAGGGTTCCTTTTGGCTGCACAATGTATGAATTAAGGAGTATCATGTGAAGAAGCCAACAGAGTTCTATTTCTTCTTGAATACTGAGTTCAACATCACTGCATACAGGGTTTTGAAGGTGGAAAACAGGTAAATCTGGACTCTTTCAATACAACATGATACTTGAGAAAAGCTCATCTACCTTATTACTTTTGCTGAGGCTCCATGCTGAATGTACAATTTTTTTGACATGTAAAATGACATTTTAGGTATAGCTAATATAGAGTAAGAAAGTTCAGTAGTCAAGGAGTCAGTGGTAGAGTGTCAAGATATGGGAATAAGATAAAATGCTGTTAAAATATAATTCAAGTAACTATATTTAGCTGAGAGGCTTAACAGTAGTAATACATTATTATTAAGCGGATTAGAACTTAAGAATTCTATTAAAATAAATGCAGCCAATATAAGTCAATCCTTTACTTATCTGTGCTTGTGCACAGACAATATGCACAGATTTGATGATTATTCATATGCCCATAAGGAACTGTATAGTAATGATTTATATAGTGATGCAGATATATTCCTATTTTGATAAACATTCCATATTCTAGACAAGGCCCTGAACCTATGTTTCTGTGGTTTCTTTTTCATGTCCAGATCAGCTCCTTATGCTTATCTGCCTGGGGATTTGAGTTAGGCTCAGTCAAATGCCAGGTTTTAAGTAGGAAAGATCCCAGTGGTACCAGATTGCCATGGTAGTGCAGAACTGTCAGTGGCAGAGGTCGCAAATCAAGCACAGAAGAGGACATATCATATGATACAATATCCTATTTTTTTTTTTTTAATCCAAGGGTAAAATTGTCATGCCAAACCAAATTCAAATTGTTTCTCACCTAACTGAAATCGTTTCTTCTTTTCTAGTTTCAGAAGAAAGCATTAAATCAGTTTACTCATCACAAAACCACTGCAAATCAGAACGGGGTGTCCAGATCAAGTAAGCAGATGGGCCATTAGAAATTTCAACTGAGTTTCTCCTCATTAGATTGTACATCCAATTCCTATTTCTTGAAGTATCCTAGTCTTACCTAGTTCTCCCCTCTCTTCATTCTTCTGTGTCTCATATATGACCCCCTCCACCACTGCACTATCATCTCCAGTTACACTTTCCCATATCCCACAACATTATCCCTAACTCCCTCAACTCCCCAGTAATCTATTTGCTTGCGATCTACAGAGACAACCTGATACCTAAGCATGGACTTTCTTGCGACTTCATGAATAAATCTCTAAAAAAGACAGGTTCTGTTCCACCAAATAACAGAAGCCAAACTGCTTGGAGTCAATTATTAGAAGAAGGGAGGATAATCAAAAGAAAGCAGAACCTCTGGGAAGTGTCAGTCTCCAGTGATTTTTCTGAGATAAGGTTTCGTGCTAATGGAAACATCTCTTCTCTCTACTTGCAACATAACCTCAGTGCTGGCACCATTACTCATGCTGAGTAATACTTTAATATGTAAATAGTCTCACTGAATAAGTGAGACTAGTAAGGATGACAGAACTGATATTACAGCCCAGCAATGATAAATTGTCTCTTAAGTGCATAGCCTGGGCATAAAGGGCAGAATTCTTTTGACCAAGTAGAAATGTCTGCATCTGATGCCAATGAAAATAAATAAGCATTTTTATTTATGTACTCTGGCTAGTTACCTAACTCTAGAGTAAACACCTGTCTTTAGTCAAATAAATTGCACCCCAAAATATTTATTTCTCTCCATTGATACAAGACAGCCTATCCGCTTCCATGTAAACAGTTACACTGAAGAAATTCCAAGTCAGAAGAGGTGAACATCACTGTTTTTTTTTTCCCTCCAGATTTATTCCTTTCAAGTAAACAGGGATTTTGATCCACATTACATCCACAGGTATCTGTGGATGGACCTTGTACATCTATCTGGAAGAAGGGATGTTGCATCTGGAGCACTATGGATGTCCCTCTGTCAAAGGGGACAGAATGGCTGTGTGTCCCTTGCTTAATAATTCATGTTAAGCAATGTGTGGGATTAAATAAAATTCTGCTATTTATTCCCTCATTAACGGTCTAGCCATGAATGCTAAAAAGATGTAAAATTCGTAACTAATTGTGCATTGTAGATTTTACAACAATGTCTCAAGGGAGGCTAGCTGAAGTGCTTTAAAAGCACTGGGGGACTAGCTGACACATTTTATTTTCCTGAAGTTTGAAGTAAGATGCCAATACATTATTTAAAGGATAACCGAAGTGGTATGTAATAGCAGGTAAAGATTTCTGGAGTAATTTGGACCATGAGACATATATGTACAATTAGAACCCTCTTAAAATAATGACTATCTTATCATCATCGTGTTGTAGAAAAGATGCACTTCATTATTAGAGGCTTTAAAAAGCAAATTTACAGCTGAAAGAAAATACTACAACTCAAGAGAGAGGAACTCAAGAATGACTGCTTGTCAGCGGATTTTAAGACGAAAAATTTGTTATAGGGATCAGTAGTTAATGAAAAATCATTTTCCATCTAGGTAGGAGAGAATTCAGCACAGAAATTTCCAGCTGTATAGATCTTCAGCAGAAGTGTCAACAAAGCACTCAGCTTGGAACGGTTTTACTGCAACAGTTTATTCTGACTGCAAACATAAGGATGGTACTGACCTTTGATAAATATTTGTAAGCCTTCTGTAATCTAACCAAAATCTGAAAAGCAACTGCCTAGAAAGTTGACAAATTTGAAAAACAATACAGGGACAGCATTGGACATGAATGGGTGTGCAATTACAGTCCCGAGCCTGCATGTGGGGGGAGCCTAATGGTTTAAAGAAGAAAGTTCCACACAGCTCTGTGCGGTGGTATCAGAAAAAACCCTCTACAAGCCTCAAGTAAGCCTAACATGATCCACAGGAAAAAAATAGAGCCAGAACAAACTAGTCACAGATATAGCTGAATAAAGTTTCATATGACAAAATACTGTAATAAGAAGATGTTCTCAATTGAAATGTAGAAATCAAGAAGAAATATGGTGCCAAAATTGCCTCCAGCTGTACTTTTGTCTTCAAAATGTTCGGGATAACTGGGTGCTAATTAGCACGTTTTTCCCCATCAGAGGAAAATTTATGCCAAACCTGTGCCAAAGCACACATCACTGACATTTAGAGCAAAGGTGTCAGCAGACAGTGGAGCTTCCATTCCAGGAAGCAGAACAAATTCCTGAAGAGCTTGGCAATTGATCCAGCAACTGAAGAAAATCAGGTGTTGAAATGCAGCCTTATAAATGAACTGAAAACACAGTTAGGACAGAGGTGACTCGCAGGGTGGCTCGTTAGTTGCACGCTAAAGAGTCATAATCGCTCCCAGCGGGGTAGAAAGGGAGGAAAGACCAAGCCAGAGCCTTAGACCAGAGCAGAGGCAGTGCTAGATTCAATATTGCACCCTTAACCTGTACCTTTTCCTATTCCGTGCAAACGCCCTTCAGACAAAGTTTTGGCTTTCAGGAGTGGCAGGGGGAAGAACAGCAATTTTATACAGCGAACAACTTTATTTTCTATAGAGACAGTGCCAGGGATGAAGGCTGACAGTATCAGCAATACCTGCAGGCTTAGCTTCTGCCTTCAGAGAGCGACAGCAGCGGTTGCCACAGCTGCGCTACGGAAAGCAGCAAGGCTCTGCTCTCAGAGCAAAACAGGATGAACTTTCCTGGGATTTCCCACAGATTTGCTGATCTTTCCCAAGGATCATGGGACATGATCCCTCTGTGGGCATGTAAACCCTTCTTTCCCGAGAGAGGGATGATTCACATGATGCCTGTGGTGTCCGGGCCACGGATAATTTGCCCTGACTTTTTAAATTTTGTTTATTCACGTATGGATGAGAGGGGGATAATTAAAGTCTCTGAAATAATGAGTTTAGAGTGATATTGTGCCTGGATTGTCTACACTAGTATTTTTCAGATGAATGGAAAGCTTCAAATGAGAAGGAGAGCCAGAGGGGCAAAATGTGTTATCTGGGGAAGAAACAACATAAGGTACAATTACTAAGAAGGAGTAAAAGTGCTATGGTACATTATAGATTGCATAAAAGTTATAGTTTATATTCACTGACACAAGCTGTTGAGCCTTCTACCTTCCTCCACAAACGAGAAAATTGAAGTTGCAGCATTATTTTTAAAGAGCAGTTGATGTCTCTAGGGAAATATTGGAAAACATTCTCATTAGAAACAATTCTCTTGGCATAAAATATAGGGTTTGTGGATTTTTTTGTTATCACATTTCCTTGAAAACAGGATTTTTATTTTTTTTTTTAAGTTTATTTGCTACATAATGTCCAATTCTCAGCTAATGTTCATATTTTGCTACTTTGGACCTCATCATAGTTTCCATAACCCCACTGGGCTGTAGATTACTCGATGTTATGGGTCAAATCTTTAGCTATAGCCTGCACTTGAGCAATACACAAGGGAAAGGTGGGTAGCAAAAGCATTTGCTGTAGATTCCTGTGTAGCATCTATGCCAGTCCTTACCCCAGCAAAACACTTTTAAAAATCACTTTAATAAGCAGGCTGAGGATTGAGCGGTATGCCTGAGAGATTCTCCCAACGCTGTCCAGTAGTGTACCGGACATGGATGGAGTTGAGAAACTGCAAGGAGACCAGATGGGCTGCCAGAGTGGCCCAGATAGCTGCAAACAGTTTAGTTAAAAAGACTCATATTACACTTGCTAACGTCTATCTGTGCCCCATGGGTGCATTGCTCCAGATTCAGCGCACTCACACACACAGAGTACATTGCCCATCAGGCCCTTTCTTCCTTATATTGCATGTCATGGTGTAACAAGTCAAATGACTTTGGATTATATATTTCCATCGGCATCTTTAAAAGAAGATACTGTAAGACTGCATAATTTATAAATGAAAACATCTGTAACTTCATATTCAATAACATTAGACAGATTCTCATGGAAATAAAGGAGTCCAATAATCCATTTATAGTGGGGAAGAAGGGGTTGGTATTTATAAGAACTAATGATAGCCTGCCTATGTGCTGGTTTTGGCTGCGACAGAGTTAATTTTCTTCACAGTAGCTAGTATGGGGCTGTGTTTTGGATTTGTGCTGAAATCTGCGTTGACAATACGGGGATGTTTTAGTTACTGCTGAGCAGTGCTCACACAGAGTCAAGGCCCTTTCTGCTTCTCACCCCACCCCGCCAGCGAGCAGGCTGGGGGTGCACAAGAAGTTGGGAGAGGACACAGCTGGGACAGCTGACTCCAACTGACCAAAGGGATATTCCACACCATAAGATGTTATGCTCAGCATATAAAGCTTTGGGAAGAAGAAAAAGGAAGGGGGATATATTCAGAGTTTTGGTGTTTTGTCTTCCCAAGTAACCATTATGCATTATAGAGCCCTGTTTTCCTGGAGATGGCTGAACACCTGCCTGCCAACGGGAAGTGGTGAATGAATTCTTGTTTTGGTTTGGTTTGCTTGCGTGTGTGGCTTCTCCTTTACCTATTAAACTGTCTTTATCTCAATCCACAAGTTTTCTCCCTTTTACTCTTTCAATTCTCTCCCCCATCCCACCAGGGGAGATGGAGCAAGTGGCTGCATAGGACTTAGTTGCTGGCTGGGGTTAAAACACAACAGCCTATAACAAAAAGTGGTAAATGGAGAGCGTAGGAAAGCAGTCTCAAAACAACAACTCTTCACTGTTGTGCAGTCAGATAAACATCAAGTTGCTACTGAAATGCTGAATTTAGAGAACTAGGGAACCCTGGGAAAAAGGAGGTGCTGTAAAACCAACAGTGAGCCAACAATTCCCTCACCCAAGAATCCCAAACTGAGGTTGCTGAATGTGTAGGATTGACAATGGAAACAGAAATGTTCACAGTGGCCTAAGAGCTATTCAGTCAGCACTCGACTGATTCCACCCACAGCGCTTCCAACTGGAACATAAGAACAAATGTTACACTGCCAGATGGGGAAAGTAGCAGAAAACTCAGGAAAAAAAGAAGCAGCCAAAATTCTTATTTAAAACCAGCACAAATCAGTGCTTATGAGCTTATGATTAAGTTTACTGCCAGAGCAAGGGCAGCTGATCTGCCTCTTTTGCATTCAAGCAGTTCATTCCAGCATAGTTACACACAGGCAAAACAAATAGTTCTGTAAAGCGCAGCAAATGTGGGTTGAACCAACAGGAAAATGCACCTTGAGTTTTGGCTGTGGGTAAACACAGAACACTCTTGTGGAAAAGCAAAGCAAGCAACCAAGCACTTTGTAAATGTGATTACACGGAAACTACAAGCATCAAAGCAGTAAACCTTGCTCCCCTACGTTTGCACCAAAAGGGGAGGAACTGACTGCTCATGAAGCTTGAATGTAGTTAGGAAGGGGAAAGACAGCATGGCATTTTAAAACTTTAACATACTAGAGAAGGGCACTTGCAACCTTAGATAACAAACACAGAAATAAAAAAGCTTATTGTAATACATCATGTTTGTATACAAATAGAATACAATAGCAACTAAGATGAGGCAGGCATTAGCATCAAATGGCAGAAAGGTATTAAGTGGGGCTGCTGATACAGGCAGACTCTCCAGTACAGGAATTCAGACAGAAACTAAAGCAAACTGGCAATCCTTCAGGCAGCAAATTCCGGCAGACTGCTGACTTTCCATTTATGTAATGCCTTTTGATGAAATAGAGAAAAAAAATAATTAAATTTATATTTATTAAATTGGTGGTACTGAAAATATCAGAAGATAATACACAGAGGCTTAGACGGATTCAAAATACTGTCCTCAAGTGAACTGGGGAGGAGGGAGGGAGGAATACACATTGACTGAGGAATAATGACAAGCAGAAGAGTGGAGAGATAAGCAGAAGCACACAATAAAGAAAAACCCAAACAACCCAAGGTTAAAGAGCAGACCACGTGGTATGGTTTAGCAACAAACAACAGGAGCTGGGTACACAATGATGCATTGCACTGGACTGTTACTGAGTACCTTAAAGTCCTCCAGATGGGGTATCAATATCTGGGGAGGAAGGCAGAACTGCTCTGCCTCAGTCTGAGGCACATGCTGCTGAGCAGAGGCCACAATTCAAAAATCAGGCTAAAAAAGCGAGCACGTGAGTAGCATCAGGTGGCAAAGGTTGGGGTTTGGAAGGGCCAGGTGCCTGGGTGGCAAGCAGCCTGGAAAAAGTGTGATGGAGGCGAATTACACTTCACCTTTTCAAGTCTCCTACAGCTGTGCCAATTTTGGTTTTTTTGGGTTTATCTATTTTGTTTTACAAAATAAAGCAATTAAACACCGGCTTTGCCTCTCCCCTCCTCTTTTGCTGATTTAAGATATGAGAAACAGGTTCTCAGTCTGCTCTGCTGAGAAGAATGTTGTATTTTTTGTGCTCCTTACAATTACTCAGCGGAGCAAAGGCTAGTGTCAGATCTCCTTTCTTTGAGTGCCCTCACCCACCTTGTCTGTTTGATCACCATCTTTGGGCTCTGCTTTTGTGGATATTTACCGCCTATAGCTATTTGCCTGTATCCTGGACGGTGGTGGAAAGGCATCTACTTTAGGAACCCCAGTAGTGATGCTGCTGGGTGGTGGTGTGACTATCAAGACTTCAGGGAACTTGACTGAAAGAAACCCAGGGGGATTTACAAATTTTGGTTACTCAAGAATTTCTATTTGCATGACGATGTTTTTCTGTGCTTCCAGGCTTAGATAGCTGCGATGACTGTCCTGAGGAAACTTACTGTGCTACACAGAGACATGTATGAGGACAGACAGCCAAAAATAACTGGAATAAGGTGAAAAAAAGGATTTCTCTCACGTAGTGAAGGGCTGTGCTCACAGAAAGAACTGACTGAAAGGCAGTAACGCCAGTCAAAAAGAAGTGTAGGTGATACCTATTGAAAAATAACATTTTGTCATGGCCAAGCACTGAGACACCTTTACTTAGGACAAACGTATGGAGACTGTGGTGCAGTAGGGAGCAACCTTCCATGTCCATTTTCTTTCTCTGAAAGCAGTTGACAGTTTTTTTTCCCCCTTTTTCCCCTTTGCTGACTGATAACAAACATATTCTTTTTTTGGTTACTCCCTTCCCCACCCCAAACCCCACCCATCACAAAAATCCAATGCCCCAAACTTGGCAGCTGTGAGGCAAAACAAGCCCTAATCTCAAACTGCATTGAGGACAGACAGGAGTTCCAGTATTACTGGGTAATAAAGAAAACCACATTGGAGTTGAGTGGCTGCATTCATTCAAAAGAATTACTCAACCCTGAAAGAGAGAAGCTCTATTAAAACCAATAACTGGTCTACTAGTGTATTAGCAATTTACTGTAGCAAGAATATACATTTTGTGCTACAGACTCTTCATGTCAACGTTGCCACAGTAAGGTTTTTTTTTATAGCTTGACAGCACATCAGCATGCAACTACTGTGTTGTGATTGTCTTTACATGGAAAAAAGCTAACGTGCCCTGTTTAAGGGTAATCTGCATCCTCTCCCACAAAGGGTTAGAAGCAACACACTCAAAAGAAGAAAAAGGCAGTGATAAAGGTTGCATCACATCAAAAACACTGAACTATCATATTGTTTACACGTGAGAGGTTTTTTCAAATGCAGCAAACCCAGTCATGACTGTGTATTCCATACTCTTGCTGTCCAAAATAACGTTAGGTGAGTTGGAAGGAGAATCAGAGGATAGCAAAAGCAGAAAAGTAAAGCAGCAGGATGTTTTATCTACATATGATAGGAAGCGTAGGAAATATCCAATTAGCTCATATAAATGAGTCATCAGAAAAATCAAACCAATATACTGCAAAATAATTCTGATGTTTTTAACAAAAACCTATTGCTTCTACTTTATAAACTGCTTTTTTCATTCAGGTAGGCTTTCGGCCTTAGACAACGTGAAAGAGACGTGTTTTTCAATTCAGATGATTAAACTAGAAATAGCACTGAGAGCTAATACTGCAGGAATGCTGCAGTACAGAAGGAATAGTAAAACAGTCTTACAACATCAGTGACTACTGATCTGAACTCTTCGCAGCTGAGAAACCAACCCTCGTTACGCTTTATCAGGGTTGATATTTATTTTAAGACCATATCAAGACTTTCAAACTACATTTCGTTCATCAGTGGCTGCATATAAAGGGAGTCCAGCAGCATCCAGTTTTCAGTCTCAATTTGAAATAATACTCCTAGTACTTGTTCTATCTGAGAAGTTTATATTTATATAAACATCAGTTCTCATTCTGCTTTCATTATTTTTCTGTTAGATTTGAGCTTAAAGGAAAAAACATAAATGAGAGGAGGGAGCTACATGATTGCAGCCTTGCTTTTAGCTTACAAAACATGCATTCAGAATTGCTTGGAGAAAACACTTAACTGCTATTGTGGCACCTAATTTTAGTGTGATTCAGAGGATCAGAGTCTTTACTGCCTCAACACACACACTACCAATCCCATATACGAAACCTAAAGCAACCCCATGGTACAGTTGTTACTTTGTGCCTGTTTAGACACAGAGGCCACATGAAACCTTTCCCTACTCTTTGCCCAGAGCAAAGGCTAAGGACAAGCCCAGTTGATGTCCTTCCT
Source organism: Tauraco erythrolophus (assembly GCF_009769465.1). Classification (NCBI taxonomy): domain Eukaryota; kingdom Metazoa; phylum Chordata; class Aves; order Musophagiformes; family Musophagidae; genus Tauraco; species Tauraco erythrolophus. Next base: position 46,157,688 of record NC_141468.1, on the reverse strand, counting down.
GGTGGTGAGGAGAAGACTTCTGGAATACTGCAAGGCAAGAACTACATCTGCTCAGGGAGTGGAGGCGGTCATTCTAGATGGTGTTTCCTAATATTGTTGGGAAGACTGACTTTGTTTTGGATTAAATTTAATCACAGTAAGGAGAAGAAGATCAAAAGTAGATTTTCTTGGCATGGGCAACATCATCACAATCTCGTCATGAAAAGTTACAACATAGGCTAAATTTATCAGCAGCTTCAACTGAGCTCAGCTAAGTTATATCTGTTTTTCAAAAATGCCAGCTGAGTGAAAACCTATTTTGCAGTATCACAAAAAAAAAATAGTTTTGAAAAGCCTGAAGGTCAGAATTTTAACTTGGGTACTTGGAGAGGAAGGGCTGCGAGGCTGCATGCCTGCTCGCATTCCTGTCGATTCCACATAATGAGAAGCAGTGACCTGAAACTTAAGGCAAATTTTCACTTAGACAAGACTAACATCTAGATTATGCCCGCTGAAGTGCTGAAGTCCTCGGCAGGACAAACAATTTACCTTGTTCGTTTACCTCAGACAAGTTACAAAAAAGAACAAGACCGGAAGGTATTTAAGGGCTAACATTCAAGCTAGACTAAAGAACAAATGTTTGAGGCCAACAGCATCTGCAGCAAGAACTCTCTCCTGTTGAGAACGTTAGTCCTGCTATAAGACAAGAGGACAGACAACTTGACAAATGGCGTTATTAGGTGAAAGATGGAAGTATTTCTGATAACACGACCAATAGCTCATGCCCCAATGTACCCAAATTATGCTTCAAATTGTCCCAGCCATTTAATGGCACAAATGGATATTTGACTGACATGTTCACCATTTGCTGTTCACCACTTTAGCTTAAAAGGCAGTCAAACGTGACACAACCTATCAGAAATCCAAAGGTACATGATAGCTTTCAGCTTGGATACCTGCTACAAATTTATACAGCAGATATCCAATTTGGTACAAAAGTGGTGGAGCAATCTGATCTTGTGCTTCACTGACAAACCAGATTGAATCTGGGCAGCCCAGTATATTTCTGCGTGCTACTCCATTGAAACAAGATCTTGATGTAGTGTAGTCAAGGGATCATGATCTGTAATAAAATCAAATAACCCAGGAATCCAAAAAGCACATATGAATTTCAGAAACCCTTTGGCCCTTCAGAATTGCAAGTAGGAATATTTGAAAAGACAAGTCTGAGTGTTTGTGGTTCTTAGATGAGGAGGAGGAGGAAGAGGGTGACAGAGGAGTGAAATTGATAAGTGTTTTTATTTAGAATCAATAGATTGAGACCATAGTAAAGGAAAGGTGGATGACACCGCTTCCAAGTCAAAGCAGTACTTGTTGAGTATAACAGAATATAAATAATTTCAGCGAAACTAAGCTTGAAAAGCAAAACTCTTTTCAAGCAATATTCACCGTATTTAGAATAGATTTTCAAAGCTATTAAGTATTTGGAGCTGTAGATGGGTCCATTTTCAAAGGCACCTAAAAAATCACTGGTAAGAACGTGAAGCAATCAATTCCCCTGGAGTCCCAGGCTTTAGCTTTCCTCTGGAAACTCCTATTGAACATTTTTCTGTGTTAGTCAGTACCTTGGTGACAATAGGCCTCTTTTTTTCGCCTGTGAACAATGAAAGTCAAGACAGTCACTCGACAGCAATAAGAAATAATTTAAACTCTTTGTGTTTAATGTACATGTCAGTAATGGCAATCAGCAAGCAATAATACTAAATTTGTGGATTTTAGAAAGATAAAAAATTCTCCTGTCAGAAATGAAGATCACAAATGTTAAAAAGAATGACCTAAGGAGAACTGAGGTTTTAATTAAAAAAAAAGACAGGTCTGGCAAACAATAAACTTGCTTTTTCTGATACCCTCAGGGGAGAGAGAGACAGGGAGACAGAGAGGGAGTGCCTCCGGTTAGCTTGCCATTAGCACAAAGGAAAACAATTGCAGGGCTCAGGGAGGATTTAGCTTTAACAAACGCTTATCACAAAGTCATGTCACTGCACACTATTGTTCTGTATTTGGAATGAAATTAATTTCCAACTCCATATTAACCTTTTAGAGACCCTGCCTGGTGGAGGAATTTAATCCTTTGGATTTTGGTATGTCACTAGCAAAGGCCATTTCTAGATTTGGTGAGTATGACAGCCTATTATCTGAAGAACACTTTATTAAAAGGAAAAAAAAAAAAGAAAATCAGTTTCCTTCCATAATGGACAGCAGATATTTCAGACGACTGAAAAGTTCAGTGTTTTCAACCAAACAGGTAAGAAAAATGAAAGGCGAAATCCTAAGTTTTTTTCAATTCCCATAATATACTATTCCTCTGTGCTATAATTAATCCACTGATACTGCAACAGCATGCTTTCAAGCCATACACTAGTATAATAAAAACTTTATTGTGATGGAGCAGGTGTTTTCCAAACCTATTGAAAAATATATTTTCTGATGTGATCACGAAAGACTGTTCAGCTGGGTAATGGGAAATAATTCGTAGCCTTACTGTAAAGTAAGACAAAAGCGGTGATTTAGAGAGCGCTGAAAGCAGGAATTTCAGCACATGTGGGGAAGCCCATTTTCTGGTCTTTATTAGCCTTAGTGCAACAACTGTCTTTGTTGGTCTCTACAGGACTCTTTCTCCGCTACATTCCAGGAGCTGAGAGGAGCCCTCTGGAAGTCAGACAAAATCTGCTGTTGCTACCATATTAGGAATCAAAACGAGTAGCAAAAGCCCCTGGCTGAGTGGAGATAAATCAACAGGGAACGCGTTTGCCTTCCAGCCAAATGAGTAAAGCAAAGTGACTGAGGAAACAAAATAAATAATAATTAAAAAACAAATCCTAAGCAGTAGGACTGACTGCTTCTTTATCTGTTTTTACTTTTATCGTGCTTCCTACTGAAGTGGAGCTCGAAAGTAAATTTGCAGATATGAGCAAACCCGGTTCCTTACATTTCTTTTTTGCTGCGGAGTGAAATAATCCCAAGATACATATCAACGATCAGCTTCAAATGTTTTTAACACATTTGTTTTGGCTGAAAAGGCATCATTATACTGCAGTGGAGCCAGTGTAAATTGCTCTCACTCTATTGACATAAGTTTTAGTTTACAGCCAATCTGGCCCTTCCACCAAGATTTCCCCTAATCATAGATGTAGTCACTCTTTCCCTGGTGATCAGCCTTGTAGTCCATACGAAATCTCACCTGAAGCACAAGCTTTGCTAATGATTCAGCTGTGTGTGTGTAGAGGCAGGACACAGGACTTGTTACTACACTTCTGCGTATCTGCATGGCTGTATTTTGAGCAATCTTTATTAGAGAGGGTTTGTAAGATAACTTATCCATTATGCCACTGGTGAAAGGATGCAATTCCACGTAGATGTGATTGAAATCTATAGATTTTGTATCTCCTGTGCATGAATGAGGGCCAGATCTGTCAGGCATGTCAGTGCACAGCCTGTGAAATGTGGGAAAGTCTCACTCCTATTGCACGGCATTTGGGAATCCAAACTCAGTGCAACGAACTGTCCTGTGAAAGCTCTCTGGCTCTACTCTCAGCCATTGCAGATGCTGTGAGATGGTGGATGCTCACAAGAGGCAGGTGCTCCAGATGCCATCCCAACAGAGAGGAAGGACCACTGGAGTTTGGTGCCTGGGCCCACACACCAGCCCCACATATATGGTGATGTGCCATAACCCCTCCTGCTCCTCAGCAGCCCACAGTGTAACCATTTCACCTCCTGTCATGTCGCACAAATATGCACCCCACTTCATGTCAGCATGCTTAACAAAATCAAAGTATAGGTAAGGTTTGGGTTTCTATCCTGAAATCCAGAAGAGCTTTCTTTTTAGCATTTGTTTATTCAGAGGAAGAAAACAGTTTGGAGAGTAAGAAAAAATAGGAAGATGGATACATTGTTGAGCAACAACAGTATTTCAGCCTTAGTAATCATCTTGCATGTCACTTGTGATGGTTGTCTTTGGTTGCAATGGGTAGGGAACTGTCATATCCACAGGTCTTTCTAACCCTCAGCCATTAGGCTCCTATAGCATCTCTTGTCTCACACAACCAAAATGAATGGGGTGGTTTCCCCACAGAATTTAATTCAAATGATTGTAAACATAGTGGCAGGAACTGTATTTTGCCCATGGAAATATTGTCACCTCTTCTGAGAGGACAGGTGGTTTGTGGAAGGTGGCAGACTAACAATAAAAGAGAAGACTGCATGTATGTCTCCTATTCGTTCAGGGGAAGAAAATCAGTACAATTCTGTCAACCAGTATGTTGTCTCGACATAAAACAAGCAATGACTGAGGGAACGCAGGAACAGGAGAGTAGTCATGGCTCTATAGCTTTTGAGACAAGAATAAAGCTGCAGTTTCCTAATCGTATAGTGCTCACCCTTTAGCATACTGATTTCATTGTTATGTTTCCTCCTTTCTTGCTAAGCAGTGTGCCCAGGTGGCCAAAAAGGCCAATGGGATACTGGCGTGTATCAAGAATAGTGTGACCAGCAGGAACAGGGAAGTGATCCTGCCCCTGTACTCGGCACTGGTGAGGCCGCACCTGGAATATTGTGTCCAGTTTTGGGCCCCTCGCTTTAAGAGAGATATTGAGCTCCTGGAGCGAGTCCAAAGAAGGGCGACTAAACTGGTCAAGGGGCTGGAAAATAAAACTTATGAGGAGAGGCTGAGGGAGTTGGGGCTGTTTAGCCTGGAGAAGAGGAGGCTGAGGGGAGACCTGATTACGGCCTATAAATACTTGAGAAAAGATGGTGGGGAGGTGGGGGAAGGGCTCTTTACATTAGTGATGGGTGATAGGACAAGAGGAAATGGGTATAAGCTTAGTCAGGGGAGATTCAGGTTGGATGTTAGAAAGTATTTCTTCTCTGAAAGGGTTGTCAGCCACTGGAATAGGCTGCCCAGGGAGGTGGTTGAGTCCCCATCCCTGGATGTGTTTAAGAATAGGGTGGATGATCTACTTGAGGATATGGTTTAATGGGGATTAGGGATGGTTAGACTTGATGATCTATAAGGTCTTTTCCAACCTAGAAATCTAGAAATCTAGAAAATCTAGAGTTGTAGTTGCATGCTGTTATCAGCTCCAAGCATGTTGATTTTCTGAAAGCCAGTCTTAACTATTCAAATATTCACAAACTATATGAACATTAGCAAAAACACCTGTGTACAATACAGTTGAAAGTACATCAAGGTACTCCTGTTTGCCCCCAGAATCAAAGGAAGGAAAACCAGAAGCTCAGAGGTCGCGACACCAAGCAGTGGTGGAAGATAAGAAACATGCTTTTGCAGGGTGTCACACCACTAAGGACTCATCACCAGTGGGAGCCTGGAAACTGGACTCCATCCTGGGCCTGAGACAGTCCTCTGGTTAAAGCTAAATTCAGGCTGATTCACTCTGAAAGGCAATGTGGTGGCACCCAGAGGATGCAACTGGTAACTCAGTCTACAACCATCTTGCTGCTAATTTGAGTTCATTTTTCTTTTTTTAGCTGGAGTGATCAAGGAAGTTCCATTCTCATTTCTCACCTATGCTTGTGGCTGATATGAAAAGCTGGTGTGCTGGGCAGGAATTTAAGGGGAGTAGGTAACAGTGGAGTTTGAAGTCCTTTTCCCTTCCATTCCATTCCAGGTTATGGGACTTGTATCTATACTATTGACTGAAAAGGGTCAAGCAGGGCAGAGTATTTATGGAACACCCAACTTTGCATTAAGGTCACTAGATCTTCCTTTTCAAGATAGTTACTACATATTTTGCCATAGATATTGCTCACCTATAGAGAAGTATTGTTCAATTAAGAGTTAATGTCTGAGGAGTAACACAATGTTTGCAGCAAAAGTTGCAGATTGCAAAGAAAAACTGAAAATATGTGAAAGATACAGCTTTCATAATGATACAATTTTCTGTCGATTAACTTTTCCTCAAATCAGGTAGAATATGAACTCTGACTCTTACTGGCACACATTTGGTATCTCGACTAGATTTTCACAAAATAAAGGCTTAAAATGTCTTTAAAGCTTTAAAGTGAGTTCTGTTTATATAAATTTGCCTAAAACGCTTTATGCACTGCACCACAGCATTTCAGATTTATTTTTCATAGTATCCCTCTCATTCTAACCATAGCAAATTCCAGACAGGGCTGTAAGCAAAACTCAGAAGCTTTTCAAAGGCACTGTATTTTCCTGCTTCTCCCGGAATTATCAGTACCTTTGTTTCATAAACTTTTGAACTTGCCATAAACATGTCTCGGTATGTTAAAATATTGTCCTTCACCAACCCCAGGCTGTGAAAATACAGCAGATTACAGAAGGATCTGTCATTTATTTAAAAAAATACCCATATACCCCAACTTTATATGTTTTACTTTTTGTAAGTAAAGAGGTGACTTTGCCAACCATTTCTAAAGGATTAAAAAGCCTGCTGTGTCATCTCATATATCTTCGTTCAGTTTCTAATGCAGCCAGAGAGCACAAAGGCTGAGAGAAAACCTTTTATCATTTGCAGTTATCGACTGGGCCAGAATACAGTATTAGGTACCTTAGAAACTTTTAGCTAAAACTTCTTTGCTTTGAAAAATGGCTGATCTCCTAAGTGAAGGAAAGGAAGCAGTCTAACTTCAAAAAGGTTGTTATTATTATCTAGAAACCTAACACATTTTAGGGAAAAATTGTTGGGGGCACTTTAAACAGCAACCTATTTTCTACTACATTGCTACAATAGTCCAGAGTTTTTTGGATGTTCTAAATCACTTTATACACCAGCATGAAAGTTGCTTTGGGAGATAAGGTCTTTTATTTAAAAAAATACATATCAGAAGGCAAAGCCAATTTAAAAAATTGTTGCTTCAATGAGAATGAAAGTTAGTGTTTTGTCCCGAGGCTCTTTATCCAAGAGGCAGCTGATCTTAATGTTACGAGTTTCCAGCAAAACGTAGGCAGAATATTCTTCTCCTGACAGCCTCTTGCAACTGCTAGTGCATCGTGGCATTCACAAACTAGAAAGTCAGAGGTAAAGGCTGATATGAATCACTGGAGTAATGCCCCAAACTAGGTCCCAACAACTCTGCAAAACAATCATATAAAATTCTATACTTTTATACATAAATTTGTAAATTTTATATATATGTATATATATATAAAAATGTATTTTAAAAATCTTTCTACTTGCTTATGATTCCTGAGGTTATGTTTGCTTTTGCATGTCTCTTCTCTTTCAGTATAGATCAGAATCTGGACCTTATTCTAAGGCATCAGCCTATTTTCTGACCAGAAATAACCCACTGAAGCTCTCTGGCATTGATATTCATGCCAGCAACTAGGTCCTGTAAGTACTGTATCATTAGAGAAGTGAGACTGGAAAATCAACTGTATGCAAACTTTAAGAATCTTCACAGCTGCCAACCCTTGTGATTTCATCACAATCCCTGAGATACAGAGTATACTTCTGGAAGCCTTAGTGTCTTGACATTATGTTATCATGGAATCATAGAATGGTTTGGGTTGGAAGGAACCTTAAAGATCATCTAGTTCCAACCCCCCTGCCACGGACAGGGATACTTTCCACTACACCAAAGTCTCATCCAACCTGGCCTTAAACACTTCCAGGGATGGGGCATCCACAATTCCCCTGGGCAACCTATTCCAGTGTTTCACCACACTCATTGTAAAAAAATTCTTCCTTAGATCTAATCAAGATCTATCCTCTTTCAGTTTAAATCCATTGCCTCTTGTCCTATCACTACATGTCCTTGTAAAAAGTCCCTCTCCAGCTTTCCTGTAGGCCCCCTTCAGGTACTGGAATACTGCTCTAAGACCTCCGGGGAGCCTTCTCTTTTCCAGGCTGAACAACCCCACCTCTCTCAGCCTGTCTTCACAGGAGAGGTGCTCCAGCCCTCGGATCATCTTTGTGGCCCTCCTTGGGACCCACTCCAACAACTCCATGTCTTTCTTGTGTTGGAGGGCCCCAGAGATTGGGAGAATCTCATGAGAGATTATCAGCTTGCATTTCAAATAAAAAAGTAACTTCTCTAACCCTCATGGCTAGAAATAAAAGTCTGAAAGCATAGAATTCAAAGCTTCAAATCAGGAATAATATATTATTACTAAAAATTTATTTGTTTTTAAGCCAAGAGCAAGATTTTTGAGAACCCGGGTTTGACAATGTCACTACTGTCCTCTACTTACCAACAGGATGCTCTAAAACTGAGCCACCTGTGACATTTTTTCTTATATTGTCTCTGTCTTAGTTCCCATTTCAACCATTGTCAACCCACAGTGATAAAAGCTTTAAAAGTATTGTTGGGAAGCCTTTTACTGGTAGTTTTGCCTTACATTTCTCCCAGGAAATCTTCCGAACAGAGTGAAGTCAGAATAGGCCAAAATAAAGTCCTCAGAAAATTCTCGTTGGTGTCCAGCTTGGAGCTAGGATGGTGGTGTCATTAACATACTAGGCTGGGTAAAACATCAAAAGAAACATGGGAAAACAACCAGAACTGTAGTGGTTGACTCTCTATCAAGTCAGCATGAACTCATCCACACAGGTGTTCTCACCATTTTGATAAATATTTTTCTAACTGCTGTAGACTGTGTAACACTGTTTTTACTGTTGGGAGAAGATTTATCACTAAATTTCCTGTAGCCCTCTCCCAGCTTTAAATGTGATAGAAAGCACCTTTCTCAATTATTATTTAGGTTTCCTCCTGAGGAGAAAATAAAGCAATTTAGAAGACTAATCAGAACAAAAGTAGGGTTTTGAAGTGCTGGACACAAAAAACCCTCCCTGCAGTTTCCACAGCAAAATAGCTGTGCCATGTAATTCTCAGATGATGTCTGTTTATTTTACTTTGGTTTTGTCGAAAATCAAACTTTGAGCTCTGGAAAGTGTGAAAGAAGGGTGGCACACAAAAGGAATGGATACAGGAGAGCAAAGACTCAGTGCATGACCAGTGGCTCCCAGGGCAGCTGGTCTTGCACAGTCCCGAGGAGAGGAGCACCTGAGTTATGCTCTTCCTCTGAATCACTTGGAAAGAATCTGTCCTTCTCTGCTGCTTACAAAGCGAGATAAAGGGTAAAAAAGGCTCGGTCTGTAGTTTAACTATTGTCCTAAAGATTCCTGACTAGTCTGATATCCCTCATCCCTCATCCTGATGTGCAGTGCACATGGCACCTCTGCATTTTATCATGCTTAATTAGAAACACTAAGTTTCTTGCTCTGGTTTGTTAACATGGATTAAAGATTTGGATCACTTTAACCACATTTCTCCTGCTTTCTCTTTATGTCCCAACTATAGAAGGTAACTATCTCATATCTGTTTATACTGTGCTCTAAAATATTCGATCTATCTCTTAAAGAGACTTTGAGGGAGCAGTACATATTCAGATCATCATTTTATTGCCTCGATTCATAGCACAGGACATCTGATTTCCATGGATGGTTGCCCATGACTGCAGCCTGAATCAAGACATTTCCTTCCAGAATTCAGTGCACAACCTCCCTTGTTGTTCGTTTTTCACTGGATTTTATCTGTACATGTAAAAGGAAAGTGAACACTGTGATGAGCCAATCTGATCTTTAGCATACATGTGCACTATTTCACCAAATGATTACTTTATCAAGATAGTATCTTCTGGCCAAGATAAAGATGATCTTTTCAAAAGACATCAAATAAGATTCATGGACTTCAAGCTGCTCCGTTAGCTCATGTTCTCTGTCTTTAAGTTGCTTTCACATGAAATCTCTTGGGATCATTCTCTTAGTACTTATATTATCAATCATCCTCATTGCTCTGAGGTGCTTTGATAGAATTTAAAGAAATCCAGCAAACTCAAAAACCTCTTAATAGTTATGAGCATCTCTGAATCTGATTTAGTCATTTCTTCATGTATTGATTCTGGAAGTTTTAGCTTATGCGGTAGCATTCGCTAACAACTTGGTTTTCACCATTTCATATTAAGAATTGAAAATAGCCCAGTAACACAGCCATGGCAGAATACAAAAATTTGATTTAGTAATTGAGGACAATCATATAGATGAGCTACATTGCATAAAGTAACACCTTATAGAAGTATTCACAGCTATTACAAGCTACTCATGTCACCACAGATTCAGCTTGGTACAATGACAGTACTGAATATATTCAACTTTTTTTAAAGAAGCTAACATCTCTCTCTCATCTGTTGATTGCAGTAACTTTTTCAAAATAATAATTAGGAGAAGAACTGGAAAAGTTCTCTCTGCCTTTGTGGTCTTCTATAGGTCTTCCAAAGGATTAGATGAAAACACGATTTAAGTCCTGGCAGAATTAATCAAATACAATTAGAAGAACAGTAACCCAGGCCCAGAGTCAACAAAACCAGTTGATTGGTTTCAAATGTGATGCTTCTTAAGAAGTGCAGGAGCCCAGCTAGCTAGTCTTTGCATCATCATTCCCCTTATAATTAACTTTTATCATTTAACGGGGCCATGGAGTTTGGTGCCACAAACTGTTGGCCCTTTCTTACAAAAAAAGGGAGTGAGAGAGAGACAGAAAGAAGAGGTAAGGAAGGAGCATTGAACCTAATGGATAAGAAGTTTACCTGAAAGGTGGGTGAAAGGGTTGAACTCCCTCCTCCAATGAGTATTTAGCTATTTATAAAAGTGGAATAATTTGGGCATGGTTACACTCTAGTGGCTAATAACTTAGTGGAAAGAGGACTCCTCTGGGAAGGAGGAGATCTGGTTCCCTGCTTCAAATCGAGTTTACCTTCTCCAAATGCCAAGTTTGAAGATTTTCCTGGCTATATTCATTCCCAGGAGTAGAAACCTTGGTATTGTTGAGTTTTGAGGAATTTAAAAGAGTTTTAAGGAACTCAGAGGAGCCTAAAACAAGCCTTTTTCCTAAACTGCTGTCTTGCTTTCCTAAACACTTCTGTAAACATTGTTATTTTCATGCCATTCTCTCTTATAATGGAAATAAACATTTCCTTTCCACAGGTAGTGTTTGACAGTCCTCCTCTGGCATGGTAAAGTACCTCCGTGGTTTGCACAAACATGGTATCCTAGATTTGATTTACTGGCAATTAAAAATGCTGCATACAAAAACCTAGATAAGCTGAGAAATAAGAATTGGCCGAGTCTGTTGCAGACTGCCGAGTTATGGCAGAGCAAGCACACGGGGCAGTGCGCAAGAGGCGAGTCAGTGGGATTTTTGTTTGACTAACAGCTCTGCGTGACACACATAAAGTAAAGGCAGGCACAATTATAGCACTTATGGTCATAGAAACACAATTCCCCAGCTAGTGCTCAGTAGACAAAGACCGCTGATCAGTGAAAATTATGTGGCGCTCCCCTGCAAAAGAAGAATAAGGACCACATTGTGTTACACATTTAGATGCTAGCCAGCACCCTGCTAGGTCCCGATCCCAGGCTCGGTCCCCGTGCCACAAAAAACAATTGTGCTGCCCAAAGCTGCCTTTGAAGCAACCCCGGTGAGGAAATGATGAAAAACTGATTCTAACAAAGCAAAGACAAGGAGCCACTTCAGACAACATCAGATAACTTAAAACCGCGCACAGCTCCCTGCTAGAATAAATTGGCCCATCATCGTCATCGTTGGTGAAATTTTATCTGTTCAGATAAGCAGAGAATTAGGCCAATAATGCCCTAACAGACTAAATTATGTAATGACTTATCTGCAAAGGTTGCCTTTGTTTCCTTTATAATGGAATTATCTCCACAAAAACAGTTGTTTAGCCACTTAGTTATGAAACCATGTAGGAACACCACAATTTCTATCATCAGTTTATGATTGTCTTTCATTATTATTAATTCAAACAGTGTTATATAGTGATAATGAATCACAACAGGGGCATTGCTTCAGATATTGTAGCACAGAATATCCACCAGACTAGAACAACTACCTGCTGCATTAGGGTAATTCTGACACGCTTTCTCTTTTTTCCTATTATTTTTTTGCTCCCCATTTATTTTCTCTCCTCTCAGCTTCCTAATCTAAGCAAAACCAATAATAATATTTTCCTCTTTGATAAACACCTTAGTGACATCTCAATTTATTTTTGAATCAGGCTGCCTGTTTCACTTCAGATCAATAGTTGGGTCTACTAGACATGTCAAGACCATCAAGTGAAAGGCATACTTGTCTAAACTTGAAAAGTCAACCCTAGACACAACATCCAACTTTTAAAATATCTGGAACACTCCTTGAACAAATGACATGACATACTCGGTTGTTCAAAATAATGGGACTATTTTTTTTGAGACCTGGTCTCACTACTTTGCATCTTGCTAAATTATTTACATCTGTGCTGAATGAGTATAGAGCCATGCCTTTACAGTCTGGTAGCGCTCTACATCATCTTTCACACACAGCTACATGATTGAACAAGTCTTTTGTTGAACTAGAAAATCAGGTTCATGCTCATCTCTAGACCAATTCCCTAATAACGATTTTTCCATCTTGCAATCTGAAGTTCAATTTAAGGACTGAGGAGAGATGAAAACTGCATTTTTCCTCATGAGAATTTGTCTTGTTCAGATCGAAAAATAAACAAAATATATGTTAGGAATTTACTGTCTTCATTTATATGTGAGTGACTTTTCCTTCTTTCTCTTGAGGAGGATAGTCCATGTTCCCTTCTGGCACCTAAGAAATCTACCTTATCTTGCACCAGGGAAGTCATTTACTGTTGAGACTATAACCTCTTTTTTTCAATCTACTGCTCATTGCCTATCAAGCATGATAGATGCTGCATACACTTCTCAGACCCCTACAGCATCAGCTTCAAACCTGTAAGAAGGCTGGTTAGCTCTAAAGTCAGCACCAATTTCCAAAAGCATACAATATATAGATATATATCTCCTTCAGTATGTAAGATACACTGCAAATCCATAGAGAAAGGCACTTTGCCTCGGTTTACTGTTGTAGGCATTTTTTTTTTTTAAATTTTATGGCATCTTGTCTTCATAAGGGAATCTGCTAATATATTACTGACTGAATTACATACAGTCCTAATTTTCTTAGCACATAATCTATCAAAAATAATCCTCATACAACTATGATCATAAAATGCTAAATTAATAAAATATTTTCTACAACCATTGTTCCATTTCTCTTTAATTTGAATACTTACGGACATTGACATTGAACTTTATCGTAATATTCAAAAGAGCCCCTTCCTTTAGCAGAAACAAAGAAAAAAATATTAGTGGTTGTTTTCTACACTTCCACAGTATGTTGGTTACAGCAATAAGAGCATTTTCATAGTCATTTAAAATGCTTAAGTGCGGCAGAGTATGATCATATTTTTGAAATGGTTAAAATACTTGTTATTAACCCATTATCACGAGGGTTCTCAATGCCAGAGCACATTAGTCCAAAGACTGTTGTCATCTCAGTTGTTCTTGTGCTCTATTGTTCTGCTCCTAGCTTCAGCTAGCTGCCACACGTAGGCTCAGGTTGTTGCCTTGCATTTTCTAACATATTTTGCACTCCCAGACGGGCAGTCTAGGATCTGGTTGCACAAGAAACAGAGCAGTCTGAAGAAAAAGAATCTTCAGCTATTTCCTAATCTCATTTCTCTTTGTCAAGTAATAATACTGAAGTTCTTATTCTCTAAACTAGGAGGTTAAGTAAAGATTGCAATAATTCTAAAAGAGAAAGTCTTTCTCTTCTCTTGGAAATCTTACCAATGTATAGAAAACAATGAAAAGAGCCCATTTTAGCTGTTGGCCATCTTCTTGAAATACATGTGAGAACTAATGACCTGTGGATTTTGCCTTTTTCTATTTTATTTTCCTTCTCAAATTACTAGCACCATGCTATCAAGTTTTCCTCACATAGGAACAGAAAAAATGTTTTTCCCTTGTTTTTAAGATTCTTCTTTTGCAGCATATGATTAGCTGGAACAATGCTCTGTTCAAATTGATGTTCAGAAATTTGTTTGGAGGCTCATTTTGAGACCAATAGAATTCTAGAAAGGGATTGCATATATTTTAGCATTAGCCATTCAGATACAGAAATGTCTTTTTCATTAGGTTTCATTTTCTATGCGTGTACAAACAGAATAAGAGATAATCCCTGCCCCAAACAGCCAGCAATACAAATACAGCCTAAAACTATGAATGTTATAGGCATATACCTTTCATCTCACAAGCCGCAATCAGAATATCAATTCAGATAATTCGTCTGAAAATATTCAGCAATATGCAACTTTGGTAGAATAAATAAAATCTAGTAGAGCAGCACTCTTACCACAAGTGAAATAGGTAGGTAGAAAGGACAAATTTAGGGTAAGCAATCCTCTTCCTTCAGACGAAGCCTGAAAATTCATACTGCCTTTTTTCATCTGATTGATATTTGAACTAGCATCGCAATATTTACATGACATAAATGTCAGAATTTACTCACAGCTGGAGGCTAGTATTCACAACATTGCTAGTTTACCATCATAAACTGTCTCTTTACACAGTCTAACTGAGTTGCAGCCTGATCCATGACCAAGACTACTGTGCACAAATAAACAGTAACAACATGATTGCTGTATTGAAGAATTACAGGCTAAACTGTCAGGATAACGGCAACTACTATTGCATTGCAGATTTTTTTTTTTTGGTAAAAGGAAAACATGATGTTTTTATTTTGCATTCTTAAACAAAGGTGTTCATTAGCAGCTCTCAGAGTTATGCTTAGCTTAATCCAAGTAGGGGGTGCAATATCCGTATTTCAAACTGTCCATAAATCACTCTCTGAGGATAAGAATCAATTGTAAAAGGAAAAGAGCCAAACGATATTTCAGAATTTTGGTATTAAAGACCCTTTATGCCAACAAATAATGAACATACTGTCTGCGTAAGTCAGGAAAACGTCATTTAAGTGTATCAGATAAAAAGCAACACATTTCTTTCACACGTCATGAAAACAGAAAAAACATGATAAAGGTTTTTGTCACTCTTCCAATTCTGTTATAGCAGGGTATATTAAACGAGCACTATAAAAGGTGGATATAAAGTTCTTCGAAATCAAAGTATTTTTATGTAAAAACTTTGTTTTATTCTTTCATTCGGAAGGTAATTTGTAAAGGTATAAAAATAGGATTCATCCCAAACGGTTGAATTGCGTATAAACTGGCATCATTATTGGAGAAGCCATAAAAATGAGAAAAGGGAAAACATGCAAAAAGCACTACAAAACTGGTTTGCGCAAATTCTCATAAAGTATGCCACCTCACCAAAACAGATGAGAAAGCATTTGCAATCACTGGCAATAGGCAAGTTTTCTTAGTATCCCTATAAATACCTGAAATCAGCCAAGGTGCAAGTGCTCAGAGAAGTAGTAAGTTTCCAGTGTAAAACTATTAATACTCTGAGCAATGGAGCAGTTTCATTTTCCCTACCTCCAACCCAATCTTGTTGGTTATCACACAAGAGGCAACCATGTGGAACCATTTTTTTAATGTTGGATAATGGTTCAGTATGGTACCAAGTACACGGGTATAGATGTGATTTTTGGTACTACTGTTTTCCTCCAATTCATGAGTCCCAAGCATCCATGGACCAATGACATACTTTGGATTTCTGACCATTACTACAAAGTATGACACAAATCTTACATAAGTCTTACAGTGCTCTGGTAATGTAGTCATATTCTTCATTTCTTTAATGCTAAATCCGAAATTTCCAGTTGTTAAGTTGAAATACTGCCAATACTTGACAAAACTTTGCAGCCATGTTTATTAATTTGATGTATACATATAGCTATCCCATACACATGTATATGCCTTGTAGGATTGGCTGTATATGATGCAGAATGCTACTTTAATATTGTACAGTGGGAATGTTTATTCATTTCTTCCAGAGTGTCTTGGTTATAAGAACTGCAAATTATTCTGATTTGGAAACGGTGTGGGAGTGAGGGCAGATGACACCTGTTCAGCACCACTCCTTACTCCCACACAAGGGATTTGCATAGTAATAGAAAAGCAGTATTTGCAGGTTTTTATTTACTACATAAATAGCGGTTACCTATAGATTATCGACAAAAGCACTGAGCGTAACAAACTGGAACCCACGTCTCTGCTCATGTCTTTATTTGTCACAACTATGAATTTCAGTTGCAGTTCTTCTAGCTTTATTTTTCTACCATATCCACTTTTTTGTGTTCACTTCCATTGAACATTGTTGTTCACAACAAGAAGTATGGTGCTATATACGTATTCCAAAAAATCTTACACATTGCATGATTAATCATTTAAATCATGAAATGATCAGCTTCACAATACTGTTCCTATGACCTACGTGAAGTTGTATGTATTCTCAGGTACCCATGACAGACCAGAACACTGTCCAGGCAGTGCAAATTTCCTTAGATACATCTAGTGTGATTCAGTGACATTTGGCTTACTGAAAAGTTTTGGAAAAACATTTTCTAGTCATTTGGCTAGGTGCCTGTTTGGCTGATGCCCTTTACCACTACTGGGTGATTCATAGCTTCCTACCTCTTAGAATCAATTCAGCAGAAATTGCCGTTGCTTTTCTATATCAAAGAGATAGGACAACAACTGATTTCTCTGGAAAATGCAAACCCAATTTATACAATTTCAAAAAGTAGTGGCACTATCTACTCTTAAAAGGATATAGTTATTTTAAATCTAAGCTTACCCTAAGGCAAAGGACTCCCTCCCCCAAATAAATAGCCATCTTGCATACTCAGATCAATGGCAGCTCCAATGCTTCCAGTTCAACCCAGCCAAGCTCTTTAGACAGGACTGTGGCTTTGCAGAATAAAAATCCAACAGAAAGCCAGAAAGCCATTCTGCAGTTTGGGGAGTGTCAGGATTGAACCCTCCAGAAAACATATGGCTCAGCAGCCTGGACTGCAAGGTCTTCTCTATGTGTTCTCCGGGAGGGAAGGGAGTGGGGCAAGGGCTGCAGGAACTGCATGCCATCCTTCTTGTTAGTCGTTTGCCTGTGGGCTTACACAGCTTCTGTTACTGTCTGACTACAAGCACATTCATCCTATGACCACGACGTTATCTGTGCACAGCTTGCGATCAGATAGGAAGGGGATACCAGCTCTTTGGTCGTGTGGTGAGCATATTTTCAGTTGCACAATGGCAGAAAGATTGGCGAATTTAAGCCCTGCTGTGCTCCCGTACCAGGTGAATAGTTCCTCATTCCTGCTTTAAATTACAGACTTCAAGCTTTTTGGGAGAGCTGTGAATATGTGAAAGCTGCAATGCAGTTATTTCTTAGATTCCCATCTATTTTTGTATTTCACTTTCTAAATGATCTTGTTACATAAAATGAGCTTATCTCCACCTACTATTCAACATCCTTAATTTCATATCTGGTTTCCCCCCCCCACACTTTTTATTAAATCTTCTCTCAACATAGTTTTGCCATTTTTGTAACTTTGGGCTATTTTATTTTGGGGACCTTCAAATATATCATTATTCTTGTGAATTATTTAAGTTTACTCTAAAGCTTTCCTATATTATTAATTTTACTCAGCTTAAATATTTTGGCTGATTTCAAAGAGTTAACAACTAACAGCTCGTACTGCTGTGCAAAGTATTCTTTTCCATACGTGTGCATCAGTTTGCTCCATGCTTCCACATAACTAATAATACACATCTAAAAAGATATAGATTTGAGATTAATGTGATCGATCCACTTATGTAATCCCATCAATCTGTTTATGTTTAAATATGTTTGTATGTTGTTACGGCATTTGGGTACCTCCTACGACTAAAATCTAGCACTAAATTAATGATACCCACAGAGAATTGTCAGGTCCCAATTACTTGTGTGCTTCTGCTGTCGCTAAACTGAGTAAACAGCCCGTCTGTGTTGCAGTACAGGCAGTGGAGATGATGTATTGTAATGCAGATCCCAGTCCTGTGCATTAGCATAGCAGCTGAGTGTATGAAGCGTTTATACTGTGCTAACTTAAAAGAATCAGCTTCATTCCCATGTAATACACAACTAATAATTACATTGAAAAGCCTCCAATTAAAGCCCTATCTGAAAGCTTTCCAGACCTGCAGAATCCCAAACAAGGAATGGTCAATGTCAAGTAAAAATTAAATTAAAAAGAACGCGATAAAAACCTTAATTAAAAGTGTGTCAGAACAAATACACGTCACTTTATGTCCCGAAGTCCATTAAATTTCAATATGACAAAGTGCCACTGGGCGTGAATGTCAGAGATTCAGTGCTGCTAGAGATTCAGTGCTGCTTCCCCAAAGCCTCTTTTGGCCTGTAAACCTACTCTTTTGTATCCTGACTGTCTCTGCAGATGGCAGGAAAAGTGATATCTGAGGAAACTCATCTCCCAAACACCCAAGACCACAGCTAGCCCCTGGAAGGTGGCAGCAAATGGACGCAGGTATTGAGCGTTCCCAGCTTCTGACATTCAGAAGGTGCTACCAGTACCATTTGCATCAATTGTCAGCTTCTGGGCAGCAGGCAAAGATAAACAGCAATAATAGCATTGGCCTCCAGTCCTCTCTGCATTGAGATTCAACGTACACACGAGCGACCAACCGCAGCCGGCCAACCACCACTGAAGCAGGCGCTGGTTCTGCTCCCCATCGAAAGGAGAGCAACCTTAAATCTAACCAGCAACAACCAGGACAACTCCAAACTGTCTTGAGAAGACTGTACACTACAGTCTCTCCTCCCAAAACGGAAACAGAATAAACCCCTGCAAAATTCTCCACCACCAATTCTCCTTCTACCAATAAGCTTTTTTCTTATCTCAGCCTAATCTTAGATGGGAGACACACACTTTTTCAGACCTATATTTTCAGTACTGAGAAGGAAGACGGGAGGATCACAGAACCTATCTGCAAAATATATGCTGCAAAAAACTCAAGCCATGACAGCCACAAAGTAAAAAAAAGAAAAGCAAAAAAAAAAAGCCACCAGACAAAGAAAAGAAAAGAGCGGATAGGTTTTATTCAGTCACTGCTCAAAATTAATAGACTAACACAATTAAAAATCACAGTCATTTCCATACATTGGTATTTTTTGCAAACATAGGGGGTCTCTCGATAATTTTTTGATAACAAAATGTTGAATAATACAGTTCCCTATTATAAAATCTACCAGAGATAGAATCTCCAAACCATTGGCAAAACCCTTCGAGACAACACCCCAAAATCATTATAGCTCTATATAATTACTTTATGATTTTATCTGTGTGTGTGCCAGCAGGAGCAAGAAAGAAGCTGCTCTTCACAGAGACAATTCTATCACAACAAGGCTTGCAAAGATATTAATGTAAAAGCTTCTCATTGTCTGAAAATCCTTTGCCATGGCAACTTAAAATCTGCTGCTTCCAAGTGATTTTAAAGCTTAACCATCCCTCCTAACCCTTGAGCTTCAGACCTGGTTTTCAACCACAACTATTAAATCTTCCAAACAGGTGTATACATTATCTCTACTAAGACCTGCATGATGAGCAGGTCCATTTACCCTACAGGGACAAGTAATCATTTTGAGTCTCATGTGTGGCAGAAATTATTGTATCAGAAATCCTGTATTAAAATCACTTAAACTCTTGCACACGTGCTTCCAGAATGGCTGGGGCACTGAGATGTTTTTTGCATTACAATGAAGCTGCTTTTCACTGAACTGTATTTTTGTGCTGCCTTGCACTTCCTGACCGCACTGATCCTCTTATCATCTTCAAGGATATCTGATAAGAATTATCTGATTCAACGGGAACTTGAGACAGTTTCAGCTACAGATGTACCAAAATTTGCTTTGAAATCTACAAATGCTTCTCCATTCAGTCAGTGAGACTGAGTACGTAGATAAGTTGACAAAAAATCTGTTACAAATTTAAACTGGAGAATTGTGTACCTCAATTTCTGCAAATATAAAAAAAAACCCTGTACAGTACATTTTTAACTGTGAGTTTTTAAACTGTGTTGGGCTAATGGCTCTCAGGCTTGCGTACCACAAGCAGTGACTGTAAACAAGTTAACCCCCTTGACGAAATACCCACCTCCATGCATTACATAAGGAGTGCTTATCGTTTCCTGTTCATCCATTATATTCCTGATTCTTGTTCAGGTGATGGCAAGGAAGAAGAATATTTAACATTCTGCTGTGTGGCTTTTGGGGTAATGCTTTTAAGGGCATATGCATGATCAAACTGACTGAAGATCTTAATTAACTACAGTCATGATACAAATCATATACAACAGTCTCAGGGAAGAAAGGGATCTGAGCACCAACACATGAGGAGGAAAAAAATCAGGAAATTCAAGATTTACTATGATTACTGACACAGAAGCACTCAGAGGCCCCTTTCAGTTGGACACTAGCTCTAAATGATAAGAAGCAGTCCTGTCCCCCACTGGAGATGATATGAGTGCAAACAAAGGCATAAAGAAGTGCTCTCCAAGATCAAACTTAGTCAAATACCTTTAAATACGGTCAAACAACAAGTTACTACCAAATCTGGGAAGAGTTAACTTTCAGGCTCGAAGCAGCGTTTAGGTGCACACAGAACAACAACTGAAAAGAGTAAATGTAAAACGACCTTACACATGTCTGTAAGTGTACACAACACTGTCAGTGTTTTCCAGAACAATATTTTTTTCTAGGTGTCCAACATTATACCACTGTGCTTTCCACAGAACGTGTTCATTTGGTCACCCGACGTGGAGATGCCTTAACTCTTCTAAACATTTAGGGATATGGGAAATTGCACAATTCAGATTCCTCTGGGATGCACTCTGGTTGGCATGCTCGGCTCACGCTTAGCTCAGAGACAGTCTGAGAGGTTGTGACCAAGCTCTGCACAAAGCATAGCCTTTGTACGCTTGGTAAAAAAATGCAGCTGTCCCTGGAAACAGAGAAGGCAGTTCTCAGGACTAGGTTTTCACGGGCAGAAAATGTACCAGGGAAGCAAGAACCCCAGTCCTGTTCCTACTCAACATGAGGAAATTTAATCCTCCACCTCCTCTGAGCATTTCCTATGCACCAGGGTGCAGTCTTGACTGGTGGGTAGGAAATTAAACCCTCTTCTCAAGCCTGGATAGTAAATGAGAAGGAAAGGCTCCTGGGACACCAACCTTCTGCTTTTCGGTTTACTAAGGCTTGGCCCTGAACTGCTGATTCAGTGAAAATATGGTCACTGTGACCGACCAAATCAGGAGAAGTTGGTAAAAGCACAGTTTACAGTGTATTTAAAAGCCTAAGTATGGATGGGATTTTCAAAAGTACATAGCTAAGCACCTTTCAGAGAACTACTGAAAATCCCATCTGACTTCTAATTCTGTATCTCAAAACACTTAAATAACTTTAAAAATGTGGCCCAATTTTTACGTTCCTGTTTTTAAAAATCATTGTAAAACTCACCATTTTACTTTGTGATTTTCTTCTACAGTTAAGCACAAAGTTGTTTGCACATCGTTATTCATTTTGTCTATTAAAAATCATCTGCCTCATAAGAATAATTGAATGCCACTTTTTTGCACATGCAAGAAGACAAATAAAGACATTTGGTCTATTCATGCTCGGAAAAGAAAGAAATCCAAAACTCCTGTCATCCACTGCAGTTCAAATTCACGAATTGTCCTTATTTGAACTACAGATGTTAGCAGAAGTTCCTGATCATTTTACTGACGCTTGTCTTGCCCTTCATTGCCTTTAATATATTAGTATGTTATCTATTGAGCTTCATGCCCATAACAGTGTAGAACTGGAGATCTGATGTCAGCATATGCTGTCAAATCTACATTTGAACCAATTTTAACGCTTCAGCTTACCAGGACTTTGGGGAGGAAACGGCAAGCTTTATGTGGATTTAGTGTGGCTATTGAAAATCTCGTGCAGTTCTACAGTGGTTTGTGTTTTATGACCATTGTCAAAACCGTGATGTGACTGTGTGTTAGCTTGTCCAGTCTTCGGTGATGCATAGATGGCAATTTTACGAAAACCTGCCTTTTATGAAACCCCATTTTTTGCATTCCTGGCAGCTTGCATGTAATTTCCTTCAAATACTTTTCACTGTAATTATTTAGAGTTTTTTTTCCATCTTGTCAAGTATCTTTAATTATCATGCTAACCTGATTAAGTCATTAAGTGATTTACTGTTGCTTATATGCCTTATTTCTTTCTTTCTGATTAGTTTGTGAGACACGCTCTAATCGCTGTGCTTTTCCTCTTTAATATGGCTTGCAGACCATTTAGGAATATGTGCTATTCAGACTATTTTATTATCCCCATATAAAATTCACGTAGAAATTGTTGACAAGAAATAAAAAACACAGACAATGATAGGCAATGTTCCTTGTTTCCTAGAGGCAAAAAGGTGGCATTCATTTATGCACAAGCAGAACAAACATCCAGTCAACACAGAGTACTCCAGCAATAGCCAAAGCCTTTACTAATTCTGTGGCCATGTAGAAGTTTAAACAAAACAGCATTAAAAAAATCCAAAATCTTTTACCACCCTTTATATGATAAAATAAAAACTTCACCTGATGGAAATCAGTGGGAGAATCTGAAAATATGTCTTGTTAGTAAGCTCTGGAATGGCAGAATCTAACTCTGTGTGTTACAGACAGTTTTCATTTAAGATATGTATGCAATTTGAGAGACAAGGAGGAAAATAAACACTGAGTGTATGTGGAAAGATAAAACTGGCAGATGGAGAAGATGGCTTTTATACTTCTGAGAATAAATAAAAACTAACAGAGAAAAAGAAAGGTAAAAATATAAAACTGAGCATGAACATTTTACATTTGACCAGAACGTTATCTTTCAATGAAACAACACTGGAATGAATACAGAACACTATTGTACCATATGGCTGTTTGTATCTCTGCCAGAAAAATTGTACCATCTGTCCTTTTACCAAAAAATGGACTGAAATGCTACGTGTTACAGGAAGGCTACCATTCTTTTCAATATACCAGACATGATCCTGACTAGCAAAATACAATTCTCAGTCCAGTAAGCTTAGCAATGATCCTGAGACAGTGCTTGTAACCAAGTCTGACCCAAAGATACTTGAAGGACTGTTTAATTACTGTGTCATACTTTTGAAATCCAGGCCAGTGACATAAAATTTGATCACCATTAATGAGGAATTGTCATTAATCATGTTGAGAAGCAGCTTAGAGCTTTTATATATTCTCTTAGGTTACAATACAACATCATTAACTAGATTTTGGAGAAATCCTAACTCCTCCACTCTACTCATCAAGCTGAGTACAATGACTTTGTCTATAGATGGCAGCACTATCAATTTACTTACTGCACCCTGTTATCAAACACATGAGATAAACAGCCATAAACAGCACACAGAACACATGCTTATACAATGCATCTCATTTACTATGCCTGATTGCTATAATATAAGTCAAACAAACAAAAAAGCCCCCATTCCCCTAGGGTTCTTCACATTTGAAGCAGATTTCATGGAAATTTAACTCAATTTCAGGAATATAATTGAACTAACAATCTGTTCTCTCAGACAGGATGTCCCCTGCTTGATATTATGCAGGACTGGACAGATGCCAAAGCAGATCTGAATGTACCTCAACGTGCTGGTGAAAAATGACTGGGCTTTTCTAACAGCAAGATGCGTGTTCTGGGTAGGTCAGGCAGCAGCACTCTGGCTGATGCTAGTCTTCCCTTTCATCTGACCTATCAGGATTCAAATATGCTGGAATTGTAAACAAAGAGAAACTACAGCAAACAGCATGTAAACAAGAAAACACAAAGTGCTTATTGTGCAAATGCTCTGCAGAAGGCAAACCTGTATGCAAATGCACAGCAATGGAATGCTTGGGAACCCTGCTCTTTGCTGAAGTACGATGCCAACAGCCAACAGAGCTGTTTGCTAAAATCAGAGTATAGCTTAGGATAGTCAGATTCAAGGTCTCCTATACATGAAAAGCAATTAAAACTAAAGAAAAAGGAATGGAATGATTTGGAGCAGCTACATAGATTTAAAAACCCCAAACCTATTAATTTGCCTTATCTAGATATCAGAAAGAAAAAATTAAAACCACACAGCAAGAAAATGAGAATAGATTTAAATATGAATCACCAAAGTATGTTTTTCACTAGATTTGCAATAAAACAAAGTACTTTTTTTTTTTTTTTTGGTTTGGGTTCCCAAGGAAACACAGCGTAGGTAATCATACTGTCTTCTTTGTGTGCAAGTATCAGCCTGGTGACTGACTGCCTCCTTTCCATACCTTTTTAGTATATTGGTCAGTGTCAATCAAACTTGACAGGATCACAGGCCTCTCAAGGATATTAAATTCCCACAAGCTTTGTGAAAGTAGGCAGCCAGGTAGAATAGAGAAAGCCTCCTAAGTATCCCTATATGAGGTGAAATCTGCAGCATGGTCTCACCTCTTATTACACACCAGAAAATACATATGTGAAAGAGATATTATGGATGTTCAAACTGCGGAAAAAAGTTTCAATTGAAGTAAGTATTTTATTAGACATCAGAATACCCAGCCTAAGCCTGAAATTTAAAGGAAATCATGCCTTATAATTCCACTACTCACAGAACTATATTTTAAATTTCTAGAGGACTACTGTTGGCCTTGGGCTTTTGTCAACTTTTAATGCAATGGAACGTTTCATCAGTGCAAAACCTACCTCAAGGTTGAAAAGCTATCAAGCTCGTATCCCCTGCTACCTCATGGAATCTGAAGCTGAGGACCATAATACCTAGACACTACAACAATTGGTGTTTTACAATATTGTAGACATATTAGTTACACAAAGGAAAGTGTGCACTAGTGCATATGAAAGATGTGCTTGTCTGACTAATTTCATTTATAAAACATAAATGATTGTCTATGCTTTGGTGTCGATTATCTTATATTACTCCATTTTGTTGTGAGAAGAATTCAAATCCTGATCAAAAAGATGCAATCCATGCCCAGATTAGACAAAAGCAACATCTATCTCATACTTGAGTCTATTTCTTGACTAATTCAGGTCAAAGAACTCGATCAATTTAGGAAATCACTCACTTGCTCTCCTGCAGGGACTACCAGACACACAGACTGAGCAGAATAGCAGATGGAAAGATTGTTCTTGTCAAGTGCTGGTTTCCTGACCAGAAGCCAGAGAATAATTTGCTGAAGTAGATATTCCTCAACAATGGGGCACTTTGGATAATCTCTGGGAATGGCTGAGCCAAGCCTCAATTCCACCATCCAGGAAGGAGTTTGGTCCGATATCCTTTAAGCTTGCTTAGCTCCAGTGAAAGTGACTTTGAATGACACAAGCAGAAACCTCTCCCAGAAACACCTTTGCTCGCGCAGCTTTCCAGATCTAGATCCCAAATACCCAATTTGTAAAGTAACATGCACTTCTTTTTAATTAAACATTCCCCCCTCTATTTTTTAGCCATGAGGGAGCAGCCTGAATTAACTTAGCTCTCAACCAGCTGAAACAATTTGTAGTGCAAGACTTGCTGATGCTGTCACATCCTTACATAAGCATTTCTTCACATCCCACATAGCCAGGGCTCCTGAACTTAAAAAACCCGTTATGTTGCATGCTCTCATAACCACTACTTTTAGCATCCCTCAAATGTTGACAAGCATGTGATGGTTTGCTGATGGGAAGCAACTGATACAGCTGAGTACTTCAACTCAGCTTCCTGGAATTTACTGCAGGAACGCATCCCCTCACCGCAATGTTGTAATGAGACTGGCCCTGGAGCCAGCTGTACTGCAAAGATTTCTAGAGAGGCTCAAACAGCCTTTAAGATGCTTTCTCACTAGGGCTCAATCAGGACATTATCATATCCTCTTCACTGGAAAGGTGGATTTAACCTGCAGACCTGTATATGTAAAGTGTTCTGTAACGCCATCAGGAATCTGAAGAAAAAGAGGTCCCATGAATTGGGCTTGATAGTGGAACCCCTTACTTCTCTGACCCGAAGCGATTCCTACAGAGATGCTGCTGTGCTGCACAGATTACATTTGGATCCTGAAATCCTCGTGTGTCACTACTTACAGGACAGAAATCAAATTTCAGTTCTGCCTACTATTAAATCATGCAAGTTTTATAATGTATCTTATTTGATTTTTGACAAACTGAAATCTGAGAGAGATTTTGTTGTGACAAAGCTCACAATACAGGGCTTACAAATCCTCCTTTCTGCCTTCACAAAAAAAGAAGAAAACAGCTGAGCTTTGCAGTGGGTGGGATTGTTTATGACAGATTTCCTTTTAGGCATGTTTTGCAATAAAACCTCTAAATGTTGCCCATTGCACATTGGTCAATTGTCTTACGTCACATTTGAATTTTGCAGTCAAATCAAGGCGTTTATGTCTGTTGGCACACATACTGGACAGATGCTATGCAATCCCCGCTTTATTTGCATCTTTCCTTAATGAGAGTTATATATTTTACTATTCGGTAAGTATTACATTAATATCTAATGTGATGGGATGCCACAAGAAACTCCTGCACACAAATTATTTTGATTTAAAGAGAGTAAAAACGTTGCTATTTGTAAACTTGAAGACAGCTCAGCAGAAACGAAAGGAATTCATGTGGGGAATGAGCAATAGCATATTAATCAACAAGACAGAAAAAAGATAGCTTAATAAACAAAAGAGGAAGAAAATCTTAATCTCCTCCTATGGACTAAATTCACTGCGCTAGCAACCATAAAATGTCAGGAGATGGTCCATCCATATTACCAGTTTTACAATTGTATCATATTGGTGGTAGATCCGTAAGCTGAGAGAAACACATCTGGCACAATCTTATCAACAAGACTGGTATAATAGAGGGAAAACCCCACAGTTTTTAGTTTAAAACCAATCGTATTGTTATAGGAGAAAAAAAATAAAGACTAGATACGTCTCTTATCTCTAGCTTCGTAAAACAGTCGCCTAGCACCTTAGCTGTCCTAAACAAAATAATATCTAACTAAAGGTGTTGCTGGTGTAGATACTTCCCTCATACCCAGCCTTGTTTTCCTCCTCAATACATCTGAAGGTTTCACAAAACAACACATACACTTTACAATAATATGTCTGAAGAGCTCAGTTATTCAGTTTATTACAAAGAAGATGTAAAGACACCTTAATGATGATACAGAAGACCTTCTTGAAGACAGGATAGCCGCTATGTTAACTTTCACAGTTAATAAACAAAAGCGTAAGAAATGGTAGCTAGGGATTAAACCCAGACAAATTCACACAGGAACTTCTTTACAGGGAAAAGTGGCATTTCTGAGCTTCACTCTTCCATCTTGGTGGCAGGTAATTTGCAGTTAATCAAACCCCCATGACTGACTCAACTAGAACAAGGTGGCTCTAAGCCCAGTTGCTGGCCTTTCTACCTCATTGACAGCACCACAGAAGTAAAGTGAGGGATAAAATATTTAGAAAGAGAGTCCCACTGGGATTCATATCACTCTCCTGAGACACACAAAAGGCACAATAACTGAATGTTGGCACCTCAATCTCAATCAGAAACAAGATTGTATTTCTCTCCTGTTACCTCCAGAAGGGTCATGTGAACTTTTTGGGGGACTGCATAAACAGAAGAAAGGGCAGGACATTACTTCCACCTTCAATTAGAAAGGTTTTGGAAAATAAATTTTGGAATTGGCAATGGGAAAACTTCTTTTCAGTTTTTGTTGAATGATAAACATCTCACAGCTGCCAGTGGAGAGCTTCGCTTGCCAAATGCATGAACAGATTTGAACAACTATCACCCATAAAGCATATACGTAAAGTAATGATACTGACAAAGCACTAGAAACACCTGTTTTCCTCTCTCTCTCTTTACGCTGAAGCACACTCTGTCATCACAGATGTATTTTCAGCACAGTGTACTAGAGGAGATGTGCAGTTCCCTTCTCAGCACATAAGCCCTACTCCCTTCAGGGATAATTCAAGATCAGGATCAGGGGTCCAATTTGTGAAAGGTATCTTTCTGTTCAAATGTGCACACAAAGGAGTTACATGCTGGAAACTGAGTCAGGAGGCATGTAACCACAGAAATATCTAGCAGAAACTCATAATCTTTCTTGCCCACATGGGGTTAAACAAACAAAAAGAGATATGGGATTTAAAGTAATGTATAAACTTGAATTTAAAGTTGTTTCAATTTCTTCAAAAAATCCTACAAACTTCATCAAACCTCGACTGCATTAACAGTGCTAATAAAATGCTCATCATGCTGTCTTAAAAACCTGTGGGACTTTACACAGTCCTGAAAAGGAAATGCCTTCAATTATACTTTCCTCACTTTCTGTGAACATTTAAGCACTGATCTAAACTGTATTTATAGAGATGAAAAAAGACATTTTCTTTTTGAGTTCATATTTTATTTTTTTTTCTTCAAGTCCTTTAAAAGAAAAGACATAGCCTGCTATTTTCAGAGAGTAAAAATAAATTAAACCTACTAGTCAGAGAACTGACTAATTTCCCTAAAGACTCCAGAATCTATCTACAGTATTTCTATATCCATTTTACAGCCACTCACGTTGCTATAAAATTCTTGTAGAGCTTGAAAACCTAAAGTATTAACTATCTCATTTTCATATAAGTAATTAACACACACATCTCCACACTTGCTTTGGGACTGCATAACCAAATAAAAACATACTATAATTTAATCAGGAAGAAGCATGCACACAAACACATACAAAATGCATTCTTTTGATGTGGCTATTCAAATAAAAGAATAAGAAGTCTTCCTGCGCTCTGTTTTGGGGAACGGAGGGTGGGGGGAAATCAATAGCAAAGCCAGAAAATTACGACTATTGGCTGGCAGAGTCCACACAGCAGGGTGCTGACCTCCTATACCTTTGGTCAGCGTGTACGATTAAGGAGATGTACACACACAATAAGCTTTCTTTCCTTTCTCAAATCAAGAAGCTGTTCAAACACCTCCTGAGCCCAGGCGCTTTTTCAGCACAGTGTTTCTCCTAAGGTTTCTCAGAGCAATGCCTACAGGTTTTGTACAACTTCACTGGTAATCAGCAGGCACAATCTATTTTTCCTCACTGTAAGCATAGAAGGAAAAAAAGAGCAGAACAATTTGATTCTGCTTCTTTGTAGGAAATGCTACATTTGATGGTCCATCTTATACAATACATTATTGTGTGCAATAGCCTGTAGGATATGATTCAGTGGAAATTGTGTACTCACTCCAAAATGGATAATTACCTGACAGCATCCTCATAAGACTCTCCAAAACGCCCTGGAATATGAGAGTTTACGTATTCTTTAACATAACTTCTAAGATGAATACATTGTAATTTGAAATATATTTTGATTTTGGAATTGCCTTCTTCGGCTTTTAACTTGAGGAAGAAGGTGGTTTGATGTCAAAGGCTTGAGTTAGGATTAGAAGAAACAAGTCCCTAAGACCTTATTTACCCATTGAAGAGGACCATTTCAGAC
Organism: Tauraco erythrolophus; assembly: GCF_009769465.1. Taxonomy (NCBI): domain Eukaryota; kingdom Metazoa; phylum Chordata; class Aves; order Musophagiformes; family Musophagidae; genus Tauraco; species Tauraco erythrolophus. The sequence continues at coordinate 46,128,230 of NC_141468.1, read as the reverse complement.
AAGACCCCAGTCCCTACTGTCCAGTCTTAAGGAAGATGTCACCAATAGGAAGGTTCTTCCAAAAAGGAGAGAAAGATTTTAAGACGATGGAGATTTGGTGACTGATTCCATCACCACTATGGGAGCCCACAGTGAATTTACCATGATTTCATGAGACTGCTTTGAAAGTGTTAGAGAGATGTATTGTTGCAGCCATCTACTGTTGGAAGTTCTGCCAGTGTATTACAGGAGAGATACTGAGATATCTAATGTTGTAGAAATCCTCACCGTAGAGTAGAGATCTTAAAGTATTTGTTGGTATGATCTCTGTTGGATTCTTTAGGATTAGGCTAGTTGCAAATGCAGCTGTTGTGGTAGCGATGTTTGTTGTTTATTTTTATTTGGTCTTTTAATAAGGCTGTTTTCTTTTCCCTTAATATTCACTGAGTTATGCTTACAATATGGCTTATAGCAAGGCCATGGCACTAATGGTGTATTCCTCTTTCCACAATGCTACATTTGTGTTAGCTAGCTTTTAAGGTTTCTTATGTTTTAATGAAGTTATTAAAGTGAATGCTCTGACTGCATAATTCATGAGCATTCACTCTATCTTCAAAGAGCTGGTCTCCAAACAATTTTTAATTTTTCAATTCTTTTCTAAGGCATCCAACCAAGCCTTTTGAATTTGAATGCAATATTAAAAATAAATGTCTAATTGTAGAAAACTAGCTTTATTTCAGCTATAGTACCATTTGGTCCCCAGAGAAGGTTCTGATTTATAGTATTTGCTTGGCAGATACAAAGAGATGCTGTGTATTTTCTATTTATAACTCATAAATATTGAGATTAGCTTTCACACATAATAGACTGGATTACGGGCTGCTTTCTTTTCACAGCTGTATCTGCAGCTTTCTGAAGAAGGAAGAGCACATGGATCCAATGACAATCCTCTTTTGCTCGCAGTTCTTCCTAAGCATTAATTTGGCATAAATAGGTACAGTTTGGGGTCTGCTAAAATATTTGCTACTTGGCAACAGTTCCTAAGGCAATACCTGAGCCCCTGCCAGCAAGGGCATCTCCTTCCCCATTGAAACTCCCCGGTCTGATCAGGGGGAGTGGTGAGAGGCAGCAGTGCTGAAGAGATAAGGCGAGGGTACATTGCTTGCTACTAGGATACATTCCTGGTAATTAGATTTGCCAAAAGCTAAGCATACTAAATAAAACACAGAGAACAAAACCACATTAGCCTTCAATGATTTTTTGAAGGAATAAACCATACTGAAATTAATCCTGAAAAGATGATGAGCTATGTTAAAGCTTACACGCATTATCTGCTACTAAGAGATGACTTTTTGATACAAAACAGTATTTTGCCAGTAATACATTCAGCCACTGAAGTTCTTAAATAAAAAAAAGAGCATTCAAGTCAAAGAGCCTGGGTAGCTAAACACCCGTAACAACAGCCTGCCTAGGTGCCAGCCTTCCGAAGGTTCAGAGTGAAAATGCTTTTCAATGTATTCAGATAATTTATTTCAACGATTGGCTTGGTCAAAGCAGAGAAAGCTATTGAAAGTTGAAATGAAAGTTTTTACTTCTAGTTAAGAACAAAAATGATTACAAATGGAGAGTATGACTAAATACATGGAAATCTATAGAACTGCCTGCATAAAGGTATATTAATCATAGAATCATAGAATCATAGAATGGCATAGGCTGGAAGGGACCTCAGAGATCATCTAATCCAACCTCCCTGTCATGGGCAGGGACGCCTCTCAACTAGACCAGGATACTCAAGGCACCGTCCAACCTGGCCTTGAACACCTCCAGAGAGGGGGCATCCACAACTTCTCTGAGCAATTTATATTGGGAATCTTCCTACGTAATAAAAAGAAGCACCGTATTTATTGCACAGACCACATTTCCCTGCTAGTCTGACGTTCTGAGAGTTAAACAACCATTTTTTCTTTAGAAAATAAGTAAAAACTACAAAGAAAAACAAGATTAAAATGCATTTAGATAAAAGTTTCATACTCATTTAAATCCATATGTGAAATCACTAGCACTTTGATTTAAATGAATATCTCATAAGAGACCTGCAGATAACTCCTGCCCTCTTTCTGGACCAGAAGGGATTGTAAACCTGAATAAAGTATCATAATTCATAGACAACCCTTGTGAACTGAATGGCATTGTTGATCTGCATTGTGCCCTTATCGAGGAATTAGTCAGACTATGTTTCTATGGCCTTTTTGGAGAGATTAAACTGCAAACTGGTTTTGAAATCTTCCAATTTTGCAAATCATCTAAATGAAATTAAAAAAACCCAAAGGACAACACAGTGACTTGGGAGTCTAAGTTCCCTTGGTTTGCTGTAAGACCTAAGCTTCTAAGTCTTGTAGACATTTTGGATGAAGGATACCAAAAAGCCATGTAACCTAAGTTTACCAGATTCAGACAAACAAAAATAATCTTTTTATAGCTTACATTCCTACATATCACCTGCCAGATGTCAGATTAATTAAAAATGCATCTGAATATAATTTAAATGATTAAAATGCCATTTTAAAACATGCATAATTGTTTGCCAGAGACCCTCGCTCACCAGAAGTAATAATTTCCACTTGTTGTGGTGACTTGATGAGCTCAGGCTGAACAGATCCAGTTTTTGAGCCAAGGTTTGCTTTAGTCACAGCCTGATGTCGCAATTAAGTTTAAGACCTGGGAGTTTATTGCTCAGATGGGTGATCTGGTTTTGTTAGAAGGAGTCTAATGAATTTGATTATTAGTCTGTTGTCTTTTATTGTCTGTTTCCGAAGTAATTTGCGCTTGGCTTTTGACTGCAAATAAAATTTATGGAAAAGTTCAAAACACTAGAGATAAAGGCTTTTTTTTTTTGCAACTGTAGTAACCGTTAAATGGGATATAAACGCTGACTAGCAGGATTAAGGTTTCACCAGTAGAATTTCACCCTGTAGAAGTGCTAGGAAAGCTAATACTTTTAATCCACTTTGATCTGTCTCTTGCTTTTGATAGGTACTTTCTTAACTAGGCTCTCTATCTGCAAAACATAAAACATACATATTGAAAATCAAGCATGTTCTTAAGTCCGACTGACCACAATTATGGGTGCATTCCAATTTTTAATAAATTACTAAATAAAAGTGCAGAAGACTGCTGACCCACAGCGACTGGTTCTTTGTATTGGGACTAAAGATAACATAAATGCTAAAGCTTTCCACATCACTGAGGTGCAAAGGGAGAGCAGATATTTACTAGCAGCAGTAATACTCAAGTTGTGGAGAGAAGCAGCCAGAAGGAAATTGCAAGGTCGCCCACCACTGTGCTGCGAATGCTTGGCAGTGCTATGTCAGATCTCTTGCAGGCGCCAGGGCTTCGCTTCTCCTTTCTGCAAGGCAGATAAACCCCATAGAGAGGCATAAAGGCTGGATGCAAGAGACAATAGAGCCCTTTCCAAATGTCTGTCTTCTGTTTTTCCAGCATCTTCTCCAAAATAAGAGAAAATAACAAAAATACATATTCTAAACTCAAAAAACCCCAGATACTTTTTACCTATTTTTGACAAACTTCTAGATTTGTTTTTTCCCATCTGTGTCAATTACATAATTTTCACCTCTTGCTAATGGCTTTCCGTTGGTGACAGTAAGTGCTGTTGAGTATACAGGTAACGTTCAGTTTGAGATCACATTTGATTGTTAACATTTTCCCACCTCCACTGCAACGCAAAACTTTCAGTTTTGCAAAGTGAAAAGCCATTCTAGGATCTAGAGGAAATAACAAAACTACCAGGGAAAGCGTTTGCTAATCAAGATAAAGCCTTGTCACCTTCATTACCACTTAGCAGTACCGTACTTTGAGAGTAGGTATTATTTAGCGTGAATAATGACAACAGAATCTCAGCTTGATTTCAAAAGTTATTTCTGCATAATTTATTCAAAAGATAAATTCCCTAATGAAAGATACTGGATCCACTTTAAACCAACATTATTTCGTCTATAATTACTGCCTCAGGAGAACCGTACTAACTGCTATTTATCACTGTCAGTGACTTTTGAATTCCTGCTACAACCATGGTATCCCATAGGGTTTGTTTGTCTCTGAGAGAACATGATGTTTCTAGTTTGGCATGGCCCTAAAAAAGGAGAACAAAACCTGTCATCCCTTAGCATTATATTTAAATGCTGAAGCACATAGAGGAGAGTAAGCCCATTCATTTCTTTGCAGTTATTTCCAACACAATGCATTATATTTTTCATCTGAAGTTTCTAGGTGGTCTTCAGTTCATTAGTGCTTCCCCTGATCTGTTCTTTCTTTTTTTATGAGCTGAGTATCCATTACCCATCATACTTCTCGCAAAGTTTGTAACAGAATACAGATGCTCTGGCTCTTAGAACTACACTTCAGTCACAAACCCCCACACTTCCTCATTATAAGAATCCAATCTTCCATTACAAAACAATTAGAAAATAAATGTGCTTAGGAACATTAATTTGCAATTGGTTCAGTATGAGTGTTAGGGAAACTATTACTGGTGTGTACTAATCCAGTGTCCATTTTAGCCAAGAAAACACTAGACTTGACTGAGATAATGACTACAACTATATTTTGATGTCTTTTACTTTATTATGTCTGTTGCTGTGCAGTGGGAGACTTTAGAAGCAAGAAAAATAAAAAAAAACCAAACTGGTTACTGGTATAGAGACTTTGTTTCCCCTCACTTTGTGAAGGTCCTCCTGTTATTGTTCATCAAAAGTTGTAGATAAAACCTTGAGGCTTGCTTTTAGCAGGTTCCCATTTCTCTGTGTATTTTGAGTATAACTCTTACCTTGTGCTAAAGTTGTAAGAAAATAAAAGCAAAACACTTTTTTCTTGTCACTTGCTAATTCAAAATCACAAATTACATCATCTATGTGTTAGTGATAGCTGTAAAAGTTTGCAGTTCTAGAGCTGCACTGGAAATATTCTCATTTTCACTGGTCAGTAGAAACTGTCTCTTTTAAACAGAAGGTATATAAAATAAAATTCTCCTGGAAAGACCTCTCCTTATAAAGCATCTTGTTATTTAATTTGGTCTCAGCTAATTGGCAATTTAGACAGTAATCTGTGTTCAAATTCCAGACACAGCAGACAACAGAAGCCTACACAGAGCTCCACCAGGTCCTTGGGACACAGCTCTACCACAGAGCTACAGCCCTGATGCCACGTGTGCTGACTGCACGCTTCCTTAGAGATGGCATACATCATCTCACCCACGGTGTGTACAGCATTACCATGAGGAAAGACTATGAGGACTATTTGTAGGTACTAAGCATGTTGGAGGTATCAACCTCACTACCGCAAGTGCAAGACTGTAATTTTGATTGCTGGTGTATATGCAAATGTAGAGCACTCTCAAGTCTGTGCATGGGAGCAATCACACCTGAGCCCTTGAAACGCAGCAACAATTATCCTAGTACCTCACCCAGCAGTCAGCATGGTGACCTGTGATGAGTTCCTCTATTATCAGTAACATTGTAGGGAAATGCTCACGTTTTGTTAGGTTAAATGGACAATAGGAATTGTAGTCAGATTTTTTTTCTCTTGCTTGAATAGTCTGTATTTATCTCCAGGCAACAGGAGAGAAGGAAAGTACAGAGAGCTTGCACTGTCACCTGACTGTTTAACTCTTCAGATCTTGTCTTGGAGTGGAATGCAATGTATAATGAAATTCGTTTTTTTAAGCTAGAATGATTTCTGATATACTCAGTCATGCTCTAACTTTCAGAAAACACTAACCACATTTTCCAGGCAGTGAACAAGAACCCTTACCTTCTCAGCCAAAGTATCTCCAATAGAAAACGAGTTGATTTTCTGCCTTTACAAGCCTGCAAAATCTACAAGCAGATTTTCATGCACATACCTGATAGTCCACCAACATCCATCTTCTTCAGGTTCTTTGCCTCCAGAATGACGACAGTCAGTTTGCCAGCAGTAGGAACGTAACGGAGGGAGAAGCAGATATCACCCAGTTTTTCTTGCTGTGAAAGCAAACAAGATATGGTGTTATATTTTAATAATTTTTTTTTACTTTTTAAAAGTACAGTTGTGAAAGCCCCACAGAAAATTAAAAGGATTACATCTCAAACTCCTATTGTTAAACAAAACATTCAAATGAACAGTATGAGATATCTGTCAAAAGTCACCCAGCTTAAATCCTCGATAACCTCAAGTCTGTTGCAGCACTTGGAGTTCACAGCATCTATCCTGTATGGAGCCAAATGACAAGATATTTGCTGGCTAGAAAGTAAGTTATACTGCTCAGTGTTTCACCCCTGACAATCAGGGTCCCACAAATACTGTTTGCCCTGTAAACCCAGTCATGAGTGGTTTTTTTTTTCAGGTTGTGTTTCAGTGGAACTGAATTAACACACATGCATACATAACCACCAGACTGTTTTCCGTGAAACAATAACATAGGTCTTTCTCACCACACTTTGTCATCAAAGCAAAAAGTATAAAAACCACAAAGCACAAAACATTCAGTATAAAAAAAGACTTGTCTCCTATCTGACAGGCAAAAGAAAAAAAAAAAAAAGAAGGCAGATATAGACCAGGAAAGTGCACAGTGCGTCCCTCCTCACATCAGGAATGGCTGGAAAGATTTGGTTTTGCCTTCAGTCTTGCAGCTTATCATCTGGGATCCTGCCAAATGCAACTTATGTTATTCATTGCTTAGTATCTTCCTAACAGTTCTCGCAAAGAGGGAAAGGCTGAATTACATTCAGAATTATAAGAACTTTGTTTTAAAAGGAGGAATAATAGATTAGAACTTGCAGATAAGAAAGAGTGAGAAAATGAGGAGAATACTGTGTGGAAATGATCACTAGGATGATCCAAGCCACTTTTCTCTTTCCTTTCAGGCACAACGGTATTTCTAGGTGGGTAACAAGGTTGCTTTTGAGACAAGAAGAATCAGGTTACTCTGAACAGTCCAATAAAGCACTTCAGACAGCAATGTTTCTCTTTCAAAGACAGTAGTTCTTATGGCATATGTCTGTTCCCACAATTTATTCTGGCAGTAAAGTACATTTCTATGAAGATACATCTCTTTGGTTCCAGTGTTTTGTTAGAATAAATTGGAAGACTGGTTGTTGAAAAGTTTTGTGGGTTTATCCAAGCTTTTTGTTAAGACACTAGGTAATCTTTTGCAGGAATTATGCACCTTTTCCATGTACCACAAATGCAAACCAACATGGCAATTTACAAGGCTCAAGGAGCCAAGGGGAAAGAGGCAAAGTCAGAACCTTACCTAAAAAGCTGGGGGAACGCTACTGAGAGCAACTGTCTCATAAATTCATGGATGTAATGGGCATTTCCTAGAGAAAAGACAGCCCATGTCCTAAGGACTTTACGATCCATGTAAAAGGAACCCAAAATGTTCCTTTCCAACTGGGAGCTCAAGCTTCTAAGTCATTTAAGAGAACCTGAACTTCATCAACTAAGCCAAATTTTCAGCATCAGTGGCAGTTCTTCTCTCAATAGCCCTTACACACAACCACTTTTTATCCAGGTTTGGATAAGCATCTGCAGTATAACTATCTGAAGGATGCATGCCAGATACTCAGCTATACTTCAGAGTTTATGTTTTCCTCCCTTATCAAAAGGTGTGTGGGCTTATCTCAGAAGACTTCCTTGCAGATGCAGAATTCTTTGCTGTTCCCAGCAATGGACTGCAGTGATATATATTAAGAATGGCATCATGTAGTTATTGTTCCTTTTAATGATAAAAAAAAAAAGAAACTGCAACAATAACGCAACACCTATAAAGTGACAGAGTCTGAATCAATTATTGCAAGTTGGGAATGAGAGCCAGGGACTGTAATAGATAGCTGCCCACAAAACATCAGCGCAGGGATCACCAGTGGTCAGGAATCATACAGAACAAACACAGTTATGTACAGTTAGGCAATGCTCAGAGAGAACACAATAAAATAGCTCATGATGCCAAATGTGTATCACGTATAAAAATGTTGTCAGAATGCACATGTTCCAGTATCTTGAAAACTTACAGTGTCCTCCCCACCTCAAAAAGGATATGGTAGAATTGGGAAAGATTCCGAGAAAAGCAGCAGGAATGATCAAAGATATGACACAGCTTCTGCAGAAGGAACAGCTAAGTAGATTAGGACTCTCCAGGCTGCAAAGGGGGTAGCTGGGGAGCAGTATCTTAGAGACCTATATCTGACCCAGGAGGGCTATAATGATGTTATAACCTTGCTGAAAAGAACAGATCCTAATATCAGAAAATTTACATTTTTAACTCATATCTAGAATAACCAAAGATGTCTTTCACAGCATGTACTGCACTGCTGTGGAAGGACTGGGTATTCCTTCCTGTCTGCGCATACTGTTATAAATCCCAGCATAGATTCAGATGATGGAAATATGGATTTCAGCTGTGCAAACTGCATAGCTTATACTCAGCTCTAACAGCCTGCAACGGCACAGTGACAGCGAAACATGCTCCTGTTCCCCTGACATTCGGTTTTGGAAGTCCATATTGGCCAGGCTAACGGTGAAGTTGATCTATCACTTGCAGCTTGTTCAGAATGGAAGAAATCAATTGCTTATTGATTTGTGTTATCACGATCACAGCTCAGCCAGCCACCAGGTGTTCTCCACGGTCACTGTTCTATTACATGGTAGATTTGGCTTAAATTAGCCTAGTTGATTCATGGGGCTCTGAGTAAGACTGAAATAGGGTATATTTGAAAGCTTGTTTTAGTCCCCCATCTTAGATTTGTGTGTATGTGTGTGTTTGTATTGAGACTAGAGTATGTTTAGTAAGCCTAAAACGGTGTTAGGATTGTTGTTTCTGACCTGAGTGCTTCAGCAGAGGCTGGAGGAGGTACTTTACAAACACAGTTATTGCCACGGAGACCATCACCTCTCACCAGCCTTTCTCCGTCTGTAATCACGTTTTGCTTCTGTGCAAATACCGCAATTGTCTACACAGAAGAGTAATTTTATGAGAGCATTTACTGCATTTTTAGCCTCTTTTAATGTAATTTTAGCTGCAGGAAGCATGGAGAATGAGCCAGCATCATGTAAACAGCCAGTTTTCCATAGATCACCAGCAAGCCATGGGAAATGGAAGCAGATGATGGGCTTATTCCAGTGAATAACTTGAAAAAAAGCACAGGTACCTCTTTAAATGCTTACAGAATCACATTCAGTACTTTTTTGTTTTCTATTCCTAAGCTGCTCTTCTTTTCTTTTTTTTTTAATTTTAAAAATATTTGCCAGGCAAAATACTGCAAGTGGCAGCACTGCAATGAAGCAACAAAAAGCAATCACTAGAGGTGTGGTTTGCAGGAGATAATTACAAACCCCTGCAGGGCTACAAGGTACAGATGAGTGCTTCTGGTATGGTGATTATCTCACGGAGGTGCCTTATTGTTATTATGAATTTCTTTCAGCCCCATGTATAAATAATTTATGTTAGTAAATTACTTTGATCTCTGATGGAAACTCTAAGTTAGTGTTAGAAACTTCCAACTGGGAGGTTCATAGACATTAACCTATTCATGTATAATGCCTAAACACCAATCAAAAGACTCTTTCCATCTAAGCAACTTCATAACTTCATTACATTTAAAGAGGATGCAATGGAGCAGAACACTAATGACATAGACAGTGCTGCTAACACTTCTTGAGCTTAGAAAAGGTTATTGGAAGTCCTGTTGAGAACCTAGACTTTTTAGAGATGTCTCTAAGTGGTTCCTGCCTGTCTCATGTTTCTTCTCGTATTTGTCAGTAGTCATTTTTGCCTTGACAGTACACTCCGCTAACGAGCTACGGAGAAAAATGTTATTTATGCAGATTGCTCTCATTCGCACTACAGAATCTCTAACAGAGATATCTGTCTTCTTAATATAAACTTTCTCCACATTTTTGTGGAAGATATTATGAGAAAGTTGATGCTTGCAGCTCTCTTGGTAAAACAATACCAAAATAATGAGCAACAGCACCATATGCTTTTTTCCTAATTGGATCTAAGACTCCAAAATAGTCAGTAGAGGAAGGATATAAACATAGTGGGGTTGGTTTACAACTTCAATACCTGGTTTTGATCGTGGATATTTGCATAAGACTGAGAGAAACACAATAGGACATGGTTTATAAGCGAAGACCTGAAATACAATCTTGTACCAATCAATATTTACACTGGAAGCTCATAACGTTCCCTGTATAGTTTTCACACCAACCAAAATGTTTCAAAACCCTGCAGAGAAAAGAGGGACAGCATAAAGGCGGGTTGTAAGTAAGTCTTTGACATTCAGGAAACCCAGGTTAAATGTAATGACAGATTCTCTAATCCTCATTCCCACATCCATGGGCTTCAGACAGTTTTGAGGCCGTCGTATTCTGTCTACACATGGAGATCTCAAATTCAACAAATTCTTTTTCTTGGCATGTAAACCATGAACACACTAAGCTGCAAAGGTGTTGCAATAATACCAGAAACAGAATCACATGGATGCAGAAACATCTGACATGGACTGGACACAACTTCAGTTAAGCCACCATAGCAAGTGGGTAGAATTAGCAACCCATATACATAGCTGGAATCTACATTTGGGAAAGTATTGTTCCTCCACAGACCCTAGAACAAATAGAGATCATACTGGGAAAAGGAAATACTGGTTTGTTTGGCTTCCTTTTTCCTTTAAACCTGAAATTTTATTGCCACAACAGCTGTCTTTAACATTACCAGTTTCAAAGGCATTGTATTTTTGATCAATACATGGTTAAAGGACAAAGCAATAGGTGCAATCAGGAAAGAAAGACAACCTTTTTCTCTTACACCTGCAAATCGGGGACTAGATGACCTGACAATATGAAGATGATTCTGCCACAATTAGGCAAAGGAGTGGGAAGTGAGCAAGAACCTCTTAAAACTTGGTTTGCATAAATAAGCTGGAAAGAGATGGTGCAGCAGGGAAAGATGAAGAAGAACCGGAAAGAGATTGAAAAGCTGGAGCTAATGTCTCAGCCCATTATTATAGCACTTTTGGAGACTATCACATGAATATGTATGCACACCAAGTACCACTGTACCCCGAAGTTTATGAACTACTTTTGGGATAAAGTACTGAGAGCAAAGAGGAGAGGCAGAGCTCTCCCCAGCCTTTTCAATCAAAAGGTTGATTACAGAAGTAGCTATTTCAGACTTGCAAAATGTTAACTATAAACTCAGCCAATATAAACTAAAGGACTTTAACAACTAAACCATTAATCTGACAAGCAGAATAATTCCTTTGCTGTCTAAAAGGATTTCATGCCCCAGAACAGCGCAGCCACACTGTTATACAGCTAGCAGTAAATAAGTGCTAAACGCCTCTGGAGACAAGGAAGAACCTTTTTCATGACTGCACCTACTGGACTATAGAAGAAAATATTTTAAAACAATAAAATATGAACAGACAATGCCCTACTGTGTGTTTCCTTATTCAAGGATCTTATTAGTCTTTATTAGCAGGAATAACCCACTTGTCTTCCAAAATGGAAGTACAGAGCGTCTGTGATCAATATTATCTTCTGTTTGCTTTTACTAACATTATTTCAGAAGCGTCTTCATAAGTTATACCCTCTTCAAATGTGCAAACTTGGCCATAAAAGGAAGCTCCTGTTAATGTAAAGTGTTTAGTTACAAGCCACGTAACAAGTAAAATAAGAAGCAAAGCAAAGTGAAATAGGTTACAGCAGGAGATCTCAGAAGAAACAGAGGGTTCTTGAGGCAAAGATCCTGAGGGCTTATTTTAGAAGTTGCAAAAAAGGATTAGCAGTGACAACAGGCTAAAGAAGAGATGGAAAGGAGACTGATCCTAGGTGAATGGAGAACAGAAATAGAAGCAAAGGTCCACGAGGTAAGTTTCAAAAGGGAGAAGTTTTCAAGCAGACAGGGAACAATCTTCCAAATACAGTGAATTTATTAAAGGTATCAGGAGGTGGTATCTGTAGGGATACAGTCCTAGTATAAAGTAGGAGTGAGGAAGAGTCAAAAGAAATGGATTAATTGCATATTCCTTTTGACTGATTTCCGTACTACAGTCCTACCTTCTGACTCCTTTGTGATACAACTTCTGTATGCCAGCACTACTTTTTACCTTTGCTTAAAGAGAACAGACCTGGCAGGATCTTTCTGTGGAAATAAAAATGACTTTTTTTTTTTCTACTTTTTTTTTTTTCCCTTCTGAACAGCACTACTTGACACAGGAATTCTTCACAAACCTCTGTCTTATTGCAATATATATAGAGAAAGGTAGTAGACTGCATTTCTTTTAACTGCCCTAATTATGTAATATTCTCCAACTCAATGGTAAATTGGACTTGAAAGCAAGTTGGGCAATAATTTGAACCAGTCAATGTTGTTATAAAATTAACAAGTCAGGTTTTGTCAGCTTCCTCCTTTCAGTCCTCTTCATTACATTTTTAACTGTTTAGAGAAAGCACTTCTATTACTGCTTTCTAAAATGCAGAGGAAATGGAAAGAGAAAACACTGTTATTATTAGCAGAAAATGACACTTCAGAGTCATCAGTTTAAAAGCATTACAATCAGCTGCCTCTTGCAAAACGAGAAACGCTGTGGCTGAAGGCACTTGAAATCAAAGATTAGCAGAAATGCACTCTTTGATTTCCAAACAAGAGACCATGCTACCAAACATACCAAGTTCTTAATTAAACAGGAAGAAAACGAATTTCATAAATTAATGTGAAAGGGAGGAATGAAGTAAAAGAAACATAGGTGCCCAAACATCATAGCCTGGTTTTCTGTAACTCTGCCTATACACAAATGCTTGCAGCTGGCTGCTCCGCTTTAATGATTGCATCTTGCTCTATTTTGCCACTTGGCTTCTCCTCAGCTCCTGCCTGATCATATTTCTAAATGTCACTCACGTTTATGCAGGCCAGTGCACAAAACAAAATTAATTTAACTGAATGGCACATTAATATTATTACTTTTGACAGCATGGAAAACTTATTAGCTATAGCATGTCACAAGGCTAGTCTTCTAGTGAGTAGTCTAAGTACAACATTGAAAGGAAATGTAATACATTTGAAAGATTTTTTTTTTGGCTTATTAGACACTATGAGAAGTCAAATCAGAAAGCTTTTCCATAATTATTCGAATATTATATGCGCATTGCAGTCAGTTCACAGAAAATCCTTGTCCTCCTGTGATAGGGTACAGGAAGCCACAGCACAGTACCCTTCCTTGATTTGAAAACATCTCTTGTAGTAAGCATGGGCACCTTAATCCTTAGTTAATGTAATTTCTACTACCAAGAGTGTCTTAGTTTCCAAAAGTGATCAACTTCAAAGATTTAGACTATGGATTGAAATTACAACATATCTCCGAAAATATGCAGGGTTGGTAGACAGCAGAGAACTGTGATTAAGAATCAACTTAATTACCGATTTCTTACTTGTAAGATGTACCACTGAATGTGGTACTGTATTAAAAAGCCGGCATGAACAGAGTCCTTGCTACAATGACCATACCTTATTGATTAATGAAAGATAGAACAAACAGATTAAACAAACCAGTAGGTGGGAATGATTGGCATGATAGAATCAGTAATCCTCTATGGCTGCTGGTAAATTCTGCTGAAATTCAGCAGCCCCAGGGGAAGACCACCAGGTGAATTCAGTGCTTCCATTACTGAAGCTGTACACTAGACTTCTATTTGATCTGCAAGAACCACAAAGAGAAATTCAGTGGAATTTGTGGATTACCTTTGTAGCCAGCTATCTTCTTCCCCTTCCTCTGTAAAAATCTGCCAAGACAAAAAGATCTTGTACCTTGTACCAGTCCCAGCTACATTATAAATAAATGGTTCTTTTGCAGTGACACTAACACAGCCTGGTTCATTCAACTCCTGCGGATATATGTCCTCCTTTCTCTCATCTCTTGCTTGCTGCAACACCAGTGCAGCTTTCATGTTCCTCCATAACATGCCCCAGCACCTTCTCCAGCTCCTTTCCATGACCCAATCACAAACCCCGCAAAGTACAGCAGCCTCCTCCAAAATCTCCTAAATTGGCAATTAGACAAGAGGCAGTACGTGATGTGGTTGTTTTAAAACCAGAAACTTGCCAGTTCACCAGCAGCGGGCCGAGCAGAACATGTGAGGACCTGGCATGTGCTCAAGGGTTTCTCTGAACAGGGCAAGATCTGAGTCTCTGTGCTGGGTTTATGTGGTGGGGTTTTGTAGAGGGGACGGGCTGCAGAGATGGCCACTGTAAGGAGATGCGAGAAGCTCCCCCAGCTCCAAAACTGATCGGACCAGTCTCCGGCGAGGGCTCAGCTGACCAGTGCCTCTGCAAATGTCGTATTGATGAAGGGGACAAAGGGACCTGAGCCAGTGCAGGACCTTCAATGAAGAGTGGCAGGAGGTGGGGGGCTTCCCTGCAGCCCTCCCTGCTCCCGCCTCCCTGGGGTGGGTGGCTGCCCATGCTGGGTTGCCACCACTCCGCTGGGGATGGCTGCGGTGGTGTGGCTGGGAGAGCTCCGAATTGCCGCACTGCTGGGGCACCCGCCGGGCAGAGCTTGTCCTGTCCGGACTGCCTGGGCTCGTGGGGCTGGTTGGGACCTGCACGGCTGCAGCAGAGAGAGGACTGAGATCTGAGGGAAACAGCCACGCAGACACCAGGTCAGTGAAGATGGAGCAGGAGGAGGCGTCCCGGAGCTGAGATTCCCCGGCAGCCCATGGTGAGATGGCAGCGACCCCTCTGCCACCTGTGGAGATTAATGGTGGAGCAGAGATCATTCACCCACAGCCCGTGGAGATCCCCAGGCTGGAGCAGAGACACCCGCACCCAAAGGAGTTCACAGAGGACTCTGTGGCAAAGGACCCCCATGCTGCCGGAGGCTGCCGGTGAAGCAGAGAAAAGGAAAAGGAAAGCCTGCACTGCAGCAATCTGATGGGTAAGAAATGCATCCTGCAGGAAGGACTCATGTCAGAGAAGTTTGTGGAGAGCTGTCTCCTGTGGGAAGAGGCCCCATGTTGGAGCAAGGGAAGAGTGTGAGGAGTCCTCCCCCTTGAGGAAGGAGCAGCAGAAATAGCATGTGATGAACTGAGCTGCAAACCCCATTCCCTGTCCCCCTGCACTGCTGAGGGGAGGAGGCAGAGCTGGGAAAAAAGGGAGGGGTGGGGGGAAGGTGTTTTTGAGATCTGGCTTTGTCGCTTTGTTTCCTGTTCTCCTCTCTGAGGTAACTGCTAACGAATTAAATTGATTTATCCCCAAGCCAAGTCCATTTTGCCTGGGGCCATGGTTGGTGGGTGATCCCTCCCTGTTCTTATCTCGACTCTCAGGCCCTTTGTTACATTTTTTTCTCCTCTCCACCCCACCGAGGGGGAGGAGGGAACGAGAGGCTGTGGAGTACCTGCCAGCAGGGCTAAACCACAACACTGTCCTCCTTCAGCCACTGGTTTCCATTAAATTTACAGAAGCTTTCTTATCATGTTCCCCAGCTTCCAGGGCACCATGCAACACAGTTCTGGGCCAAAACCAGCTTGTGCCTTTATTTTCACAAGAGGGCATCTCAGCCATACAGTCAGGTCAGGATCCTCACTGCACTGAAGCCATGGTAGTGACCTGGAAAGGATGACAGACCAGGGGACTGCACAGCAAGCTGAAAAGGAACTGGATTTGCTAATGGTAAAACCACAGACAGCTGTTGTAAGTTAACAGCTGACAGGTGAAGTCTTATGACAAGACAGTTCTCCACTTGTAATTTATCAAGATGAAGAAGACTTTCCTTCATGTATAATTTCACCCAAGCCAATGTGATCTTTTATTTCCATCCACTGCTTCTGTGCTACAAGCACAGGCAGGATTTGAAATCCCTTTCTGTATCATTGCTCTTCATTTGGAAAGTTTTCTTCCATTGTACTCTTTTACTAATTTTTGTACTGGAGATTTTTCCAGAGCATCTAAACTGCCTAAAAATATCAGATAGGGTAAAGGATATGCAGCTGGAAAAGAGGCAAGCTGAAAACCCTCAGAAAAGAGAGTTACTCTTGTTCTAGTGCTTCCTAATTTCGGGGAAGTCAGAAATATGTAAAATACTCTCTCAGATAACTTCAATATTTTTGTCTTTGGTTCCAGTAGAAATGAAGAAACTAATACGTGCCTCCTTCTACAGCGCCTTGCATTACAAGTTTTAAGTTCAGCTCATTTAAATATTTGTGCTCAGTTCAAGAATGAGTTCCTTCCAACTAGTGCTATGGATTCAAATCTATTGACTATATACTAGATGATCTTTAAGCTCCTTTCCAACCCAAACTATTCTATGACTTACCCTTACGAGGCTCATATTGATTTAAACCAAATATTCAAAAATATATTTTTATGAAACTACTGGAATATATTAAAGTTTTTGGATAAATACATACTGGCAAAAACCTCTTTTATTATTACTCCACCTCTCCTGGCTATTTCACTTTCAAAAACTCTTCTTAACACACTCTTTAGGAAGACAAGACAGCTCATCAAAGGTCATCATAGCAATCAGTACCACACACTGAATTTCATTAATCTCTTCAGTAAAAAGAAAGAGGTCACTGCAGCCGTCTATAAAAATCTAGGAAAGAAGACTGCACTTATCATGAGATCTCTGGCTCAATGATGTTCATTTTTAATAAATCTTAGACCACAAGGGAAATTCCAGAAGACTGGAACAGCGCTAATGTTATGCTCATTTCACTCAAAAAAGGCCAAATGAGATGAAGGTGGTATCTATCAGCCATTTGCCTTTTATCAAACCCAGATGAAACAAAGGATGAACTCATAAAAGTTTGCATTAATGATGGTTTAAAGGATATGAAATATAATGAATGTGAATTCACATGGTTTTATGGAAAATGGGTCTTTTCAACTAAAACCAGACTGACTCTTTGGTAAGACTGTAAATTTGACTGATGAAGGAAACATGCAAAAAAATTTTTTTGTTCTCTTCAAGGTCTACTGCTGTTTTTCTAGATGTGGAAGATATCTCTGCTGATAAAGTAAGGAAGTAATACAAAAATTATCATAATGGTAAATAATAATGCAACAAGTTGGTCAAAGAGAAAGTGCTAAATCACTTAGCTGTAACCAGTCAAAAAGAGTACATTTTCATACAGCCAAAAGCAAAAATTCTACATCTAAGACAAAGAACTCAAGACTATTGCTAAGTATATACTGAATCAGAAAATTTATGTTACAAGGCAGTACCTCCTGCTGAGGATTTAGGGTCATAAGCTACAGACTCTGAACTGCTAGTGTAGTGCTGTGCAAAACATTCAATAGTAGAAGAGAGCAGAAGTGGTGGGTGACTTTGCCTGTCTGGCAAAGATATAAAGTATACTGCACACAGTTCTTGTGTACGTATATTTTTTTTTAAGATGCTGAAAACTACAAAGACAGTAAAAAGTCACAACCCTTCTTGGAAAAATGGAGAAAAAGCCTGATCGTGAAAAACATAACAGATTAATTTTTGCAGCTTTCTGAAAAGAGGACTGCAAGTAACTTGACTACTGTGCATAAATACTGTCGAGAAGAAGAAGAAGCATCACGTATTAAATGGCTTGAATCTAGTGAAAAAGGGCACAAGAATCATTGACTTGGAGTAGAGTCCAGTTACATCCAAATAACAAATAAAGTACACATTTTTAACAGAGAGATAGAGTAACTGCTGGAGCTATAAGAGAAGTGTAATTTTCTCCATCTACTGGTGTCTTAAAACCAGTAACTTGCAAACTCTTTGCGTCTGAAGACCCTCTAAGAATTTTCCAGCTAAGGTGCAAAGCTGCCTACAATGAACGCTGGTCTACTGTCAGCAGCCTTCTCTTTGTATCCTTTGCCAGTAAGGTCTCACGCAGAATTTTCCCGTGGAACTTTCACAATGTTCTGATTAGATAATATTAAAATGTGTCATGAGAGACTTGGCTTTGGTGAACTTCCACTAAAAACATGCAGGATAATGCTGAATGTCAGGATGCCACGAGGAAATCTGAGCTTTCAGAGTTCACAGTCTTTGGCCAGGTAGCCATGACAACATGCCACGCACTAAGAATCAGAGAGTTTCTAGCTCCTTGCTCCAAACCCAAACAAGCCCAACTTTCAAGCATATAAGGGGGTTTCCTTCTGCCACCTCCCTCCCAACTCAGCCAGAGGGAACACCACTAATCTCCTGAATACTGCCTGTTTCCTAGATTGAGTTTGATTATAGGAGGTTCTTTAAAATGTTTCCTGAAGATCTACGAGTCCTCCAGATTTAGGGCAGACAACCTCACCTCATTTAGAAAAATGCCCAATTTGATAGGAATTCTTAAACTAAACCAAGGTTTTTGAAATGGGAGATTTTTTTTTCAGAAAGAAAATTTTAATGTTAGCTAGCTAGTCTAGGCTCAATGCGAATAAAATTAGATCGGTTTTAAAGACCTGTTATCCTCGGCAAGTTGTAAGAGCTCATATAGTGATGCCTTCTGGCAATAAACCCAAGGAATAGATGAACAGGTGGGCTAAAAACTCTAAGGAGCATGTCCCAGTGTTTATATACAAGATATTCACAGCTTTATATGTAGTGATTGTGCTTGAAGGCTGATTAACAGCTAGTTTTCATAATAGGGAACATATAAACAGGAAAGTTTCAGAGCCTTAAATTCTTACATTATGTGACTGGTGTTTGTGCTCGCAGGAGCTTATGCCAATTGTAGAACTCTAAAGCTGAAATCCAAGCAGGAACACAATATTCTCAAGTAATTCTGGAACACATGATTGCTGCAGCAAATCTAGTAGAGCTTAATTAAAATATGTTCTCATTTACAATTATTATATATATCAGAATATATTATTTTTTATTTTATGTTTTTAATCATAAAAATGTAACTTTCAATACACTAAATATGTATATTTTTCCTTTAGGGTGATGGATAAAACTAAAAGCATACAGTTCTCCATTAAGAAATCAACTAACAGTTTAGTATCACTGACAGACATTCTGAAGAAATAATCATGTCTTTTAAGAGATTTTAAATGATTTAATGATTTAAAGAGCATGTAGAAAAGTATGATTCTGTATCTAGAGAAACATCATCATTTGCTATAACAAATTGCAATGAGAGAAATTGCTCCTCATTTTAAAAGAAAGAGGATGGGGAAGCATGCATGTATTTGGATGGCACTTGAAGTTACATGAGAGTTTTTTGGAGGGCTTTGATGTATTTTCATATGAAAGTTGATCTTTATGAGTGAAATAAAAAGAAAATGCAAGGACAAAAATCTACTATGACAAAAAAGAAATCATGGGTTACAGAGATGTGCTGTGGAAGAACTGCAGCTTTTACTTCGTGTCATGGACTTGTAATAGTTGTACCTATTTTTGGTGCAATAAGTACAAGCAAAAAAATTAGAATAATCAAAATTAATTCAAATGACCCATATCTCCTGGAGAACTTGCCTGCTTTAAAACATCACAGAAAATTAATGTTTGGCTTGACTGATTCATGTGAAAGTCTGAATGAGTAAAAACACTTTCAGCATAATCCGCTGCTACTTAATTCTGGGCTGGGCATTAACAGACAGGGGATGTCAGCTGCAGACCTCAGGGCACTCACATGAAAATGAGCTGCTGCCAGTTTTGAAGCCTGAGCTCCACTCATCAACAGAGATCCTCCTGCTAATTTTCACGGTTACTGAAGAAGATTTGGAAAAACAAAGGTAAAATAACGGATTCCAGACAACCCAGTAGCTCTGAAAATTACCAGAAGTAAGCTAAGTAGCACCTAAAATTGGTTAATGTTCTAATGGGAAACTCAGGTGTTGTCTGGCCACTACCATCCATACCTCTGAGAAGCACAGTGCCATGTTCTATGCTGGTGGCATCAAAAGCAAGTTATAAACCCCACATGATGGAAATCGTCTAGGGAATGACTTAGGTTACAATTTTATGACAAGTTCTCTACCGAAGAAGATTTGAACTTAAGGTCAGCCACAAGTGGAAGAAGGCACTAGAGAAGGGTTCCCAAATTTAGTTGCCATGATCAGTGACAGTGGAAGTAGCAATAGCTCCTAATTTGGTTATCTTGTAGGTGAATGCATCCAGCTGATCAAGCAGCGATAACATGCCACTTTGAACTCTCCTTCTAACTGCTAGTTTGGAAACTCCTACCTTTGGCACTATTTCTATAATTGTAATTGCAGAGGTAATGCTCAAGGAAAATGTCTTGGCCTCCATGTCACTGGATTCAGTTTCAAGTATTTCTTTTCACCTAGTGCTTGGCCAGCAAGATACACATACAAACAGTATCTGGGTCCAAAATGAGATCAGAAATGGATTTCATCTGCACACTGATGATTGTAGTCTGCACAAAAGCTTCCATCACAGAAGATGCATCATAAAAGAAAGATGCATTTCTGCTCCATACTCAGGCCCACATCTTATATGCACTCATAAACACAGAGTGAGAGTATGCTGAGAAGGGAGGATGTGGAGTGCAATTCACAGAAGTTTGTTCTCTGGTCAACATAGATACTAAAAAGCAACTTTAGACTGGAGGCTAAAAAGCGCAACTTAACTATTAACTGTCTCACTCAGATGTATGGAACGATGGTAGAAGTTAAGAAAAAAGAAAAAAAAAACCAAAAAGAATAAGAAACAGAGATCAGTCAGCGTTTTATGATTTCCTCCCTTCATGTGGCCAGTGCTATGAAAGTCTGGAGAGACAGAAGAAATGGTTTGATCTTTGGACAGTGGCATCATTCTTGGAGTTAAATTCCTCACTATTGGAATTCTAGATGACAGAGAGGTTAAAAAAATTTGAATTGTATAGCACCAGCATTATAAATGTTCATGCTCAGATAAGGTACAGAAAAGTATGTACATCTATCTTGTTAATCTCTTTAAATCTTATGCATGATGTAGAGTTACCTATGAACATCCAAGAATAATAATATTTGCTTTGATCTGTGTGATTGAAAGACTCGCCATAATCAGTCCTTCAAAAAGAACTGTGTGTATGTCGTAGACTGCAAGATCTTAAAAACTGGAAATGTCAGTTCTCCATTAACCTACAAGGGAAGAATGCATTAAGTGCAGAAACAGAGATAGTCTATGAAAAGGGTTTTTTCTGCGAGTTATTATTTTGTACAACAGCATCTTGCCCAGACTGAATTATACATGAACAAAAGAAAAAGGCTATGCTATTCCAAAGGTTTTTAGAATCTAAATGATCCTGTCCTGAGAATTTCCCTAGTTATGACGATAACAATCACAGAGTAAGCTGCAGAAGGCCATGGAAAAGAAAGAGGAAAGAAGTACACAGTTGATTGCCCTAAAACCATCCAGCTGCATCAACTGTAACCCACCAACAACATATCAGCCAATGTGAGGAATTTCTTTGGCCTTTGGTGGAAGGTTGAGTTTCATGATACAATCAAACAGGTACGAACAAGTTATCGCTGCCTGTCATCCATTTATCCTAGAAATAAGACCTGCTAATACATCCTAAATTCATGTACTCTACCTCTTAAATTATTAGCATAAAATCAATAAAAGCCTAATACCAATGAACTGAAAATACAGTATTATGTTCTAGATTCTAACTGTGATTTCTCTAAAATAAGGGCATTTGGTGCTAATTCCTGTCACAGGTATAATGGAAAGTGCTTGAAATGCCAGTTAAGCTCCTTGTTGAACTAAACTGAAACACAACAGGCTCTGAAAAGAGGTTAAATGGTTACTATGGTAATCCCTGACATGGTCTAAATTGGTGTTTAAGAGCTGACAGAGGAAAAAAATGAAGAAAATAGTTAATCTCTTTCTTTCTCAGACCACTATTCCTAAATCTTTGTCTTTAACTTTTTCAAAAACACATCTTTCTCCGATGCTTCTGGAAACTAAGATCTTTTAGTTCTAGTGGAGTGGGCACAACAAAGCGAGGAGAGGGAAGTGGCATACTACATGCAGTCGTCTTCATGAGAGCTGCTCTTTCCTTGTGACTGTTAAAATGCCGGTCTCTGTTCTGAAGGTCCTTCTAATGACACTTATGGTGGATTATTTTGATATAGCCATCTTATAGTTTCCCTTAGCTCCTGATTTTGGTTTGTAACGGCAATCAGATAACGATTTTTGTCACTGTTGATTTGCAAAGGGAGGGAAGAAAGGGAAATGAGGTAGTACCCTGGACTACTGCAAAGCTTCTCCCTAGGATCCCAATGAGAAATGCAATTTCCACCTCTAGATAATGCATTCACTCATGCTGGTAGTCAGAAAAGTAAGTAAGTACATAAAAGTCTGGGTGGAGGAAACAATGCAGGAAAACTTAATATATAGCATGTTCTGTGGCCCTTTCACACCAATTATCTGATTCTGCAGATGCATTTGCAATCCCTCCCAGATTAGAGAGCTTTATAACTGGGAGTACTCTATGATTATGGCTGAATTTTCTGGAATTCCTTCTGCAGCTTCCATCCAAAACATCTCTTTCGTAGTGTAGCTTTAGCACCTTCCACTTGGAATATACTTCAACCCATGCAAATGACTGATACATCAGCTACTTGAATGAATCACTTGCAGGTACATGGAGAATACTTCCAGCATCTAAGTGACATAAATTCTGCTTAAGACTTTTTAAGAAGAACGCTAAGATTATTTTGATCTTTCTCAAAAGCCTATAAAAACAACATTCATTACAATGCTTTCCAAATGCCACTGTATGTTTAATATCTAAGTCCGGTGCTTTTGAATTGCTTGCCTGGTCTGGCCTCTCTCTTGTATTAAGCATTTTAAGATATCCTATACTTGAGCAATAAAACCCCACACAATAATATTAAGAAGCAGAGGAGGAAAATTGTCCATTATTTCCACTATTCCTTCCTTTGGTCTTTTAAAATTCTACAAGGTCTTTAGGAATATGCCTTGTCTAGAATTAACATTAACATAATAATTATTATTTTGTGTATGGATCATTACATGCTTAGCACCAAGTGTAGGATCTACTTTGTCAGCACAGTTTAACCTTAAAATGCCCATCTTGAAGTTCTCCTTCTTGTCTACTGTAATACAATTACATTCTGTTTCTTATAACACAAAAATGCCTCTGACCTCCTAAGGTAAGTGTCTCTTCCAGAGAGGTAGTGAAGAAAGAGAATACTCAATGAAGGTATATAGTGGGATTGTGAGCAGTTTGAGTATGAAAAGCAAGAAAAGAAATGCATAATTATAATAGCCTGAAACAGTACTGTAACTGCTGTTCTTGAGTCATATGGTTTTACCTTTAAAATCAAAACATTTCAACATCTTCAATTTTATAATTAAAACCAACTAATTAACTGCTAAAGAATTTCAAATCAGGCTTACTTTTTCTCAAACTTAAGCAGCTCTGGTGTGTTCCCTCTCTCACTGTCAAATTCAGTTTCTTTGCAGGACAGATGCTGCATTTACAACGTTGAACATGCATTCAACATTGTGCATTTACTGCATGTAACTGCGACAAAACCTGAAAACTAAAACCCCCTTAGATTTAACATTTTAAAGTTTTAATTGGGTGTAACAAGAAGTGAACTCGAGAAAACTTGAACACCATGCAGAAAAACATAGTGATCCAATATAACATGCAGCTAAATAAAGGAGACCTCACATTTTAAAATGTCTGACACTCTGACAGCATCTCCATAGGCATAATGATACTTTCTTTTGCAAAGCACTGTGCTATCTGCAAAGCTGTAGAAGAACTAAGTGTTATCATTAGAGATGGGAAAGGCCTATTAGATCATCTGTCCATCTCTGGTATAACAGAAAATGACAGTGATTTGCTGCTGTGATTTGACAGTGACATTTGTAAAAATGTCCTTTCCTCTTAACTCTCTGCAAGTTTCGGTGCTGAGGATTCAATAAGCTAGATGGCTTACTAACTCTGTCAATCTCCAACTTCTATGAAGCATACCAAGGTATTAAGATTCCCACTTCGAGCCTACTTTTCCATCTCCTTCCTTCAACTTTCATTTTTTGAAGAGGAAGGAAAGAACAATCCTCATGAATAGTGCACGTCAAGCCTCACAGAATTGGTCTTCCACTCCCCAGCTGCAGACTGCTTGCAACTCACCTCTTTGCAAGGCAGCACTGTAGCATCTCTCCTGCTTGGGATTGTGCTTCATGTAGGAGGGAAGCTGTTGTGCATCTTACTGGTGTTTTCCAGCAGACTTTGAACTCAGAAGCCATGTACAAAATATACCCATCACAATCCACTGTGATACAAGCATGCATCCATCATGTCACCTATCTATGGTGGATGCCTGATCAGATAATGCATAGAGTCATATGTGATGGCAGTCGTAAGAGGTCTGCAGAACTCTTGGTGGTGCATACTGGCAGGTCGAAGATCCTTCTCATCATGGAATAAGCCTCTGCTTCTCCACTGCTTTCAGGGGAAGGGGTTTCTCCTCTTCCTTATATTCCCTAAAATTTCTGGGAATGTTTGCTACAACAGGTTTTCAATTTAAGTGCCAATATAACAAAATGTCTGGAGGGAAATCAGCTGAAGTATTCAGAAGATGACTCTCAGTATGATTCACACTGCTGTGAGCAAAGAAGAGGTCTGTCTGGCCTTCTGTACTGGAGTGATAACAGATATTGGATGCAGCGTGTACTCAGATAAAGTTAATGGCAGTGACATCTGGAAGATGACACAGAGGAGCGAACTCCTATCATCTGTTTTTTAACACTCTGTGCCCAAAATATTATATGTCAGACTTGGTAAAAGTGACGAATCTTTCAGTATCTACCACTCTTCCCTCCCATGCTCTCAGTCATATGAGACTGAAGGACTGCTAGATAAATCACCTCCATATATTCACAAGGACAGCAGAGCTAAAAGCAGCCGGGGAAAAAGGATTCAAGGTATGCAGGTCATTAGTAGTGGCCTTCTCAATATTTAGCAGTCATTGTACAGGCTCGCGCATTCCCAAAGCCCTCTCACAGTCATAACAAATGGTTACATGAAGTCTTGTACCTTCAAAATGCTTCACCAACATAAATACATTAATAAGACCTTTCCCAGAAGACAATGCAGTGTCAGAGAGATGCCATTCAAATGACTGGGCTGTGAAAGGTAGAGCATCAAATATTTCATTAAACCTTCATCTTCTGCCATCAATTTCAAGCCCATTTACAAAAAAAGATGGAAAGTGCAGTGGAGCTTTATGAGCAAAAAGAAGAGTAACTGCTCGTAAAATGATTTTGTCCTCTATGATTGCAGCGTTAATTAAATTGTGTATTCTGTGATGTGCATCAACTGAATTCAACATAAAGTGAAATAAACCCAAAATTTTTATACACAGTTTGACTGATGCCACCTAGACAGATCTTTCAAAGTGATTGGTGACAATTGCCACTGATGTGCTTTGGTATACATCTTGTTTAAGGGTCATAATTAAAACATTAAGGATAGTTTGGCATCTTATACTTAATTGCAAACATATTTGGAATTCTAGTTAGCACTAGGACCTCTCCCACCCCTCTTTGTCCCCTACTTATTATCTCCTAAAATCTACTAGAATTTGTACAGCACCTTTGCTGCTGAGAAGAGACTGGAATATTGAAGATGGTGAGGTATCTGGCAGCAGCCAAATATGGAAATAGGAATGACATTTCCTGGGAAACACAGCTGCCAAACCACTGACAGACGTAACACTCTTGGTTCTTGGTAGGGACTTCTCTTCCAAACTGGACTAAGCAATTCTTTGAATCAGCTCAACACATACATGACAGAAGTAGAGGTTCCATAACAGAGCAAAAATCAGTGAAGACCTTTTGGATTAAATACACTTGACTGACCTATATCTTGAGTAACTGGTTCCTGTGGAGTCACTTTTTATTTGTACAGTAAGCTCAGGAGCTGTTGTAGGAAAACCATAACTAATACATAATCATAACTAATAACTAATTTCTAACATAACTTAGAAAACTAACAAAGTCTCCAACTAACGTAAGTTATGATATTTTTCCGTATTTATTGGATACTTTGCATGCTTACAAGCATAGGGATGCAAAAATGGAACAGGAGACCTCCTATATTATGAAAAAAATATTTAGGGAGTTGGTGCAAGCACAGTTTTTCAGGATGTTTTCATACGATGATATTGCCTAGCTTCTTATAAATAAAAAAAAAGCCATGCATTAGTAGCAGCTTCAAAAAGGCCCTATCAAAAAAACTTTGCAAAAATGACAATGCTTTTTCTGCATATATAATACCTGAAATTTGAAGAAAGGTGAGGGCAGAGGCTCAAACACGGACTAAGGAAAGCTACTTTCTTCTAGTTAACATGACTCTCATGCAAATATATTTGCATAGACAAATGACAAACATACGTAAAAATACACATCTGTCAGCTCACTTGGTCTCTGAAAGCACAAATAAGGTACAACCTAGGTTAGTTGTTTCACCACTTGTAGTCTAAATTCAATATTCATGTTTTTGTCACTTGTAATAAGGAAAGATTTCATTCAGAGATTGTCCCTTTAATTACAGAAACTAAGGTTTAAATCCAAAGGAGCTTATTAGCTAAATTAGACAACGAGGAACTCGGACTCAGATTCCTTCTTCCCACCAGCGAACTGAAGCATGCTATGCACTCTGACTATTATGAATGGGCAGATATTACCTAGCAATCAAAAGGAAAAATAATGTAAAACTGGGCACAAAATGGCAAAAAGGTGGATGTGCCAGTACAAACCACCTCATAGGATCCACAATTTACTGATGAAATATTTCCAAAAAGAGTCTTGTGTACATGTAGCAATATACCTATGAAATACTGAACTCACAGGATATTGGCACAGAGAGGAAAATAAAAAAGGTGATTAATATTTGAGTGAGATGCTGTTCCAAGGTCTTTGTCAAACGCATAAGTCTAATCAATGGATATTATTGCACAGCAGCTCAATAAAAAGTGTAAGATATTTCAATGAAAACCTACCATTATCTTCATGCACAATAAGATGCCTTGAGATGCAAACACTGAGAATGATTAGGGCCACAAAGAAGCCTAAATGCACACCGCTCTTATCATTCACATGCAAATTCTATGTACCCAAACTGCACCAATTCAAGAAAAAGTCGAACTCATGAAAACTTTCTTAATACGTTGCATAAAGTACCAAAAAGATTGAAAATGGGATAAGCGAAGGAGAATGTACCATTGAATGAGTATTGGAAAAGATACTTATCAAAAATTTATCAGGCGAAGTAAGTCTGAGAAATGCTGATAACAGATGGGAGCTGTCTCGGCAAAAAAAACGTTGCTAGTTCGACTATTTCTTTAGCTGAGGATAAAAGTGTCCTGTGGGGAAAAAAAAAAGGCTGATTTTTCTTACCTCTTCCTTTTCTGCACTTTGCAAGTCCCTCCACTCCTCAGTGACGTGACCAAAGTCCACTGTGTTCATCGCAACCTTATATTCCCCAATGATATCATGTTTGGAGAAACGATCAAAGTCATAAACTGCCATCACTAAAGTTTTTCCACCCAGCTCAGAGTATGGCACCTGCAAAGAAGAGAAAATGACAAACTCTGTATCTGAGACAATAAAGATCAGTCCACTACAATGCAAATCTATTTCTTTGGTTTATCAGCTGTCATCTCAGGTAAATTGAACTGCAGAGAAAATTATGAGGTGTATTTGTTTCAGAGTCACCAGACGCAGTATTTTTTGAGACCAGGCTCTGGCACTCGATAGACCAATGTGGCAGCTCACTCATCACTCCTCGGGTTTTTCTCATTCTACTTCAAATCATTTTGTGGGTGATGAAACTGAAACAGGAAGCCCAATTATTTGCACTGAAGACACATGAACTTTTCACACGATGGTGTCTTTTCCTCAATAAATCAACTGTCATCACTCAGAAATGGGAAGCTCCCAGACTGATGAAAAAAACAGAACTGGCTTACTGTATCTGACACAAAGTAATTAGACACTAAATAGTTCTCTTACAGTACCACTACCTATTACTTACTTACTTACTGAGGCACATTTTCATTATTATACCTTTCAGACTGTAGACACTAAGGTACTTTCTAAGTCGCAGTGTACAGCTAGAAATTGTGGTGGCAGAAGGCCAAGTTCTGACTAATTCTCTGGCAGCTCTGATGTGTTGCAGACAGATGCTGTGGGTTAGGATGCTTATGAGTCACATTTTTAAAATTCAGATGAAGATGTGCAGTTCAGGTAAGCTACACTTGAGTGGCTATCTGGAGAGGTCTGATTTAGGAATTGTTTGGACTTACATTGAATGCAATTTCAATATATTCTGCAAGTATAAATTGTTTCCATGGGCTTCAATAAACACTTCTCTATATTAACTGTCTATATAAAAAGAGAAATGAAAGCATGGCATTATCATTGGCCTTGTTAACCGCTGTGTGTTCTGGTCTGTTTAAATCCTAAGACTGTTGTCTTTTGTTATCATTTGGCTTCAACTTGCTTTTTAAAATACTTGCTAAAAACATGAGTAGTTTTACTGTTTCATAACATGTTATATAATGTTTAAAAGAAGCTTTTCAAGTTGAGAGCCAGCTCCAGCTTCCATTACCGAGTATGATAGTTTCAGTGAGTACAGGGCTGTGTATTGTTGTAAATACTATAGAAAAATCTGTTCTGATTCTGTAAATTTGCAGCTTCTAAAAAGCTATAGAAGGCAAATGTATGTGGAAGGCAAAATTCTAAATCACTTCACTTATATTTTTACACAGCCTCAAAAACAGCAGAAGAGAAATGTTCTTATGCTTCTTCCTCAACCAGTCTACAATACCACTTAATGGATCTTGGTCATTAAGAGTGAATGAAAAGGCCACACTTAACATTATTTATGTTTTTTTTTTTTTTTATCATTAACTTGACCTCAGTAAAGCTTATTTTAGCCACTTTCCTTTTTAAAGAAGATCTAGTGGCAATGCTTCCTCCATTCATTACCTCTAAAGCAGCCTCAGCCTACAGCTTTGTTCAGGACAACCAAGGACGTCCTCAGCTCTTGTGAAGGATTGCTCTCTCTCCCTGCTTTCTGCTTTGCTCAGAGATACTCAGCCTCTTGACTTAATGCAGGTGAGACCCTGGTAGAAGGACACGTAGAGGAGTGTTATTCTGGCATGGACACATCACTCCTCCAGACATGAACCCTCTTCCTACTTTGGGCCTGGGGAGAAACACCTCTCTCTGCCAAACTGGTGTAGTCCAGCTAGGATTTCTCAGTTTCCCTTTGGCAGTGCAGTGTGAGTATACAATTCAGACAGCTGGAGCCTGATGAACACCTGCATTGTGGAATGGCACCATGGATGTCTGGGAAACAGAAACGAGAAGGGGATTAACATAGAGAAACACTCAAAGAAGAGAAGGAATGAGGTCCAGGGCTCAAGAGGGAATACAGCAGAAACATAACCCATCTCATCCCCATTGGCCATTCTCTGGGAGGAAAGCAGGCAGCTCACAGCTGTGCCTTGGGAGAGGGTGACAAAATTGGCCTGGGCGGCCCAGTGAGCAGCTCAGCCAAAGAGAGATGGGAAGAATGCCAACAGAAGCTACACATCACCTCAAGTGGGTCACAGAAGTAAGGCTCTGCTCAAGTAAACAAGATACTGTCAGTAGTTCCCACGGAAGTTATTTATTACAGTTGCAGCACTAGTTAAATGATTGCTTGCCTTTTTTACTGTAGTCCCTAGAACAATGATAGTACTTGGCATGCCCCATTGGTTTTCTCTTGAGTAAGACCACAGCATCCAGGGGATGATCAGTACCATACAGGGATGCACCTAAACATGCTGTCAGGTCTTGTGTGGAATGTAAACTTCCTTCTGGAGCATAAAATTTGAGTATTAAAGATGTGACTTAAACCAAGTGGACATTATGGAGTGAATGATCTGCTTTGTAATTTGTGTCTTCATCTTAGATGACAGCATTATTGGTTCTTTCTTTTCTTCCGTGAGCTGCATGGGAATCTATAATTTATAACTCTGTTTCCTTTTAAATACTCTCTTAGGAAAGCTCAAGAAAAAAATAACTCCACAAAAAAGATTATTTTTATGAACATCTTCAAGGGGAAAAATAAGCTTATATATGCAGTAGTAGTTCTGGCCTCCAGGGATATCTTTCTCATTGAATGATTACATAGCCTGAGTCTTTCACTGTTCCTGTTTTCAATCTGTAGCTGTCATTATAAGACTGGGCATAGAGAGAAAGGCCTAAAGTAACAGCAGAGGAATATATATTAGGAGAAGCCCTAAGAAACAAGCTGTATAGTATTCCTTTATTGTATTTAACTGGGGTTTAGGGACAGCTAGCTTTAGAAAAACACTACTGATAGATGCTACTGGAACGATTTAGGAACTGGATTAGGTACATTTATTTAATTCAAATGTTATTAAACCTGAGAAATGATTTCTTTTCATATGTAAAGTAGCATGGCAAAGAATTGCTATGACAAAGTCTAGCAAGATTAATCTGCCTTATTGTCCTTCATCCATTTACCTTCCTCGAGTTTTAATTTATTTTTGAGGGGAAAAGAATTGGTATACTGAAATTCATAAATCAGACTACAAAGCTATTTAAAGAAAATGCTGGTTTAGTGAAATTTACCTGACATTTGTCAAAGTGCCACTGTTTTCTGACTTTCTTGTTTTATCTAGCCATAAAATATGGATCAGATTGTCATACGTCGGGATAACTGAAGTGCCTAAAATCAAACTGTGCCTTTTATACCTACTGAGGTCTGACCCTATGTTATACCATTTTCATCATAAGATTGAACATCACAAGCTTCTACAACATGAAAAATCACTATGCTGCACTTACCAATTAACTAACTTTGTAGCCAAGCATGAGATACATTGGTTAAATAAAAGTTTCAATAATTATAAAAAAAATACCTTGAATGTAAATTGCTCATTGAAAACAGGGTTAAGGGTCTTTCTGTGGACTTTTGTCTCATATTTCTTCTTCTTATCAGGCAGCAGGAAAACTTTCACATAGGGATCAGATGTACCACCCATATCTAATGCAGGCAGCTCGGCTGCTTGAATAATCCCAACCAGAAGCTGAAACAAGAGAAAAACAACAGAATGAAATTTCAAATAGATATTTATAAAAAAACTGTAACAGAGAAATACACATGCAGACTCTATTTCTGGTCTATGAAAAAGTATTCCCCCCCACTGCCCTTCAAGGAAGGCAAATGAAGCAACACTATAGACTCTAGAAAACCAATTATGGCAGATGCAGACTGTACAAAGGCTGTTTTTAAGCAGAAAAGAGGTTTTCAAAGGGCAGCTGATTACAGCTAAATACAGACTTCATCTTTTTAAAGACTGCAATCAAATAACTTTCAATTGCTCTCTCCTCTTGTGCATTATTTCTCTATGCTGGGCACCATGAATAGAAATCACATTATTAAACAATCAAGAATGTCTAATTTTGACTACAAAATTTGTATTCTAAATCCCCAACATGCAACTTTCCCCCCAACCAAACACAAAAAGGTGATATATCAAATGCAAATCCTCAGGCAGAGCTTTATCGAAAACAAATGGATCTTGAAGTCTTCCTTATATTTAACTTCTCTTGCTGTGTATACAAATGTGTTTAGGTAGTAAAATAAGGACAGCATGTTAAAAAAATAGCCCATGAAAACTAACCTTTGGTAACTAAATCCTAATAATTTGTAATCTCATTGCAAAACAGTAAAATTAGTTTCTTAAATCTCTATATACTTTTAAAAATAAGACTGAAGCGCACTTGAAACTTTTAAATGCCTTGGCCACTTTTTAAGTGTTACAAATGAAGGCTTATGTTATGTTATGTTATGTTGTTATGTTACGTTTTGTTATGTTATCTAGATATCCCAGCTTGTATTAGGCCTCATCAGCATAATGGAGTTGAGAGAAAGAAAATACTTTTAGTCTTGCTTCATAGACACAGAACTACAGTAAACATTCAAGTGACTCTTCAAGGTCAATCTGGAGACAAGATATTAAGAACTGGGAATGAAATCTGAGAATATTTTCTTCTAAATCAGTGGTTCAGTCACAATATATTTGCTTCTCTCATGGATGAATTGTTTAAAATTGGAAACAGAAGCTCTAACAACTGGAATACAGAACAATATGTTCAATCTCGAAAAGAACATTCTGGCTTCTGAGAGATTCCTCAAACTTGGACTTATTGTTGCCAGTTTTAAATTCACAGTATGGCCTGCATGCTTTCCCACCTACAGGACTCTTAAGCTCCATGAAACATTTTCCTTCAGCTGTAAGGAACACTTCTCATTTCTCATTCTTATTCTAGATGCATAACAGTTTATAAATACATGGATAGGCTCAGGATCCACATTAAGTCTTTCACATCAAAGAGTGAAAAACAAGTCTATGACTTTTAGTTAACAGTGGAAAAGCAATTCAATTCCCTTTCAAAATTTGTCTCTAAAACTGAGGCATCGTGCTTTGGAAAGCACATTGGTCATCTTGTCTTCATTCTTAACCCTGTGCAATACATTAGCCAGATTTTTGGTCTTTAGTTTCATGCCCCCGTGCTGTACTAACCCAACGGAATCCCCTCTTCTACTCTTTTATATCATTTATCCTCTGACAAATTCCAAGATGCAACATAGTCTGGGGCAGCAAAATAAAATAGGAATCCATAACTTAAATAATTTATTACCTTAATTAAATATTACACACTTTTGCAGATTTGTTGCTCTCTTGTCCTATTTCCCTTTGTAAAATATGGTTCACAAAATCAAAATTTCCTTTAATAAAATTCACGCAGAAATTTGTTTTCATATTCTAAGGAAACTGAAATCTATTTGTCAGAACACATTTGCAGAGTTTCCTTCCCCCCTCTTAGATCTTCTGCTTCTGAAGGGTCTAATGCTTCATGCTGATTTCATACTGATTTCAAGGGGGATCAGTGTGACTCACCACGTGGCCAGGGAATTTGCTCAGGAAGTCAAGGAAAAGCTCCTCTAACCATAGGTTCTTTAAAGGTTTCAGAATTCTTTTTGGCTCTTGCATTGAAAAACAAGCATGGGTAGTCAGAACATAGTTGAAAAGACAGGGAAACACTATGTATTATGCCAGGTCATAGCTGTGTGTAAATAACCTGCTCCTGACACAGAAATTTTTCTTAATTTCTCTTATTTTCTTTGTCTTGCAACAAGTAAGGAATGCTGTGCATTCCATGAACAGCATCTGAATCTGAATGTTGAAATAAATCGCAAGTACATGTGGAAGTCAGTTCAGATGAAGTACAGGAATCAAAAGGGATTTAAGTTCAGTAGTCATTTCTTTCCCTAAATAGAGAAGAATGATGTGGTTTTGACTGAAGTTGTCAAAAAATAAAATGCAGGATATGTATTCTGAAGTTCACTGAAAGATATGCAGTAGAAGTGAACAAGTCAGATGTGTTGGTGTACTTTGGTCCAAAGGCAAGCACAGTGAGTTTTAATGTGAGGCTGTGAATCGGTATAATTGACAAAAGTGATCCCAACCACAGCAAGAGGCCAGGGAGGAGAATTAAATATGAGCTAGTTCAGGATGTGGCCAGACCTGATAAGTAGGTTCATTCTAGGTCTACACCACATTACAGTGTCTATTCCTACTGAAAACTTGAGTAAATGTGACAAAGTTTGATCTACCTGCTTCAGAGTAGGGTACTGAAGGAGTAACAGTCCTTGATGGGAGAGATTTTTCTTGTCCAACTTTCCTGTTTTTCTGGGAATGCATCTTTCTATTTGAACTTTTGTTCCAAACTAAAATTTTCTTGGCTAGTAGGTGTACTATCATGGAGAGGAACAGAACCTGATGCAGCTAGTTAATAAGGCAAAGTGCACACTCAATGAAGTGAGAGAAAGCTACTCCTAGCAATCATCAACTTGCTAAAAGACTCACAATGAATCAACTTACTTTTATGTCCCTCTCCTTCTCCTCCCATCTTTTGTTTGCTTACATTTTAAATACCTGAAGGCTGAAGCTATCTTTTACCATCTGCATGCAGACTCCATAATATAATGGGGTTTGACATTGATTGGTGGTGCCTTAATACAAGTTATTAATAACGATTAGATAAAACTGTCTTCAATTTTGATTAAAGGTGTAATATAAACTCCTAGTATATTGAAAACCAATTTAGCAGTACCTCTGTCAAAAATCTTCAGTCTTGCTTTCTCCCTTTACTCTGTGTAAACAGTGACGATTTCAGAAATATCTACTGTAACTAAATGTATTACTTCATTCTCCCCTTGCACACACAGAAAGGAAACGTTACAGGTTAGTTGTTTCAAACCTGATTGTTCTGGAAGTCATAATCCAAAGAATATTGGATTTTCCCTAGTTTCTCTACTTCTTTGGGTTCTTCTTTCTCTTCGCCATCAGTCAGTCCAGTCTCAGCATCATCATCCTTAAGAGCCTAGAAAGAAGTAAGGTAATATTCATATATAAGGCGAACTCTTAACTGCCAGTTTAAAATAGACACTGTCTTCAAATCTATTTTAAAGCCATTAAAAGCAAGCATGACAGCAGAAGTCCAAATATGCAGTTTACATATATATTTATACTATTTAGGTTGCTCAAGAAGATGTTATAAATCAGCAAGCAAGCAATGGAAGTAGGAAGAAAGCTTCCTGGGCTATTACAAGCAAGGATTGTTATAAAACCTGAAAGTAGAAACAAAATATCAACTTGATATAAAAAAATTCTTCTGGGCTCACACTGGCTCTTAAAGAGGCACACGGAGGCAAACATGCTATTAAATAAGCAAAGTCACACATTCATTCAACTTAAGAATATCTTGGCAATGTCAAACCTGGTTGTGCATGCTGTGAATTGTTTGCAATTGGCAACATGTTTCTGTAGGATTACTATGATAAAGAGCATGTGCTGTGGATGAGTTCTTCCTACAATCATATGCCAAACAATCTTCACGTTTATTTAGAATGAATATGGAAGCAAAGTTTTCACCATGCCATTAGCAAATGCATGTTTTTGCTTCTCCCTCCCTCCCGAGACCAATTTCCTTTTTATTCATTCTCGCTATAAAGCTTGGCTGAACCAAATTGATTGAAAGCTGATTTTAGTTTGCTTAGAAAGAAACACAAAAACAGAGAAATACAGTACAGCTTTGTCTATTGCAAAAAGCCTGCAATTTTTAAAGGACATAGCAGTTAGATTTTAAACATAATTAAAATACTAAATGATGTAATCACTTTTTGCTGTACCAGAAAGCAGAAGTATTTGCCTTGTGGAAAAGGGAATTCATACAATTGTTAAACCACAAGAACCACAACTAACTATGTAGACTTTATTTCAGCCAATTCTTACCTGAGTAAGAACAGAAAAATGGGCAAAAGTGATGAGACAAATAGTGAAAAAATGTGGAAAGTGTGAAAATAAAGTTGAGAGTGTGAAAACAAGGAATCAGTACTGAGCATTCATCCAGAAGTGTTATTTGCATGTTATAGTAAACAGTATACTTCTCTATAAGAGCCCTATCTGGATGAAAGTTCCTTGTATATGGAGCTTCTGCTTGCAGAAATAGACTATGAAGCACAAGAATAAGATTTGTTATGTTCTCCCTTTTTTCACAATGTGAGGTGGTCTGAAGAAATCTACATCATATATAAACAATAGGTTGCAGCTGGAGCTCTTTATCCAAAGAGATAGCAAGGCTGGAAAGTAGCTATACCCAAGGTTGATGGTGTCTGGTGAAAGAGTGAATATGAAAGCATTAACATTCTCACTCAGCCATGAAGGCAGTGGGGGCCATGCAACAGTTGCGTGGGTGTGGTAGGAGGAAAGATTGATCTCTAAGGTAGAAAATGTTATTTTTCAGAAACCAGATCTAAATTCAAAAGGTCAGACTCAAAACTGCACAGTATTAAGCAATTATTTCTCTATTTTTTGAAATAAGCTAGAAATTCAGCTGGCATAGCTCAACTGAAATCAATGCAACATTGATTTATGCAGGCTGAGGAGCTGGGTTAGAGTTAAATATCTGAATGCTAGTGAATGATGGACTCTTTACTAGAAACATAAACTATAGTGTACTTGGATGATATTGGTGGGAAAGGTTGATACTCAATGAGAATCACCCGTTGATATTGGAAGACTAATACTTTTTGAACGAAACCATTTCTGTTTGGAAGGGCTGAACTGCCTGAACTGAAAATTATTTTGAGACATTTTAATCACTGAGCTGCTAGTGAGTTCCCTGGCTGTGGCACAACATTTTTCTTAGTACAAGTGTGACACTTCAATAGTGACAGGTTCAATGGCAAGAGGATAGTGTTGGAGCAAAGCCAGTCTGAGGCACAGCCCTTGCAGGACCATACACAGGACTTTCAGGATATGGGAGTGATGTGATTATACCAAACACTCTGCTTTCACTGGTAATAAAAATAAGCATGAGGTTTTGTACCAAGAAAAAAAAAAGTGACTCAATCCAACAGAAGCAACCACATTTATGAGCCTGGAGATAACAGGAAGCAGTAACTGAGAGTGGGATGTTAACTCCAAGACCCACTTCTCTGAATCATCTCAGTATTGCCCTAGCAGAGGACTCCATGATAGAAGAGTGATAAACAGCTCCTGTATATCACTGTTTCTGGGATAAGTACTGGACTTTCTGCTGCTCCACCTATTTTGAACCTGGATTTTGTTTGAGAGGAACAAAACAGCCATTCCTCAGAGATAAAAGGGAGAATGCAAAAAGAACCTTCTATGTCAATTTCCAGGTATGAGGAATCCATACTCTATCTCAAAAAACTATATGCTCTTCTGCATAGCTGATCAATCTGGGAGATGCCAGAGCTGTGGGTAACTCAGTGTGAAAAAGTTCTTACTATGACTATGGAAAATATAATAGGAAGCTAATGTTCCTCTTGCAGATTTTGAAGTGCAGGCAGAAGATATTGCATAGTAGGGAAACTCTTCTCCACAGGTTATAAGAGACCTACTGGAAGGTAAAAGCTATTTCTCAGGAGAGACAGAAAACATTGCATGTTACTCACATCAGCTGAGGAGCTATGTGATTATTCTTGACCTTGACTCAGAAACATTGTGGCACTAAGACACACTAAGAATGAGACAGTGTTCAGATTTAACCAAGGTCATGGTGTGAGGGGAGGGAAGAAATGACAAATTATTATCTCTACAGCGGTCTGTACATAATAGTTTTTACCATCAAGAGAGGTATTTTCTTTCAAACTAGAGGCCGATGCTTCAAGAAGAAGCTGAGCCAAAAGAAGCACAGAGGTTTCTCATGTTTGATGCAGCTGCTGAGTTCCAAAGAGGAAGAAGAATTGGATTGCTTCAAAGTACTTGAAACACCCTGTAGGGATTTTCATTTTGTATTGAGATTCTCTGAAGATCAATATTTAATGGAATAGTACTGCAACCCTCAATTTATAGTGCACTATATCACACTATATTGGATCTTACTGTTGTACTGCTACAATCAATTAAAATAAGAAGCTATATTTTATTGGTTTTAGAAACAATAAAATATTTTTAATTATAAGCCAGCTTTTTCCTCCAGCCTCTTCAGCTGACACAATCGCAATCAGGAAGCCTGGATTTAGATGCAGAGGAATATAAGCCTTTCCTTTCCTAATATTTCTTTTAATTCCACGACATTTTAAATGTATTTTCTGTGAAATACACAGCATTGAAATGAATTATTGCATTGCACTGGAGACCAGATTTATTTTTTTCTAATTTGGAATAAGTGTGAAGTTCACTCAAGTGGTTTCCTCATTTCTGCAGAACATATGCAGAAACACACAACAATGAAATCTCCACATCCTCTTACATATGTATAAGTATCTGGAAAACGCAGGCTTATACGTAAGCAAGTGTAGGAATGTACAAAAAAAGCGTTAATTCAATACAACTATTACAAGGTGGCACATCCATATCTAATGAAATCAACAAGTGGGAAAAGTTATGTGTGCAGGGACCTTAACAGAGCCACACAATACACAATATATGTTTTCTTAGACCTAGAAGACCAAATGAATTTTTGAGCAACCTCTCATTTAATCTGTATTTGAACGATCTCTGTAACTAGTTCTAATCAAGGGTGCAGACATAAATCTACACATGGCATTAGAATTTTCTTTTCTGTGTCATGTTTAGTTAATAGTTTTCAAGCTCATGCACTCTGTAGTGGTTCCTACAACAAACAAGGCTAAATTACAGCAAATCTGGTATCCACAGTTCAATCTGCTGGTTGCTTCTTCACTTCTGTAACATAATTAAGGGTGGTTTTACAGTCTCGTCTTTTCTTCTGGGTTGTTAAAGAAAATGCTTCATTTTCTTTTTTTTTTTTGTAGTTGCATCTTTTGCATTTAAAAAGCAAAAAACCCCAAAACTGATTGGAACTGCAGTTCTGCAAACTCCCTACCTTGCAGTGGGTTTTTACATTTCCTGGGCTTCCTCTCCCTTCCATTCCCCCAGCTGACAAAGGCCTCTCTCCAGTGACAGTGGCTCCTGATACTGTGAACATCCCTTGCTTCCAGCGCCGTTTCACCAAAAGCCCTGCACCCTTTCGCTGGGTTTACCCCACTACCATCCACCACAAACTACAAGAGAGATTCTGGGGACTAAAGCAGATTTAGGTACGCTTTCATTTAATCCCTCCAAAAATTCCATGTAGAAATCAAGGAGGTCTGCAAGGGATTTAGCACAGTTGGTTTGCTGGTTGCCTCCAGATTCCACATGTGCAGAAGCTCCAGGAAAGCAAACGGACATGACACTCAGGCAACAAAGCTGCTGGGGATCAAGTGTACCTCCTTGCCTCCTTTGCAGCGAGGCAGAGGCCACAATCATGTCACCAGGTAGGATGCAAAGAGCCACGAAGGTGTATTTTGCACTTTGACTCCGATCTCAGTTATGTCTCATTGTTAATGCCTAGTTCATGTCACAAGCTATTTAAGACTGCAAGCAAAGTGTCTTTCACCATCGTATGTAAAGAAACACTTTCATTAACAGAATTTTTAGGGTTCCTTCCATTCATGAGGTGGCCTATGGCTTCACTTTTAAGGAAACAAGTTAGCAGTAAGCAAGAAGGAGAGACGTTAGGACGGAAAACATAACGCTGACTGCAGCCGGTAAGCTGACGGCACTGATGGCACAGTGCATGCTGCCATCCCGATTTCCATCTCCACCTGCCCCATCAATCATTCCTTTTGTTCGCGTGGTGAAGGGGATATTTTTTTAACGTGTGAATGACGCCCAGTCCCTAGGCTTGTGCAATGCCTGCTGAGCTGAATGGAAGAAAACAATATTATTTTGTAGCGAGAACGTTCTGTGCCATGTCCAACAATGAATTTATCAGAAAGGTAATTTTTCCTCCACACCTAGGAACGGCTGCATTACCACTAATGGTGATGCACCTCTTATCCATTTCTTTCACATTGAAGAACACCATAATTTTGACCTGGCCAATTCGTATCCCAGGGAAAAGAAAAAAGCCTTTAAAAATCTCTGGCTGATTCCCTATCAGAAGGCAGAAAAGCCTGCAACTGTAGCACATTCTCTATCAGAGTCTCTCAGAAGGAAAGGCAACATTTCATTCTTTCAGCATCTGCTTTCTCTCCATGAATTAATTTAAAGAGCATGTTGTGCATGGGTTTCCAGTGGCTGAGCCAGGCGTTGGTCATTGTGAATTCTACTCTGCCATTACTGCTGTAAGAGTGTTGGCCTCACACACCAGGAGTGAGCCACACCGATACAGAGAATGAGCAAGACCCTGCTGTGTCCAGCACGCGATGCCTTGACATTGCTTCCCTGCTTGTTATCCAGGTTTTAAATGGTCTGTTGGATTACTCAAAAGCCTTGCTTTCTTTAGGAGCAGTATGACATGAGGTCATCATGTTCAGCTTAAGAGCTCGCTGAATGGTTTGGGTACTAAAATACCAACTTATTCTGGTGCAATAGAAGAACACAGCAAATGCTGGAGGTGTTCAACATAAAATGCGAATACACACATTCAAGTTGGAGCTGTTAAGCCCCCAAATCAGCCTGTTTCTCTTGTTTATTTGCTGAAAAAAGATGCAGCCAACCTCAGCCTGGGGGCCTGTTTGGGAAGTTCACCCTGCGGGTCAGGGCTCTGCTTTCAACGCAGGGCCATGCACATGAACAAAAAGAAGCAAGTGCTCCCGCAAGTACGCCAGCGTGCTCTGCCCCCGCTTCCCATATGGCAGTGCTCGCTTGTGCTAAGCAGCAGGCTGTGAGTAGGAGGCAGCTTTAGGCTGCTTGGCCAGTGCATGCTGCTCAATCAATTGTTCTTCATCCTCCTCAAATGAACGGCAGCGGGCCAGATGGAAGCACGCTTTGGGACAAAGCTGGCTCCTTGACATAGGAGGACCACTCTGAGTACTACGTTTATTTCTGACTGAAAAATTTGTCATACTATATAATTAGGACTACATCTATTTAACAGTAAAAATTAACCTAAATATAGGCAGACATGATTTATTGGGTGCCACATTGATATATGGAGAAAAAGTTGGCAAAGAGCTGTTCTTTTGGCTCAGATGCTTAAAAAGAGATAAGATCACCCTCTGACCATTCTCGAAATAGGGCTTTATCAAATATCTGATATTCTCATGCTTGAAGGTTACTTTGCTATTCATATTTATTATTCATAATTTTGTAAAGAATAAATGCCTTTGCTTAAAAAGTAAACAATTAAATATTCCCAATAGGGTTTAAAATGTACACTTCATTGGTATGAACTGCTGTTCCTCTTCTAGGTTATTCATATCCACTAACTTTAGGCACTTAGTATAAGAGTACAGCTCTCCATATAATCAGTGGACACAGGTAAATGTCTCGAGAGTGTGATTCAGATCACTTAATTTAGGAAATGATTGTATACTTCCTAGACACTACTCATTAGAAACCTACAGATTCTGGTTTCAAAGAATTCAAAATTTGGTCTGTTAATCAAGAGGATGCAAGAAAGCAATGTCCTTGACTATGGAAGCTTCCAGTGGCAAGACTTTCAATACAGAAAAAAAGACACGTAAGAAAATGATTAGGATCTGTATCTTTGTTTCACAGTAACAGTGCAACAGGTTATAAAAAAGCAAATTAATTATTTTAAAGGAAAAATATTTTTAAAAAAGGAGGAAAAAGAAAATCAGGAAGCAAGGAAAGCAAGCTCCTATGTCTTCCTGGGAGCGACTGAGAGGAAGAGACAGAATGGAAATAAGTCCAGCCTTGTGGCTTACAGCTGGTGCTTTCACATTTTAAGGGTTCTGAAGCCTAATACAAATCTAAGCTACAAAAGAGTTTTGCAGGAAACCCTGCAGAACACAAACACTTGTCTGGAACATTGTATCTTCATAAACATGTTATTTTCACATTTTCCAAGAAGTTTTATCCACCCTGCACATTGTTTTATGAGGCAGGTGAAAAAGCAAGACGAGTAGTCAAGCCTGAGGTTGAATTAATGTACAAACAAGACTCAGTCAATCCATTTTGACTGCCACAGTATAGTTATTGGACTTGTCTCCTAAGAAAGATTTGTCCTCATTGTTTCTGACTAATTTTCTGCACTGTAATGGCTCTGCAGCACATACTGTCTTTCTGAGTGTGAATTAGGATGTCTCATTGCATTGCGGATAAGCCATGGTGCGCAATAACGTCAGCATGGGCTGAAGATGCCAACAAATGGGAATTGCCATGCTGAGACCAAGACAGGTGGCATCATGAAATAAATATACTCACTATTCTCTAGGCATTCAACTGAGTAAACAAACACATGAGCAAAGATTGCAGAAAAGATCACTGCCAGCAAGAGAGCTCCTGTCCCTCAAGAAGATCCTCTTGGATTACATCTGGTAATTAAAGGCTTGGGTTCCTTTGAGTGAAATCCAGGCTCTCTGGATGTCAGTGTGGATTTTACTGACTTCATTTTGGCTACCATCTTCATGCTGCCAGGTCAACACACACTACCGTGAAATATGTGAGGATACCTAACATTAAAAAGCTTGTTTCTTTGGTACTTTGTCTCCATGAGGGCAAGGGTGTTTACCGTTTAACAGCTAAAATCATAAAGTGAAATAGTCCAAGAAAATCATTAGATGTTGAAGTTCGGTTAGGTGCAATTGCAGCTCTAAATACCATATTACTTCATAATACCCCGATATTTCACGGCTATTAATACATGAATGTTAATCAGAATATTCTGATTATGTTAGTACATAACCCTGATGTAAAAGGAAGGCCTATGTAAAGGAAAAACAAATATACAGAGAAATCAGGTAGCTGACTGAAGGCCACAGTAAGTCAGCAGCAGAGCTAAGAATCTACTCCTCATACTTCAAGGTAGTACATATACCTGATCCCAAAGATCAGAAAACAGTAGTGGGAGCCACCAGGGGCACGGCAGAGACTGGAAAGTGATAAAGATGAAAACTGTGATGGGAAGATCTCATAAAAACACTGATGCTAGTTGTCATTCTGTTGCACCAACAGAAATCTGGAGTGAGACCACTTGAAACAGTTTGGTATGGAGCATGAAGAACTCCAAGCGTGGGCACTGTACTGAGATGATGCGAGAGCCCAAAGCAAGTTTCATGAGGTACCAATCATTTTAACAACACTTAGAAACTAAGACATTAAAAATACATACTGCTTTCATCTACTTTTGATATGGTGACATTTATAAAA
Source organism: Tauraco erythrolophus (assembly GCF_009769465.1). Taxonomy (NCBI): domain Eukaryota; kingdom Metazoa; phylum Chordata; class Aves; order Musophagiformes; family Musophagidae; genus Tauraco; species Tauraco erythrolophus. The sequence continues at coordinate 46,085,488 of NC_141468.1, read as the reverse complement.
AAAGAAAATAAAATTAGCAAGTTATTTTTATGTGCCTATCAATTTTGAACTTGAGCTTTCTAGTACAGTTTGACTTAATATTTTAACTGCAGAAAGAATGACAACCTCTTTTCTTTCGCCTTCCTCTAGCCTCCCCCAAATATATACTCAACCAGAAAAATACCCAATCAATTTAGTTCAGCCTCTTGATGTGTGTACCAAAGCTACTACATATAAATCTCAGCTGAGGAGCCAGAGCTGTCAGAAGAGTATATGTATCAGAGCTTTAGACTAGGTGCGTCCAAATAGCAAAATTAACCTACCGCAAGTGACAATCCAGAACAGTCATGAGACATTACATAGACAAGGAGGACATAGAAGGAAGAAATAAAAATTAAAACATCCACACACAAACATTAGTAAAAACCATGGAGAAATGACCTTTTTACAGTAGTACATTCATTAACAATTTGCCTCGCCTAGAAGGAATCTAATCCTCCCCGTGGCCCTTGGTGGAGTTGTATACTTTACTGGAAAAAGTAATCATTGCCTGCAATGGAAATGAGTTTCAAGACTGAAAATCTAATCTTATTTTGAACTTATCTCCTGCTTTACTTCAACTACATTTGCTCATAATCTATATTTTTTATAAACAGTTTGTCATTTGAAGTTGTGTTCAGGAAAGTGGGCATTTTGAAGCACAAATATTCTAACAAAGATCAAAATTTTACTGCACCTTCTGTAATATCTAGCTATCCTGTGTGACTGTTGAGCTGACTAAGTCACTACATCAAAAGGATCTTTAACTATGTCAAGCTATATGGCATAAATCTATAATGATTTGGCACGGATGTGCAAGTCAGCATGAGTACATGTAGGTCAGAAGTTCACTTTGGCAAACAAAACCAGACTAAGATGGAAATTATATTTCCAGAAGCCGATACTTTCCATTTACCAAATGCTACCCCCTTTCAAGTTTTTGAACTAAGCTTTTTGGGTTTTTGACAACATTTCAGATCTTTGGTACTGTACATTGCCCTTTATAATGGCATTAGATTTACATCTTGATCTTCAATTCCTTTTTTTTTTGTAAATTAAAATTTGCTTCTTTAAAGAGCTAAAAGGCATTGTCATTCCTCTTTCTATTTTATGGCAGAGACTCTAAAGAGGTTCAATTCTCTTAACTGAAATATTCTACATTTAGCATGGTATTGAGTTCAGCTAGGTATATTAAAATTGACACTGATAATTCAAGATTAAACTGTTAGAATAAACAATCATTCATACAGAAAAAAAAAGAAAATAGCTAAAATTTCACAAATTAGGAATTAAGTTGGTAAAAGTTATTGAATGCCAAGGACGTAAAATTTGTACACTATCAGACTGCTAGGTATGAATTTAAGGAGCTAATTTAAGCCTGGATTGAAAATCTTAGACAGTGAAGAGGAAGCTTGGCTGAAGATTTGGTGATCTATCCACTTATTAAAGGTCTGACATTTACATCAACTGAGAATCTCCTGTCCTTAGGTTTAACTGTGCAAAACAAAACACAGTGGTTAAATCCCAAAACGTTTGGACAAAAGTATGTTTAAATAACTATGCAGAATATTTTGAATGGAATCATCTTAAAATGCCTCTTTGTGCAACATTTCAAAGTTTGAGCTCTCTTTGTAGACAAGAGATGCATGATTCAGCTTTTTATCATTTTTTTCCATGAAAAAGATAGAAATCAATAAACTTAATATTAATTACATAATGTAATTTTTCATTTAAAATATTTACTTTCCAAAAATTCATGGTCATTTATCCAGGTCCTAATGAATATAATTAAAAACACTTAATAATATATTGCAAATACAACAATGGCCTTACATGATATGAACAAATTCCACATAAATATCAATCAACAAATTGCACATTATTTGTCCTACAGCAAAGTATTAGGTTTGTTATCATTGGTAAAACATAACAAACATCTCAAGGAATTTTTCCACAAGCATAATCAAACAGTTCTTCCAAATTAGTCTTGGTTCAACAGGAGGAGTTGCCTAACAGTAGCTCAGGATAATCCAACAATTGATGATCTGATTTTCCATGCATTGCTGAGTGGGAAATATCTCACAATTACTCAGTATTAATAGCCCAGAATTAAGTCTATAAATCAAATACAGGGAACCTACAAATGCTAAATCAAAGTGCTTAAAGAAAAGGGGTTTGTTTCATTCATCACATGGAGAAAGCATAAAATCTCTTTCAAGAGAGAACTTCAAATTTCTGCTGTTGTTTTTTGAGCTTGGCCTCGCTAATCTTCCTAACCTTGTAATAACTGCATTTACATCAGCAATTTTGTGTACTGACAAGGTTGTTTTCAGGTGTGAATTTGTCTTGTGTTGGTGTCATGCCCTTCGGTACACCAGTGTTGCACATGAAGCGTCTTCTCTCCAGGTGGAACCAAGGTTGAAGCTGCGCACCAGGGCACTATCTAAAGTGCTCCATTTGCAATGTGGATGCAAGGGTCTCCAGTCATTTGCTCTTTGTGCCTATGCAAGACTCTGTTAGTTGCGGTAAGGCAATCTGGGATGGCTGTAGAGAAATCTGCTTTATATTGCCTACTAGCATGCAGACACACACCTAGGATGGGCAAGTGGTGTGAACTTCACTAGCTGTATGAAGGCAATATGTACTTATAGTCTGAGAACAAAAACGGATTCTGTCAGATCAAGCCTCACTCTTTCCCTCATCACTCGCATGACGACAGTGTGTACAGTGGTCACTGTAAAATATTGATACATACAGCTTGAAAGTAATGAATTTTGCCAAGGTTCACTTTATTGGTGTAGTATATAGACTAGAAAAGTTAACTGCTGTCTAATGAATCAACATTTTAGTTGTGGCTACTGCAATTGAGTAGCATGAACAGGAATAGAACAACTGGATCTTCAGTTATTTTCTTTCTGTACTGCCTACTGAGCAAGAACAAGAAAAACTGTCCTCTTGTCTGATAATGGAAACTGGAAATAGCTCTGATAGCTCTGAACCTTTGAAGCTTATCTGTTATTTTCCTCCCCTTATCTGAGCTCCTTTTGGACTGCACTCATATGATCCAGCTGCAGCTAGTCATCAGACTTGTAAGGCTTCCTCATCCACTCTCCTGATTTTGCTATCATATCTTACATGCCTGGAGAAGGATGCTAACCTGTTTCAGGAATATTAAGACTGGCAGATGAGCCACATTGGTGACTGCTCCATGTACACTGTACATGCCACTGTACAGTGGCATCTCACCACTTGTTCTGGACTGCTCTGTGGTTCTCTTAGCAACTGTGTTTTAGGCTTCTTGGATCTTCTTCCTGACCAGCTGACTTTAGTCCTCAGGTTCCCAGCTTTGGCTTGTATGTCTAATCAGCCTACCTTCAGCCCACCTTTTCTACACTAGATCCCAACTTGTGGAAGGAACTGCTCAGTCCTGATCATGCTTTTATCCTCTCTCTTTGGCTGGAAAAGTGCTCCTGAACTGCACTGGCTCAACTTTAATAAGGGACTTGGGAGCACAGACTTGACCATGCAGTATCTTTACAGATATTGGCTCCTATTGAAGAGGTTTTGCAAAGCAATTCTCTAAATCTCTTCAGCACTTTCTGTTTGAAAAAGATATCCCTTTGTCTTATCTTAGGAAATCTGGCAATGCAATGAGGACACATGGACACCTCACATTTATTTCCCCATTCTTCTGTTTATTCTCAAGAGTTTGCTCCAGGAAGTACAACACTAAAACCTTGTTTAAAAATGCTTTGTTTTCTTTAAGGACAATATTAGTCAAGTATATGGCCCTGGGGATTAGGTCCTGTAACCTTCTGCTTCTCCTGCATGAAGCAGATCTAAAGGATATGTTTTTCTGCCCTTATGAAAATGATGCTGGTCAAAGGGTATTATGCTAATCTTTTCCTCTAAGTTATAGCTACAAGTATGGACTGTTATCCTGAATCTCCTCCTCTCTAGTACAAAATGAATTCTCCCAACATTATTGTGTTGAATGCCCCTGTAGTATTCCTTTTTGATTGTTTTCTCTTCTATGTTTCTCATTTTTTCTTTTCTATTGTTGCTTCTTTCTCTGCTGAACTTTTCCTTTTGTGTAAAAAGAGATTTAGAGTTCAGAGCTACTTTTCTTTATCATGCTAGCTCAGAAATACTGCTACAAACATATACAAACACTGCACTAGGTCTTGGTCAAAGTCTTGAAAAAGGACAGTGAAAATTGTGCACATTTGCTTCATTTTTGGGACAACCAAGACACTCAATAAACTTGCCTCTTCCAGATGAGTCACTATATGCTTGCTCATTTTTTTTAGCAGAGCAGGGAAATTGGCTGACTGCTTTATCGGTGATGTCATGCCCAGATTCATCTTTTGTGATACCACCGAGAAGATGCTGCCTATCAGTAATCAGTTCCCTCTTCACACAGCCACTATTGAGGCAACAAGCAGAACTTTCTGTAGATGCATCAAACAGAAACCTTCAAATAGAACTCAAAGAGTTAGAAAAGGAGAGGTACTTTACCTGGTCTTTCATGGTTTTCCCTAAATCTTTAACATCTTTCATGTTAATAGCATTCTTCCCTCCCTTCTCCTTTCCCTTCTTCTTGTTCTTCTTTTTGAACAAGCATTTCTTACAGAGACAAAAGCAGCAGGTAAGGATTAATAGGACTGCAACTATGGCTATGGCTATTAAGGCCCAAGGTGGCACTGGAAGAGAAAAAGAAACACACACAAAAAGAAGGTGGTAAACTGTTAGTAGGGTTAAATTTAGAAGTAAGCATATTTCTCTCACAGCTAAGCTTTTTTCAATGCAGAAATACCTGAAATCCTTTCTAAAATATCCTGTCATCATCTGTCATCATATTTCTCCCAACTGGCCATTTGCACACACAACACCAATTTAACATATCTATTTACATGCCTGCTCACATGTATCAAACTCACTTGCAGCTATTTTGATTAATCAACCGTCTGAAAACAATATGTCCAAAATATTTACACTGTGCAAATCTGTAAAATGCTCAGCACATTTAGGCAATTACTTGCTTCTTTCTTTAATTATCTCCCCAACCCACCTGGCATTGTGGCTGAATCGTGTGGAACTGACTGGGAATTGCCCTTTTTTTCTGGAACAGCATTCGATCCAAGCAGACAGATTTAATGAACAGCCCTTTTCGTCTGCCCACTGCTGTATTTGACAGACTTGCAGACTCCTCGCAACAGATGCAGGTCAAGGTCACCAGTAACACTGACCAAGGACAAAGGACTGTCCAATCCAAGGGCGTTTGCATTATTCGTCATCGTGCCCTAAGGCTAGCTAAGTTTCAGTACATAGCTATATTCTCACCTATGCTTTCCTAAGAAGAAAAGCTTATGTTCTGTTTATTCATTCAGTCCAGGATGCTGGACATTGCTAAAGCATGAATAAATAACAGAGAACACTTACTATGATAAAATGGTCTTGTTAAAGATCAGAATTTTTGGAAAAAAGGAAATTCATGGTTTAATCCCAGCTGGCAACTAAGCCCCACACAGCTGCTTGCTCACTCTCCCTCTGGTAGGATGAGGGACAGAATTGAAAGGATAAAGTGAGAAAACTTGTGGGTTGAGATAAAGACAGTTTAATAGGTAAAGCAAAAGCCACGCACGCAAGCAAGGCAAAACAAGAAATTCATTCACTGCTTCCCGTCGGCCGGCAGGTGTTTGGCCATCTCCAGGAAAGCAGGGCTCTGTCACGTGTAATGGTTACTTGGGAAGACAAATGCCATAATTCCGAATGTCCCCCTTCCTTTTTCTTCCTCCAGCTTTATATGCTGAGCATGACATCATATGGTGTGGAATATCCCTTTGATCAGTTGGGGTCAGCTGTCCCAGCTGTGTCCCCTCGCAACTTCTTGTGCACCCCCCGCCTGCTCGCTGGTGGGGTGGGGTGAGAAGCAGAAAGGGCCTTGATTCTGTGTGAGCACTGCTCAGCAGTAACTAAAACATCCCTGTGTTATCAAGGCTGTTTCCAGCACAAATCCAAAACATAGCTCGTGCTACCTACTATGAAGAAAATAAACTCTATCCCAGCCAAAACCAGCACAGGAATGTAAGATGACACTTAAACACAAGTACTCCAGAAGGGAATTATCTCCATACAAATCAGCTTTAATGACCACTGATCCTCATGTTTAACCAGAACATCTGACAAAATTTTAAATTTTGTAAACTGTCATTTTCTAAAAATCTTGCAATGCACTCAGTCTATCAGGTCTGGAAGATACTGTCTCAGGGCATCACCTAAAGGTCTTCAACATGATACAGAGCAAAAGTGAAGAGTGAATGAAATTTGACATGTTGACGTCAGTGAATCACAAAAAGGAACAGACAGTATAGAGAAAATTAATTGCTTAAAGGAGCTAAGCAGAGTGCGAAGCATGGTCACAGAAACTTCCACTACAAATTACCTGTTCAGGAAGAGGACAAAACACTTACATCTTCCTTACTTTCATAGATTTCTAGGTTGGAAAAGACGTTAGAGATCATCCAGTCCAACTGTCCCTAATCCCCATTAAACCATACCCCTAAGTAGTTCATCCACCCTTTTCTTAAACACATCCAGGGATGGGGACTCAACCACCTCCCTGGGCAGCCTATTCCAGTGGCTGACAACCCTTTCAGAGAAGAAATACTTTCTAACATCCAACCTGAATCTCCCCTGACTAAGCTTATACCCATTTCCTCTTGTTCTATCACCCATCACTAATGTAAAGAGCCCTTCCCCTACCTCCCCACCATCCCTTCTCAAGTATTTGTAGGCTGTAATCAGGTCTCCCCTCAGCCTCCTCTTCTCCAGGCTAAACAGCCCCAACTCCCTCAGCCGCTCCTCATAAGTTTTATTTTCCAGCCCCTTGACCAGTTTAGTCGCCCTTCTTTGGACTCGCTCCAGGAGCTCAATATCTCTCTTAAAGCGAGGGGCCCAAAACTGGACACAATATTCCAGGTGCGGCCTCACCAGTGCCGAGTACAGGGGCAGGATCACTTCCCTGCTCCTGCTGGTCACACTATTCTTGATACACGCCAGTATCCCATTGGCCTTTTTGGCCACCTGGGCACACTGCTGGCTCATATCAAGCCGGTAGTCAACCAACACCCCCAGGTCCTTCTCCGCCAGGCAGCTCTCCAGCCACTCTTCCCCGAGCCTATAGCGATGCTTGGGGTTTTTATACCCCAAGTGAAGGACTCTGCACTTGGCCTTATTAAAGCTCATGCCATTGGCCTCAGCCCAACGATCCAGTCTGTTCAAATCCCTCTGAAGGGCCTCCCTACCCTCGAGCAGATCGACACAGCCTCCCAGCTTGGTGTCGTCCGCAAATTTACTGAGGGTACATTCAATCCCCTCATCCAGGTCGTTGATAAAGATGTTAAACAGAACTGGACCCAGCACTGAGCCCTGGGGAACCCCACTGGTGACCGGCCTCCAGCCGGATTTAGCCCCATTTACCACCACTCTTTGGGCCCGGCCATCCAGCCAGTTTTTAACCCAAAGGAGGGTGTGCCTATCCAGGCCAGCAGTTACCAGTTTCTCAACCAGAACACTATAAGAAACTGTATCAAAGGCTTTACTGAGGTCAAGGAAAACTAGATGTAATGACCATATTTCTCACTTTTATTCAAATATCCATGGTGACAGATAGGAAAATAATGCAGGAGAATAGTTAAACAATAATTTCTGTAATACTTTTATGCCTTCACATGTTCATTAAATGCAGCTGGTATAAAAGGGAAGCTGTACCATATGTAGAACAAATGAGAACTGATTACTAAACAAATGAACGTTAAAAGATAAACAGTGAAGAGATTAACAGCTGTTTATGAGATGTATTTTACAGAGTCAGCAGCAGCAATTCTGCAGTTAGAGTTGCATTAGATCTGCACTTATGACAACTTAAAATCTGTATTTCATGCATTTATGATTTCATTTTGTCTTCAAATCTGGTGTGGTAACACTCTCCTACAATTTTTTTTTTTTTTTCATCCAGCACTCATAAATGTAAAACCATCACCTTTCACAGGCAATGTGAAATTCTTCTCAAATTCTAAACTTCACAAGTGTACTTAGTTTGTTAGACACTTACCATCTGAAATGGTATTCACATAACACTATACTTTATATCTGAGCTAATCTACAGGAGCTATGTCAATAGGAAATGAATGCTGTGCCCAAATTTATCAGCTATTTGTTCTGCTGCCTTGTCAGCAGTACTTGAAGCATGATGCCAGTGAGTGCGGAATATAGGATGGGATTCTGCCAGCAGGATGGCATCGTGGGAGGAAAGAGAGGAGGGACACACCAAATGTGGGTGAGCTGGGAGAAACTAAGGAATTGAGGAGAAAGAGAATGTGGGCGTTAATAGGATATATGCGTATGCATCCTACAGATGAAAAAGCTTGTGTAGGTAGTGAAGTCAGGTACATTTCTGCTTAAACTGTTGTGTAAAGTGGTATTCTGGCACTGCTGCCTTGGGTCTCTGGAGCATGAACAATGTAGGGTGCCTTGGGGAGCATTTGAAACAGTTGCAGATACCTCAGCTTCTTTTTTATAATGCATTGTCAGCTCTCATCTGTTTGTAATTTAATTTCACCCAATAGCTCTTGTGATGCAATTAAATGATCATCAAATTAATATCTGAGACACCAAGAATTATGCAGAATTCCTTATTTATCTCTTCAAAGAAAATAAGTAGACTTTTATTACGGAAAGCATAAGCAATAAAGGAAAAAAATTGGGGTAACCCAAATCTGGGCATTTATAAAACAGCTTCCAGTCTGAAAAGGCAAAAAGGAACAGATTTTTTTTCCCAATAAAAGCGTACTATCTCTGTAAAGGAGATGGCTCATCCAAACGTTGCCATTGACAGAGATTGCCCAATAAAATATTTCTGGTAGAGGATGTACATGTTAGATTTAAGACAAGTGAAACGTACGGATATCACTGGCTTTGAAGCAATGTTTATTTCCTTTCAAAAGCATTACTGAAATAATTTTAAGTGTTAATCATTTTACACAATACAGACAAGACTTTCCAAAATTACTAAAGACTTTAAGGGCTTTCCTACTTTTGCTCTCCAATTCGTGACACTGCCAGAGTAGCCTAAATTCCAGAAAAAGGAAAGTTTCTAAAAATTAGTTTTCTATAAAGTCATCTCAAGGTGGACAGGCCAGAACGAAATGACCGAAGTCACTCGGCACTTTGGAAGACTCAAAACTACAGCCTTTAATTTCTGAGCCTTTTTCCCCAACTATGAATAATATCTATAAAAACCTTACTGATGTTATAGGAACTTCCTTGGTTTTGCACAGTGGCTCACTTTAGAGACTCAATTTGGTTAATTCCAACTGGACTTTCCCCACACATATGCAAGATTCTAAAATTATTTCATTTTTCTAGTCTTTAAATGGACAACAAAGAGAATCTACCGTTTGAAGACAACCTCCACCTATATTAAAGCAGTTTGATCAGGTTTAGTAGCACAGTTTGAAACCTCAGGAGGTCTTCAGACATGATCCACTGAACAACAGATCTCTGTAGCAGGCGAAGGAGGGTGAGTGATATGAAAAACATAGATCCCAAGCGGTCGAGGTGTCAGCAAGCCAGAACCTTCTTGTACAACTTGTCTTACCCAGTGCCTGCACAAGGGGGTGCTTTGAAACAAGCAATACTTACCTACACGATCAAGGAAAACCTATTGGCTTAAGGATAATTAGTATGTACGTAAACTTTCTGGTATTTCAGTGCTATTTTCCTTGTTCTGCTCCTGTGGGCAAATATAGAATACTTATTTTGAAGAGGCCTTCATGAATCGCTATGTGATTTGGTGATTCTACAAGGCTCTTAAAGATAAATCTATAGGAGGGGATTTGCTGAGCAGCACAGTTAGTAAATAAGGCCTTGAATTAGTCTTATTGATCCAATCCAAGCAGAGTACGCTCTAGGACTTTACTCAGAAATGCAGGAATGAAGCCTATCTGTAAAAGGAGAGTGTAGAGAAAATGAAATGCGTGGCTTACTCCTGAGCAATAGCAGAGCACCGCAATCAGTAAGCTCTAGGATTGTGTTCACAATTGAGGCATTCTGGGTACAGATTTTGCATCCTTCACTTATGCAGAACATCAGTCAGACATGAATGCAGCTAAAGAAATTGTGAGGTCTTTCATCCTTCTGTGCTGCTTCCTATCATTACTGCTGGCCAGGGTTGTGTGGATATTGTGGATCATTTGATGCATTTGTAGCATTTCACAAATACAGCATCTGTGGTGCACTTACGTTATCATTTTAGTTTGGACTTAAGAATGCATTTATGAGGCATATCTCCAGACCATAGTCATATACCATATACCATGCTTGGACTCATGTTATGCAGCGATCCGGGAGAGCATGATGGATCAAATGGGAATACACGCTCACCTAATTGTGTCCAACTGCAAAAGGCATCTGGCCCACAGGAGCAACCTAAACCGAAGCATTACCCCCACAAAGTTCGCAGTGTGGGGCTGAGTCCTCAGGACTGACTGCTTCACTCCATTGATTTGCTTCTACTATGTGGCACTAAATATAGGTTGTGTTCCAAACTGTCATTAAAGCTTGTTCCACTGAATATGCTAGATTCAAAGGAAAGGATGTATTACTGAATTATTCGATTTAAGAGCTACAAATTACGTCTTTTATATAAAGATATCCTTACTTGGCCTTACACAAAATGCTTGCAGAGGTACAGGCCTTGGGTCTAAAACTGTCATTCCTGTTAGATGATATAAAATTATCAAATGCCTCAGAGGACATTTGACTCCAGAGGAAAGACAGTAAGAGGGAAGACACAAAACATGCAGCGGCATCGACGTGCTACAGTCTGTAAAAGAGAATAAAATCCTTAATCCTAATAATTTTCTTCACTTTCTGTGTGCAATGTCAGAGGAAACTTTATTAACTTAGAATCCAAAGAGAAGGAAGGTCAAAGAAGAACTGAAGAGAGGAGCTGAATTAAGAAGTGAAGACTTCCATACCAAAAATGCTGTCCATCAGCAACTCCCAATTAAGCAATTAAGCAGCCCCATTTAAACTGTGACAGCAAAGAACTATCAGATGATGGTAGCTTCCATACTATTCTGCAAAGGAGGCCCATGGCATGTCAGAATTGATAAATATCAATAACCTATGTTTCAGAGGGGCATGATACTTAAAAGGAAGCTGCAACTGCCAAATATTTGTATGTGAAGCACATTACATTAATCTAAAGCTCTAGTAGCCTGAACATGAGAACACTGGCAGTTTTAATTTACTAAACCATAGTTTTATCTTAGCTTTCTGCACTTACAGCTTCTAATCAGGAAGCAAACCCCATATATAGCCATAATAAGACTTTCTGTATAGAAACTCATCAAGTTCTGGGAATCAATTTGACTTTCATTAGAAGTTACTTAAAGAAAATGTACTGAGAGCAAGGACTCAGGTAATAGATACCATTATTCACAGCAGAAGGAATACAAAGGTGATCAATGCAAAGAAAAAGAAATGCTGATACATGGTAAAATGACTTGTAAAAGAGGAAGATAAAAACTGCAAATACACACTTACAAATATTGATGATTTAAATACTAGCCTTCAGGCTTATACAGCTACATTTCCATCCCAAACACTCTTATGTATGATCTCTTGCTTTAATAGCATGTTTGTAAAACATTATTTTCACTTTCTTACATTTACCACAGATTTTTTATGCGGTTCAAGTTAATGACACTACCTTTGATCCATCACTAGAAGGAACCATTACTATATATCTTAATGAATGCTCTCATGCTGACATTTCCCCTTCCTTCTCTGTTTTCTGAGCATGTGCAGTTGCATAAGACTATCTCTATGAATAGTTTATGGAAGTTACTGAAGCTTTAACTGAGCTAAGAGACGGTGCTTTGACAGTGAAAGTTCCCCACATGCAAAACAGTCTGTGAAAGTGCACTGATCAGATGGGCTTCACTCATTGAATATACTCCTGCTGTAGCTTCTTTGTTAGACATTATCATGCAAAATTATGCAAAATTTGTCTGACTGAACATTCCAGTCTTTGCAAATAAACTGACACTGAATTTAGCAGTAATCCTAGATACGGGTACAAATTTAGCCAAGAGCTTGGGCTGCTTGAGAATCTGGTGTGCCTAATGTATGCCCCAAAGCTGGAAGTCAAAATGCATAAAATGGCTAAAATATTTACCTGAAGGTGAAGCCACACCTACTATTGGAATTTTCAGGTCATTTATGTTTATTATTGCTGGTATTAATTCACTTTTTAGGGCATGTGGTAGGTTCTCTGCCATGGTAAAACATGTTTAACCAACAGTGCATTTTCTTTCTGCAGAGCAGAATTATTTCTGTCTCTGTTGCTCTCTTTCTCTCTCCTTTCCAATATGTTTTGCTCCCTCTCTCCCCTAGCCCTTCACTGCTCAAGTCTCATCAGCACCTCTGCACCCTGTGTGTTGAGACACGTCGGGGACAAAGCAATGCAGGGGAGTTTCCAGGTGAGACTGGATGGTGAGGCAGCCCGAGCGAGGAAGCGAGGCTGCTGAGATGAAAGAGAATGAAAGAGAATATGAGCAAAACAGTTAACGTGGATCTCCTCTGCTGGCTGTGTCGCTGCCAGTCGGGGCCACTCTCTGGGGCTCGTTTCCACCTCAGCCACCATTGCACAGCCTTCATGGTGGCTACGGGGCTCCTCAGGAAGGTCCCTCCTGAGGAGGGTGGTCTCTGGCACCAGGCTGCCATTCCCAGCAGTGCTGTGCTTCTGCGAGGCTGTCGGTTCTCCTCTCACCCTCTCGCAGCTCCCAGCCCTCCTGCCTGCTCCCATCTCCCCCTTCTTCCAGCAAATACAGTCATTTCTTCCATTGCCCTCTATGAAAGAATGATATTCCCGCACTTGGCCCGCAATGGCCCAGAGGAGGAACCACCAGCCCGGCTCCCCGCTGCACAGCATGTCCCTTGTGAAGGACCACAATGCTGGCCAGTGTGACAAATAAAAGAGCCTCCCCTTTCCAGCAAAACCTCTGGGTCACTTACTACAGAAAACAAAGTAGAGAAAGGAAAGACTTTGATGGAAGATGCTTTCTAATCAAGTAAGTAATATTTTTAGACTGATGCTTCCTATCAGTTCACATAGCTGCTGCCAGAAAGCTTTTAAAATAAAATAAATGAATTCAGGCTCTAGATAATTGCCAGAGAAAGCACTGGGCACACAAAGCAGCTGGGGAAGATGAAGAAAGCTGGAGCCTCTAACCAGATCTGGAAGCCAGACAGGTTTCCTGAAGGCTTTCCAAAAACTGTATGTACCAACACCAGCTGAGGCCAAATACTTTCCTGAGAAGAGGCAAAACAACCCATGGGCCTAATATTCAACTCTGACAAACAAATCTATGGAAGCTTGAGATGACTGCTTTCCATCATGTGGACAATTGCATTTTGTGGTTAAAACACATTTCACTTTTCCTGTGACATATACAATATGTTGCACTTCAAACTTCGATTGATAGTCTGAAGGGAAAAAAACAGTGAAAAAAAAAAAGGTCAGGCAACTCCTTCTGATTTGGAACTGGAATTTCCAAAGGGACAAAATACTCCAGTCATATCAATCCTGGGACTCAGAAATCAAGAGAATAAGACTCAAAAGTAATGAAATTGATGGGGGGAAAAAATCAATTGTGCCTATATATATTTCATTTTCTCAGCTGATTTCATTCATTGTATGCAATGTACACTGGTTTTGTTTTATCTTCCTTCTTAGCTTTTGAACACTTGGAAATGTTTCACATTTTCAAGGTTTGCCCTGCAAATATCAGGGCCAGGGTTGTATTTCAATTTTCAAAACAGTAATCACAGTTCTTGCATACCAGAATCAGTCATGCATAGTACATGTTGAATGTTATAAGTTCCAAAACTAGGTAAAAACTCCATTGCCAAGGAAGGAAAAGCTAATTTGGCATGTTTTTTAATAAAATATTATGCAGGGGTCAAGTTCTTTAAAAAAAGGAAATGATTTGTGATTTCTGACAAGATGAACTTATAGAAACTATATCTCTGTAAGTCAATGGTCTGTGAACATATACAAACTTAACCCAGGATGCTATTATATGATGGCTTAGGGTTTAAAGGAGAATAGCTACTATTAAAAGAATTAACAACCATTGGAGTAATACACTAAGTTCCCACTGAAACTAATAACCGGTTTTATTCCTTACTGAGATTTAATATTCATTTAGAGGGTATCTAATAAAAATGGCTCATATATAGCACTTTTCATCAGTAGATCACAAAGAGCCTTATAAAGGAGGTAGGTAAAAATATCTGAACTGCAGAGATGCAGACATTAATACATACAGAATAAAATGACTTCGGTTAGCACCATATAGAAGACACCGTGGGAGCACTGGTCTAGATTACTAACTGGTGCAGTGCACAGAAAACAACAGGGGCTTCATTTGCTGTGAGCATGTTTCCAGGACTGCAAGTCCCTGCTACGTCTTTGCCAGCAGCGAGGTTCATGTAAGCTGCAGCTCCTAGGCATGCAATCCTGCAAGTGTAGGCAGGTAAGTGCTGGAGGATGTCATGTGTGCCAGATAGCAGCCTGGGGTGCAATGCCAACCTCAGATCCCACTAGAGGAACCACCTCAAGGACCACCCTGTGGTGCGCGCTCGCTGCGTGGCTCCTGGTACTATGGAGGGAACAGGAACTCACACCCAGAAGGAACCCCTCCAGCACATTAAATCACTAGCGTTGAGCGCCCTGTGCGACACCAGAGCCAAGCCTGCATCAGAGGTGCCCCAGGTCCCACTGCCAGGCCCCTCAAGGCTGTAATCCTTCCGGTACATCTCACTGGCACCTCAGCTACTGCCGCAACAGGAGTCTTGCTCAGCCCTTTGGGCAGGAGCCTCTTTCACTTGGCTTCTTCCCAAGCAGCAGGTCAGAGGACCGCATCCAGATTTTCTGCATGACCATTTCATACAAAACAGTGATGCTGCTGAAAAGAAGGACTGAAACACTGCACTTGCCACCCTGGTGTGGAACAGTTACTGTCAGCAGGGTAATTACTGTCCCACAGAGAGCGTAATGACACGCCATGCTCTGAAAATGTTCCAGGCTTGCAGAGCATTTGGGACCTTAAAACTTAATTTTGTTTATCACCATAGAGCTGTAGCATAAACAAAGAGACTTAAGTTTCATTTGTCATGATGTGCTACTTTGAGAATCATTTTTCACTTCTTATTTAAAGCTTTAAACGTGATCTTTTTTTCTTCCTGCCTCCTGCCATTTTACTATCCAGTCAGCAAGACTGTATCCAGAGTCCATACACACAGACAAAGCACTGACATATGGGATAGCACAGAGTAAATAGAATTTACTCCTCATACATACCAAACTGATGAACTTATCCATCGAAACAATCTTCCTGTTCCTCAGCCTTGTCGCCAGTTCAGATTTTCATGCACCACTTTATTAAAAATTTTGGTGAAATTCTCAGTTAAATTTATTATCTCTCCACGTGAAATAAGACCAAATGTCAAAAGGTAAAGTATTTCTAACTTGTAAATAATCAAACCCTTCCTGCTCGTAAAAAGTATGCCACCATTTCCCTTAGGACTTCATCTTTTGTCTCTATCCATTACACAGCCTGGCAGAGCCATTTTACTGACTTTGAACTGATATTAAGCAGGTTCATATATCTGCTTTTATCTAGTGCTTGAAAAGGCCTGGGACGAATCTGTTTTTCCCCTTCTGATTGGTGAGACAAAGACAGATTAAAAAGATTCATCTACAACATAGAACGTACTAAATATATATATATATGCATTTTATATAGATATATATGTATTGTATCTGCCATCCACTTATTAAAGAAACATGTATTCTGCAGTTCAGAATCATAGCAACAAATAATTTCTAAAATTGATTAGTGCTTTCAGATATAAAAGCTTTTCTTGGTGGTTTTTTTTTTTAATCGCTTCAACAGGAAAGTATTTGCATGCTTAAGTACAGCAAGCAGTGAGAAAGGCCAATTTCTAATAGATTTGGGAACTTTTTCATATCTTCAATAGCCAGAATGATTTTTTTCTTTAAATTAATTGCATAGCTGTAGTAGTGATAAATCAATTATAAAACCAATCAAGTAGCAAACCAAAAACAATCTCCTCCTTCCAGCTAGAATTCAAGTTTTGCTTTTAAATTTTTATTGTATGTTAGGCCAATTGCAGTATGTAGGCAGTAACTGCTCATATGAGAAGACGTATCTCTTTTTGTGACAGGAATGTATCTGTAAAAGCATACTTCTTTTGCTGGGCAATAGCGTATACCCACTGAAATCAACTGAATATCTGCATTTCTTGATCTGTTATTTTAAATGTAGAGATATAACTTTGAACCAGATTCTTTCATTAAATATTATCATTCTTAATAGACACTCATTTGTGTGTGGGTAGTGCCTAAAGGCACCAACTCAGAAGAAATGCCTCACCAGATTAGACAGTGCAGACAGATGAAATAAAAAGACAGTCTTGCCTGAGATGCTTTACGGTGTAAGCTCCCAAGCCTGTGTGGTGGGTACACGTATGTCTTGGTCTAACTGACTGCTCACAAGAACTGTGGTCTCGTCCACCCATCAGCCTACGAGAATGCACCAGCCTTGTACATTACCACATCCAGTCTGTCCAAGAACACTGCCTAGCACTCTCTTGTGCACAACCCATGCCAAATACTCCATCACCTCAACAAGATCCTCCTAGGATCCTTTCCACCTAGGACATGAATGACCTCTTTCTGGAAGGAAGAAGGCAGATAGGCAACCTGGCACCTCCATATCTCATCAGTGACCAAGGTTATGGCCAAGTCTGGGCCCTGAAACAAAGGACACAGAAAACCAAGAAACTCTCTTTAGCTGGGACCCTCCAAAAGGAGTGCCTGAGCAGATGGCGTTATTGAGGCAATAGCAGCTAGCTTCAGACAAATCAGATGTCAACCATGGCTCACTCTGGTCTTCCAGACAACAGCTTTTAATAGGAATGCCCCAAATGAAAATTTAGTACCTTCAGTAATTCTTCAGGCCACACAGTCTTATCTATTTTTTTGCATAAATGGTTGTATGTCGAGTGCTTTCATGCTGAACCCTCAGCATGAGATGAAATTCCCTATCCCTACTCACCATCAGTGAAACATCCCACATGGTCTGTCACCTTTGTTTTTAGGGTGTCTGTAACACAAAGAATGGCCCTCTAATACTTATGTGCGGTTGGCAGCCACAACCATCATGAGCCATGCACATGTTCACAGAGATCGTCAATAAGATACACTTTGTTGGTCCACTGTCCTCTCAGATCTGGATGCAACCAGATGCTAGGATTGCTAGGTAATCCTGGTCTTGGTGCATGGCCAGCAATGCCTTAGCAGGTGCACCGTACACAGACAAGGGCTCATGCCATGTGTCAGTTGTGTACCAGAGTGTACCAGAGTACAGGAGCGTACCAGAGCAGGGTGCAGGCATTGAGGCTGTGCTACTCCATCCCTGGCTGGCTCTGCTCAGCCCACTGGGACTAAGCAAGGCTGTTTGTGGCTGTATGTATGCATTTTTCCAAGCGACATCAAATTGTATATTGATTCAGCTGTGCAGGGGTGTGCAGGAGAGCAATCCTGGCAGGCACCTCTGTCCTTGACGTGGCACCCTGCTCAGCTCAGGAAAGGGCAGAGAGTAAACCCTCCATGCTGCAAGTGTTTTGAGAACGTTATATGGCTGACACTGGTTCGTGGGATTGGAGGCACAGCAGTGTGGGCTCTGCTGCACTGGTGTATGACGCACACCTGGCAGGCCAGGGCAGCTCGATGAGCTCTTCTGCAGTGTGTAGTCTGCCTGACTGCCTGGAGGGTATGTGCTGAAGGACTGAATGGTCCTAGGCTTGCCCCAGGCATTCAAACTGAAATGTCTCCATGACCTCTATTTATTAAGCAGAGATGCTGGTCAGGATATTTATATCAGCTTTGCAAATTTCAAGGGAGTAGGTACCAACAGCCTGGCTATCCCAAGTCTCATCCCAGTGCTGAGACACAAAGAGAGACCACGCCTTACCTCTACCTTGACAAGCATCACAAAAGATAATTCCCTTCACTTCTTCCCACCAAGGCAAACTTCCCAAGAAAGCACCACTGGCATGAATGTTCACAACAGCTTTTGCAGGAGTCTGCTCTGTTCTGCCAGCGCACGCTGTCACTATGAATATGTATCAGAAGATATTATAAAGATACAGTTTCCTGGAGTCTGTATGTTATTAGACACCTACACTGCTAATATAGAAAAAAGAAATTTAATTTGATTATTCACTGACTGTATACAACTCAAGCCCCTTGGACAAAATGTTGTTTCCATCTGCTATTTAAAAAAATAGCAGGCTTTAACCTTTCTCTTTAAGCATTCAGTTTTATTTTAAAAGACTGAAGCAAAGAATCTAAATATGGGTTGTGCCCTTGCCTAGTATTTCAACCTCCTTTATTCTGCAAGAAGCTATCAAGGCTGCAACCCACATATCAGTAGTGGCCTTTGTAGGAAGAAATCTATTTTCAAGGTACGATTAAGGTTAATAGCCATGTTGCTCTTCTTTTTCAGAAGCTCATTTAGCAGCACTATTATGATGAGGATGATGATGATTGATTACTAACTTCTGCCTTTTTGCACAAAAAGCACCATTCCTGATTGGCTAACTATAAATGTTGTAATGGTCATTAACTTTGTTGCAGGAACCACTGCCAAAGTGATAAATAGATTTGGTTTACATTAGCTACCAGCCTAAAAGCATCATATGACCTCATTAATAGATCTAATCAAATCTGGAGTTATGCTCCCTAAGAAGGAAGAGTAGGAAGAGCATTCTTTTTAGGACAAGAACTCTGAGTTTTTTTTTCTGTTCTCCATGAATACAAAAGTTGAAATTTTGTTCCATTGAGGTAAGGTCACAATCCTCATCAAAATGCTTTGTGCCAACACTAGCCATTTGAGTTTTCCTCACTTCTTGTTCAGTCTGGAAGAAACTAAAACTGCTCCTCAGAGGCACTAAAGGCTACCCGTGCAAGCCCAGGGAAGCTGTGCTTCTTGGAAAAGTGGTCAGTTTGCTGAAGGAACCAAGAACACAATCTTTGCCTATACATCTGTGGCATTTCATGTTAGCATGTTGAAATCTACATCAAAATTATATGGTTGATGTACAGATATAGCTCTTCAGGTCTGTGGAATGCAAAACCTGCAGACTGCATTTGATCTCGTAATCCACGTTTCCTATATGCTACCTGCAAATTGTTTCCCATAGCCTTCGTCTTCACTTCTGTAAGGTACGAGTATAACACACTCCTCACTGTTGCTGTGCTTCTCACTCTGCCTACCTAGCAATGTTAGAAGTTATTAATTTAGCATGCTTGGAATATGTTTTCTCTCATGTTGTGCTTCAGTCTTCTGTTAATTAGCCTGAATAATTAATCTACACGAGCTCTAGTCAAGCCCTATATTCAGCTAAGCCCTGAGCGTGTGTTACAGCTGTAACCCAAAGTTGATAGTTTTAGTTTAGGGGATGATGTGGATCTGAAAGAAGCCTGGAAAGGACTGTTTTGTAAGCACACATATCCTGCTGAAGGACAGAACAAAATGTCCTCATACAGTGTGGATTAATACAGGCAGTTTGTCCCAGTGCTTTCTTTATCCTGTTAATCTTACTCGCTATTAGCAAAAGCAACTACCACCAGTTTGTCTCTTAAGACAGCAACTCTCCCTGAAAATCTCATCTGGTACTTTTATATCTTTTTTTTTTTTTTTTTAAATCTGACATTAAGCAGAGGTGAAGTATGACTCTGCAAGCCTTGGGACAGAGGAGGAACCATGAAAAAGAAGACTTTTCATCAACTTCTGTATTTTATTTGGTGATTGCTGCTTATTTTAAAGTTTAGCAATGTTGAGAATGAGAACCAGAAATCTGCTCTCCACTCTCATTTTGGTCTATAGTTTGAATTATTTCCTACACAATGCCATGACTTCAGCATGAGTTAGAAGTGCTGTCATACACTAGAACTTCCGGCTTGATAAAGGAATTTAATCTAAGTCTCTCTATTTCCTGGAGGAGCACTCCAACTTTCAGATTAATATATAAAAAGTGGTGAGCTGTGCTACCAGCTCAGTATCAGAAAATTCAGCCTTGATCCTACTCCCACTCCCCAAAAAGAAGGGCTGTAGGCATCTGTCCTTTGAAGAGGAATTTTCATTCCCCAGTGTTAAGTGGACAGGTGAACCAGTCTGCTGCTCTGAGACACGTGAAACCCTTCTATTCTAAACCCCTGTATCTGGCTTGCTGCTGGACAGCCAGCCTGGGAGGCTTTTCATCGTTCTGAGGCCCATTGACTCCCATCTGTGCTGAGTCTGAAGTCCAGCCACGTAATACTGAATGCAGGCTGCAAGCTTTTCTCAAATTATGTCAGTCATTTTTCCTGGATGTGACAGAAAGAAATAAATCCCCTCTCTCAGTACCAGAGTGCACCTTTGATTATCTGCAGTAGGTGTCAATTTTGCCTTACGCTGTCCAAATGAAAACCAGGCACATTCTAGGCACTTACATCCCTTATGGGATCGAATTGTACGAGTTCAATTCACAGAAAGAGCATCCTTTTCCTCCATCTCCTTCTGTAGTGTCCTATTGACACTGAGTGCGCTCAGCACAGATTGATCCTACAGGTACTTCCAGGCCAGACTTTCTTCACTAAGTGAAGCATTCCTGTAAGGGCATACTGAAAACTCAATGCTGAAATGTCACCATCGTCTTCTACTCATTGGGAAAAAAAGAGGAAATGGAATCTTATGCCAGCTCTGAAAATCAATTATTAGACATTCTTGTTTGACTTTGCTGCAGTAAACAGTCATGAGGATCTGACTCAAAAGATCTATGCAAGACTTGGATATATAATCCCCTGGTTGACACCACTCTGCCTTCACTGCTTTTTATTTTTGAATTGTTTTCTGAATGATGATTTGCTAATTGGCATAGTCAGAGAAAAGTTTTCATTTCATTTTAAAGTAGGAAAGCCAGGAGAGGAAGACCTGTGACTTGCTTTCAGGATCACAAAGAATGTCACTAAAACTTGAGAGTGGTCAATCTAATCCCATACCCAGGGTACACTTCTCTCCTGAGACTGGCATGTTTCCACTCTAGTAATAATTTGCTCCAGTATTTACAGTCAACCTTAGCAGCTACTCTACAAGGACATATTTTCTTATTGCTATTTAACAACCACCGCATCCCCTCGTTGCTCAAAACTGCATCCAACTTATTAAAACCATTTAATTAAAACTCATTCTTCTCATTGTTTAAATTTAATTGCTACTGATCAAAAAGACTAAAAAATTATCAAATCTTAAAATTAAAAGTACACAGCAGAGTTCTTGCTTCTGTCCCTATACAAATACAATAGAACTTGAACTGATTAACCCCAAGTTTGGCCAGAATAGAGAAATAAAAATTAAAAGGGAATGCTGTAACTACACATAGGAAAAATAATCACTTTGGGAATTAGAAGTCAGGATTAAAGGCTGATTCTGCTGAAATCAATGGTCACGGTCCTGATGACT
Organism: Tauraco erythrolophus; assembly: GCF_009769465.1. NCBI lineage: Eukaryota > Metazoa > Chordata > Aves > Musophagiformes > Musophagidae > Tauraco > Tauraco erythrolophus. Next base: position 46,063,805 of record NC_141468.1, on the reverse strand, counting down.
CCTGTCCAGTGAGCATCTTGTCCCTGGCTCCCAATTCCTCTTGCAAGCACTCTGCCATTAACTAAAGAAGCGGCTGTGCCTTCTCCTAATAACAACTTTGCAATAGCTAATCGACAATTCTTTCAAACCTGTAGCATCATCAGTAATGAACAATTAATCCTCCATTTCCTCAGAACTGAGTTAAGCTCAGAACACAAAGAGAGAGGCAGCAAAAGAAAATGGACTCTGTGAAGCATGAAGAAATAAAAATGAAAAGATCATAAAGAAAACAAACATTAAGGGTAGAAGAGCAATCAATAAAATCCAAAGCTTGCGAAGATTGTCTTGGAAAATAAGTACTCCAAAGGAATTTAAATAAGTATAAATGGAATTCTCAGAAAGATTTATTTAAGAGTGAATTAATTCTTCAGTGTAATTTCCTTTTTTCTTCCTTTGCATGATTGTCTCTTAGGCTACTTCACTTTCTGCATATGATGCCACATGACAATAACAACACATTAATCTCTAAGTTATATATATTCTTCCATAGTGATTATTTCAGCCAGCAAAAGGTTAACACATCTAAATGAATGCAAATGAGACAGTGGTTTGTTATTGGCTGAAAGTGCCTCAAAACAGACTAATAGTGATACACAGATGCAACTTTGCATCTGCAGTCTAATTAAAACTAATCTAATTAAATATGGTGCATCTGTAAAGCAGCTTGAGCGCTGCAGAGAACACACCGAATTCCTCTTACTGCTGGAGAGAGCTTCCAAGAGCTAGTGTGTCTGCCATTTCACTTTATTTGGAACCACTTTAATAGCAGGTGAGTAATCAGCAAATGAATTCTCTGTAGCTGCTTTGGAATTGTTCATTCACAGAAGCAGAAGCAGTGATAACATATCCACAGATACATTACAACAGCAACAGAGGCCATGTTGGCTAGGGAGGTAATGTCCTTTCATTAGGCAAAATGCTACAGTTGGAAAAAAGAAAAAAGCTTGAAGCTGTAAATCATCTTTCAGCCTCACTTACTAAGGCAGAACTCAACTACAAAACCACACTTTTGTAGATGTTACTGTCATGAGTTGTCCACAGCAAAATCAGGCATGATCAAAACCTTATCTTGTCAAGGGATTTCTTTTAAGATATTCTTATTATAGAATCTCTTTTTTTTTTTTTTTTTTTCCTGGCAAATAAACATTCCACAGACATTGTATTCAGTATGAAAACTTGTTGCCTTCAATTGAAATTCTGCCTTAAGCAATTCTAGCACTGATAACTACAATGGCCATGAGGTAGTAAAATAACATGTATAACCTTCCACCTAGCATACAGTCTACAGACTGTGAGACCAATGTAAAAGTATAAATTCCAGTGGTTTATCTGTTTTCTTTCCCTCTCAAAAATTCAGGTAAGAAACTTCATGTTAGAAAACTGTCTTAATATGCTTAAATCAATTCTCAGATGAAAGGTCAAAGGATGACAAATCCTGATGAAAAGTTCATCACAACCTACTTCCATGAGATATTACAGTAGACAAAGATACATTGCATATTCCCACCTTAGAGAAATAGTCTGAACTGCCTTGATCTTGTTGCAACCTAAAATAACTGTGTTTTTAGAAAGCCAAAGATATGAAGGTACGGTGTTTGGCAGGAGTCTGAACTCATGCAGGGTAAAGAGGCTCTGCAGATCTCATCGTTTTTTTTCTTTCTCCCTTTTTCAAAGCTCACCAGATTGCTCAAATGTTGTATTCCAGTATGCCCTTGACTCTGTGGGACAGGCATGGCTCTATATTCCTGGGAAATTCTCCACATCAGGCCACACTTTATGTTAGAGCAGATTCATGGAATAAGAGCATGAGAGAACTATACTGTAGATTTTTACGACACTCTCCTAGAAGACTAGCAAATTGACCCTACCATTTTAGATAAAATAGTCACTATATGAAAAATTGAAATAGGCTTGAGAGTAGAGCTTTGGACACTTCTCTTTTCTTGGTTGGTACCCTAACCATTGAGCTATTTAGCCCACATAAGCCAGAAGCTAAGCCACCTCTCCCATAGGACAATGTTCCCGAGTCCCTGGTTCTCCCACGGAGGATTTTTGTATCAGCTTCAGTGAGAGGAATGAGTAATGCATTCTCCATGCAGCCTAAACTATAGCCCATAGGCTCTCTCTCTTCTCTATGGGGTGAGATACATGGATTTAAATTTGTTTAAGCTCAGTAAGATGCAAGCCATGTTCTTCCTTCCCTCATGACAGTGCGTCAGCCTATCCATATCCTTATAGTGAACAACACTATCAGCATTTCCCTTTCCTTCTTTAGCTCCACTGTAGTCCCACTAGTTTCAAGAATGAAAATACAACCTCCAAGTAAAAGAGCGATAGATAAGACAGATAAATACCACAGTGAAAATTGGGTCTGTTGTTTGAAAAAATGTACATAGAGGGCTCTATTATAACAAAGAAATCATAAATGATGAAAATTCTCAAAATTGTCCCATTAAAGTAATTTTCTTTGCTGCCTGATGTTTCCAGACAAGTAAAGCTCCGATTAGAGTTCTTTCAGTTGCAAATAGTTCCATTAATTTCAGCAAAACTATCTTGCTTGTAGGATTATGTCTTGAGATGAACTTACTAACACACAAGAAAAAAATCACTGCATGTTTTTGACAGCATTCCTTTAACCTAGGAGAGATAAGTGTGGTGATTCACAGAAAAGGGATATTTTGATAAGTCATAACTAATTTTCAAATGAAATGTCAGTCTGAAATTGCTAATCAAACAGTCATTTTCATAGTATTTTTCTATATGCTGATGTGAAATTTACTCCATTGTAGCGGCTTGCAAAGGGCATCTTTCGCAATTCCAAACCTATATTAAGGTGAGGTTTATGTGCTGCACAGGCTGTCACAGAGGCCCGTGCAGCACAACGAATATCCCCCCTTTGTGAATATGTGCACTGGTGGTTAACAGTAGTGTGCACTACACTAAAATGTCTTAGTGTCTTAGTGTAACAGAGATTTCAAAAAAAGATGCGTTTCCTTTCTCCTAAATAAGCGGCATGAAGAAAAGTTCAAAATGGAAAGCATTAACTCCATACGAGGGAAATCTTATTCAGATCTAGATTTTCTTGATGTTGTATTTTATCACGGTATCATACATTTCCTAAGGAATGAAAAGGGGACTGTCAAATACGTTATTTTTACATTATATTTTGATTTCAGTTCAATTTGGAACTTTCAGAGTGTGGTACAAACGTATGGCTGTATACACATTGCATTAAGGACATTGCATTTACTTGTTTTACTCCTTATTATGAATTATTTAATTCATTAATTAGGCATCATGTATTTATTGTTTGTGTATTTTTCTTTATTATCTTTATGATTTCTCTTGTATTACTTTGATCACACTTTTCTCCTATGTTCGCTCAATATATAGTACTCATAAGACAAGCTGCTTTTATAATGTATGAAGGCCTTATTATTGCTCAGCCACCTGTGAATTGTTTTTAAATCACCACAGAGTTTTATGCCACTGTAAATATAGAATCGTAATATATATATGGTAAAAACCATGTAAGATACAAGATATAGTAAGATAGAAATTCTTTTTAAAAACAACATAGGACATCTGATGCAAAGTTTCTAACTGCTAGACTTAAAAGGCAACTATATCAGTCAGTACAACACTTCATAGAATTTTAATTTTAACCCTGTGCTGCCTTTACAATATTTTCAATAACCACAAAATGCAGAACAATAATAGTGACTTGTCCAAATTATCTCAGAAATAAATCTGAAAATATCACTTTCTGATCACTGATACTTGCATATCACTTTGCAGGTACAGCAAAATTAGGACTTTGGTGAAATCTCAAAAAGGTTTTTCAGAAACTAGTAGATAACTTCTGCTTATTTTGAGATGACAGTTTGAGTGTTTCTAATCAAACTTGTCACAAACTCCTAGATCTACTAGGTGGTGAGGAGCCTGTCTTTGAGCTAAGGAAAAAGAAGACCTCATCAATACTCCTTTTCAATGGAGTTTCAGTGCCAAAGTTATGGCTACACACAGCAAAACTATACTATATGAGAAGTGCAGTTGGCAAAGGTAAAAATGGGTCAATAAATTTTATTGTTATGGTGAAGTAGTCCTTAAATAAGGATAAAGTTTTTGTCTCCATCACCTGAAACATACAGTAAGCTTGGAAGGTAGTACTTTTGTGCTGTGACTAGTATTCAACCCATCCCAAATCATAAATAACTTATGTTGGCAGCGTTGTCCCAGGAGACTCCACTAAAGTAAGTGAAGCTAGTTATATTTATTCAGGCACATCACGGTAGAGGTGACACTCGATGAAAGAAGGAATCCTTCCCTGCAGCAAAACTAAATGCCATTTACCTCACTGCTGATGGTTTAGAGATCCAACATATCTGCAGTGGCTTCCACAGATTCAACCACTGAAGTGTTAAAAATATCACCCCAAAATAAACCCTATTAAACAGCTCTGTAATCAAAGCATTTTAATTATGGCCAACATGTAAACTATATTTTGATTGATAGCTCTTTTATCCCTTTATGAAAACAGTTTCTGACAAGCATATCCCTTGCAAGTGGCTAGTACTTATTTAATTGGCCTCACATGCCTTCAAGTTGAGCCAGCTCATGCCAGGAAATAACCTTCTGGAAGCCAGCGTGGTAACTAATTTTCCTTTGGCTTCTCTCTAAACTTGGCAATGCCGTGATTTGTCCTGGCATGTCTTAATTGTTGATCTTCACCTGAGGTCACGCACAATTTTGCTGACTGCTGTTGACACCGCTGGGTTATATGCAACACACTTTTCTCTTCTGACTCTCCTTCCAAAAATATTTTTTGCTCAACTAGTAGCAGAGTTAGTAGCAGTTAGAAAACACTTGAGCAGGGATACGAGGTTTCCAGTTCATGATTCAGTGCAGAAACATTCAACATATTCATGGGGTAAAGAACAACCATTGACAGGAGCCATGTTAGTCCTAACCAAAAAACCAGCTAGTCCTACTCTCATGACTTCTGTCACTGTGACAAGAAAAAAATTGTACATTTTACAGTACATTACTCTTTAAGTTACTAAAAAATAAACATCAGTATTCAGTCTGCTTTGCTAAAATGTTAGCTGAATGCTTTTCACTCCTTCTGAGCAAGCTTTGTGTGAAGTAGAGGGAAAAGTAGAAAAATATTGGTTTATATTTATTCTTTTTCATCAGAAGTATTTTATGGCAGACAGACAGCCTGGAGAACGGAACAGAGACTAGCACTGGCAGAGAGCCTTATGCCTCTCTCAGCCATATGTCAAAAAAATTTCAGAGGCTTCAACTTTCCTCTTTTCTCCTGCAACTGTATTTTCAGTGAAAGCTTTAGCATGGCAAAACTGTTTTTTTTTTTTTTTCTGGAGAGGTAGAATGTGTAAATGAGGGAAGGTGCTGTGCCATGAGGGAACCAGGAAAAAGTAAGGAAAAGAGGCAGTAGATGAAAGATGGTGAAAAGAACTGGAGTTGTAAGTCACCAATTGGTTATTGTCTACTTTCAGATCACAGATGTGACCTCTAACTTACAAGCCATACATCTTGTCAACACACTCTGTAATAGTAATTCTCAGAACATCAGACTTATTGACATGGAGATTGTGAACACATATACTGCCATTATGTCATTAACGCTCATCTGTCTGGTGGAAGCAAATGTTGCTTCTTGAGGAATCACTATTTATTTATTTATTTATTTATTTATTTATTTATTTATTTATTTATTTATTTATGACCTTAGAAAAGGTAATTTCAAGTTCACCTAGCATCAGGACAGGAACACAGATATTTTACAGCTCTCAATTCTCCACTCCCCAAACGTCAGTACAAACACGACACTGACGCAAAACCCCTTTATTTTCCTTGCCCCATAAAATATTGTGAGAAAGCAGGGAATATCAGCATTGCTCTGCTACATCAAGAATCCTCACTGACACTTCTGTCTCCTAATGCCTCTAAACCCTCATTCTGACAATGCTGAATGAGTAACGAACTGCTGTAATTCAACATCCTCACAATTTGGGTACAGCCTCATTAAGTTTGGGAACTGGACAGCAAGTACGTTTACCTACAACTCTAAGTGTGAACATAATTTATTTTAGTTCTGTGTTAACAGAAGTGTATTATAGCCTGTCTTTATCTCAAAAGCAAAACCAACTTGGAAATCAAGGCAAAACCAACTTGGAAACAGAGAGGCATTATAGCACTTGTTAATCTACTAAAAGTGATCCACCTTAGCACACATGACTGACACAATGTATGCTCCTAGCACTTTATAATTCCCCCTGATACCAGGGGAAAGATTAAAGAAGTCTGCCTAGAGAACTATCAGTGGCATTGGAGGCAATCCTATAATTTTGTCTGCAAGAATTAAAGTGCTGCCGGGGTCCAGCCACTGAAAAAGTCTTGAACTCTCTGATAGTCTGATGCTGACTTTCAGATGCTTCTCAGCATCCAAGCTCAAAGGAGGGAGGAATTAGTGAGGCATCACATCCACTCCTTGCTCATTGCCACAGCAATCCCAATACACCCACCAAACAGCTGTACAATTCTCTAAAACTCATGGATGACCTAAACCCAGAAGAAAGCTAAACAGCATCATCTGCCAGTATTCTGGATCGCTCTCAGGCATAGAAAGCCGCACCATGGTGGTCTGCTTCCCCCTGAGCCAGTAATGCTGAGGAGCAGTGGTGGAGACATGCTGATGCGAGGGCTGCTGTACTTTGGAGGAAGCATAAACTCAATGTCCTCAGCTTTTGTGGTGATGAAAGATCCCCTGAGATTTTCCCAAAAGGATTGTAATGCCTTACAGCCCCATCCAACCCTCATTAAACTAAATGGAAAGAACCTCAATCACTTCTGTGGAAATTAGATGTTTGCAGGGTTGGCCCAAATCCCAAGTGAGGTAATTACATTCTTCCAACCGTTTCCACTGCAAAATTTCAGTCCCCCCCGTCCCAAATGACCTTAAAGTAGCACTCTATTGATAATTTTAACTAAACAACTGCCCTAAGTGCCGCTTTTTTTCGACAACAATCAGGAAAATGTGTATTGTGATAATAAGCCATGTGATAAAAGAGGGTACAACTCTCAGCAAGCAGCCTACTAAAATGAAATGGAAGGTAAAAAAATTACACTGGTATTCATGAAGGTCTGAAAAGAAATTTGCTACTACCACTACACGTGTGTGTAGTACATGTCTCTAAAATTACATCACTTCTAGAGTTACAAACTTTTAAAATAACCATAGCTAAAGTAAAATTAATTTACATTAAAAATGAATTAATGTAGCAATTCATCAGGTAAATTGCAGCACGTATTAGAAATGAAGTGTTTACAGTCTTGATCCTCCAAATCATTTGTGTGTAACAAATTTAATTTGATGCACTATTCAAGAGCTTAAAGTTCAGTACACTTTTAAATACTTTACTAGATTAAACTTTTTGAAATTCTAAAATCTGCTGTGTATCGTTTCAGTTTCTGAACTCAGTCTGCATACCCAGGTTATACTTGCGTGGCAAGTGAGAATGTACTTCTGTTGCCTTTCATGTTTTTTTAGAGGATTACCATAGGCCAGTAAAAAACAGACTTGAAAATAAGAAAAACTTTTTCACCAATTTGCACTCATCCTGCACTGCGGGGTTCAGCTAGTGTTGCTATGCCATCAGGGATTTGGTATCACAAATTATTTTACCTAACGTTTACACAATTTAAGGGGTTGGTTGTTTGTTTTTGAAGAGGATATATTTTCTGTTCCTTTTCTACCAGGAATTACTGGGATAAATATTCAGTTCAACAGAATACAAATGCTTCTTGTCATTACCATTATAAAATTGCAGCTAGTTTTCTTATTCTAGGTGGCAATGAGAAGCAGTAGTGATGTTGGACAGATCCTTGCACTTTGCAGAATCAGCGCCCAACGGTCAGTAGGTTTCTAACAGAAACGAGCTGTTGCAAATCAAGGACGTTACGCAGTTTAAACACTTCATTTAATGCACTAGCTGAACAGAAAAAAGATTTTTGCAAATAATTTCCCTCTTCCATTTTGTCTCTTCCTACATACCTATATTTATATAAAGAAAAGCAGTGTGCATAAGTATTTTTGTACCATACAATCACTGTTAAATAAATGCATGGCTGTTTCAGAATAGTCAAGTCAATTTGACATTTTTGCATGCTATGTTATTATCATTAACGTTATGCTCTGAGTTCAGGTAACATTAAGCTTTCTTGTTTGTCCACTGGTCCTCTCCACCCCTACACTATTTTCTCTCATCTGTCCACCTCACTGTCCTAGGACTTAAAACTCATCAATAAATATTTCATGAAGCACGAGTGTTTAGAAATTGGTATTCTGGAATAGTTTCCTATAAAATGATTACCATCACTGAGTTGTAATCTAAAATGCTACGCTAGACTGAAATTTATGAATAGTAAGCTTGCCTTATCCTCCTCTGTCCTCCTTCCACTGCTCATGCTGCAAGTAAATCTGCACTCATGGCATATTACAAACAAATATGTGACTTTGGGGCTGAGACCTGAGATGATATATTCCAGCTTAGAGCATGTGTTTGCAGAAAATTGGGTATTGAGATCTTAGAAAACATGATAAAACAGCTGGCTTTGGAGGGGAAACAAGGTTTGAAACCTAAAGAAGAAACAAGTCTGAATGTTGGGTCAGCAAGTATATTGCTTGTGCCAATTTTTTCATGTGAGTTCTGGCTAGAAGAAAAGTGTTAATAAATACATAAATGAAATAGCACAGAAGGAAAACAGAAAATTCAATGAATTCTGGTAAGGAAGGACCATAAAAATATCTGTAAGAAAGGCATAAAAATTATTATCAACATTTTTGACTACATGAGGAATGTATTGCCTCTCTATAAACTCTTTCCAGTAAAACAAAATCTGATGCTTCTCCTAGTCCTGGAGGTTTCTTCCCCTTGGGGTATAGCCATATGGAGGATGGTCTTGACACAGTTCTCAGAGAAGAAACCTTCTCATGTGGCAATGACTTTCAGTCCTATTGGCAGCTCACCAGCTTTGGCAAACTCCTCCCTTCCTCTTCAAGGAACTGCCACCCCGATGCCACTGTGTCAAACAAATGGCTTGTGTGGCTGCTTCAAACAGGCATGTGAGCTGCCAGCAAAGGTTGAGGAATATCATGCAGCCTGCAGCCTAAAATACCCAAGTTCCTGGTCTTCCTAAGACTAAAGGAAATCAAGGGATCAAGCTGGAAAACTAACTTGGATCTGCCTTTCCTGCAGGAACAGCTAGGAGAGAAATGCAGGACTCCTGGGGTCAGACTCTGTAGCCTAGTGTGGGAGATTTGCTTAAGAATAAGGAGCCCTAAATACCCAGTGTTATTTGCTTATTTTGTCCAACAACATTTCACAGCAAAATGCATATGCTGTCCTTCAGCCATGTCTCCGGTCCAGTGAGTTCCCTTGCTCTTCAGCAGACTGTGCATTGACAGAGGAAAGTGAACCAATTGCTCTCTAAGTCCAGAGAAGGTGTTTTCAGGCTGTGAATCTGTTACAAGGGCCTAACCTAGGGATCTTCGGAGATATCAAAATCTGTGAGACCAGTACCATTTCAGAAACCATCTCCTTCCAGTTTTTCCTTCTGAATAAACCTGGGTCTCCTGTTTCTGCGTTGTTCTGAAGAAAACCAAGGCAATTGACTCAGATTTGCGAATTTGACTCCCAGAGTCTGGTTCCTAAAAGCTAAGTGTAGAAACCCTGAACGTATCTAAAGCTCCTTTTCAGATGTAAGTTGAAATACCTTTCCCATGTGAAAGGACAAACCATATCTTTCATTTTGGTGGATCTTGCTGCAATAAGGAAACAGTGCCAGCTACAGTACTGAAACATGCCCCCAGATGATATAGGGTCTGTGAGTAAATTAGGGAGCTCTTGCTGAAGTTGGTAATTAAGACTAGATCCAGATTCAGAAACCTGCACAGGAGTAGGCAGATGGCTTGCTCAGCTGCCAGCTGGAACTCAGCCTTCATGAGGCAGTCATTCAAGTTCAGCAGCACAGCTTCCTTCTGTGGAGTCAGAGTAAAGTCTACCTATACCAAGATCCTGCTGAAGATTTGAGGCCACCTGCACAGCTCTTGCAAACTCACTGCATGTTCTGGAAGAAGAAGAGATTTTCAGATCTAGACCAGTTCAAGATCTCGCTTGAAATACAAGCCAAGACTAAAATGATAAAAGGAATGAAAGAAAGGAAGCTATGGACTACAGGGATTTATAATGCCCCAGGGAAGACTTTAGTTTGGATAATTCTCAGCAGTAAACTCACTTAGTTCTAAGTAGAATAGTTAACAATAACAACAAAGATGGTATTCTATTATTCATCTGTGCCAACTTACGACAGTGCCTCACAATAACAGAGGCTTCATTATCTACTCTTCGTTCTTATAAAAATGCAAGATAACTATCTTCTAGCTCACCACAGTGCCTAAGTAGCTGAGGTATGGATGGAATATCAATCTGAACAGTAATTCCTATATTTTCATTATCATTTATACTATACTTTTCAAAAGCAAATCTATTAACCATAGTCCCAAGTGCTTTCTTTTTCTTTTATGCAGTATGCTGCTGAGAACCAATCTTTAAATGTATTCTCAATTTTAACTTCAGAACAATCGTTCCATGAACTCTCTTTATAGAGCATTTTCAGAGCCAGATTACAAACTGAATTATAACAGATAATGAGTAATTTCTGTAGACACTTTATCTGCAGGTAAGTTTGAAAAAGACTAGCAAAGATTGTGTTTATTTTATGCATGTAAACATAATTTTAGTGCACCTTCTCTCACATGAAGTAATGAAATTTTAAGATATATTCCCAGTACTGAAAGGAAGCCAGTAACCATGTTCCGTTTTCTGCTTGTAAATTGAATTCTCTACTCAATTTATAAGGCACTGGCACAATTTGACATATCTATAGTGCAATAAAACACCTACTAGAGTCGTCGTAACATATAAAATAATAATCGCAGTGATGTGCTACAGGAGACCCTCGGGGGTACTCTAGCACCCCTTGTTAAAACCCTGTCACCAAACCAAAGGTAGGTGCTCACCCCTGTTTCTGATCCCCATGGCTGTAAAAGATAATCTGGGGCTTTTTATTTTCTTTTATTTTGCTGAAATGTTCTCAGCATCACATATTTTACAGGAGAACTTGCTTCTCCTTCCCCTTCTTTTAGATTATACAACTCAAAACCAACTGCTGTTTCTGAAAATGATGTTGCAGACACATGTGATCAATAACGTATAATTCTCTTCGACATTGAGGTGGCGCTCCCAGTGCGCTTCTGGCTAAGAGACAGTACTTCCTTTCAGATGGGGACAGTGCATTCTCAAGGTGCTGTAGAAAAGACATAGGTTAAGTGTGTGACAGGCTCCTCCTGTGCTGGAGGGTGCTGCAGCTCGTGCTCTGGTTTAAGTTTTCGGACTTTGCTCTTCTGATTTCTCCTTTCCTCCTTGGCTTGTCCAAGGAGCCAAGATAATGGCCAGAGTAGGAATAGGGTCCCCTCTCAGAACTAAATGTGTCAGATGTGTGGGTTGAGCTTGCCTGGATCAGAGTGGATGTGTAACCTCCTTCCAGACAAGGATTTTCATCCATGTTCTCCTTCATGAGTTTTTAACTTCCATTCTTCAACCTCTCAGTATCTATTTAGATTCTTTGGATTTAAAAGCTGAATTTTCAGAACTCCTAGTTTCAAGCATTCAAAATATGTTGGACCTCTCAAAACAATGAAGGTTTTTTCATATTATGAGTTTATAAAACAACAGAGTTGATTTGTTTTTCTTTGTCTCATGATTTTTGTGTCTTTTGGATGTGTGTGGGCAGCAGTGTTTTCAAGCTTCTCCCCAGCAGCAGGTGATCTAGAAACTTTTATTTAATGAAAAAAAAAAAATTCTGAAGTTCTCATGTAATCACTGAAGTATGAGACTGGGGGGTTCAGGGAGAAAACAAAGTAATCTGAGATTTGCATTTAAATTGCTATATTTTGAAATACTGATTTTTTTCCCCTCTACTATTATACCGTAATAGCTCTTTCTTGTAGTTGTTCTGTGTTCCAAAATAAATCTTTATTTCTGATTTCCCCTGTTTCTTTTCCAGTGTAAAGCTGCATGTATTTGCTTGTCATGAGCAACTGCCAATGCTTTGATGATAGGAAGGGAAATAAGACTTGAATTTATGCCTTCTCACTTCCTCCAGCGCTGTTCGTCAGACTTTCCTAAACATCAAGAAGCTTCTTTCTTTATTCTCCTCTACATCTCTCCTTACAAGTCATCTTTGCCAGGATACCTAAATAGAGTTTGCCAATTTCAGATTGCTCCTAAACTGAGATGACTGCGTGTTGTATTGACAAATATAGAATCATAGAATGGTTAGGGTTGGAAGGGACATCAAAGATCATCTAGTTCCAATCTCCCTGCCATATATATCTGTGTACATATCTATACATATATCTATATGAACATACATATACATACATAGTCCTAATTTTCTGCAGGCAGGCAGTTATTCCTTGTCTTGTATTTAGACAGGAAGGTCTCTGAAACAAAGACTCTTTTTTTTTTTTTCTTTTTCTGGCAATGACAAACACTGGTATGTGCCATGGAAATATAATTAATAGCTATTGCTGAGAACTTTACTGTGATTTTATGGTATTTGTCTCTCTCTATTAATTCAGTTTGAAATCTGAAAGCATTCTATATCAGCATTTTGCTTCTTTTTATGAACTTAGAAAAGAACATGCCCTCTCTCCTCTGTACCAGTGTCACTTGTGCTCCAGGAATCATTAGGAGAAGCAGTGAAATGAACAGCCTGAAATTATTTTCTACAAACGGTCAAGCTGGCAGCTCCATAAAAATTAAGTTTCAGAAAGACCCCATAGACAAAATCTTTAATTTTCTAATAATAGACAAAACTAAATAATATCTCCTTGCTAATCTTGATGTCAAATAAGAATGAAAAATTAGGAAATTAATTAATTGCCATTTATAGAGGGTAATAAGAACTCTTAATACAACCTCTGCTGGTCCATCAAGAAAGGCAGAAGGGCAGAAAAGCAGAGACCAGCAGGGAGAAAGAAATGATGAGATATGTCTAGGATGACTGCTGAAGGCTGAAACTTCAATTTAAATGGCTAAACATATAAATCCAGACTTATTTTATTTGCTAATTTATCCAAATATATCTACAAGTCTGTACTTCAGCTTACTAAGCTATTATTTAGAATTAATCCAGACCTCAGTCTTACAGTTATTTTTACATTTTTCATTACAGTTTCCTCTATAGCCTCCAGTCCCATTTTGTTTTGACAGTTATTCACTAAGTCAAAGAGAGGCAAATAAACCTTCTCTGAATATCTGCAAACAGAATGTGAAACAAGTCTGCGTAGAACATCGGGTTTTAGCCTGAGTCATCACACAGTTTTGAGGATTTGGTTTGGGGCATTATCAGTCAGTTGTTCACGATAAATTAAATTCAAGGGTTTTGAGCACCAGCTACTGATGTCAAATGGCGTTGCAAGCCAGTCAAACCTTCATTTCACAATAAGGTTGGTATGGAAATGTAACTTGTTATCCAATTACAATGTAAGACAGCAAAGAGCATTAGAAATATGCAATAACTTTCTATTAAAGAGGTAATGATAGTACCCCGGATTCAATGCATTCAGTATTACCGCTATTCAAGAAGCATTAACAGGCTATCATCATTCAGTCAGATGTATGCTGGAATTTTATTGGATTTTTGCTGCTTTATTTACCTTGCTGGCAGAACGAGGTCTTCTGTTCATACAGGAATGTGCTCCTAGGACACACATCAAGATCACTTTGCTTTTACAAAGATGCTTATTAAATAAACTAATGCTGACTGATGTTAAGTTTTACTTTTGTATGGTTAGTATCAGTATCTCAAAATTAAAAGCCTCTACCCAAAGCCAGTTGCTGTCTTGTATACCCATAGTTTTGCTAGAACTCAATTGATCAAAATGATCAACTTGATCAAGACAGACTTCAGAGCCCTGAGATGGTTGGTAAGGGAATCCGGAGCACAGATTATTTTTATTTCTCTTCTTCCAGTTGTGAGCAGCAACACCGGAAGAAACAGGCGTGTCCAGTGTATTAATATGTGGCGCCATGGCGGGTGTCACTGCCACAGTTTTGGGTTTTTCGATAATGGGATGTCCTACATGGCACCAAGCTTGCTGGTGCCAGATGAGATTCACCTTTCTCAAAGGGGGAAGAGGGTCTTTGCTCATGAACTAGCGGGGCTCATTCACAGGGCTTTAAATTAGACTGGAAGGGGAAGGAGGATAATATCAGGCTTGATGAAGACAAGCTGAGAGCACCTGAAGAGCAGCATAAAGGAATTCCAGACACTCCAGCCAGGAAGTCAGCTTCATCGAGGGTCCAACTTCAATGTCTCTATGCAAATACACGCAGCATGAGGAATAAACAAGAGGAGTTAGAGGTGTGTGCATGCCTGCAGGGTTATGATCTTACTGGCATCATGAAGATGTCGTGGGATGGCTCCTATGAGTGGAGTGTCGGAATGGAAGGATACAGGCTCTTTAGGAAGAACAGGCAGGGGAGAAGAGGAGGAGGTGTTGTCCTCTGTGCCAGTGACCAGCTGGAGCGCATGGAGCTCTGCCTGGGGATAGATGAGGAGCCAACTGAGAGCTTATAGGTCAGGATTAAAGGGAGGACAGGGACTAATGACATTATAGTGGGAGTCTGCTACAGGCCACCTGACCAGGAAGACCGAGTGGATGAGGCCCTCTACAGACAGACAGGAGCAGCCTCATGTTCACAAGCCCTGGTCCTCATGGAGGACTTCAACCACCCCAATATCTGTTGGAGGGACAACGCAGTAGGGCATAAGCAATCCAGGAAGTTCCTGGAATGCATTGATGATAACTTCCTTCTCCAAGTGATACAGCAATCAATGAGGAGAGGTGCTATGCTGGACCTTGTTCTCACCAACACAGAGGGCCTGGTGGGGAATGTGACACTCAAGGGTAGCCTTGGCTGCAGTGACCATGAAATGGTGGAGTTCAAGATTCTTAAGGCAGTGAGTGGTGCTCCTCATGGGTCAGTACTGGGGCCAGTGCTGTTTAACATCTTTGTTGGTGACATGCACAGTGGGATTGAGTGCACCCTCAGCAAGTTTGCTGATGACACCAAGCTGTGTGGTGCAGTTGACACGCTGGAGGGAAGGTATGCCACCCAGAGAAACCTTGACAAGGGCTTGAGAAGTGGGCCTGTGAGAACCTCATGAAGTTCAACAAGGCCAAGTGCAAGGTCCTGCACACAGGTTGAGGCAATCCCAAGCACAAATACAGGCTGAGCGGAGAATGGATCGAGACAGCCCCTGAGGAGAAAGGCTTGGGGATGTTGGTTGATGAGAAGCTCAACGTGAGCCAGCAATGTGCACTTGCAGCCCAGAAAGCCAAGTGTATCCTGGGCTGCCTCAAAAGAAGTGTGTCCAGTAGGTCGAGGGAGGTGATTCTGCTCCTCTGGTCTTGTGAGACCCCACTGGGTACTGCGTTCAGCTCTGAGGCTCCCAACATAAGAAGACATGGACCTATTGGAGCAGGTCTGGAGAAGGGCCACAAAGATGATCCAAGGACTGGAGCACCTCTGCTATGAAGACAGGCTGAGAGAATTGGCGTTGTTCAGCCTGGAGAAGAGAAGGCTCTGGGGAGATCTTATAGCAGCCTTCTAGTACTTAAAGGGGGCCTACGGAAAGCTGGAGAGGGACTTTTGCAAGGGTGGTAGTGATAGGACAAGGGGCAATGGATTTAAACTGAAGAGGGTAGATTTTAGATTAGATATAAGAAAGAAATTCTTTACTGTGAGGGTGGTGAGGCAGTGGAACAGGTTGCCCAGAGAAGCTGTGGATGCCCCATCCTTGGAAGTGTTCAAGGCCAGGTTGGATGAGGCTTTGAGCAACCTGATGTAGTGGAAGGTGTCTAGGTGGAACTAGATAATCTTTAAGGTCTCTTCCAACCCAAACCATTCTATGATTCTATGAACTCGCTTACTGTAAATGTATGGTAGATATTTTCCTAGCCTGTAGACAAAAGCACAGATGGAAGAGCCATGAGGGGAAGGAAGGAAAGCATCATCTTACAAAGTCTTTTAAAGCAATTTTGTTTTCAGATGCGTAAGGTGCCATTTTATCTGCTTTGTTTTACTCCCTTCTTCAGGTGTTGGAATTACTACATTCAAATGCAAAGTGTAAAGTAGAGATGGTGCTTTTTTTCTCCTTCTGGTAAACAGCTTAAAATTCTGCAGATGAAAGATAAATTGGGATAGAAAGTATAAGAATCAATTAAGATAGAGTGCTTTTATACACAGTGCAGTTACGGAAAAAACAACTGTAGTGTGATTATGCAAATCAGGCACTCACAACTAAAATGCAAGGATTTACATAACGGAGAAAAAATTATTCACAGTTATGCCTCAGTAACCTTACAGGATTCTTGCACTTTAATTGTACGACTCATTGTAATAAATGATCCCACTTGCTTTATCCAGAGTGAAATATATGTTAGGACATTGCCATTTTGAATGATTTGTGTGCTTTTGGAAGCCTACACCCTCCTGCCTCAAATGTGGAGAATGTTCCACTTCAAAGAGATATAAATCAACGAAAAACCAGAATTTCTTCTTGTATCTATCAAAATTTTTACTACGTTTACATACTACATCACTGCTCTTGAAATAAATTATTCTAATACAAATGGTCCTCTTTTTCTTGGAACTCTTAATTTCCTCATTCTATTAAATTCAACTATTTTGATAAAATATGACTTCTCTGGTGCACATATTACAGGTGGAAACATCAGTGTAATTTAATTGCACCAGACCCCTATCTTGTCATTTTGCAAAGTGAAATCTTAATGGGAATCCTCATATTTTTAGTTAGTTAAGCACGCCCCCTAGACTATTTAAGTTGTGATTTCTATGTTTTTACAAAACATATTATATAAAAGATGACTGTTCTATTATAAGCCACATGGAAGGAACAGTATTTATTCAGTTGAGTGTAGTTTGCTGTATCTTTATTTTTGTCATCATATATTCCTCTATTTGAATGTGGTGCTTTTAATATACGCATGACTTGATACTATATAATTTCTATGAAAAAACAAGAAGAGAAGACTGTATATAAATTAGCCCCTACCATGGCTCAGCTTTTTAATCACTTAAACGAGGTTGATTGCAGGTGTGCATTTTCACAATATGGGTATATTCTATTCTATTATACATCCATTAACTCATGATGGCTTATTTTCCATCTGCAGACATCTAGGCAGAGGAAAACTAAACCATTTAATTATTTCTCTCATGCACATAGACAACAGCGCACTGAAAAAAAAAATCCTCTCGCAGTAAATTCTGAGCTTTCAAAGCCTTCACTTTCATGTGGGGATGAACAGAAGACCTTTGGAAGTTTTAAATAAGAAAGTACATAAGCTAGAAAACAGGCTTGTCACAACTTACTGACTATGGCATTTCTCTGCCATGTGTAAGACTCGAGGTTAGGTCTTCAGTTTGAATCTACCAGAGGAAAAATCTGGTCCATGGTCTTCGAAGTGTTGTTGAATTCACGTATCTGTACTGTCCCAATCAGGTCCCGCTCACTATCTTCATTCTCTCTCACACAGCAAGAAAATCCCAGAAAGGAACTATAAAATGATGTGGTTGGAACAAATTTACATTCTGCTCTGTTTTAAGAGAGATTCTCAAAAAATTTGGAACCAGCTGGAAGAAGTAAGGTCTGACAACTTTTCTACCACAATTAAATCTCAGCTTTTTAATAGGCTAACAACACCTCGCCTGACAACTCCCTGCTGACAAAAACTGAACAAAGAGTAAGGAAATGCTATAATCTTCCGATAGGGAAATGAAATCTCCTCTCCCCTCCTGCCTCCAATATTTTGGAGACAGTCTACTTAAACTTACTTAGTGATCTGTTTTGTGTTAGTTTATAAATGAGAAACACATATAGACCTGTCAATTACAGTCCATTCATGTAGGACTTGTTACTGGGGAAGAACATTCAATTTTCTTCTTGAAATGGCAAAATTAAAAAAAAAAAAAAGAAATATACACAGCAGAATGTCACATTAAACGGTCCCAGTATTTGATGGAGATTCTAGGAAGATCCGATCACATCTGCAGCGTCTAGAAGGAGAGCAGACAATTGACGTGGGATTTGTGACTAACCCAGGTTAATTTCTCCACTCCACCACAAAATTACTGCATGATCTGGATAAGAGTCCAGATTTCTAAATGGGGGCAATATTTCTGGTCTCACAATCAGCATAAGGTACCATATTTTATAGATACTAGAATGTATTTCATAACAAATTAGAGAGCTGTCTTATGGCCTAGTTACACTTTTCCCAGTAAGCACTTCCATAATGTAATAGTAGGTTCTTTATTTTTTTTCATGAATGGGAAAAAAAAGTTTTATTCAGTTCAATCTGGAAAGATTCTCCAGATTGGACTTTCCACTTATTCTATTGTTTTAAAAAAGTACACTGAAGTGCATTCTAAATTCCTCTCTATCTACAGATCTTTTCCTAGACCTACCAATTGTCGAGTTCCTCATATTGGAAACGATTCACAGCTTTGCTATGTTAAAATCAAAGTTTAAAAATAAAACAATATCTAAATAAAATTGTCATCTACCTCATTTACATAGCATGGTGAGAGAAAAATTACAAGGCAAATGTTTGAAATGCTGACTGTTTCAATCAATGTCTTGTCTTTTCTTTTTTCCTCCTCTTTTTTCTTCTTGTAGTTTTGTTTTTCCCATGATATCATCAGGCAATTTCATTTCAGTATGGTCTGCACTGGACTGTGCAGATTACCAAACTAATGACATATGGACTTCTTACCACTGTAACACCTCTATTCCTGCAAGTGAGAATTTTGAGTGACAGAGCAATGCTGTTTGCTATCAATTTTTCAAAAACTGTATCTGCCAGATTGCCAAGATCCATTTCAGAGATAAAAAATTGATTAATATTCTAATTTGTTATCTGTCTTTATGAGTCACACATTTTTTACACAAATGATAACCTTCTAAAAATGAAAACTATTACTGATGTTAAAATAATTCCCTGAAAATATTTTACATTTACTTATTCTTCTGAAGTAAAAATCTAATTAAAGATTGAATGTCTCTGTAATGCCTGCTATTAAAACACACATACACACACAGTCTTCACCTTTTTGTGTACAAAAGTATCAAAGTTATCTGATTGTATCATTAAGTAATTTTTCTGTCAGTAACAAAATGTACTTTTTATTATATGAAATGACATTGACAATGCTGAATTAGTTGTATATTTAATACCAGTATATACATACTAAACCATATCAAATAGGTTCAAGAACCCTAGTATTATCATAAACAACAGCAAAAAGCTAATGCTTAAAGGTTTTTTTCACACATGCGAACAAATTGCGGCCTGAACTTTGAATCAATACTTTCTAGCACAGACCAAAAGAATCCTGCTGATTTTAACCTTATTGATTTCACAGAAACATACATTAGTACTTTCAAAGCATTCTGCATAGATATAGAAACTCATGCAAACAACGTGCAATGTTTGATCTAACAGAATTACTGAGAGGGAAAAACATGGCTGTCTTCACATGTTACTGATGTATTAGACCTATTTCCTTGTTAAAAAAACATTTTCCCACTTTTTCTACATTTTCTAATCTCCAAAGATACTCAGTTTCCTTATTTTCTCAGTATTTATGAGTTCTGGCCAAATTTTGCTGTAAGGTAATATGCCCACACACATTTGTCATAAACATGAAACCCTAAGTGTTACTGTTAGGAAATATTTTGCTTATTGGTCCCATAGCCACTGTAAAGTTCTGCCATTCATTTTAATGATTCAGCAATAACTCATCAGTAAAAATTACCAAGAAAATCTGACAAATCAAGAATAGACACAAATCACATAGATGTTCAACCCTATTTTTTCTACTCCAATTAATTTTGAGGAGCTTACTAAACTAGGTATATCTTCTGATTTTTCTAGTTTTGACTAGAAAACATTTAGTGTGCTGTCTAAATAAATGACAAAGAAGAAAATGTCAAGTTAAATCTAATCTGTTAATAGAAGCTTTTTAATCAATCAGTTTTACTTACGTGGAATTTTGTTCAGTTCATTCATGAACTTCTCTTTTAACTTAGAAAATGCATCTTCTTTTCCTCCTCCTCCTCCAGGACTCGCTGGCTCGGTGACGTTACTTGGAGGGGCTGCTGCTACTGTGGTAGCTGGCGGTGCTGCCAGGGCCTCATGATGACTTTC
This sequence comes from Tauraco erythrolophus, assembly GCF_009769465.1. Lineage (NCBI taxonomy): Eukaryota > Metazoa > Chordata > Aves > Musophagiformes > Musophagidae > Tauraco > Tauraco erythrolophus. The sequence goes on along the minus strand of NC_141468.1, from coordinate 46,043,377 downwards.
ACTCACCATTTTAACCCCTGGGTAAGCTGTTGGAGTAACCAAAACATAACAAAGATAATGTTGAAATCATTGAAATGGATCTCTCATCAATAAAAGACTAAATAAGGCAGAATATCACTTCGTGCTCATGCTTACTGGGTAAATACGACTACATCAGCATATTGCTTCATGTTCTTCATAAAATATTTATTAGACAAGAGAGGAAAGTCTTTTGCAGGGTTAATTTCAGCCGGAATTATTCTATTGCTTAGAGTTCTTCTCCAACGGTGTTGCATTTTGAACTGCTGAATTTGAAACCTCAAAATTCCTGTAAAACTCTCATGTAGATTTACGTTTTGCTCTTCAATTTTGAAAGTATAAGCAAATTGGGTAATAACTGCTCCCTATGTGCAAATTTCACAGTGTATTTACAGAATTATTTTTCTGTGAGAGTTACAGAAGTGTGGACCATAGCCAAAGTTTCTATAAAAAATTAACTATGTGGTAAGGATATAATAAACACTCTTCAAGATTTCCTGTCAAAGTAACAACCTATTGCTTCCTATTTAGGCATCCACTTTTATCTTCAATTTTTGAAGGCTATTTTCCTTCCAGTTATTTCATGTGACATTTGCTACTGACAATATTCTCTTAAATTATTCAGATGTCTCATTGGTGTATTCATGAAGCTACGACATCTGTAGGGTACCTAAATGCAGCCATACAGAAATACCTGAGAGGTTGTCACAAACATAATCCTACATCAGCATATTTTAATTTCAAGTTGTTTAAAGGGCATTTTGCCAAATCTTTACTTGAGCAAACATTAAAAAGCAAAGAATTTTAAGCCAGTGGGGTGAAGGTGAGATGAGAGGCACAAAGCAATTTCAACATCACAAGAACGTTGGCTGAAATGTTTATATTGGTTTGGAACACATTGTTCTGATTTTCTGCTGCATCCTAAATATCACTGATCTGAATAATCATTCTGTTTTTCTTCAGAAAACCAGAGGGAGAAAGGGTTTGAGGGACAACAAACATTCATTATTGCTCTGAGCATACAATTGCTCTCAGCCCCAAAAGACATTTGGCCTTTGACCTTTTACTGACAAATTTAAACATCACCATAGGAAAAAAAGGCAACACATCACAATTAAAGGGGCATAAGAGCATCTGGCTGCATGCGATATGATGAATCATGAGCTTTCCTCCCTTACGTAACTGTTATCATGGATGTTGCCGAGAGCGCTCAAGTCACTAAATCAAGATGAGAATTGGCTTTTCGTCCTTCAACTTTACTTCTACGAGCCTGCAGTCATGAAGACCTGCAGGCACAGACCTGACTCCAGGCAGAATGAACCTTTTGAAATTATTCTCATCATTCTTGCCATTAAACAGGGGTTTGCACACAACCGTAGTCTGGAAGAGAAGTTATTCTCCAATACCGTCATCTGATGAAAAAGATTTTAACTAAGCAGGGGGTTGGCCTTGTTCTGAAGAAGCAAGTTGGTGGATACTTTGCAGTCATTTTATTGATGCAGCACTGAATGAAGCAGTATTCCCTGCCTGCGCATCGCTTCTGCCTTTGCCCTCACAGTCTCTAGCCTAATATAAAATCATGTTGATGTTGACACAGAATATGTATATGATACAGCTCCATAAATATTTCATAAGCATGCAGTCTTATCTATTTGCCTGTAACAACACGGGAGCAGTTCGCTATCTAAAGCAGACTGAAGTCGATGGAAAGATTCCAGTTAATATCCATGAACTTTGGCTCAAGGCTGATGTCTGCGAAGATTTCCCCACTTGCCTCCCAAAATAACAATTGGGAGAAACATGTAGTGCATAATTCGTGTAGTATGAAATAACGTGCCAGCTATTCCAGACTAGATGGCTTTTTCCATATGCTCTGATGAATGCCAAATACTATGAAGCAAAACATGCAGAGCCATCAGCTGTAAACATTAGTGCTGTTTTATATTACAGCATTTTGTCAATGAATGTCAGTTAAATCAGAAGAAAAGTTGTATGATATATCATAATTAAATCAAAATTAAATTGCTTAATTATAATATATTGCTTAATTATTTCAGGCCTGGCAGTTGACTATTTTATTTTGTAATGGAAGATACAATTTGCAGTGATGACTTTCAGCTAATTAAAAATTAAGGCAAATGTAATTTATTTGCTTCCAGTTTTGGAGCTATATTTTGAAAATACATTAGGAGAACAAATTTGAAGCGTTACACTTTCATTTATTTAAAAGAAGGAAAAAACCCCAAAACCAGAGTATTCCTCTAATCTCCAGGAACAATCCTCGGTAGAGTCCTAGTGCAGTTAGAGGTCACTACATCTAATGAGGCATGCACAAATGCTTTGAGACTTGCTATAGAGCCTTCGACCTTTACACGCCAATGACACTGTCCTGATATTTTAAATAGGTGTGAAGAGGCTGAAAAAGAATCTTGTCTCAAAAAAAGCTTTCTGCAGTAAAGAATTTTCTGTAGAGCACATGCCCATTTGCTTATAGAGATAACATCTGATGCCTTCTATTATTGTAATGCTGCAGCTTTCCACAATAATAGTATAAACACTGTGGGATTATTAGAGACTGCAGAGTACTGGATAATTAGATTTAAATTGGCCTTTTTAAAAAAAAAGGGTTACTTTAATGCTGCAGTGCATTGCTGAAGGTAAAGATCTACAAAATACTAGCAGATTATCTTTCATCTATGAAATGGCATTTGCTAGCAAAAATTTCTTATAGGTTAAAAAATGAAATGTCATAGAATTCAATTATGATTTCCACTTCAGTGTTCACTACAATTATGACAGTGCTAGGTGTAAAACATTACATGTTGCATGTGCAACATGCAGTTATAAATAAGAGTACATTTGTAGTCATAAATAAAAGCATTTACACACTTCTATAAAACACAGCATAGCCTGTATTCCCTGAGCATGCCAATTCCTTGGTATGTCACTGCCCATCCTACTAATGCCGTATAAACATTGTAAGACAGATGTAAAACAAAACAACGAACAAATACAAGGAATGCTTCAAAGTAACTTGCTTGTCTCGATACAGATGTAGTCAAGTGTTGACTGAAAATCCAGAGATAATGACTAGAACCCTTGAGGAACCTTAGTGTGGTTCCCTATGCAAGAAAAATTCTGACAAAAATTAGTATGAGCTCAAACTTCTACATAAGTTCTACACTATATTGTCTGAAAAGAAAGCATCTGAATAATACAGAAATTCACTCTGGAGATTCACAAGAAGCAAGAAATTTCCTCATGGAGGTACAAAGCATTGGCTGACTGCCTTAGTGTGCTGGTATGGATCCTGATGGTGGGAGTCCCATTGGAATGTACCTCTTAAGAGAGTAGTAAAGTAGCAGCTACTCTTAAGAGAGAAGTAAAGAAGAGGAGGAAGACTTCAAACACGGCTGATTACAGAGTACATTGTAGCCTCTGGAAATCCCAAAGCTAAAAGAATGTGTTCCAGGGGTAACAGCCGTCTTTGCAAACATTATGACATATCCAAAGTAAGGTGTGTGGGGACCAATCCCATGGGAAAATTTCACTTATTTTAAATTGTTTTTGAAAAATAAACTAAATAGTGATAAAATTGAGACAGATGTGGGATGGTCACAGTGATTCACATGAAACAGGGATTTTGAGGATTTGGAATGAGAGCAAAACTCAGAGCAGTATATCATCTTCTGGCAAATCACAGGGAGATTTATGATAGAATTATAAAAGAAAAAAAAAGAAAAAAAAACCCAAGAAAAAACAAACAAGCAAACAAAAAAGGCCCAAAGGGCAACAAAGTGAATTTGTATGGTTTCTGCGTGGCTAAACTACAGCAGCTATACCACAGCAGCTGCTGAAGGACTTTGTGAATATTTAATCCCTTGGAAATAAAACTGGTAACATTGCTTCTGCATGGTGGATTTCAGACAATTTTGCTCATTCCTCCTCTATCTACTGAATACAAACTGGGTGGAGTGAGATAGCGAATAGGTCAGACATCTCATGCTGACCAAATCATTCCTTCCCAATGAGAAATTTTCTGGAAAGTGTCCTCTTACCTTGCTGCCTCTGAAATATTTCTGCCATACTAAAAATCAAAATCAACGACATAATTAAAACTAGACAAATATTGTGTTACTATGAGTAATTGTATAAGTTTTCAGAAGTAATTGTGACCATTCTTTCAATGTCGTAGAGCTGGTCTTTGTACCTCAATAAGCATGCAATATAGTAAATTGAGATCTATATAGTTAAAAAAATGTTATTTCCTGGACAGCTTATCTCTTCAGCATCCCAAACATGTTCATCTCAGCAGTTACATCCAGCTTGGAATGTAATCACAAAACTTACCCAAGAAAGAAAACAAATCACGTTACCATCGCTTGTTTTCCTCTGTCATTTTTGTTTACAGCTCCTGTACACCGAAAGAAAGTACGAGCTTTTGGTGCTGATATGTCCAGGGTAAGTATGCAGTGTTACCAGAGAATGGTTTGACACCACATTGAAAATTTACCCTATTCCATTAGACTGTCTTTAATGAAATTAATTCATCATTAAGAAGATGGGAACATTACCAGAATGTCTAAAGATATCTACAATAAAGGATCTCTTCTTAGATTTAAGTATTCTGGGATGTTAATAATGCATTTTTTACTCATTCATCTTGCTGTTAATGAATACACTATCTTTCTAGCTTCAGTAATGGACATTTATTTTAAAATACAAGCTCAGAAAAGAGACCTTCTTGGCTTTTTATAAAGATGGGTCTGTAACTACATTCTCAGAAGAAAGGAAGGTCACAGCAAAGATGTCATATCAAAACAGCCTTTTCACCACTACCACAAAGGCTTACAATGCAATCCAGATTGAGTACCGCTTCAGAGAAAGTACATGGAAAGCCCAAAATTTCACAGGGAAAAAAGTTCTGATGAAGAACCTTGGTGAGGCAATTCAGGTGTCCTGTCTGTGTTGCTACTGATGCTCAAGAAATGTCTGAGCAAACCCCCACAGAATCATCCCTGTGCCTCTTTTAGAGGAGGAGAGATTTTTCTTGCTGCCATATGTGAAACTTCAAATCAATCAATGCTTTTGAGATCCCAGCTGTACATTAACTCTTTAAAACTGTTTTCCAACGTTTGCTACTAATACATCAATAGTTTCATTGGCTTGACTGAATAAACAAGATAAAGTACCTAAATCTGCCCCCAAAAGCCCATGGCTGCTTTATTGCTCAGTTTTAGAAATGTGTGTCCTGCTGTACCCATATCACTGGTCCTGGAGCAGGATGGGAGGATCATGGTGTTGTAATAGGAAGAGGACCAAGATGATGTGACTGGTAGGAATGAGGACCCCACATACAGGGAGAGGGCCACGTCTGAGCCCAAGTTAAGTGTGGAGGTAGGAAAGGACTTGCATACCAAGTCAGGCAGAAGTGCTACAACTCCAAGATCATAGAATCATAGAATGGTTAGGGTTGGAAGGGACCTCAAAGATCATCTAGTTCCAACCCCCTGCCATGGGCAGGGAAACCCTCCACTACACCAGGTTGCTCAAAGCCTCATCCAACCTGGCCTTGAACACTTCCAGGGATGGGGCATCTACAACTTCTCTGGGAAACCTGTTCCAGTGCCTCGCCACCCTCTGAGGGAAAAATTTCTTCCTTATATCTAATCGAAATCTCCCCTCTTTCAGTTTAAATCCACTGCCCCTTGTTCTATCACTACATGCCATGTAAAAAGTCATGAGGTTCTCTCCAGCCTGTCAAGGTCCCTCTGGATGGCATCCTTTCCCTCCAGCGTGTCCACAACACCACACAGCTTGGTGTCATCTGCAAACTTGCTGAGGGTGCACTCGATCCCACTGTCCATGTCACAGGGATATTGATCCATTGACCACAACTATTTGTGTGCAACCATCCAGCTAATTCCTTATCCATCGAGTGGTCCATCCCTCAAATCCGTGTCTCTCCAGGTTAGAGACAAAGATGTCATGTGGGACAGTATCAAATGCTTTGGAGAAGTCCAGGTAGATGATGCCAGTAGCTCTTCCCCAATCCATCAATGCTGTAACCTCATCGTAGAAGGCCACCAAATTATTCAGGTATGATTTGCCCTTAGTGAAGCCATGTTGCTGTCATCAGTCACCTCCTTATTTTCCGTGTGCCTTAGCATTGTCGCAAGAAATCTTCCCAGTATTAGACATGAGCTCAGTACCAGTCTCCAGAATTTGTTTAAAATAGGAACAAGCATTTTTACAAAAACAGCTGAAAGAAACTAACTTGATGGCCAAATCCAAAATAATTTTTTTTTTTTTTTAGTAGGTTCAAACATGTTTTGCTTCTCTTCTGAGATATCCATCTATTTCCTATCTCAAGTGCTTCTGGCAGTGTGGCTATCCAGGAGTTCTGTGTACGTAGATATGAATTTTAGCTGGGTCATTCTCTAATAGTCAGACAAAGCAACAATAATAAGTATCTGAAAAGTCATGAGAATGAAATATTGTAAGATTTCCAGTCTAATATTCACACTGACAACCTATTATCTGAGTACAAGTTATATCCAAATGATATCAAAATCTTTGTGTACTTTTCTTAATGCATTTCACTTTTTTAATTCACTGTATATCTAATAAATGTTGAATGTATGTAGAATAAGCATAGAATAGTCCACAGTTCTCTGTCAAGACAGAGACATTTTATTTAATTAAAATCATTACAGCATACAATTTCATCTCTGAGTATGTTTCACAGCTAATCATATAATGTCACAGAAAATTACCTGCCCAGTGGACAGCAAACCATCTCAAAATTTTGGGAGTGATATGGACACTGATATGTGTGTGATACGTGTGATATGTGTGGTATGTGTGGTATGTGTGTGTGTATCATATGAGTGATATGTGAACATCGGAGAAAGTCGAATTCCTCAGTGCATGGCACAATCTATATTTTTCTCTGTCAGCTTCCTGGTCACTCATTATTAAAAACGGCAGAACTGGTCAACATTCAGGACTCCCAAATATCTTATGCTGCAATGTCTGTACAGGAGAAACTTTGGCTTGTATTTTCAAAAAGAATCTCTGTCTAATACGTAATCTATGAACAGCTATTTGCTGTACATATTCAGTACTAAGCTGTTGACAAGACCGCTGTTAATTAAAATGAGAACAGTGAAGCCAACACTATTTTCTTTCCAGCTAAAAGCCGTAATTTTTTGACTGCACTTCAAACTTCCACTCCTGCAATGCAGAAGAGCACACAGAAGCCAGAGGAGTCACAGCAGCTTATAGAGAAACGTAAAAATCGAGAGCAAGGAACGTTGCAGCGAGTCAAGACTGGTGAGTCCCTTGCATAGATTCACTATATAAATGCCTGTTTCCCTGACCATGTTCTGAAACTCTTCTTTTTCCCTAAGTATATGATATTTCTTATTCAATTGTTTCCTTTGATTTTTAGAGGTAACGGGGCTAGAGACAGCACCGTCTCTCTGGATTTTGACATTGTTGTCATGTTTCAGCAGCAGTGAGGTTACCAAAACCGTTAAAGCCTCAGAATATGTATAATTTAACCCCTCTGTCTTCCTCTACTACTGCAAATGCTGCTTCAAAATGACCGAGGTCCTTGGTAATAGCTAGCTATGAATAGGAATAAGGGAAAGAAAGAAACTACAGTAATTTCCTCCCACATGATCATTCTGTCATCCTTCATGCTTGCATCTTGTTTCCTGAAGCTGTAATCTGCATTTCTACTCCCCTGGTATTTACTTCCAGACTTCCTTCATACAGCAGTGTAAAACAAAAGCACCCATACAAAAATTAGTGTTCAACTGCATTTAAGCATGAAATTCTAATACAGTCCACAGAGAATTCTTGCTGTTCCAAAATCATTTTAGACTAATCCTACAAATAATGAAGCCCCTTATATCAATAAATTCCTTGTTGTGTACATTGCATAAAATCAATTTATATTCACATATTTGGCTCCTGTCCAATCAATGGCTCTGATAAAGCCTATAACCTAGTAAAGTGGCATAGAGATTAACTATGATGTGGCAAAATTAATAAGAAACAACACAATAGAAATTGTAAAATAATACAGAGGAATGGTAATAATCTTCTTGTTTTGGTATCTGTAGGTCATACCGCTAAATTCACTACTTCTCCTTTGAATTCTCTTTCTATTGAGATTTCCTATGTGTCCCAATTTCTGCACTCAGTAACCATGGGGTTAGTAAAATTAATTAGGAACAAGCAGGATGGTACGTGCACTAAGGAACCAAATACGGGGAGCTGAGATGTGCAATGCAGTGGAACCTCACAGATAAGTCTTGGACTTAGGTTGTGAAATAATTGGCACCTCAGAGTGTGATTCTACTCTGACAAGTGACTATACAAAAATGGCACCTTCTTTCTGAAAAAGATCTGCTCCCTATGTATATTCAGTCATATATGCTGAATTTAATCAGTACTACATTCCAACTTCACCATTGAATGTTTTTTCCCTGTTACATCTGCAGTGTCAAAAAGCTAAGAAAACAAGGAGAACACAATAAGATTGCATTCCTCCTCTGCATCGTGAATGCAATTATAAATTGAATTTCAAAGACCAGTTGATTATCTGCAGAACGCACTGCAGATTACCCAGTTACAGCTGAAGGCAGGGGACTATATCCTTGTAGCCAAGCACAAGGAATTTGGGCTGCATTACTTGGTGGTAGGTGGGAGAAGGAAACAGCTCAGCTAGTTTTTCAGATCCTATGATAAAATTACACGGCTGGCATTTAGAAAAATGTAAACAGTTGGTATTTGGCATTAAAGCTTTAAGATGTGTCATCCAAATGTACTATGGGAAAAACACTCACATGTGAGTGTATTTTGTAGATCAAGATTTGCAAATCCTGTGTGATAAAAGATTCAAACTTTTCAGGTAGGTGCATCCTAGTTTAAAAAATCTCAGTAGTTCACCATATAGATATCAATTAGATATATGTAAAGTATATGTGTGTACACAAATATACCTCTCTGTATATACATCATAGGTATATTCCTCCACGTGTGCATCAATGACATGCTACCATGCTTGCTGTAAGGTGACTAATCAAGTATTATGATTTCATTGTCAATAAAGCAACAATGAAAGTTTGAGACCAAGAATTTTCTTGTAAACAGATGGTGGCTTTGTGGAGAAATGCACCATTTTCATAAATTGCGATGTTGACAAAAAGATTTTTCAATGCTTTCTTCAGCCATATCACATCAGCACTGAAATCAGGAACAATGCTGCAAAACCATGAACGTAAGCTGATTGAACTGTTAAAGTTCTGTTAATTGCAGCTACATGAAAATTACTGTTCATGAATGTCGCCAGTCCAGGAAAGAAGAGGCATGGGGTGCAAGAAGCATCTGCATTTAGATTTGGTTTTTTAAGTTAGAAACAAAAATGAAAAAAAATAGTTATTTGATATTTATGGTTAATTACTGTACTTACACTTCAAATCTTATCAGCATATGGAAGAAAAATAGTGGAAATTGGAACTAATTGTCCCATAATGACTGATACTTTTTGCTCCTGTTGAGAATGATATGGCATCATCCAATAGCTTTCCGCACACAGCAGGAGGGAAAATTATCAATCAATTACATGACAATTAATTCCTAACTTGTAACATTTTTCTACTGAAAAGAAAAAAAAGATCCTAATGTGAGATTAATAATCATGCGTTCCCTACAGTGTTTGGAAAGCTGTATTTTTAAAAGATGCTCTTACACATATCTGAAATTATTTTAAGAACTTATAACCGTAAACTGAGGCAGTTTATAAATTATTTGTATAAGCACTAAAAAACCCCAGCCTTGATAACACAGGGATGTTTCCATTACTGCTAAGCAGGGCTCACACAGAGTCAAGGCTTTTTCTGCTTCTCACCCCACCCCACCAGCGAGTAGGCTGGGGGTGCACAAGAAGTTGGGAGGCAACACAGCTGGGACAGCTGACCCCAACTGATGAAAGGGATATTCCACACCATATGACGTCACGCTCAGCATACAAAGCTGGGGGAAGAAGAAGGAAGGGGCACATTCGGAGTTACGCATTTGTCTTTCCCAAGAACCATTACACATGATGGAGCCCAGTGAATGCATTCTTGTTTTGCTTTGCTTGTGTGTATGGTTTTTGCTTTACCTATTAAACTGTCTCTATCTCAACACATGAGTTTTCTCACTTTTACCCTTCCAATTCGCTCCCCAATCCCACTGCAAGGGGGAGTGAGTGAGTGGCTGTGTGGGGCTTAGTTGCCAGCTAGGGTTAAACCATGACAGCTAGAGGAAACAACTTCAGAATAAAGATAAGAAAGTAAAAAAAAAAAAAAAAAAAAAAAAAAACGAAAAAAGAAAAAAAAGAAAACTACTTGGATATTTTTTGTGCAAATAAAGTTAAAGACTGAATGGTAATTTAAGGATTTTCATAAATTTAAAACTTTCAGTGTTTTTGCACACAGAAATGCTTGGTGTGACCACGTTTCCATCTCTTCTCGGACCAGAGAAAGCTCACATGATGAAGCTTTGAATTCCTTTGGATAGATGACAGACTTTAGCCTAAGGTTACCTTCATCGAGTGAGTTCTCCCATCACTGAGTTTTGCATACAACAATGTTGCTGCCTCCGTTCATTTGTGCTTCTCTGAAAGGGAAGAGTCATCACTGTTCAGCTTTTGAAAAAAGGACTTGCACGCTTGCCTTCAGGAGAGGATACAAACATCACCTTGAAGAGGGTGCTGGAGACAGTTCAGAGGAGAAGCAGGATTTGCAAGTCACTCCTGTTTTTAGCATACCCTGCTGATTAGGTAGCTTCTTACTCAACATGCTGGCTACTAGGCATCGTACCATTTTGAGGTACTTGCATCTTCCAGATGTTATATGGGAAGCTTGGTCTAAAGCTATGATACAGCCCAAGGTTGCAGAGAGTAGGAGTATTTATATGCACAGCATCAGGGATCCTCTAATCAAATCTACAACCTGATTTTGTTCTGCTTGTATAAATAGGATGACAAAAGTAGTCTGGTGTCTCTGTCTGATGGTATGACCCTTCTGGGTCATGAATATTCCCCACCTCCATCTGGAAGTTCAGCATAGCTTTGAAAGAAACTTGGTGGACTGAGGCCAACTGAGACGCCAGGGCTGAATTCTGAAAGCAGTCCTCCTGAGTGTCTCATCTAGGATGGCAGGTAAAGTCCCAGAGCATCATGCCCTTTTAGATTGAGAGATGGATCTACCCTAAATTTGGACAACAGTCTGCAGTAGCATTCTGACTGAGGCAGTGATTGATAGACCATTCTGCCTCATTAGCCACTTACTGCTGCAGGAGGGCAACTAAGGTTAGCGCTATTGCCAAACACCTGGGGAGACAGAAATCCTACTTAATAGGCACGGCTGATTTATTGCTATTGCTAGGCTTTTCCCAATTTTGTTCTGAGCACTTCTTGCTTCTGCCCAGTACAGAAGAACAAACTCTTTGTTTTAAACCATTGACTCAGTGCTTGTTGGAGGGAAAGCGCTGTTCATCAAAAGCCTGTAAGCAGGATAATTCAGTTTTTCAAGTTTGTGGATGGAAACTTGAGCAAGTTTTACTTAACCTAACGGTAATTAAACTTAGACCACTCTGAACACCTCATTGGTTACAGGATGGTTACAGGAATGTTGTGTTTTAACCCAGTGCAGCAGTTACTGTTGTTGCAGTTACACCTCTAGCAGCTAAATACCTTGAGCACATTGTCACATACCCTAAGTTTTCCTGTAGATCTAGCTGATTGAGCTAATGGTCCAACTGGGACATCAGAAGAAGGGCTGCATGTACACTAAGTGCTATACCGTTAACATTCATGCAGAAAAACAACAGTTTAAAGTGAACAAATGAACATGAGAGAACCTAAGAGTTCTACTTTGTATAGACATCTTACTGATATAATTTTCAAAAAATGTTGTTTCAGATCTTATTTTCTTTGATGATCATGTTATCTAATTGAATGCTTTGATGTGATAATGCTTTTTTTGTTTGTTCGGTTTTCTTATTTCTCCACTATTTTATTTATTGCAAAGCTCTATATACAGCTATGGCTTCATAACCATTTATTGGTCACAAACCCTAACCTATAACTATGATCCATTTAAAAATTACAACAAAAAACTTACTGACCATACGTGAACAGGAAAATATGATTATCTGTTGTCAAAGAGCACAGAACAAAGACAATGAGTTATGCATTCAGTTCCCACTTTTTTAGGTTACCATAGCTGGTGTACAACTATGCAACTTTATCAGATTTTTAGCTGAAAACAGTATCGTTTTTACTATTATGCAATCTGTGGCCTGCTGAGCTCTGTGTGGCATAGTAGACTTGCAGTTCAGGAGCTTCAGCACTAATGACAGACATCCTCCAAGGTCGTGTGCTACCACTGCTTGGCTGGTAAACTTGGCCAACAAGGAGGATGACATAAGGCAGAGGTTCATGCTCTCTGCTGCTCCATGTGCTCAAGAGGAGTAAGTTGTCATGATAGACAAGTGATAATTTTAACTTCATTTCCAGCCTCTGGTTTTTGCCCTCTGCAATCTGTATATCAAAGTGTATTGCTCTGGAAAAGGATGAGGATACTGAGCCAAAACAGAAGCAGGATGTAGGGAGGCCTTTAAGATGGTATTATGACCTTTAAGACCCTTTCTGTACATGTGCTTCTGCTTTGTGGCAGGGGTGCTTTGTCTTCATGAAAGACTGGAATCAAAATAATGTCAGCACTATTTGCAAGAGCTTGGTCCTCTATAACGTATGTAGCACTAATTATTAAAGAAATCCTTGGCTTTCTCTAAAGAACTTGCAGTCAGGAGCTTTCCAGGGATTATACCTACATTATAAAAAGGAAGCACAAAAGGATTCAACATGATTGATGAAATTGTTTGCTTTCTCTTTAGAAGAGAGTAATAAATAAGTTAGCATTCCAAAGTTCTGTGAAGAGAAAAGATATTTGAGAGAAAGCACACAGATGTATTGTTCTGTAGCATGGGCATTTGATGAGCTCTAGAAATCTCTTTGGAAGAGAAAAGATGCATTATAGTGTGTGAAAAGAAGAAATCTTCAGTATCAGGCTGTTATCTAGTTGCTAAGGGCTGGTTCTTGATGAAAACAGAGCAGAATAGAATGGATAGTTTAAGCACTGTGAGGTAAAAGCAGAAAATTGGACTTAGAGCACAAGGGACATTCACAATAGAATGAAAGTGGATGCAGTAAAATGTTAAGAGTGTGACAAAAAAAAAGATTATCATAAATATGAAGTGATGAAAGTCAAAGTTTTGCCTTCACTTCAACAAAGCCCTTGGAGAAAAAAATGAAAATTAGCCCTGCTGGAATGTACATTAGCAAAAAGAAAAGAAAGATGAAAAGAAGAATACCACTTCAAGGTCATTTTAAACCAAGCAGCAACTACTAAACTTTTAATTATAAGCCTGTAATTAATGTTTGTTTATTATTAATTGCTAGCAAAAAAAAAAGATAAAAGCTTGAAACAACACAGTTCTGAACTTCATTCTGTTCCTACTTTTGCTGCCAAAAAACAAATAGGACAATTAAAAAATGTTTAAACCTAGACGTCATGGCAGTCTGGTGAAGTTCCCACCGACTGGAAAAAGGGAAACATAGCCCCATCTTTAAAAAGGGAAAAAAGAAGACCCAGGAACTACAGGCCAGTCAGTCTCACCTCTGTGCCTGGAAAGATCATGGAGCAGATCCTCCTGGCGACTATGCTAAGGCACAGGGAAAATAAGGAGGTGACTGATGACAGCAACATGGCTCCACTAAGGGCAAATCATACCTGAATAATTTGGAGACCTTCTACGAAGAGGTTACAGCATTGATGGATAGGGGAAGAGCTACTGGCATCACCTACCTGGACTCGTCCAAACCATTTGATACTGTCTCACATGACATCATTGTCTCTAACCTGGAGAGACACGGATTTGAGGGATGGACCACTCGATAGATAAGGAATTGGCTGGATGGTTGCACACAAATAGTTGTGGTCAATGGATCAATGTCCAAGTAGAGGCCAGTGATGAGTGGTGTTCCTTAAGGGTCAGTACTTGGGCCAGTGCTATTTAACACCATTGTTGGTGACACGGACAGTGGGATCGAGTGCACCCTCAGCAAGTTTGCAGATGACACCACGCTGTGTGGTGTTGTGGACATGCTGGAGGGAAGGGATGCCATCCAGAGGGACCTTGACAGGCTGGAGAGGTGGGCCTGTGAGAACCTCATGAAGTTCAATAAGGCCAAGTGCAAAGTCCTGCCCATGGGTCGGGCAATCCCAATCATAAGTACAGGCTGTGTGGAGAATGGATTGAGAGCAGCCCTGAGGAAAAGGACTTGGGAGTGCTGGTGGATGAGAAGCTCAACATGAGCCGCTAGCGTGCGCTTGCAGCCCAGAAAGCCAACCATGTCCTGGGCTGCATCCAAAGACGCGTGGCCAGCAGATCGAGGGAGGTGATTCTGCCCCTCTACTCTGCTTTGTGAGACCCCACCTGGAATCCTGCATTCAACTCTGGAGTCCCCAACACAAGAAGGACATAGAGCTGCTGGAGTGAATCCAGAGGAGGCCATGAAGATGATTCGAGGGCTGGAGCACCTCTGCTATGAAGACAGGCGGAGAGAGTTGGGGCTGTTCAGCCTGAAGAAGAGGAGGCTCCGGGGTGATCTTATAGCAGCCTTCCAGTACTTCAAGGGGGCCTTGGAACAGGTTTCCCAGAGAAGTTGTAGATGTCCCATCCCTGCAAGTGTTCAAGGCCAGACTGGATGAGGCTTTGGGCAACCTGGTGTAGTGGAGGGTTTCCCTGCCCATGGTAGGGGGTTGGAACTAGATGATCTTTGAGGTCCCTTCCAACCCTAACCATTCTATGATTCTATGATCTTGGAGTTGTAGCACTTCTGCCTGACTTGGTATGCAAGTCCTTTCCTACCTCCACTCTTGCTTAAACTTGGGCTCAGACGTGGCCCTCTCCCTGTATGTGGGGTCCTCATTCCTACAGTCACCATCTCTTGGTCCTCTTCCTATCTACAACACCATGATCCTCCATCCTGCCCCAGGACCAGTGATATGCCTACGGCAGGACATACATTTCTAAAACTGAGCAATAAAGCAGCCTCTTTGCCCAGAGAGGTGGTGGATGCTCCATCCCTGGAGACGTTCAAGGCCAGGTTGGATGAGGCCCTGAGCAACCTGATCTAGTTGGAGATATCCCTGTTCCTTGCAGGGGGGTTGGACTAGATGACCTTTGAAGGTCCCTTCCAGCCCTAACCATTCTATGATTCTATGATCCTATGGGCTTTTGGGGGGAGATTTAGGTACTTTATCTTGTTTATTCAGTTGAGCCAATGAAATTATTGATGTGGTATTAGTAGCAAACATTGGAAAACAGTTTTAAAGAGTTAATGTACAGCTGGGATCTCAAAAGCATTGATTGATTTGATGTTTCACATATAGCAGCAGGAGAAATGTCTCTCCTCCTCTAAAAGAGGTGCAGGGGTGATTGTGTGGGGGTTTGCTCGAACATTTCTTGAGCATCAGTAGCAACACAGACAGGACACCTGAATTGCCTCACCAAGGTTCTTCATCAGAACTATTTTCCCTGTGGAATTTTTAAGATTTTTTTGTACAGGAAAGCTGGAGAGGGACTTTTTACAAGGGCATGTAGTGATAAGACAAGGAGCAATGGCTTTAAACTGAAAGAGGGTAGATTTCGATTAGATATAAGGAAGAAATTTTTCCCTCAGAGGGTGGTGAGGCACTGGAACAGGTTGCCCAGAGAAGTTGTGGATGCCCCATCCCTGGAAGTGTTCAAGGACAGGTTGGATGAGCGTTAAGCAACCTGGTGTAGTGGAAGGTGTCCCTGCCCATGGCAGGGGGGTCGGAACTAGATGATCTTTGAGGTCCCTTCCAACGCTAACCATTCTATGATTCTATGATTGTATAAAAAAGACTTTTTTTCTGGAAATGGAGAAGTATATTATCTAATTCTTTCAATACACACTAAGTAGTACTCTTTTCTTGTCTGCTGCTTTTAGAAAACCAACAGTTTTAAGTTCACAGAGCACCTAAAGAACAAAAACGAAAGGCATCTCCTTCGGAACTAGTGCAGTTTCCTTGTCGTACACACATGCAGTCTGGCTTTCCCTGAAGAGTTTAACAAACCTGGAGCCAGGTTGAGAAGTAAGTCTTCACTGAAAGTCCTTTCCTATTGAAACATGGGCTAATGTGGCATTTGTGTTTCAGCCATTAACAGTTGTCCCAGCAGGAGAGAGGAGCAGCATTTATGGCAACGAGAGTTATTTGTTTTTAATCCACAAGCACAAGCACTGACTGGAATTTTCATCACCTTTCCAACCATTTGAAAACAATAATTGTTAGCTCTGTTAAATACCTTCTCTTTCTAAACCAATACTCTCCAAATGCAAATTGTAGTCACAGCTGCAAAAGAAATCTATTGCCAAAATACACCATTGGGAGAGAAGAAAATATAGTGGCAGCTGGCTGTCTCCAAAGAGGGAGAGTGTCATCTCTCTGAAACACTGTCGGCTCTTGTAGAAGAAATGCTAAAGAGCAAAGAACCTCAGTATCAGTCAGCCACTGGCTGACAGTGGATGTTTCTAATGGGAACGAATCGGAGGCTGTAACTTGAGTAGAAGAAAAAGGCATAGATTAGGAGGACTAAAGCACTGAGATGCCTTTGCTTGCTCAAAGGTGAAACTCTAATCAAAACTGTGTAAAGACGCTTTTTTGGTTAGTTTGGATTCAACAAGTACTCTTTACCTCTCATTCAAACATTTCTTATTCTTCGTGTTTGCAGATTCCTGACAAAAGCTCACTGATTGATTCACTGGCTATTTGTTTATCCCACATTCCAGTCCCACGAGTTTATCATTAGCAGGCGACAGTTTAAGAAACAAAACTAAGGGAGCTGATGTAGCCCCTTAGTGCAACTTCACCAACCAAGCCGTGGTGGCATAACATTTCAAGAAATGCATGTTGCCTGTGACATGGGAATACTTCAACAGAGCAGCTTTTTCTGCTGACAGAGTGGACTGGATTTCAAGTGGGGACCTATGACGTGGGACCCTGCAGCTGACAAGAACTGTCCTATAGCATTAAGTCCTCTGGTCAGAGCTCATTTCAGAGAGAACTTACCTACAGCTGTGGCACAAGAACACTAAAGTTATCATCTCAAACTGTCAAAAGATACTTCTGAGGCCTTAATTTTTCTACTTTTTCATCTAGCATAACAAGAACCTCTATGATCACTACCTATTTTACTGGGTTATTTGCAATGCTTGAATCAAGAACTTTTAGATTTACAGCACAGCCACCTTCCAGGTCAGTGTAGTATTAGCAGCAGCAGTTTCTGAATCAAGTCTACAGTACACATTTTGCCTTGTTACAAAACCAGTTGTAAGACAGCAGGGAAATGCTGGATACTGGAGTCTTAGGTATCTATATTCTGCTTACTGAAGGAGATTATTGCCTAGCATCTAGAGGAGTGGTTAGAAACATGATGGTTAGGTACATTTATTTGTCTATTTAATTCTTTCTGACACGCAAAGGCGGTATAGTAGGTGAAATCTGCTTCTTTCTGTTGAAGCCTACTCACACTTCTTGTGACAAAACGGGCAAATGATTCCTGCTGTGAAATGAGAACCTGGTCAATAATAAAGGCTGTGAATTACGCTGAAATATACGTACTAGTCTACACGGCATTGAGGGCTGCATTTACACCTGACATCTCCATGTGCAGCCTCAGTGGAAGTCATGACATGTTGTACCAGGCCTTCAGTTTGGGTAATCAGATCCAGCACCCTGGGGTGCACTGCAGCAGCATCTATGTGCAGACGGGATTAGACACAGACACCCTCCTTGTCGTCACCCGATATTCCTGCAAAACCTGCATTAATGTCTCTTTCTTTTTAAGTAGACTACTTGTACATTTTTTAAAGGCTGTTTCTTATTCTACTTATTTGGTGTTTTTTGCCTCGCCTCTTCCCTTTGCTCAAAGCTGTCATTTTGCTCCCCTTTTCCTTATCCTGGTGTGTGACTCATGCTACTCCAAGAATCACATTTCTCTGCTTCATTAACCGTCTTCAGCCTATCTCTTTAGATCCCTCCTCCAGACACTCTCTCTCATGTTCTCCATCATTCCCTTCTATCTTACCTCAGTCTCTGTGTAACACTAGTAAGAGAGTTTCAGAAGCTGAAAGTGAAATTTAGACATTTGGCTATCATTCATAGCTTTTGAAAAATCTCCTCCTCCACCTTCACAATTCTCTTGCTATGCAGCAAAATCCTTTCTTACTTTTTAACTCCCTTTCCTCTCATCAACCGTCCCTTCCTTCCTCTGTTCTCTTTATTCGGTTTTGCTTATCTAACTGAGGCCGCAGCTATGCCAGCAGATCTCTGCAGTGCAGACATGTCAGCAAAACTTCTAAGGTATGCCATTTTCCTAACAGAAACAGCTTTTGTCAGCCTGCACCATCCAATTTCAGAAGACAGTGTAACTTCACCAGCAAACATGTCTCCTCTTCAGCACTCGTTCTACCTACACATGTGGGAATGGATCAGCACAGTTACAGCAAACGAGTTCAGACAGTCCTTGATGCAGAGACTGTCCTTTTAGAACAATAACAAAAAAAAAAAGCAACAAAGAATGTTAATTACAGTGCCAAACAAATATTTGATAGAAGATCAAATTATAGATCCTGATACTCTGCATCTATCTAACAGGCTAAGGAAGTAGTTCAGTGTGCAGAATATAACTTCAACTGCTCAACACTTCAGCAGAAGCAAATACATGTGTTCATTTGGCATAGCTGGAGTGAATAATAACCAATTGTTTTCATATCTTTCGCATAAGTTGCAGCTGTTTAGAAGTGATGGAAATTTTCATTTAAAATGGGTGTCTTGTTAGAACGCAGGACTGTTAAAAGATTTGTGTAAGAAAAATCATTATAATAGCATAGAAACAAAGGACTGTTTTTTTTTTTGCAAACTTGTTCATCTCATTGGGTATTGCGGTACAGAATTTAATTGGCTATATTTTGAGCCCACAACTTCCACTTGTAATGGAAACTAGTACTGAAAAGGTGAAAGGAAATTGTATCTTGGGAACATATCAGGAACAATTTTTAACTCTTGCTAATATAAATCTCTGTAAACTCTTTTGGGTTTATATTTTAACAAGTTTCTTTGATTGTGTTCTAGGCATACACAACCAAGAACATCTCTCTTGAGACATGAGAGGAAAAACCAGTATTGTGTAAACAGAGATATCAGCAGTACCCTTTGGAAGTGAATTGCAATGTGACCTAAACATTCTTCTCCCCATCACTGAATCCTCTCTTCTGAAACTATCTTCACTACCCCTGCTTGGAAAGTCATAAAGTCTCATTCCTTTGTGCATTCACCAAACTGTCAGCAGCAAAGGGTTAGGAGTAATTTCCCATGTGACAGATTATTCCACAACAAGCTGGTTTAGGATTTCCTGTGTGTCTGTTTGAAGCATCTGATTCTAAATATTGCCAGACATTATATACTATATTGGATGAGTGCTAACCTATATTAAACTAGATGGAACATAGGTTTAATCTACTATAGTAAATCTCTCTATTTCTGTATACTCATAAACATGGAACAGTGCTTGGCCATATTCCAATATCTACTACGTTTCTGTTGCGTACTTTACACACAGAGTATGAATCATGGTTAGGCCCTCTAAATACGAGAAAGTAATAGTCATCCAACCCATCTTCATTTAATTACACTAAAATGGCTATAATGTTCAAGAAGCCAAGAAGTTAAACAACCCAATTCACTTCTGATGTTAAGAGTAACTGCTTCTTCCATCGTATAGTAATGTATTGCATATTGCTTTGAAGTAATTTTAATGGTCATCACGTACTGCCTGGTATATTCAAGGCAAACCACATGAGGTTTTTGTATGTTCCTGCCTATCATCCCTTCCTCTAAATGAAACCTTCCATTCTTGTTGCCTGATGCAGAATTTTTAGTTTGTTTGCTTTGGTTTATTTTTATTGAGTAAGGCAGGGATATTAAGCAGAAGAAAAAGGATTAGCTACATTAGCCACTCAATAATAATCATAGTTCTTGTTTTGAATGCCTGAAGACAGTATTTTCTGAGCATATCTCAAACTGCAGATTGTAGCAAATTTATGTTTCTGGTAGATCTGATTGAGATTTCTTTGCTGTTTAAAGAGAATAAAGTATAAGTAGTTAAAAATGGGATTTTTCTTGTATGCAGTAATCATGTTCCTTGTCTTGGGAGGAGCTATGAGAACTGTGAGTGAGAACTAAGTAAATATTATAGTTAATATGCAGATTTTGTAAATGAGCAGAGCTCTGGGCAGGCAAACATTATTTGTTAATGAACTGGACCAATACAGAGAAGGACAGTTTGGAACCATGAAAACTTTTTTTTTGTATAAAAAGGAAGCAGATTCTGTTTTGACATCTTTGTTCTGCTGCACAGCTTGTAAACTGCACAGCAGGGTTTTTTTGGTGGATTCAGCTTCTAAGCACAGAAGAGAGAGTTTCTCTGGCATGCTATATAATCATTGGAAGAGTAAACTGGTGAATTACTTTCAAATGGTGAGGTTTATGAATTCCACAAGCTGTAGGCATTGGACATAGTCCAGAGATCTTATAACCTTCACAAATATAACAACTGTGGATTTTTCCCCCAAAAACCGGAAAACAAAACATAAGACTTTAAGAATAAGACTAAAACTGTTAATATTTGCTTGAAAATTCTACCTTTGGATATGCAGTTCTGACATTTTTATTTGTTCATCTCAAGATGCTTACGTTTCAAAATTTAGAACAAATTCTATTCAGTAATTTTTTGGTTTTATACTACTACCTGTAGGTAGCCCACTACTTCAGTTCAATAAACATATAAGCATAATAGGTTTCACAATAGACTATGTTATTATTTTTTTCCAGAAATCAGACAAAATATTTGTAATATAAAACACTGCAAAATTTAATAAGCACAGATTGGCAATGGGCTGTGGTATTTGATTTACATTTTAAATTCCTAATTAAAGTCATTCATTTGTAAAGACTTTACATTTGTACATCTCTGAGAGTTGAAAGTCAATAAAAAATTTCCAACTTTACAAAAATTGCTAGTGGATTTTCATCTGCTAACAAATCAAATATTTCCAGCAAAGGGTATATAATATTGTCATATTTATGATAGATGTATTAATAAAGCAGTTCGATCCTAAAATTTATTTATGCCAGTGCATAATGCTTAAAGAAATTTTAAATAATGACAATACATCATGTTTTGTTTCTGTTTGTGTTTCAGCATATGCCGATATATAGAACACACATTATTCCAGGACACTTCACATCTTTAGTGATGTAGCAGGAAAGAAATAATATGCAATTATATTAAAACTATCACAAGCTACAAACTATAGGCAGTAAAATTGTCATTTTAGCTTATGTTTTGTAATTCCTGTCTCCCAAATGCTTAGAAGGCTGCTTGGGATTTATGCAAGATAGTTTCTCTCTCTAAAGACACATTAATAGCACCCTTTTTATTGTCTGCATTCTAGTGGTCTCATATGATTTGAATCCCAAAATATCTAATCAGAAATCTTGATTTCTAATTCATCTTTGAAGTTTGGATGCATTTTTCATAAGTACTAAAAATAAAGAGTTCTGTCTTCTGCGGTGGCATGTCATGCATATGCATGAAGGCACTGTGACAAAATTCCAAGGCATTTTAAGAAATGTAAATGGAAGGGAAAACATAGTAGCAAAATATGATGCAGCATTTTAGTCTTTTACATATGGGAAGTCTTTGAATATATCAATATAATTAAGGGCAACCCAGTCACAAAGGCAGACAAAATAGGGGCATGCAATGGAGTTACAGACTGGAGACTCTTAGAGGTATAGTCTAAAAGCACTCATTTTCTGGAACATAACATCTTATTGAAGTGTGTGGATAAGCTTAAACAATGGTCATCCCAATTATACTGAAAAACAAGTAAAGGGGAAAGAATAAAGCTTCTGAAAACTGCTATTATTGAGAATGACTGATTCACAGAGTTGTGCAAGCTTAGATCACTGTTCCCATGTTAAAAGAACTCAGTCTAATTGTGTCAGACGGGTGAGATCCTATGAATGAGCAAGTTTTTTGTTTGTTTTAGTTTGTTTTGTTTGTTTGTCTGTTTGTTTTTTAATTTTTAGAAGAAGTCATTTTTACAGGTTCCAAAATAATTCCAACTGGTAGAACAGAGTGCCTTCCACTTATGGAAAAGAAAAACTGAAAAAAAAAACCCTTTGAAAAGAGCTTGAAGGACATGAAAAAGGTTAAATGGATGCTTTCATGACAGGCTTTTACAAAAAATGCTTCCCAGGAGACCTTTTATAAGGAATGATGCGTATGTGTGTAAACAAGCATTTTGGAAAAATGCTCTCAAATATTATAAAAATACTAAAACCTCTTCAATTTTTGAAGAATGTCATCCAAAGTGAAAGTGAGCTGGGAGATAAGGCAATTAAAGTGAGATACCAGTACCTGACTGTCATATAGTCCTTCTTAGAATTTTCTCAAAATCCTCTTAAACTCAGTTCAGGATGTTTCTCTTCCTACACTTATAGGAAGATTGTTCCTGAATCTCATTGTTATCATGGCTGGAAAGCTTCCTTTAATTTCCAGTCTAAGTTTATTCATGGCCAGAGTCGTCTTGTAGCTTCAAAAGTATTTTTCCCCTGCTACTATTTATATCATCAATATTTTTCAGTGTTCCTTTTAGTCGTCTTTTTGCCAGAGTGAACAAGCTTGTTCTTTTGTAAAATTCAGGTTATTCAGTCCCCTGGTGATCTTATTAGCTATTTTCCTATTTTTCAGCATTCTCTTAATCTAGACACATACTAGTCCTAAGAGCATCTGCTGTCATGGCCAAAAGATTGATAGAAAAAGTGAGCCTCAGAAGAAAGTAGAGAGCATGGATGGCACTGAACCCATGATGATACAAGAAGGCCACTACAATTACTGTGAAATGTAGTTTTGCCTTGTGCAGCTGCTACCTATGATGATCTTTATCCTCTCTTCATTATGCACCTACATTTAAGTGTTATTTTAGGCCCTGCTTGCTGAACCCCTTCCCAGTGTGTGCTCCTGGCACCTCAGGAGCCTGGCTTTGTGAAGCGTTTCTAAGGCAGTGAAGAGACAGAATAGAAAATAACCATTAAAAGCTGAAGAATAATTTTATTGCCTGAAGCTAAACATTTTTCTGACCTAAATATAGCCTTCCCTTTGATGACAAGCTTTATTTAAAAAAAGAAAGAAGTCTGTTTAGGTTTGTACATGGAGAGAGATGCATCTGAACAACTGCATATGAGGGCTGGTAGCATCCAGAAGCAGCATTCCCAAATAACGCCTCTTCAGCCATATCTGTTCTGACTAGGCAGAGATTTTTATCCACTATTTCCTTCCTCCGCTGGAGAAGAAAGAAGAGGTACACAAAAATTTGGGTAATATATACAAAATCAATGAAGACTTGACTGAATAACAGCTAAGCAGTGGAGCCTAACACAATATTCCAATATCCATCGCACCCCACTAGAACACAACTTTTTCCACCATCTTCTGTTGTTATGCAATATTCCTTAAGGGACTTTGGATAAGAAGATTGTGGAACGCAGTGATCAAACGCTAGAAAAAGTAAAAGCAGAACTCAACTTCTCGTAAAAGAAATAACTAATTAAATAGTAATGAGCATGGAATGAAAAACCTTTGAGGATACAAATCTCCCAACCTCGTATCTCACAAAGCTCAATATTAACATTTAAACTCAGTGAGCATTTAAAAGGACTAGTGCTGTGTTCCTCTTTGACCTTAACTGATGTTTCAGACTGGCATTTCAGTCTTCTAAAGTCAGCTCCTTCCCCTGACACTGGCAGTACCAACAGGAAAAAGAAAAGTCTGAGCTGAATTCAGAAGTAGGTTTCCTTCTCCTTGTTACAGGTGATGCTACCTCAGGATGGAATTAGCACCTGCCTACTCCCATTCCTCCTACTGCAGAGGGAATTCAGTACCACGGCTGAGGGGGAGAGGATGAATCTGCAGGGAAAACATTAACCTAGAAACGCCCATGATGGGGAGGAAAAGGAAATCCTGTAAGGGGCAAGTTTCAAGGGATAAAACCAAAGGACAAAGCACTTAAAAAGTGCTAGAGGTAGTAAAATAGTCATGGAAAAAGGTGACAGAGAGATGTGATGGTGAAGCGCAATTCAGGAGAGAGAACCAAAAAACAAAAGGAGAAGAACAAAGTGAGAAAACAGATTCTAAGAGAAAAGAGGGGGGAAAATGCAACAAAAGAATGAGTCACAAGTCCTAAGAAAGGTCACAAGAAGGAAAGTAAGAAGTGCAAGGAATGAATAAATAAAAATTAACCAAGACTGAGGTGCTCTTATGTGGTCTATGTATTTTAATCACCACTCTTAGAACACATTCTACAGATCTTTCAATTTAAAAAGTGTTAAGTCTTGTTTTGATTCATGCTATTGCACAGTACTGTATAATACGCTGTCTTGCATATTTAAATAGTGAAAGAAGGAAAAAGATAAATTATAATTTATTTTTACTTTTTGCCATCTTCTCACAAACATATAAACCTTTGGACTTGGCACCTTAAAATTATGTGAAGTCACTGTGTGCATCACAGTGTGGCCTCTCAGTGAGCACTCTTCCCCGTCCCAGGGTGCCCTGAGGCAGGTTTCCTCTTGGAAAAGAAACAGGGCCAGGAATGAAAGAGAGGCGAGGAGAAGGGATACTCCTTGCTATCTAATGCCATGTACACGGTGTCTACATAAGGCATTCAAAGGACAGCAACAGATTCCTCCGGGTGTTCCTTTAAATCTTCGCAAGATGGAGCATCTCTCCATTTCTATTGACAGATAGACTATGAGGCAGGGTGAACAGTCTTCTACAAGCCTGGATAAGGAGTCTTGTCTCTCTCTGACTCCTTTTTTCTGCATGCCACTATATAGACTTAGGAATGAGGTGGTCACAGGCACCCCAGCAGTGGCCTGACTTCAAGGAATTTCAATTCCAGCACTAATACCTGGTTCTTAGGGAGCAATATTACTTAGAAAGACAAACAAGGATAACACTCTTATTTCTTTCCACAGATGACGATAGAAGTGGCAGGAGGGAGCTGGCAGGAACGTGGGATTCAGTAGCACCCCACGGTAACACTGAAGGTAAGGCGCTCAAGCCCACTGTGGTCTCCTGGGCTATCACCTCTGTCTGTCGTGGTCAGCTGATGGTCAACAAACAAAACCCATCCTCTCACTGTCTCCCCAGTTTGCACGATGACCTGAAGTGACTACAGGAGGCAGTTTTTGGTAATCATCTCAGTTTGGATGAAGAGTGGCAGGAAGAGGCCCCACATGCAAGCAGGTTGGGTACAGAAAGCACCATGCAGGTGCTGGCTGGCAGCAGGAGGAGCAATAGAAGCAGCAAGAGTAGGACAGCTGTAAGGGATGTGTAGCTTTTTTGCCTCCATTCAAGGCTTCTGCTCTGTCACAGAGACCGGGGGATTTTTGCTGGATTCTGTCCGTTAGCTGGTATGATCCTTGTGACCCACTTGTGGTCTGCGTCTCCTACACACCGAGTAATCCTGCTCTAATCCATGCCTCTAGAAAACGAGACGACTGGCTTGTTTGGCACAAAGGTTCATTTAAAGCCATCAAATTTTATGAAGCAATTTAAAATGGGCTTTCATAATGTATTTATAAATACAACTTCTTACGAAGGCTCCTTGCAAAATCTTCATCCTTCACAGTCAGCCATTATCACATAACGTTACGCAGTTTTTTTTCTGAAACCAGTACCCCCAGTTTATAACAGCTAATAAAATACCCATGCTTGTACACACTGCACAGTTTGTAATGGAGCTGTTTAAAAATTCCAAGATACAGCAAACAACAGTGAGTTCTCTATCGCATATATTGCTGCCATGAGACCTTCAATATTTTCTCCTATACGTCCTCTGTGAGTACCAGAAAATGTTCTGAATATAAATAACTTCACTAGAGAATCTAAACGACTTTATAAAACAAAGAAAACAACAATATAAGCAGTTCAACAAAAAAACTCATCCCCTATACCCATACTGTTGTCTTTAACTATCAAAACATTGGGGAACAAAACTCATCTGTGCCAGAAACCCAAAACATGCTAACCATAGCAAACCCTAGGCAACATCTTAACTTCACACAAAAGCAACAAAAATATTGTATATTTGTCTCAAAAAATGCTTTCTGCTTAAGAAAACTCCCATATAGTACAGTATATTGGTAAAAATATATATAATTATGATTTATATATGTACATACATATATTTGCCAAGCTTCAAAATAAATGCATCCTCAATCTCTAAAAGACAAGTTCAATCGAACATAGAAGCAATGAAATAAGCAGTAAATTCTACAAAAATTGTTCTTTGAGTCCATGAAATATAACTGCAACAAGAAATTCCCTCCTAAAGACCACAAAAATAGTGTTTCAGAACCCCCACAGATAGAATGTAATAATACATTACACGGCCATTTGAATGATTTAAAAATTCAAGAGAAAAATTATAATTTATCATTTTAATAGGATACTCTAGGCAAATTGCAATAGCATTATAATTCTCCTAGCCGGCCTTACCTTACGTATTCATGGGCCCTGGAGATCTTAATCCAAGATCAACAGAAGCTGTCTGCTCATACAAAGTGAAACCCAATTCAAGACTATTTGAGTTGCTGTTTTGTAAACATCTGCGAAACAGTACAGTCCATAACATTTTGAAAACAAAACCTATCTCCATTAGATAGAGGCAGATTAAAAGTTATTAAAAGTGGAAATGATTGTTATAATTCTGCTATTCAACATGCTTACTGCTGAGGTGTACTGTCCACAACATGTATTGTACATTTCAAAAGTAATTAGCAGTCATAAATAAACAGAATCAAAAAATCTGCAATAAAATTGAGAATTGTACAGAGATTCTATGAGTCTTTAAATATCTACTATCCAACAGGCTTAAGGGAAAAAAATCACAACAAAGTAGAGAAATCTTTTAAAAAGTTAAGATGGTATAATGCCCTCAAATTTGGCTTATTTATGATAGACATTAGGTAGAATAAATTTATAAAACTAATTAATTAGGCTATGGAGTTATTTTGGTCAAACTGAGAATTATTCTGATACGAGGTAGTAGGTAGCATGGCAAACGCTACCTAAAGTCAGCAACAAAGACAACTTGGTAGAATGTCATACAGATTTAAAATAGTAGAATAAAAATGATTCCGGCACAGAAAGCTAAAATTACATGAAAGTAGAAATTGTGAATGTATTCTATTAATTGTATTTATTCTTTGAACTATACTATTTACAGAAGATGCCTTGAACAACGTCAACTAGAAATATTGGATCCTATATACTAGTCCACATCCTATTACATTACAACACCTCCATCACATTCCTTTTTAGCTTAAGACCTCAAAATGATCAAAGGTCCTTTTCACCTGAAAAAGCAGAAAAGTGGATAAACTGTGGAAAGTTCCATAAAATTTTAAACTGCCTCTGTATTAAAGCTACCCAGTGAAGCAGTGGTCCAGAGGCCATGACTAAAGGATGCAGGTCCATTGTGGACTAGGAGGGAACGTACAAAGCAGTGCAAAGTTGTTGCTGTCCCAGAAGCCAGCTTTGGATATTTGGTGTACAAAAAAGACCAGAGAAGGCTAAATAAAGAGTGATCCAGTGCTTTAATCAAGTCAGGATTTTGTTGGGTGAAAGGCAGCTAGCGCAGATACACTTTTGACTAGAGGCAAGCTCCACTACAACCAGTAGGATTTTGCCTCAGAAGTGTTAATATTTCAGCACACAGAAAAGTGATACAGTTAAAGTGACACCACCCCACTTAAAAACATACTGAAGTACCTCGTCTGCTTTAATGAGACTTTGATTTATAATTTAATTGTCTAAGAAAAGAGCTGAGCACACTGATTTGCTTTACTGTGTAGAGGTGATTACTCATTATTAGAGAGAATGTTCTCTGTTATTAACCTGGAGGATGCTGATATCTTATATGTAATCCACCTTGCTCAGGGAATGATTTTTAGCAGGAAATGTGGCTCTTATTTCAAATGCAAATTTTCTGTGCATATTGTATCAAAGTAACATATTTGTTAATATAAACACAGGGAAAGATATTTTAAATTAAGTAGTTATATGCAGGTATCATAAAGGGGAGACATACCTGACACTGATTATGTCTTCATATTGAGGTGTCAAAAATAAAAAGCCCAGTCTCACCTCTGAAGTGAAAACAATCAGCTTTATAATGTACTTGGGTATAACTCATTCCAACAATGAATGGGGATGAGAAAGGGCATTTTTTTTCTCTTTTATATCAGTTCTAGCATATAAAGTATCTTTAGCAAACCAGTATCAGCATGGATTTTCAGAGACTCTGAGAAGACCCAAATCTCACTGCAGACAATAGGAGAGAAGGTACTCAGCAATTTTGAAAATCAGGTTATTGAAAGGCTTTTCTCAGAACAGATTATTTTAGCTTGCTTGCTGCAGAACGAGCTTAAGACAAACGAATCCTGATTTCTGAAGCATCTGGTTTAACTTCTCAAGCTCAGCTGATATTTAATCAAAGAGGTGTACGTGATGTTCTGACTATTTCTAATGCTACCAGCCCTGAAAGCTTCTTTTGAGGCTGACTATCCTGGTGGTAGTGTTATTTAGTCAGTAGATGGCATTAGCTGCCTCAGTGTCATTTTTGCTGCGCGATTTATCAAGAAGTGGGTCAGCTACAGCCCGTGGCTGTGTGTACGTTCCCAGCAGGCTGAGGGAAAAAAAAAAAGGAGATGATTTTGTTTTCTTTTGTTAATTACTCTTGCCATATTTTAGTTGTTTCACTGGACAATATAATTAGACAATAAGGAACAGATCCAACAACAGGGATGCACCTTTGGACAAGGGAGTAAGAAGTAGTTAGGCTTGCACAGGCGTTTGTGTTCAGACAGCTTAATCCTTCTGCCGTAGGTATTGCCCAGGATTACGCAGGGGTGGCACTGAGGCAGTGAGGACAGCAAAACTGTTCAAAGCCATGAGGGGAAAGACAGCTAACACAGCTCTAACCCTCTTCTGACCCTTCTGCTCTACCTGACTCCTCTCAGCTTCTTCTATTAATGAAGAGAGGGACACGTCAGATGTCAGAGCTAGCTGTAAATTGATCAGCACGATTTATGTTTTGCAGGTTTCTTACATCTAGCAGTTCTTAAAAAGGATGTTTTTCAGTTATCTTTGTAGTGAAACTTAGGCTGTAAAAATACACGCATGTATACATACCATAGACAAAATCTTAATCCTGTATTATTCAAATATCCAATGGGAATGTTCAAATATTCCTCTGAAGTGGTTCCAACCCAAACCCTGCAGTTAAACACCATGAAAGTGTGTTTGTACGTGTTTGAGACCCACAATCTAAAATTGCCTAGTGTTGAGCAGGAAGCAATTCTCTCCTCATGTAAAAATAATTCAGGCAGATTTTTTTTCCCCTTCCATACTGGGATGAATTTGACAAACTTCAAAGCCATTTTCTGCAAAGTTTGAAATACTTCCACTCCCTGCTCCCTCAGCCAGCGATTTGAACATGCAACAGGGAGGTGCAAGAAGCCGAAAGCCACGTCAGTGGGTTTCCCGCACCCCTACGTACGCCCTACCCAACCAGCCAGGGCTGCAGCTACTTTGTGGTCTGGAAATCTCTGTTTCTTCCTCAGTCTTCTCAAATGAGTGCATACATTCCTGCTGATTGCTTTCAATCTGCAAGTGACAGTCGTAGAACTGAAAAGATGGTTGTATTCTGTGGGAAACAGTTTTTTGGAGCGCATAGGGATGGGAAAATGGGTAAATGATACAATTTGCTTTCACTGTGTTATGGGACACACTGAAACGAGTATTTTCAGGCACATTTATCAACTTTCCTATTCGATATTTGATTTTCTTACATGGCTTTCTTAATTTTTCTCATTCATATTTTCAAGGCAACAACTCATAATAGGTGTTTCTCATTTGCAGTTAGTGTTTCCTCTTGAAATTTCAGGTGTTTATTTTGGTTGTACATCAGACCTAGAGCAAACTTTCAACAACGAATGAAGTTATTTTTCTGAGGAATACAGATTTTTAATCCACATTGAATATGTGTATTATATGTTTTCCACTTTATGGCAAAAACAGTTTTGTGTCAAAAGTACAGCCCTATTCTTTTCTCTTACTTAGAATCATAGAATCATAGAATCACAGAGTGGTTTGGGTTGGAAGGGACCTCAAAGATCATCTAGTTCCAACCCTCCTGCCACTGGCATGGACACCCTCCACTACACCAGGTTGCTTGAAGCCTCATCCAACCTGGCCTTGAACACTTCCAGGAATGGGGCATCCACAACTCCTCTGGGCAACTTGTTCCAGTGTTTCATCACTCTCATTGTAAAAAATTTCTTCCTTATATCTAATCTAAATCTACCCTCTTTCAGTTTAAAGCCATTGCCCCTTGTCTTATCACTATATGCCCTTGTAAAAAGTCCCTCTCCAGCTTTCTTGTAGGCCCTCTTTAAGTACTGGAAGGCTGCAATAAGATCACCCCGAGCCTTCTCCAGGCTGAACAGCCCCAACTCTCTCAGCCTGTCTTCATAGCAGAGGTGTTCCAGCTCTCAGATCATCTTCACGGCCCTCCTCTGGATTTGCTCCAGCAGCTCCATGTCCTTCTTGCGTTGGAGACGCCAGAGCTGAACGCAGTATTCCAGGTGCGGTCTCAGGAGAGCAGAGTAGAGGGGCAGAATCACCTCCCTCGACCTGCTGGCCACGCTTCTTTTTGTGCAGCCCAGGATACGATTGGCTTTCTGGGCTGCCAGTGCACATTGCCGGCTCATGTTGAGCTTCTCATCAACCAGCACTCCCAAGTCCTTTTCCTCAGGGCTGCTGACCTCCGATTACTGATATATATGACAGGCAAATCCTTATCTAGTCAAATGGTTATACACTCAGGTAAACCAAGAAGTGACTGCATCAGTAACTTTAGTCCAGCTATGCACAATTAGACACTCATCTAAATTTGCTCTCATTATTTCATACTGTGATATAGCCACCCAAGCATCAAGCTAAACAAAGCTAGTTTTTTTTTTCAAACTCACATTGCATGTAACTGCAAGAAATCAGTTATAAACAAGTAACAAATGTTCCCTTTTCTTAAAACTCTGGATTAGCAGGATTACTCTCTTCCCATCCTCTAAATGTAGGTATGCTTTGAGCTCTCTTCCTGAACTATTCAGAATATTCTCTTGCTGTAGGTGGTGCAGAAGAAAAGTATGGCTACCAGTGCGGAAATACTATCTTAGTAATAGAACCCATGTAAGTGGGTAACTGAAGCACAGAAGAATTTAAGGACTTTTATCAGGCTTTTACACAGTACTATGGAAAAACTTATTCCCAAATTTCCCATGTCAGTATCTTTAAATCAAAATATTGCAAATATGCTGCCATCCATAGCTCTCTAAGTGCCAATATAAAACAAAAATGTTATACTGAAAGATAAAGTCCGAACATGAAAACATATAAGCAAAATCAGCAGCACAGTGGAACAGACAAATCTTAAAATGCTGCCTGATGCACTTTCCTAGCAAGCACATTTCCTCTGCTTCACACGCCAGCATCTCTGATGTTTCAGATTTCTATAATGACTAGCAGCATAGTACATCTTCATAACTTGGAGGTAAACATGGGTTTAATGTTTAAATGAGACATCAACATACACCCAGCTAGTTAGAACTCAAAGGTGTGATGCTGCTTTTTTCATAATCAGTCCTCCAGACAGTCATGTCAAATGGAGAAAATGAGGATAAATCCTTCTACATACAGAAACTCAGGACAGCATTTCATCAAGGGTAAAAGATTTTGCTTCCAGCCATTAAAACATCCAACACTGGGAGCCCGACGCTTCTTGCCAGTTTAAATATGGCATCAGACTAGAGTTCACAACATGCAAACCTTGTTCCCCACAAGAAATTCTCAGTTAAAGACTGGGAGAAATTATTGCTGAAATAAACTGATAAAACAGAAACAGGACTCTTTAGGATTATAATCCATCTTGCTCTGTTCTCACAAAATTTATGCCACATGTACAAATGGCAAATTATGTCAGGGCAATTATTTATTCTACAAAAAAGGACTTTGGCTTCAAGTTTGAACATCATTGTTTTTCAACAACAAAGAAAAAACAATGACAATTTAAGTCCCAAAATACTGACTTGGCAGAAGGCCTGAGCTGCCATTCTTAAACTCAATGACACTGAAAGCTCAGTAAAATAACTCTGCCTGAGAACTTGCAACACAGAAAGAACAAATGAAGAGACCCAGTTCTGAAGGAAAATGAAGAATTTAAAAAGACTCACAACAGTGATTGTTCTAAGAATATTTTCCAGGATTGAAACTTGTATTTGATACTTTAGAAGGAAAATTGGAAGGAATGAAATTTCAAGGCAAGCGGGAAAATATCAAGCCATCTCAGATACCAACCCATGTCTAGATAAAAACCGATAATCATCCATGTATACTTGATTCCCTGAACAATGCAATGACAATAAAACCTCCACACACAGTAGGACAAGAGGAGAAATGAGTAGATAAAACAACTATCCTGAGTCTTTTCAAAACAGAAAAAAGCCCTCCAGAAACTCTTCAAACACGAAATGACAGTCATTATAACAGATGAAAGTTTTTTGTTTTTTTTTTTTTTTTTTAAAATTGGCAGTCCAAATTTGCAATTTTCAATGACTTAAACATCTGCTAAAAATTTAGTGCAATGTCTGAATATTTCACATGATGTGCATGCAGACATTACTAGGCTATTATGTATGACTTTGTTGACCTAGCTTAACACACTTAACATCGGAGAAGCTCCCCAGCTAATACCACTTTCTAAGACTTGTGAAACAAGCTCAATTTACCAGATGAAGGCAAGCATTTTAGAAAGCGCAGGCCCTTTCTTATAGAGAAGCAAGGCAATAAGGTCAATTATCTGTTTGAAATTATTTCTTTTTCTGGGTTTCCTTGTCCTTCATCCAGCTGCATCTCCCCAGCAAGGCCAGGCCTAAGCAGTTCAGTCTGATATAACTTTTTATGGCAGCTGAATTTCAATCTTTTTTTCAGAAGTATTTACCATTCTGGAAGAAGACATGACTTGAGTTGCACAGATAAACACCACAAATATTGACTCATATCTGGCATTTCCAGAGCTTCATAGTGTGATTCATACAGAGTCTGTAGCCTTACAGAAATCTTGAACAACAAATAGTATGTAGGAGGCCCAGCTCTATGTAAATATCTAAATAAATAAATTATGGAACTACATCTTACTCCGAAATATGGCCCCAAACATAAAAGTAGACTAATGTTATTCTGAAATGTAATTATTTAGTAGAGAGGGTATTTTTCCAACAAGTCATTATGCAGCTTTACCCTTTATCGCTTAGCTAAGTGCTGTACTGACCAGCCCCTTACAAAAATATTGAAATAATACTGTTAGGCAATACAGCACTTAGAAAAGATAAGACTGAACTCCCAGCGATTTTCTATTGTTATTTCTTCACTCATGAAGTTGCATAAATGCAATCATAAAACAAATCATCCAGCAGTGAAAATGTTAGCCTTGAAGTTAGGATTCAGTTCTGTCATAGAAAGGATCTATCATAGAGAAGTCATATGAACTTGATGGGTCTCTGAAATATTGACTTCCTAAGTATGTTTTAGTAGATGCTGAATATCTTGGTGCATCACAGTGTGAAGATATCTGTTCATTGTTGCGAGCTACTAAAATGACAGACCATGAAGATACTGCTTAATGACACACACATGCATAAAGTTTAATGCAAGGTTTAAAGGTTTAATGCAGGGTTTATGAAAAACTGGCACAAAGCTAAGATTAAGAAATTATCAAAGCTGTCATCATATAATTTCTGATGCGGAATACTAGGAAACATACAGAAAACATAGCACAGGGATTCAAACACTACATGAAACTTACGTTTTCCATTTGAGATCTATTGTTATTCATTTTCCAGCCGGTGCTGACCTCCAGGGTTTCTGTCCAACCCTCGGCTATTAAGACAATTGTCACTGACATCTGATCATTAACTGATTTTATTTATGCAATGAACTTCCCTCTTCCTTCGATCATTTCAATAACCCTTCTCCTCGTCTGCTCTAATATGGATTTATCTCCCTGGAAGAGTGATGGCAAGAACTGTATATAGCATTTCGAGTGAAATTTCACCTGTGTCTTTCTAAATTAACACATCTTCATTTCTCTTGAATATTTTGCCCAGTAAATTCTAGAAATCTTTCAGTTTTCCACGGTAATATCTCTAGTCACTCATGAACAGTTTTTTTTTTCCTCTTCTTTGTTGTTTTCAAGAGATGAGAACCCAGAAAGGGTAGAAATTTTTTATCACTGATTACCTTTCATTTTGTACTTATACATGTTTATTTCTAATGATCCTCTCCTCAATCTCAACCCTTTTTGCCAGAGATATCATTCCTTCTACAAGCTGCCAAAACTTTCCAATATGTATAAGAAGCAAATTTCTTAAGTTTTCTGACTTTCTGGGGCCTGTTAAAAGAATAATATTGATTCAAGATCAATGTTCCTTTAAGAATTGTGCCGATAACCTCCTTCCTATCCAGTAACAGCCCATCATCATGTTTACTTCTTCTGACAGTTTGTTAATCACTTTACAGCTTTTGCACACATTTACAACATAATTAATCCCTTTTTTAAAATGTGCTTTCATATCAAACGCTAGGAAATCCATACAGATAAAATTTACCGAGCTTCCTGTCTCAAGAAAAAACAGCTATTTCATCAAAGAACATGGTCAATTTAGTCTGACATGCTCTATATTTGGTAATTCCATGCGGGCTTCCATTATGTGCATACCCCTAATTACTGTTTCATTAAAATATCTTCTAAATTCTTGTGTATTACTGAGGTCAGACTAATGGTCTAACATTGTCCGAATAATCTTCTAACATGAAAGCAAGAAAACAATTTTTGTGTATAATAAAGTGCCTTTTCCAGGCACATTTTAAATCATAGATTTTTAAAACACCATTTTCTAAATCTAGGACATCTCTAAATTATTTAGTTTCTGAAAAACCACAGGCAACAGGCAATGAAAATAGGCATGATAAATCAAAAAGAAAGCAAAAAATACCCCAATATGTTATAATTTCTGAAAATTTATGGCAATTACCAATGCTCATTATTCAGATTATTTTATAACAAATATGTACATCAATAATTTTATTTTGCTGATTAAAATGGATTTTAAGATAACAAAGAATCAGCAAATATAAACCAGCTAATCTTTAATCTTGCTATTCTGGGGAATTAATATTTCTCTGTAATATAATCCTTCTGTCAGGCAGAAATATGGAGGTTATCTCAGATGCGGAATTTCTAGACTATAGTGCTTCACGCCTCAGCTGAACTGATTCACCAGTTTGTCATTTCATGATGTTTACTAAGGAGACATGGTTATGAAACACAAGGATAACCTGGTATTTAAAAAAAGGTTTAATTTTCAAATCGACTGGCAAAGAACAAGGGCTGAAGTAAACAATGTAATATTCAGAGTTTCTGCACACATGAAGCTCTCTGAGATAAGAACGGACGCTTTGGGTTCTCACCATTACTTCAAAGGAGGTTTCTCATTGGGGTAGCTTCTGTGTGCTTGGCTTTAAGAACTCAGAAAAGCCGTCTTTATTTAAGTAGCATGTGATGAGTATAGAGAGCACGAATCAGCAATTCTTATGCTTTACTATCATAAAGTAAACAGTAACACGCTACATGTAAAATGCTCTAGATGTGGTTTGAATTGAAAATTGCATATACATATAAATAAAAATAGACATCTTTGGCTATTAGCTTTAATAGAATCATGTCCACTCATAAAACACTTCATATTAATAATTGATACTGTTCTTTAGAGACAAGTCAATGTTGTTTTACATTTCTATAGAAAGGTTCGAAAGATACTAGTTAAGAATTATGTGAAATGGTGTTAATGTAATAGTAAAAACTCCTTATGGCTTAGTTTTCAGTACATCTTTATGTGACAAGTTTTCTCTGTCATTCAAGTACCAGTTTATGGGTCATTTAACTGGAAAGTACAATAGATTTACATGTTCTGTTTGTAGTGAGAAACTGCAAAATAGAATAATACTAACCCTCCCTATCACAAGCATTGAAACAAGCTCATTCATGCCTCTGAAGACAAGAAATCTGTACCCAAAAAATATCCTGAATGAAATTGCAGAATCTTTATTTAGAGCCAGTGTGGAGGACTCATATGCAACCTCTTGTGCTTATAATAGTACAAAGAAAGTAGCTGCAAAAAAGGAGAGCTATAGGATAAGGATGGTATAGGGTGAGGAAAGAGAAAAGTTCTTTAGTTCTTTAAAGCTAAATGCCCTCTTTTGAGACTCCTTTTTATCATCAACTTCAATATCTTTTCATTATAAAAATTGTTTTTACAAATCACTATTAACACTTCTATGTCCAGCTGAACAACCTTTCTTCCATAATATCATAATTTATATGCAAAAAATAATGTGCCTGATTTAATATGCTTATCAGTTCTTGTACTAATTAAAGCATACATATTTTCCATCAGCAGTTGAGCTTAGTAACAGTAATTTAAAAAAGATACAAACTGTATGTCAAAGTACTCACTAAGCTATCATGAACTATTTTTTTATGCTTGCCAACACTTGTACCCTTGCAAATGTGCTTAGGAAGAAATCACGAGTTTTTAGTACAGCAATTTAAATCACAATGCTTTTGACAGGGAAACTGAAATCTAATTATTACATATATTGGTCATCTTGGGAGTCACTTCTGCCAAAGTACAACAGATACATACTTCTTTAGAATCCTTCTTCACCACAATAAATACAACAGAACAGACATTTATAGAGGAAGTCTGCATCAGTCGTGATTAAAAGGATCTGAAATGTCAACAATTTAAATTGTTGCATTTGTCTGCCAGTAGGTTGCTGGACACGAAGACAGATTTAAAGAGTTGTAAGGATCCCCAGTTAAAATGACCAATTTTGTGCAAACTCTTCATGTTATTTTATCTGGTTTTCTACAGCAGAACCTAATGAGTCGAAGACAGCAGCTATAGCTCTGTGCCAAGATCCTGCTTCCACATGCCTAGACCAATAGTGTCTTTGGAAATTCATCTGGGGGAATAAGTTTTTTACATGCCTTTCAGCTATGGAATGCCACCAGAAGCAGTATTTATTTTCATTGTTGGTGTTCGTGGCATGCAGGCTAAAGCTGCACTTCTAAGATAAGGTGTACTTCTCATCCCCTAAGCCGTGCTTAAGAATTATTTAAAATGTTGCTCAGGCACCTTACAATGCTTTTCCAAGATGCATTTCATTTTACTTGGAAATATTTTATTTAAACTTTTATGGACCCTGTAAAATACTATGAACTTTGCAATACACTTCAAACAAATGATAGTAACATCATTAGTAATCAATACTGTGTGTTGCCTCTTTTTCATGTAACTTTAATAACGCTTACAGAGATTAGTATTTTAACCGGGCCTCTTAGGGCACTGAGGACTTTAAGAGTGGGATTTGTCTCACTTGGCTTTAGATACCAAGCCTGAGCTAATAGTAGACTAAAAGGAAAAAGCAGATTGGAAAGAGACACCTACAGAGGGAAGTTTATACAATTTTATCTGATTTTTTAATGTAGTTGTATGATGTTTAACTTTTATAGCTCTAAAATTAGGTAAGATGAATCCAACTCTTGGCAAGTTTATGAGGTGCCGTGCATTGCACTGTAATTTGTTTTCCAGAAGACAGCAACCTGGGAAATAATGATTGACCCAGGAGGGTGAATTTTATGCAAATATTAAGTGAGGAAAGGGGAAAAGCATAACACAGGTCAATATGAGTCTGTGAGAAACTTGAAAGCTATTTTACAAACATATAAACAGAAAAAGCAAATTTCACCTTGGTTTAAATTATTTTATATATAGCTTTAGTATCAACTAAGAGGAAGAAAAATGGAAAGACAAAAAAAAAACCACTGGAAAAATATGCAGCTTAGTATTATTTTATATATTACTGCATTTAGATTATGACCAGTATATACATAAAAAAAGATTTAAAGATTCATTTTATTTTGTTAGAATGAAAAAGAGGTGTTTTTTTCCATGGATTTGGCTTTTGGAAGCGTTCACTGTAATTGAATCCATGTGAAAAGGTGGGTTGCTATTTAAAAGTTTCATTTATATGAAAATGACCACCTGCTACGGCAATGAAAAAGTCAGTATGTTAAAACTTGAGGAGTATCTTTTCATGAGCTATTCCTTCACCATCCTTACAAATATCACCACACAGTAATAAAAGCTATTTTTCATATTTTCCTCTTGAAGTTTAAAAAGAAGGTAAGAAACCCTAACATAAAAACAATACTTTAGCAAGAATAGGACAAAAGGATTTGACCCCAGCCTTCCATCACCTCCATCACATCCCCAAAACAAAACAAATAAAATACAATGAGTTTTTGGCTACCACTAAAGCAATTCCCTGGTTTGTATTCAAAAGCTATAATGCTTTCATATAGTCCCAGATACGAGAAGCTGAGAAATGGCTAAGAAATCTACCTCGTTCCCTATCGCCACGTAATCCTATGCATGTATATGAAATCCTTGATTGAACATTATTGCCTTAGTTATCAATCTGTCATCTGCGAATCCTTTTCTACTTCCCTATTACTTGCTATCAGAAGATAGATATGTTAATACCTATTACAGTTAATATACTTTACTCTAGAAGAAAGCATTTTACACTGTAGATACTGCGGATGTCTGTTCTTATAGGATTGTAATTATGGTTCAGCAGAAATGGGATAACAACTCTCTTGATTTGAAGCAATGGAAGCCAAGGAACTACTGGCAAGTATTTTATTTGTTCGTAGCCTTTGGAATTAATTCTTCTCTCTTCTCCAGTTTACAGGGGACCTGACTTGACAATTGTTTGGACACATTACACAAAACTCTTACATATACTAGAGCACATGGCATTTGGAATCTGAGAACTTTGAGAAACTTTTTTTTTTTTTTTAAATGTTGAATATATTTTTGATGATTTTGAAACCAAAGATTATGCAGGTTGGTGGATTTATAAATTAAAAAAAATAGGTATTTATCACAGCATTTCACAGGGACCAAACACAGACATCCTGACATCCTACAACTGGACATTTTATTAAGTTAGTTATTTGCTACCTGGAGATGACCATAGCAGTCATACTCCTTAACAAGGAGATTTCAATCGGGAATCTAAACACTTTTTGGAGATCTAGGGTTGAGGAAGCTTACAGCAGCAGAACTAAATAACTGGCATGTGTTTTGCACATTAGCACTGAGTCTCAAGTTAGTTATAAACAGTAACAAAAAAAAACATATGGAAATATTTAAAAAGAAAAACAGTCTCCTGGAAAGTAAGGACAAAGGGTGGTCCTACCAGTGTTTAGGGCTCACAGATATACAAAATATGTGATGCTGTTCTTATACAATAAACCCGCTCAAATCTCATTGTATCCTTATTAGGACCATTTCAGTTTCTCAACAGTTCAGTGCTTCAGTATAAAAATATGTATAATTTAAGCAGTAAATCAAAGTTTGGCTTTTATCTTCCCTGTGAGGACCTGGCAATTTAAAATATCCCTTTGGCCCTGTTTTCATTTTGTGCAGCTTCTCTATGTTCTGAAGAGGTATACTAATATACTCACTCTTTGGAACATCTGTGTAATCTACTTCAGCCACAACCAGGCAGACGTTTTTTCTGCTAAAAGAACCACCTTTGCAAATGAGAATGTCCTTCTGAAACAGCTGTCATTAGAATCAGTGCCTTTTCCAAGCACGTCCCACTGAGGTATCAAAGTAATCATCAACCACCAACCCAAGAAAGCAGGTTCCAAGCCCCAGAGGCACTTGTTATGGCTGAACTTTAGGAAATCTGAAGTCTAGACAGGGTGTATCTTATTTCTAACAACCTGACACTTCTACAACCTGTTTCCTAACCAGAATTTGCTGAAATAAACATAAAAGATTCCCATTGCCTTTAATTAACTTTTTATCAAGCTTTAGCTACTTCCTCTTATCCTCACCCTCCCACTCACCTTCCCAATATATGTATCTCATCCTTCTGCTGTTTTGCTGTTTCCAATTACTTATGCTTTCTACCCCACTGACTTTCTTCTGTTGACTCTTCAGACTGCTTCTTTTCGTTCCCTTTTCTTTCATGCAAACTTTGCTCCTCTTACGCTTCTGACAGTGCTAGTCACATGTTAATCACAATCTCCTCTTGCCACATGCATTACATAAAACTCTTGCTACGATCATCTGCAAAAAAATCACTGGTGAGACATATCCGGAGTGCTGTGCCCTGTTCTGTGCTCCCCAGTTCAAGACAGACATGGACATACTGAAACATGTCCAGAGAAGAGCCCCAAAATCATTAATGGACTGGAGCATCTGTCTCATGAGGAGAGGCTGTGAGAGCTGGGACTGTTCTCTTCAAGAGCTGCAAATGCTCCATTCCAGCGAGTGGAAGGCCGGACAAAACTGCCAGGAGGCGTGCATGGATGAAGAAGGAACTCCCAGTAAAACTCAAACACAAAAAATGAAACACACAGAAGGTGGAAACAGAGAGTCAATATGAGAGGAATACAGAGATACTGGTTGAATGTGCAGAGATGCAGTTAGGAAAGCCAAAGTCTACCTGGAATCAAACCTGGCAAGGGATATTAAAGACAACAAGAAGAGCTTTCGTAAGTATATAGGTGACAAAAGAAAGACTGGGGAAAATGAGAGCCCGCTGCTGAATGTGGTAGGGGACATGGTGAAACAGGATGCCGAAAAGGCTGAGGTACTGAATACCTTCACTACAGTCTCTACTAGCAAGACCAGCCTTCAGGAATCTCAGGCCCTGGAGACCAAAGGGAAAGTCTGGAGCAAGGAAGATGTATCCTTGCTGGAAGAGGATCCAGTCAGGGAATACTTAAACAAACTGGACATACATAAGACTATGGTCCCTGATAGGATGCACCCACAAGTGCTGAGGGAGCTGCCTGCTGCCATTTCAAGGCTACTCTTGATAATCGTTGAACGATTTTGGCAACTGGGAGAAATGTCCAACAACTGGAGGAAAGCAAATGTCACTTCAAACTTCAAAAAGGCAGGAAAGAGGACCCAGGGAACTACAGGCTGGAACTACACCTCCATCCATGGGAAGGTACTGGAGCAGGTAATCCCAGAAACCTTTTCCAGTACATGAAGGACAAGAAGGTAATTGGAAGTAGTCAGCATGGAGAAGTCATGCTTAACCAACCTGACAACCTTCTATGATGAAATGCATGGCTTTGTAGGTGAGGGGAGAGCAGTGGTTGTTGTCAACTTTGACTTCAGTAAGGCTTTTGACACTGTCTCCTGTAAGATCCTCATAGAAGAGCTGATGGAAGTATGAGATAGATGACCAGGCACTGAGGTGAACTGAAAACTGGCTGAACAGCCAGGCATGGAAGGTGGTGATCAGTGCTGCACAGTCTAGTTGGAGGCCAGTAACTAGCAGTTGTACCCCACGGGTCAATACTGCGTCCAGACCGGTTTAACATCTCCATTAATGGTCTGGATGATGGGGTAGAGCGTACCCTCAGCAAGTCTGCAGACAGTTAAAAGCAAGCATTTCAATCGGAAAGTGGTAAGAAAGCAGGTAAACAATAACATATTCTTCCAATCCTCCTACTCCTAGAGCCAACCGCTATCATCTGCTATCTCTTCTGTTGCTCTTTTGTCTAATTTTAGATTGCAAACACTTCAGGGCATGGATGACATTTTTTATTTGCCTAAGATGTGAGCAGCAGCTATACATAAACTACATAAATGATTAATAATGATAATAGCAGCAGCACAATGGCAAAACACAGCTCTGTCTCCATGTCCCATTTAATAATCCAATAATCCAAAATAAAAAAATCAAATAGCCTACAAACGAGTAAACATTTTTACTATTTTTATACTAATTTTTACTATAAGCTTTATTTGGATATAAAGGAGA
Organism: Tauraco erythrolophus; assembly: GCF_009769465.1. Lineage (NCBI taxonomy): Eukaryota > Metazoa > Chordata > Aves > Musophagiformes > Musophagidae > Tauraco > Tauraco erythrolophus. The sequence goes on along the minus strand of NC_141468.1, from coordinate 46,001,035 downwards.
GTACTTTCCACCTTAATAATGCTACGGAAATTTAAAAAAAGAAGACACCCTAAACTTCACAAATTTAAAGAAAACTTGACTTTTTCTTGCAGAATGAAAAGGTTCTCTAATTCAAAAGGTCAGATAGAAAATGTTAATGAAAACAGAACCCAGTCAAGTCAAATAAAATAGGAAAATAAACAGAGATTTTGCTTCAGGCAGCTCGAATCTGATTTAAGCAGCACTCTTGGAAGAATCCAGCTGTTGTTTACCGAAATGTAAAATAGTGTGCTTATTCTTTTATGTGACAGCATTCATGATCCTTCAAATCAGGATGTAACATATTTCTTCTCATCGACAATAATCATTTTATGTACAGTTACTAATCTGACCAATTACCTGAAAGCTAATTACTCAGACTTTACAGAATGGGACAGCTAACCCAATGTATTTTGATTTTAATTGCCAGTATTTAATAAGGAGCACTGCCAAATACATCCATACATTAATGTTTTACAACAAGAATTACAGATATTTTAATAGTGATTGAACAAGTCTATGATCATCTTTGGTTTACAGCCCCAGAGCTTAATTTAATTTTAGCTAGTGCAGAGCTGGGCTATGCTTTGGCAATTACAGCATATTATTCATGTTAACAATTTACCTCTTCTCTCTGTATATACACTGAATTTCCACATTGAGACATTGTAATTCCCTCAAGACACCAGAACAACCCAAAGGTTCAAAATAATGTATTATTAAGAAGAAAAAGACACAGCCTTCCTCAGTAATATAACTTGTGGCAAGTTTAGACAGAGACTTACTCAGCCCAGACTAAGTGAGCCCTCAAAATTATAAGCTGCAAAACCCATCCGTATTTCTATCTAACACATCTCTAAAAACAACATGCAGTCTATTCCCACCTATAGTTCCTGATTTGTACAGAAAATTAACAAAAGGCTAGTGCTACTACAGAAAATAGTTTCCTTTCTATATCATCGTGCTAAGCTATGTTCTATATAATTGCATATATTATATACATTCTATATTACTGCACTAAACATTTGGTGAGATTTTGTGCTGCTTATAAAAGCTAAAAAAGGTCAGCAGAGAGAGATACGCTCCCACAATCCATGCTAAAACGTCTATTTCGGTCTCATGGTCTCCAAGCTTTCACAAGTGCTTTAAGAGGAGATTGGAAAGAATTTGCTGCCCACTCACGATGATGTCTCATAAAAGGTTCTTCAAAAATGGATCAAAGGCTGTAATTTCCATGCCATTTCTGTCCAATTTCCTTTTCTCTTAATGTTTTCATTTTTGAAATGGCTATGATTGCAATCCAATTTTGCCCACACAGCACTGCAGGTCTAAATGAACCATTTATCACAAACTTTTTGTCTTTTGGCTGCTTGTGATTTTATTTGCTTTGCAATTTTTTAATTTCATTTTTTGGTACTACTTATACTGCATTGCAATTATCTTCATAATTATACCTGCAGTGATTTACATTATTCTGCTCCCAGATGCATCATCAAGACTTCTGATCCAACCCAATTGCACTTTAATATTGATGTTAATTTTTCCTCCTCCTCCTCTATCACCAAAAGGATTTTCATATGGATCTTTCCACAGGAAGAACTTTTCTCTTTTGTCCTTCCCACAGTATGTACAGAATGCTGATGTCTTGTATTGCTTTTGCTGAATGGGACTGCCTTACTTTACATGTTAACCTCACATCTTTTTTTTTCCCCCTCAAATTTTCATGTATGAGAATAAAAACCTGAGATGACAAAGTTTACCATGTGTACCATTGATTCTCATTATCTCACTAGACAGAATGTCATATTTTGAATAACAATTGTGTCGTTCTTCTTCAACATAAAATAGTACCAGCCATAAGCAGACAGGCTCTCCATCATCTGTCTAAATGTTTTTGAGTTTCTTGCCTCTGATTTACAAAAAAAAAAAAAATATAAGGTCTTATGACTCGGTTTAACAAACTAATAATCTTTCAAAAGAGATTTTAAACCCTCTCATCTGTCACCTTTTAAAATTAGGAAAGAAATTTCAGAATTCATAGTCATCTACCCTTTATAAAAAAGGCCAAAGATCAACATATTTTACTTTAATATTTGCTGTCTTCCTCCTATTTCCATCTCTGTTCCAATACTTAACCTTTAATAACAGTGCTATTTATTACAGCTTATACATACCAAAAATTAAATATTATTTCAAGGATAAATTTTATTGCTGTACTTTTCATCAAATTTATCTTTCAGTATAAAACAACATGGTGCATTACACAATGAAATAGATCTGTTTCAGACTTAATGGTCTTTAAAGTGAGAAAAATAAACTATATATAATCATTAGGGTGATGATCAAGTGAGACAGACAATAAAGTAATAAATATAGCAATACTCAGAAGTCCCTGAAGACTGGTGATACATGGCTAAAATATCTCCAATTTTTGTTGCTACAGTGTTCACATCACTGAGTCTATTACCTCACAATATTTCAGCCATATATGGACTTCTGGGAAAGACAAATAAAACTGTGGCTGGAAGTCCTTATTTGAAAGCAAAAAATCTACATAAAAATAATTTCTATAAATATATATATAATAAATTTATAAAACCTAAAAATGTATATATGCATGTATGTGTATATATGTATGTTCATTTGTTTACTTTATACAGAATATATCGAATAAAAAAGATGCTATTTCTAGAGTCCCCTTTTCTATTTATCATCTACAAAAATGCAGGCCACATTCTATTCTCAGAAATAGTTAAAACTGAAAAAATGACATTGATTTCAATAGAGCTAATACAGATTTATACTTACATAATTCAGAACAAAATCTATCCCAGTATATTACATATTGTCTGATGGAGAATCTGAACTTCATCTGTACATGAATGTAACATTGCATTCTTTTTAAGGAGTAATTAAAATCTGTAATCAATGCAATAACCCTTACTAGTGTAAGATCAGAAGCTGTTCCTATTCACCCTAAGAAAAAAAACCCTCAAATAAACAATTAATTCAAGATGGTAATTTTGGATGCTTCTAGTGTCATGGAGACCAACATTTGTTCCACAGCAACTGTCAAAATGTTTTTTACTAGAAATGCGCTTTTTTGCTCCTAAAGCATTATGACCTGTATTTACAAAGGCATTTAGGAATTATTAAAATTTACTGAATCTAGACTTAGAAACGCCTTGTGAGTCTAAGCCTTAATGTGTTTTCTTTCATCAGTTTAATTTCAGTTTTCCCAGCTCTTACAATTCTTGGTTTTACTTTTTTGTGGACAAAAATAAAGCTAAGTGATGTTTAGTCCTCTTGATTTTCAAGACAAAAGGCCAAAACGGTAGCTGCAGTTTCAACAGTGACAACTGCTTTGATATCTGTCCAATGCTATTGACCACAAGAAGATTACAATGGCAGAGATGTTTTCTTCATCAAGAAAAGTAAAATCTATGATCAGTAAACAGTTACTGCATTAAAGCGAGAAGAAAAAATAAAAGTAAAATAGAATATCCTTATTTGTTTGCAAGTTTTAGCTAATATCAGCCCTTCTTTCCCTCCCAGGTGTGATACCAATTTTTAAACAGGAAGAAACACTGAAAACACAGCATACCAGACAGTGTAATATGTAACAAAAAATGGCTAATCAATTTAACCCACAGAAAAGTATACATGCACAAACAGCTGCTGTTCCTTATGTGGGAAATAAAAAGCTCCTGGCAATATTATTTATTGCAAAATTCATGGAGCCAAACCTGTTTAGGATGCCACATATATCTGTAGATACAGTGAAATGTATTGCAAATAACTTATGCGACAATAAAAATCTCATTAGCTGAGAAATATATAGACAAATTCTACGACTGGCTTTTCGTTTCATGTCGCTAACGCTGTTGTCCCCAAATCTGTTGTCATTGGCTGGGTTTACCTTTGGTGTAAAATGGTATTTGTTGATATGGACCAGTGTTCTTTGCAACTTTGCAGCATGTTATCGTTTATCACCAAGGTCAAAGAAAAACTTTATACTTCCTTCTATGTCTAATGTGACTATCATAAATAACTATATTAAAGTATGCTACATTGTATGCACATGCAGACATTCTCGAATTTAAATGACAGAAAAAACACTAGAATAAAAAAAAGCCCTCAAGCAACAGTTCATGGATATTTCAATGGAACGTTACTTCTCACAATAAAGTCTCGATTAAAAGTCTGATGACAATGAAACTTAAATCTCACAATGGGATTGCACGTGAGCTGAATGAGCAATAACAGGAGATAGTTACACAGTTATGTTCCTAGGTTTCTACGAGATTTTTCACCCAAGTTTCACTAATGTTGCTGTATTTGATTGATTGCCCATTTTCTCCATTTCTAAGCTTTGTGCCAGAAAGCAACATTTTCTTCCATTCATCATGGCAAGTGACACAATGTTCCTTGGCATGTGATATTAATATAAAGTCATGTTGCCTGTCTCTCTTGGTTGGTCACACCAAGGTTGATTTTTGGTAGCATTTAATATTCAGTTAAATTGTCAGTCACATCCCTATTTAAATTCGAAATAAATTTGAAATCTATGAAAAAAAAAGCCAAAATCAGATAATTTACATTGCATGTCTCCCCCAGCACATCACACTCTGCCCTCACCCTCTGTACAGGAGCAACAGAAAGGCCTTAGGTTTCCTTTTCATTCCTTGGTGGTATCTTCAGGCCACAAAGTGAGATTAGATTCTTATTTGGCCCCTCATGAGGACCCTGTTTGAAGCTCTACCAAAATGCTTTGTAAAGTGACCTAGCACTGGCTTTTCAGGTGACAAACTTGCCCATTACTGCTGCTTGCTACTCACTGAACAACAATCTTGACAGTTTGAAGAGCTTTTCTGAGGCTCTAAAGTAGGCACGGCAACATAGGATTACTGCGTGCTGCCTGAAACAAATTTCCAGCCTTTCTGCAAGAAATGCTGCTCACGTCTCACGCAAGACAGCTACTCAAGCACATTCAAGGGCATTCCCCAAGAAACAGTATGCTAATTCCATATCTCTTGCTATGCTGGGTCCTGGTGCACATCCAAATACATTACAAAAGGAAACTAAAATTGTCAATATAGACTGTATAACATGATGAACTATACTGGCAAGGTAATATATTATTACCATATCATAATATCAAACATATTAGACACACATACACATTTGTAAATTGTATTTTTTGATGAATACATAAAATTGTGTGGAAGAGTACAAAGCTACACTACAGATTTACTACAAATTAGTACAGATCTGATTTTAGTCCACTAATTTCTTATGCACAACTTCTGTTCAAGTTATAAAACTTACAGATTTTACCATTTTAATATAAAAAAGACACAAACTCCTCACATTAGTCTCAAAATTTTACTACAGTCTTGCAGCAAATTCATAATCCCTCAGTATTCACACTGGGGTAAAGCATCAGCCTATTTTTATAGAATCACAGAATCATAGAACGATTTGAGTTGGAAGAGATCTTAAAGATCATGTAGTTTCAACCCCCCTGCCACAGGCAGGGACACCTTCCACTAGATCAGGTTGCTCAAAGCCTCATCCAACCTGGCCTTGAACACTTCCAGGAACGGGGCATCCACAACTCCTCTGGGAAACCTGTTCCAGTGTTTCATCACTCTCATTGTAACAAATTTCTTCCTTATATCTAATCGAAATCTCCCCTCTTTCAGTTTAAAGCCATTGCCACTTGTCCTATCACTACACAGCCTTGTAAAAAGTCCCTCTCCAGCTTTCCTGTAGGCCCCCTTTAGGTACTGGAAGGCTGCTGTAAGACCAACCCAGAGCCTTCACTTCTTCAGGCTGAACAACCCCAACTCTCTCAGCCTGTCTTCACAGGAGAGGTGCTCCAGCCCTCAGATCATCTTTGTGGCCCTCCTCTGGACCCACACCAACAGCCAAATTTTTGGCTGTCTTATTCTCTGCTGGGGTTTGTCTCTATGTTTCGTATCTAAACTCGCCTATGTTTTATATTAACACTTACTGAAGACTCTTGCAGTGGTATGAATACGCACAAACACAAGGAAGAGTAAAACAAGGTACATTATAATGGAAAAAAGTTGATAAATTATTTTCTTCAAGAAACTACACATTCTTATGCATAGGGATAAAAACTGTAAGCTGTAGGACTAGCAAATCATGCAAGACAAGGATAGGAAAGTAGAGAACAATGTAATGGCTCGATAGAGAACTTGTGGAAACTGAGCCTGTTCCTTTGGTGATGCAGCATAGGTCATTTGCATGCGAAGCACTCACCCTGTGGTCAAACCTAAAAAATGTACTCTCTAACTAGCAATCCCATAGCTGACACCAGAACAAGGAACAATTATTTTTGCCTGGTAAAAACTACAGCTGTGTCTTTTTAATGATTTTACTATTTTGCAGACATCTGGTTATGAATGCAAAAAAAATTTATTATTGCTAGAAGGAATTATGTTGACTCTACTGTGGTGCCTGTTTTGACCTCTAGTGTTTAAGGGGGTAGTACCAAAGCTCTGGCTCTGTGGTTTAAGAAAATGGAAGGAGAGGCAAGCACTGCATTGAGACAATATAGCTTTCACAAGACAAACTGAGAAAACAGAGAAAAGGATATGATTTTGGATATATAAGATCAAAATGGGGGGCTGTAAGGAACTGACCTGATTTAAGGTCTTATTGATATTGAAAAGAGGATGTTTTGCCTTCATTCCTCCTTATTCCTTTCCCCATTAGTGGCTATGTGCTTCCACAAACTCTTTCCACTCTCCTCAATGTTCAGTGGCCCTGCTATGAAATAATTGTACTTACTAGTACAGCTGTAAACTATCCATCTTCTCCTACTAGTTTATTTTTTTTGCTGGATTAGTAAAATGTATTGGCTCACAGATGTTCCAGAGTTAGGAGAACTGGTGAGGGTATAGAGAGGGAAACTAGACACTCCTGACTTCGGTGACAGGGAGCTGTTAGACCACAGACAGAAACAATCACATTCAACACTAAAGGGCAAATATATAGGCAAAAAAAACATTTTGAATCAACTACTATTAATAACTTCTATATCTATTAGCAGATATTTGATGGAGGGAAGGATAGGGAGAATTTTTTTTTATATTGAGAACATTAAATAGTGATATCAAAAGTCTTAGGATTTTGTGTACTCCGATTCATATCCTGTAAGCCTCCCTACCCTTTACGCTGTGGTCACCTGTGCAGAGTTCATGGGAGCCCTCTAGTTGCATGTAATTCTTAGCAAATCCACAGCACTTCTTGAGGCAAACATGAATGGCTTGGACCATTCTGCCAGACTACAAACAGGAGAGACAAACTCAGTGAAGTCTTTTTTCTCCCTTTTATTGAGCCAGAAAGGAAAGTCAAAAGATATGTGAAGCCAGATACTAAGTCAAACAGAGCCATGCATTCCCAGGGCCACCCTGACACCCTTGAGTTATAGTGAACTAAGATGTCATGACACTGCACTGGGACTTACCACATGGTGATGAAGTTCTACAAAGGAAAGACAGCCACTTTGCAAGGAAAGCAGCACACTGCACATCATACTGTTGCTGTCTGCCACTTCGTTTGAAAGGAAAGCCCTGTGTTTGTTCTCGTACCTGTAATGTACCCTACTTTCACACCACGGTTGAAATTTTATATCAACCTACATAAGCCTCATACTTTTTTTATCACTCAAACAAAACATTCACTGCTGTGAATCAAAGGTGTATCCTAAATTTCCCAGATTGTAGTTTGCAGTGTTCAGTCTTTTCTGTTCTTACTTTTTCGCGTTCACTATGTTGCATTGTGCTTCCTCCATTTATTTCCAGTTAGCCTTTTCTCACAAATGTTCTCATTTTTAGTAATACTTAAGTAAGCAGCCACTTACTACAGTAATTACACTTTAAAGTTAATTAATACAACAAAATGCCATGATTATGAACATCTTAATTATCTGCATAGAGCAGACAGCACAAAAGTCTGGGGCTCTTTTGTGAAGGATGCTATAGTTCAAGCGAACAAAGCAGTCTCTGCACCATGTAGTTATAGATAAAACGTGTAATGTGGGCAGTCAGGAAGTCAGTCTGTAACTTCTACAGATAGAGAAGTAGGGAAGACTGAAGATGAGGTCACTTGACAACATTCAGCTCATAACAAGAAAAGTCACAATCTGAACCTGTCCCTCCATGGCTTTTCAGCAAAATCAGGCAACTCAGAGAGTTTTAGAGAAGGGCTTTTGCTGTGGTGCTGATACAGAAAAGTTTACTGTTAGCTGAAACACAGTTTTGGTATTATGTTTGTTGTACATTAGATGGCTCAACCATTTCAGTAGCTTCAAATCTAGACAGCATGACAAAGATTTCAGTGTTTTATCAACAGCCATCACGAGATCTTGAAAACTTATTTTTCTCCATGCTGTTTTATACATCTAAGATATTCAATTATATCTCCTTAAATCCTTTGCCATAGGCTACCTGCTCGGATAGAGTTTTCATAAGAATTAATGAAAAAAGCCAAGTACCTGAAGAGAAAATGCAGAGCCCTACAGCATGTCCTACAGCTCCATGGGTATTATAACATGTCAACTAAGTCAAGTCATCATGGGTTTTTTAGTTCCTGTGCTAGACCTGCAGCTGTAACTGGTGATGTTAACATTAACCCTCTACCCTTTTACCTCTCAACTAACATAGAAAAATGGAATCAGTACTAAAACATCAGAAATTCTGTTACTTTACACTTTTTCTTTATCTGTCTTCTTCACAAGAAACACCAATAAGAACTAAAGAACCTGGAGAAAGTCCTGAATACTGAGGAAATAAACATCAATTTCTGATTGCCACTCATAGAACCCTATAGTGTGCTACAGAGAATCTTTTAGCTACTTAGGGACTCGGTAAGGTGAATGGGTGAAGTTTGTTACTATGCTACAGATATTTTTATAGTGATTTGGATTCTTCTTTTTTTTTAAGTAGTCAGAGAGATAACTGATTGATATGTGCAACTACGTGTATGTCTTCTGCAGAACCTGAAATAAAGGAGGGAATATTCAACAATAATAATGACAATAAAACCCTCAAAAGATTGTAGAATTATTTCTTCTTAAACATTTTCTTGCTATCTTCTGTTCTTTTTTCAGATTCTCTTTTTTCCTTGCAGTGCTCCTTCTTCAATAAGTTCTTGTTTGATAAACAGAGTACACAAGGTAGATAAAGATGCCAGTGGTCTCACATATGATCATAAGCAATTTTTATAATTGATGCAGAAACTGCCCAAGCATAAGGTCCACCTGCCTGAGTAGAATAAGAAAGATGAAAAGTAAACAGATGTAGACAAGTGTGAATTCTCTTCACATTCCTCATTTGTGTATAGCTCTCACCTGTTGATATCAGTAGAAAAGCCAGAGCAAACCTCACACCAGCTTGCACATATGTGGAGGCATTAGGGCCAGGTGGCATGAATTAATATAGTCCACATGAATTAATACAGTCCCCCTGATGTTTAGACCTACACTCAGCTTCAGCATAGCCTCGCCCACAACAGCAACATGAGTAGAGCGAAGTCCTAATTGTGGCAAGTTTTTACACAAAAAAGTTAACTCAGATAATAAAAAGTAAAATTCTATTAATGATAATCAAGTGTGCTCACCTGATGGATATTCTTGCCTCAAGGCCAACACTAATCTGCAGAGTGCTCAAATATCTTTTAATTAGTACAATACATTAATACTACAAGTCATTTAACTACCCTTTCTTACTTAAGAAAGTAAGTGGAAAAATAGAGTCCGCACAAATCTGAAACATTCTTGAATATTTTCTCATGCTAGTGCATTTACTTACCACAGTTTTTTCAAGATCACTCTCACTTAACCACTTGCATAATTCTTACAAAGATCTAAGAAGGGACAGGGCAAAAGAAAATTCCTAAAAATACTAACTCATACCTTGGAATGTATTGCGATTCATTTAGAAGGTACTGCAATATAAACATATAGGCACAATCAAGTATTACATTGTGCACATCTATTTTTGTCATATGGTAAATTAAACAAAATAAACATTAGAGTAAAAAGAGTATTTTTTTAAATGCAGGAGATATATACACTCTATATTTGAAGTCTGTAGTTTAACACAAATGGTTGCAAATCTTTGTAGCATGAACGATAAAACGTAGCTTGTTCTTAATGCTGCTGAGAGTTCATTATCTTTCTGTGTTTATGAATGAATTTGCAGAGATCTATGCAGATACTTGCAATGGTACTATTTAAAACTCCTCTGTAAAGACAAAGCATTATGATATTAGGCTAAAAATGGCACACAATGAAATATTTCATTTCAACTAAAACATGCTTATTCTGATAATCTAAAATATTTCTGTAAGAAAAGCAAAATGTCTTCAGTTTTGCTCTTTTTAACATTTTTTACTTTAATTTTATACTGTGATCAATAAGAACTCATAACAGCTTTAACATAATTTGCTGGAAGTGATACAAGTAGTAATGACTGAACCTGTCATATTCTAACACCACAGCCTGGTAACTGTATAGTGGAAGCAAATATCAAATGGGTCTTGTAAAATGAACAAGTATTCCTTACACAGTACACGGAAAGGTTTGACAGGGGGGTTGCCTGCAAAGTTGTAGAGATATTCACCCATAGTGAACTAAACTAAACTACACTAAACAGAACAAGTGTTCTGCGAGATGGTACTAATACTTGCAAAGCCTTCTTCAAGAGTAAGCAGACCTCAAATTGTTACTAATATTTAGATTTCATATTTGTCTTATTCTTGGCTCTAAAAGTAAAATACTGTCTTTATCGTCAATGCTAAAACAGTATGATCTTTCAGTATTATTCTCGTGATCAAGAGTCAGTTGGAGAGTATCACCCATGGGCCAGTGGGTATGTATAGAATCATAGAATCATAGAATGGCATAGGCTGGAAGGGACCTCAGAGATCATCTAATCCAGCTTCCCTGTCATGGGCAGGGACGCCTCTCAACTAGACCAGGCTACTCAGCACACCACCATGTGTTCTGAGACCTGATTACAGCCACTCATCACTGTCAGCACAACCCAAACCCATGCCTGCTTTGCTGATACACAGAGGCAGATTAGAAAGCCAGAAGGGACTATTGTTATCACGCAGTCTGACCTGCAGTATTACAAAGGGCTTAGGAATTCCCAGAAGACATTCCTGTTTGTAGCAGAGATTCTGTCTCAGAAAACCATGACTTTAATTTATAAACTAGTCATCTTAAAGAATTTACTATCACTATTTTCAGAGGTGTCACCATGGTTCTTTATTTACAGTATGAATTCATCTACTTTCAATTGCTAATCTGTATACATCTTTGCTAGGTTTTAAGCCTTCTGTTTTCAGTTTTCTGTTCTCCATGTATACAATTATAGCTAATATCAAATCTTCCCTTAATGATTTTGTTTGCCAAGTGAATTTAATAGAACTTCTTGAGATAATGTATCACTATATAGAATATTTTCTAATGAGTCTTGCGGCTCTTCAAGCTTTCTTCAGGTTTCCAACATCCTTGTCGAATACTGGGAAATAGGATTAGGTTTTGTATCCTCTAGCTGCACAGAGCAGAAGAGAGAAAAGATCTCCTTAGTTTTATTTTATATTGCCCTGCTTATACGTTCAGTGATTACATTAGCTCTTGTTGGCTACAGTTCTGGATGAAAAACTTAACCTCTATCCATTATTATTACCCATTACGGCACCTAAATGCTTTTCCTGGGTAGCACTTCCCGTTCTGCAACTTGAGCTGCCTTTCTTGCACCTTAACAGTTGTGTTTATAAAACATATAGTTTGCCTCAGCAGAGTTCCTTTATTATTCAAGTCCCACACCGGCATTTTCATTATTTTGCCTGAGACTGATGCAAGACTGACAGGCTTATAATAACGTGGGTTATCTCACCCATATAAAAAAAAACATTAGCATGACCTTAACTCCCACAGGCTTCTAGAACATCCTCAGTGCTCCAAGCTGTAATGAAAATTGATATTAAAAATCCAGACAGTTCTTCTGCCAATCCTTTAAAAATATTTAGATATAAGCTACCTCACTGTACTGATTTAAGATTTGCAGCATTAGTAGCCTTACTGACTGTTGGAGTAGAAAGTTTCATGATCACAATACAGTATGAGGATGGCAACCTGCTCATCCTCACATACGGAGCAGAAGTATTTTTGAACACTCCTGAATTTAGCTCCTCTTTGTCTGCAGACTCTTTACTAATTCAGTCAGAGGCATCAATTCTATTAAGCTGGCTGAATTATTATGAGGACCAAAGTACATCAAATTTAGTAATCTCTAAACATGCATGTGTATGTGATAACATGCAAGTGACAAGGGCTAGCCACAGAAAATCACAATTAAAGATATTTTTAAGGGAGATAGACTCTAATGAGAACATTTATCATGACAAAAATCACTATCCAAGAAGCTTTTCCTCAAGAACTCTGAAGTCCATGCAGTTCTATGCTCATTCTTTACATCTGCAAAATATTACACTCTTCTTTCTCAAGAGTTAAACTCCTGCCTAGTTAGCTACAAAACTAAAAGAGCAAATACTTTGAGATTCTACCTAGCAGAATAGCAGTAAATTTATTGCAAAGTTACAGCCAAATAAGTGAATGTCATAGAAGGTTCAAACTAATATTTCATGCTGGACTTTAACATTGAGAAATGGTAAATAAAGGGGTCCCAGAAGCATAGAAAGCACTTCAAAACTCAAGAAACTCCTGGCAACATACGGCTGGAGAGAATATGTTAAAAAAGATAACTCTTTAAATAACAATTCATATGTCTTTCCTGCCTGTAAACTCAAAATACATGAACAGTCAGGGTAAAGCTTTTATAATAGAGACATAGTACCATGGAAATAATTACTTTTGTACAGAATTAGTGACATTCGTAAGTGGTAAGGATGTTTAATAGGCAGATCTTTGGACTAATATTGGGCCCAGGATGTGCAGCAATAATGGCAAGTTTGTCAACTATGTGTTTAATGTTTTCTAAACAAATTGTAAAGAATTTATTAAAAATGATGGAAAAATAAACATTCGTTCCACAGAAAAAAATAGCTGTAATAGGCTGATTCCATGCTGTTAAAAAAATCTTTTTAATGGATCCTGAAATCCCTCAATTTCCACTGAAAGTGTGAGCAGAAGAGATTCCTATGCTAGGTTGCAGCATTAGACCCATGCATGCAAGTGCAAAGTTATATTTTTAGGAACAGAGCATTATTCTGCTACACATATTTTCAAGCGTCCCACCTCAGTATTCCCTGGAAATCAAACATCAAGCACGTGCAAACTCTACCTATAACCTTAGTCATCTTCACTGGTATTATTTTCTAACCTTTTGCATGATACTATTCCATTTTAATACAAAAAGATTTCAATTGCTTGAATTAACAATTTCTTCACTACTTGCAATTCTGGCAATATTAAGACATGATGCTGCCTTGCCTTTAAACTTTGTGCCCTCAGTTATTACCTAGTAGGAGACAACTGACAACAGCAAACTTGCTAATATCATCAGCAGCAACAGTAAGAATATAAAGACTTAGAGAACTATTACAGTTCCCAGTCTGTTCATCTGACGATGCGTTATTTTTGAGCTTTAAGCTGCTAACCTTTTAATCTCACAGTGTGTCAACTGTGAGTGATGAGGCAGACACAACGGTAAATACCTTTCTCCAGGTGCACCTGCATGCACTTGGCTTCGAGTGGCACATCGTTCCTTCGAAGGGATGTTCTACAGAAAGATGTTCCCAAACACAAACGCTCTTAGAAGCTGCCACAGCTTCCATAGCAGCAGTGGAAACCAAACCAGGACAGATGGGAGAGTATTTTATATTGACTAAGAATACAATGTGGGAAAAAAATAAAAAATGTATTACCACTCAAAAAGGTGAAAGCTTGCTACTTCTATTATTTTAGTTAGATTTAATATTCTATTACTGAATTGCACTGAATTTTGAAATATTCAAAACTTATTTTTCTTTTTGCATAGGAAATTAGGAATTTCTAAAAATTAACTTAGTCTTACAGTCTTTAAGGAAATTATGTCCTTTCATTCTTTTCCAACATATTATTTAAAGGAAATAAGTCAAGAAACTCTGAACAGTTTTTTTAAATGAAAGAATTCAAACTTTGAAGTCACGCTCCATGGAATTTTCTCAAAATAAAATACTTTTCAGTGAATATTTACACTTGAATTATCAAACTGAAAAGGCATTTAGCCAATGTATCCACAGGAATGCATTGAGAGAATGAGGGAGTTTCCAAGTAATGCAGTAAAAAAACAAGGAGAGAGGTGGGACAACAGTACGATGGAGAAGAGGAAGAGTAGGGTAAGACACCACCTGAAGAGGGGTGCAGGAGCATGAATCTCAGTAAATGACGTGTGAACACTCAGCTGCAAGTGAGCACATGCAGGGACGACAGCGGAGACCATACTGCAGTAGAAACATGGATGTGAGATCTAGCTCTCCGATTAGATTAAAAGTCCTGAATCTATACAATGTTGTTTCATATTGTCCAGAAAAATTAAAAGCATACTTTAATTTTCCACTAGTTTTAGCTTTTACTAAAAGCAACAAAATGGTTTTGCCACTCATTACTTACAGATATATTTCCTCTGAATAGTTACCCTGATTTCTTTTAGGTTATCCTGAGAGCATGTAACAAGAAATTCACTAATATTCAACATATAACACATGCACTCGGAATCTGTTTACATTTTAATCAGTTAAATTAGTTTTAATTTTGAATCAGACCAGAAGATTATATATTTTCAAGTCCCACTTGACTCTCTGATAGGATCATTTCTGTACGCAGATTAAATCTTAAAACACATCCTTTGTAGTATTTGAGCTATGTTTCATTGCCAGGTATCGGAAGCATAAGTAAGCACATAAAAATAAAATAACAAGCAAAGGAGGACAAGATATGGGTGAGGAAAATCAAATCTAATTTCCCTGCACATGCCACTCAAAAGAAGTCTATGTATATCCTTTATACCAGACATAAACTGTTCGAGGAATATCCATCCTGCTGAAGTCGACAGCAAAAGTCCTGATGAATTTGAGGACACAACATACAAATGTTGATGCACTTACAAAGAATATTTAATAGTATCTGCAATACCATTCTTTAAGAAGAAAGCCCATTTTGTGACAGCAGATTGAACATAGGTCAGACTGCCTGTTCTGCATCTCATGTTTTAAAAAGTATTCTGTGATCATTAGTACCCTCAGAGCCAAATACTCCTTAAAAGAGGGGGATGTTTCCCCTCATGATCTGGAAAGAGAAGTAATTGCTTGCTATTAGATGCTAGCTAGAGACAAGGGAAGCAACAACAGTTAATGAAAGGTTTTTCACATTAGACAAGTCAGCTAAAAATGATGAATAAACTTATAAAACAACAACAGGAATTACAGGGAAAGAGGAGGTTTCATTACTGGATAATTTAGCTTGTCCAGTATCTTTGTAAATTCTCTATCTCCTCAAGTGGAAAGAGTTCTTTAATAATCAAAAATATTTAAATAACTTTTCACGCAAAAAAATATAGTTTGTCCATCACTTCAAAATTTCTTCTCTTACACAGAAGATAAACCTTTCTGCAAAGGTTTTGGATGTGCAGGCCCAAGTTCTTTATATACACACACCCCTACTCTGGGAAGAATGTAAATGTATTTTGTAAGTTACGACGTGATAAATAGTAGATTTATAGGAACTGGCGCATTGCAACTGGCTGAGTGCTTTGAAGTGAGACGTATTCTCCCTATAAATACTTAGCACTTTAAAAACATACTGTACTTTATGTGGCAATAGAAAACAAAATAATACTAAAATTGTCTCTTGTTTCTGATCCATCTGAAACTGTAATATCTCTGAATGATTCCAACAGAAGCTGAACTGAATGGGCACAGGCATAGCTTCCAGTTTTTATAGGACCCAAATCCATTGCATCATCACAGCTCCAATACAGATAACAGCATTATCTAATTTCTTAATTAAATCCACCAGCTCTTTTTCATGTAAAGTGAAATGTTTATGGTTCAGTAACAAGCCATATTCTTTCTTTTGCCCTTCAGACTCTACAAGATGCTTTTGTACATTATGCCTTTAAAGAAAAGTAAAGATGCAAAGTTCCTGTGTGCCTGAGGTCTCTGGGAACTGAGGAAAACTACTCTTAAAAGGTAAGTCTCAAATATCAGTCTAATGTCATAGTTAAGCATCTGAGGATAATGGTACCATGAAAAAGTTAGCTGGTAAGACAAATGTATATACATCAGGAAGATGAAGTCTTCCTGTGTATTGAGTTCATCTGTTCAGTACATAAATGAATGATTGTTCTCTCCTCATCTATTTTTCCTTAATTTTTAGGCATATTGAGTTCCCACAGCTCTCAGCAGGTTCAGAGGGGGCTTCAAGGTTGTTGCCTCGGTAAAGCTCAACCCAGAATTTGAGCGTCTAAAGCACTCAGAACCTTACTTCAAAGGTGAATATATTTTAAAAGCATGCCTAAATTTATCTGTTCCACTTTTTCTATTATTTGTTGAACAATAATAATACTGCCTTACGTTTACAAAGCACTTTGGTATCTCCCGCTGAAAGATGCTATTCAATTACTCTCATGAAACCATTGTTAAAAACAAGATTCCCTATTATGTCCATTTTCTAATCAGCTGAAGAATGCTAAGTTCAAAAGTTCACCTTGATTCTAACTGGATTCATAATCTGTTTAGGAAATTGAAAAGAGAAGGCAGAAAGGGGGCAGGAGAAAAATGTCCAGTGATAACAAAACAAAGGGAGAAGAGCAAGTAAAATTAGAGAGACTTAAAAATGATTCTGAGAAGGCATGAGAAAAAAATCAAATTATAAGCATGATTGATTCATAAATAGAGTGCTAGCAACATTGGCTTTGTCTTTATTCCTACTATCATACATCATACACAATTCCTAATAGGTTTTTTATTATTATTTAATGAACTTCCCTTATCAAAATTCCACAGAGAAGAAATGGTTGAGAAACCAAATGATTTGTGAACTCTGACTGCCCACAAAATACTTTGAAAGGTTAATTTAAGATATGTCAGATTGTAAAAGGGTTTTTCTCTAATTATGATATTGATCTAATATAAATATAAACCAATCCTCTCAGGCTTACAACTTTGCAGTAATCAGTACAATCATTTCCCACAAAAAAAACCCACTAACGTCATGTTGCATATACTGTGAAGCCAGAATTCTTGTTGATACCAAAATCTGTACAGTAATATTTTTAAAGGTATTCTAATTGTGTTTATTTGGAATTTCCACTACAAAACACATTAAATGCATATGATTTTAAGAAATTATTGTGCACTAGTTTTTGGGAAATTGATTACTGTAATCTAAATATTAAACTTCACCAAACACCTGATCCAATTTTTAAGGATTTTTGCTTCTAAGACTTATTTTCTTAAACTAACACCTCCACTTGGTTTGGCAAAAAAAAAAAGTAGTTAATGTTGACACTAGATGAGTGTCATATGTCAGTACCAAGTAGAATCATTTCACACTTCTCAGATATTTTTCCATATCTTTTTTCAGAATACCATACTTCCATGGGGCAAAAGCACGTCTGACCCATTCATTGAACCATCTGCTTAACTGAAGAAAAGTATCATTTCTTCCTTTCCTCCTGATATAAAAACCATACACAGTTTATTGGAGAAAAACAGACAACCATTAAAAAAAATAATATCTTTAATCATATATATGAACCTAAAGTTTCAATTCACTACCAATGCACATGCAACTCCACCAAAACTGTTTCTGCTTCTGTGAACTAATTGTGCATTTCCCTTAAGTATTTTGTGTTTCAGATATGATTTATGTTTCCAGGAGGTGGACACAGCAAGCTGCATGGCGAGTTCATCTGCCTTAATTTAATTGACAGACACTATGTTCTTTCATAGTCAGTGGCGAGAAACAGTTGCCTTAGAAGATGAGTCATCCCATCCTATAATAGAGGTTGAAACAAAATAAGATGAATTGCCCTTCCACTGGCTGTATAACCAGCTGAGGTCTGTACTGTAAACTTACTCGACTAGCAGGTATCTACAAACTGGACAAAATGAATCCCAGTCCTTAGCTCTCAAATCATGAAGATGAGAGGGCACAATGATTTTAACAAATTTACTTCAAATGATCAGTTTACCCTGCCCTAGTAATTTTCTTCTATTTTCAGCAAGAGCATTAACCCATTTGACTGGCACTGCTGACTGCAGTTTTAACCTTCACACTTCATACATTAAAATATGTCAAGCCAGCACTGCTATCTGCTTCCATGCATGTTCTGATGCCAGCAAGCTCCAGAAGCGCGGTGAGGTGCAACTGAAGCTAACCTATGGAAACAAAATGGCTGAAAAGATATTGCAAAAGCACTGCAAAGATGTTTAAACATTTTAGACAGTGATGCTGTTGGAGAAGGGATAGAATGTTCTTGTAACATACTGTACTGACAAAGTAAGTTTCAGATCTATCAGAAATATATACCAGTAATTAATACCGCTCGTAAAAGAACTTAATCGTGTTGGGTGAAATTTTTGAGGTGAGTTGACATTGCATCCAGGCAAGGTAAACTGAGAATATAAATACAGAGTCACCCATCAACACTGTATGCTCACACTTGGCTATTTTACACATAAAACTCATCTGGGGCACTGATAACCACATGCAATGAAAGATGCAGATTTGGTAGACAGAGCACAATTATCTCTTTTATTAATCTGGTCTTGTGTGTGCATTAAATCAGGAAGTGGAAGGTGAAAACAGCAGTGAAAGAAGTAGGAAAGTGAAGCAAAAACTTTAGAATTTGGCCTTTACATGTTAGCATTTAGCTTTCAAGTCGTTGCAATTATTTTTAATTGCTTACAGCATTTAGTGCTACTCAACAGGAAAAGAATTATCGTTCTATTTTAAAATAAACTGAGTAAAAATATTTTTAAATCAACAGCCAATCTGCCACTACATTGCGAGTATTTGGCAGGAAAAAAAGCTGCTTATAATGCATTTCAGTGCAAGTTTAAAAGTTCTTCACTCGGGAAAAACTGATTAAACTGCCAATTTTTTTACTCCGTTCTTCTTAGGAAGCAGTAGACCCTTAGCAGGGTGATATTTAATCTTATCAGGCTGTTTTACGTTTGTGTTGATGAAACATCAGATGAGAACATGAGGACTATAACTTGCTGCTACAACTATTGAACTAAATGGATTGATGAATTACTTCTTCAAACAAGTTGTATTAATAGAAAAATTCAGAACAAGACCTAACTATCATGTTGATTTCAAGTTGCAGAACCTCACAGAAACTTTAGCTAATTCGTCTTTGAGGCTATACTGTCTTCTGAGTACCTGAGATATAAGGTTAAGGCTAAAAACTGACTGATGGATTGGAATTCTCCCAGTAAGGTTAATTGCTGAGACCTCTTCCACTGTCATTAGGCTATAAAGCAGCAATGAACCCGCTTTCAAACCATTTCATCCACCTTCTCAACTTCCCATCCTTCTGGCAAAGGCAGTAAGACTGTATGTTCAATAAATGCACCCCTTACTTCACTCTCAATGCTCCACTCCCAGAATCCCGTACAGCCTGGGGCATGGGCACCCCCTGCCCCTGACAAGCTCATCCAGAGCTGTGTGTGGAGGGGTCCACACAGAGGCAAGTGCCCTCACCTTAGCAGCACTGAGTCGTAAGAACGGAGAGCTAAGTCTGACCTGGTGTGCAGCTGACAAGAGGAAGTAACTCATGTTTGCCTGGAGACTGATGGTAGCACAGACTAGAGTAACAGCAAGAAGTGAACTCTGCCTGGAGATTGCTGCTCAGGATTAGCATGAGGAAGAAAATGGCAGCAGCAGATGAAAGCGATAATGATTGGATATTAGATTCAGCAAACCATGACATGCTTAGATCAGGAGGCTGGTGATACAAATACAGCATGGTAAAGCAAATAGTATGTTCATGAGACCATGAGGTATTTGAGGAAGATCATCTGAAGACCCCAAAGCAACAGCCTCCTGTAGGTGTGACAACTGTGTGGAGGCATGGCCATACAGGAGGAAGCACAGAGGCTCACTTGCTGAGATAGGTGCATGGTCCATGGTCTCCCTGGTGTAGCTGGGGTGCGGGCTATGGGGAGCATGCAACTCTAGCAGGCTGCGAGTGAGCTAGGGTCATGTGTTTGTGTGTGTTATAACTGTTATTGTCATCGTTGTTGTTTAGGAAGAGTTTCTTTCATTATTATTGCTTTACTACCTTTAGATATCATTGTCTTACTAATATTAGTGAACAAAACAAATATTCCAATTAAGCAGGAGCTTGTCTGTCACTGGCATGGCCTCACCCACACAGTACACCATGACAACACCAGGTGTACGGTGTGTGGGTGGAAGGATGATCGAGAGCTGCAAACCGCTGCCTGTGTGCCAGGTCCAGGCGTGCCCTGCGAGGCAGTGGCGGGGACAGCCGGCAGCTGCGAATGCCCTGCGACGCCGTGAGGGCAGGCGACCTGAGGCAGGGCCTCGAATTTCTTGCCCTGCTACTATTATTGTGAAACTGTCATGTTCACCTGTGACGAATTTATCATCTCGTCCTTTACGAGGGGTAGTTACAATCCAAACACTGTCATTTTCAAGCAATGCCATGACAGTAACCCAACAGAGATACTTCCCCTTTTGTTTGCATCTGAGAAAAGGGGGAAGGAAATACTGAGGAAATGAAGAGAATGGCTTCAAGCCTGTGATAAACTATTTCCAGTTTCACACTTCCAATGGGGGAACTTTCCTACTTTCTTGGACACAATTTCTTCCTTGTCTAGGTCTGAAATACTGAAAAGTAAAATATTTTCAGAAACTAGCAGTGGGCTAACCAGTGAGGTTAGGGAGACTGCCTCCACATATAGTAAGAATATGCTCTGCTGAAAAATATAACTACATATGACAGATTCCTTTATAGTCTCTTGCAGGACAGAGAAAAGGCAATTAGAACAGAATGGTCTGAAAATGTGACTATTGTACCAGTTCAGTACATGGAGATCATGTGCCTGACCTAATACAGTTAACAACAAGGTGAGGAAAAATAATTTTCTTCATTTACTCTACAAAAAGCCATTCTCTAGTTTGTATAAATCTATTTGTGCTCTAATCATGCATTTGTATCAAGTACTGTAGAGGTGTTTGTGCCACAGAAGCTTCATTTTAGTTACAGTCAGGTAGTTTAAAGAAAGAGTGAAACAGCACTGATGGTACCTAAATTAGCCATTGCCCGTTTTTGCCAGTAGTCCTCTACTGTGACAGTCAAACATTATCCTAAAAGGTGCCAAGCGAGTCTATCTTGCAACAGCAGAAAGTTGTAGTTAACACTCAACAAACTTCTGGTTTAATATTACTGAAACTTAAGGTGGCAGGAAATTCAAAGGTTTTTAGTGATATCCCTGCAACAGAAAGATCCAGCCCACTATGAAAAATGTTTTCCTTGAATTGGTTGTTAGTAATTTCATTCTTTTCAAAATGAAAAATGACTGTAATATGCACACGATATTAGGAACTAAGGCAAGTTAGTACAGATTTTCCTTGAATGTCATGTTTGGTTTTTGACTCACTCCAGAACAAAGGTCCAAAACTACTTTTCTCTCCAGTACTTTTTTTTTTTTCTTTTGGCATTGAAAGACAGCTAGGTAAAGATGATGAAGATGTTCATTCACACATCCCACTGAAGTGCATTCCTTTTCTTACTTCTGTTGATGCTTCTGAAAAAGTTGAAAGAAATTCTTTCGGTCTAATTTATATATCCCTCCTATGCCCGCATACTGCCAGTTTAAATACGTCACCTGTAATAACAATGAAAAATTGCTGTGTGCCTCATGCTCTATTTTTTTCATCTGCTTTAGAAGCTCACTCCGGCTACCGTAAGGGAGTTCAGTTGTGAGTAGTAACAAATCCAATTTAACCTAAGTCACAGTTTTTTCATCTTAATAGCTACTCTGTACAGCCCGGAAAACTCATTAATGGAAAGACTCTCAAGTCTAGTTCATGTCTTTTATGGGAATGAACTAGATTACCAAACAGAATGCATTTCTTAGAAAGATAGATAGCTTAAAGACATCCTCAACTAAAATTGTCAGTACTACACAATTATCGACACAAGCAGTACGACCCGCTTCTAGTAGCATCTTGAAGAATCAAGTGTGCTTAACGGTATTGAGTGACACATGGAGAAAACTAAAAGAAAGACAACCAGTAATATTCATTTTGGAGGTGAGCTCAGTTACTTGTAATAGTCAAGAGGCAGCAGCATACTCTTTCTATCACTCTGACGAATGATACTAGCTAGACTGACGCTCAAAAGGCATTAGCACCTTACCACGTCATCATTTAAACTCTAAGTTAACTACGGAGGCAGTATCTCCCGCTTCCTTCCACCCCGAGACAAAAATTGTGTCTCACTACAGTGAACGTTAGAAAAACTCACAGCAAAAACTGGATAGCTGGGTCTAGCCTATAAGGCCAAAGTTACTGTGCCTGATGTGTCAGAAATGACAATTGAACATCTGTGGCCCAAAGCCCTTCAATTGTAGAATTCTTTTGAGAAAGTAAAAAGAGAAAAGTAGAGCCAGATGTGGAGAAAAGAAAGGAGATGATCACCATAACAAACATGTTTTCTGAGGGTGATCAAAGAAAATCAATGCTTTATGCTTTGGAACAAAAGCAAGAAAAGAACTTTTTCTCGTCTTTGCTGAAGATGAAGAGAAGAGATATGGTCTGAATATGTTAAGGAACAGGACAATTTATTCAATATAATCTTCCCGACACTTGCCCATTTCCAAAGTATACACACTCTGATATGGTAGAAGCAAGACTTCAAAAGCAAATCAGTGCTGGACATAGCATGAGAGCATACATTACTGAAGCAGCATCAAGACAAGCCAAGGACAAAGTAAACTTGGCTACAAGTGAGTTGAGACTATGGACTTACAGCAATATACATAAACACAACAACTATACCCCGAATTCTGAACTATCAGTGGCTACAATAGACACAGAATTTTGTAATGGACGAAGACAAATAAGCTAAATGTTATTCTTACAAAGCCTTACAGTAAATGACTGAATATTTTCAAAGAATCACAGAATCATAGAATGGCATAGGCTGGAAGGGACCTCAGAGATCATCTAATCCAACCTCCCTGTCATGGGCAGGGACGCCTCTCAACTAGATCAGGCTACTCAAGGCACCGTCCAACCTGGCCTTGAACACCTCCAGAGAGGGGGCATCCACAACTTCTCTGGGCAATTTATTCCAAAGTCTTACCACCCTCGTACTGAAGAATTTCTTCCTAAAATCTAATCTAAATCTGTTCTCCTTCAACTTAAACCCATTTCCCCTCGTCCTATCTGTGGACACACTTGTAAAAAGTCCCTCCCCAGCCTTCCTGTAAGTTCCCTTCAGGTATTGGAAGGCAGCTATTAGGTCCCCCCGAAGTCTTCTCTTTCCAAGGCTGAACAATCCCAGCTCCCGCAACCTGTCCTCGTAGCAGAGGTGCTCTAGCCCCTGGATCATCTTTGTGGCCCTCCTTTGAACACGCTCCAACAAATCTATGTCTCTCTTATGCCAAAAGGATTTAAGTATACAATGGAAGAGCCAACAATTCATCTTACTTAATTTTAGATATCTACCATATAGAATTCTACAGCTGAACTACACACCATTGTGACTAACAGAAGCCTAATCAATATATTTAACAGTGCTTAGAGCACAATTTGTCTCATTGTATGTAAGGAATACATCTATGACAGGGTGATTAATTCAATCTGCAAGTCCCTATCTTCCCCACAGATGTCAGCAATGCAGGCATTTTCATCTGACCTAGTCATCCAAGGGGATCTTTACAGTCAAAAGACCATAGAGAGACCAAAGATTGTATTGGACCAACCTGTTGGATGAATATCATCCTCAGAAGTAGAAACTACTTACTGACCACGATAAAAGTGTTGTGTCTGATTGCTATTCCATAGCAAGAAGCATTGCTATGCGTAATACATATCAGGGTCATGTCTGCCTTGCGTAGCCTGCTTAATGATTAACATACACAACATACCGTAGGAAACCCTTTCACTGCAGAAGCTTCTTATGAGGATATGCTTTAACAAGTAGTTTGAGTGCTCTCCTGATTTCTACTTAAACCGTGAAAGCTGAAATACTCGTGAAAAAACCCTACACTGTACTGTTACCATGTATCCAGAAGCTACCTTTAAGGAATCCCAAAATCATGAGACTAGCATACTGAAACTTTTTTTTTTTTTAATAAAAAGGGGTAACTATGTGATCAATTTCTACACACAAAGTTTTGAGCTGTAAATAAAAACAGACTCAAAGTTTTGTTTCCTTTTTTTCCCAGAAAGAACTAGAAAATGACCTTAAAGAGAGAAGTGATTCTCATGTAAACAATTTAATTTCAGGAGGTGTGGCTTTAAAAACATTCTCGCCCCAAATATTGATAGATTTATAACAAACCACAGATCTTTGGTTTCTGCAGACAACGACCGTTTTTTTAAGTTCCTATGCATTTGTTAAGAAATAATATCCTCTCCATTTACTTGTGACAGAGAACCACTTTTATTCTGTTCTCCTGTGTTAACTAAAGTACTAATTGCAAAAGTAAGGCTAATTGAATACAGTATCTGAAGAAATGGGTTGAGATTTTTTTTTAATATTTAAATCTCATTTAGCTAAGTAAAGCAAAAAAAACCCCAAATTCTAGATTCAGAGGAAATTTTTTTTAAACATATATTTCAGTAAAGAAAAAAACAAACCCCCACATAAATGTAATTTTAAAATTTTAACTGTTGTTGTAAGCTTCCCAAACATTAGCCTATCAACACAGAAATCTCATCTTCCTTGCTTGCCAGAATCAATAGAACACTCTGCAGATTTAATTCTGAATATAGTCATGTGTCCATCCCTTATTTGTATACTTATCATTTTGACTTTAACATAGTACCAACACTTTTCATAAAGAAGGGCTGTCTAAATAAGTGCTAATAAGTGCTAATGTTAGAAGTATACATTTTAACTGAATTTCTCTTTCCCTCAGTTACAAGTATATGCACTGTTTCATAATGATTTTGTGGTCATTCCTAACTACTTCCCACCAGAAGATTTGATTTCCATTAGAACAGCAGTAACAGCAGTCTCTGCTACTTTGAATGCTTCAGAAGTTCCGCTATTCAGGGCTGATGTTAAGACAGAATAAATCTTATATAAACAGTCAAGATGTTGTATTATATTACAATAAATATACAAAGAAATAAATACATGTAGCATATACAATTCAGAAACACTTTTGCATTCGTGTATGTGTAATGCATATAACAGTACACCATAAAGTTGTCTCATGGGAATTGTCCGGTATTGATTGCATGTCTATATCAAGCTAAGGGGAATAAGTAACTACAGATTAAGACCTATGCTTCTCTTGATAGACTGCTCCAGGTACCCTCAATAACTCATTTAAATACAGCTCTGCTGTCTTTATATTACACTGCATGTTGATCCCGACTATGGCTTTTAAGAGGTACAGCAAATCAAACAGTAGTAATAATACTCAAGAGTATTGCATTGCTAGTGGAAAGAGAGGTAAAAAGTAAAACAAAATCAGGAGAGAAAAAATATAGACCACAGTATGTAACTTAAAACTGTCACTGGATGGAAGGAGTATTCATAAGGGAAAGAAGAGGTTTCTCATTCACAGCAAAATCCATGAGATGACTTTGATATTTTATTTGCATTACCAGAAATAATTTAGGCAGCATATTCTGTTCTGAGCGTAATGTTATTTCCTTATTTGCCAAACAGTTGAGAAACTTAATAAAATCCAGTGGAAAACACAACCTAGAAAAGCTTAAAAAGAACCAGCAGGAAAAGAAAAGCATAAAAAGCAAATCACTTTCAAAATTTATCAGACTAATATATGCTGGAAAATTTTATATCACAGCTCTGTCTCAAGTTATACTGGTGCCTACTTTGGTTTAAAGAATGTACTCAGTATGCAAGGCTGCAGGCTTGTGTGTTCAGTTTTAATTGAAGGAAATTCCACTAATTACTTATTAATCCAGTACAGTGATTTTTCATATGCTTTGTTCATACAGAATAAAATCTGTGCCTTTAAAATTTTAATGGATGGAAGCTAGACTGAGGAGACTGGTGAATATAAACAGATTCTTTCAGACTCATATCAGTGATTCAAATCCAGATAATGTTTCTGGGGACCAAGAGAAACCATCTGTTTAGAAGCCTACATGAAATGAGTTGATGATCTCAAATATAACCCCTAACGGGCGTATGTTCATCACCTGCTTGATTGACACACATGCTGATAGATAGCAGGGAACAAAAAGTGACCTATTTTCACATCAAGAGCTGAACCTAAAGAGCAAAGATGAAGTATATTGCTATGGCAATCAGCAGAAGCGTGTATTGATACTGTTTATAGGGAAATTGTTCTGCAGATAATAGAGAGATAATTTCAGTTGTCATCAATTGAGGTTGTTATGTACTAAATTACATAACAGAATTGGAGTAAGGAACAGTCTGTTATTCTAAATGTCTAGATAATGTTTTTCACAAATGTTTTTCTCTCCATGTAACCAAAAAGGTTTCTCTAGCTCAGAACAGCCAACTTCAGAATTTTATTACAGTAGGTGAAAGCTGGTTGAATTTTGAAACAAGGTTTAAGTTAAAATAAATTGCCCTAAATGCCAAGTATCTCATTCACTTTTCACAACAGATATCTTCTAGTCCAAGTTGTTTGTCTCCTCATTTACATTTTTCCCAACTTTTCCCTTCTTAATATGGTGCTTGTAATTTACTCTCTGAACAAACCAGATTTTACTTTTACCACAAAAGCAGTTTAAAGTTAATGCTTATGTCTTCATTTTTATTAATTCAGGCAGACAAAACCACATTATGTAAATAGTTCTGAAACTAATACAAAAGCCAGAGAAAAATAACCGACCCGAAAAAGAGATTTTGGAATGCACTGCAGAAACATATTACTTCTGTCTCACATTCTAACAGTACGTGCAGTTTAGTGTCTATATGCTCAGAAACGGTTAGCTACCACCACCCTCCTTTGATGAGAATTCATGTCGCCACAGAGAATACTTTATGGATTTTTCCACTTCATCTCTCTTCTCACAAAGAAAGAAACTATCTTCAGTAGCAAACAGGCATTGGAACAATGACAAAGTCTAGGATGTTCCACCTCACACCTTCACCTTTAGACTGCCATAATCTGCAAAAATGACCATGAAGTCTCGAGGCAATTTTCCTCCTGGACAGTTCAAAGAAATAATTGCTAAAGGCAATAGCATCCAGTGGCTTTCTTGTACTTGCTTATCTTTTAATACAAAAAGGTACGTTTCAGTAATTATATGTAACTGTAACTTTCACGCATGGCAGCAGCCCTGTAGAAGAAAGAGTAACTAAGCTTTGATTGTAACTGCGTCCTAAAATAACAAAGATCCTAAACAGACTGGCAACAAAGGAACCAAATCCTGCTACATGTTATTTGTATGAGTCTAGATCACCACATTACAAATCCACACCAGCACTTCAGTGCTGGCTGCTGAAAGAGCCAGCAAGTCAGGCTTGATCCATGTGATGCTCATTTTATCTGCCCATGACTTTACAAAGCGGTGCAGCAACTTGGTAGAACTGAAGTCCTCCTCCCTTTCATCGTGGTACCTGTGATCTAGCAACCATCACACATCCCTATACCCTCCCACAAGACTTAGAACAGCGTTTGTCTGTAACGTGTAATTCAGCATCAAATTCTTTCAGATAGGGACTGTGTTTTTTGTTTCAAGTTTCAATAGTATTTGAACAAGTTGACTCTTGATCTATAATGAGTGCTTTGTTTCCTATCATAATAGTAATCAAATTCCATTAAGCACTAGAGAGGTCAAATTCAGCCCAACTACTGAATTTCTGCTGAAAGCCATTTATGTGGGTTTTAAACAGACCCAGAACACAGCATCATCCTAAGCACCCTGAAACAGCTTTTACTTTAAATTTCAGTAAAGAACAAAGAACACAGTGAAATGCTTCTCATTCAGGAGAAAACTTATCTATTCATATATAACAAAGAAGAGAATTTGGTATTCCTGTGACCCTGGCATAATAAATGTATGAAATGCCAGGCTTCTGACTTGGAACCTTGGATGAAGATTCGAAATGCAGATGTTCTCCACTTAAAGGTGACCTTGTTCTTTAATGCTGACTGAAGAAAATTGCCAGCAGTGACCTCCTTCCATGTTCACTCTGTCCATGACCGTTCTGCTTTGCTTATGAGGACAACAGATGTTTACTTCCTTCTTTTGATAATCCATTACAATTATCACCATTATCTTCTTGGCAAACTTGATTTAAAAACGTATGTTTTTGCCCTGCCCTCAACTGAGTAAGACCGAGAATAAGATGAAGGTCCATCTTCAGCCTTTTAGGAAGACAGTCCCAGAACGGTAGATGAGTCATAGCAAAAGCACTCTCTCCATGCCTATTCCTTTAAAGCTAGCTGCTAACAACTACAGTACCCTGTGTGGAAGCTGTTTTCATCTCAGAGGGTCTTTGTGATTACTTCACCATGTCTACAGCAGGAATACTTTGCTGGAATAAGTGTTTTCTCTGCCAGTGACTCCTGATTGGTCTTGACAGGCAATCAAAGTCTCCCACCAGGTGATCTGTTATTTAGTTATCAACACACCAAAGTGCAAACTTCAAAAACTAGCTTGATGCGTGTGGCTTCCACCGTTTTGTAGTGGGGGTTCCAACTAAACAAAGGAGCATCGTGTTTAATGAGAGCTCAGTATTACACTCATCTGCAACTCACTCCAAAAGGAAAGCACAAGGACTGACAACAGAGAAAGATCCCACATTCCAAATGGATTTTGTCACGTGAAAAATACACACAGAGCACTCAACATTACTTACAGGAAAACTGCCACAATATTGTGGACTACAGCAGTTTATCAGAAGGCACATTTTTCACCATACTGAGTATCTTTTTCAAATCTAACAGTAGAAACTCATCTGCAGTCCAACTATTGCCCTTGAACAATGAGGGATGGAGGACAGAGGAGCAGCTCTACCTGGCTCCATTAAACTCAGTTCTCTTCAGAATTGTAATTTTGGTATAACATAATTCATCTGAACTCCCTGAAAATACGCATGGCAGACCAACTTTTGGACTTAAATTAACATAATTTTCTTTTGAAAAACATTGCAGCCTTAGACCTCCATCTTCCTCTTACTGTGAAATGGAAAATAATTTACAAAAGTAATAACGGTGAGTATCATCACATGTTAAAAAAGGCTGTGTATTCATTCAGGTATCATTTTTTGCCAACTTTGCATTTGCTTCATATTGAGTGTTATAATTTTTATTCCATCAGAAATATTTCAAACTCCTTTCATCACTCTCTTCTATACTGTTTAACTACATCTTATTTTAAGTGATATTTTATGGTATGCAATATCCTCTGAAAATAAAAGTACCCCAAAAATCTACGCTGAGCAATTTAACTCAAAGCAGTTTCATATATTTTAATTCAATTCAAGAGTGTCTCAGTCTTTAACATACACACCTCTCAAATCCTTTATCAGGTAGCATCTAGTGTTTCTATAATAACTGTACGGACAGCTCCGTTACTACTTGATTTTTAAGTTGGCAAAACAGCATGAAATATTTATTTTAAATTTGAATGGAATACCTGAGTAATAATGCAATAAATATATGTACTGAAATATTAAATCCGTTCATCAAAACCAGGCCTAACCTAAGAAAAGTTGCTAAATTAATAATTTGGATGAGATGCTGCAATTTAGTGTTTATACATGTTTCAGGATTTAAATATCTTTAAATCATTAATTGATAGAGGATTTTATGACTCAACTTGCTCTTAGTCTCTTTACAAATCCACCTACTGTCCGTACAGTCAAATTTCAATATTCTGTGGGGCTATTTTCTCTTCAGGCTGCTCATTTTTTTTCCCCAAGAAACTTCTAAGTCTAATCTAATCCTCACACAAGAAGCATGAGGTACAGTATGAAGGATTTCCAGACCAAACAGAACTAGCTCTACAAGGTGTGACTGCCTTTAACC
The DNA here is from genome assembly GCF_009769465.1 of Tauraco erythrolophus. Taxonomy (NCBI): domain Eukaryota; kingdom Metazoa; phylum Chordata; class Aves; order Musophagiformes; family Musophagidae; genus Tauraco; species Tauraco erythrolophus. The sequence goes on along the minus strand of NC_141468.1, from coordinate 45,970,777 downwards.
CTCACTCTTGTCATCTCTTCTTACTGTTGTCGATCCTGGCTCCCCTTTTTAGTCCATTACTGGAGGCAATGTTGAGTATGAGACAGCTAACAAACCAGATTTACTTCCAGAACATTACATTCTCGATCCACTTAGTCCAGAACAATTTCCTGTCACAAAGATAGTTCCTTGGTACTTGCAGACACCCAACACAATCCCAAAACACATGAAGAGGATTAGGAACTCACAAATAAGAGTGATGGGATCATCACTAGAGAAAACAAATGCAATTACTTGAAAGGAGAACAGTAGCCAGTCTGTTTTGTCTCAGAGCACTTCTGAGTTGTGGTCAAGACCAATAAGCTTCACACAAGTGAAGGCCTTATAAGCCCAATAATCTTATTTAGTTACAGTGATATTTCCCTTTTTGTTTTTAAGATTTACAAATATTAATACGATTTACAAAATATATAGATGCACGCTCATATCTCTAACGCTAATTGATATTAAATCCTTGGATGCACCCTTTTTAGGGATGAACAATCTTGAGGAATAAGAAGGTGCCCCAATGAACGTGTAAAATGCTGCTGAAGCCCTGTAAGTCCTTCACCTGACCCTGTTCATAGACCTTGAAGCAATGCAGCTGCAGAAAACTCAGTGGTCTGTCCAGCACTCGTCAGCCCTGAATGGAAAGAACAAACAACTTCCTTCCAAAAAGAACTGCATGTCCTTACTGACTGATTTTCACACTCTTCCCATACTTATATATGTATTTCAAAAGCAGCAAACACTAAGTCTTACCATGAGAGTACTTCAGGTAGTCACATTCTTGCATTTTTACCTTTTATTTCAGAGCAATGTCTACTATAAGGGAGGTTTAAGCTTGGTCGATCCTTGCAGAGACGGAAAAGCTTTGCAATATTGAGATGTAATGGAGAAAAATTATGCATTTTACCATTTCACAAATACTAAAATTAATTCAGTGGTGATATACAAAGAATGATGTTTACTTTACCCCGTTTTGTTTGGTCTGAATTATTAAAATAAGCCTGAAATTTAATCATAAAAGTTCATTCCTCTCTTACATGTTTCTACATTTCTGATGTATTTCTCTAATGTATTTCATAAAAGGTATCTAGGATCATAGCAAATTTTATGAATGAAATTAAATTAGAAAACAAAAAGTCACTCCAAACTTAATTGTTCAGACACAAGAAATTATTTATCACAATAAATGTATTTATATCCCCTAAAACTGCATTCTTGGGTGAGTGATTACTTAAGATTTCCATGCACTTACAAGGGAAGTCTACAAGGAGTTTCCAGATCTGGAAATCACATACTTTAAGCTCTTTAGCTTAACCATTAAGTCCATATATTTTTTGATTCTCAAAATAGCACATTTGCAATTATGTTAGTCTTTTTGGCAAATTATTTTCAATTTCCAGTTTAATGGACATTCGAGGATTTGGATGGAAGGCAATATTTCAATGAAGTAGTAGAAAATATCCCATTACATGTCGTCCAGGGTAAACTGTTTTCATGCAATGAAAGAAAAAACATTTACACTGTAAAAGCAAGCAGTTTTCAATACTCTGATTATATCTGACAGCCTGAAATCAATGGAATTTGCTGAAGACCCTGCTTTGAGCTGAACTGAATACTAACCATGGTTTAATCTTATTGCTGTCTTGATATCAAACAAGTGTTAAACATACGCAGACCATCGCTAAGTAGTGCACTTACACAGACAGTGGCCTCTGGTTTGTACTTCATGTATTTATTTCCACATTTATATCAGCAAAGTTTGAAAGGACAAAAAAAAACATCGACTAATACAGTGGACCAATTAAAAATTGTTGTCCAGAATATCTTGTTTAGTGTGATGCTCAAGTGCTCTGAAATAATATGTGGCAAGTCATCAATTTTGAGATCATGAAAAGTCTTGTTTTTCTTAAATCAGATCCATCTTAGGAAAATGTCTATTAGCTCAGAAAAGAACAGAAGAACTCAACAGAATTACAAAATCGTTAAGAAGCCACCACTGACAAGACATAGTACTCCACCCGGACAACAATAAATGTGCTGGATCCATGACTTTCTGAAGTAATGACTATTGTCATCATTTAGTGCACGTTAAAGAGTTGTTATTTTTCATAGAACTAATGTTTAGCGTGCACTAACTATCATGCTCCTTTAAACCCTTAGAAGTTAGATACTCGCAAATCACTACATTTTCTGAACTTCTTGGCAAGCATGTCTAACCCTTAAGTGATGAGGAAACAAAGAAAATGAAATCATCTCTTGGTAGGGACCCAGTCATAATGGTCTGAAGATAGGTAGATGAAGGGAAGAATGGAGTAAGGAGAGAAATCTAAAACAAATAAAATAATGCCATGGAAACAATGGTAGTTTATAAAAAAATATGACAATTCTCACGCATAAGTGGCCACTTACACAATACATCCAATGGAAACATGTTTACTATTTTGGAAGCCCGAACAAAATAAGTAGAATTTTGAAGCTTGAATTCAATGTTAATCAGTCAATTTTAGAAGATAGGAAGGTTAAATTATGAAAATAAAGCATGTATCACCTAGAAAAGAAAAAGTAACTTCCATTAAGAGGATGTACTTAGAAAGTACGATTTTCTGTTAAGATAAAAGCTGAAAACAGTCATCATCTTTACAATAAGGATTGCCTGGAAATTCCAATATCTTCTGGAAGGCATAACACACTGCCAGTTATCTAGGCAAAAAATGTATATAAAACTTCAGCAATGACATGGTTTGCATGTGCTTTTTATAAGCAATATTGAACCATAGTAAGTTCAAACTACAGAATAATTATTTCTATTTCAATACTTAGCGGGATATATAATGTTTTCAAGAGAACACTAAGTTCATGTCTGAAATATTTTTAGCTAACTCTAGAACTAATGTTCAAATACTGCTATAACTGGAAAAGATTATAGGTTTTGTTTTTGTGCTTCTGATCCAGCTGGTTTATTCTGTGCATTTGACAACTGCTGATGAATAGTTTCTCTGCCATATACTCTTTTCCCCTTTCCTCCTCTTCTTTCCTCTCCCTTTACTTTACCTCTTTCAAGAAGAAGAAAAGGAACATTGAAATAATGAATTATTTTGCCTAAATTAGGAGGGAAACTCAAGTAGCAGTGGTGTTCTTGAAACTACTTTAAAATACAAAATCATTAAATTGGCAACATATTATATACTAATAGTGCACTTATGATTACCAACCTGTAATTCAGTTGAGGTAACAGGTGACAAGAGGATAATCCTAAATAGTCTGACATGATGTCCCTACACGATTTAATTTCTAGCTTGTAAAAAAATCCATTACATATTTCTTTCCTTGGAATTTGATTTTGGAAGAATTAAAACAAAACAGGGTAGGCTATTATCTGAGTTAAAAGTTAATGTGGAGATTTTTCTTACCAAGTTAACAACGTACTGCACAGGCTTTAATAAAACTGTAATTTCATAAGCCAGAGCTAAAAACCCCATGTTTGCTGCCAGCAGTAAGCAGGAGGTATGGTGAACAAAATCTTACTGAAAAGACAAGTCTAGGGCAAAGTAGCAGTGAGGCTTTGACCATTTTGTCCTTCTCCATAGGGAGTTATCCCACACAAGACTAGACAGAGAGATCATTTTCACCCCCAAGTTGTTACACAGTCATTACTGGGATAGTCCCTGCAGGCAGCAATCAATGAAACACAAACGTTGCAATATGGATTGGCAGGTGTTTTTCATCTCAGTCTAAAGTGAACAGAAAAATAAAAACAGCATGCAGAAAAGAGGCCACTATTATTTGGTCTAGATTAATCAAAATTCAGCTAAAAGATAAATACATGGTGATTTCTTCGCACCTATACCAGATGCCTGTTGTCATTGCTGACATCTATTCTTTACAGCATTTATTGGGATAGAAGGAGACTTGTACAAAAAGTAAAATATGAGAAGCAAATAACTACTTCATTTTAAATCTGCACATCTAGGGCATCAAAGTTATTATGCCTCTTAAATACTATTTTTATGAATTGCAAAATGAATATTCAACAGAATAATCCTAATAAGAAAGGAAAGTAGCATTTTAAAAATGATGTTATTAAAGCACCAATCTGTTAAAAAATAATGCTACTTAAATACACTGTGGCATTGCCCCGTGATTTCTGTGTAGAACATGTTACATAATGGAGCTCGATTTCTATTTGCATTGAGGGAGGAGACAACAAACGCTGTTTACATTTCCTCATAAGTATAACTAACAGAAAGAGTTCAGTGCTTCATAAAACTCAAACTTACAGGTCTGAAAGTCTTAATCCAAGAACTAACTGGAAAAAAACCCCAAACATTTGTATAATTTAACAGCTGGTACATCACTAATTTTAGGTCTTTTTTTACTACTTCAGAAAACGTATTTGTGACTGCTGTATATCATAGTTAGATGCACTGAGGCTTATTTAACTGAAGAATACTATTTTGGGAAAGATGCCATCATTTTTTCCAAGTGGCTTATTAATCTGAAATGAAAAAATTAAGTAGGATAGGTGAAGGAATATTTTACAAATTCATACAAATTACCCTAATGGATCATAAACACAATGCACGTATATGTGTGTATAAATAAAAAATATAAAAATGATTTAACTGAGAGTCTGCTGCATGCAGCAAGCTATGGCCTTGGGAAAGAACCATGTCAAATGCCATTTGATGCTGCTCAGCCAGGCACATATAAAGGCACATTGCACCAATAATATTTGACAACGCTGGCTGTGCTTTTTCTGCTTCAGTGGCTAACTTGTCCAAATTCCAGGCAAAGCAACACACAAATAGTTTATAAGTAGCTACACTGTCAGCATCATCCCTTCAAAGTAATGACCACACTGGTTTCCTAATAAATGCACTTCATATTTCGGGTTTGAACTGATGAAATAACAAGAAGGGGGAAAAGAGAAATCTACTAGCCTCAGGTCATCAAAAACACATCATTTGAAAAAAAAATTACCAGCAGTTAGCTTTCAACTTTAATGTCCAGTAAACACTTATTTTTCTTCAACAGTGCTTCCAACGCACTTCTTTTTTCCCCCCCCAGCACCTACTAAGCACAGCTCCTGCAGCTGGACAGAGGTTTGAACAAAAATGTCCTACATTTGACAATCAAAATTAGATACATATCAAAGCACTGAGTGTAGTAGCTGCATTTTCCTAACCATTGGTAGGGTTGAATACACACTATGAGAATGATTTATGTGGAATTGAAGAACGGAAAGACTCCTTTCATTAACTTCCTCAGCCACAACAACAAATCACTTCAGTTTCTTTTCAACAAAAATACTTCTCTTCTTGGGCTACAGCAACAGTACAGTTTGGTTTCCACACCTTGTTTCACATTTTCTTTCTTCTGGAGTCAGTGGAGGAGCATGGGGACAGTGGATGTTTGACCAGGGCTTCAGCCCAGAGGCACTGTCCCTCCCCATGCCCATGTGCTTGGCCTGAGCTGTTAAACATCCTTAGCCCAGCCTGGAAGGGCAAGTCAGCAGAAGACTACAACCCTACTTCTCTGGGTGGAGACTGAGCTCCTTCTGAACCAGCACATAACGGAGAGCTGCAGGAGCTTCTGTGGTCCTTTGAGAAATAACGGTTGAACTTTAAAAAGTTATCATGCCTCTGTTAATGTGTGGGGATACCGATGATGTGTAAGCTCTCCTATACTACTTCAGAGCAAATCAAAGAGAGAGAGGCTTAAACTGCTCTCAGTACCAATGATTTCTTTCCAGAATCTTTATCCATCTTCAGTCTCACCTCCACAGTCGTAGCTTGTGAAATCCTCCACACTCACAAGCCTTTCTCCAACTGCACAGGAGCACAGCCACGCAGCTCCAGGCATGGCATGAGAGTCCTCTGGCTTGAGCTTTAGCTTCAGCTAGCCCAAACTGAAATAGTAGCCAAGCTCCAAGAATTCACATGCAGCTCATGGGTGGCTTTTCATGACCATGGCAATAAAAACCAATGGCAATGCTTATGTGACTAACCATTCAGCCAGAGAAGTAGAGGATTCAAAAGCCTGTGTCTGGTGTAAACTGTTCCACCACACGGCCCACCATGACCCACCACATTCATGCAGTGCTTGAGGCTCTTGCTATTTAGAAAGTAAAACTTATTTCTGAATACTCTGTAAACCAATCCTTTCTCATCTCTATTCTCTGTTGCCTTTTCCTCCCTTAGCAGTACCTACTGCCCTCCTGAAGGGTGAGGGGAGAGAGAGAAAAGAGCAAATTTTTTTATCGATGTAGTGACAGATAACGATACAGCTCCTTCACAACTCTTCTGCTCCACCCTTCTGGGAATCTAATCCACAGCTCCCATCCTGCAAATCCAGAGAGTAACAGTGGCTCCCAAATGCAATCAGGCTGGAGGAAACCTCTCCTCTTGTGCTAGATCTGGTTAATATGTGCAGAGCCAAGGAGGGCCCAGCTATATTTCATTCAGTGTGCCAAACTCCAGATTTGATCTCCCTCTCCTTTGCTGTTCATCTTTACTCCTTCACACATGGACCCAAAACAGTGTTGTACTATATGCAGCCCCTTCAAACCTGTGTTCTAACAACCAATAATCAGCATTAGCTACCACACTGTATCCTTTCAAATCACCCTCAGGAACTTAAAATTAATTATATTTACTTATTATCCAAATGCAATCAGGTAGTTAATACTGTTACAAAATGACAAAAATTTAACAGTCACTTAAATTACATAATTTTCATGCAAGTGGAGCTCTCATTCTAGGAAGGCTGAACCCTGCATAAGAAGCAGGACTACAGAAATTTAGACCTAATGTCTTCCCCCGAGATATAACCAGCTTAACCATGATCAGAAACAGTTGGAAAGAATTATCTTTGGGTTTCTCCTGACTATGTTGGTCGATGACTGAAACCAGAGGCTCACAGTATTTCTGGAGACAGGTCTTCTGCTAAAATTCATCCAGCTACAGTGAAGCACAGACTGACTAGGTGTTTCCTCTCCAATTGTTTAAGCTCAAGGCAGGGTAAGATTATTTCTGTTGTGCAGCCTCCCCTGTTGAAATGGCATGAAAGGCTATAGGGGAGAAGGGACTAGCAGGAAGGAGAGGGATAAGACCACAAGGTGCGCCTGGAAACTGAAATCATGTATGATTTGTGGGGAAAGCAGGAAAAGACATCTGACCTGTGCCCAAGTAATTTTGTTCTCCATTTTGTCTGAAATTATCCTGTCTCTAACTTAAAATTGTATCTTGACTGACAGCCCAGCCTCATTCTGTCTGCTGGCTGGGGACAGTCCGTACTTTCAGTCATTCCGAGGACGCTGTCACACAGTTCTCCCTCTCAGCTTCACTGTCACATATGGTGAACAGGATGGAGGGTTTAAATGAAAAGATGAGGTGAAAAAGAAAGCGCTGCACTGATTAACCGGATTTTTGTGGAGCTGTTCGTCTTCCTTAGTTACAAAGCCCATAACCAAAGATAACCTAAGATCATCACAGCAACTCGCTAAACCAGTTGTAGGTTTTAATTTATGATAATTCTTTTGAGAAATCAAACAGCTCACAATATTTTTTTTTTTTCTTCCAGGAATTAAAGTACAAAAGAGAGCAAGAGGCGCTAATACAAGAAGTAAAACGTTCTCAGCTTTGTTCAAAGCCTGATACCGAGTCTGTTAAATTCTCACCACCCACTGTTCTGTAATACATGGATCAGCAGTTTTGTCACTTCCCACTACCCTGGATCCAGCCATTGTACTGCTGGAAGGACTGAAGTCAGTATGTTCCAAAAAGAATTTTTGATAAATCAATCCCAAGCTCATGCCTGCTTACATTTACTTACACATCTCCTTTGACATTATACCATCTAAACTTCATCACAATTGCCACTGTAGGATAACATATTTCAAGTTATTTTCTAATTAATATTGTGGGTTTATGCTTAAAAATTAACACAGGAAAACACCTTGGTACTACCATAGATTCATAATCTACAATTTTTGTATATAAAGACATGATAATAGGATCTCCTTGAGACACCAAATCATTAACTACAAATTTTATTTAACTTGTATCTTCAAAAACGAAAAAGAGAAAAACTCACAGACGTGGACTCAAACACTTTTACCTCAACAGAAATGATATTCTTAACTGAAACATACCTTAAAATACACTAAGCATGTGCATGTAGGAAGCCAACGCAGTGCCTTCTACAACGTGCTTCTACAAAAGAGTGAACCTTCAAGAGGAGATTTGGAAAATAAAGAGGAAAAACAAGTTTTCACTTAGGATAAAGTTGTTAGACCTGGCATCTACCATTAAAAAAATATTTTCTAACTTCAGCCTTATCAAAATGGCCACTAGTCAGTGTTATGACCTATATTAACTTACTATTCACTTGTTCTCTTCCATTCCTACAACACTCCTATGATGTTCAGTGAATTGTCTGTTCAGCCAATACTAGACTAGGAGTGTTAAATATTAGTTTAGTTGGTAATTTTTTTTCCAGTTTTGGACGGAATCATATGGGCAGAGTTTTGTGAGAAAACCTGCATGTCACCCAAGTAAAGCGTTCCAACTCCAACTAATAACACTAAGCCATCATTTTCAGCTCATTAAATTCACTCGTCTCTTTCACAATTAAAAAATTCTAAGTGTAAAAATAGGAACATCGGAGTAGATCATCTATCAGTATATTAAATGAATTTTTCACTAATTTGCAATTCTATATTTGACCTTGCTATTTTCCAAGGTTCTGACAAGCAAAACAGCTTGCTGTAAACACATACTAACCAGATTTCTTGCGAAAGGAAGATGGTACAATATTAAATGAGTTTATGAAAATAGGCTTAAGTTCTTCAATAGAAGTAAACTGTCACTTATTGGAAGTCTAATAAATTTTTATTTATTCTTTCATGGCAGTCATTTAAATCTCAACACAATGCTCTATTAGATCCTATAATTGAATTTTTTCTTGTTTTGTCCTCCAACTTAATGAGTATGATTTATATACTGATTTTAATAGTAAATTCAGTCATTTACCATAAGATATGTCTATCTTCAATCCACAGCTTATGAGTTTTGTCATATGGAGAAATATACAAGAAACTATTTTAAATACTATGTGAAAGGCAACAACTTCAGGCTGATTCTTAAGAGCTGTCAGTACTTCTGATTACGTGAGTCTGTTCACTGTGCCAAATTTGTTTGCCATCAGAATTCCCACACTGCATATCTTTCTTAAATAGATTGAAAATATAATACTAGGGAAAAAAAGACATTTTTGGAAAAAAAAATTCTCACAAATCTTTCAAGAAGAAGTTTTACTTCCCCACCTGCTTCCAGTCTTGCAGAAGTTTCACCCTGGCACCAGAAATGTGTTGATTTCTGTGAAGTTTCTAAATCCATCTAATCAACATGCTTCAGAAAAAATAATCCTCACTTTGTCTATTTGCAGTAGACTAAAGATCAGCAGCTACATCCCTATCATCAGATTTCCACCTGCAATCAAACTTGTTCCAGCTAAGAACTAGAAGGGACCAAGGATTTCTACTATGGAGGCGAAGAAAATTTTAGGACTATTGCCACAGTACTACATATAAGAACTCAGAATAAAAGGACCACCTTTTCTATATGAAGCCTTACAGGCAACCAGACAATAAGAAAAAACATGAAAGACAAAGACTGGGTTGGCTTTCAATCAGAAAGAAAGGAACAGGTGAAGATAAGAATCACCTTCTAAGGGGATGGCTGGTCAGAGTGTTTATGTTTGTATGCCCTGGGACCAACACTGGGAAAGGAGACTGGATAGGAAGAAAAGATGGAAAAGTAGAGGCAATGGCAATGGACACAGGCAGCCCAACAGCTCAGGGAGGAACCTGAGCCACAGAAGGGAGAGAAGAGACAGAAGGAAGGAAGCGAGTGGGAGAGAAGCACAGAAGAGCAGACAGGTGGATAGAGGCCAGAAAAGAACACACAAGGATGCGGCAAACTAGCATGAAGAGCTCAGGGAAGATCGTGTGTGTGCAGAAGACAAGAACTATTATAGGTGGAAGAAATCCAGAGAAAAGCATCAGCAGTTGCAGAAATAGAAGCAAAGAGCAATGCCATGTAGGAGTGCTCCCCCACCAGTATCTGGCTTTGATCTCAGTTTCTCAGTGCTTTTCTGCTCTCCACAAATAACTGTGAAATCTGCTAACAGTGTGTCTTGCCTCCTTCCAGTTTTAAGTCCCTTAAAGGGAGGCTTTTAATGCATTATATGCTACAACAAAAAAAGTAGCATTCTGAAAGAATGAAGACGTTAAAGGTCTTGTGCTCATTGGACATACAAAATGAATGGAGCCTCCTGTGCACTATGTGCCTTACTGACCCATTTATAAAATGGAACCAAAACCTTTTCCTCTTTTCACATGGGACCTGCAAGTTTCTTAGTATCCAAGTACCATAGCATTACCCTTACTTGATAATAATGTTAAGTATCACAGAAGAGCCCACAGAAAAAAAAAAAAAGCCCATCTTCAGAGAAAGATTTGAATAGCATACGTAAATATCCCACTGAACAATGAGGATGAAACAAAAGTCTGAGCCTCTGCTGTTTCCCTGAGCGTTTTGCATTTTGCTTATATTCTGGAATCTTCTGCCTCAGTTAGTTTAGGATATGATTACGCAACTAAAATTGCGTATGCAGAAGCCAACAGGAAGGCTTGTTTATTACTAGCGATTCCTATTCCTCAATGTTTGATTTAAAAACTGCACTTTTTTTTTTGTCAAGCCATATGGTGGGTATCTACAATGCATCTACAATTGTACTACGTTATGAAGAGATTAAATTAACTGTATGAAAAATGCATGAAAAATTTGTTGGAGGCTTTTTCATAAAAAATTATCTCCATTCCAGACTTTGGCTTACGGCCATTAAATATTAAGAACTGTTTTTTCTTTTAGTATTTTCACCACTGCATAGCTATAGCTTATTATTTTTGAGTTTTAATGCCAAAACGGGAGAAAGCGTTTGTTCTTATGGACATGAACCTACAAATATCATTACACACAAATGCAAAGACACATATGCATTATTTAATATACACATAGATATTTTCATAAATAGAAAAATAAATGTGCAATAAGTTCTCTCTCTGTCTCTCTCTCCCCACACATGCACTTCAGCCACAATTTTATACAAATATATACCAGTGGCAAAAAGAATACATTTGGTTCGCAACCTCAACAACAATCCAAATTTAATCTTTTTCCAGGGACAAGTATAAGATTCTGAACACTGAATTTTTTTTGCACAGGACTGAAAATGTGGTTTGTTTCCTATGTTAAAAACATCATTATCCTTTTTGTTGAGAATACTTGTTGGATACATAACGCATAATGAAATATTAAAACATGATGAAAGCAGTACTTATAACGTTAGCAGTTTGAATCATCGATAGAACATGACTTGACAATGCAATCTGTTGTGACATACTAGGCCCAGGCCCAGAGTCTCCTGTGACTAACATTGTTGCAGAATTCAGGACGGATATTTAAAAATCCAGCAACACAAAGAATGTTTTGCAAAAATATAGCTTCTCAACTCTACTGGTGGCCTTTTCATACTCATTATATATTCACTAACCTTCCATTCTACTTTGTTGCTATTCATATACGAAGAATAACACTAATTCACAATGAAGTAAGTTATGACAGCACAGAATTCACTTCCATTATTTTTAGATAATACTGCACTCATGTATTCAGATTTTTTTTGGAGACTGCTCCATGTGTTTTCTCATCTGCAGCAGTCATTGCATCAGATTATTATTTCATTTATTCAGACATATAAATAATAAGCTGAAGGCCATTAAAAATGGCCATTAAAATGGCCATTAAGCCATTAAAATGTAGTGATTTGTAACCCGTTAGTTCATTTTAAACATTTAATTTGTCCAAGTATAATTTCAATCCAAACAACCCCAGATCAAATCATGGACACTTAATCAAAGAATATTGCGTTTCTTCATGAGTCTTTTGAAACTGAATTGGCCTTAGTCTGCAGATTTTGAATGCCTTGGCTTGTGTCGAAGTGGTGGTTGAAAAAGAGGGTTTCCACCTTGCTTGTGCTTTCCTGATACATGCAAAGAAGGAAGCGTTATGCTCCATTGAAAAACCTACGGGAAACCAACCACAGTGAGATCCTCTTCTTTCCAAGGTAAAAACAGGAACAAATTACGTACAGAATGGACAATAAACATTTACAATAGAGCACCTGGTCAGCTGAACAAAGCCTGTGCTTTAAACACACAGTAGCGTTTACACAGGAACTGAGCTCATTTTCATTTCAGCCTCAGGTTTGACAAGAAGATGTCAATCAATGCATGGAGGATTCTAGAGTATGTTTCTGTTGCCCACGGTAGTGTATAATGCAGCTTCATATACCTAAACTGAGTTTGGTTGTTCCAGCCTTCCAGAAAGCAAGATTTTCCTGAATCAGGTCTGTGGAAGTCTGCAAGCTAGTTCTTATGCTCAGGAAAACTCAAGCTCACAACATCTTTAGGGACAAAATGGGTAAGCCACTATGCTCACGTTTTAGCTGAAATGTGACTGGAGAAGGGGAAGTGGCTATAAGAAACTGGAACCAAAATGGGATGGAAGGAGAAAATACTGAGCATAGAAGTAAGATAAAAGTATGAAAAAGGAAAAATGGGAGGAAAAATTCACCATTAAGTGAATACTTAAAAGGGCATAAAAAGATTCCTCAATATAAATCAGTGTGAAGAGGAGCAGAATGATGTAGAAAAACAAAGGCAGAATAAGGAAAGTGACTTATTTATTTTTTTTAGAGGAAGCTGCCTTAACCAGCTTTGTAATTTAAGACATTAAGAATCTAGCTACTTCTAATAACAAAAACGTAAGACGACTGATGACTTTTGACAGAGAAAGGATGACACATTTCCCCCTAGAACTCATTGTACATAGCTGTGTGGTCACTCTTATTATCCCCTACTTGAAGGAATGACAAGATAGCAAAGCTTATAATCCCTTTCAAGTTCATTAATATGAGTAAAATCCAGACATGCTTTACATTTGTTTTTCCAGTGTTTCAGAAAGGAAGCTTTCCAGACTAATAAAGGATCTGTTGGTGATAAAGAACTTTCATTTTGCTTGAATGGCAATTCCAAATATATTTTTCATAATACAGCCCAGATGTTGTGCTCTCATAAAGCAGCAGCGCTGAGAAGCTGTAAGAGGAGTGTCTTTCTGAGAATCCATTTGTGCACATTTTAGCCAGGGAACTCTTTCACTGGAGAGAGGAAAAGCACGTGTTTGTGAAACCTGATACATTGACCTTGACAAAACTGCCCTAAAATAAAGACATTTGAAAATGAAATACGGAAAATTTAAAATGAAAATATCATTCTTTAAAGTTTTATATTGAGAAAATTTCTGGATTTTGTCTTAGAAGCTGTTTTTAGCTTTATACATTATACACTTCAATTTATACATTCTGTATATGAATTCAAGTCATAGAATGGTCAAAACATGGCATGACAAGCTGTTTTGTTATTGCTATTGCATGCAATACTAATTTAAGTAAGTTGCATTTATGGATCACAATGATTTTTATTTGTACATGAAGTGGTCTGTGAGACAATGATCATAAATCGAAACTTCAACATTCTAACTGGATGCGAATAAAAACATTGCCACAAAAGAACGATTAAGCATCGGCACAGGTTGCCCAGCGAGGATGCAGAAACTCCATCCTTGGATGTTTTCAAGACTTGCCTGGAGAAAGTGCCGAGCAGCCTGGTCTACTCGAGCGCTGATCTGGCTTTGAGCAGGAGGCCAGGCTGGGAGACCTCTCGAGGTCCCTTCCAACCTGAATGATTATGTGACTCTATGGTTTCAGAGTCAATAAAATCTTTTCTCCTGCTTCCTTTGCCAGAGATACTTGCTGACACCAGCTTCCCTCTCAGTGTATAAAATGAGGAACAAGTATTGTGACCAAGTAGTGTTTCCTCATCCTCATTGCTTTATGCTTTATCTGCATCCTAAAAACAGCATCACAACTCATGGTAGTAAGAAAGTTTGATACTAAGATTTTGAATCAGAAAATTAAATAATTAAAGATCTATGTAAAGAATTCCTGTATTCCAGATCTCTGCGTTATACTGAAAAAGGGCAGTTAATCTAATTATAAACTATTTATCATACTTTAAAAATAAAATTACATGAAATTATTAAATAGAATATTTAATCACTGTTATTAACTACAAAAATAGTGATTTATTGTCTCAATAATGAAATGTCTTGATGAAAAAATGACAAGAAAGACAAACAGGAAACCAGTAGGGCTGACATGAATTTACATATCTTGTTATACCTACTTCTGACAAATCATAAAAATAATGCTGCAAATATGAAAAAATTAACACATATCTAACCAGAAAGAATTATCTGATGGTGCTTCATATGAAAGTGTCAAAATCTTTTCAGAATAGAAGTTCAGAATTGCGATCAACCTCAGTCTTCAGCTATCTGTTGCGCTTCCCTAATTCTGCAATGACACATACTCTGCAGTTCCAAAGCAGGCAATGTAGGGCGGTTATGCAAACAAAACAGTGGCAGAGTTTTGTTTAATTTAGAAAAACCTGGGCAGTTGAATCTAATCTGTTTATTTTTCACATCATGCTAAGATGGTATTACACATATAATAATCATATTACCACTATTATTAATAAGATAAACTTACATTTGTTATTAAGGAAGCAAAAAAAGAACAGTGGTCTCTTATGATCAACCTTCATGGCAGGCTGTATTTTCATCGTTGTGGTTTCCATGATCTGATTGGCTTTAATAAAATTAGGTACAGAATAAAAAAAGGCCCTAAGAGAAAAGAGCAAAACTCTTAAATGTAAAATAGATGCTCTTTTAGAAAACAATAATTGTTTCTCTAAAGGCTTTCATAGTTTACCATAAAACTTGTGGAAGTAAGAATAAACTATGACAGTGAACTGATAAGATTATTCAAGCCAGACAGAATTGGCTAACCTGGAAATTTAATCTTAGTGAAACCCAATAAAAATGCAGTATGCACAGGTGCAAAATATGCAGGCTAAGATGAATTTTGAAGATCAAGGCTGATAATTTACTTCTTACATAGCTAATTATAACTAACTGCTGGACACTTATCTGCCTGGAAGTAAGACTGCAAAAAAAGTTTTGTGTTTTTAAAACTGTACAATTATTTGCAAGTAACCATGGGAACTGGCATTAATGAAAATGTCCTTTTCAGTGCAGCTTTCAATTATACATTTAAACTTTATCTCTTCCCCCATCCAAAGCTCTTTCTTTCTTCCTTAAGCTTTAACATAAAATATTAATTTAGGTATAAAGAATGAATATAACTTCTACTGTGGAACACAAAATAACAGTCTAAGCAATAAGAATTGATCATTTTCACAGCTGGCTGTTACCCCCACAGAAATTGGGATAATTATACTCAGTCCAGAAAACAACTGCGCTGTATAGTGACTTTTGATGTAGGGCTATTACATATTATTCCCAGGCCTATTAAAGACCATTATTCACTCCCTTTTATGTACTTAAGTTTCAGAAGACCACGAACATGCCCTACAGTAAATAGACTTTTAAAAACATAGTCGTAAATTTAAAAAATAAAACCACACCTTTTCAAGTATCAGTTGCAGAAGATTACAGAGTTCCAGAATTTAACTATTTTGTATGGAAAGGTAATTTTTTTTTATTCTCATAGACAGTAGCTAAATCATCATTTTGGCACAAAATTCAAAGTTTCACCTATCCATGTGTGAACTGCTCTGTATTCCTTCAATATTTTTGTTTAAGCTGAATTGTGAGTGGAAAGTCCAAGTAGGCATCATAGTAAAGGACATGGAAATTAACTAATCTCTTCTTCCATAATCATAAATATCCAAATCACCCACCTACAGAAATCAGGCTTAAAGAAAGCAAATATTTACTAATCGCCAGCAACTGACAGAATGGTGAACTAAAGGGAGTTAATTAGGCAAATGCCTTTTGCTAGGTGACCTCAGATATGCATCTTTAATTAAAAAGCTAAAAAATTTACCTGTGTATCTCGACAGCTCTACTGGAATAAATGGGTGGCATTTTAGTACTTATAATTCAAAGGCATCACACAGTGCTTTGAATTGGATAGGCTCAGTCTCTGGGGAAGGGCCATCTAATGGGCTCTCCTGAAGTAACACTCAGCTGCTAGTTTAAAAAGCAGCACTACTGAAACCTGAGGTGAACTGATTGCTTGTCCTGATAAGAAGTGTTATTCGCTGTGAGCACCAGAGAAAACACTGAGTTTCCACAACCAGGCATAAAGACAAATCACATAAGTGGGAGAAGAGTGCAGGAGCAAAACCAAGTAGACTACAACACGTTATCTGATCTCCTTTGGCAACTGCCCGTCTTATAGTCGTGACTGAGAAATGGAAAGCCAACTTCCTTAAAGAGCAGGGCCTCCTGGCACATATGATGGACGTGAAAAATTCTTGAAGCTATTTTCAAGGTCTCAAGTTTCCAGGCTCATAAAGTCAGACAATATAGACACTAACAAATATTTACTAGCCACCTGCAGATCCAAATGCATTAAATACATAATAAAACATGAAATGTAAAGAACATACATAGTAAGATGTATAACACCAATAATATCATAGTAACAAGCACAAATAAATAGCAAAAAAAAAAAAAAAAAGACAAAAAGAAACAATGCCAAAACAATAAGGAGGAAAAACCCCACATATCATAATAGAAGAGTGTTAAGATCCTCTAGAACTGACTCACCCTCTTTATTAGCAAGATTTACCTACCTAGAATTCACATTCTACCTAGTAACAATGATTAACTACAGTAGAAATGTGCTTTATTCTTCACTGAAGAAGAGAAACTTCTTCTCTTGGAAAATTAAAAAAGAGTTTCATGAAAAAGCCACAAGCAAATAGAACTTGAATCTTTCCCACAAAACTTCCCCATAACAGTCAGCATTTTTCCAGTGGACATTTCTGTAGACTGTGAGCTGTGCCAGCAGATATGTCCTGCGTAGGATCACTCCCTTGCTACAGATGCCACTGTTTTACTGGTAAAGCATCTGCCAGACTCTCCTCCATATATGAGAAGTATAGCTGTGCACCACTCAAAATTTGTCTTTTCAGTACAAGACTGTAATTGATTTCACAGGTTATCTTTTAGAACTGCTAATGTGATGACCACCTTGTTCATATGAGTTAATAAGGCCCTAGATATACATGTCCAAGGAAGGTGAGAGAATCAAAGCAGAGTACACGTTAATTTTACAGTAACTACATAAATTCTTGTGAATTTTCTACGGACTGTATAGTATTTCATTGGTGACCCTATCACAAGGTCATAATGTGATTAGCAACATTGATATATGAAACTCCATCCAAAAGCAAAGCAACAAAACTCGCTTCAGCTTTTTTCTACGGAAAGTCTTGTATTGGAACTCATTGTTCCCGGTGGGGAGGGAAGTGATGTGCCAGTGATTTTTACCTAGCAGAGAAGCATCACCGGCCCAACAGAATCAGCAAATGACAAGGCAAACAAACTGTGGATAAGCTTCTGCCAAAAAAACTTAAAAGTAATAGAAGATTTTGTTTACCAAGGAATAGACATCATACAAAATAAATAGACAGTTAACTCCTAACACACAAAGACATACACTTTCTTACATAGCCAAGCTGCTTCAGCATGCTCTCCATAAAGGTACTGAAATTAAGTGATGTGTATGTACCACTATGAGTTCCCAAAAACCCAAACTGAATTACAATTGTTCATTAATGGTGTACAAAAACTATACATCCAAAACAAGCTTGAAACCATTTAGTCTGTGAAGAAGCATCAGAAACCTAATTGTGGAAACGTGAGACAGTACTCTACATCATTTCAGAGTACAACTGTTGCCTACAGATCTGACATCATTTGTCACTGCCAAATATTTCTACTTTGTCTAGAAGAAAAATGTAAGGCTTTCTGAATGGCTACTCATATTTTGAGTGAAAATGACAGAAGTTCTACAGAAAATATACTGGAGGTCAAGGCAACCACGAGAGAAAAACAGCTAGTGGTAGTTTTTCATCAAGGTATGTAGAGGAACTTACTAATATGTTGAAAAAATCTGTACCTTCATTCTTCTAGCTCTAAGTTGCCATTGGTCTTGTTTACTAATATAGCTAACTCATACCTGTAATAAATATCCTTTCAATTACACCTTTTTTTACATCTCTCAGATGTAAATAAATAAATATTCAGCCTTAAATAAATATTCAGCCTTCAGAATGTAATCTTGGGCTTCTTCTTTTCTTACATATACTGCCATTACATCTTAACTTAGTGAAGAACATCACCTTCATTTCACCCTGCTCACTCTCATTTCTTTAATTTCAATCTCTTGCCCTTTCTGAGATAAATCGATGGTAAAAGTCACATCAAATTCTAGGAGACCAAATAAATTTCACCCAATCAGAGAAGTAAGAGGTAACAATACATGTATTAAGTATCTCAAATGAATGCAGTTACTATGGAAATCCCTTTTAAATCTAAATAACCGTGATCTTCTGTACTTTCTCTTCCGTATTATTACTGCAAATCCCTAATTCTTTCTTTACTGTCCATTACAGCATACTGTATTTTCTGAGTATAACTATTTCTACAAGTGACCTACAAAAAATTCCAGTCTCTGAAGAATAAATGAGAAAATCCTTCCTTCTACTGGCATCACACCAACTCCAAATATGATAACTGAACTTAAAAAGTCAGCAACATGACAGTTGATGAATGCTTCTATCTAGAAACATTCTGATATCTCATGTTCTCCAATTTTGTTTTGTTTTGTTTTTCTTGGTATTGGTCAGATGTTTGTTTGTGACATTTAAAATTGTGACTGGAATCCAGGGTTCATTTGTTCCTCCTGCTTATTCCCATGAGAAGCACCAACTGCACTTCAATTAACTTTAAAAAAGCTTACATATAAACATTACCTAAATCTCCTGAAAAGTATTTCTAAATCCCCAGTTTGAGATAGATTCTATAAGGCAGGTTGGACCACAGTATAAAATCAGCTGACACAGCTCCAGTCATTCTAAATCTGTTTCAAGTTGTTAAATGAATTGTCCAGTTAATTAGCCTGTCATAACTTTCTGTTAAAGAAGTTGTGACGGCACTTGTATAGTACTCCTTAGCTAAAAAAAAGATGACGTAACAATTAGGTAACTAGAATACGTCCAGAAATAGGCAAGGCTAAACAGGGACAGGTATGCCATATGCTGATTCACCTCTCAAAAGCCACCCATTAAGTCTGGCAATACAGCAGTGTTGAGCACTAGAACAATGGCTTTACTGATATCTCAATCAGCTTTATAGAGAATCCTTACAGAAGGCTGTAGCCACAGTATCTTTAAGGAGGAGCAATGATTCACAACTGCCATACAGTTCTAGTGAGAACTGCTTGCCTTGTACCATGCAGTTCATGACACTCTCTAACTCATAACCTCTCTCCTTTACTGACCAATAGATTAACTCACAAAATGAGTTATTAGTCAGTAAATACAGATTGTTCAACAGTTTATTGAACCCTGCACATATTTTTTTAAATCTCCTATTGATACTGGACAGAAATGGACATGCTGTTTCTGAAAAAAAAAAAAACTTGCTTAATGATCCACATTTATTTTCAGCATTGTATCTGTAACACTCAGCTGATCAACAGTTGCACTTTGGTGGTGGTGTTCCTGACAAGCTAATGTTGAAGAGATAGTTGTAAACCTGATTTAATATATTGCAACAAATAAAAGGACACTTAGGATCAATAAAACAGAGCTTTATTTAGTCTGTAGAAACAAGCAGATCCTTCTAATAACCCCTGAAGGTTTCATAATCTTATGATAACATTTCCATTTTTATATGTTAAATCTTAGAGATTCCTTTTTACAAGCCTTATACTGTATTTTTAATAATACACTTTTCTTCATTTAAGACTCCTAAAATTCAGTTTTACTGTAAAAATGAATCATTTTCCAGAGCTTCTGGTTGATTTCTTTCAATTCAGCACTGGAACTTCAGCTGAGAGAAAGCTATTTGACAACTGAGGACATAATGTTCCAGCAAAACAGAGGAAAAAAGCAAGAGAGACACAGAGAGCAAAAGCGAGAGAGCATGCACACATGCATGCAAGAAGAATGGAAGACATAGAAACATGGAGGGGTTTTTTGAGCTCTTAGTAAAATATCTAATCAGTAGAAAACAGAAGCTCTTCAAACAAATCAGACATAACGTGCTACAGGCAGATAATTTGGACAAAGCTCTATACCCTACAGCTAAGGTTTAACAAACAACAAAAAGACACAGAGATAACGTATTCAGGTATCATCTATAAACAAATTTAGTGTATTCTATCTGAAGTAATGTAACCTCACAGCCCCATGCACATGGTACGTAGAAAAGGAAGAAGCAGAAGCAAAGCTACAAAGACAGTTTGTTGACTGGGATAAAGAGATGCCTAAAGAGCTCTGAGCTTATGTCAAGGAAACAAACACACACAGAGGGAACAGGTACAAACCCCAAGTCCCCTCATTGTTCCATAGCATGACAGTAAGATATCTGGGCACCGGGAGGAAGGAACGTACATGTGAAAATAAGTACTTTATCTATGTCTAGACACATTGCTGATCCTATAATGGGTACCATCCCAGCTTGAGTACCTCTCTGGAAGGTCAGTCACAACTTGGTTGCAACACTCCAGTAGATGTAAGTGAAAGAAGCCGTATTTCATCCCTATTGTTATCCTTCTGAAAGCACTGTTATGAAGAAGATCAGGGACTATGGAAACTACAAGTAAACAAATTAGATGACACTGGGGAATGAGGGATCTTTTCCAGAAGAGTATGCTCAAGGTAGCTCTAGAATGGAAACTAAGATTTAGGTAGAGTTGCCAATAAGACAGTAGCAAAGAGCAAAACACGGGAATATAAAGAAGAAATGAAATGAGAAAGGAGAATCAGAAGCAATATGGGGCTAGATGTCATAGTAGTATGTAGCAGATTAGGATAATTATACCAGAGGTTTCCTCTTCCCCAGCCCCATCTCATTATTCAGGCTTGTAAAGTCTGCTGTTTTTTCCCAGGAGAATGAATGGGGGAGACAGGGAGAGTCTAAAATGGTAAAAAATGCAGCAAGAAACTGTTTTGATGTTTGCAGGTTTTGTTCACAGTCTTATACAGGTATTTTCAAGATCAGAAAACACCAAGCAAGGCAATTTTTTTTAAAAGTCATAGTTACTTAACAACAGATATAATCTCTGCTTCTTTTAACATACATGAAAAATAATTAGGTACTGATGAACACATTTATCAAACTGACCAACACATTGGCACCTTCTAAGAAGTACATGCTGCTGGACAAATCAATACTCATAACAGTCTTAGAATCTGAAAGAATAAAGATAAGTAACAGCAGTTCTCAGAGTCTGAAAGAATAACGATAAGTAACAGCACTACATAGTTCTGTTCTTCTTCAAAGTCTTTGAAATACTGGGATGGTATCAGCTCTTTCTTTTCATGCCAGTAACAATACTGTCAATTTCACCACAGGAGTGAATTCCAATGCCCCTGGAAAGTTGTTATGTGCCATCATATTCATTTTTAAAAGGAAAGCTACACAAGAGGGTTTAAGCAAGTTGCCTATGTTCACTAACACATCCTCGGAAAATTCCCATATCAGAAATCAGGATTTCTTCCATGTCTTTTCTTTTTTTTTCCCCCTCTTTTTTTATTTTTATTTTTTAATTTTTTGGGGGGTCTACATGAGCACTACTCCAGCTGTGAAGCAAAATTTAACAGGAAAGAGGATCCCAAAATTAATTAAAAGTAAAGTTAGTTAGGAGAAGTTATTTTTCAAAATGGCACAGTGAAAATGTGACACAAAAGATATATATTAAAAAAAAAAAAGAACTTCCAACAATCGTACCAAAAATGCTTGATGAGGACAAGAAACACTTCCCTCTAATTCAGGACAGAATGTAACAGTGTGATCCTTACTAGTATTGCCCCAAAAAGACTGGAGGAACAGAAGTCTCACTATTGATCAGCCACAAAGGACAGCCCACATACGAATGGGAAAGTACAGCTGTCACACTCTTGTGAATGCCAGAAAGCTTTGAAAGCTATTGTATATGATCCATGATGAGGTTGGATAGCATCACATTGCTTTCCACATGGTTCAAATCACTGGTTCTGCTTCGAAGGCAATTAGTGTTAAGTACAATTCTAGTTGTGATTTAATATAATGAGCCTACTCAGCAGATTATTAAAATAAATGACAATTATTACTTCTGGAGAAGAGAGTCTTTAAAATGCATGTGAAAATAGAACAGAGAGAGGGTTTGCAAAACTCTTGCACATTAACAATAGCTTCATATAAGTTATGTATAACCTACCTTTTTTTGAACAACTGTTTTTTAAAGGAAGTCAGGTTTCAAATTTTTTCATTCTTTTAAAATGGATATGGAACTAGTCCACAACGATTGGGATGTGGACTGGTTTTCCAGAGTGCAACTGGAGTGTCTACACTGACAGGTCATAGCTCCAGACACCGAGGCTGCAAATAGTTACATTTCAGAGAAAATACAAAAATGACGACAATATAGCAACTGAGATGGAACGATTCCTTGTTATAAGCATAGCTATGTACTGCAAACATTTCTATCTTTCTGAGGAGCATATGGCTTCATATATAACAAGCTATTGATTCTATTCTCCTTAAGAAATGTCTAAGTACATAATTATAAAATTTAGATGTAATTCCCATTTTAAAACCTCCCTAAATGCATATTTGCCTAATAGACCATAACTCTCCAAAAGGAATCATTGTTATCTGCAGGATAAACTATTAACAGCTTAATAGCTATTGGTATATTAACTAATGGTTTAATGCAGTTTAAAGTTTTTAAAATTATTATCCCTGAAGTAAAATATCTTTAAATACACTCTGTTGGCATTAAGCATTTCATTTCAACTAAAGATTCTAACACTGAGACAGAGTTCTAAGTACAAAATCACATCAAAAATCATTAAGGTTGCACAGTCTAAATGACATCTTATTCCTTTTTTTCTCACCCTTCTTACTAAAACAAACATTCTCACTTGACACCTCTACTTATAAGGATGAGTGAAATACGCTTACAGTATATAAGAGCAGCCTGGGCACTATTTCTGTTAGAAATGAAAAGGTATTGGGAGACCTATTATGTGAAAGATTACTACAGAGTACTTCTGTAGAGGACCAGCAGAGACCTCCAGGCTATAATGCATTTTACACAGTATTGCCAGACTTCGCAATAAATGTTTGGGAGTTATCCTTGGAAGCTCCACTTCTTGAATTCATGTGACCGTGTGAAAATCTCAACTTTCAGTAATAAAAATACACTTCTAAACCTTGAGATTTTGGAGGCACTGAAGCAGTCATGGAAATCAGGCAGCAATTAGAAAAACTCCCAAATACACAGCTCATGGAAAAAACAGAATCTTAGTATCTTTAATGGCTTAACTAAAGCTTTTTAACTAGTGAGGCTGGAAACACGGCCTACATGTTATGTGCTTTACGACCACCATGTTCAAAAACTTGTGCCTTCAGCCCAAATCACTGTTGTTCTATTTATTAGCATAGCTACAAGAGTCATGAGTGTCATATACATCAACACTGCTGTAAGAGCCTTTGTGCAGAGGCTCCTCTCATAGCAAAACTACGTTGTTTCCCCTTTAGCTTGCAGTACAAAACTGAAGATATAGCAGCAGAAGCACACTTCAGACACACTGCTAATATATTTTATATATTCCAGAGCACGCCTAATCACTCCAAACTTTCAGCTGTTCTAATGTATATTCCCTCCGCCTCAAAATCCTAATCCAAGGAATCACGTTTTTCCAAATACACTTCATTTTGAATTCTGTCTTTTCAAAAGTATTTATTGCAACAAAAATTCTACAGTGTCATTTTCCTGCACCTCAGATATCAACATAAACACAGTAGATTAACATCATAAAATATATTTTGATTTGCTATCTTTGGTAATGGCTTCACAAAAAAATTTTGTTTACATAGGAAAGTGCGTAACTGAATTTCCTGTTCTCTTTGCAATTTCAGAAGTAAATGCTGTCAATATACTAGTAAGTTAAAGTGGTCTAAGATGCATCTTTCCTCATCCTGAATAAACACATTTGAATGAGTTTCATTCACATAAGAAAGGCTGTCAAAATGTGATATTTATGATGGCTATATGTCTTCAAAATAAGATTTATAGTGCAAAATTTTGAAAGAAGGAAACAAAGAAAACCATAATTGAAGAACAAACTCATACTTGGAGAAGATCCAAAACTGCCAAATAATGTTCCTTAACTGTCACCAGCTCCATACTGGGGAGTCACCTCAACCTGTATGTATGTAATCACTTGTATCATATTACTTATTTTTTGAGTTAATCTTCATGTACCATAAATGCAAAATAGTGGAGTTGACAAGAAAGTCTGTCCTCTTAGCTCCTAACTGAAGAGTAAGTCACTAAAAGAACAATGACAGAACAGTGACAAACAAAACTACAAACAAAAATTAAGTACTGATTAAAGCTCACTCTCACAAAAAAAAAGAACACCAGACTGCCCCCAAAAAGCACGCAGCTCTGCAGATGTCTATTCATTTTGCTTGATTGTATTTAGAGACAGGACTACAATAGCAGTCACCAGCGTCAGCAAAGCTGCATTATGATGACACCGTATAATTCTTACTGAGAGATTAAATACAGACAGAAACGAAAAAGCAAAAAAAAAATCAAAACAAATTATCAATCTCCCCATTCAAAACCACAGATAACATAGAGCCATAATAAAAACTGCAGAAGAAAACGAAATTTGACATTAAAACTTTGATATGTGGATCATAGAAGCAGTTCGCTATAGTAGCTTCTTGGAAGTTACCTCAGTAATTGTGTAAAACTGCTGCCATGTGTATACATAGTACGACTTAATGCAAAAAACTCCTTTTTTAAAATGGAAACTTGGTGTTACTCTGAAAGAGCCTGATTCAAAATCATAGCCAAGTTGATATTCAATGTAATGTTTAAAAATAGCAAATTATAGTACAGGAACACAGTACAAGACAAGAAAACAAGCACATGTTAACCCTACTGACTGAAGCTGGCTGGTGAAATTTCAATGAGTAAATTAAGTTAATAAATATTTTGCTTTGGAAACCTAATGTGCAAAAGTGGCTAAAGTCTACTGCAGCAGCATCAACCCATGCATTTGGCTCCTATACTTGAAAAAGGTGCTCATTTCTTTTACTGTTTTTTGGTTAACAAAGAAGCAGTTGGTAAATACACTTGTATTTCAGGATAAATATATGCAGTAACATTGAAAAATGGAAAATGCAACACAGATTTCCAGTGCAAAACTTCCAAGTAATAGAAAAAAATATCAGCTAGTAATTTATTGAAACCATTAAATGGCTTAAATGGTTAAATTCCTAGCTGAGAAAAATATGATTACATGACTTCTGGGGCACTAGGAAAACACATCATTTGAAAATGTGTCTAGAAAAGTATGTGTTTACCAATTTAAGAAAAAGCTGAGAAGCTGCAGCAGATAAATTAAATAGTAGAGAGTAATCAATCACAGTGCTAAAATGATAGATGACAACTAAACTGAAGCCCCAGGGAAGTACAAACACAGAGCCATTTTGCAAAATTAGGTTGCATAACTAGCATACCTCAAAGCAGTACAGAATCTAAATCCGTGTCAGAGATCTCACATTAAAAAATGCAAAGCTGTGTCTGTAATACAAGATCGATAAAAAAAAGAAAAATAAGTTTTGGAGGCACAGAATTTTCTAAGCATGAGTCATAGAGAATATACTATTCTGAATAGTCTTAACATGATAACTAAAACAGAGACAAAATAAAAACCTTTTACACTATGCAAACGCAACTATATAATATACCAGAAGTTCATACTTCCACTGTGGGAGGGAGGGCAAAAGGAAAAGTGAGACTAATTTAGAGGAAGATCTCATTAAAGAATTCAGGTAGTATGAACACTCAAATGAACTATTTTATTCAAGCCTGCAGTATATGCATATGAATTTTAATGTGCAATGACAAAACCTTGCAGCACAGGGAATGAGGGCACTTCCATGCTGCTTCTAGATTACTACATTGCAATGAAAGATTGATATCGTAATGTAAGGAAAGATTACTGTGATTAGTAGGGAACATTCAGGAACCACAGGGTCATTTCTTTTTGAAGGCTCATAAATTTAACTTTTATAAAACTGACCCTTCCAAAACCAAGGAACCCTTCATTTAGCTACTTCATCTCTAGTAAATTACATACCTGTAGATATAATGTGGTAAATGGTGAAATATAAAACACAGTAGCTTTCGAAATAGATATTAAGGTAAACAATGGTAATATTGCGTGCTCACGAGCTAATGGTAAGTCTAACATGAATTTATTTCTTCTACATATAATGGAGTCAAACTGCCCATACAATAATTTTCAGCAGGCCAAGCCTCCTCTCCTCTGCTCGCAGTAGAGCGTGGTTTGGCCATCCTTCTCCTGTATTAGCACTTCGTTTGTGCAGTCTCCTAATTTATGTCACATTATCTGAACTTGTCTTTATTAAACAAGAATAATGAAAAGACTGCTATTAACCAGGAGCCATCAAAGATGTCAATTATTTATAAATCAAAGTATGTGGCAGATGAAATTTGATTGCTGCTGACTATGTGAAGGCAATGGACACCTTTTTTGGAACACATATTGTGAGATTTTTTTCCCTCCTCCACAAAGGATGACTGCGATCTTTTGCAATATCGAAGACAAGTAACAAAGGCCTTTGCATTTAAAACAAAGATGAGAACAATTAAAACCCACAAAATATACTATATATTATGACTACTATTTTATTCTTTTCTTAATAAGAACAATATTAATTTTATCTTCTTCCTATATCTGGAATCCAATATTTTTGTCTCTCAACACTGGATATTTTAAATTTTAGGTTTTAATTCAAGTTGAGGGAAAAAAAAGTATTTTAAAACAAAGATCCCTAATTTACTAATCTGTGTCAGAAGAATGACTTGTTGCTTAGTGTTTGACTAACCTACCGTTCATAGGGGTGTTTTAAGCAGGCACAAAGAGAGCATACATGAACTTCCCTACATGGCTGAACGTATAGCCTGGTCAAGCTGGTAGCATTGCGTCTCACTGATGACGGATGAGAGATAAATGTAATTTTATTTCTGATTTATTATATTCCAAAGAGAGTGTTAAATAAATTACACATTACAAATGTTAAATAACCACTGTACAGTTTCATTTATGTAATTATATATT
Source organism: Tauraco erythrolophus (assembly GCF_009769465.1). NCBI lineage: Eukaryota > Metazoa > Chordata > Aves > Musophagiformes > Musophagidae > Tauraco > Tauraco erythrolophus. The sequence continues at coordinate 45,943,314 of NC_141468.1, read as the reverse complement.
CATTGTTAGATCATTTGTAGTTTATAATCATAATACCATGACTGATAAAATTAACTGATGGATACTATGAAAAGGTTCTGTCAACCTATTCTGCCAGCAGGGGAGAGAGAATTTGTACGTGATGGAGTACCAATAATAGTTGATTAATTTTTTCTCACTATGCACAAATAAAACCACGCTATTCTGAAACAGCTGCCTGTGAGTTCTGGCCACTTGACACAGGAATACAAGTGAGGAGAAAATCTTCGAGTGTTTGCAGTAGTGAAATTCACTTTCTACAAACAGGTCTAGAACAACTCCTGGACTTTTTGTATACATACATCAGTTGAATTATACAAATTGCTTGGAATTGCTAATATTTATGCATGTAACTATCAGTCATCTGTTGCCAAAACTTAAGATCTCAGGGAAAAGCATTATTGAATTGGTTGAAGGTATCTTGTGAGTTAAATAACAACTCCCAGAAGTTCCACCACATGTTTTTCCATGTTGAATAAAAATTGCAAGAGCTGACCCACACTACAATATGTTGCAACCCTTTGTAAATTCCTTAGAGTAGGTATATGGCATTATTCAGTTCATTATTATCCGACAATACCAATAATGCTCTTGATCTGCTGAGTATCTATTCAATACTAGAAATAGCAAGCTCAAAATTTGCCAAAGATTGGGAACATTCTGCAATGCAGCTCTGTCAAGAGGAAGAGAAGATGGCCCTGTGTGGGAGATGTGAGGAGAAACTATGAAGTTGGAGCAGAATAGCTGTGTAGGTAAAAGACTAGAAAGATAAAGGGTGAAGAGAGGTATGATAGCATGTAGAGAATACAAACCACAAGAGTCATGGGGAGGAAGAAGAGAAAATAGAAGGGAAGTATGAGTGACAGAAGAAGCAATGGAAAGTTAAGAGGAATAGATAAATAAGTTGAGAGTTTCGAGAATTTTTTTAAAACAGATTTTTTTCCTAATGATCTTCTGGAACATATGTATCATCTGTTATATCTAAAAAATGCCTACTGGTAGCACAGTTTAGTACATTGTATAAAGAACCACACAGGTTTTTAAACAAGCATTATGTTGCCCTCAGATTCAGTGAAATGTCACGTTTCCTTTCATGTTGTCTGATTAAATGTAATGTTAAAATCCATCGTTGAACTTGGTTTCCCAGAGAGAAACTGGGCATTTTTTGGCTGTTGAGGTTTATACATATTCTTTTCCTTTCTACAAACAGTTTTATTTTTACTACTTGCCAAAAAATACTCAAGATTTATTTCTATCCAAAACTAGTCTGTTTCATAAGGCAATTTGGCTACATGAATAAAGATTTTGGATATGACAATAAAACTCCTTCAATTCTACTGCACGATATACTGTCAAACACATACTTTGTAAGCAGAATCGTGATGAAGAGCACACATTCTCTGTACATTATTTACTGTCCACAATCTCCTATCATAAAAAGCCAGGCTCTATTAGCACCTAGCATAGAGGAACTGTTTTGTTGGAACTGTTAATAGAAATGCCTTAACACACATTCACTCGCTTTGGTTCTCAAAGGATATTGCCACCTTTTAATGCCCAGTAAGGCAAGACACCCATATACCCTGCAACATTTCCCAGGGCCTATTACTCAGGACTGGCAATAAAAGCAGTGTCTGTTCTCTACTGTATCACAACTGGTTCTTCAGCAGCAGCCTGGGATTTTTTTCAAAGGACAACATCAATAATATCATCCACAACAGAACCACGGCCCATTTTCTTGTCTCAGTGAGTAGCTTTAATTTCTTGATGTTTTATAAAGCTGTAGTTATCAAAGGTCAGTGCAGCCATGCATTGTGATTGGTCATACTGTGCGCTGAAGGGCACACCTCTGACCAGGGCAGTTCAGAACAATTAGTCAGTGATTAAGTGGTTAACACAAACCCATAAAATTCTCTTACTTATGTCCCGACCCAACAGGATCTGACTACGCTAATAAACCTAAGTGGTCTCCTGCAAATTTTCAGGTGTGAGCAAATGTTAGTGTAATACTATTTTTAGCTTGTTACCTTCAAGTACCACAATTCACTTTTACTGAGAAGAAAAAGGCAATATTTTCAGTACGGGCAGTGATGAAGACACACTGTGTGGATTATATGGGCCTCTTACCTAAGATGATTATAGGATTAATAAAAGTCTACCCCTGTGAAACGAAACTGAGTTGGATAAAAGGAAGAAATGTTCACTGCATTTACACTTGCTAAAAGAACTGTGAATAAGAAAAACATCAAAAAAATGGAAGTACAAATAGTGTTTAGCTTCAGAGTACATAAACCAGTCACTTACTGTTCACAATACAAATGGTGTGCTTAACTCTCTTCTCTTTGTTTACTCAGGATCCCACGTTTCTGTAAGAAAAACAAATACAAACAGAAAATAAACTACCTAGCTTCACTTATGCCATAGAATTTTCCCACTTTTGTATTTAGTTTTGATCTACTCTAAAATTTAAAGCCTTGGGTTTTTGTGAAAGTGTCCAGAAGAGAAAGTCCACATCACTCCTTTTCCTTAAAGGGCAAAGTTTCCAGTCTTAGGTACTACAATAGCAGCAGAAATGGGAAATCCACAGATTCAGGGGACAAATCTCTTTTGAAACCTCATACCAAATACTGGACATCGGAATTGCATCTGGGCACCTGCAGCTCTCTCCAATTCAGGGAAGGTGACAAGCTTTCACACCTGAGAGGCTGGCAATCCTCTGGTCAAAATTAAATTCTCACGCTGTATTAGATCTAGTCCATTAGACTGAGGAGTTAAGGAAGAAACAACGCGTACCTCCAATGACAGCCACAGCCTCCCCCACCATTTTGGGAGGAGATGGACCTGCCACAGAGGGGTGTTTGATGTCTCACTCCCGCTGATTCATGCAGACAATTAGTATAATAAGCACTGATCACAGCACACCAGCTGCTTAGCCTTTCTTGGGCAGTTTACGGGCATCACAACAGAGGTGAGTTTTACGGCAGGATTTGAAAGAACACAGCATACTGGCTTTGCAGATTTTTACCATTACCAATTTTCATGAACAAAGGTTGCATGAGAGAAAGGAGAAAATTGGGACTGATGGGCAATAAGGGTTGCAATAAGGGCAATACTGACATGAAAGAGCAGGCAGGATCAAGCTGTGAAGACACTTCAATGAGAAGAAGACCGTTTCTGATGCAGTTAAAAAAAGGAGCCAAACGCACAGTTACCAATATAGATAAATGTATTTTTAATTTTACATCAACTTTGTCAGAGGAAAAATGAAAATGCTGATACCTAAAATTGTCCAACTACGTCCCATCAACCCTTACTCTGGTCTTTAAAAAAGGTAAATCATGATTCCATTCAGCATCTTACTCTAAATTAACCAGGCTACCATCTTTCATGACTCAAATAATAAAGGCTTCAGAACATAACTGATCAAAACATTTAATTTTCCCTTCTTTTTTGGTAAAAAACTAATATTGCCTTCTGTATAGTTCTGTCAATAACTATGATACCCCAGAAATCACTCACTTGCATGTCAATCTACTGAGGAAACCTGTTAGGCAACAAGTAACAGCAGTTTGGAGCTGAGGGCTACATAGTCCAAGAGTCTGAAACATACAATATTATGTTGCTATTAAATTTTAATTTTTTTGAACTGTAGTGATTAGCTCTTCTATCTAACAGCCTATTTCACTATTTCCTAGACATCAGTGAGGAGTTTTGGAGCACTCAAACAATGCAAAGTTAGCTGGACAATAGTATGTACCCTTATTTTGAAAGTGTTGAGAGTAATTCCGATGCTGGTGTAAAACATGGTTGTGGAACCAACTCACTTCTTTCCCAGAGTTTGTAATACATCTGACAACAGTCTTAGCAGGTTTTACATAGCTTGGTGCTCCTTACTACCTGCATAAAATCTACAGGCCATGACAGACCTAATTTGAACTACTGTACTCCAATACTTCTTGAATGGGTTCAACCAAAACTTTGCCTCTCCCTGTCATTCAAGCCCTCCCAAACTGAGGGATTTGAAATTCAGACATGCTTGGAAACAGGCTTCAATTAAAAGCTCTAATCCCAACTTTCTTGTGGCATTCAATGCCAGGGTTTTGATTCAGCTCTCTGTGTACATCTTTCATTTGAACAGAGGTAGCTGCAAGTGTCTTAGAGAAATTAACACACAGAGTCACACCTGCTCTGCGGTACACTGTCTCCATTTTCCCCTGTTTCTCTAAGCTGTCTATGTCAAGCTGTGTCATATTATTGCTGAGCCTTTCAGAAGATTAACTATTTCCTTCTGCTGCAAAGACAGAAAACGTAAAGACACGTTTGCTTGAGTATTAATTGGAAATAACTGAACAATACAGGTTAAGTGCTAGATTAGAGGAGCAAATTCAAGTTAAACCATGAGTAAGTGCGGTGCTTCATTAAGTGCAAACAGAGACAGCCCGCCTACTCCCTTGAAGGTAACAGACGGAGTTTCCAAAATGTATGAAAAACATGATGCAGATCTGGAATAAATAAGTAAAACCCAATCAGTAAAAATCAACAGTAATCAAGGAGACTAAATATCAGCACTCTTTGCGAGGCTTTGCAGAGCTAAAATAGATATAGAGAAATAAACAGGAAAGATTTGCATTTCTAGAGAAAGATCAAAAAAACTACCAGAGAAATTCAACCGTGTTTCTATCATTAATCATAGGCTATTTTTTATGAGATGTGTTGGAAGATTAATCCATTCACCCTTGGTTATGGACTCCTGTGGGTCTTCAGTGCAGGAGATCCCCTGCAGTGACAACTATATTTCCAGAGCTACAAATAGCATCTGTCATACTGCTAGTATCTTCCAAGGCTCCATTTTCATTTCAATAATATTTGGAAGTGAAGACTTTTCCTAATGAAACTATTGGAAATACCAACAGAAACACATTTTGATATGCCTGAATACATCTTGTAATATCCCTTTGAAGCGTAATCTGTATTTTACAAATGGGATCTACAGAAGATACTTTAGGGCATGTAATTTTAGGGTAAGTAATCATGTAAATGATCTGCAACTTTTATTTTAGTTAGTCATAAGGATGTGCAAAAGCAATCAAAACAAAGCCTTTTTTAGTTAATTCTAAGCTCTCTGTTTCCAGTTACGTGTAGTGGTAACCCATTATGGAAATAGTCCCTTTAAGCTGGGCTAGAAGAACTGGACCTCTAAAATAAACAAAGTTCAGTCCCCCACACTGAATTTAATAATATACATGCATATCTTTGCTTACAAAAGAAAACCCTACTCCTCTGCAAGGAAGGGATTCTTTGCAGTTTTTCTCAGGAAACTCTTGTTTAACTCCTATAGAAACAGAGTAGATTTACATGTATTACAAGTGACAAAGAACATTTTTAGGATCTCAGAATTATGGCAAAAATAAGCCCCTGCTATTACATGTTTCACTATTATTGTGAACTGTAATATAAAAGATGAAAGGGAAGTTGCATGGTAATTAAAGATCTCTCAAGATCTCTTAGGCCATCTGCAGTTTCTTTATTCTATTACTATTTTTACAGCCAGGAAGAATTGTGTGATCTTTTACAAACTCCATGAAGAAACAGTTTTTGTCTGTTCAGGATCACGGGCTAAACACTCATTAGTAGAGCATATGGATGCTATTTGAATATTTTTCTCTCTCTTCTTTCAAACATTGAGGAATAATTTTGCAAACCGAATCTCTATACTCTGGAGTAATATGAGCTGCTAATACATCATCGTTATGGTTTAGTGACAGTTTGAGAGCACAACACTTTTGTTATGAAGAACTAAAAGCTCTGGAAATCAGTTTCAGGAGGGTTTTGCTTTTGACAGAGCTGAAACTTACCCCAGGTTGGCTGAGGAGTTCATTGATTGTCTTTCAAACCTGCAGATATCCCTTTATGTGGCACATCTGGGAAGTTTTGAATAAACCATTTTGAAATTTTGGGTGGCAAAATGAGAAATTATAAACCAAACTTCAAATAAAAAGCAGCTGGTGTTTAGCCTATTGAATTCAGCAGCACAGCTTTAAAACCCAACTCCAGTAGCATTAGAAATGAAAATGGGAATTTCAAATGTTATTCTGTGCTTTAGAATTATTTATAAGAGAGAAAATCAGATTAATTGAAAGTGGAAGTTATACAGTATTATGAATAGACTGACATCCTGTAAAACATAGAACTGACATCTGGGAAAATGAGGCTAGCATTCGATTATGAAGTTTAAATTAGCTAATAACAAGTACAGAGACTGGATAATTTCTAGTTGCATAATATGCAACAAATTAAATGTATTTTGAAAAAAAATGGAGTTGTGGGCATTTATTAATTGCTTCATGTATTGAAACAGAAGTTGTCATACATTATGAACTTTACAGTCCTTAATCATATGCCTATTCTAATATTTTATGGGCTTAATTTGCTCAGTATAAACTTTTCTGTGAGTAACATCGATTTTGTCGAAGCCTCAAATAAGTCACAGAACAGATCTGAGGATTAGTTTAGAAGGGATTTAAAGCATACACTGTGAATCGCTATACAACCACCACTTAAAACACTATCCGTTCAGGCCCAGATGGATTGCTATGGCAACAGAATCCCAAATACCAGGCTTGTAACTAACAAAAATGTAAATTATTGATGAACTCAGAGTTGTCTCTCTTGGACACCCTCCTATTCAAATAGCAAACCGTATGGTTAGAGTACAGAGAAAAGGTTGATATGCAATTTCCCCAGCCCAGTAAGCACTAATCCCAAAGGATTTCATTAAATCTTTTGGCTTAAATTTTTATTCTTGGAACAGCAGTCAGCAAGCAGGGATTACACTAAAACAGGCACTACTGAGGTCATTACTGACTGAATTCAGGCTTGTAATATAACAAAACAGAAACTAATTTTAAATACACCTCCACAAAAAAAAAAAACAAAAACAAAAAAGAAAAACAAACCCTAAATGAAATGATGGAGAACAATACAGAAGAGTAAAAAATTATATACATATTATTTGATAAAGAGGTACATGTACTACAGTAGAGGTGATTGTGCACAAACAAGTGAGTTGCAGAATAAGGAATGAAAGGAGGCTCAGTGGTCTTTGATGTTCTGTAAATCAAAATCCAGAACAAAAAGTTCTCTAGGAAATACGCAAACAGGAAAAAAAAAATGTACTCAGTGCCGTCTTCACTGCAAATTTCATCAAAAGCTTCATAAGGGAATAAAAAGTAGTAGGAAAGCTAAGCACTTCTGTGGACCCCTTTTTCTGGAAAGCCTCTCAGAGTGTATACAGAATGGCATTAACATAGTGCCACACAAAAACATACCCACTAGCTCTCACATTTTGGACTGCAACAGTCCAGAGGGTTTTAAAAACAACCTAAGGTTTTTTTAAAAAAATAATTCTCAGATATGTGCCTGCCATTAGGTGTCAGTGTACAGAGAAGAGAGATGGCAAACTTCTGCCTGGAAGAGCTTGTTACTAGACTCTCTGTCCTCTCAAAACTAGGAGGAAAAACCATGACAGGGAGTAAGTTTGTGGAAATGGATAACTATGGATGCATGCTGCTGGTTTTCCTAAGGGGAAAGGAAACAACTATTGAAACAGGAAATGAAAGAGAAAAGATAAACAAAGACAAGAAGATATTTTTTAAGACAAGGAAGAGATTTAGAGCAACAGAATGAAAAAGAAAAGATACTGGTTGTACCACACCTTGCCTGGCGTAGCCATCCTCATCCATACACGAGCATTTATTCAGCATGGTACGTAAAGACAGAGTACCTATATAGGGGAGCTGCCATTTGGACAGCCATTTAAGTTTACAGATATTAACTAGATAGCAAGCTTTTTTTTAGGTCTTGACATACAATATTTACATATTTCAGCCTACAATTTAGCAGAATACACATGTAGTGTCACTGTGGCCACTAGTAGTAAAAACACTATGTGGACTCTGCTTCCTCTGCCCATTCAGTCTGTGGCTCAGCCATCCCCACCCTGTGACCTATGTGGTTAAAGTCAAACACGGTTTTCAGCTCTAGGGATTTCTCTACTGAGTGAAGGACTCTGCTTATTGCAGAGTTTGTCTCTGGGAGTACTGGCAATGAAGCTGCTTCTTTTGGCCACTGTTCACTTGTATTTAGTTACCTGCTGCCTAATGTTCAAAGATGCTGCTCACACGCGGCTTCCTCAAAATTTCAGTTCTTAGCAGATTAAAGATTCAAGGGTTCCAGCTCCATGAAAGAAGACTCTGTGGTCCTTCTTCCACAGGAAACTGGCTAGTCTTTTCTTCCTTTTACTCCACACCTCCATCTGATGCACTGTGGTTCTGCTGCACACAACTCCTACGCAGGCTAAAGAGCAGCTACTACCCTCAGTAAGCACTAGCTGCTCCTCAAGTGTCTCTGCATCTCTCCCAACAGCATGATGCTTCTCACATTCTCAGTTTCTGTTTCTCCTACCAGCACTGCGCTGAACATTCCTTGCTGCCCTCTTTGCTTTTCATTCCTGGTGGATTTGGATCTCTTGTTGCTTATCAACAGCCTTTTCCGGCTGCTTCTTTATGTTCACGCTTGGCTTGATGTTAAAAAAGCCATCCACTCTGATATTTCAATCAACCACACTTTGGTCAGTATCATAACTTCATGATCAATAAACAATCATATGAATCAGTAGGCACCAAAAGATTCTCTTTTCATGAAAGAAAACCTATTAGCGACAATAATACGGCCAGTGACAACACAGTCACAAATCAGTATGTGAACCAACTTGAGCTTGTGTTCTTAAGACAGCTCTTGGCCACATGCAGGAATGCCAAAATATTATCAGAATTTCGGGCAGCGCTAGTGTTCCTTCCAGTATCTATGCAGGACAATATATGGCTCTTCCTCTACTAACACCCATTTCACAGTGAAGCTACTGTAGTCCTGCTGTATAAATGGGCTGTCAGATGTTCCAGAGAGGTGGATGTACACCAAACGTGGCACAGACTCCCAGGAAATCTCTGCATATGACAGATCATTAAAGTAGACATGTTGGATGTGTTCACACTACATAGGGACACTTCAACCACTCTGCTGTATCTGCCATGTAGTAACCGTGGAGCTGCTCCAGGAAGAATCTTCACAGTGCATAGCTTGCCATTCCTGCTTTGTGATTGCCGGGTGTGTCTCAGCTATTTCCTTAGAAAACAGTAGAATTTTCAAACTTTAGGTGAAGCCTATGTTTTCCCATTTGCAAATATGAACACATGGGAATACTCCTAACATTTATTAGTAATAAGAAGCCGTAAAAACTTTATACATCCGAAGGTAATTTCAGTTTCCTAAGTGAAAGTTTTCAAGGCTTCAGCTGAAACAACTGGCACTCCTGACATGGCATTTGATCAAATTTTATCCCAAATATTTTCATGCTTTCCTGTTCAAAAAGATAAAGAGCTACAATTATTTTCTGAGTCATTTCAGAAAAAAGAAATCCAGTTCTCCATGAGTTGCTTCATAACACTATTTAGACTGGATTTCTTGGATTATATGAAATTATAAGAAAATAGTTCTAGCAAAATTGATCTCAAAAGTCGTATTTAGGTTGCTTGTTACAGCTATAGACCAAGATTTATTTAGAAACACAGTGAAGGTTTTTAATCAGTCTCTCAAATCCATCCTAGAAAGATAACATAGATCTTTACATTAATAGCTGGTGTATTTTATGGAACTAACACAAGCCATCTAACTGTAAACACTTCAAAGATCTTCAGTACCTTCAATACACACTCAACTGCATTCCAGTGTTTAGAGATTCAAAATCTAACTGCTTTTATCACGGGACAAAAGAACCTGCTGCAACATCCACTGCAGGAAGCAATTACACGTTACATAACACTGCTGATCTTTTTGTTCTGGAAGTTTGGTGTGACAGTTTTTTAATTTATTTCTCAATTCTACTTTCCAAAAATGCACTAATGTGAGTAAGACATTCACCCATAAAACCTAATACTGAGTATCAGCACCTCAGCAGATTAAGTAATGTAATCTATGGATGAGTTCTTCTAATAACCCTTCTATATTATCCTAAAGAGACTTACAGTGGCAACAACTGTATTTGCTGGCCATTTAAATGCATCCCTCCAAAGATAACTTTTTTAGAGTAAGAGAAAATCCTGAACAGACTTATTCTGAGGTTCACCTGGGTATGTATACTGAAAGGTGATAACTCACTGTTGGTATAATGTTAGTCCAAGCTTTCGCTCATATACTGTAAATTTTATTCATGCGGTTGTTTCAATTCTCTTAAAGAAAATTATTAAAAAGAAGTACGAAAGTCTATCAAGACTAAACACAGACAAAACCAAGTTACCGTCTGCCCCTTCCTTCAGTAATCCAAGAAGTTAATGGTCTACATATTGCTCAGATTTCTGGTAGGCAGCAAAACAAATCCTATAAAAACAGGTACATCAATTTCCAAAGCTATTATCCATAATCTCTCACATTCATTTTAATGTTTCTTGCTCTGTGTCCACCATGCAACATCCTTTGTTATACACCAACAGCTCTCTGCATTCTTTAACCTTCCTGAAACTAGCTGGGGGCTTCATATCCCAAGACTAGTGTTTTTAACCTTGATGTGAAATTTCACTACTCTTGTGGTCAGGTCACTGTTGGCTTTTCCTTTTTGTTGAATCATGTTTCAAACTAATAAGAGAATGAAATGTCCTCCACTTAAATGAAGATCTTTCTTCATGAGAAGAGATGATGCATTGTACCTTTCGGTGGTCAGCAGCAGCAAAGAATGAAAACTCAAAAAACAAACTGGAAAGCACTGATCTTTTGTACTGGTACTAGAATTTATTAATAATAGGATAACTAAATAAAGTAAGCATACTTGAAGATTTTAAAGATTTATTTCCAGGTACAATATAAAATACTTTTTTAATTCATATAAAAAAATGTTTCTAATCACTGCAGTATAGTTTAGCATTGAATTAACTTTACCATAAGAAAACTGCAAGCAAACAGTTATATCATCATCAGTGGAAATACTTTACAACCTTATGGCTAGACAATTAGGATGACAAAATTATGAGCAATTAGTTAAAAATTGAAAAATGTTTGCAGTCTTTATGTTAAAAAATTAACTGTGCTATTTCTGTCTTTGATACATTTGTCACAAGAATGGATTCTCCAAATGGAGTCGGTTGTGTAAACATCACAAAGTCTGCTGGAAAATATGAATTAATCTTGTACCACATTCTTTGTCTTCCTCAGCATATTAGAATATTAGTCTTCCTCACAGTTAGTAAAAAAAAAAAAAATACATTTTGATAACTTATGGTTCTATAGTATAACGATCTAAAGAAACAAAAAATAAAATGGATTAGCATGAAAATAACAGGATTTGTGGACGTGCCCCTGAAAATTAGAGAACTGAATAGACCAGTTTTCGTAAAACTGCGTGTTATATTCACGTTTGTCACAGTCTACTCCTGACATTGTCAAATGTCTGTCTTATTTAGTACTGTCCAGAATATTATTTTTTCAGAAACTGTCATTGTAGCAGACAGCACTGTCTGCTGGAAGGGGCAGTATTTAGCACCACTACAGAAGTGAAAAAGACATGTGTTGATCAGTATCATCAGTCCTCAAACACAAGTAATGAGATGACCAGTCAGTAGATCTGTTTTTTCAGTACTTTTCCTTTTGCCTAGACACAAAAAAGCAACCACACAGACACAAACAGATAAATCAAACCAAACAAAAAAATAGTAGACAGAAGCACTGTCTAGGTATAAAACATGTGAATGCCAAGAGCAGTGCAAACTGGAGCTTACAGTCAAGCAACGACTTGCTGAAGAAACATATAACCTAAATGAGTGAAACTTGAGTGACAAATGACAACAGTCTGTGAAAAGTGCTGGGTGGGTATCTAAGTGGCCACGGTTGCAAATGCTACCTTGATTCTCAGAAGCTGCAAAGTCAACTCAGCAGCAGCTGCACAGTTCAATACAAATGCCTCATACCCCCCTGAGATAAATGTTTGTCTGCGTGACTGGCTGTGCAAGGGAGAGAACAGTCATCAGAGCTCTTTACCAAACGCAGGTGATGTCTCAGTGTAGTGTGGCTAAGTCATGCGGCTTTCTGTAGTTAGTGGCACATAGTAACACACTACCTGGCCACCTTAGCTTCCTTCCCTGGTCAACAAATTGGGTAGGGCTGGCATTTAATGTAAATTTCATCTCCATACTTACAGAAGCACAGTAAAAGTTTTAACTATCCTATCACTGCTGGGATTCGGGTCTAAATTCATAAATGTATAACATCATCTAGAGATATCATTTCAGTATCTCAAAACATTTCTTTACACAGTATGTGCACATGCCAGACAAATGTGTCTGATTTTGCAATCCTACAGATGAAACTTTGAAGCATCCTGACTTATTTCATCTTGAAACTACAAGAAAAACCTAGAGACTGGGGAATACAGGCAGACCTTTTAATCACAAGTGTCACCCTGGGCTGTGACAGAAGAGCTTAACAGCCAATCCTTGCATATCACATGCAAAGATATTACAAAAAGCAGGATAAAAGAAAAGTAGGGGGTTTGCAAGTCTACATGAAAGGAAGAGAGGAAGCATCAAGTCCACATTCAGCAAATCTGATAGCCTAATCAAAAAGTAGCACATCAGACATCGCAGAGTGTCGAGGTACAGATGGCTAGGAACATTAAAAGAGGTAGTTATCGTTATTGTTCTTTATATAGTCGAGTAAAGAAAAGACATCTTGATATTGTATTTGGCTATAAAATCAACTTCCTCAGCTAGATATAGCCAGAAGGAATCTAATGGAAATGTCTATTTAGTGAAAATCAAATAATTGCCTTGTAATTACCATCTCATGTGTCACATTTAATGTTAGCATCTCTGAATCAAGGAAAATTCAAGAAAGGTCTATTTGAAATCCCTAAAAATCCCATATGGCAAATATTTTAATTGGGCTACTTTTGCTAATGAAGCTAAGTATTCCACGTAGTAATATTTCTCCCTCTTTGTAGAGCCAAATGTTAACGTAAACCACCCTTTAATTTAATCTTCCTATCCATCTTGAGGAAACCTGTTTAATTTTTGATTATTAGATTCTCTGCAGTACAGCTTATTCAGACCAAACTTTAGCCACTTCATAAAAACTACTGATTTGCACTCAAATAGCACACTGGCGCAGTTTGAAGGGAAAAACCATTTGTTCTGTCTCAGCTGATGTATAGCGTAATTTTCTGAGGTTCTTTCATTGCAATTTGCAAACACATTAGCTAAGACTATAAAACAAAAGCAATCTGTACTACCCGTGGCCCAGAAGAAGCAGAAAGTTAGAAAACATAACAAATGTCTGAATCATCTTGAGGCAGGGACGCACTCTACTCCAACACAGAACATCATTACCCAAAATGCGCCTCATCTCTTTTTCTAACTGTCAAAGCAAGCCTGGCCACTGAACACCTAGTACTGCAATATATTCTTAAAACAGGTCGTATTAGACGTTTAAGGAGGAGCAAAGAGAAAGCAAACTTACGCTAGACTAACTGAGGGGACAAACACTGCAGTTAGGTTATGAAATGACTTCTGGTCCCTTTGTCCAGTTCCTGCAGTTCCATCCTCAATTCTGTAGTCAGTCTAGCTCTGGAGGGGGATTTATTTCTCTTTCTTTCTTCTATATCAAACTGCTTAACACCACAGATCTCATAGCAACCCCAAAAAAGAGAAGTTGCTGAACACTGAAACCCTGAAGTTCTCTGCTGAATGATTCAATGTAGAATTTAGCAGGTCCCACTAAACTCACAGTTTGGGGTTTTTTTAAACAAAACAGATGTAAGGGAATACATTGTGAGTAGGTAGGTGCATATAAATGGAGTTTTGGTAAAGAGTCAGATTGAGAGTATAACTGCATTCATGGATAGGAAGGGACAGCGTAACAGACATCGCTACGCAGAATGATTGTTTCAGTATCTCTCAGCATGGATTTTAAACAAATCAAGAAAACACCACATGATGTATCTAAAATTGCATTTCAGCATCTGGCAAAAAGGAAGTATCTGTTAAAGATCATCTAGTTCAAGGAAGCTCTTAATATGAGTTTCTGTAAAAAGAGAATTTGAAATTGCCTGTCAACAAATCAGCAGATGCCCTTTCTGAAGCTGACAGGTGTTTTTTGGCATTAATGTAATGACCGTAAATACTTCCTTACACAGGGTACAATCAATTGCTTTAATCAATTTCTACTATCACTTATGAAGTATGCAGACAATTTTCTAATCTATGCTTTGCAGTGACATTAAATATGCATGTTCAGCATACTCTGGCAAAGCTGACTGTCAGTTTCTTTTCCTTTTGACAAAAATCAGCATTTTGCCTATAAGGTTAAAGTCCTGTCTCAAAAATAACTGAAGTTTGGGCTCTCTTAGGCAAAATTAATTCCCCTAGAATACAATAACACAATCCACAGCAGTGTCAGTCCTCAGCAAAGCTCTGTGACACACAGAGATTTTAGGATGCAATGTGAAATGTTGCTTTATGAACAGAACAACCTGACAGCTTAAACTAGGAACATTAGGGATCCATTCAGGTACATGGTTAAATATCAATAAATCGAACACCTCTGTTGACTATTTTTTTAAAGCTCAGTCCATATATCAGAAAATTCAAGACAATATGCCTGTGTAAGATAAGAAACCAGTAAAAGTCAGAGAGGAGATGAAATACCAAAGAAATCAAATGTCTCCTCCTCTGGCCCTGGTTTCATTTCCTGATGTGCCTTTTCTCCTTCTCCACCTTCTCCTTAAACTAAAATGGGCATCAGAGTTGATACTTGGCTTTCTTTGCACCTAAACAGTTCCTTTGAGCATACGGCAAGAAACTTCTTTAAAGTACTTTCATACTGAATCTTGCAACACCCCTAGGAGTAGGTAAGAAAGAAGCAGAGAAGTTAAGTTACCCTAACTACCAAGCGATACTTGACACGAAATCCAGATCTACTGCCTTGTAATTTACCCAGTGCTCTCTCCTAAATATGACTTTGCAATGTGACATAACAACAATGCAGACCAATGTGGTTTTTAGTCTTTCAACTGCTATCTTCCATGTATATTACAGATAATACCCTTATCTCGGCCTGTTGAAAAAAAAAATAAATCTGCTTTCATTTTCTGCTTTGCAAATATGAATAGCAAACTATTTAAATAAACAACTGAAAATGTTAAGAAAAGCAAAGAGGACTTTCAAATGGTAGATTTTGAAGAAATGAGGCAGGTAGACAGGTACTGTTAAAATAAACAGGCTGAAGAGAGTAGGAAGTATCTGAAAGATTGAAGTTTGGACAGTATTTGGCACACAACTAGCACGGTAAGCAAGCGTAACACCATAGAACAGGGAAAGAAGGCACCGACTGGATACCAAAAAATCCTTCTTTCACTCTAAAATATTTCAAGGGAAATAGTTCAGGTATATGCTGAAGCTAGACTAGGAAAAGCATGATAAAATAGGTAGCTGAAATCAAGCTGAAATCATCTTACATCAGTTGAACTGAGGACTAGTTGAATTAAATATTTATTTTATTGTTTCCACCTTTCCCCTCAGCGAATACCAAGCTATCGTGGTGGAGGCAAGTGGAATTACTGAAGCTAATATAGGGTTAGAAGTCAAGAACTCGAGAGCTGTAATCCTGAATTGGTCTCTGACTTGCTCTGATACCATGTTTACGTCACTGTTCAGTTTCCCTACTAATAATGCACGGACAATAATATCCAACTCATGAAGGCGCTTAGAGAATTAGTCTGTAGTATTTTGAATAAATGTTGCCACTTTTAAGTTTCCTGCAGTACTTATAAGGATCAGACTGCAGAACTAGGTGTTAGTTTATGTTTATAAAAATGTTTACTTCAGTAGCAGAGAATCAAGGAAACCTTGAGTGTTTTTAAAAACTTCATCTTTGCATTACTAATCTGTTTGTCATGGGGACTGAATATTTGTATCTCTGGGATTTTGTTTGATTTCCAGAATTATATTACAGGACAGTATAAGTTCTCCTTTGGCCCTAACACCTTAAGATTGATTTTATAAGGCATTATAAACAGGAAAATTTTTATCCCTCTCCTCATTTTTTTCACCATCTTGTTTTACAAAATTCTTTGAAGTTACAAGTGCCTCTCACTATTCATCTGTAGAGAGCTCATCACATTTGACTCTCTGGGCAAGGCTGTATTACACAGAAACATGTTTATATATCATCATATAACATCATATATTTAATGTGGTTCACTTGCCACTACTATTAATACTACATTTACACTACTAAATCCCAAAGTAGTATCTCTGCATGCATAGGAATTATTCAACGAAAAAGTAAATGTACTCTTAAACAGACTGGTTTAAACAAATTTGATGAAGTAGCACAGGGCCAAGGGACTGCAAGACTGTGAAGAGTATTTTCTGTCAGTTGACAGTATTTGCTGGATTGTCTACACATAATAAAGTGAATTCAGTAACCTTTCTAAGTTGTTTACTGTTCCATGTCTAACTCTTATAAAAAATTCTTTTTGCTGTTTTTTTTTTTGCTAGTTGCACTTACTCTGTTACATTAAAAAAATATTAAGATAAGGAATTTTTATGTTCAGTGGCCCTAAATTAAATCACACTGCCCTGTGTTAAGGCACATATCTGTACTTGCAGGCGTGTATGCCTTTGTCAACCTGTATCTACTCACACATACATCCCCTCTTTCCTTATCCAGTGCCCCTAGAAAACCAAACTCCAAATCTATTGCATACACCTGTTCTGGATTTATTTGAGGATTTTTGGTTACTAACTAAAGTGCACCAAACAATAATTGGATAAAGTCCATACATATTATTATGACAGACATAAATTATATTCTTTATATGGTTAAAAGATTGAGGCAGAAGTATTTACTTTGGAGAACACAATGCATCCACACCAATACAGGCATAAAACTTTATGTGTGAATAAACAACACAAAAAATTTAATTGTTGCCATTTCTGAATATATAGAAAGGTATAACCTTTAGAATACAATGTCACGTGTCATTACACCACAACATATATATCGTCAAAGTGTAGGGGAACGTAAAAAAGTTGATGCGCGAATGTCACTTGGGTCCAATGATTGAATAACTTTCCATTGATTAAGTAATGCTGTAGGGATCGGTTGTTCCGAGTTCTGCTTTTCCAGCAAGTATGCAACTGGTGATTTGCTAGTTGCAACACTGAACATGAGAAGAGGAAAACCTTGTGTGCACCTGGACGGGACACAGTTTCAGAGCTCGTAGAACAAAAATGGGACTACAGCTCAGCAGATGGACTGGATAAAATGTTTCAGAACTGATGGAGCAGGACTGGGACTTTCCAGAACTGAGTTAGCAGAAGCTCGGAACTTTTGGCAGACAAAGAGAAAGCAAATGTGCAAGACGTGAGAAGAGGAAGACTTAGTGAGGAAAGCAGACCACAAGGGCGATCCCCCAGCTTCCGCGCACAGGCGCGACAGTGGGCATCTTATATAACAAAAAAGGCGGAGTGTTGTACCACTCCTCCTGCCGCGTACAGGCCCTATGTGGAGGGACGAAGGGTGTAACAGCCTGCACAGGGGTAACAGGTTGAGATGCACTCCATCACCGACGTCTCCGCAGGGACACTTGCTACATGAAGTGCCTGTCAGCCTCCATCCCGAAGTGCAACAATATCCAAGGGTCGACCATGGTCATCGCATCAGGAGCAGTAGTGCTGGCAAGTTCATAACTGGATTTGGGTAAGAACAGCATATAGGCAAACTGCTTGTAGGTAATCAATGTACCTCTTAACTCTTGTATTCCGTCCTGTTTGTGTGTGAGTGACTGAGACGTACTTATAGGACGAAGTGAGTGCAGAGTCTTGATCCGCGTTTCTGTTCTCCCGTGAGGGAAACAGCCGGAGATAGACGAAGCGAGTGAATGAGTGATTTTGTTGACTAATAAATAGTGCTGGTATTGAGCTTTACCACGTGTCTGTACTCCTTGCCAAATCCTCAAATCTACCTAAAACACAGAGGATCACCCATATCTAAGACTCTGGGCTACGGAGTCTTGAATCACACAAGGGAAGAGGGGAGATGATCTCAATTTAGACACCTCCGTGGTAGCAGTCAGAGATATATATCACTCTGTGCAAAACCAGTGAGGCCTTTGACACCCAGGCTGTGAAAACCTTCGGTTAGATCAGTGTACCATTCTGAAATAACAACCGTAACAAACATTATATAATTTATGGCACAAGAATAACAGAGGAAGATGGTACGCTGCAGCCTGGATATAGCACACAGAGACTGAGTGAGAGACATTTTTTAACAGGATTCTAGGTCTTTATTCTGCCTGGATGCCTTCTGAAGTCTTAAGCAATGTAACTAAAATAGAGACTGAAAGATACTGTCGTTGATAGTGATAATTACCTTGGCAAGAGGCAAAAGCTTGTGATTCAAGAGTACAGGAACATCTCTTTCGGAGGCCTGCTAAGTAGATTGATTTGGCATATTCTGTACCACAAGCCTGTTTATTAAAAACAGCACTTTACTTACACCAGTGTTCTAAACATCAATAGAAAACTTCATGTCTGAATTCTTTTACTTAACATAATAAATACAAATAATAGCTTCCCATTTTTTTTTCCATTACAGTACCCAGAATGAAGCAGCTAACTCATTTCAAGTAATGAAGAAACCAGAAACAAATTAAACTATCAGCTCTCAGCTTTGCCTGTGCATCAACAGTATATCCATGAGGCGATACTATGCAGAGAAACATGAGTTAGATCTACTCCAACTTGGGTACCACATAGCACAATTTCCTGCCTGGAGGTAACAGGCAGCCCTGTGCTAGAGATGGCAGTCCCACTAAGCCTATCAACAGTGTTGGGATTTCCCACTGAAGGAGGGTGGCCAAAGGCACATACCATCTTAAGATTAAAATGGCAAGATAAAATGAAGTCAAGTTCAGCTGGGTCAAGAACCTTACAGGAAGGATTTCAACCTCTGTGGGCTCCAAGGACAGCATTGAGCTGGCCAGACTGCTGGCCTTAGCTGGCCTTTAGTACTGAAGACTGACCTGGTCTGAAATTTTTGGTAAAGCATTGAAAAAACCTTCTCCCTGAGAATCAAAGTAGCAGGATTACTACAAAAAGCAGAGGATCTGACATTTTTTGGCTGGGACAGCCTAATTCATCTTCCTGCTTAGTCCAACCTAAGCCAGACAATTCTGTGTAACTTTACAATTTCCTACATAACCACCACTAAGATATCAATACTGCTTTGAAATGACAAAGAATGAAAGGACAAAGTCCCAAAACTTCCAATACTTACGAAGGAACAGTATGAGAACAAGGAAATGAAGTACCCAGCAGCATGGAAGGGATCATCCAGGTCACCAGCCCTCTAGGATCACAGACAACCCTGGAAAAACCCTTAGGCCAGAATGGCCTTGAATATCCTGAACATTATCAAGACAACAAGTTGCAGAACACACCCTACTACCTTGAAATAACTTGACACTTTTCATGCAAGGAGCCAAAAGCTACATAAAGCTCTAAGCCACTGGAAGGATGCAGGAGAGCTCAAGAACATCCAAATGTCACAAGGCTTTGCAATAACAAAAGAATCTGTTAGGTGAAAATACTCAGAGGGTAGCAGGCAGGGGGCAGGACTTTCCTACTTTTTCTACAGGTTTGCCCTTCTAAAGTGATCATGTAGCTTCTGTAAGTTTTTATTCAGCTCAGTGGAAATTAGAGGGCCTGGGTCACTTCACCAAACTCTACCATGGGTTGGTAAAACTCGTCTGTGCAGTTTTCATATGGCATAACACTGCATCCCAAAGCTTCCTTTGTGCCTCGCACTGGCTCTCTTTGTTCCTTTCCCTAGGTAGTATTCCTCCTCATTTTTTAAGGAGTTAGTAAACTAAATGTTTGGTTTGTTGGCTTTATGTTTGGCAGGTTAACCTAATTCACTGCTCAGTTCTAAACATATATGCTTCCCCTCAGATCAAGAAACAGCTATTTGCTTTATATTTAGTCAGTTTAATGTGATCAGAAGGCATTTTCCTGTGAGATGCCAAATTCCCTAAACAATAGCTATAGCTTATGGAGAGGTAAAGACACTAAGCAAGATGCTTAAGCACATACTCAACTACTTTTAGTAGTCTAGAAACCTCTGAGACTACTTCTGTACTTAAACATATGTTTGTATAACTGAATCAATGAACAGTACAGTCAGGCTAGAAGAGAGCCATAATGAGAAAATTTGGTGGAAAAGGCCCAGATGCTTTCTAACAATAAATCAACCATAAAATCACAGCACTTTAATTATGCTTCGTTGTTCTACTTGGAGATGCTTACAGTTTTGATTTTTGATGGCTGCATATTAATTTAATGCTGTACATGGACAAAGCATGCCCTGAGACAGGTAATCTATCTGAAGTATTATCTTGCACCATCAGACATAGTTTTCGCACAATACAAACACATTAGTTTCTGCATGCTTTTGTCTCATCTTGAAATTAATCCCATTCCCAGTATGTCAGTAAAAGGTAAACAAACAAATGCTAAAATTCCTATAATACTAGCACACAACAGAGACTGGATCATCTTCTGGATTGTCCTTACAGAGGCTCTGAACATCCTATTGTTCACCTCGTCAGTGCTGGTTATGTACCTGTTAGGCTTACCATGTAGTTTCATTGTTAACTTTTGGCTAGGCTCCTTGCTATCTCAGTTTAAACAAAAAGTCTTGCTATTGGTCTCGAATGATTATATAGATAAAAAGAAGTGCCTTTGGATTACTTTAGAGATTCACTTTCTCTCTCTTCACAACGTTGTTAAAATTGAAAGCAGACACTCATATCAACTAGCATCTAAGTCCAAAACTAAAAATGATCCCTGATGTCAGAAGTTAAATTTTAAAATGTTCTGGAAGAATTAATCTTACTATTTCAAAGAAACAACAGTATCATTTGAAAGAAAAAAAACTTAACTGGGCTTTTCTTAAAAAGTCTTTGTCTTCCATTTTCTTGAGCTAATTATAATAAAATTGAGGTATATTTTTAAAAATAAAATAAATATTACAGAGCAGAGTCCAATACCCTCAATTGCTTTGTGTGGTCCTTCACCTGTAAATTATCTCAATCCATGATATATTGCCTTGTTGGAGAACTATCCATAGTTTGTCAACATCGGCAACATAAAAGTATATGACGCACTAATAGGAAAGGAAACTACTAGAGCTATAAAAGACAAGTATATAGTGCAGGTATATATGCTTATATTTGAACCTTCCTATCTATCTTCTATCTTCTTATACAAGACATATCTTCTCACATTTAAATTTGAATCTTCAAGGAAATAAACCGAACTGTCAATCCTTTCTTCATCTACAGATGAACTCTAACTCGAGACCAGTAACCATATTTAAAGAAAGTCTATAAAAAGTATTTACTAGAAATGCAGTTTTATCTCCCAAATGCTACCACTCCACGTTTGTCTTCATGATTTGAGGAAGAGATGAAAAGAAGGTAAAATGGTTCCTCTATTGTAGAATTAAAGGAGGCAGCAAAGATTCCAAATGTGAAAGAAACTCACCCTATACCAGGGAAGTCAATGAAAATACTGAAATTCATTAAAACTAATTTCAACCTTAGCAGGATTAGATTTGGCAAATCAGTTCTTTTAGGGAAAAAAGTTAAGCTGGCTTTGCTATCAGGTTATTTCTCTTTCTTTTCTATGTAAAAAATAACATTCTGTAATGGAAACTGTAAATATTCATATATATGAAAAGCATTTCAAATAACTACGAGTCTTTTAGTGAGCTGCGCAAACTAATAGTGAAAAAAGCAATCTTTAATGATTTAATAATTACTGCATTGACAACTAGAACATTTACTAAGTTTAAGAAAAAAAAAAATCATGTATTTAATATAAAATGGTTCCTTCATTCAGTTCTTCCAGCATACTTTTTCCTACACCGTGAAAGTACATTCGTAATGCTGACACTGATTCCATAAGAATTTTTTTATATGGAAGGTTTATAAAATTTATTGTTACTTGAAAGCAGACATCACTTTAGACAATCTTGCATGGTTTCATTCTCTACCTACTGTGTAAGTACCACCATAAATCTTAAAGTCTGAGGAATGCTCCACATTTAACCCATTACCTGGTAAGCTGTTGGAAGTAAGGATTGCCTTTTTGGTTTGGGTTTGTACGTTCCCCTTGTGCAAGCCAGGCTGGTTCATAATGCAGAGTTTTAGTCACTGCGATAGCAGGAACACATTCGACAAGATAACAATCATCCTCCTCTTCGGCATCAATTGCCCACAAACATTCCATTTTCTTTGGATACTTAGCCTTGCACATTATACAGTTTCATGACAGAAAAATGAAAGATTTATGCTCTCTTTAGCTGTTAATTTTCTTGATTTTTAAGAAATGGGAATTTGTATACTTTGTAAGAGAAAAAAAATAATTGTTTTGGTTTTATTTAGTTAATTTGGCTGATTTTTTTTTAAAAGGAAGGTTGGAAAGTGATTTCTATTTTGATTTTTTTGGAAATAAACGCTTTTAAAATTGTGACAACACTGCTCAGGGACTGAAAGGACATCCTGTACTCTGTAAAAAGTAAATCACCTGTTAGTTCTCTGCTAGGTCAGTTTTTACAAGAGATTTATGTTTCGAGGTCAGGACAAAGCTGATGGATTTCATGAAATATGAGATTCCTTTTAAAACAATATAGAGCTATTTTCAGCTCAATGAACATATATTTTGCAATTCCTCCTCTCCTCCTCCATTCTTCTTCTGACCTATAACCTCCAAATTCCATTTCCCATTTCTGTTCAGTCTGAATGCCCTTGAGTGAAAAGCTAGGACCAAATCAATTTCTTTCACTACAAATCTGTTCTGTCCTCTTTGAGCTCAGTTCCTGTCCTGGCCAACAAGAAATCATTTTCTGGGCCTAATGAATATCACACCTTTTTCTTATATATAGTTTTCACTTCACCTCCACCTCTTCTGCTGTCATGTGACAGATGAACTTCTTCAATCAGTTCAACAGGAGTCATCCTTCCCTTTGGGCTTTTTCTATCTCCTTCCTACCTTCTCTTCACTTTTCTTCTTCCATTTGCCTTCTTTTCTCCTGCTCCCAAGTCAAATCCCTCTTAAACTCTTACTGCTTAATCTATTCCATATCACTTTGTCTCTAATTTTCATCCCCTGACAATGCTGCAAAATGCAGTTGTCCTTTTTGACTCTTCTGTCAAGTTTCCAATCCCTCTCCCAATTATTTCCTTCAAGCTCTCCTGCTATTTTTCCCTCTGCTCTTTGATTTCTTGATCTCTTCCGGTTTTCTGAATCATTGTTTTCAATTACTAAGCAAGAAGGAGGCAATTTCTAGTTCCAGTACTTTTTTTCCTATGATTATACTACTGAAAATATGTCTCAGCTACTGCAATGTAAAAGTATGGATGCTTCAACATCCTAGTTCATCAAGAGACTTCCCTTCAATCTACAAAATCAAAAACATTTGCAGTTCATAATTACCATTATTCCTGCAAGTGGTTCAGTTCTCCATACAGTAACCACAAGTGACGACAAACGATTTTGTATTTATCACAGTTTGGTTTTATATTCTGAAAGTATTTTAAAATGCCTGACTTCAGAATATTAAGTACCTTTCCCCAACAGAAAAAAATGCTGGTTTATATTTGGACATGGAAAGGAACATCATCCTGAACCCCCAGACCTTTTGAAAATCACAGCAGATATATATATATATATATTAATATATGGATTTTTTTTAATCATTCAATAGATTTTAGTATGGGTAACAAGTATTTATCACCCTGATAGCACAACTATCTGAAAGCAGGAAATTCCTTTAATAGACATGGCACTTCAAGACTGATGTAATTTTTATTATCTATCTTGGAAGTAAAGACTATAACCAACCTGCAATTTTGAGAGGTCAGAGCAGGCCAACAGGCTGTAGTGGTACACTGCAAGGGGATGTGGGAGGCAGAACTAACAGTATGGACCATTTTTAAGTCTGTGAACATAATTCTTTAGTTAGAGGTCATGTTCACATTACACTGACCCTGTACAATAGCGACAATACAAACATTTCTTTTTTGTGACACGTAACATGTGGTAGGGAACAGAATCGAAGCCACCAAGATACGCAACTATTTTTTGTCTCTGGACCTTCAAAATGAAAAGCGAACAGCCCAACCCAGGCTGCGCATTAACCAGTCTTTCATTGAGAGCCATGGTGGGATCATAACATCACATCTTAAAATCAAGTGCAGTTCATATTCATTAGTCTCAAGCCATCCTAAAGCATCACTCAATTTTGTTTGCTTGAGTTCAAGAGCACTTCCATTTATATTTGGTCTTGCTTACCATCTAGGAGCCTTGTAGTATTCTTTCTCAAGAATTTGCTTAATAAAAGGATATGAATCAAAAACCTATTCAAAACGCACAAATAAAATAGCTTTTCCTAATAGTCTAGCTTGTCCGTTCAGATACGATATTTCCATTTCCAAGCTTGTAAAAAGTGATGCATGTTTTACTGAAAAACTAGTGGACACAAGACAAAACTGTTCACTTGAAGCATACAGTTAAGAACTCAGATCTTGTAATACATAACCTCCGATTTTGGTAACATTGGATTACAAAAAAACAAAAGTAATTTTTGCTAGGCATTTTTGCACCTTATAGCACAGTTACATTCCAGCCCTAGCTAGTATTTTGCTGTTAACCATAAAACGTAGCATACATAAAGAAAGCTTGACTAACGATGCGAAACACAGAAATTGTAATATTTTTTCAGGCCAGAATTCCAGCTCACTGTTGTGAAAGAAGGGACAGAACAAGGTAAAGACAAGAACAATTTTGCTAATTGAAAGCCGAAAAGCTCTTTACAAGAAGTGCTGACTGCCTTCCATCTCAGAATTACCGAATCCCTTTCAACTTGCTCTCTGTAGAGCCAAGCAGTAAGAACAGATATCATAGTTTGACTCTGTACTGACTTCATGTAGTTGTGTTTCTTAATCTGTTGGCAATTGAGGAACAGTTCTTTATATTGCCATCTTCTATTTCTACAATTACCTACATTTCATAATTTGGGTTCCTCTTGTTCTTACAAAGTAGAGCTACATCAGAAATAAAGAATCTCTTAGGGTTAAAGAAGAATTATTGGAAGGAATTGTCCCAGTAGCTTTGAGCATGAATAATGTGTACATCACCCTTAGATGAGATCTTTTTCACACACTGGATCCCACACTTGGACGTTAGCTGCTGTGGAAATTTTGTCAACTGAAAACAACCAAGAAGGTTCTCAGGCACACTAATTTGTCAGAATTTCTTCCTTTAGCAGCATAATGCTACCCACTGGCATGAAGCAAACGAGTCATATCCCAGCCTTGTCCCTGGTTAAATTGATTTAGGTAGACTGAAATTACATGTTTGAAAATAACCAGAGTTCATAGATAGGTAAATTAAAAAGCTGTTAATTTATTTTGATGGAGAAGGATCTTGGTAACGTGTTTCATTTACATTCTAGGGCACAAACATTATTAATATCAAGGTCAACGAAGAAGAAAGTTGACCTTCCAAATAATTTGTTTTAGTTTCGAACTGTCAGATTCTATATGAGCTATGAATGTAGCATTCGCTCTCTTGCCATGTAAAGTGACATGGGTTTTGTTTCACAAAATGAGGTTTTGCAGCAGCTCAGAGTGCAAGTGTCACTACAAAGTGAAGTGTAGCATTCTAAAGCAATTTGTAAGGTTATTCGTAGAAAAGATTATTCCGTTTATGTCGATGTGGAATAGCTGCTGGGAAAATGAGGCATAAAAAAGGAAAATATTTTATACAAACAAAAAGAGTCAAGTAACATTTCTGCATTCTTTCCCACATTATGTGTCTGCCGCAGTGCAAGGAAAAAGTTGCTTAAGGAAAGCTGTTGGGGGTAGACTTGGAGACAGCACTACAGCATGCTGTCAGTATTCATCAAGTTGTTTAATGCAGATACAGCGCTTCCGTCAGACACTGGTAACATGCTTTGATTTGTAATGTTTACGCTGATGAGCTGTATTACTGCAGGCTCCAGTAACACTTTTACCTATCTATCTGATGAACTACTGGACATAAGTTTGCTACTTGTTGAACTACCATCATTTACTAGTTACCTTAACCAGATTACATTTTACAGAGAAGCAATAGGAAGCTCTTAGTCTAATATATAAGTTAATCAACATGCAGAATTGTATAGAGACTCACATGTACAGATTAAGCAAATATTCAGCAATGTCAAAGCTGGAAAGTCAAGCGGCTGAAAGTTTAGAAATGTTGTACCCCCTAGTTAATCCCCTAGAAACGTTTTGCTCCCTAGTTAATCCATCTGTCACACTAAATTATTAATATGGCATCAGAATTTCATATCCACAATGGAGAACATGAATGTATTGGAGGATATGTTTGTGTGGTTGAAGCAGTTCATAAAAAGTCACTCTATATTTTTTTTTAAAGCAGGCAAATAAATATGTATAACAAGCAGAGTTTGAAGTTTGAACTGTTCAAAACCTGCAGGGGAGATTTTTTTCCTATACATTTGAACTGCTGCTGTGAGCTGTAGTTACCGAACTGAGAGATGAAAGCTGGTATTCCAGCTGAGAGGAGCTTGGGCAGAATTCTGTGTCCACCTGGAAGATCCATTAGATGACGGGAGAGAGAAGAACAAAAGCACACTTCTACAGAAGTCATGGGGCGGCCACTAAGCAGATAGGCAGAAAGAAACCATGGGGAATCCACTTGACTGGACTGCTTCAGCAGCTCCTGGGCAGTCTCAATGTATTCTTGCTGTATTTCTATACAGCATTTCTGTTTCAGAGTGGATGGTTCACATCTCAATAAGCCTACCACAAAAGCTCTTAGAAAGACACTAACACCATGGACATTTCTAGCAAAACTGAAAAAAAATATTTTGAAATGGAGGGAGTGGAAATTCAATTTCATTTGAGCCACAAAATAAATATTTTTGTATTTATTTATATATATTTACACATATATTGTGAGACTTTAAGCAAGCAGAAAATTCAAAATGTTGCTTTCGAGATGTCTACAAGCTCCACATCAGATCTTATTTTTAGGGTATATTTTGAACGGTTTTATTCTACCGAATTAATTCCAAGAATTCCATTAATATCACAAATACCTGAATGAACCTGAATAAATTCCAATGAAAATTGCTAATTCAAAACACTTTGACTTTGACTTCAGCCATAGCATTCTGCCTGTGCTGGGTCTTTTTTGGTTCTAGAGCGGAATACCAGTACTTAAAAACCAAGATACTGGGAAAAAGTGTGTCTTTGACAGTAAAGCTGATTTTACATAGAGCTGACGTTCATCAAACACTTTAAACTGCTGTACAAATTAGGTCACTTGACTGCAACCACTGTGCAGTCAAACTTTGGCTGGAATACGGAGCGAGTTTGGTGAGCATCCTATTCTTTCACTAGAAGGAAGCAGCAAAAGGGTAATTTTAATAGACTGTACTTCAATCAAGCTTGAGGAGCATCTCAAAGAACAAAAGAAAAAGTTCTTCTCTAGGGCTTTAAGATTAGTTTATGACTAGAAGTACTAAAAACCAATATAGAAGGGAACAAGTGAAAACTATTTGGGGGAGCAGGAAGAAACAGTTTTGCTCAGTAATTCAGACATTAATAGAAACATGACACTAAATTGTAGAGGAGAGCATAGACAAGTGAAAAGGTAGAGATGGATTACAATGGAGAAGGAAATTTTTCTGAACAGAGTAAGGGAGAGGTTGCATAGGAATTTTTTTTTACATTTTATATTTCTGAGAAAGTCATTCAGTGGTTTTGGTATTCCTTAGTGGAATTAGTAAAAAAAGTAAAAGAAAGCTATTAGCCAACAAGTTTGGCATCTACTCAAGCACTCCTTAATTTTACAAATGTATTTTTTATTTTAAATATATGAGTCAGTCACAGGCCCATGTTTCTGTCACTGCTATTGTTGGCTAGTATTTAAATTGATTCTGATTTCGAAAAACCTATTTACTTTAAATAAAAGTTACCCTCATATATCACAAATTATATTAAATAGAACGGCCATGTTGCACAGCATTGTAATTATAAGCAAAAGATACTTAGCTGATGATCACAGCTATGTAAATATGGACAATGCTATTTAAAGGAGAGATGTATGTTTTCTGGGGAAAAAAAAAAAAAAGCACAAACAAACCTCAAACAAATCTAAACCGAAAAACCAAAGCCCAACACCACACTTAATCGCAGTTACAAGTCTCCCTTAGTATAAGTAATGCATAGGGTAATCACCACAGATATTAGCACAGAGCTTGTACGGACGTGCTCGATGATATGCACTAAATGTGTCTGACACTGCCATCAGTCAAACTTGTGCAGTAACAGTAAAAACAATACTTGAAAAGTAGCTAACATGTTGAAGGAAGAAGTTAACATTTCCTGATTTTATTTATCTGTATTGAATAACATATCCTAAGTATTAAAAAATGAAAAAAAAATATTAAAAATGCTGCTGTTCATCCTGTTATGAGTTTCCCCTAAACCACACAAAGTTATCAGCTGATAAAAACCCTTCCTTAGCACAGCCTTGGCTTTATAATACCCTAATGTAAAGTAACATTTTTATTTATCATTCATATTAATATATTAAATATTGGCTAAAGTTAGTTAAATAAACTTTGTGACTACTATTGATGTAATACAGAATATATTGCCAAAGTGAGGAAGACTAAGCAGAATAGGAATATGGAGAGATGATAGTAGCATGAAATTTAAGATAGAAAATGTTGCACATTTGGTTAAAGTAAACCAAGTCCAGCATAGACCTGTACATCACATTTCAGGTAACATGGCAAAAAGCAGTAGTGGTCATCTGTAGTCATGTGTAACAGTTGTTTGAAAAGGCTACTATGGTCTTACGATGCATAAGCAAGGGGATTATTTATAAATCAAGAGAAATAACAGTTCCATTAAACAAAATCCTCATGTCAGAGGCTATATCTAACTTCTCTGGGTTTTAATCTTTGCAATACCTGTATATATGATTTTAAAGGCTTAGTCTCTGAGCTTGAGCTTTCCTTAACACAAAGCAGATAAAAATTACTTAGCCACTTACCTTTTCAATGGGAAAAAAATGTGACCAAGGCAATCTTCTAATAGACATGATTCAAGAAAGGATCAAACTTAATCTAAGAAACTTCCTATTCTGCGAGGAGGAAGAATGTGTGAGTTGAAATAATTGCAAGAGAGAAAGGTATAGCAGCATTTATTAGAGGGAAATCTAATGAACTCACAACCAAAATTTCTGTCAGTAAGTTACAGGTCAGTATCTTTTCAGAAATTAAATACTCACATTGCAAAGTAAACATCTCTTGACAAATTGAACTGTTCAGCCTTTGACGTACAGGGTACTTTTCTCCATGCTCAAAACATTTCCTTCTCTGAAGATTAACTTTTCAAGAAAGCATATTCATTTATTGAGTAATAATAAATTCAGTTATTAAAACTCTCAGTAACTGACATTTAAGCTCATGCTGTAAACACAGCCTAGTGAGTTTTTGCTTTTGCCCTGTTAGCTGTCAGTATATTCCACCCATTTGTAGAAACGGATGACACTGACTAGGAGTTGATTTTGCTACTTGAGTCAGAAAACATTGCTGTTGAGGCAAAGAAAATAGAAATAGCTGGTTACCAGAATCCAAAATAAGATGGTGGAATTTGTATTTTTAGAGTAGAGCTGGTAATGAAACAAACAAACAAAAAAAGGCTAAACAACTCCAAAATGCAAGTTATAGACATACCTTATACATCAGTCTTGAAATGTTAGCAGTTCAGGGGAGTAAAGTCAAGGACATTCAAAATCTTTAACAGGGAGGGAGGACCTGGAGAGCTTATCTAGAGATTAAAACGTTATTTCATGATGAAAGGCTTCCCGAGTTCTGAATCTGTCCAGTATTTCAAAGAAGAATAAAATGATCATAGGAGGTACTAGCGAACTTGAAATAGTACTGTACAGATGAGAAATGCAGCAGAATGAAAAATAAGCATAGAAAGACGGACAAGTAATATAACAGAGGAAAGGGGGATGACACTTCTTTATGTTGCACAAGAAGCAATGGAACATATGAAGGTAGTGAAAAGACTGTTAAGAGGATTCACAGCTGCTTAAATATTCAGTATCACTATCTGCCAGCTGGTAAACTGGCTGCATCTGTTCAAAGGCAACCAGATGGAGTTGGTGAACCTGCATTGTTCCTCAACTTCCACAAGTGCTAAAATATAGTCAGAGTGATTTGGGTTGGTTGGTTGAGCAGAATGTTACATGCCTGAATCTTTAACCACACAATAGTTGTATAGTATTTCAAAACTTTCTTTTCATGGCTAAACACTGAAAAGCAGGACCTATTACTACACCATCTCTTCTTGTAACCTGTTCAGCATCTCAGGCTTTTAACTGATAGAAAATCAATAGGCTTAGACTTATTTCTTCTCTCCTTTGCCTTTTCTTTAATTTCTTTTTGTGTTTACTGACTAAAGCATTCTCCTCTTGCCCTACTACTTGTTGCTTATCACACTACCATACTTATATTGTATCTGATTCCATCCATTGCTCCTACTCCATCCAGTTTACCAATAATCTCTGATTCTGTTTACTGCTGCAGTACATCCTAAACTAAAGGATCTTCAACTCCATCGCCATTTTATCGTTCATCTCACAGCCCTATCTTCATCCCTTACCTTTCTGACGCATTTTTAAGCAGTTTTACAGCCTCCTTATAAAAATGTGCGTTCTGCCCTTTCCTTACCAGTATTTTCTACTACACTGACAATTCTTAGCCAAGTCTTAAATCCTGACATCCTAACACCTCTACAGCCTTTCGTATTACCGTCTACACTCATTTTCTTAACATCTATTTCAGACTCTGTGGTCCTGTAGTTTAGTTTTCACTCATCCAGCTTTTGCTTGATGGTTTCTTTTCTCTATTGTACTGGACTCTTCTACCTTTTAATCTTATCTCTGGTGAATATTATGCAGATTTAGCTATAATTTGTGAGTCAATGACTCATCTCTTTTTCACAACCCGACAGTTCCCCGTTCCGCATGTTTGACTTCCTTTCCAATGCATTACTCTAAATGGCCTGTTAGCAGCTCAAACTCACTACGGCTAGCCCAGAACAACTTTGACTTCTCTAAATCCTTTACCCTCATCTATTCTTCAGTGCTTTCTTCATTAATAGAAAAGTTTCTGCTGCAGCTCAGGATACTTATTAACTCTTAAATTCTTCCTTCTTTACAAAAATCGAACAAAAAACAGCACTTTTCACACTGAAAAACACTGTCCACAGTCTCACTTCTTTCCTTCTTGGTAATCATAATTTTGTTGCCTTCTCCTCAGCTCTTGCTCCCTTATAGTAAGCTTCTCCTGATCTACTCTTCAGATTTTGTTTATTATACATTCAACAAATAGTCTTATGAAAATCATTTATCTTTCTGTCCTTCATTTGGTAACTCCTTTCAAGCTGCTCCCAAGCAATGCAATCTTCATTAGTTCCAACGTAATCATATTCATATAATTTCTAAAAAATCAATTTCATGGAATCACAAACCCTAACTCACATTAGCTAAATTAATCTTTCCACTTCAACACCATATAGTATTGAAACAAATCAGGTAATTTTGTAATAAAAGCATTTCCCACAGACTTCTAAGTACATGTTGTTTGGCTGCAAGACCCTAAACCAGAGATTGGTTTAATTTGTATCCCATGTGAAGTTAAATACATGGTATCTGGAAGGCATCAACTGGACTGATGCAACTGGACCCAGTCTACAGGCAATCTCAACACGAAATTTCATTAATCAGTTAATAATGCTCCAACATAGGACTTTTTGCATTTATTAGAAGACTGTTCCAATTGTACTAATACCATGCAACCTTCTAGCACTAGCCTGAAGTAATTCATGGACATTTTAATACCCATTTGTTCTGGAGTGTGTTTGGTACTTCACAAATACTCAGAGGTAAGGAAGATGAGTACAAGTTTACCATACAAAGAGAAAAGCCAGACAGAATTTTTGTCTCTACAGGGAAAAAGCATGTAGGGGATTTGAAAAGTCTTATCTTTAATAACACTCACAACAAAAGCTGCCAAACATTAACAAAGACAGCGGTGTTGGTGCCTCAAATTTAGAATTAACTACAATCAGTTAAAATGAAAGGAAAAGAAAAAAACCAACAAGAGTGAAGAAAAACAAAGTCGGTTTTAAGTTCAGATCATCAAGTAAGATTATTAGTATTAATGAGAAGGAAAAACTAAATCAGATTAGAAGTACATTCCTATGAGAAGCACTGCTAGTAAGAAATATCATCTGCTAGAGAAAGAAACAAAGAAAAAATGCTTCTAAAAGTAAGTGATGTACACCTGTGACAGACGATACCACCAGGGATCTCTTGTTATCTGTGCATTAGTTAATACTTCCTAATACTTCTGTATCCACAAACCTTTTTCGTATCTTTTGTCTGCCATTCTTATTTCATACTAGGTTGTAGTCTTCTGCCAAAACATTATGAATGGCCCCATGAAGTATATAAAAAGTTATCACTACCTGTAAAATATTTTGAGAAGCTGGAACTCTCAGTGGATGCAAGACAATATTGGCTCTTTCTTGCTCCCCTCTCACTGAAAATATTACTGCGCTTTCTATTCATAAACATGTGAACAATTCTCATTCCACCGCAAACAAAATGACAATGTTAAAAAAGAAATAAAATGAGATGAAATATTTTTTGCTTTATAGACATCTTAATTAGCTACACATTACTGGATTCATATTTCATGTTTACTTTTTTTGTTAGCTGTAAGTCGAGGGGCTGCTTAACACCTAGACTGTATGTAGGCACCTCTTCAAACTTTAAAAAGGTAAGTTTAATGTTTATACAGCCTAAAATTCAATGTATATTGAAGGCTAGCACCATATTAGCCTATCACTATTTAATGTTGTGAAACCTATCCAAGAGAAAAGTAAGCTCCTATAAAATGACGTACTTTTATTTCACACTTATTTGAAGCGGATATTCCAGTTGCTGAACTTGCTTTTAAATCTACCACAAAAAAATTAAGAACTACCTTTTTTCTGTGTTATTGACTCTATAGTGTGAGATATATTATGTGTCTGTGGTTGCAACATAGAAAAGTTCTAATGCAATCTCAGGAAGATCTCTACAATCTTGTAAAACAAATTTATCCCTACATAATCCACAGACTGCTCAAGATTGCCACATGCCTATACATATATATACACGCGTACGTGAACAAATGGAAACATCTCTGTATATACACACACATCCCCCTTTTCGGCAAAAATAGAAAAAGAATGCAACTATAGAAGTATTCAATATATGTACACACAGAGACACAACCACTATTTTAATGAACAAATGAATGATTTAGAAAGAGCTTTAAATACTGTCACTCCTTTGCTAGGTTTCTAAGGATAGGCAAAGGACAAGACATTCTTCTGAGTCTCCTATAAGAATTTAGCAGCAAAGACAACGTAATCATCAAATAAACGTAGTGTTGAGCAAGGCTATACTTCATGCACTGCTGATGTTGACATGGAATACAAATTGAATCAGCTGGAGGCAAAAGTTCAGGGCAACTCAATAAATACCGAGTCAGACTGTTTACAGCATAATCACCTGAATTGTGAAGTTGATGCTCAAGAGCCACAGTTTCAAGATCAGCAAACAAAGAAGTTATTCTAAGCATACTTTCAAAAATAGGCATAGACAGAAATTAGTCTTTGAGGGTTAGATGCAGCATACTCAATCCTTCATCTTGAAGCTAGAAATATATTGCTATTCCGTCTCCAAAACCATACCTACAAAACAAAGTTATTCATGAAAGTAAATTATGAAGAATGAGTAGAAAGCAATATGGCATGACAAGTTTTAATTTACGACTCTAGCTAACCTACTGGGACACTGCTCTGACATGTTTTATTCCCTTATGAAACTGACTCCATACAATTCCTTCCAAAATTTGCATCTAGAGTGAAACTATTTTGAAGTGGTTTTAATTAAGCATTTTTGTAGCATAACAGATACCATATATACTAGAGTTATAAAATAACAACTTAGAATTTTTCTGCTGTGCCCTGAATGCTAAAAATGTAAGTTCTTTTATTATGTAGATCATTAAAGGAGAAGATTTACTTAAAGAAAAATTACAAAACCTTGACATTTTCTAATGCAAACCGGTTGGTTAACTCTATCATTCATTTTACTCCATGCAAATTAAACATTCTTACATTTTTTAAAAGGAATAAAAGTCTCCCCTCTGAAAAAAAAAACATAGTTTGGTTAAAAAAAACCAAACCAAAACAAAACAAAACATGAAAACATTAAAAAAAAAGATAATATAAGGTTCACATCATGAGAGAAAAAAATTATGTTGTAATCTTAACATGGTTAAAAATTGTTTCATTTTTAATATTAAAAAGCACTCCCACAGCAATTCACAATTACATTAATTTTCTTCATTAGTATCTACATGTGAGACAGACTAGAAATTGGTTGACAGAAAGCAGTGTCAAGCTGTAGAGGCAGCATCTAGACCCATCTATATCTATCGTATATATTTGTAAAAACCACAGGAAAGAATAATGATCTATTATTTATCTATTATAATTTATTTTTTCTTACCCCTCATGCATATCCCATTACGTCAGACTGGTTTTGTTGTCTTCTATAAATTACCATGTTGAGTAGGTGCAAGATACCATCAAATCAAGATAGGAATGTTTACAGACATAAGCAATCATTTATGTTTAAAAATTCAGGAAATCTGATCCAGTTTCATGTACTTGTGATGGCTAGATAGAAAA
The DNA here is from genome assembly GCF_009769465.1 of Tauraco erythrolophus. NCBI lineage: Eukaryota > Metazoa > Chordata > Aves > Musophagiformes > Musophagidae > Tauraco > Tauraco erythrolophus. The sequence goes on along the minus strand of NC_141468.1, from coordinate 45,908,279 downwards.
ACTGAATGGCAGAAAGTATACTCATACATTTAGATTTTATATATATATATATATTATACAGATCATAGAGCATATGCTCTGCTCTTCACATAGTTTTTCCTATCAGGAAAACTATCCTGTCACATCAGGACAACTGATGTGCTGATCTTCAGCCAGCTCCTGCAATGCCAACCAGTTTTTAACACCAATGCATTGTGGTAAATCAAATACAAAGTCAAATGAACAGGTTGGACATGACATTCTCAGGAAAGACAACATCTATCAGAAGGATGAAGAACACAAATCTATCCTTCCTCAAGTCATCTCACTGAAACCCACTGTTAGGTCTATCAGACCTCTAAATGAAAGTAGCATATTAGCGGAAGAACAACGTCAGGAACTGCTGAATTAAGCTTGAGATACATAACAAAAAACTATGGCATGTAAAACTTGAAAAAAATAAATGGGAAGTGTTGGGAGAACAACTCCCAACATTGACACTTCTGTTTTCAATCCGAAATAGGCCATGTTGTGGCTAAATGAAAAGTAAAGACAATGGATTTTTCTCCTTCAATTATATAAACGGTTTTATACAAGATTTAATCAAAAAGGCTGAGTAATATATCCATATCTACACCCTTATTCATTCCATCTTTTCCCCCATAAAATTCTATGTAAGCAGACATAAGTATATGAAGAAGTTAATACTTCTATAGATTTAATATCATATGTAAGTGTGGTATTTTACAACAGTACAGTTTCGCTGTAGTACTGAGAAACATCTGTCATGAATAAGGTAGTGGTGAACTTCAGTGTAAAGCTAAGACCTCATGTGCGTGCAGCATCAAGAACAATGAAGCCTTGAGATACACCAGAATAACTAAGATCACCCTTCAAAATGTCTGTTAAGGTTTTCCACATCTTCACGTTTCTAAAGCACACATGCTTGACTGGCAGATTTCTTACAATTATAAACCAGCACAGGAAATTTGGTATGTGACCGTTTTGGGGGATGTGAGTAATTTCCTACTGAGAAATTACGTATTGTTTAATGGAAAGTCATTGATCTCTGCCCACCACCTGCTTAGTCCAACTGCTTATTTAAAATGTTGGGTGATAGTAATACTTTATCTTAGAAATTACCCTTGCTGAAGCTAATGAACATCATGTTGTAATTTCAACTAGATTCAGATTTATCTTCAGTCCTAGCCAAGCACCGAGTTCATTAATTGCTGACAGTGACTAGTGTGTTTGGCTAGCATCTTAATCTACAAATTGTGCCACTAAAATCAACATAACCAAACATGCAAAAGTTGGCTCAACAATTCTCAGGTGGGATACAATGTGTATTTCAAGGTGTAATCCTTTCACAAGAGCTATACAACACTTGAAGTTGATTAAGAAAACTTATTTTGGAGGCTTTTAGGCTACTAATTTGTAAACACATACCGTTGTCTGTAAACCTCAGGGTAGATCAGAAGGGCTGGCTGTGATGCCTATGTGAAACATAATTCAACCACTGCTAACCTGTATTTGAAAAGAGAAAGGAACTCCTGGATTTCACTGTAAATTACTTACATATGAGTAAAACATCCTCCCTCTCTCCCTGTAAAGAGTCTGTAATCCAAGAAATACCCAATCAGGGAATTTACAGATTCAAAAGAATACCCTCAGACACAGTTACGTAGAAGATCCCCCACCAGGCACCTGTACCTCTCAAAATACGGTATTAAAGGCCAGGAAGGGCTACTGAGTTTTGTTGCCACAACCCAAGTGGGAGGAAGCAATCCTTTGAGAAGTGGCCTTAACGCTTACACACCTGTATGCTTGAACGTTCTACTTTTTCAAATTTTCCATGGACAAACAGTTTGAATCAGCTTTCATTTTATTCAAACCAGTTTATTTACAGTGCCACTGTTACCGTGCCACTGCAACTTTTGATCTCAACAAATTGATTTTTTTTTCCAAAAACTGGATTAATCCTATGTCATTGTTGACAAAACAATATGAAAAGAGGTTTTCAAATGGTGTCATCAAATTGCAGGTTGCTAGTACACAATAGTAATAGAAGTCTTAAAGAGATATGCAAAAGAATAGGATGGGAAATAGGATGTAAAAATCACCCAACTCAAAATAATGTCTTTCATGTCCTTCCTATTTACAAAGAATGTATTCATTTGTAATGGAAGTAGCTGACTCACGGACACTAAACTGACTGAATAACTGGCAGGTTTACATTATCTATCCAATGTCCTCATGCTGCTCAAGAACAAACGTGCCTAAGCAGCCATAGGCATGAGCCTGAACTATACACATACAGCTGCATGGATGAATATGTGTTTCTCACATTTATTATATAACATTCTCCACGCAAGAACAAAGAACAGAGTCTTGCAAGGTTGATTGCCTTCCAAGTTTTTTGTAAACTACAATAAAATACACGTTTTAAAACACTGTTCACTGTAGCATGATCTGAAGCTATCTCTCTTTCAGCGGCACATATGAGGAATGCATTAATCTAGAAATAACCACTTGGTTTCTAGCGGAAAAAAGAAGCAGCAGAACGCACAGCAGTAGAGAGAGAGATTGAAAAGATTATTTTTTTTGTAATCTATATGTTACTGTGTTGGAAACAAAGTTTTATTTACAAAACGAGTTTGAGCTTACAAATATGTCAGGTTTACCCTCATATATGAATTACATAAGGTTTTGCAGCAGTGGAATGAAATTTTGCAGCCAAGACCCTTCACATATAACTAGTTTGTGCTGAAACAATTTGCCAATCTCATTTAACTGTGTTATTTGCTGCAACATGAGGAAATTCTAACTGATGCAAGTTAGGCTTTTGTTGTCAAATAAAAGTAGTAACAGCTGTCTTTCACAAAATCCAGTAAAGATAGCTTGCATCCCCTGCCAAAACTAATCACATATTCTAAGGATGTCCATGTGCTGTCATGTATCTCTTCTCTTGTCCCTGAAAAGTAGAGCTGCATTCTGTACCTCTATGTGGGTAATTTCTCCACAAAAACTAAATAATTTTTTTTAAATGGCATTCAGGGTTATAGAACGAAAAGGAATCCCGTTTCACTGCAGCCATCTGTTCCTAACATGGAGATGGAATGGTATGACAAGATGCAAGCTCTCTCCTGTCTCCACCTGCTCCCTCTGTAACTTTTTTTAGTAGTATTCCAGTATACTTTAAACCTTATTTACAAAAGCCAATATACCAGATGTCCTTGATTGTCCCACCTGCTGGCTGTGCTGACGCTTGTCATAACTGGTCCTCCTGTCCATTTGCTCTTACACACATATAAATTAAAAAGGCACTGGGCAGCGTGTATGACATGTCCTGTCTTGGACACTGTCTGGTGTACATAAGGATAGCTTGCTTCAGAGCTTTTTATTTTAGTTCTAGCTGAACAGCCTCATGTGCTTTGGTCAAGAAGTTCCCTGTTGACGATACCATAATAACTGACTTGGAAGCCACCACACAAGCAGGACCTGGTCTGCGAATTGAAATGCAAACAGCCTTAGCTACTAAATATGAGCTTCCTCTGCCTAGGGAAAATATATAATCCCTGATTGGTGGGTATATAGATTCCTCACCTGTGCTCTGATCGTCAGGAATACGGTTTTCACGCAGCTGTACCCACCTTGCTTTTCTTCCAAACAAGCTTTTAAATAACCATATGAAGAGCTCAGGAAATCCTGGTTTCTATCTCTGCTCCTCCTGAGAAGCAGGCTCTTCTGTGGCACACAGCATAGCTTAAACTTGTTTACTGCTTCTATCAAAGTCTATTGACAGCCTATCAGAAAGCCAAAAATACTTTTAGTTTTCCCACAATATAAAGCAGATTGCCATTGTTCTCATCAAATCAGATATCCTGCCAAGGAAACATCCAGGTTTCTCCATGCAGTCTTCAGACTGCACTGAATCTGGCTGCTCAGACCAAGAGTTACAAAGTCAAAGCACTGTAACAGGATCATTGTGCACATATAGCACTGTAAAATCAAGAAATATATGTTAGAAGAAAGAAAAATAGATTGTGTCTTGCAAACAAACATTGTACAAATTGAAATATAAAAAACATTAAAATTTCCAATTTTTCTATGCCACATTTAGGCCTCACCCCAAATACTCCCAATATGTTAAGTACTCCAGGAGGTACTTATTGTCCGTTTTGTTATCCACAAGTACAGACCAAATTCACATGTATAAACATGTTCTAGATATAAATATCCAGTATTTTCAATCATTTAAATTGGAAACTACAAGGCAAGACTTATGTCTACAGTTGCTGGTATTTATATCCCTAGTTCTTTAATGACAGATTTCATTTACAGATGAGATCTAGTTCTACGTGTTTCAATGCTGCACTTTTTTCAAGCTGACTACTCTTCTGTAAACAACAGATTATTAAGACTATTTTCCCTCTTTGCATTGACTTCCTATCTCCATCATATCCTCCAGAGTTTGGGGAATGGACCCAAGCCTCACATACCCTGAAGATTCCAATTATGGTAGCTACGAAGAGAGATACCCATGGCAATTGGTAATTAACAATTTCTTGATAAAACTAACTGGAAAAGGGAACAAAGAAACTCACAAGTGAACAAGAAAGATCTGTCTTGGTTCATTCTTTGTTTGAATAATGCTTTATCTGGTTTTGTGGGCATGTTTGCCATGCTAAAGCTGCTTGTACGATCTCTGTTTCTTGAAATATCTAAAAAGCTAAGTCTCATGCAAAGACTTGATGGATGTCTGCCTAACTAATGCATGTAGCTATTACTTTGTATTTTCCTCCTTTATTACATTCTCAGAATCAAAAGGAGATAAGCATTACCATGAGCCACTGTTATCAATATCAAGGAGATACACATACAAAAGATGTTTGAACAAAATGAAATTCTACATGTCAGTAGTAGACAAGCTGCTGTTGGAAAGTGCTAGATAATTAAATTTTAGAGAGAATCACAAATTTTGGACCTCTCATAGTGATGTGATCTGTCAGACACAGATAAGAATTCATATTTTAAAAACATACAAGGTTTCATATCACATCTTTTTTTCATGTGAGAACAAAATAAACCAGTTGTTTGTGCCAACAGTTCCAACCAGTTTGTCATGCTGTAAAGCACAATGTATCACTCTGGTTGGGCCACCACCTTTCTGACACTGAGAGACAGAAGCTATAAATAATAAAGCAGGAATTGGTATTCACCCAGTTTACCAAAGGAATAGTGGGAGAACAGCAGATGAATTGATGTCTGCACAGTGTCCTAACCAATGTTCTGGAGAACAGGCAGCTCCAAAGGAGAGGTGCAGCAGAAGGAATATGGCAGATGTGCCTGACTCAAACTGGAGATCTGGCCATCCTGCTCCCACCGGCCAGCCGAGAGCCTGACACAGACAGTCCCAGCCAGCTCCAACCGACCCCCGCAGCACAATATGGTGGTGCCTCTGGGAAAATGTGTGTAAGAAAGGGCAAAACCACTGCCCGGCAGTGAGGAGCTGCAGCCCATGGAGGGGCCTTGCTGGAACAGTTCTGAAAGGACTGCAGCTCATGGGGGGACCATGCTGGAACAGTTCTCAAAGGACTGCAGTCCATGGAGGACCTCACGCTAGAGAAGGAGCAAAACGTGAGGAGGAAGGAGCAGCAGAGACTGTTATGAACTGACCACAACACTTACTCCTCACCCCGCTCCACTGCTCAGTGAGGAAAGACAGAAGAGTTGGGAATGAAGGAGTGAAGTTGAGCCTGAGAACAAGGGGCAAAAGGTGTTTCAGTTTTTGTTTCTCACCATCTCAATCTATTTTCATTGGCAGTAAATTAATCTTCTCCAAGCTGAGTCTGCTTTGCCCATGACAGCAATTGGTAAGCAACCACCCTGTCTTTATCTCAACCCACAAACTTTCCCATCTCATTTTCTCCCCTGTCCTGCTGGGAAGGCTGGGCCAGGGCCTGGCAGCTAGCCAAGGTCAACCCGCCACACTGCGAGATCAAATTTGGGAACGGAATTTTACTAACTTGGGTAGTGCAATTACAAGAAAGTGACTGAAGCTCATTCTTCGTTACAATGCTAAGGACTTGCCATTAGTGAGGTGAGCAGTATTTGGTACACAGAAAGTAAACGGTGGTGTCAGCACCCACCGCCCCCGGCCACCCTCTGTGAAGGCTCAAAGTTCTGGAGCGGTTTCAGAAGTTGCTCAGAGGCTTTGCTGCTGCCAACAGATAAGAGATCCTGTCCTATTTCCTACATGCACATAACTGCTCTATTGCTTCTATGGCAGCACTAAGGCTGATCTGGCTGTTAACTTTTAGTGCTGGAACAAAAAGGGAGCATAAGATCATCACATCCAGCAAAAATGTGGTTTTATGCTATCATGAAACTACACCTTCGGACTGCTTCAGGCTTATGATTCCAACGTACCTCTGAAAATAACTATCGTTATTAGACTTGGATCACAGCTCTTCCCCTATCTTTACACTAGAGTTTCTTAAAATGTCTATCCTGATTTATTCAGATGTAAAGATGGTCAGAAATACCCTGTTGGACTTTTTTGAGCCAATTTGTCACAAAATTTTTTCTGTATCACTTGACCAAACCTGAGATAGGACCAGAGAACTTTCTGAACCAAACTAAATTTATGGTCTACCTGATCTTGTATCCTCTTTCTGACAAATGACAGCATCAATTATTTAAAAAAAAAGTGCATGACCTTCTGCAGTAGTTATCTGGAACATAATTCATTCCATGAAAGGATATCTTACCCACTTATCCATTTATTTTGCCCTACGTGTGTGGGCTTTTCTTCACCCTAAAATCTTGCAAGAATTTACTGTTACAATTCTAATTACCATATAAATTCAAAACTGTTTGAATTTTGCCAGCTTCCTGACTTCACTCTGTAGTAATCTAGTGGGCCTTTTATCCAGCCAGTTAAAAACCACAATACCCTTCCCAGGTATGGTATGCACTTGTAGGTGCATACTTTGCCTGTAAATCTATTTTTTTCCCAAGTGTTTTTAGTTTCTTTTTTGACTGCCAAAAAGGAAAGAAAAGTCATGGCCCCCCCGCCACAAAAACATATGCAGGAGAATAAGCATCTATTTTCTGACCATCACTGATGCTGAGATAGACTGGGAGAAACAGCAAGGACTCCAAGTACCACCTCTGGCTCAGTGAGCCGACTGTTTGATTGTTCTCATTTTGTTTAACAGCTTATGTGTAATTGCTGCTGGTTTAGACTGTAACACAATAAATGCAGCGCTGTGGGAAGAAAGAAGACTTTTTTGCACCAGCAATTTTATTCTTCTTCTTATAGGGAAAGTAAGACCTACACTTAACTATATTACTTTGTCAAATTTCTTTTCCCTGAAAAAAGCCTTTGGTATGTCTGATTCAACCTCAGTAGCCAAAACTCAGAAAACTTATTTAAGCCTATGTTGCCAGTATCAGATAGTTGAAGGTACTTTCAGCTAAGGAGGTTATACACAGTTTAATAAATTTCAACAAATTAAAGTAATTTTTGCATTTATTGTTCTCCTTGTTTTTAATGGATGCATGTATCACAGATCAATGTAAAGTTAAATTTTCACTGTTGCTTTAATGGTTTACCTTTAAGACAGAAATGATTAAGGTATCCATCTACAGCCTAGGGATTTTCATTCATCAGTGGAACGTTGGCTCCCAAAGGAGGAATGAAGGGAAGTGTTAGTTCAGAAAAAGGTTCAAAAAATACAGAAAAAAGCAAAAGAAGTAGTGCAAATATTTGTATTTTTAGAGACAAGTTCACAGTCTATCAACCTCTGCTCTGAGCCAAGTCTGCAAACTGTGGCAACATTGTTGACTTCTAATTTTGGTGTTCATTGCAACAATGCCTTAGTCCTTGATTCTTGAACAGTCCCATGATAATACATGAACATCTTCCTAGTATAGGACTTTGTTGACTAGAAAATAACGAAATGCACTAAAATTATTTAAAAGGCAAAAAACCCACCACGGAATAAGTTGGGAAAGTATATTTTTTCTCAACCAATTTCAAGAACACATAGGTAAACGTCCTCTACCATGTGGAGAGATATTTAGTACTAGTTTATATGATATTTTCTGTCAGTGTGGTATGCTAAATACAAGTCCTAAAATTAATTACCAGTTTTCTCCACCAGCCAAACTCACTGACTGAAATTACATTTTATTTGTAGTCCTACATGATCCATCACGGTTAATGAAGTTTTACATCCATGAGAATTAAATGAAGATTCCAGGATTTCTTCTTGTTTTCGTAAATGGGCTAGAAACAAAATACTGCTACAGCAAGAAAAAGAGAAAGAACTCATGAGAGCTTTCTATCATCTGGCATGATTTCCTGAATTAAATGTCAGACCATTGCAACTGGTTGGTCTGAGGGCTCCTAATTCAGTACCAGTACTGTTTACAGCCTTCCACTGTGCTCGCTGGAGATAACCTCAGTGCCAGTCTTGAGCACCACTCTACGTTTCCAGAACATCCAAAGCAACTACAGTGGAAGCAACAGTCCTTGTAATAGGAGAATCACTTTCATCCTTGTTGCTATCATCAAATATAAGCAAAAAACCACACCAAAATCAATACACCGTAAATATTTCTAAATGGAAAGTAGTATTAAAGATAAATTGTGTCTAAAACACTTAAAGGAATATTTTTACCAATTTAATGGATTTTTTTAAAATAGGAAGACTCCTTCTAACACTTAACCATCTGCAATTACTTTGTGTTTCAGTAAGCACTTCCTAATACTCAAAAAGTCTCAGAAGATATTTCCTACTGACTGTTTATTATAGTATCCCTTTCAACGTAATTTGTAACGTATTATATAGACATCAACAACACAGAGACCTACCAAAAAATTCTATGACTTGAGTGATAGATTAAGAAGCATTTCTAGCTCAGATTTGTCCATCAGATCCTCAGGTTTTGTTGCATCCTTAAGTTTCCGGTGTAGATTTTTTTAAATTCTCCTGGATTCATTCTTATTCCATTTTTTGCTTTGATTTGCTTTCCCACTTCAGATTTACCTTACAGACAACTTTATTCTATTTCACATTTCTGTGAATCTTATTGTAGCTCTTGGGTGTATGTGGATAATCTCTTTAGTAGCAATCCACCTCAGGGCACGAGACAGTCAAATGTGCATGCAAGTCCTTGAAGCTATTGTTCAAATGGAAATTCAACTTTCAGATCTCAAAACATTTCCCTTCATTTAAATTAGTTTGCATTATAACATTGGTGACTTCCTCCCAGACAGACTCATAGACAGTATTTCATATTCTCAGAAGAAACTGTCTGTAACTGAGACATACATGACAGTGAACAGAGATGGAAATTAATTTTATCACGGTGATGAACACACTACTACTTCAATCAAAATTCATTTGCAAGTTTTGGTGGAACAGGAACAGATGCAGGGGAATTGGAAAATAAAATATTTTTTTCAGTCTCTCTCTCAGTCTCTCCTCCCTTTTTCCACATTCAGCACAGAGCTGTACTGTGTTTTATCACTGAAAATAAAAGGTAGGCTTTGGGCAGAACGACAGCCACTGCTAAAGTCACATATTGAGAGTTAGCCTCACAACAATCTGCTCTACAACGCAAAAGAAAAGTATTACTCTTTCCAAGTGAGTTATTTTGTTTGGGGACAATTTACTTGGAGGACATATTGCTTTGCATTTTCAAGTGGCTTTTCACTTGTTTTGTGAACTTTCATTGAGAAGTGCCCTGACTTTTCATTGTCTTTATATGTTGATGCTTTTCATTTGACCTGTGTGAACGATCTCCACTTCCATAAGCCCCCTGTGAAACATCTGCAGAAACAGAAAAAGCATAAAAAGCTCTAACCCAAATGAAGCCTTGAAGCCCTTGCAAGTATAAACAACTAATTGGTATGGGAACTGCGATATGCAAACTGAAGCCCAGTAATATCTTCAGACTATACAGAAACTTTTTTCCTCTATTAAAAGGAGTGGGTTTAGCGCAATGTTTTACTGAAATTACATCAAGTTTAGCAATTATAAGGAATTTTAACAGAACAAGACTCTCCTCATCCCTGGAGAAAACATCAAAGTGACTGGATATAGACAGCCTATCTAGACTATAGCAAGCAATGCTACTTAGATTTAACATATTCAGAAAAGTATCCATGCAATTTCCTAAAAACAGCTTCTTTGATTCATTTCAAATAGTTATAAAGTCAAAAGATACTGAAAGAAAGCTAAAATGGGTAGCAATAAATTTTCACTGTTGATTGCTGAAACAAATTTTCATATGAAGCAGTAACATAGCAGTATAATAAATTAATTTCCAAATGTTGTATCACTGAAACAGAATAGCAGTGAAATGACCTTAATTCTAAGGTCATAATCCCTAAAATATACATATATATTCCTTTTCACTTTACAACAATAGTTAAACAGAGACGTAAATTAGAGGAATGAAGAAGACTTTTATTTACTAATATCTATGAGCACTGTGCGTTTTTACTAATTGTTTTTCAAAAAAGAGTAATAGTCTCTTACCAATGTAATTACCTTACAGGAAATAAAGACTTCCTTAGTAAATATATTTATATCTGAACATTATTAGTCTCTATTAATACAATCGTGACATAAATTTCATTTCTGGCTCCTAAAATCAGGAAAGTCAAAATACAGGATCTCGAACGCAAGACCGACACTATAATTGCAGCTGCTAATTTCAATGTGCTGTCTACATCACTGGTACAGGAGCTTATGAAACGACTACGGAAGCGATGTGACTGCCTGGCGGAGATGGAGCTGTACAAGCATGAACTCAAATGGAACTCGCCAGATAAAAAGGCACGGTAGACATTATATCTGCAACCTGAAAACCCACAGTAACGCAGTATATGCAGCTTCAATCGCTTAAGATATTCACATGCAAAAATACACGAGCACTCGCTACTGAATGTGTAAATCAAAGACAAACCTTACTCGGAAGTGAACTGTATAGTGGTGCACAATGACAGATGCCACAGCATATTTTTTTATGGTGCAAGGCTGCTCAAGATCATCTATGGATAATGAACCATGACAGCTTGGGATTTGATAAAATGCAAGTTGATGGTGAGAGAAGGCAAGGAATACAAGTACTATCTGAACAGCCAACAAATGTATATAAACTGTTTTTTTTCCATCTTTAATGTCGATATGAAATATGATGTATTACCACAAAATGGTATGTTCACTAACCTAATAGACTTTACATCAGAAAAAGCTATTTCTTTAAATTATTTACTACCTCCATTTTCTTTCTCATAAACCACCATGAATTAAAGCATTTAACAGGGTAAAGAAGGTAAGAGAATCCATGTTTGTTTAAAATACCTTATATGACTGGCATCAACGCAGTTTTCACAGGGAAATTTTGAATGAAGGCTCTATCAGTCAGTTTCTAGTCTCTTCACAGTTCAGAAAAAATCCCTTTTCTCCCTTTAAGAGAAAGACATTCCATGTAAACACTTGCCTGTACCTATGCAGCTGTATTTTCCATCTTTGCCCACTTAAGCTGCTGCTTAAAAACTCCTTTAATTACACTTGGTTTGTTCAGTGCTCTTTAGCTGCTGATTGGCAGAAGTTGATTATCGTACGAATTAATCAGATTATTAAGATACACAGAAAAAAACAACATGAACAAGTTTTCTTCACTGTGGACTCATTTGGACTGTTTTCTTAGTGTGCTCCAATATTACATATTTTTGTAAATTTCATCAGTGAGCCAAGTACAGTGAATTGTAGTGATCTCACACACATTGTATTTTCCTACTGATATATCCCATAACATTGCTTAACTTAGCACGCTTGTGAATTCTTTTGATACCAAAAAGAAGTGGACTTACACTTGTACATTTTTTAACCTCTATACACAGACAATTTCAAAACAGTTTGCATTAAGGGGCAAAAATTATGTAAGTAAATCCAATCTTTAGACTCAAACAATTTCATAGAACTATTCAGATTATTATGTAGATTATTCTTTTTTTTTTTTTCCTTCTCAGCTCTTCTATTTCTTTCTATAGAGTCTCCAATTCTGGTAAATTAAGAGAATTCATGTGGCTTTTTCCCCACGGCTCTCACTAGAAGCTCCAGTGAAGACTGAATACTTACTGTGCTGGAAGTTGTTTGAACAAGACTGTTAGAGATCATTAAGATTTTTATAAATCAAATCCCTGAGACAGGCAAAGGACAGGAGTAAAGCTATATCAACATATTTGTTCTACAGATGGAAGCTGAGATACACAAAATTAAACAATATGCTGAATGTCACACAAGGAGTCTGGTTTAAGGAAGCTTCTCAGCCTTAAATGTTTTGAATCCTTGCTCAATATCTGAATCATACACTGTAAAAGCTGTCCTCAGTCCCCATATCTTACACATAACACTTTTGATGATTTTTCTTAGTATGGAATACCAACATGATTTCATTTTGCCCATCTTAGTAATAGTTAAACCAGAAAAAAAATCTTTAGAAATAAGGATACTTTTTTTAAAAACAAGAAAAGCACTGCATAATTCAAGAGTTCATTAAAGATATTTTGACTAGTTTGGAAGCTCTCATTTTTCACTACTTAAGTACTAAGAAATCAATATTGTTAACCACAACAGTAAAAACAATGGAATTTTCTGTAAATGTGGATACCCTTAATTTGCTTTCTAATTTTTTAGGGAATAAAGTCCATATAAACAAGGTGCATTGCATTGAATTTACAGTCACCGAAGTCATGGGGCAACGAGAATTTACACCACCGCACAATGTTCCTTTTCCATCAGAAAAGAGAAGAAAAGCTAAGTCCTTCAAATAACTCCAGGACTAGGGTTTTAATGAAATAAGTATCAGGAGAAGTTGGTTAAAAACGTTCCGGCTTTCACAATCAACAATTATTTTGTACCTTGTGGCTGTCTGAATAGAATGTATTTATTTATCAAAACAACAAAGTAAAATTAAACTCATTAGATGCAAATCACGACATTAACACAAGAACATCGTTTCAATGTCAAGCACTCAAAGTCTAATTCAGCCTCTTTCTGAGGCTTAATGACAGTCTCTGAGTCATGTATTTTTTGAGGGGGAGCCATGCTTATCCAGTGCCTAAGCTGTTTTTTTTAAGGAATTTAAAGAGTCAACACCTCCTACCCTGTGATTGCTCTATAATTTATATACCATATAGAGTACATTCTTAAAATAAAATTATGATTTTCATAGTGATTTTTTTTTCAGGATTAATAAATCCACTAATTTTTTACACCCAATAATGGATTCTCTTTTTTTCCGCCCTCTTTTTTTTCCTTTAGAGCACATAGTATATACTGTATGTTCCTATATAGCCAAGCATAGTTCCCATTGAATTCCACTTTCCTGCCTTCTTGGCTCCTTTCTCAAGCACTCCCAGTTCTCTCCAGCTAGGATTACTGGCTGATATTAATGGTAGTATGTTGGCAGCTCTACATCTGCTGTCTGGGTATCCAATTCTTTATTAAATCTGTATTCCCTAGAGCTTCCTGCTAATTCTCATGCTTTTTGTCTGGTCAGTCCCAGTTTGCCACTCCATGTCTAGTTTATATGTCCCTTGTCATTCTCCTTCTCCAGGTTGACTCTTAATCCGTTGCTTTTGCCCACCAAGCCTCAATCACTCTCTCCTCAGCCCAACACTGACCAATTTTCTCCCACACTGGACTCCTCTGTCCACTGGGGTCCTGGAAGTGCCCCAGCTCTCACTGCTGGGGCTGGTCCCTTTCCATCACACAGAGGAGTTATCAAAAGTCATCACAGGAAACCCTTTTTCTATCTTTTTTTTTTGTCTTGCAATATGAGTATATTGAGTCACTCCATGGGAATGCCACAAGTTTATCATAGGAATTTCGAGAAGTTTGAGTGCACTCAGCAATGACTGCAAATGGAGATTTTCCATCTTCGGTATTAACAAATCTCTCTTTCCTCTGTGAATTCTGATGCTTTTTAAAAGGCTTATGATTTTGCTAATTCTAGTGGCTGTTTACAGAGATGGCCACAAGCACATTCTGTTCAGAACTGGCAACATCACTAGCAGAAAAACTAACTCCACTGAAAACGAAACTTTCAAATATGGCACTTAGTTTTCTTAGAGATCTTAATTGTGTTTAAAAAATCCAAGTTAGAAGCAAATATTTCTAAAAAGATAGCAGTTAGCCTTTGGTACTCAGGAAAAGATGGATAACTCAATCAATAAAGTAAGTTTTAGTATGTTAATAAAGGTAACAGTGAAACGTGATCCATGTTTCAACAAGAATTTTCAGGTTTTCTTAGAGATTTAAAACTTCTTTTTACAAGTCCCTTGGGGAGCCGAATGAACCTCTCTCACTTATTGGATGAACAGTGCATAATACTTTGTGTAATGAAATTAAGCAGCCTAAAATACATGTGAACATGACTAATGAGACCAAATGCAGCAGGAAAACCAAGCAGACGGTTTGAGCGTTCTGGAAGAGAGTAGCAAGGAGAGATCTGAATGTTTTGGTTTCTTGCAGGGTACATACAGAAACACAAATACAATCTTTGCATTTCTGCACAATACTGCATCAGTCAGTGCTTTGATGGCCTATGGATCACAAGTGAGAGCTTGCCAGAATACTAATAGTCTCTATGGAAAACCTTTATGTGTCTTCCACAGAGATGAAAAATCAAACAAGAGAAGGTGGAGGACGGAGGAAGAGTTTTATTTTGCATTTCATGTCTTGCTTTTTTAACTGCATAAGAAGATGCTTAAGCTAGTGCTATACTTTTAATGAACTAGTCTTTCTCCACCAAAAGTCTGGTTCTCAGAGACCTCCCCAGTAGTATGAACATTTGGGGGAAAACACAGAAAGAGAGAAAGAAAGAAGGCAGCAGGTATTAAATGATGATGAAAAAAGGCTTTCTTATCAAGAAGGGTAAATGATCACCTTATGAAGAATGCTACTAGAAACACGGGAAGAAGAAGATAAAATCAGCTTGCTCTCATTGCTTTCTGGGAAAATTCTGACCATAGAAAAGATTAACTGTTCATTTCTATAATTTGAGCAAAAATGAGGGTTACCAGGCAGCTTCTCCTTGAGAGGTGTTTCTTGGTTGAAGGTGTAATTCTGCTCTGCATTGCAACACATACTGACACTGGCTATTTACATTTGCAAACTTATGAGATTGCCCACAATTATGTTACAAAGAACACACAGATTCAGAAAGAAAAAGTATCAATCTGAGCAACCTCACAATGTCATCCTGCTGCCTTCTCTAACACAAATGATTGGGATAAAATGCCTTCAGATGTGTGTTTTCTGACAGCTGAGATTTCTTTTGCACTAGAAAACTTTATTTGATGTTTCTGAAAGAAAGCAGAGACATTGCCCATGATGGCAATATAAGGTCTTGTCAACAAAGTACTTTAACCAACATTCAGAAGAAAACTAATAAATGAATCTGCACCTGTTGTTAAGTATACTAGTCTGTTCCACTCTTGATGCTAATGCTACAGCTGTAGGCCACCTACCACATTTCGGACTAGTACATACTCCTACTACTTAGTGCTCACAGGGCAATTTATTAATGCAGAATATTGTTATTACCAATGCAAACTGTAGAGGTCCAAGATTCAGACATTCTTTAATTCCTTCAGCTAATTTTCAAAATGTATCCCTACACTGTGTGCATTGGTTTCCCTTTTTTAAGGTTTAGAATTTTTAGAATCATAGAAAGATACTGAGTAATTTCATGGAGCATCACTATTTGGAAAAAAAAGAACCAAAAACCACAAAACCCAAACCCTTCTAATTCTAGAAGACGATAATGATATTTCTTTACTATTTTTTCACTGACTTCTGACTGTATTTTTATTTTCTGTACTAAACAAAAAGCATTTATTTCAGTCTGAGGCATATTAAAGTTATGTCCACTCTGCAACAACCACAGGAGTCTCTAAAAACCTGTAGACATCTGTAGACAAGCAAGATCTTTCAGTCAGCCTTGACCTAAATTTATCAGATGACATATGTAGAGATTTGGATGATCACTTTATTTTACTGCAAATGATTCTTAATTAAACTGCAATACAATTTTTAAACTTCGACTCTAGAAATGTTATAAAGTGCTTGCTACATGATAAACGACCTTAAGTGACAACTGCAACATGCAGACAGCATTCCAGCCCATGTTACTCGCATCAGGTCTCCCTCTGACCATTCATTTTAAGCCTTGGCCGCTATGTAAACTATCAGCAAAATGCAGCTTACATCACTGTCCCTGTAGCTTTCTAACATAATTTGTGTTAAATTTTGTACCTATCACAGTACTAACAAAACCATGAGTTTTACGATCTCAGTGCATTTTATGGCTGATCTAACAGGGTCTGCAAACATCCTGGTAACCACCTCTAACAGTCTGTGTACAGGAGATCATACAATGTCAGACCATGTATGCAGTAGAGTTTTGTGACTATCTTGTTGCTGCTGAAGAAATTATATTCTCCTTCTGTAAAGCTGTTAGTTAATAAATCCAGTTGTAAAGCTGAGTTTCTATGATCTTCTGCAATAATTTGTATCAAAACAGAGGGCTCAAACTGTAATTTTATGTCATTTCAGAGTTCTGCATATTCTTGTATGTAGGAAAACAATCATAAAGGAAGCTGGTAGAAGCCAAGTGCAAAAAAAAACCAAAAGAAGTTGGTTCTTTATCCAATAGGTGAAGATCTATGAAACTCTCAGAAACATATTAGGAGGTACAAGAAAAATTTTTTGAAGTTATACGGGGCAACTTGGAGAAGAGAGTCACTGAGGGTCAGACAAACCACACCAGGTCTAGGAAGTCCCTTGAGCTGAAAACAATTGGAGGCGGGGAATTTTCAAGAAACATGATAGATTCTCACTCTATTCCTCTTTTATCTGGAAATCTGCTATGCCTTGTTGGAGACAGGATGCTGAACTCTATAGGCTATAAGAATCCCTAGTCTGAATTCTTGGGGCCATTCTTCTGTTCTAATGAGAGATACTGTAAATTTGACCTATTTGGCCTAAATTTTGACTAGTAAGTAAAGGCAAGGAAATGGATGCCTTCACATTCCAGGAATTAGTCAAAAACACTTCGTGACACATCTGTATCACCCACCGATCCTTAGTATTGCATGTCAGTTCATTTGCACTCAATAAAATTTTTATGCCTTGAACTTGCTATGTCCATGACAATCATTCCACTAGTAGTAGTGCAACTGCACCTAGAGTACAAGTACTTAGTCAACTAGAAAAACACATCATTCAAAAAACATGCATGAGAAAGTTTCACACTATACTACAAGTGAAATGTATATGAACCTTCCAGACAGTTATTCTACAAGTACTTTGGGATTACAATCTGCAAGACGATCATTTCAACATGCCCACTTTTCCTGTTACTCAGAATGACGAAGGAAAAAGGTAACAATAATAAATTTTAGATCAATTTTCTATCTTTACATAGCATACGAGGCAGACAAGTGTAAACACAGAATCCAACAGAATGGTCTAAAAACTAGAAGGAACTCCACTTCATCTTACCTGGTAAAGCAAGTACAGAACATAAAGTAACTGCAGTACAGTCATATGAGCACAAAGACTTAACAATCATCTAATCCGGTAATTGCAAATTTCAAATTCATTCTTTCTCTGTTTATTGTTTTAGGAATCCATTTGACAGTACATAGTTAGCTATTTATAAAAAAAACTGACCTTGGTGACATATAGCCAACATCTTTGAGTTGTCACCCTTCCAGAAAATGGGCCTGTCCTCACGTGTCACTACTCCAGCTCGTATGTGTTTTCTAGTCTCTCTGGTCTCAGCAGGATATTTTTTTACTTTCTCTTTGGGGATATTTTTTCCCCGGTGAATTTGGACTGAAATTCTTGTTTGTCTATTAAGGTTATACACAACTAAGGAAGGAAACTCTGGTCCTTTTCTCTACTTCCTCATCAAAAGCAGCAAGCAATAATTATGTGCAAATACACTCTTTAGTTTGCACTGGTAAAAGTATCACTCTTGATCTTGTCACATGAACTGGCAGGAGTAAAAAAAAAATATTTCAAGTACCATATTATCTTCTTGGTCTCAGTGGAAAATTCTGTATAGCTATCACCTTCCTACTTCCACTTCACTTGTGTAAAGAAGTTACTTAATAACATTCTTTTGCTTTAGCTACATCTCAGATCATTAACATTAATTTTTCTACTATAGTAAAAGTAGACTGTGACAGACATCTTGCTTTGCTATAAACTTTTTTCCTCCACGTGAATGCTGAAGCATGCAATAAAAAGTAAGAATCAATAGTTAACTACAGAGTAAAAACATCAATTTCATATTATTTCCTTATATTGTGTCAAATCCTATCCTCAAAATCTCACTCTGACCTCACTTACCAATCCAATTCCATACTGACCAACTCATTTGCTTGCTACTAAGGAACAATTTCAAGCTTAAACTATGAGTGTGGCCTTCAGTTTACGAAAGACATCAAACACAAGACCAATCTGATGGTACAGAACTCACTGCGGAAGGAAACTAAACAATTATGGACTCGATGATCTCTAAGGTCTTTTCCAACCTAGAAATCTATGAATCTATGAATCTATGAATTATTTTTTTAATACTATAAGTGAAAATAACATAAACACATAAAACTAACAAGCTGACAAAGAAAGGGGAAGTTTTGGAGGTTCTGTATTCCAGGTTTGTGCATTTGCTCAATTAGCAATTATTAAAGTCAACTGATGTGACCAGCTGACAACTTGTAATGCCAAATTAAGAGTTTAATGTTCTTTGCCAACATCCAGCTGATGTACAATGTGCCACTCTGTACCTAGAAAACTTTGCATGTCCTTTTTAAGATAATGAAACAATCTTCCAGAGCTTTGGCAACAGGAGCTTGCAGTTTATTGAGTTCCTGTACATTATCTCAGGTTGGACTCTCTTCAAAACAATAGCTTACTAACCAATTAGGTGGGAAAGAAGCATTTTCCCCTACAAACAGCTTTGATGAGTTATCATTCTTCTCACATACACAAAGGAAAAAAAACCAAAAAAACACCTACAAAGCATTGTTTCCCAACTGCAACATTTAAAGGGAAGGTTGCCATTACCTCTGGCAAAGACTTATGAACATAAAAATGCTGTAGCCATGAAACCAGAAAAAAAAAACCATACAATCAAATTAGAAATCTCAAAAGACATGAACTTATCACATGCATCCAGGCAGAGCTCTCTCACAGCTAGGGATCAGATAAAGATTTTAATTAGCTCCCTTGAAAATTAGTGTTCGCATTTAGAACGAGCGAAAAGTTCATCATCACTTCTTTTTCATCCACTATCCAGGAATCTTTCTTGTCAGAATATACATTAAAACTCTACACTCAAGTTATGAGTGGGTGCACACAGAAAGCAGTCAAATCATGGTTAAGTTACAACAAAGAGTCGTTTAAGAGTGGGAGTGCTTTGCATTTTAAGCTTGGAGTTCCTATTCCCTAATGGGGCAACACAGCTGAGGTAACTAGTTTTTATGGTTGCGCTTCTTTGGAAGTGGGAAAATATGGGAGCATCACAGCCAGCTCACAGTAGTGAAACCAGTTTTTCAATGGGAATGACATGAATTACAACATACGTGAGATTTTTCAATTCCTTCAGACAAATACACAGCACAGTTAATTCTGCCTTGGCAGAGGAAAGAGTGCAAGGCCCACATTTTTTCAATTTGCATCTTTTATTTTTAACCTTCACATATATTATATGCACATAGAGTAATGAACATTAGCATATTAATATCCAATTCATAATTCCAGACTAGCCAGGATGTGGTAAAGATGACATTTTTAATTATTTTCATTTGTCTTTGAAGTATTACCTTCTTAACCATAAGGAGATGCCTATAAAACAACTAATAGGAGAGGAAACCAGTCCGCATTGCCTCTGTGTGGGTGTAGGTGAAATTCAGTTTTGTAGGCTTTTAGTTTTTACCTTAACTAGATGTTCTGAAAGACAACATGACCTTATTGTAGATATTTCTTCTCTCAAGACTCAAAATAGAAAGTGAAGAAAATAACCAGATACAAATTTACTATTGTTTGATGACTTGAGTAGCAAAAATAAATTCATACTCATTGATATAGTCGCCATATAATGAGTAAAAAGTCATGACCAATGGCTCCACAAGTCTTCAAGCCATTACTTCAAAAACACCACTCAAAAAAACCCGAACATTAAAAACACATGAAAAGTCTACTTAGTTTTCTAAATATTTCCTGAGGTTTGTCAACATTAGGTGGTCAGGCCTAAAAGGTGTGAAGTAACGTGTCACATAAAACTGCAGCATTTTCTGAGACCCTCCAACAGAATATTAAGTGATACAGAAGATCTTATCAGCGAATCAATACCACGGTGCCACAAGAACTTCAAAAAACACAAATGGCCATTGACATAATTAGTTTATTAAACAACATTTGTATAAATATTACTCTTTCTTTTGTTCTCAACTTTTCAATCAAATATTTTAATTTTAGCTGCAAATAAACTGACACTACTACTTCATTTCTAGTTGGCAGCTTTTTAGCTATCTCTAAACAGTGAGATACAGAAGGACTCACAAGTTTCAGATATTGTGGTGGGTTGATCCTGGCCAAAAACTAAGCACTCGCCAGCCACTCACTCACTCTCTCCACTTCCTGGCAGTCAGTCTCATTTCCATCCCACTGACGTTTCACTCTCCGAATTCCGGCATAAGAAAAATCTCTCTTAACTGTCTCTGCTCCAGGTGGTATGTTATATATAAACACGTCATGTCCATAACTGTGTCACCAATCCTCTCCCTTTTTTTTTTTTTTTTTTTGTGTCTTTCTACTTTGTCCAACTTTTTCCTCTTAATTTACAACTTGTCAAAGCTTGTTCAGTTCCTGATGATCTCATTCTTGGTGTATTTGACATTTCTCAGCTTCCTTCTAACTCTATACATTTCTGCAATTTCTCTAAAAAGTCCAACTAGCACCCAGTCCACTAAGGAACTACTCTGTCATATTCTCTGATGGTGTTTCCAAGCAATTTTTTCTTGAATGGGAGTCATACAAGTAAGAGCTGAATAGTGGTCCCTATTGATATAAACACAACTTCTGAAGTTTGTGATAATACATATGTAAAAAGAAGTAGAAAGATGATTAAGCAAATTATTCCGATTTTCATATCATTTCAAAGTTTACTTCAGGATTATTATAACATGGCCAAAATAATACTTGAAACAAAACTTAATTTCCAGTATAAATGGTATATTGCATTGCATTCAGGAAAACGGAAGGTTGACTCACTGCAATGTTGTCAGTCTATATTGAAGAAACAAATTGAAGAAGTAATTCATAACACAACACTATTCTCAGCAGTTGCATATGCTGTCCAGGCTATTGAAATATTCTATAAATAATTGCTCAGAAAGGCACAACTGACAGTCTGCATACACTGGATGATGAATCATCAGGTAGTTTAAGTAAAATTTTGCTTGATTAACTGTTTTGTTTTCAAACCACCTGCACCATATTGTGTGATGTACCAGGACGGATCAAATTGTTCTCAGTCTTTTTCTGAAGACCAGACAAGCTTACAAATGATAAGTTTTATTGTATTATCAAACTGATGCCAAACTGAAGAGCTGTGTATTGAGTGATTCCAATTGTCTACTTTTTGGCCAAGGATTTAATATCAGCCATTGTTATAGATGAAACTAATCCAGATTTATCAGACCTCTAATAGCTATGTGTCATATGGAAGTAATTTTACTTTTTGTCTCCCCACCTTCAAATTACATTTATTAGTCCTTTTGAAATGTAATTTTTCACTTGCTTTTTTTTTTGTCAGTTGGCAACCAGATTACAGCTAGAATACTTTCAGACTGAAGCATAAATGAACAGAGCCCATAAATCTGAGTCAAAGCATACTTGACTTCTATCACTGAATATGTTGCCAGCACATGCACTTCTTTGTTTAGACCAGTGGATGATGTATTTAGATGCCTAAAGATGCACAAAAGCACCTAATGGACTTTATATATGCACCTTATTTCCATGGATTTGCATGGGAGTCAGGCACCTATTATGCTTAGTCACTTCAATAAAACCTACTATATGTTTCCCTTTAGCTTTGGTCACCTCCAAATACTTCTTAACAATATCCTTAGTAATATCAATCAGAAATCTCTTTTTCCAAAAGGTAACATTCAAAGCAATAGGCAATACAGTAAACCTTGAAATTGGGATATAAAAAAATTCATTCGCTCTATCTTTTGACAAAAATAACATCTTAGGTAACAGAATCAGTTTCATCACCAGGTTCTGTAATTGCCAGGTCACTCTTCCTGGTATACATACAGTATTAGAATACTACCTTTAAACAATATATTACCATTTAATGATTACTATATACCAAGTTTTTCCTTCATCGTCATGCGATTTCAGTTTTTGGCTCACTCTTAATTAAGAGTTACAAACGAACCATATAGAAGATAATTTTTTGTAGTCACAGCATTGTTGATTTATGTCATTGCTGACATAAAATGACACTAATGAACTTGCTAACCACCTGGTTTCACATGTTCATTTAAGGAATTAAGTAACTAAATGAATATATTTTAACCATTCCCCTAATTGCTGGCAGGTTGATTTTTGGGAAGAGGCGAGGGAGGAGGGAAATGGTTACTTCATCGTATGTGTATTTATGGGATCCCAGATCCTCCTCTGCTGCATTTGCCCCAGGTTATTAATACTCATTCCTTTTTCAACTGAATCATGTTGAGTTAAGATCAGAGCCTCAGTGCACTGAGAACAGTGCAAATAGGCAGTCAAAGAAAGAAAAACATTATAGCAATAAACCAAACAGTTTAAACATGCTACTGACACATTAGCATTGAAGAGTCAGGATATAGCACCCGGCTACTTTTGGAAATTGCTGCATATAAGTAGAAGTTCCATTTCTGCTGGAAAATCTACCATAATTCCTATCAAGCAGAGACAGTTCAGTAAGAATGTTAGAAGAGCGAATGTAAGCTATAAACTCTCATCTGAATGAAGGTGTAAATACAAAACAAAGAAAAGCTGAGAAAAAAATGTGCTTATTCTTAACATTGGGAGAAACTTAAGACTATATTTTATACATGGAAAGGAGGCAAAACACGAGTCTTCAAATAAGCACATATAGATTTTTCTTAATTAACTCCCCAAAATGGTATTTCAAGAAATAATATTCATTGAAACATTAAAATTCTGTTTCTGGAAGCAGAAAGTAAAAATATTTCAACTTTTGCTGTATGCTACTTAGAGATGCTTCAGTATTCTGTTCTTTTATATACTACAGGAGCATGTAAAACTATATTCAGTTCAAATGATACATCTGAACGACTCACCTCGGCAGCTATTTTAAGGCATGTGTGCTAGCACATCAAATGGGATGAGCCTAGAACAAAGAGATGCGAAGCCAAGCTCTGCTACTATTTCAGGCTGTCTCTTGTGGAGAATTTAGGTGTCAGTTATGAAGATCATATAAATGGTTTATGTTTTCAACAATTGCTATTGATTAATTATGACCTACATTAGC
This sequence comes from Tauraco erythrolophus, assembly GCF_009769465.1. NCBI lineage: Eukaryota > Metazoa > Chordata > Aves > Musophagiformes > Musophagidae > Tauraco > Tauraco erythrolophus. The sequence continues at coordinate 45,884,648 of NC_141468.1, read as the reverse complement.
ATTCAAACAATCTCAGCAGTAAGACTGTAGACAGTCATTTCAGGTGAATTACTGATGTGATCCTACAGAATGTCAGTAAATAAAGAGATCATCTCACCACAATTATTATCGAGGCAGTAGAAAAACAAACAAACACAACAGCATAGCAGTGACATTTACTAGTCACAATGTCATATTTGTGTAGAGCTTATTTTTAAATGTATCCATTTGAAAATATTGAACACTTCTGTTGTAGCTATTCTAATATACGCCATTCAACTCATGAAAATAAGGATCTATACCTTAAGATCCATCTGCTCTCTTGGATATACTTCTATGCATCACTCTTTCTCCATAGTTCAGTGTATTCTTTGAAACTCATGCTCAGAACAAAACTAGTATTATGAGAATCGAACATCTCAGGGCAGGGTGGTTCCACCTTCATTTACATGGCAGAGGACATGGAAGCGTTCAAGGCCAGGTTGGATGGGGCTTTAAGCAACCTGGTGTAGTGGAGGGTGTCCCTGCCCATGGCAGAGGGGTTAGAACTAGATGATCTTTGAGGTCCCTTCCAACCCTAACAACTCTGTGATTCTATGTCCAACGAGCTCTGCTGGAGAAGAGGGCAGTGTGCTGCCAGTAAAGCTTTTTGCAGTAGGTAATACTGGAAGCTTTTGTAGAGCTGTGACTGAAACTAGAGTAAGCTTTACTGCGACTAACAAATTGCTGACAGTAATTAAAAATGACCCAATTATTTCTGAAAAAATAGCTCTTAATTTAAAGATGAAATATACTGATGGGAGGAGAAAAACAGCAAAATGATCATGTATGAAAATTCAATAGCATTTTAGTTGAAAATAAGAAAATTCAGTACCAGTTTTTATTGTCTTTCAATGAAAGAACATAACAAAACAAGCTATTGCAATTGGTTTTTTAACAAGATTTTTCCATAAATAGCTTTTATTTTAATTACATTGTTAAAGCTGCGTGAAGAGAATTTATTTCAGCAGATACCGTTTCTTTACAAACACTCTCAATATTACTCATTAAACCGGTGTGCCATTGAGATAAAAGAGTATTTTTATCCTATTCCTTTAAATCACTTAAACGTCTATATAATTCCTTAGCACTGATTTAACTACTGATACAGCTGAAAATCTAGTCAGCTGAGTATCTTCATCCCTTTCACCTAAATCCAATATTTCCATTGATTTATGAGAGAACAGATTTGCATAAGAGTCTCATATGGAGCCATACAGCTATAAACCTTGGGAACTTACTTGTTGTGCAAGGTTTTTCCCCCTATATAGCTTAACTAAGCCTTAGAAGAATTCTTTAAATACTTAAAATCATAAGAGCAACAAATTGCTTAGAGAGAATACATTCTCATAATAAAAACATTAAAAGTTCTCAAATAACAGAGGTTGTGACACCATATTTCACAGCCTTATTAGTTATTTTTCATTGCAAAGCCTCATTAGTTATTTTTTGTTACACATGAAACTTCTGAGGAAGAAATAGCTGGGAACAAAACCAAAGTTTACAAGGAATGGAACTACATTTCCTGAGTCTTCCCAATCGTGCAGAGGCCACTAAAACTTAAAAAATCCAAACAATGGTTCCTGTCTCTAATTTTAGAGCCTGAACCCATAGTGTCTGTGAAGAACAGTACTTATTGAAGCAGTCAGTACCACTACTAACCTTAAGCCCAAAGGCTGCAGAAATGAGCTGTTTGACTATGATCCAAACTGATGTAATATTATGCATTCTTTAAACCAGATTTTTTTTCTGGGGCTTGTACCCTCTTTCACTGTTATACCCATCTGCTGTCTCTTGTCTTTAACTGGACTGCTATGTCAGTGGTGTCTTTGTCATTACATCCACTCAACACCTCACATGATGGATCTACATTTCTTGGCTAGGTGTTAGTGCAGTCCCACAGCAGAAGTTGGTGGGAACTTCCTCAGGTGCTCCAACAAGCACAAGAGTTAAGCTTCTCTTTTAAAGTTTTCACCCACTTATTTCCCCAAATGTAGGATGTTTGGCACTGTCTGTAAGATTAGACTCTCAGTTTTAATAAAACCTACTGAACTGTTCTCTACCACTCAAGAAGACACAGAAGTGTCTCACCTCAGAAATTGCCCAGTAGCTATATGTCTATCACAGCTCCTTCACTTTTGCTTGGAGGTACTGGTACTTCAAAGAGGATGGTACTTCAAAGAGGATGAAAAGACACAGTGATGGATTGCCTACTGAATGCTGTCCTGAGCAAGTTAAGGACTGTTCTAAGTTACGCCAGATTTCCAGTCACAACAAGGAGCCAGCAGAGCTCTGTGAAAGCTTGGCCATCACTGTACTAAAACATATGCCTGTATTCTGCCCTCTCGTAGTAGATGTTTGTAGTACATGTCTGTTCACACACACACTCATGCACACAAGCCCTCAGCAACCCAAATGACCCTTTCATGACACTTTTATGATCCCTTTCCTTGCCATGTAGATGTAATTAAACAGCTTTGTTCCCCAGAGTTTGGTACATTATTATTGGTATAATCAATATCTCAGTTCAGACACCAGGTTGCAAATAAATTAAGACCATGTTGCTTTTACGTACCATTAAATAATTAATAGAAAATAAGTCATTAAAAAAAACAAAGAGAGAAAGGAAACCTCAAAAGAAAGCCTATGATCTCTTGAGATAAGCAGTTCTGGGCTTTGCTCTGTATTACTAAATTAACATACTGAAGAGTTCTAACACTGTATGATTACAGCATCTATTATCAAAATCCATGCAAAAGGAACCAAAATTTTTCTTAGTACTGAGTTCTGTCAGCAACTAAACTAGGGTTTTTTTGAAACAGCAAACTGAATTACATTAGTGACCCAGCACCTGCCAAATAATGCAACACATAATGGAGAACCTGAATTATTCATAAGCTTGAAAAATACTGTATTCCTTCCAAAAAGCAAGTAAGACCCCCACTAATAATCATATTATACAGTCAAAAAAAGTCAAGAAAGTTACCAGAAATTTCCCTAATATGCTAAAAAACTACATACAAATTAAACTTTGACGTTTCACTTTTTTTTTCCCCTTTTAGCCTTTTTCACTTAATCCAAAAATGGCCAGAATCATACACTGCCACTTTCTGCTCTCAGATGAACAAATTATTACAATGTATTAGTATACTGTATTGCTTTGGCATTAAGTCTTCTGTTTTGCTGTATCACTGAAGTTGTAGTTGTCTCCAGTCAGCATACATCTTTCCCCTCCAGGCTCCAAATATTTTTCCTTGTTTCACCTCACATTTTCACCTTGCTTTAAGTGGGAAATTTCAGTCATCACTCTTCTCTCAGCAGAGAACTTGGTTCTGCCCCACTGAAATACCTAAACCCCATGACCCGCATGGCTCTCACTTCTTTACTGTCCATGCCTGCCTAGTGACGGCCTTGCTCATCACTTTTTTTTCTTTTCCTCTCTTCTTCTCTTGCAGTAATTTATGCTGTGTTCAACTTAGAGGTTGTCACTTTGGAGTGCTTTGTTTCTTCCTTATTGATCTCACACGTTTGACTTGTCTTTGAGGAACAGTCTCGCAACTACCATCTGACTGGCATTTTCTATTTCCTCCTTTCAGTCTTCCTAAACCCCACTTAATCTGAAAGAGAAGCCAATGCCATCTTTTAACACAGATCATACGACATTTTAAACCTGTTCTTTCATTTTATCTGCACAGGTTAGGCTATGTTAAAACTAAAGCAAAAAAACTGCACTGCTCCTTTGAATATCTGCCTAACCCTATGTATATGCAGTGTATTATAAGTAAAAAGTTACTTCAAAGTTTGTGTATGGATGTAAGGACAAAAATGCAGAGGGTCCTGCTGTTTGATTTAAGTATATTTTATTACTCCAAAATATTTGCTCTTTGTATACACACACACATATATACACAAGAGGTGGAATTACCAATAAAAAATATACTAATCTTGCTCCCATGGTGGTTGAAGTAGATGAAGATAGAAACTCTGTACTTAAGCACAAACAAATAGCAAAAGGGTTTTCACCTGTATGAATAAAATACAAACACGAAAAATGAGAAAGGGATCACAATGGAGTAAGGATGTTGCAGAATTTCAGATTACACTGAAAATATTGAATGCAGAGATGAAAATAAGATGGGTAACAGGAGTGAGAATTAGACGTTATCAGTTATGTTAACTATACAACTCAGAAGAAAAGCTTGAGAAGATTAAGTTGAGGGTTACAGGACAGTCTCCAGCCCAAACTTCAAAAGCGCATGAACACGATATTTCAGGTAGCAAGATCCCTATCTTGTCGTATAGACATAGGAGAAAGTAGAACAGTACAGAGTAGCAGAGTAGGAGAGAACGCAGTATGAGCAACAGACGGTCAGTAAGCTTGGTTTCAGTACACTTTTCAGTAATGTGTATGTTTTTAGAGGAAGTTTTCAGAGAAAGTATATTTAAAGACACACAGATCAAGGGAGGATGAGAAGGCAGATCCCACTACATCACTTCAATAGCTTTCCTCGAGGTTCTGGACTTGATAAGACATTGGGAATGTGACAGACTTCACACATACGAAGTCCAAAAAAAGCATTTTTCATATGGTGCCACATGGGAAATCATTACTCAGTCTAGAGGAAATTAGGATCAATATCAGAAATATTAGGTCAATAAGAAACTAAAGGGAAAATGAACGTGCTTCATGTTGAAAAGATTCAAGCTAGAGGGAAGCTATTAAAATAGTTCCTCAATGATCAGTCTTGGGAGAAATCTTGTTATTTTTGTAATGACCTTGGCCAAAGTATCAGTACTATACTGGTGAATGATAAGTCATTTCTGGGAAGATAATCAATACTGAGGAGCATTAGGATATACATATGCAAAGAACTTCATGACCTTGAGGACATGAATAATGTAAGTGAAATAAAAATCTATCACACATATGGCAAGGTCATTCCCCTAAGGACTAATAAAAACATTTCTACCATAAGCCAGAAGTTCATCAGTTGAAAACGAGTGAGGTGGAAAAGGATCAGTCATAGGATTTAAGTATGAGTTTGTTAGTGTTACACGAACAATGCAACTCTAAGCCGCATCAAACAGGATTTTTCAGGAGAGAAGGAAATACTGGTCCTATTGTACAAGATGCGGGGAAATCTAATCATCAGCATCTCAAATATGCCATAGAATCCTGTTCACTCATGTTAAAGAATGATAAGCTTAAATTGGAAGAGGTGCAGAAAAGAGATGCCAACATGATCAGAGAAATGGAAAATCTATCTGACTAAAAGTGCTTAAACATATCTGGTCTCATGAAATGGAAGCTGAGAGAAAATATGCCAGGGAATTGAACAGTGATGGAGGAAAAAAAAATTATCCAGTCTAGAGGCCACAGCTGGCACAAGAAAGAATGAATATAACATGGCCATGAATAAAGTTAGGCTGCAAATTAAAAAAACAAAAAAAATCCAAACATTAGAACAATGAGAATCTGGAATAGCCTTGGAATAGAAGAAATGGATGCAGCTCCCATCCTCTCCCAGACTAACAACTAGCTGCACCGTGCTTTACAAAAGGTGGACCAGTATAAAGTGCTACTTGAAACAGTAAAGAGCTGGAGTGCACAACTGAAGAGATCCCCAGCTATCTTAGGTTTCCAAAATTCCTTGAAGAGCAACTAGCATTTTTCAGGAGCAGTTATATCTACTTACAGAATCATACACTGTTTTTCCATAGACTAAACGTGCTAATTAAAACAATCTATTTAACTTTTTCAGGAATTCACTATTGCATGCCCTTGAGACATTCGTGATCTTTCCACTTCAACTACATTTTATTACTGAACTGTTAAGTGACATTTTCATATACTTGATCAACTCCTCCTTAAATAAAGCAAAATACATAGCAAAAAGACCATCCAGCACCAGCCATGAAGAATTCCATTTCTTACATCACAAATCTATAACTTACCCTTTTCTCAATATATACATTCCTACTTGTTTAAAGACATAATAATTTTGCAGCCATAGTAATTTTCTTTTTTTTTTTTTTTTTTACATAACTACTCAGACATAGTATAAAAGATGCACTTAGCCGATGCAGTCTGAATGAATAGAGGGGAAAAAAGAGCTTTTGTAACACCACTGCGTATCTGTGCGGCTCTTTCATTAACAGCCACTTTCCAGTACCGGCTCACACATGTGATTTATTCCTAAGAAGGTAAGAACTGACAAATGTCAAGTATTTATTTTTTGTAAAGAAAGAGTCTAAGCTAACTAGATACATGAATTTAGACAGTTCAATTATCACAGACCCTTGTGAAGGAATAAGTGTCAGTGAGACGTTGGCAGTCCTTTCTTTTATGATAAGGTCAGGACTCTTTATCAGACCAAATGAAGAGCCAAGAACTGGTTGGGAAAGCCATCGTAGGAGAAGCTTGATAAGGAATTTTCAAAGCTAAGTTAGTAATGCAGCTGTTGACTGAACAGCATCCCAGCTAATCATCCCCAGCTCAGCATCCAGGCCATTACAGAACAGTACACTTTCCCATCCTGTACATTCTGCATTGTCATATTGTTGGAGCATTTAGCAGCTCGTGCTGCTTATAGCTCCAGGCATCTGACTGAAAGGGCTGTAAGCAGCTCCCCAAACTAGTCTTCAAATTCATATACTATCATTAGATATCATTCTTTTAAGTAACTGCACACTTCTCAGCACAAGCCCATGCCTTAGATGCAACTGCCTATTGCAATGGTTGCTTCTTTTATTTAGAAGTTATTTAAACTTTATTTTAAATAAATGCATAATAAACGACCTGTGTCAAAAAATAAATAGATGGTGAGAAAATATACCATTACCAGAAGTGACAGTTAGAGCTTGTTTTGACCCTAGCATAATGTAAAGGAGGAAAGGCAACATTAATAGAAACATCAGGAGATCCACTATTTGTACACAAATAACAAAAGAAAGAAGAAACAACTATGTACAAATGACTGCATTCAGAAAACAATTATTCGGTTCACTATTCGCAAGTATACTCTGTCTCCAATACTGCCCTGAACAAATAGGTATTCAAACTTGTGCTTCCATTACTAGTATGACAGTTATTTTCCAATACATCCTGTCCACAGTGAAGTTACACAGAATTTATATGTGTTAAGGGATAAAAGAATAAAGCTCAGTACCTTTAGCTCAACCTGCTCTGAATAAAATGCTGTTTGCCCTCTTTTATCACAAAACTTCCAAAAACCATTTGGACTTGGCTTACAGATGCATCCATCCTAGACAGCTTCATGTAGCTCTAGGATGCGTGCACTGAGTTTAATGAAAGACATTCTGTTCTAGCAGGGTTCAAGGATATGTATTAACAGCTATGATGCAGTCACCGTGCTACCTGTGAAGGGAGAGCTATAAACTCTTCTGTTTACCCTCATTTGGTTTCATTTCTCCTATCCAAGATAGGGCCTGCTCTGTGCCCATTGGCAGAAGTGGTGTCATGGGACATGCTGCTGTGCTTTTGCACCATCTAAGTGCAAAACCTACTGCCGTTCCCAATTTCTCTCCCACACTTGGGCTTTTCTGCACCAGCATAGACAGTATCTGATAAATTATAGTTTTCATGAGCTCATTTGAGAGCTGAAAAGTACAGACTGTATTTTTAAAAAATGGAGCCCTCCAGAATCCACTTTCTGTTCATTCATTTTTTTAGTATTTGCTCTGAATGCTACCTTCAAGGTAATTCACATCTCATCACCAGCCATCTTAAATAGCCAGCTTGCAACTGCAATACATTACTTTGATCCTAGATCCCTAGAAATGCAGAATGATTAAAAAAAACACTTTGATAACTGAACCCCAAATTTACATTTAAATGAGATATTACTTGAAAAAATAGCTATTTCATGTTACCCTAAAACTATTAAGATGCTCAGTTTTAAAGCTTGCCTTCTTTTATGTAGCTCTTGAGTATTGACTTTGATCAATGCTCAGCTGTTCCATTTATTAAAATCTGCCGTTTCATCTGCAGAATTTGCACTTGTTTAGTATTGCAGTTTCACCAAAAGCTCTTAAATACGCTTAAAAAAGGTGGTGTTGGATAAATACAATCTTAGGCATCATATACTACTCAACAATTTCACTAGAAATCCTTAGAAAGGTATTGCTAAGCAAAATGACTGAAGAACGGCATTTACTTCTGTTGTCACTTAAGTGTTCTCTCTCTCATTTCCGGTATTTCCTGGTCAGCTAATTGGTTTCATCCTTGTTGGGCTCTGCAAAAGCTGTCCACGTAACAAACTATAAAAAAGAGAGCAGCTGGTCGCATAACGCTACTGTACACAGCTTCACCTTCTGGATGAGATTTATCTCCCTGATCCAATCTGTCATATGATTTTGAGGAAAAAGCAAAAATTAATTGTTTTTTTTTTTTACTAAGAAAGATGTGTAAATCATAAACATAGAACAATTTCCAGCGAGCATGAAAATACCGCCAATGTGTTGAGTATTCACATTTTTCTTAGGACAGTGGGAAACTAATTTGTTTCTTTCCTGAGCCCGTTAAATAGACGATGTTGTTATCTGAGGTGACATGTCAGCAGAAAGCTAACATGCAGTAGAGGCAGTACACAATACTAATGAAACACTCTAGAGGTAAATCTGGTATACACTGTCACTAATTCAAAGTTTATGGTAGGTTTTCTTATCAGTGAAGCCACCTTTTCCAATTTCTCTTTCTCTACTGGCTTTATCCATATTAAGCTCAAAGGAACAAGAAAGCTCTCGGACATGGCTTGCTGAATATTGGCATGATTAATACCTGCTCCCTGACAGCTGTTTGAATTGAGGTGTTCCCTCATTGTAAACAGCCTGGACCATGTTCATACTGAGGTCTGGCTTTTGAGGAAGGACTTCTCATATGCAGAAGGAGATGGCACAAAAGAGGGGCTGCAAAATCAATCTCCACACTTGCCCCACTTTCTACAATAGCTTTTGTGCCACAAAAGTCATCTGTGCAGTCAGGGTCAGGATTACGGCACCAGGGATTTTTAAATAATGCTAATTCTGAATTAGCATCGGGTGCCAACAATTTATTCCATATTAAAAAAGGTGTTGTTTACTTGCCTATCAAGAGGCAGCTCCAGCTGAAACACAAATGAGGCTCCATTGCTTATGCATGACAGCACAAGTGCCAATAATTAAAACAGTTTTCACAGAAAAAAAATAATCTCTTCAACTAATTGCAGTCCTGTGGCCCGAGGGTCACTGAAGATTTCTAAACAAATCTAAATTATCTTTTTAATGTAGTCATCACAGCATTTCCATGATAAAGACAAGTATGGTTGCCATTTCCACGGGAGATTGACAGGAAAAGGTGACGGCATGAGGTGAACGCATAATGTACAACAGCAATTCTTAGTACTTATAAGCAAGGGTGCTTTTGTTCACACCTCTCTGTTCAACCAGGACATATCTTCTGCTATTTCTCTTGCCCAAAGGCGTTATCAGTTGCCTGGGTGGATTAACAGGGAGGACACCTATGCCAAAAGCAGCTGTTTCATTGACCTCGTCCTTTCCTATTCCCTGTAAATGCAAATTCGTTGCCTTTCACTACCAACTGAAGGCATCTACCACCATGGCTTCCCTGAAATTGAGCTGGAAGCTCTGAGCACCTAGGACAATGCTTGGAAACAACCCACAAGATGAAGGTTAGCTCTCTAGTACTTAATTTGATGTGTGTCGTTTACCCCGGAACTCACAAGAAACCTCCGACTTGAACAACTGGTGCTCATCTCAAAGACTATCTTCATGTAACAGAAGGAATTAAAAGAATGCTTAGAAGGAATTTAATGGATGCTTATATTAATTAGAGCAATTCACAGCAGTGCATCCCAAAACATAGTCTCAGCCATACAATTACAGATCTTTGATTTTTTTTAATTGTTTTTTGTTTGGTTGTTTGTTTTTTCCCCAAGAAGCTGCTGATGGGTTGTGGTGCCTGACTTTCCATGACATAAGCAAGACTGATTTTCCACAGCTCTGAAAAGCCAAATCTCTTTAGCGAACAATGTTTCTTCCTATTGCATCTCCTTTTCCTCTCACCATGTCACATGCACACTTCAGAAGCACAAGACACCTTCCTGTTTTGTGCTGAATACCCTTTTTTTGCTCAATTTCTAATCAGCCATTTGTTAAGGGAACTGCAAAAGCAGACAAAGAGAGCAGCTGTTCCCTCGCTGTTGCAAACGTGCAGCTCCCTGAGCAAACACTGAGGCACCACCCAGAAGTGGCTGCTAACATCCATTCAGACCTCCCTGCACCCCGAACTAAATGATTCTCATCTGAGATAACGCTCACCGTATGGCATGACTAACTCAAGTCCTATCAGTATTTTGTTTAATAAAGGTGTTAACCACATGAAAACCCAAAACATTTTCCAAAGATGTGACTTCAATAAAAGCATAATCTATACACACAGAGGTTGTTCTGAAAAATGTAACGCATTTATTTTTTAAAATAGTCTACATATTTTGCAGCAGAGGTTACTTTACTATTTGGTATTTTGCATGCCATTGTAAGCATCAAAACAAATGGTAACAGAATGTAATTAACAAAGTGACGTGTAATACCTAAGGCAGATATATCCACCAAGGTAAGCAAACCCAGAATGTTTTCTAAACCACAAGTACAGGGCATATTAAGTAATGGACACAAAACGAAGATACTTCAAAATCAAAATGGAACATCTAGGCTGATACTCCATCTCATTACATCTTGTAACACTTCCAACAGTTTTTAAATAAGCAATATCTATTAAAGCTGAATTACTCAGTATTCTAAATTTGGAAGATGGGGGTTTTTTTTAATAAAGGTGAGGGGAGGGAGAATCGAGTTTAGATGAAAGTGCTCAAACACACACGGATATATAAATACAGGTTCTAAGCGGAAGTTGTTGATCTGCTGCTGCTGCTGCTTTGTAGTACCCCAGTTGAGCATGATAAAATACAGGATCCTGAGTACACATTCAGGGACTTCAAGGGAACTTTCAATACTTTAAGAAGTGTTTCCAGGGTTTTTCAAATAAAATAGCTTATTCCCTCCCAAGAAAGAAACTTGCTTTTTTGTGCTTTGCTCTAATGAAGACCTCTTGTGTCGGCAGAGCTCCATGACAGACCAAGAAATACGGCCACATGGATTCATCTGAGGTATCTTGGTCCAAAATCCTTGCTACTCAAGAAATGAAACATTCATACAGCTATTCAATTCTTGAGGAAGACATACGAGCCTCCATTTCAAAAAACTAATGTGGAAGATGAGAACAGTGTTCACGTGAATAGCATTTTTTACCAGAGATGTACTATTTAGCCAGAAACCTGATTTTTTTGCTTAGTACTTCAACTGGGCTTAGAATTAATACTTCGGTTTTGTTTATAAAAGAAGCTTTTTGTGGAGTATGTTTTACAGTGAAGTATTTCTAGAATAAAAAATAATCATGTTGCCACTGTGAAAATTGCCCAAGGAATTATATAATAATGGCTTTAATTTGTATTACTGTGACAAACAACGAGTAAATCAGAAATTAGACAGATTTTAAAGATAATTTAAGCATTTCTACTGTATTTTCTGCAGTTTTTAACCTATTCATCAAGTAAAATTATTTGAACAGTATGCAGCCTTTTCCTAATTCAGTTTATTTGATAGCAGTAGATCATCAAAGTTATATATATTAAATACACACAAGTAGAAAGCAAGATACTGAATAGTGAAATGTCAAGTTAAATCACAATAAAAATTCACTGTAGGACTTGAATCCACATGCATTTTGAATTTAATCAAGTAAACTTACATTGTTACTTACATAATTGCTGCTGTTGATAATTGCAGTGAATTATAAATTAAAATAACTCATTTCACTGAGACAAGACAGACTTGAGACCGTTAAAAGTAACATTTTGTACCTAGGGAAAAAAACATCGGTCACCTATACAATTCTGTATCCCCACACATCACAAATAGAAAGCAGTTATGCTAATCACTAGTACTCAGTGCTACATTGCGTATAGCAAACCTATAGTTAAATATCCATTTCTAGACTAACTACACGCGAGATTGTGAGGCTGTGACTGTACACTTCTAGCAGAGCATGGTCGATGTCCCAGGTGACAGCCTCCTCTGGCACCTTTAGGCGGCGCAGGGCTGGCACCGCTCCGCCCAGAAGTGAGGCGCAGCTCCGCGGGCTGGTACGGTCCCGCAAGATAGCTCATCATGCCAGTGCTCCAAGCGGCCCTGCGCGACATATCCAGAGCCAGCCCCATCGGAAAAGGCCTCTTCTGCCTGGGAAGCCATCCTGCTTTCCCCTGGAGGCCTCAGGTCATGCACCAGGAAGGAGCACAGGGCGGCCGGAGCCGCTGCCGGGCGTTCTCGCCTCTCGCATCCCACCTCCCCGGCAGCGGGAAGGGACTCCTGCCAGATGTTCGCAGCTCTGCTCCTTCCTCCCCACTCTGCTCTTATCAGGCACAAGGACACAGGCCCTTCATTTTTAGACAGGAAATATAATTTTTATCTATGTACTAGAACGCCTTGAGTGGCTCTGTATAAGACTAAAATCACAATTGTTTCCATTTACAGTAGCTGATATAATGGAGGAGAGAATCAGCCCCCTAAAGCAAACGATACTGTGCCACCTTCAGTGCAAGGGATATACATAAAATCTAAAATACATTCTATTTGAGTAAGAATATAAATAAAATTATGCAAAGTATATGCTCGTGACACAAAGTCATTTTTTGTGGTAATTTCTGAGTGGGAACGTTGCCTAGGCAATAGCCTGTAGGATAAGGACACCTTTAGAACTAAAAGGCCTCCCTGGAAAAGGCAAAAAAGTATGATAAATTACAGAGTTGCATGAACTTTACTGAGTTTCTGGCACTGCTCCTGTTGAGCCATCATAGAATCATAGAATGGTTAAGGTTGGAAGGGACCTCAAAGATCATCTAGTTCCAACCCCCCTGCCATGGGCAGAGAAATCCTCCACTACACCAGGTTGCCCAAAGCCTCATCCAACCTGGCCTTGAACCTTCCAGGGATGGGGCATCCACAACTTCTCTAGGCAACCTGTTCCAGTGCCTCACCATCCTCAATGTAAAAAATTTCTTCCTTATATCTAATCGAAATCTCACCTCTTTCAGTTTGAATCCATTGCCCCTTGTCCTATCACTACACGCCCTTCTCTGGCTGTCATTCTTGCTCTGATACCCATTTTGCACAGCAACTGAAAACACAGCAGCATCCTCTCTACATCTCAGACCATGCAGATGCATAAATCTCACCCGCATTTCTCTGAAAACCACCTTTCTTTGCCATGCAAAACTCATGCATACTTTCTGGAGTTTATTAATGAAACATGCAACAATAACCAAACACCAGCTGAAATATTCTCCTCAGCCTGCCTCTAACTCCTGACCCAAAATCTGGTTAGCTTAAATCTGTCTCTGAAGAGACTCGCACCCGTTTGCTGTATAACCCAGCAGGCAAACAACTGATCTGACACAGCACAGGCCAGGAGCATCCACCGCATGTACTAACAAGATGAAATGTTTTAGACAAACATTACTCCTTTGTTAGAGAAACTGTGCACTGGGTCAAGCGATTCACCTTTTTGGGAAGTTGCAAAAGAGTTATTCTACTTCGAACATCTATCTCTGTTATTCCTCTGAAATAACAACTCAAGTTTAATGAAACATTTAAACTCTTTGAAACATTCAGGCCATTTCATTATTATTTAAAATTGGAAATTATAGTTCAGAGCGGCAGCGTTAAATCTGAGAAGATTATACAAGTCAAGCTTAGTAATAAGCAAAGTTGTATACACTGATCATTAACTAATTTTACTTATAACTAGTCTTAACAGACACACATACATATGATAAAATAAGAACTGTATTTGTATCGTATTTCAACAAAGTATATTATATATTAATGTTAAACTCTTTACAGTCCAGTGACCTATGTTGAAGAGGCTCGCTCTGCTGCTTCTGCTATTTATGTGAAGAGTATAATATAAATTAGAAAATCAATATAAAATATTATTCGTTTAATGAACACTATTAAAAAAAGAGCTAAAATACTCTTCAGGAGTTTTGAAAATAGGAATGAAAGGTAGTAAAGAGCAGGAATCAGCAAATGAACAATGTAGGCATCTACACTTCAGGCTCCTTTTACAGTCAGAAAGGAATAAACAAATTCAGCAGATGGTTCTTTTGGCTTAGTTCAGGTATCTCCTCTAGGTTAAGAGCAACTGAATGTTGTTTCTAAAGAAACTGACTGTTTCCTTTCTCTGACTACAAAAACAGATGCTAGATCACAGTCTGACAGTTGTAATTGTAGATATCATAGAATGGTTTGGGTTGGAAGACACCTCAAAGATCATCTAGTTCCAACCCTACTGCCACAGGCAGGGACAACCTCCACTACACCAGGTTGCTCAAAGCCACATCCAGCCTGGCCTTGAACACTTCCAGGGATGGGGCAGCCTCAACTTCTCTGGTAAACCTGTTCGCGTGCCTCACCACCCTCATTGTAAAAACCTTCTTCCTTATATCTAATCTAAATCTACCTTCTTTCAGTTTAAAGCCATTACCTACCTCTTGTCCTACCACTATATACTCTTGTAAAAAGTCCCTCTCCAGCTTTCTTGTAGGCCCCTTTCAGATACTGGAAGACTGCTAGAAGATCACTCCGGAGCCTTCTCTTCTCCAGGATGAACAGCCCCAACTCTCTCAGCCTGTCGGATCATCTTCATGACCCTCCTCTGGACCCACTCCAGCAGCTCCATGTCCTTCTTGTGTTGGGGACTCCAGAGCTGAACCCAGTATTCCAGGTGGGGTCTCACGAGAGAAGAGTAGAGGGGCAGAATCACTTCCCTCGACCTGCTGGCCACTCTTCTTTGGATGCAGCCCAGGACACGGCTGGCTTTCTGGGCTGCAAGTGCACATTGCCGGCTCATGTTGAGCTTCTCATCCACCAGCACTCCCAAGTCCTTTTCCTCAGGGCTGCTCTCAATCCATTCTCCACCCAGCCTGTGCTTGTGCTTGGGATTGCGCTGACCCACGTGCAGGACCTTTCACTTGGCCTTGTTGAACTTCATGAGGTTCTCACAGGCCCACTTCTCCAGCCTGTCAAGGTCCCTCTGGATGGCATCCCTTCCCTCCAGCATGCCCACCCACTGTTTCCAGATGATAGCAATAAGCCCACTCCAAGACACAATACCCTCTCTGTCCCTGAGAAATTTCAAAAAATATTACTGATAAGGAGCACTCATTTAGTTTAAAGAGCAAGCCTTAGGTGCAATAAGATTACACCATTTCTTGCAAAGAGGAGAAAGATAAAATGTCTTCCCTGTTCAGGACAGAACATTCAGCAGTGGGCTTAAATCACAGTCATGCAAATTTAGACCTTCAGTTAGGGCAAACTTTCTAATGGTCAGCTAATTGCTGCCTAAGTCTAAACAGACTCTGCAATAAGGCTGTGAAATGTTCATCCCTCTAAATTTTGCTGTAAGAGTTGATACCTCTTGGAAATTATTTCTCTTTGAAAGTTAGGGGACAGACAAGAAAATGTTTTAATCCCCCCACCTTCAGAGTGGTCCTTGGCTGATGGGTGCAGTGTCCATCTTACACACCTGTCCATCCCCAGGTACTTTCCAAAGCCCACCAGAAATCATTGTTCCTCAACCTTGGCAGCACCATTTCAACCTTCAAATCCAGCAGAGAAGTTGAGGGCCCATGAATGCACAACACATACAACTTTTTTTTTTTTAACAGTCTTCAGTGTCAGAAACAAAGGCAGCATGCCTAATTTCATTACGGTGTTGCAAATTAGCCTCCTTTAACCCAGCAACAGTCATTTGGCACAGTGGCTTAGTTTTCCATTAACTTTCCCTAATCATATTCCAAGTCCCAGTAATGATTTAATACCTTGTGTTCATTGCCAGTTTTGCTGCTGCCAGTGTTTTACCTTTTCCCCTCTCTCCCAAGCCCATCATCGACACAGCCTAGGCAGGGCACAGTCAGGAAAGCGCTTATCCACCATTAATACTCGTTCCATGTCTCTCAGTCTCAAGGAAGCCATAAAGTCTCCTTGCATCAGTGAGCTTGCACTCAACTAGCTCCAAGAGCACTGAAAGTCCTTACTGATGGCTATGTGAGGCACTATTTTGTCTCTATTTCCTCAGCGACAATAAATTTTCATAAACGAAATACATTCACTGTCCTTTCCCTCTACCAAAGCAAAATGTCATACCTAACTGGAAAAATTAAAGTAGGAAAGTTCTGCAAGTTCCAAAAAAAAATCTATTTTATCTGAGAAATTTGTAAAAAGCAGTGTTTTCCTACAAAAAAAAGCGCAAAGCTTTGCTGTCTGCTTATTAGTATTTTTGAGGGCAATTTTGCATTCCATTTTTGTCCAATCTAGGAGAAATTAAACAATTGCTCTATTTCACTTTAAGAGTATGCTGACCCTCAACAGTATCCCACCCATCCTCCTTAACCGCCCTTGTTTTCTCCCTCTCTTCTCTTTCCATCCTTTCACCTTACAGGGATATTTCTTGCTGCTTTACTTTACTCCCCTCTTTTTCCAGCACTCATGTTTGCCACCATCTTTACACACATTTCTTACACTACTACCACTGTTAGTGAGTGAAACGCTCGGTGAAAAATGACAATACCAAAACATTTGAAGTATTCTAGAACTAATCACACTTTTTGGGGAATTTGATTAAGCACAACAGTGTGATGATACCCTATTGATTACAGACAAACCACACGCTTGTTATGATTTAGACCAGACACCTAGATCACGTAAATATAATTTCTTATTGCACTACTAACCTATACTGGTGTCATGTCTCTCAAGGGAGAGAGACACTGTCAAGATAATCTTTTTTAGCACTGTCTACTTCTATAACTCAATCTGACTCCTCAGACTCTCTAGATTCTAAAATAGCTTAAGTGCCTTTGCAACAGAAGCAGAAAATTAATGTATTAGCTATCTCAGATTTCCTTTTAACACTTCCATTATTTGAATTTTGGAGCTGTTGTTTGTCTTGCCTGTATCTTTCTATCCAGAATTCTTATACGGTCTGTATCGCTATGGGAATGAAGTGTTCAATTCCCCCTGTCCCCTTAACATTAGCTATGGTTAGTTTTCTGTATGTCCCTGATGGCGATGGAAGGAACACTTAATGGTCCTTCTCCTGGCATTTGCGCTGTTATATCCAAAATGGGATTAGTGTGCAACCAACTGACAGCAGAAATCTTCCTGTATCATGGTCAGAATTAGTCTCAGATGAGACTAAGTGACTTAAAATAAACTCTAACAACTAATCTGGACCCATTTTAAGCAAACATGGATAGTTACAGTCCTAATTAAAAGAAATTAAGTATTACTTGTCACTCCATCAGTAGACTAAAACAAGCACGAAGAGAAATTCTGATAGAAACTTTCTGCATCTACAGAGAATAATGGAAACTGCAAATGTGTTAGAATAATTCTGAACATTGCACATTTCATTAAATCTTGATGGCTCAAATCTGAAAGGGGACTAGGTGAAGTCTGAAAGACTGCACTATAATCTGAGATCTCATAAACAGGTATTTCAATCTTTCATTTAAGTTCTTAGTGAAGTATCTACAAGAAAACAGGAAAGCACATTTTATTGCTTAAAAAATTCAGAGTAAAACATGTTCTCGTTAAGCATAATTTTTGTACAAGTGCATTGCAGGGAAACCAGAGAGAATGGGAACACTTCTCTGCTGTTACTGGGAGGAACAGAATATGGCTGCATCTTGTCCATGCTCAAACACACAGCATGGATATAGAAGATATCAGACCTGTTCTCAGAAAGGTGAACATCAACAGTGCACCCAGGATGGAGCTAGACATCAACCCAGCTCAAGCCCAGCTATTTAAGATGCATGGGAATGAGGAAGCAGATGAATTTATGCATATGTACAGAGTAGATTATACCTGTGTTAAAAAACGGGAGCCTATCTCATGTAGACTAGACTGTTGTGTGAACAAATAACACAACCCGAAAAAAACAAACATTTATTCTTGATGTGCTGAAAAGTAGGCAGGCTTTTTGTCCTGGTTTTAGCTGGGACAGTGTTAGCTCTTCTTTTTAGCAGCTAGAAGAGCTCCGTGTTTTGGTTTTACTCAGAGGCTCGCTCTGAGAAGAATGCTGATAGCAAGTTGATGTTTGTGGTTGGACGTGAGACTCCAAGGACTTTTCAGTGTGCCGGAGTGCAGAAGCACGGCGGGATAAGGGGGGCGCATAGTTGGGACAAGGAGGCCACAATTCCCCTTGTGATTTGTGGTGGAACTTAAGATTGAGGGTCAAACTGGCCAATTAGTGTTCCATATCATGCAGTGTCATGCCCAGTATAAAGGTGAGGGTCAGCCAGACAGAAGGGCTTTTGCGCTTTGGCTCTTTCGCCTCTTTTGCGCTTTTGCTCTATTGCTTTTTTTTTTTTTCTTTCTCTCTCTCCCAGTACTCCCACTCTCAGAGTACTATCTCTCTCTCTCTGCCCCTCTCTATTTCGGGGCCTCGCGTTCGTCCGGGATTGCAGCTTCGGGACGAGACGGGCTTCGCATACAAGGGGGTGGTGAGCATCCACACTGTGTATTAAATCATCTGTATTAAATTATTCTTATCTCAACCCATGGGTATCCCATTTATCCTTTAATTCTCTCCCTCATCCCTGGGGCTGGGGGAGGGTGAGTCAACGACTGGGGTGGGGGGGGAGGCGGTTGTCTTGCCGGAGTGGCCTAACCCACAACACTTTTATATTTAATACTTCTTACTACACGAAACTGGCTGAGCGTTCAAGATACAGCTATCTCTGACACAGAGGGATTCAGATTTCCTTTTATGAGGTATCTAACTCCAAGATTTGGAGCAATTTTGCATCATCTCACTGAAAGACTACTTAAAAGACTAAAAAAGTCATATCTGTTTTGTGCAGTTCTTGGTTGGGTAAATTTGTTTTCTCAGTCCCTTCAAAATGGTGATGTGATAAGTGATCTTTACTGAGTGCTGTGAAAAACCAGTGGGAATCAGCCAGTCAGGTTCTCATTTCCTAGTGGTAGCTTTTGTGTTGACTCTAGGGCTGGAATAATAGCAAGCTAAGGTCATGGTCTCGTACCACCTGATAAATTGCAGGGCTTTTTGATAGATGATGTTGTTGGGTTTTTTTTCCTAGCGATACTTGTAAGGACTATTATGTTTACAAGCAAGTCATTGGCTTCCAAAGTAGAAAGGAGGGTCCTTCATAGGGGAGTTTTCCCTGGAGGACAGAAAGAAAAGCATGAGATAGAGCTTTGGCAGCAGTATATGCTAGACAAGGGACTTCCAAGGTACAGCTGATACAAAGAAGTTAGCTGCAGTCTCGCAGATGGTTTTTGCAGCGCATACTTCTACAATCATTGTCAAGGAAAGATAATAGGAGACGCTGGTGCTATTAAAAAAATATTGACTTCGGTATACATACAAGTTATAGTGAATTCACACTTCAGAAATTTATATACAAGCACAAGGAGATTGGGAAGTGGAGAGATTCATACAACTGACATTTCTAGAGAAATGAACCACTAAAAAAGCAATTAAAAGCCTCAGTTTGAAAGAATATTATCAAACATATAGTCATGGAAGTAATTAAAAGCATTTGATTGCTTCATAATGGGCAGAGTTAATCAAGCTTGTTTCTAATCAAAGTGCGTTCTGCTCATTTTAAATGTAACTGTAAAAAATACTGAAATTAATAAAGAACAGGCTACACGGCAATATAGTAGCTACAACCTAGGTAAAACCTGCCCAGGTACACCATATATCATGCAAGGAACCGATGTGGATATCCACCACATCAGAAGGATGAAAAAACATCTGCTCATCAACCCCAGCTCCTTATGTCCCAGGGAGGTTGCTTAAGTAGGTCAGGGATGTGGAGGAATGTGTGAATCCACGTTTCTGCACTACTTGTACATCTACTTAAGGCAGCTGGTGTTCCCACCCATGGTAATCGCACTACAACAGATTGCGCCCAACAAGGTAGGTTGAGGAAACTTCTCTGTGTTTCCTTACCTAACTAACTGCCTACAGATATTTTACTCCTTATCAAAGGAATATTGTTATTAATGTGAATGAAAGCAAATCTGAGCCTTTTTGTTCCCTCCCTCTTACTAATGTTACAAGCAAAATAAATGCTCATTTTATGACAGTGGGCAAGAGAAGGAATGATATAGATGATCCCTAACACAGAGAAATGCCCCACTTTGATCATAGTTGAGTACAGGCTTCACCTACCAATCTTTGTTTGTCCATCTTAATGTCAGAGTCATGTCACTGTCTCCATAATGTAAATATAGAGGAAAAAAACCAAACTGGTACATTTCTGAGGTAAGCACTTTGCCACACTACCTACTAATCCTAAAAGGCAGGAACATTTGTGTTGGCTCACAAGTAGCAGCAACTCACTCTCCAGTAGCACCACTTTCTCAACAGCACAGATGGAGATGGTGAATAATTTGCCCAGTGTCAGCACAGGCCAGTGGTAGAGCTGGGACTGTAAATCAAGTCTCCTGAGTATCAACCTCATACACTAACAGATCATAAAACTAGATTAAAACAAGCACCAAGTGTTTTCTTTTATGATATAACATCTGAAAGCTATATACACATTGAATATACATGATGAATCAACCATGTTACTATACCTAAATAATGTAACGGAACAATCATTATTGACTCGATACTGTTATAATCTGGATTTTAAACTTGAAGACAGATTTTTACTTAAAACACAATCCACAGAAGAGTCTCTAGGAAGAAGAATTCTAGTTTATTGTGATTTCTAGGTATAAAAATTCTCAGATCAGCTAAGCTTCCACTTAAATTAGAAATACTAGATTGCCATCATCTTTTAAATAACAAAACCCAAACCAACCAAACAAAAACAACAGCTGAAGATCCTTGGGGGCTACTTAAATTCACGTTCATTTTTTCAGCAGATACATTCATGTTATTACTTGACAGACTTTGGAAAATAAAAAAAATGCTGGGTCAATCTCTATTTTCAGCTACAATAGTATGAATTTGAAGAAAATGCTACCGTTGTGATGTGCAAGGTTTATGTTCACAATTTGCTTTGCTGACATGATGCAACATGTCGAATTTGACTTTTCTTGTCAAATTTATAATCCATCCTCTCTTTTCATAGTCCCCCTTCTTACAACGCAAGCAGCGTATAGTATAGAAATTGGGGGAACTGTCTACTATGACAAACGCAGGTCAGATTAAGTGTTACATAAATTCTGTATTGTCACCCATATTCTGGAAAATTCATATTATATTTAAAGCCTTTTTATATAGATGAAAAAAAATAAAGTCACATTTACTAAATTAAATAACCACAGTTACTCAGAACAAAATTCTTATCTGACAAGTAGTTTAATACAGCCTTTCTTTGGCTTACTGGTTGTTGCGTATCCCTCCCTGCACAGGGATTGGGATGGAATTTACGAGCACGTCACCTATGGGCAAAGTGCCATTTTTTGTTCACAGGAGAAGTCACAAGCAGGTACTTCTTTCTCTCTGGATTTCTGAACACTAAGTTCTGGACCTGCTTGGCAAACAACATTACAGCTAAAATAAGGATGAACGTAAGACGTTTCACTTGCTCCTTTCTCTGCATTTATCGCAGTGCCATGGTATCCTGTGAGTGAAAATGTAGGGTATCAGTCATTCTAAATGCAGCGGCATCCCAAAGCAGTCAGTTAGCATCACACCTTCTGTCAATGAGAAGCTATATACATTTATTACTGCATTAAGTAAGTTTACTAAGTGGGCTGAACCAGTTCTTCGTCAGGACCATACTCATCCCAAGTTAAGTACTGAGAACAAGGAGGAAAGAAAAAGCAGAGATGATGAACAGAAACGTCTCCTGTTGCTTGCAATGACTTGTCTGGAATCCTGCCCTAAGTCTCAAAGAGGAGATATGGGGAGACTATTACGTCTCATCGAGTTGATGAATTGTTAACTGCTTAATCAATACAGGAAGTAACACTGTGTCTAACAAACAGACATGTATGTCTCCAAAGGAACAGAAGGATCTTTATTGCAGTTAAGAAATACACTGATTAAAGAAAAAGACAAGTTTTGGGAGAAAATATCAATCTGCATTGATCTCCTGAAGGATTTCAAGTAGGAAATTAATCAGGAAGATGGATGCCATCAAGCGTTACAGAAATACAGAATTCCTAGTGAGTCGAGAAACCTCAGAAGAACACAGCAAGTCTACTGGATGAAGGGGGAGAAGGAGAGGGAGCTTTCCAACTTAATTTTAGTAACAGAGACCTAGCATCACCCATCTTTCATTTCTTCTTTCATATCTTTTCTAAATATTTTATAGACATAAGTATTTCATACCCACATGTCCAGCTCCTATTCTCCAAGTAGCCAAAGGATAAAGGAGCGTGCCCACATACATGCTGCAAAGGGTATATGGAGAATTGGTATCAAATTCGTCCAGAAGAACTGTTGGTGCAGTAATGATGACAAAGTGTAAGGCTCCCTGGCATGCAGTATACCAAACCTGCGAAAGTCCCAAGGGAATTTTCTACACACTGACTTCTGTATGTCCTGCCAGGTCCCAGCAAAACCCTTTCATGACTTTGCAGGTGACTGGATTGTACAGTAAAAGGAGGCAACTCAGAGAGCAGGTTGCAACAGGATCAGCAGTAGGAGCACAGACCAAGACTTTGTGAACTGTGACCACAAGAAGGGTGTAAGTCGTAGAAGTCTCCGGCACCATTCCTGTGATTGCAGAAGTTACTCAGCAGTTGCATTGTGAGGAGATGAAAGAGTAAACTGAATAATGGCATAGTATGTGTAAAAAAATTAAATGCTACAACATCAGAATATGAAGTGTAACTGTTGCATGCACTTGCTTCCTATTTGTAAACTATTCGTGGTACTGGCTGTGTATAACAAAAAAAAAAGGCAATTGGATGATGTTAATGATCCCATTCAACAAGTACAAAGTGTCCTGTGGACCCTAAATACAGTAAATTACCATTTTAAAAAGAATAAAGGCGGTTGCATCAACTAAACATCATGGAGTCCACCTTACTACAATTTGTCTTTGCACAGTAGAAACTGTATGCAGTATTATAGCAGGAATTAGCACTGGTTTCTACTGTAATTTCACAAGTGCGAAAAAGAGAAGACTAAGGATTTGTCAAGAGCACCAAAATAATTATTTTACATAAATAACCTCGTCAAAAGTTCCAGCACTGGAAATGTTCATTTCACCTGGGCTTTGAAAAAAATCTAAATAAATGGATTTCTTAAAACCATCATGCTCCAGAGTGACATACTGTTTCTATTATACTGTGTTCAGTCTGAATTCCAGATAGACTCAACAGCCTCCTACATAACGTTAAGTGTCCTGGATAAAAGGACTTTTTTTTTTTTTTTTTTCTTTCTTTCAGGCATAAAATGTAGAAACGCTAGAAGCAGGCAACATGTCTCTAGTGTGGCATTTGGGCTCTATTAGTCAAAGTGTTGTATTCCTTAAGTATACATTAGAGGATAGATGTGCACATAAAATACCATATGTCAGTTTTAAAGCTATAATTTACATAGTTATTTAAACTTATGCAAATGAGGACATTAAAGTTGAGACACACACCAATGAAAGGAAATTATAAGTTGAAGCTGCCACACCATCCCTTAACTTCCTGTAAGTGACTAGGTATAGAAGAACATATGGCACGTACGCTCTCCCACTGTTCCCACAGCTCCTGAGAGAAGGCCATATGTGCTGTATTACCTAGACACAACAGGGCGAGTTATGAACACATGGTAGCCTCACCTCCCCGTTTAACTCTTACACAGCTCTTGCCAACTATCTGGAAATAATCCTTAAGCCACAGCCATTTTTGTCCTATTACTCCTCCTGGTTCTTACCACAGTGCAAAGTGGACTAGAAGGAGAAGCTTAAGTTCATTCCCTGTCACAGCTTGCAAAATTCAAGGTTTCCAAGCAAGATTCATGGGATTTTCGACCCCACAGACACGTATGAAGCAGCTTAGTACAGGTCACTTAGACCTCTCAACCTACACATGGTGAGGCCTTTGCCTCTTCCACCTAGAAGCACAGGTCACAAAGTCTATCTCCTTAAGCCTGGACTCAACCTCCCACAGTGTTCCCATGAAAAAAATACTGGATATAAAGTTTGAACAAGAGTCACGCGTGACGACTTTGGCAAAGCTTTAAATCATCATACAGATGATGTTGACAACCAGAGACAAAATATTAGCAGTGCAGAGAAAGAAAAGTATGATAAAAGGGTTTGCTTCGCAAAAGTGGCAGAGGCTCAGTTTTCCTCAATTTTACACAAAATGTGTTTTAATTAGGAAATTACTATGTATATCTCTCTAGCTAATGGTAAAAAACAGATTTCACACACACACACCCCAAAATCTCTTACCATGCCAGGTTTTATTTTGCAAAGGGAAAAAACGACATTTGCAAATTTAGCATTTATAAAATGGCCTCCCCATACTTTGATACTGTACACATCATTCGAGAACTTTAAAATGCTTTTAAAAAATTTTTTAAGGTTATCTATTCATGTAGGTCTCTAAATCAAAGCAGACAGACAATAAACTACAAAATCGGGGAAATCAGCAAAAAAACCTAGGGATCTAGTAAAGACAAATATCATACTGTTAGGCTTCACCTGTTTATTCCACACTTTCAAACAGTAAAAACAGAAAAAAAGTCACGTCTTCTTCCAAATGAGAAAACACAGTAGATCAGAAATATAGATCTCACTCATACACTGTACCATGTTGTTTCTCAAAATTTAGCATCATTTTACTAAAACAGCTTTGGCGAATCCATCCATAAGAACTGCAAAGCTGCTGTTTTCCAAAAACACACTCAAGTTTCCCAAGACTGTCTACTTATTCCTCTCAACATTAAACTGTCAAAACCTCAAAGCTTTACAAGACATCTTAATTCAGACCTATAAATTCTACTTGAACATATTTGAAAATGAATAGGCTGACAACTGCTATTTGTTACTGTCACTGCCTTCGAGGAAGTTAGAGAGTTACAAGACAATGTTGAGATAGAAATGAGATGCTCAAATTAAAAAGTCAATTCAGCTTTCCTTGCACTAACTCTACCTAGCCACTTTTTCCAGGAATTGCTCATGGAAATGCACGTGCATCCTTTCACGAGCCTTCTCCTTTCCTACGCGGTAATGCAAGACTCCACTAAGAGGCTCATCGACCTCAGGGGAGGAAGGGGGGGGAGTGTAGGTAGGACGTGGGCACCGCATGACGTATCTGCTGGTGACACACGCCAGAAGCCGTGGCTTACAGCTGCTCACGCTGCAAAGCGCTCTTCTGGGCTTAGAAAATCGCTGCCGTTCAGCTGAGAACGCTCGGAACGGGAGCTCTGCTGCAGTGAGGGGAGGCGGGTCTGGAGTCACTGAATCTCTCCCCAGCAGATTGAGATTTGTGTCCCAATGTTTTATATTACACCGTGAAAGAGTCCACAGGACACAGGCACAACAATGAATGCAGTATAAAAAAATCAAAAAAAAACCCCAGTTATTTACTTTGCACGTTTGAAAACACAGCTGCTGATGGCTGTCCAGAAAGCATGGCCTTGGCCTTGGTGTAAATTACATCAGGGTCACTGAAACTCTGTGCAAGTCCATCAGACCTCAGACTACCGTTATTTCAGCTGAATGAGGCCTCAGTGGTATCGGTTTCTTTTATCAGCTTTTGTGAAGCTTTTGTCACAAGGAAGAGACAAAAAACTTTGTGGCCACATGCACGAGAGGGACTAATACATATTCCTTATCCCTCCTCCTTGCAATAGGTTTGAAAAACATCCTCTCAGTTTAAAAAAAAAAAAAAAACACAATAAAAAAGGATGTAATTTTACTAATAACTGCAACAGACACTGCCTTGGGGATGTTCCCACAACATTGCGTTAACTGCTAGCTTGGAAAAAAGTCAGATGAAGTTCAATGTACCTAACAGAACAGTGCTACAGGTTAATCTCTAACAATTTCATATGACTGCACTGAGGAAATCAAGAGGAGTTGCAGATGCCACTGTGAGCTGTTATCTCAACTTTAAAAACGTCTTATAAATGCAGTAACTCACAGTAATGATCAGTCTATGCAGCTCTGAGCTGTAAGAGAAATGTCATGAAGTCGTTTTGCTACTGCTCTTTCCTTGAGGAATAGTTCAGAGAGGCGGCATCCTTCTAGTGTGTACAGCCTATTGATCATATTTGATGTCAGCCTAAAATGCCCCAACTAACAGGTGAGGTTATCTTAATGCTGCATTCTCAGAAAGAAGTATATTATGCCCAGGTTAAAAAAAAAAAATATCTCTTTATTAAGGGACATAAAAGCACTATATTCCATTGGATAGATGAGGAAATCTGATATTGGCAAACGCTATCAATTACGGAGTCGAAATTTTGTGGCAAATATTGACCATAAACAAAACATAGGGAAAAAAACATAACAGATTTTCTTGGTGAGTTTTGCCAAATTAAGTATTTCTGTGAGGTCACGAGCCACCCCTTTGGGCATTCCAAAACCCCTCCTAGAGCCTGAAGATACGATCGAGCACTGTGCTTGATGGAGATGGTCAGCAGTGCTGTGGTAGGCAGATTTACTGAGGTCTTACAACATTTCCTCTCCTTGCCTGGAGTCACCAGCCTCTCTTAGCAATGGTATCCAGTATTTGGATAAAGTGCTCTAACTGCTGGCACCAGCCTTTCAAACAATGACACGGGACGGTGAGAAGACTTATCACAGAGAGGGATCCTGGTGGGGCACTGGGGCCGATTAGTAAGAAAGTAAGAACAGAGCAGCTGCTGAACTCAAACAGAAAACGGCACACCAGGGAGAAAGGCTATACTGGAACAGTCACCCTTCAGCAACCCTTCTGCTACTGCCGCCCAGTCTTTCACCTTCCCTATTGCCAAAGTTAGTCACTCGAAGAAGAATCACGATGTGTTGAGGAAGAGAAAATGTTCCTCTACCTCAAGCTGTGAAACATCTTAGCTGAGCAATACTCAAATGTCAACAC
Source organism: Tauraco erythrolophus (assembly GCF_009769465.1). NCBI lineage: Eukaryota > Metazoa > Chordata > Aves > Musophagiformes > Musophagidae > Tauraco > Tauraco erythrolophus. The sequence continues at coordinate 45,857,468 of NC_141468.1, read as the reverse complement.
AAATGTGTTCTGGTGTACAGAAAAAAGTAGTATTATTAGAAGTCACAGCTGCTAGTACATTTCATAGTCAGGTGGACTATGTTATCTAGAAATAGTTTTCAAGAACAGCCCTTTGAGACACCAGCTACATACTATAACCAATTTCATCTCTTCTATATGTAACCAAAACATACTAAGATCTAAATTTCTCACCTGGAGACCAGCTTTTCCAAAGTTCAGATACCTTGTGGTTAGAGGTTACAGTTTGAATTCAATTAAGTTAGCTTAATTTTGCCTAGCTGATCGTAATAATTTAAAGGTTGGTCCATGTTCCTTGAACTGTTGGGGCTTATCACAATGGTAGGACTACCTGTACTGCTTCTCCCACCACTGTTTTTTTTGAGGGATTTGGGCTTGTTTTTTTCATTGTTTAGGTGTTGGTTTTTAGTTGGGTTTTTTTTTGGTTTGTTTTTTTTTTCCAGATAAAATTAACAATTTTGGACTTGTGTTTTGGTAGGAAATTTCACAGCTTTCCAAATTTAGAAATAATCTAGGCAAAGACCTGTGTATTCCCACCACTGTAAGAAGAAGTCAAGAGTTCTGCGAGCCTAGCTCTCAAATTATCACCAACAGCATTCTTCTGAAGACCCAGTTTTACTTATAAACAAAAATCCTTAGAGAATTTTTTTTTGAAAACAGCTGTATTTTTGCATTTTCATTCAACTGTGTATTCTCCATTCCATTAAAGTGCCAGAGTAAGGCTTGGCTTCTTCAACACTTGCCAAGGTTCCCCACTCCTCTATTTTTGGTCTTTTTTTCCCTCATTTGTACTTTTTAAACCTAGCAGGACTGCTCTGGACTTTCAAGTGCTGTAGTTCATGCCTTTTTTGTCAAGTTAGATTTGCAGATTGGCCAGAAACAAGATAGTGCCAGGACCATTAACACACACAAATCCTGTCTCTTCACTAGTCTTCAGCATTTGTTATTTTGCTACTCTGATGTAATAAAGTTCAACTGCATTTTGCATTTGACTAAGAACCAGCTATCTAAAACCACTCTGCCCTTCGCATCTAAGCATACACAATGGAGTTAAACCAATCTATTCCTTTAAAAAATAATACTGCAATGACTACACCAAAATTAAGTATTCCTCAACTATTACAAATGGTGCCATACACATTATTGAAAAGTTTCCACTTTAGTGCACCATGAATCAGACCCTAAACACAATGTGTTGAAACTAAACTACTAATGTTCGATCAATAAACACATTTACTGTTCTCTAGTCTTGTTGATTATTAAATGGCTTGTAAGGTCACATAAACAATTTTCCATGACTTCCAAAATAATCATACCTGGCATTTAATTTCCTTTTTCTCTTTAAACAACAGTTTTAGGATTGGCTTAAATGGATCTATGCTGTTCTCCTTTGGACATTCATTCTTAGAAGAAACAGGTTCTTCAACTGGTATCCAGTTTTATCGGTATCTAGTTTATTAATCATTTTAAAACTCACATTATACTTAGCTAATGATGGTGTTTTTTTTGATTAGACGGTCATTGCTCAGTTGCTTATAGTATTCGGTAGACTGAACAATGGGACCAAAATACTCTACACTTCATCTTCTACTCTGCCAGTCTCCAGAGAAGGAGTGGGGCAGACACAACAAGCTTTTAGATTGAAATACTGGTTTTCAAAAACTAAGCTGAGGAAGAAATACACAATTTTCTAAGTGCTAGCATTCTCTCACCTCCTTCCTACACCATCCCCACACTCCTTCCAGTCCACTTGCTTTGTTTAAAATAGGAGGAGATATAGGAAAGGAGTCAAAATTGCTGACCCATGAAAATATATGCAAATTTGGCCAGGCTGAAGCTATTAAAAATTGCTAGCCGTGGCTGATCCTAAATCTGACCTGTTATTCTTGCTACAGAAAGCTGGCATAAAACTAATAAACAACATCAACTCCACAACCATTTCCTCTGATTCTCCTATCAATAGTGTTTTGCATTTTATTCACTATGAGAGTGGTGAGACATTGGAACAGGTGGCCCAGAGAAGTTGTGGATGCCCCATCCCTGGAAGTGTTCAAGGCCAGACTGGATGAGGCTTTGAACAATCTCATCTAGTGGAAGGTGTCCCTGGCTGTGGCAGGCGGGGATGGAACTAGATCTTTAAGGTCCCGTCCAACTCAAACAATTCTAGGATTCTATGATTATTGGTACCATGTAAAGCAAGGAACATACAACCTTAATTTAGCCCTCTCATGGGTCTTTAACTACATATTAAGCTTGGCCTCAGCTGGAGAATGACATGGACAGTAAATAACATTAAGGACTGCAAGCAGACTGAGAAAAACCTTTTGAGAATAGAGACACTGATCAAGAAACAAAAATTTGTTTTTTCTACTCCTGCATAGTGGTGAAAAAAAAGACAATGGAAATAAAGTTGCTTGGGCAGCATTATAATCAGGACTGCCTAGGTTTTAGTGTTTGACTTCACAGCTTTAACATTAATCTTCTCTGTAATTTTATTCTGTACATGCATGCTAAATCATAAGAACCACCTGAGATCAACATAGGCTTGTATCCCTATTCTGCAAAAGGGCACCTAGCTTACCAAACTGTACTTTAAGTCTGGAGCCCAGCTGTTTAAAGACTGTATTTTCACTTCTATTGAAATAAAGTGGTATGCTGCTCCACATTCTCCCTTTCTGCTAAAAAAACTCAAATGTTACTTACAAAGAAAAATAAAAACAACCAAAAATCACTATTAATTTTAATAAAAGATATTGAGTTTAGCTTGCAGATATATAATACAACCAGGTTTTCAAAATTGCTTGTCATCATTTAGCCACATAAATGAAGCTTAAATTAAACTTGTGTATTTCATGTTTAAAAAACTCACTGTCATGTAAAAATTAAGATTGTTATGTTGAAGCAAAAAGCTATAAGACGAGGCACAGCAAAAGCTCTGTCTCTCCTTTTCTCTATGCATATAAAACCTTAATTTAGCGCACGTTACAACATGTAGTTTTACCAGTCAGGACTATATCAAATGGTAAACTCTTTAAAGTCATCAGTAGTGTAATTATAATTCAATATTACCATAGGATATCATTCCCACAGCAGGTAAGACTTCATCCATAATGCACACCAAATCAAGTTTTTATATGAGAAAATTGAAGAGTATTACTTAAAAGATTACTTCTGCTCTAGCTCCAAGTGGAAACCTTACTTTTCCCCATCTTATTACAAAAAGGGGGAAGGAAGATTTATGTTTATGCATTAGAGCTGTTCAAGTAATTGGACTCTTCCTGGCAACAGCCATTTCCTTGCCAAAGCTAGTAATCATAGCTCCCACTTTTGTTGCTACATGATTCATTTTTGTAAGTTTAGTACATCTTGCATAATATCTGACTATTTTTCAGTTGTTTTCTTTTTCTCTCAGAAATTATTCCTTTGAAGTTTGATCCATCTCATTAAAAACAAGGGAAAGATTCAAACCATTTATATGAGTATTTGGATTGGTCCTTAATGTTTAAGAAGTGACTGGCTGGTCCATCATTCCTGTATAGATAAACAAACAGAGTTTTTGATATTTTTACCTCTGAAGTAAGGCAATAGAAGGAGTATGTCTTCCTCTACCTAATCTGAGATGAAAAGTATCACTTGCACTAAAACCAAGTGACCTTTACAAAAGCAAAGATTATTCCAGTGACTACAGAGTCAGGTTAGCTCACTTTATCTTTTATTCAAGTATTACCATCCAAGAAAACATCACTTGGAAGGACGCCATCATTTACTATGCCAAGAATATCTACACACTAAGAACTGATTAAAACTACCCTTTGTGTAGCTTACAATCCATTAAACCTCAAAGCCAGATTTTTGCTGTCACTCAGCTAGCGTAACAAAGTAGCATGTCAAATTTAAATAAGAGACAGGACTTCCTGAGAAGTCTTTAAAACTTCAGCGCTGAACATGACAGAAACGTAATGCTTCAGTGAGAAGCAAATATAGTACTGAAAATGGCAATGCTATTGTTCACCTGTTATTCGTCCTGTTATGCTCCCTGGTTACTTGTCCTAACATACTATTTGCTGTAAAAAGACCAATATATGAAATCATTTTTTGCTTCTAAGCATTTTGTTCAGAATTCTGTGCAGTAGCCCCGAAGTGGGTTTTGCATGGAAATTATTCTCTTCTGCAATCCTGCAATAATTTCTTATGATATCATGACTTTTAAAGACCCTGTCACACAAGGACAATAATGAATCATTCTCTGTTTAGGGGTGAATCAAGTCATAGAATCATAGAATAGTTAGGGCTGGAAGGGACCTTCAAAGGTCATCTAGTCCAACCCCCCTGCAAGGAACAGGGATATCTCCAACTAGATCAGGTTGCTCAGGGCCTCATCCAACCGGGCCTTGAACCTCTCCAGGGATGGAGCATCCACCACCTCTCTGGGAAACCTGTTCCAGTGTTCTACAACTCTCATGGTAAAAAATTTTTTCCTAATATCCAACCTGAATCTACCTCCCTCTATTTTAAAACCATTACCCCTTGTCCTATCACAACTGGCCCTCCTGAACAGCCTCTCCCCATCTTTCCTGTAGGCCCCCTTGAGGTACTGGAAGACCGCTATAAGGTCACCCCGGAGCCTCCTCTTCTCCAGGCTGAACAGCCCCAACTCTTTCAGCCTGTCCTCATAGGAAAGGTGCTCCAGCCCTCTTATCATCTTCGTGGCCCTCCTCTGGACCCTCTCCAACTGGTCCATGTCCTTCTTATGTTGGGGACCCCAGAACTGGACGCAGTACTCCAGGTGAGGTCTCACGAGGGCAGAGTAGAGGGGGAGAATCACCTCTCTCGACCTGCTGGCCACGCTCCTCTTGATGCAGCCCAGGACGCGGTTGGCCTTCTGGGCCGCAAGAGCACATTGCCGGCTCATATTGAGCTTCTCGTCCACCAGTACTCCCAAGTCCTTCTCCTCAGGGCTGCTCTCGATCCATTCTCCGCCCAGTCTGTATTTGTGCCTGGGATTGCCACGACCCAGATGTAGGACCTTGCATTTGGCCTGGTTGAACTTCATGAGGTTGGTACGGGCCCACCTCTCCAGCCTGTCGAGGTCCCTCTGGATGGCATCCCTCCCTTCCAGTGTGTCGACAGCACCACACAGCTTGGTGTCATCGGCGAACTTGCTGAGGGTGCACTCCATGCCACTGTCCACGTCACCGACAAAGATGTTGAAGAGGGCCGGGCCCAACACAGACCCCTGAGGGACGCCACTCGTGACCGGTCTCCACTTGGACATCGAGCCGTTGACCACTACTCTCTGAGTGCGGCCATTGAGCCAATTCCTTACCCACCGAGTGGTCCATCCATCAAACCCATGCCTCTCTAGTTTAGAGAGAAGAATGTCGTGCGGGACAGTGTCAAAAGCTTTGCACAAGTCCAGGTAGATGATATCCATTGGTCGACCCTTGTCCACCGATGCTGTCACCCCATCGTAAAAGGCCACCAAGTTGGTCAGGCACGATCTGCCTTTGGTGAAGGCATGTTGGCTGTCACCCACCACCTCCTTGCTCTCCATGTGCCTTAGCATGGTTCCCAGGAGAATCTGCTCCATGACCTTGCCAGGCACAGAGGTGAGGCTGACCGGCCTGTAGTTGCCCAGGTCCTCCTTGTTCCCCTTTTTAAAAATGGGGGTTATGTTCCCTCTCTTCCAGTCATCGGGGACCTCGCCAGACCGCCACGACTTCTCAAATACAATGGCCAGTGGCTTGGCAACTTCATCCGCCAGTTCCTTCAGGACCCGCGGATGGATCTCATCAGGTCCCATGGACTTGTGCACCTTCAAGTTCCTCAGATGTTCCCGAACCTGCTCTTCAAGTACAGTGGGCGGTGGTTCATCCTCACAGTCCCTGCTAGTTCTTTCCACAGCTTGGGTGGTAAGACAAGAGGTTTTATCAGTGAAGACTGAGGCAAAAAATTCATTGAGTACCTCAGCCTTCTCTATGTCCCGGGTAGCCAGAGCACCAGTATCCTTCCGGAGGGGGCCTACATTCTCCTTGGTTGTGACTTCTGCAAGAAATGGACCTACCTCAACAAGTCGGCAGGCCACCACATGGAAGACCTCTGAGCAGCAGGATGAGTTCACCACCTTGTTCCTTCCTTCGATTTCAGTGTTTGCTCCATCTGCAGGTATTGGACTTCCGATCTTAGCTTATCTCTTGCTCTAATTTAACCTATGGATCCATTACCAAGGACTCCTGATCTTGATATAGTCAGTATTGGGTGTTCTGCTCTGGCTCCCTGGCTTCTCTTTCTGATCCTGATGGTGAGTTTTGGTAGAGGGATTCTCGCTTTTCTAACCTACAGGCCTTCCTACCTACCTGCAAGAAGATCAAAGCAGGGAGACAACAGGAATATATACCTTTTCTAAGTTCTCTCTTTTGTTTAAAACAAAGCATAAGGCAATACTGTTTTTAAAATATTCCCTTCAACATTTTTCTAAACAATCTTTGCCTTCATCGCATCTGCATATTTTAATTTCTCCTTCATCTTTCCAGTAGCCCTAGAAAAGTATCTGTCCTCCTGCTGCATGCTGTTACAAACACATAGGAGTAGCACAGGTGGCCAGATCTAAAGTTGCTAAATTCAAACAATATCAGCTTCGTAGGTTTTGATTAGTTAAAATATGACTGTGGGACACATGAGGTTGACAATTAGTTCCTGCTGCCAGTGACGACATGGAGCCAGAAGAGAGAGGGGGTCAGAAGTCAAAGAACATGACATCACTCTGATCTCTTGACCATTAACACACAAATCTTCAGCTTTTTGCTAACTGAGGCATATTTACCATCTAAATGCTAAATATAGAGTTTGCAAAAGGAAAAAATAAATAGAAGTCTTGAACTGCTTACGGTGATCTCACAGAAAGCTATGAAAGTCACTAAGGCAAAGTGAAAGATATCCTTAGTTCATACTTACAGAAATGAATTATGTATTATTAAAGTCTTACTAATAAAATTTCTAGACTATATTTTAGAAGCTACCCAACCTGAGGGACTTCAGTGTTGAGAAATGAGGAAATTTTCATAATTAATTTGTATAGTTAACTCCAGTAATTGGTAAAATACAGTGACCAAGAGACTATTTATTTACTTTCGGGTCCCACAAATAGTTTAAAACAATCTTTGCTCTTCTGAAAAAAATAAAAAGGACCGATGTTTTCAGCATAGCTAATGGAATAAGACACTTGTAAATCCTATTTAAATAAATGCATATGTTTTAAATCCAAAGAGTGAGCAACGCTGTTCAGAAGATGCTTTTGATATCACATATTATAAACAGTTATGCGTGATTTGATTCTTCCTGGACTGATTTTGTTTGAATTTAAAGACAAAGTGATCCGTAGCTCAATATAAAAGGGAGGAAAGAAGTGGAGATAGCATGCTAGCCAATGACAATTTAATTTTTCAAGCTTTATATACTAACAATCCATAAAGGCTCTGGTTAGTTTAATCATTATCATGAAGAATTACCTAACACTCCCACCGATGACTAATTTTGCCACCCCGTTGGTAGTTGATCAAATCTCTCTTGCTGAACATATGCTGAGCACATAGCTTCCAGAACGTCTGGCAAAACAGTATTTTTCCCTTCACTCGGATTCACAAAGTGTGTTATGTCACTGTCTTGCTTGGGCTCCTTGCACTTTTTCATCTTTCAGCTCCGGTATAAATGTAACTGAGAAAGAGGTTTATAATCTGTTAAGTGCTTTACAGGACTTAGAAAATGCAATCAGAGAGGCCCTGGTGAGACATGAGGTGCGACCTGACATACCCATACCCTTGGGTACACCGAATATCTCCCAGAAGCCCACTCACTGCTGCAGCAGGGTGTGGATTTCTGATGGCTCTTATGTAGCACTCAGCAGCCCCATGCAGAAATCTCACACCATCTAAGGCATCTCAGAAAGAAGGAAGTGCCTCTGTATGGGTAAATTATTCAAGTTCAACATCTCTCCTTGTGAAACAAGGAAGAGATGACAAAAATCTCACAATAATTCAAGCTCAAGTTAGCGAAGAAAAGGTCTGCCTCCATTACAACAAGAGAGGGCACGAACCAAGTTTGAGCTCTTGTCCTAATCATTAGAACTACTGCTCAGGGAAGCTTCCTTAAGAGACCTCCTTCCCATTTGTTCTCCATCATTTCTTCATCTGACTGGATACCTGCAAGCATTCACCCATTTCCCCGTTTACTGGGAACTTGAGCCTCAGCATCCTGCACTGTAACACTATGCTAATGCTAGCACAGCCTAACAGCGAGCCACTCTACAGAGAATAAAGGGTCACTAGCTGTAGGTAACATTATATACATAATATGTATCTTGGCTGCATTTCCATTTTTTATGGTATAGCTGTTAGAGATATACAATCAAAACTACACATCTCAGCTAATACATTTCTAAAGTATCAAGGTTCCTTCCCGTTCTTTTCCATCCATTATACTTTTAAAATACAATATTGACTATTCTGAGTCCCTTGATTACTTTACATTGTGACTAACCTTCTCTTGAAGTTCAAGAAACAAAAAATTCAATCAGCAAACTCAGTTCCTTAAATATCTTCTAGTTGAGGGACGAGATCAAGAGACAGAGCTCTTTTTGCAGACATGCAATACAACAGCCTCCAAACCCCAATAACAAAAGCAGTGTGGCATTTTGAATTACTTAAATACAAACCCATGCAGTCTTGCTTCTGTATGTTCTTTATGTAAGAAAGGAGCTCTCTTCAGAAGCACACACAGTATTTGTATTTTTCTGAGGTCCACCACACATGGCTTGGAAAAACCTCCACAGGTTGCATTTTCTGCATCTCCCATAAACTTGAGCTGCAGGCGCAACATGAACTGAACTAAGTGACTGCAGACTTGGCAGTATCCCATGGAAGAACTGTAACAGGCATTGAAGCACCTCTCCTATGAAGACAGACAGAGAGTTGGGGCTGTTCAGCCTGGAGAAGAGAAGGCTCTGGGGTGATCTTAGAGCAGTCTTCCAGTACCTGAAGGGGGCCTACAGGAAAGCTGGAGAGGGACTTTTTACAAGGGTATGTAGTGATAGGACAAGGGGCAATGGCTTTAAACGGAAAGAGGGGAGATTTTGATTAGATATAAGGAAGAAATTTTTTACATTGAGGGTGGTGAGGCACGGGAACAGATTGGCCAGAGATGCCCCATCCCTGGAAGTGTTCAAGGCCAGGTTGGACGAGGCTTTGAGAAACCTGGTGTAGTGGAGGGTGTCCCTGCCCACAGCAGGAGGGTTGGAACTAGATGATCTTTGAGGTCCCTTCCAACCCAAACCATTCTATGATTGCCTACTACCTTTCCCACTTAACCATAGATATAGCAGGAAAGTAACTTGACACTTCTGTTGAGGGACAATGTGCTATTATGCCATAATCATACTACAGAAAAATCTGATTTCTTCCTTGCTTAAACTATTGCCAAGACCAAGAAGGTAAAAATCACAGAATGTATTTCTATAACATAGGAGTAACCATTAACAACTCACGTTGTCATCCAGCAAACAAAGTGAAGGACTGTGAATGTAACAGCTCTTGAGTTTGTGGGACTAGCTATGACAATATTCCCCCTTGTGGCCTTGGGCAAGTTACTTAACCTCTCCAGATGAGAGTCCCTGTCTATAAAAATGAGGATAATGATATTTGCTTACCTCTCTCAGAGGAGATGTGAAAACTAATTAAAATAATTTGTGTAAAGGGCTTTGAACCTGAAAAGTACTACATAAAGTGCTAAGGAAATAGTGTTTATATAAAAGACTGAGGGGAAAAGAAGATTCAAGTTACACAGTAATGTATCTGTTTAAGAAAGAAACATAGCTTGGTTTCCCTTTCTTCCATTTTTATGTCCAATCAAAACTACACATCTCAGCTAATTTTTCTACTATGAAATAAGCGATACTTTAACTACAAAGGATGTGGCTACTGAAGCATTTTCATACTACTGACCATTCGTAATCCCCTTTTGTCTAAACTTAGTCAGGGGGATGATCCAAGGAAGTGATTACCAAATTTGCCCTTTAGTATTCCGAAACATACCATATGGATAGATTATGATCAAAGTTTGTTAGGAATATTGATGTTTTCTTACCCATAAGCATTATGCCACTTGTTTTGGTCAAGACCTGGATACTGTTTACCTACTCACACTGTCATTGTTCTCATAAAGGATTAGATGAGTCTTTCACTATGTTATTTTACAACTGCGGAAAAACAGTGCAAACGAACACAGGAGAGCTGTCAGCAGAAGAGAGGCATTCTTCTTCACCCACACAATTGTGTGGCTGGATCTCAACAGCAGCTAAGCATCTCATTTGCCCTGTTTGCAACTACAGAAGTGCTGTTTCAGAACAGCAGTTTACCTAGCGAGAGCAATGTGAAAGCAGGTTAAACCATACAACCACCATAACACACTACCTGACGACCCCTGGCAGCAAGATATTTATCAAACACAGCAATGCTTTTATGAGAAAATGATGGGTTGTTAGGAGAAAAAGATCATCTCTTTCTACTGTCACCCAAACACCAAGTCAAATTCATTGATAATGCTGCAGACTGTGGCAAAGGAAATCTTAGAACTATAATTTGAAGAACAATATCCCAAAGGTAGCAGACTCATATTCTGGGCAAAAATATTTCTTCCTAATTAATGCCACGACTAGATCTTAACATCAGTTAATGTCTGGTATGGTATATAGTAATAGCCAAATAGATATTTACTGTCAGTTCAGAAAGCAGCATAAAATTAATTAAAATAATCAGAGAAACAAACATATCTTCATTAGATATGTGAATTGTAAGATTTTTGAGCGCTGTTTATTAATGCAATGACATTATCAAGTCATTCTCTGTCAGAAAAATTACATGCATTGGATTAGGCTAAATTCTGTTTTCAAAGCCTTCCTAAGAAAAAGGAGTAATATAAAGCTAAATATTTACCAGTACTATAGCAAAGTATTAAGATGAATAGCCAATACACCATATCTTACTTATAGCTCCCTCCCAGTGCATGGCTGATGATTAAGGAAATATGTGAGGAAGTGAGAAAACAAAGAAGAACAGTTATTTTAACAAAAAGTAAATAAAATTATTCTCTCTATACACTTTTGGGCCAAGTCCATCATCTCCACCAACATTTCAAAAAAGACACATTTCCCCCCACCCAGCTCCGAAAAGGCAGCCTGACTATAAAGGAGGAGAAACCAGCTACAGAACAGACCAAAGTGACTCCAACTGGGTGTTTAACATAGGACAAGATTAGGTCTGGGTTTTGGTTTCGTTTGAGATTTTTAAGGTGGTTTTAGCTTTATTACAAAAAAAAAACCAACACAATAAACCCACCAAAGCAAGAAACCTGCTCATACACATTTGGGAACCACCATAGGAGGTTATATCAGTGCTGACCATACAAGGTAGAAAACTGGACAGTAACGAAGCAGCATGGAGGGGTGGTTGACCAAGAGCTACCCTTATATGCTGAGATCATTCAAAAACTGGGCAAACCAACACACTCTTACACCTTCCACCAACTAGTCTAAGCCATACAGACTGTTTGTTCACATACATCTGAACACAACCCAGAATATGGAGTTCAATTACTTTTATTTACAATATATCTGTGTTTTCTTCTTTGCTTATGATTAAAAATTACTAATCAGACAGGTCAGAACTGTTGATTAATGCACTTCATAATTACAAACAATTCTGTAGATGGCATAATTGCTTTAAAATGCATTTCTTGATTAGTATAAATACATGAATAAAAGGTTTTGTTTAACACGGAAAAAAGCGTGACTGTACATGTAAGCAGCTTAACAGCCCCCTCAGCATCACTATTACCTGCTCTGGTATCCTGTTACAAGCCAAAGCACCACAATTCTGAACCCTAGTGAAAAAACAGCAACCAGAAATTATCTCCAGTTTAATGTTTTTCTGGTTGAATAATTCTGTTATGATTTTCAGAGGGTATACTTCAACTTTAGAACAGTTATATGCTACTTCAGGTGATTGATGTTGAAATTGGAACAACTGGAACTAATCTAGAATCTTGTGTTGCTTAATCTTTTGTACTGTAAGTTTTAATTATTCTGCTACTTTATTATGCTTTCCAAACGAAAATCAGCCTTGGGCAGAAAGATTACAAAATATGTTTATATTTCATAACACATTTTGGGTAGCATTGTGGGATGTGCATATCAAGCATTTTGTTGCAGAGCTTCTTCCCTCACCCCCACAAATGAGCTCTGTGATGCATTTGTTACTTCTGAAAGTTGATTGCTAATCATCCACAGATATTAATATCCTGCTGGTCCCTGTGCTTTTGCAGGGTTTTCTTTGGCGCTTTTTATTTTCCCTGTTTAAAGAAGTTGATTGCCATTTTGAAACACCTACCTAGAAGTAAAACCAAGATGAATCAGTATTGTCAAAAAGTTATTCTGATCAGTAACATTTTTTAAAATGCAACATTTTAAATAGAAAATTAAAATTACAAAAGATAATGAATCCCAAAACATGTCAGCTATTGTGGTTAAAGAGAAAAAGTTCTGTGAAGATGCTGACAAATAAAGTAACTCTCATAGTGTTACTTTTTCGAAAGTAACAAGCATATACTTTTGATTATTTTACACATGGCCTAAATTAATTCCTATTCTGATCATTTTAATTACTTCAGGAAAACCTAGCAGTAGCAGCCGATAAGTTTCATATGAAAGCTCACATTCATATTTCCTGAATGTTGATATAATACTGAACCTGTAAGTTACACAACTATTTTAATTGACTCTGTAAATCATGTCAAAGAACTCAAATTTAAGTAAGTAAAGCTAATTTAAGTTGCCACAAAAACATTCCTTTTCTTCAGACAAATCAGCCTTCCACAAAAATGTAATTACAAAGTTACAAAGTATTTTGTTGGGAATTTGCTCTTTGTTAAAAGAAAGCTTGAGCAATCATCAAGAACACCTTCCTAATAGACAATTTTAATCGAAAAGTGCTTGTTTCTAAAGTTTCACCATTCTCTCCCTTCTTACCACAAACCTTACCATCTCAGAGATTACCTGAGAGAACACTGTGTCATGACATGTCTTGTTGTTTCCTCTCATGGACAGGATACGCAATGTTCTTCAAACATATACCAGAACCACTATGCCTCAGAGTTTAACTCCATCTTGAAGTCTTATATTAAGCGCTACAACACAAAAACTTTCCTCTTGGCATGCAAGGGCTTTTATTGTTATTTAATACATATTTTATGTCTATACACCCAAAATATATATATACACACACACATATATACACATGCATACACACTTCCTCTTCTTCCCTACAAAGCAAGTTAAGATTTCAGCAGGGTAAGTCAGACTCACCATGAGTGACAGATTTACTGATTGGAAAGAAGGTGTGGTTCTTTTGTTGAGACATGGGCTTTAAATGGGCTGAAATATGATATGGTTAAGAGTATTATTTTATAAATCCAAACATTTATCAACAAGCCTGCAGCTCAAATTACAATATGCAGTGTTAACTGAAATAAAATCAGAGGATGCTTGGATGGAAGGTGGATTCGATGGAAATAAATTAACTTAAAAAAAAATAGAACAGTCAAATGTAGTTCAAAAGCCCATGCAGCCTCAAATAAGGATTTATGGACTAATAAACTACAACCATTCTTTTGCTGTTCTGGGCTGCATTGTAAACCTGAGAGACTGAAACTACAGCCCTAAAGGCAGATACAGTATAGCTAACCCCTTTGCAAGTTACTTTATATTTCAGAAAGTAGTCAGCATATTTTAACGATTTTCACATTGAAGGGGGTAGCAGTGCAGCAAAGAATAGCAGCCACATTGAACCTGGTAACTGCTGTCTGAAGAGTATGGTCTGTCTACCATTTTCATCCTCTTCAAACTTTGGTTTCATGGTTTCTGGTACCTACACTATGGGTCAGCCATTTGCTATTTGTACAATGATGGCAATAAGGAATTCTGTAGTATCTTCTTAACTCAAAGAGAAGCTGGCTTTTGAGGAAAGTTGCTTTTCTTTAACCTTTATCAATAAAGGCCCCTCTTCTCTTTGATCCAAAAGATGAGTGACTTCCCCCATTTATAAAAAGCCCCAAAAGCTTCCAGTGGAGCTACAGACTTCAGCAAGCTACAGTGCTGATTCTCTCATTCAAATCACAAGAATGAGAGAATGACAGGCTGAGAGAGTTGGGGCTGTTCAGCCTGGAGAAGAGAAGGCTCCGGGGTGATCTTATAGCAGTCTTCCAGTACCTAAAGGGGGCTTACAGGAAAGCTGGAGAGGGACTTTTTACAAGGGCATGTAGTGATAGGACAAGGGGCAATGGATTTAAACTGAAGGAGGGAAGATTTAGATTAGATATAAGGAAGAAATTTTTTACATTGAGGGTGGTGAGGCAGTGGAACAGGTTGCCTAGAGAAGTTGTGGATGCCCCATCCCTGGAAGTGTTCAAGGCCAGGTTGGATGAGGCTTAGGGCAACCTGGTGTAGTGGAGGGTTTCCCTGCCCATGGCAGGGGGTTGGAACTAGATGATCTTTGAGGTCCCTTCCAACCCTAACCATTTTATGATTCTATGATTATACAAGCACTTAAATAACACCTAGCATAAAACATTAGAGCTGCTGTGAATAAATACCATTATCAGGCCAACTCGGTAAAAACACTGGCCTATTAAGATTTTAATCATTATTCCCTGAGCTAAAATCCACTATGAGAAATCAACTATCAGTGTGTGTAAATTAGCTTTAGTGAAGTTTTACATGTTGTAACAGTTAATAACTGACACCAGGTATAAACATCACATCTCTTCAATGGATATTTGAAACTAGACCTTCCAGGACTTGAGAGACAGAGAAGACATCATTAGGTTTATCACTTGATCTCCATCTTCCTTGTAACAGTAAACATAAGTATCAATGGTAATCAGATGTTTCTAGTTACTGTCTCAACCTGTTTTGGCTCACTGTGAGTGGAACAAAATGTTTTAACAAGTAGCATTAACATAATCATTATCAGCAATGCTTTAACAACCCTATTTTAGTGATAAAAAGATAGAAATGACATAAGGAAAAGAAGAAAGGAATGAAGAAGAGGATATGAAAGAATTATGCTTTTTCCAAATCCCATGTATACTTCCAAATTAAGTGTAGTCTGTCAGCCTAGTACTGCTGCAAAAGTGAATAAAAAGAATAACAAGCTATAGACAGGGAGGGAGGGTTTAGTTTTAATAATTTCTGCATACTAACCTATTCTTAAAAACCTATCATCAATTTTAAAACATTAATAGAATAGTATTTTAAATAAATCACTAAGCTCAAGGCATAAGTCCTTGGAATAGCATTTATGCAGTACTTGGATGACCATTCTTCTGCTGGCTCTGTGTGTTTCACCCCCAAGGTGAGGGCAAATCAGCTTGACATGGAGGTACTCACCAACAGGTCAGGTGGTCTGATGAGTCGGGGTCTGTTCTGACCTCACAGTCATTTCACCACTACATGAAAAACCGAGTTCTTGCACACACGCTACGCAAGCTTCAGGTGGGATTTACAGCGTCTGTTTCCTCCCTTGTCTACGGGAGGAAAACTTCAATAACATCAACATTTTTTGTTTACCAAAAATAAAAAATAAGGAGAGATCCTAAGTCTTAAATCGATCACTGTCACCAGCGCATTGTTCTCATCCGTTTTCTGAGACTCACTGTCCAAACAAAGCAAGATAAACATTCACCATCTTCCATTAAGAACCACTCTCAATGCAAGCACTGTCAAATGGTCTATGAGATAAAAGGCACCATAATAACAGCAAAACACCACAAGCTGTACAGACAAAGCAAAACCACAAGCAGTTTTCAACTGTCTCTCATGCCCTGGCCTACATGACATCACACACTTGCTTTTTAGCTTTGCAAAGCTCAATTACCTTTTTTTCCCACCCTTCCAAGTTTCTACATTTCTGCTATAGATGAAAAAACATTTGGCATCAAAATACTTGGAGGTGGGAGTTTAAACACACAGAAGAAAAACACATACCCCCGCCAAAAAAAAATCCACACCATGCACGCTCAAGGCACATTCCCATTTTCCTCTCTTTCAGACTCTTTAAAGAGCCTAAATCAGTACCTACAGCTTTAGTAAAACAAGAAAATAAAACAGGTAACAACAATAAGCAAGACTGCAGCATACATCTAATGGCTCTTCCTACAAGAGGTGTTCCTTTTCTTATTTTCCTGCTATTTTTGTTTGAAACATTTTTAGACCTAGTTCTTTGATTGCCAGACAGCCAGTAGCTCTTCCAGGGCTTTTGATAGGTAACATTATCAAGTTTATTTTAGGAAGGACAGTGTGCTTGCCTAGATGAAACAGCTACAGCTTAGCTTAATAAATTACTGGCAGACAATACTTTACACCATAAGCATCTTCTTCAGGTCTGTCAAGTTTCAAAAGTTTCAAGATCTAAGAAATCCCATATGTGTGTGTATATATATATATAAAACCAAAATCACTGCAGAAAAACTTTACTAGTTTTTATTCAGTAATTTGTGAATCGTTTTTTTTCTATTTTGTTTAATAGTGAAGCATTTCACTTTAATTTCAGTATGGATGTTAGACAGTCAGCTGAACATGAGTGAGAAGTTATCTGACAATTAGTTAAAACTTTGGCTCCAAAAGAACAGCAGCTGAAGATATAAACCCCATCCCCAGTTTTACCAGGGAGGAGTTACTCAACACTAGAAAAGCTGTCTGTGGTACTGTTCTCCAACAATGAAGAGAGTTTCTGTCCGGATTTTCGGTGACAGTAAAGAACAAACAAGCACATATTCTAAGATTAGCCATCTGTTAAACCAAGGCTAATAGTACTTGTTTGCTCTGATAGGTATTTTTGAGATTTATGTCACTGTATTTGTTAAATGCTTCACTGAGGTAAGTCTAAGTGGAAAAGTCTTTGAAATGGGTCTCAAATGCTGAGACCATTCCAAATCCTGCAGTGAATTCAGCAGATGGCCTTCAAAAAGCCAGTTAAAAATCTATTGCTGCTCATTTACTCTTAGTTTGAATGCCTCATTTGAGTGCAGAACTACATACACCAGTAATCGGACCCTCACAGGAGTTGAGATTTAATGACACGGATGGAGCGAAGAGATCACACCTTGAGGATGGGGCATTAAACTTCAGTGTTTGTCAAGCTCTCAGATATCACGTAAAACTTTCAAATAAAATTGTAAGTGCAGAGCATTATTATAAAGAACGCCCAGTTATTTAGGGATATCTGTGACAAGAGATCTCTAAGTTACAGTTTTCCCCAGGTGAAGCAACAGCAGTTGCAATCCAGCTCAGAAGTTTCAAAGTAGCGACTTTTTAACACCATCACATTAAACTTAGAAGAAAATTTCTAGATTCCCCTGGCCAAACGAAAATTTAAGATTACTCATTCCAATGCATTCCTGTTTTGGTCCATCTTCTGTGCCCTCTGCTTCTCAGTTATCTTGTTCCTTCTCTATAACAGAAAGTCCCAGAAAGATCAGGTCATTCATTAAGATCACAGGAAACGCAACTTTTCCACCACCTTGAATAATTAAAAAAAAAAAAAACAAAACACAGAGGTCCAACTGCAAAGGAAGTCCTGATCATACTGGTAAAGGGCACATGCAACACAAATGCAATGAAAAGCTGTAGAAGAAGGACTGTAGGAGAAGATCAGGTTCGAGACCATCTAAAGAACCTGAAGGTGAACAAATCCATGGGACCTGATAAGGTACATTCGCGGGTCCTGAGGGAACTGGCAGATGAAGTTGCTAAGCCACTATCCATCGTATTTCAGAAGTCGTGGCAATCTGGTGAAGTTCCCAATGACTGGAAAAGAGAAAACATAGCCCCCATCTTTAAAAAGGGAAAAAAAAGACGACCCCAGGGAATTATAGGCCAGTCAGTCTCACCTCTGTGCCCGGCAAGATCATGGAGCAGATCCTCCTGACAACTATGCTAAGGCACATGGAAAATGAGGTGATTGGTGACAGCCAACATGGTCTCACTAAGGGCAAATCCTGCCTGCCTAATTTGGTGGCCTTCTATGATGGTGGCAGCATTGATGGATAGGGGAAGAGCAACTGACATTGTCTACCTGGACTTATCCAAAGCATTTGATCCTGTCCCACACAACATCCTTATCTCTAAACTGGAGAGACATGGTTTTGATGGATGGACCACTCGGTGGATAAGGAATTGGCTGGATGGTCACACTCAAAAGAGTTGTGGTCAATGGTTCAATGTCCAAGTAGAGGCCAGTGACAAGTGGTGTTCCTCAGGGGTCAGTACTGGGACCAGTGCTATTTAACATCTTTGTTGGTGACATGGACAGTGGGATCGAGTGCACCCTCAGCAAGTTTGCAGATGACACCAAGTTGTGTGTTGTTCTGGACACGCTGGAGGGAAGGGATGCCATCCACAGGGACCTTGACAGGCTGGAAAGGTGGGCCTGTGAGAACCTCATGAAGTTCAACAAGGCCAAGTGCAAGGTCCTGCACGTAGGTCGGGGCAATCCCAAGCACAAGCACAGGCTGGGTGGAGAATGGATTGAGAGCAGCCCTGAGGAAAAGGACTTGGGAGTGCTGACTGATGAGAAGCTCAACATGAGCCAACAATGTGCGCTGGCAGCCCAGAAAGCCAACTGTATCCTGGGCTGCATCAAAAGTAGCATGGCCAGCAGGTCGAGGGAGGTGATTCTGCCCCTCTTCTCTCGTGAGACTCCACCTGGAATACTGCGTTCAGCTCTGGAGTCCCCAACACAAGAAGGACATGGAGCTGCTGGAGAGGGTCCAGAGGGCCACGAAGATGATCTGAGGGCTTGAGCACCTCTGCTATGAACACAGGCTGAGAGAGTTGCGGCTGTTCAGCCTGGAGAAGAGAAGGCTCTGGGGTGATCTTAGAGCAGCCTTCCAGTACTTAAAGGGGGCCTATAGGAAAGCTGGAGAGGGACATGGGCAAGGGCATGTAGTGATATGACAAGGGGAAAGGGCTTTAAGTTGAAAAAGGGCAGATTTAGATTAGATAAGGAAGAAGTTTTTCATTCAGAGGGTGGCGAGACACTGGAACAGGTTTCCCAGAGAAGTTGTAGATGTCCCATCCCTGGAAGTGTTCAAGGCCACGTTGGATGAAGCTTTGGGCAACCTGGTGTAGTGTAAGGTTTCTCTGCCCATAGCAGGGGGGGTTGGAACTAGGTGATCTTTGAGGTCCCTTCCAACCCTAACCATTCTATGATTCTACGATTCTATATTCCTAGCAGAGTAAA
Organism: Tauraco erythrolophus; assembly: GCF_009769465.1. NCBI lineage: Eukaryota > Metazoa > Chordata > Aves > Musophagiformes > Musophagidae > Tauraco > Tauraco erythrolophus. The sequence goes on along the minus strand of NC_141468.1, from coordinate 45,838,104 downwards.
TATTAAGTATTTGCACAACAAGGTAGAATAAATAAAGGAATGGCCCATACCACTTCCTTCTGAGAACAGAGACTGGAAACTGAAAACTTGTTAATAAAACAGTATTTATTTATCCATGTTGTTTCTTCTGCTGTGCACTGGTCTGAAGTCAAGAATCCCAGTTCTCAGCTGCTATCTGCTGAAGTAAATGAAAGGTCAGTGGACAGAAGTGACTTTGGCCATTTATACTGTGTTCATCAGTCACCTGAAATCAGAAATTTTAAGTAGTGACATCTGACAGTGTACAACCAATAACTTCATATTCCCCTCCATCTTTCTGAATATGTAATTGGGTTTATAAGGAACTGTATCAAGGCATGAAATCTGGAGCTCCCTTTGAAATTAATGTTTTGCACCATCAAGTGCTAAGCTGCATAGTGCTCTACACTAACACCTGAATCAATAACACAGTCAGGATACATTACAGAACTGAAAAAGAGATTCACTTTACTTCTGTGCATGAATGTACTGATGCAATCATTTATGAGTTATTAGTCTCTCTATGTATTGCACTTGGAAGAATGACTTTCAAAAAAATAAACAACTCAAGATTCTTTACTGATGCAGTAATGCAGGGAAAGACATTTGGGAATGCCAAATCAGGAAAGCATGATATCCCAAATGTAATACGAGATACTTCCTGCAAGTGCCAAAACCACCCTTTTAACAGACAGGATTTAGCAATAAAAGAATAAGCATGCTCTGCTTTATTAGAAAAGGTTAAATGCATATTTGCAACAAGGAGAAACAATCATCTCCCTTCCCTCCACAGCCACATAAAAAGGAAAATCAATCATGAGTGCTGTTAGCCCCTCAGCTTGTCTAGAAAGTTTCTACTTAACTTTTCTACTTAACTGTACAGCTCCATAGTAGCATCTCAACGAAGGCTTCCAGCCTCCCGCTCTTCTCCCTGCCCTTGGCCATGCAGTCATGTCTCTTCCTCTGCACTGGCACTCACGCTCAAATGAGTAGGTTATGAGCAAGTCCAGAGACTGAGACAGCCAAAATAATTACTATTTTTCCTCTCCTGGATCCACTTTCTGTTGGCTTAGTTCCTTTAACTGACTTACCATCTGGTCATGCAACAGCAAGAAATGGCATAAGAGGGGACAGGACCACAAAGTCAGACAAGAAAGGGAGGAAGGAAGGTTTGGTGGCAGTCCAAACTGAGCTACTGTAGGTTGGTTCTGCCCCTGCTCTAGTGGACCATGTCTCCTCCTAGATACCACATCGCAAGAAAACCACAATATACTATACAGCATATTACAGACGGGGAGACAAATCCTGCCACTGGACAAACATATACCAATCCTGGTATAACTGGAAGTCACTTCTAAAACATACATTTTATACATTTGGTGTGATGTCTATTAACAGTCAAACCAAATGACCTCTGCCTAGTATAATTATTTACAGTTGACTAAATTCACACTAGAAAAAGAGCATTTGTTACTCACAGCCACATTTTCCATGGCTAAGACGATGATTTCCTATAAGTTTGTACCATTTGCTAAGGTATTTCCAATGACATCAAGTCAGAATGAAGCTATGAAAAACTTATTTTAAATGTATGTCTAGTTTCTTACGTATAGCTAGTTAGTCTAAATAGCCATCCATAAAACAGTTAAATACATTCTTCTGAATGTTTCAAAAATAAATTGTAATACAGGAAATAGAAATTTACTAATACTAATATTTTCAAGTCTCCTTACATTAGGAGGTCTTCTCTGTAAAAGCAACTCATGTTGCTCAAGTTTTTAGCAGACCAATAGAATAAATTTCCTGCTGCTGTTCTCTTGTGTTCATTACTCTCCTGTTTGCTCTCACCTTTCTTAAGGAAAGAGTTAACACGGCCTCTAATTATGAGCTTTCTTTAGCTAAAGAAAGATAAAGCAGGATTTAAAGACCATTTTCAACTAGCTTCATACTACATTAAAAGGTCACTTGCTTGTTCAACTAATTCTGGCTAAGTTCAATGGCTATTTTAAAGACACTGATCTTCAGACTACTTTTATTTATAGAACAAAGAAAATAAGCCCAGATTTGAAAATAAGTGCCAGCAAGTGCCCCATAAATTTCTAATTCAAAACTAACACCAGTAAATGCCCTATAAATTTCTAATTTACTATGTTCTTTAATTAACAGTAGTGGTTCTGGTTACCTAAAAATATTTAAAGATACTTTAAGATTACAAAAATTAAACTTTTCTAATCAACATAGAGATGAGTCATTCACATCATGAGAAAACAAGGGAACCAAAAATAAATAGCTATATCTGATCTGAACATCATTTCTTTTTCAATCCATGTCCCATATTTCCTTTATTATCATTAGAGAAAGAGAGCAGTCAATTGCAATATATCTTAATATTGCCAGGAGAATATTAACAACTTCAAATTGTTAGCTGTGCATGTTTTAATTTAACATTTCTTCCATATAAAAAAATTGATGATACAACTTCAGAGTTAAGAGTTACAGTCAACTACTGTTTAGGAAGCTATGCCTACCTTGCAGACTGTGTTATTAATCTAGAAGCATTAAAGCTTGTGTCTGAGGACATTTGTTACTGGAAGAATTGGTTTCATTTTTCTTTCAGCTGTACCCCAGGTCTTTCAAGATCAACAAATTTATTTTCTCAATTTATACAAATTACCTACTGAAATTTTATTGTCAGAGCTGTAGAAGAGAAAGAGGAAGCAAAACGCAGACTGCATCAATTCAGGAACCTGATGTTCTGGTTTACGTAGTTTCATATTCTAGGAAAGGGTCAGACTGCAGCATCTGACTTCAGTTACATATATTTATGGGAGTTTTTATAGATAAACATACACATATCAAAATCTTATATAATACTATTACGGCTACACAGAGACTCCACATTCAAAACAATATGTAAATGCATCTAGTCAAGTATTTCTGACCTATTTTGTCGAGTATATTTTTACATATAATTGGGTCATGTTCCACTAATATCATGCTTTCCTCTTCAGCTCATTTTTATTCATTTATTTTATCACATTTGAACAGCTCCTGCTAATCCTATTCTCTGTCATATTTGGATTAGAGAAGTGCAGACCTTCAACATCATTTTAGCTGACAGATAGGATTTCTGGCAACCCTAAAGATGTGGGTGGAAAAGACTGCAGAGTGAAATGTTTTTCTTCATATGCACCTATTAGTTACAGTCTCAGGCTGCACTAAGAGACCTGCAAACAAAGCTCCAGATTCAAACAGCGTTCTAAGAAAATGCTTTGGTCCTTTTTATGATTAATATTCGTAATCCAACTATTAAATAATTCACAAAGAGCACTCACTTTCAGACTGCTAGGTGGGTCAACACACCTGGAAGCAATAGCTATTTATATAAAACAGATGAAACCACTGAAAAGATGTGCTAGGATTTATAAATCATTTTCATGGTAACTGTAACAGCTGTTTTACATGTATCTCCCTTCCACAATTTCCCCTTTAAGAAATTCCCTTTCTAGATCTGAGTCTTCTCATAGTATTTTGAAAGTAAAAACAATTAAGCAGTAGGAAAATTGTCTCCTCAAATCACTGACACAATGAGGTCAGGAAGAGTTTTACTTCCACAGGAACGTAGCACGTTGAATGTTTCCTGCGTACTCTACAGTTGTGCATAAAATTTGTCTATATTTATCATAACTCTCTTCTCCCTCAAACTTGGATTAAAATGCTGCTATAGTTGTTAACACAAGCACATTGAAGTTAAGAAAAGCCAGAACTAAGACTGCTAGTGCAAAGTTAATTCAGACCCCTAGTGCAACACAGCCTTTAATATATATTTGTTTTTTTTAGGTCCAGGATCCTGCTTCATTTAGTGCACAGGATGCTCTGGGGATTAATTTGGGTTATGTAGTGAAGGAGACTATGAGTAGAATTCCAGCTTCATTTGCTGCAGTAAAAAGAAACCATGTAGTAAACAAAGCAGATGAGTGCCTCCATCTCTTCCTTTCCACCACTCCCAGATCTGTTCCTCTTTTCCTTCCTATTTCCCTGACTCACATTTGCTGCCTCCAAGTTGTAATGCCTCTGACAAGGCATTTCGCCTCTTCCCTAACACTCCCCATCTCTAATAATGGCATCTGCCTCCAGGTTGTTGCTGTCACCTTAAGATGAACAAGGGGGACAGGCTGGGCAACTGCAGGGAAAGCACAAGCTCAGGAAAACAGGGATATGCAGTTTCCATAGCCAGAGCTCACTAGTCAGGATGAACTGTTGTGGCAAGTTACCAATCTCTCCTGAGATAATTAATATACAAACAATAAGCCACAGGGGCTATTACCTATTTTGGTGGGACTCTCGGCACGTTCTCATTGCTTTGCCATTGAGTTCACGGAGAGAAGTAACTGAGTTCAGTCTTGCTGGACACGTTTATTCGAAATACTTCCAAATTACTACTAACACTATACTAATTATTTTAATGAACTCATTCATATTATGGTAACTATTTCAACTTTTATTCACTGACAGATCACAGCAAGGACTTCTGAATCCATAAATGCCACAAAGTAGCTAGAGTTCAATGTCAGTTTTAGACACGACCCCAACAAAACAACTGGATACAGCTTTTGCTTAAATAAGGAATTACTACTAGTAATATAACAACTCCTAAAAGCTTAATATTCAATCTGAACCTATCACATAAAGAAAAAGAAATCAGGTAGCAGCCTTTTTTATGCACTCAGATGCAAAACCAAGTTTGCCATGGTGTAAGCAGCAATGACAGAAGCATGAAGTCATTATTAAGCATTAGAATCACAAACAGATCAATATGCAATTGTGGGAGTGAACAGCATACACAGTAACTCCTATTAATTTAACTCGATTTAGCTGAAACTCTCATGTGATGTATTTCAGTCATACACCTCAGAGCTGTATGCTGCTAAAGTAGCAGGCAGGAATAGCTGCTGACTAGTCTGAAAAAAAAAATCAATTTGTTTTTACTCCTTGCTCCCAGATTTTGGATTATCAAAAGCATATACTATAGCTCTATTCCTACATTTCTAGATGATCCTATTCTACATGTGTTTCACATCCAACCTACAGTGTGGTAATTGTAATACTTAGTTGGGGTCTTTTTCCATGAAACACTTAAAACTATGAATCATGACTACGTGACTTTTCATCATGTAATAGGGTTTCTAGTCCCCAAATCAGAAGCAGATAAGCATTTAAAGTAATTTTTCAAACAAAACTTTCTGCCACTTTTATATCTTAGGTCTAATTCCTGATTTTTGAATACCTATGATAAATATTCTTAAAGTAGCTAAGAAACTCATGAAAAATGAGCTCAACTTTCTCCACGATGCTCAACACATGCTCCTATACACAGGTTAACTTCTGGAAACAATGAGGAATACATCACTAATGATCAAGAATTAAAAAGAATAAATCAGTGTCATGAACATAGGTATATTTCTATGCTTGTTAGAGAATGTTATAAGTTTTCTAAAATTGTTTAGATTATCCATCAAAGTCCCAGTAAAACTACAAATGCTGTTTGGATTAGTTGAGACTATTCTTCCCAAAGATAAAAAGACACATTTTAAAAGTTTCAGATCTCTCTACGATTATTCCCACATCACAAAATTAACCCATAATTTAAAGCTGTATCAGGATCTTTCATAATGGAGATAGGTATTCACAGAGGGAGAAAAAAACACAGTAACAAATCGTTTCAGTATTAACTTTACCACTTCACCAACATTTCCGCATAATAAGGCTTACAGCACTGCAGCTTTCACATCCCTGCTGACTGGTATCCTCAGGGAACGCTGTGCTCCTGGTTGTCACATCACATGCTGATTTCCTCACTCGTCGCACACATAGCGCACCCGTTGTATCCCACTCTCAAGGCCCACATGTTGCCATAGGTGTGAACAGCCTCAGAGTCAGTTCAGATGCTGCTCTGGAATACCTATATTTTAAACTTGTGCTCCTTGAGTTTGTGGGTCCTTTATTTATCTGTTCACATGTAATACTTTTTTTTTTACTCAACCTGAAAACTACAACACCCTTTTAAGCAATACTATCAACTAATAAGATACTGAATGTCTTTTACATGTCTTCATTCCTCACTCTTACAGTATTTCAGGTTTGCCTTCCTACTATAGCACTCAGCCAACATTAAATCCCTGAAATATCCACACTAACTCAATTCCCTATACTCACTCAATTTTGTGACATTTTCCTGGAAAGAAACTGCACAGAACAAATATATAATAGCAAGAAATTGAGGTAGGAAGATGAAATCATGTATTTGTTAAATCAAACCTTTTAGAAAGCGATAGTCACACATCAATAATATATTCTGCTTTTATAAACTTAAACTTGTGAACTTGCATTCTAATCTGACTGATCGAAACAATTTTTCAACCTCTTTCATATTACATAAATCTTAGGCACATTAAAAAAGCTTCTTTCTAGTGCATAGTCTAGAGAGATTCATTAAATCTGTAGGGTTTAAGTAGCTCATAAAAATATGACAGCAAAGCTAGATATCGAACATTTCAAATTATGAGCAACACAACAAGAAACAACATCTGTCACCAGAACTACTGACAGCTAAATGATGACATTCCACATTTTTAACCACTTTTTTTCGCATACTATTTGGTAGACTTACATTGGCTAAAGCTTGCAAGCTTTATTAAAATAAATGTAGACCTGTAACGCACTTCTGAAAGAAGACAGGGAACGTATTTAACTCAACCCTTTCTTATTCACATTGCAGTTCCAAAAGTTCATCTTAAATCCCAGTTCAATTTACTTCAGCCTTCTTCGATAAGTTTGACAGTTGTCTTTGGTCTATACGCTGAAGCTGCCAAGTCTTAGAGATACTTCACTTCTACTGAGATTTATTCTTTACAGGAACAAATATGTACATCAGATCCTTTTTCCTTACTTGCTCTTCTAGACTAATGTCTTTTGGTTTCCTCATTAAAATATCCTTAAGGCTACAGAGACTTTCTGATGTTGTATACAACCACTTCAAAAATTGACGACAGGTCAGGAACACAATTTAAAATCTCCTTATCAAAGTGTTTGGTATCTACATCTTTCAGTTAAGCTCTATAGATATCAAAATTCCTGAATACATCAAAACTGCTTCTGTTTGCCAAGGTTTGTCTTCTGGCATTCCTACCCTCTCGGGACACCTACGCTAAGAATTTGTTTATCTATCTCCTGAGGGTATGTCAGGGATAGGCTTTAAGCATTTGTAGTACTCACCTATAGGCAATATTTTTGATTCAAAACACAGTCAGATGAGGAAGTAAGAGGAATCTATCTCCCATTTTAATTAATAACCAAAGGAATAGTAACCACTTATGTATCTTATCCAGTGTCTTAAAAACTTTAAAAAAAGAAATCTTAAGAACAGGACTGGAAAGCCAAGTATCTTTATTCTGAACTCCTTCTGGCAGAAGACTGATTTGAAGGAACAGATCCCTGTATGAGGAATATTCACCACTATCTTCCTTAAGGAAAGCAGACACAGGTAGCTTTATAGAAGTGATAAACGCACACTTATTTTCAGAAGAGGGCTCGAGGCTGCTGAAATCCAAGTCATCAGGGACACTTGCATGTAGCCCGAAGATGGGAGCTAGGTGATAGTACCAAGACAGAAGTGTCTTTACAGCATTTTGCAGCAATGAGAATTACCATCACAGCTTTTGGAAAACCTGTTCTGAGATGCCCAATTCATTGTATATGGAGTTAAGGTTCCTGTGCCAAGTTTCTAAATTCCATACTAGATGGCAAGATAATTATGATTTTTCAGTATTACAGTGTTTAAGACTCTTTGAGGACACAGGACTAAGTAACCTAAGCACAAAGTTAAACAATCACCAGCCCAGCCATCAACTGTCCAAATATTTTACTATTTGATTGCTTACTACATTGTTAGGGACCAGGGTCCTCTTTGGGGCAGGTCAAAAAATTAGAAAAAAAAGTTAGCTGCTTGGAACTATTTTCTGAAGTGTGCTTGCTATCACAATGAATAAAAGCCTAAAGACTTATCTTTGTTTGGGGAACATGTGGGGAATGAAAGTTTGTTGCACTATTATTCCTCAGAATTTTAGAGTATTGTCACACCTGAGATCTGATCCTCTTCCCCAAAGCCCCATCAACAGAACTGTCAAAAAAAAGGTTTCAGCACATGTTGATGCAAAGAAGAGTTTGGAAATCTGTGTTTGGAAAAGAAATAGCAAGTGACAGGGGATAACTCTTCTTAGGCATCTTCATTTTTTTGGTGCCTGACACTGGCATTACAGTCATCAATTTGTAGTCTTTGTACTTGCTTCTTTACATGTCATTTTATTGTGTTTTAGTAAAAGAACATCTTATTTGCATAAAAAAATAATTTAGCAGCTCTAAAGCATTAGTTATTCTGGCCTTTTTGTTCTGACTTAACTGATGGACACTTAATACAGGTAATTTGAACGGAACAATTACACATGTTCACACTACCCTTAAGGATACAAAATATCCAGTGTTTGCATACATATTTACGTACACATATTTCCATACTCACCCTCAAGTCTGTACATCCATAAAAGCTTTACAATCAAAGGCTCAGCTCTGAAGAACTAGAGAGGCTGTTTGCGCGCATAATACTTAAGTGCTAAAGTGTGGTTACCCAAGACAATACTTGAAGGACGCTCCAGAAGTACACTGGTTAAATGACACTTATTTAATGTCTCCGAGTTCTCTCCCACAAAAACAGAACGACAGAGCATATGAGGGAAGGCACAAGTTCCTAAGAATAGCAAAAGACATGCCCAGGGCCAGAAAAACACACCATCATGCCAGGCTAAAAGCATTCTTATTGGCAGACATGTGCAAGTTGTGCAGTATCAATGTACACTGTATACAGATCTACAAACTCGTGCACACATTCAACTCAGCTAAAGCCGTATCACTATTACTTAATTATGTGGGATTCACAGTAACATACATGCAGTCAGAGAAACAGAAGCAGCATAAGCAAGAGATTTCTTCCGAGATTTTATACAGCTTTCAAAAATCTGCTTTGGTGCACCTGTAGGTATCCTGCTTCCAAGGCCTTAAGAACAAATGTTTAATGGCTGGTCTCTCTGGATCCCATTAAGTGATCATGTAAACAGCAGGACACTGAAAGGTACTCAGCAGAAACCTCTTAGTAACGTTTTATGTCACCATGCCATTTGTGGTTTATTTGCTCCTTAGGAGACTTAAAAATTCATTCAGGTTTGCAGAACAAAAATATCATATATGAGAATCTATACCTGAACATTGATTTGAGTACATATCAGCTACAAGCATGAATAAAGACAAAATTACATGGACACAAGACATACACATCCTGATCACAAAGTATTACGGACATGTTTTTCATCTTTATTCAATGGTGTTCTGTGATAGTGAATAAGTAGAAACCTACTTAGTCCATTTTTTTAGATGACTATGCATAAAGAATTTTCCAAGCTATGATCAAACAAAGTGAAACACACACTAAAGTTTGGAAGATTGATCAGATTAGTAAAAATATCAGATACAGCAGAATGGTCTTACTACAGCTAGCATGGTTAAAACTGATTAATTTGAATTTTTCCTTATTCAATACTCAAAGCCATTTTCACTATCATGCTTTCAGAAATGATACCCAAAGTATAAAAAAAGCAATATTTATATCATAAAAACCCAGAATCAAAACATACATGTAAACATTCAGAAAGTGGAAGTACCTTATTGCCTTCGTTACTTTCAGTACGACTCTCCAGAAAGGCTTTTATCATGGAAGTTACACTCAAGTAACTCTTCCTGCTGAACAGAAGTCAATGCCAGCTACTTGTTTTCACAGATAAGATTTTAAAAATTCTTGAAAAGTGTTCATCTAAATGAATGCTTCTATTTCCATTTAACTTTTCCCTCCCCAACATGGTGAGAATTAATGAATATTTTTGATACAGACATTGCATTGTCCTAGACTAACAGGAGCTACTTTGGCTCCCACTGTAGGCAACACTGAAAGAGCTCCAGCATTAAAGGACGACTCCTCATTTTAAAATGGCAATCTAAAACAGGGACAACGAAGTACCCCTTCTTTATCTTTTAATGATAAAAAGCCACCCTTAACAGCTTGGACTAGACAGCTGCCTTTGAGATGGTAAAGTCAGGTGACACTGAGGACATACCAAAATTTATGGTAATATTTTCATATGCATCTGCTCAGTGGGTACTGAGAAGATGAAGGGCTTGGTGCCAACTTGAAAGAACTCTTAAAAGGCACTGTACTGGTCTAGCCAAAGCATGTCTTACTTATGAATCACATTACACAGTACGGCTATGCTTGTCTCAAAGACCTTAAATAGGATGCACCTGACCAGTACCCAGGACACCCTGGATGGGAAGACAGGTCTATAACACAGGATCAGGCTTTCCATGAGGCAAATTTCTCTCTAGTCATATAAGCTATGTGCTCATAGCGCCTCTGTCTCAGAGCTTCTCCAACACATGAATAAAACTTGCCTTTGGGTCAAGCGTGGATAAAGCCTGATTTTTAGCAGGATGCATGCCCAGCACATGCTGAAAACAAGGCACTTCCAAATGTACTTCAAGCTGGGCACTGCTGATAAAACCGGTCATTTACAAATCCTGACCTGCATAAACAGTAATATTAATTCAGCTATTCAGTTTTGCCATTCATCCAAACAACTTGGGGAGCTCTTCTCTCAAATACTACCTCCCATATATGCTTAAGATGGACAAGAGTGTTAAACATTTATAGTCTTGACACTGTTACAATTCTTATCATATTAAACTTTTCAGCATCTATTGTAATAAGTATCAAGCTGTTTGTCACAGTAGCATCTGTCTTAGATAATTCTTTCTCCGGCAAAAAAAAAAGCTCTTCAATAAAGAAATACTTGTAGTAGCACATTGACCACATCTTGAGTTGGGCATATGTCCCAAGTAGATCTATTTCAAAAGCAACGAAGCACAACCTAAAATTGAATGGAATAACATGTCACATTTTCTACCATGGAAGGGAACTCCTGTGCAATTTTTTTCTTCTAATCTTTGTGAGAAAGTAGCCTTTGAACTCCTTATATGTAACGTGATAATAATTGCCATTGTCAGCATTATATTTTTGGAAGAAAAAAATCAATTATCTACTGAAAACTGAAACAGTAGTGAAGAGTTTCCATGTAAAAATTGGAGACATTATTTTCTGTCAGGTTTCTATATTGCTCCAAGTTTCTCTTTCAACTGGAACCTGCCCTGCAACCCTACCAATTGCATACTTCTATGAATGTTACAATGAAATCGGCTCAGTAAGTCAAAAGAGGAAAAAACAAAACCACACAAAACAAACCACTATCTTGGCATTCTTCAAGTATGAACTACTACACCTGATTTTTGTTCAGTTATCAACAAAGTATTAAGATGTTCTGCTCCATAATAAGGATAGTAATCTTGAGGCCAAAATACTTGCATAATTGGAATTTGGAAGTTTTAATTAACTCTAGCTTGTACAATGCTGTTCAACGTAAGTATGGACAAGAACAATTTAGTTGGTTATATTTTTTATAACATGCAGAATTAAAAATTACTGCTCATTTTAACAAAGATTGATATGTCTAAAATGTTCAATGTCACCAATTGATTTGAGTAATGACTGGTTTTCTGCTGTTGAACAGAAACTAAAGCTACTTAAGCAACAGAAACTTATTTCTAAATGCTTTATTTACTAGTATTCAGTATTAAGGGGTCTGAAAAAGATTTAGTATTCTCTGAAGTGTTTAGATCATGTGACCAATGATAATGTTTTCCACATGGGACTTATATGTCCTTTTTGCAGCTATTTGATGTGATAGCTATCTGAACTTACACATTTAGTTGTTTTTAAACATTGCTATAATACAGCAGAGGTAAAAACAACTTCAATTTCCAAATTAAAGTTTCTAAACAAACTTCAGAAAATTTAAACCACACACGAATCTTGAGACAAAAATCTTGCTGCAATAGCAACCAGGTGACTAAGGTTTCAGAAGACCACGTTTCCTAAGAAACCATAATGAAAAGTGCTAGGGTTCAATACCATTCCTTAGACTAAAGTAATGAGTGTCTCTAACAGGAGTTTAAAAGAACTATTGGAAAAACAAAACAGAAAACTGTGCCCTTATCAAACTATTTGAAATACTTCATAGAATTCTCTTAATCTGTCTGGTACACCTTCACAAGCAGACATATCAATAATGCATGGTCTGAAGAGATTCTCAGGTCAGATATGCCATGTCTCTCACAAAAATAATCTGGTACAGTGAAAGGCTTCCCAAGATCCCTTCCCAGTAAAAGTAAGCCTATACAGTACACATTTGATAACAGTATCTCATGCTTTTATTTCAGAAGTTTGGTGGTTTTTTTAACTAAGAGTACTATTTCACTTGTACAGATTACTTTAACTTCAGAGAAGTTTCCAGATGCTCAGAGAGACTCATATGCACAGAGCACTGCATAGGATGAGTGCCTTACCATAGGGACTTTAGGCCTTACCCACCAAGCACCACCACACCTTCCAGGAGAATGGAACAGGAACACTCAGAAATCCATATTTCACTCCCTGAAGAACAGCTAACCCACTGAATCAGTCATAAACATAGGGTCAATAGGGTGATATCTAATCACTTTGTCTATTGAATTAACAATAGTTACTTTTTATTATATACAGGAAACCTCTTCAGTCTTTCCAGCATGTTAAGTGCTATTTGCCTTCCAACCAGAGCTTACTGCAGATACCTGTGTTTAACTATGTGTCCCTCACAGTTTTAAGAAGCATGGGATAGAAGGGAACATGAAAAAGAAAAGTGTGGGGAAAATGTCTATAGTCAATTCAAATCCTAACACAGCCATAGGTAAAAATCAATCCAAGAACCATATTTGAGTGTTCCAAAAAAAGAACAGATGTTGTTTAAGGTCTCTGCAAGAGTGACATTGTATCATTAAACACATGGTGCTGAGTTTGAATTTTCACATACCATCTTTCTTCTCTGGTGAGTACTTTTGACAAAAGTGAAAAAAAAAAAATCAATATTTACATATTTCACCTGACATATCTGATGTTACACTAGGAACTCTGCTACAGCAGAATCGAAAAAAGAAATAGTTTACTGAAACCAACACCTGGAACAAAAAAGTTCAAAGTGTTTTGCTACTGCAGACGCATTTAGAAACGTTGATAAATTCAGTTTCATTAGAAAGGCTACACTGCAGTTTGGCATTTCAGTTTCTGAACCTTGAAATCTCCTCCTCCCACTAAAGGATGCTGCTTGAAAGCCTTTGTATCTGGAAAGGAAAGCAATTGGTACAGGATGGGCTGCTGAACCACTGTGAACAGGCACCAGCACCCGGCACCTCGGGCTGCGTTTGGGAGAGCCCTGCAGCTGAACAGACAGGGCCATGTGTGTCCCCGTCCTCACGTGCACAGGGACTGTCTGCAAACAGACAGCTCAGTCATGAAAGAGTAAAGATAACAAGGAAAATTTCAGCTCCCTGATCAAAAACATAGGAGATACTTGCTTACCTCGTTATGGCTCCTGTTTTAAGCCTCAACAAAGATGCAGGCTTTTCTTAATCTCCTTCTGTAAGGATCTTTTTTAACAACTTAAGAGCATCACTGTTGGAAAACAGAGAGCCAGTTATGAGAGGTGAGGGCAAGTACATAGTCAAGAGAAACAGCAGTTGGAGAAGGGAGACAAGTAAACTCTGTACGTCAACTGGAATGGCATTTTGACCACCTCCCAGAAAAGGCAGCTATGGACAGGCCACACTAATGAGGTGCTATGTAACTTGGCCAACTTCAGAGCAATTCCAAGCCACCTTGTGCCCTGGCAAGTGCCTGGGCCCTGTCTCTACCAACAACAGCTACCAAGGGCCAACCCAGCTGCTCTGAAATTCACAAGTCCACCTTTAATGAGCCTAATTAATTTACTTTCAAAGTAGCCTGACTCCAGACTGCATTGTATTTTCCAAATGTTTTCCCTAAAGCCGGAGGGAAGACACGCATGCTCCCTTTGAGCCTTGCCATGATCCCAGGGCACCTGCTGTAATCCCAGGGCATCCCTCCTCACTTTCCCCAGTGCCTGCTCCCAGGGGGGCCTGGAGAAAATCAAAAGGGGAAATAGTGCAGAGCAAAATATTCTGATGGAAGATTGATCTGGAATTTTATTATCAAAGCTAGTCCTCAGATGAAGAATTATAACTACTGAAAGCTTTTTTTTTTAAACACCTTTTTTAACACAAAGTGATACAGAAACAGAGATCATTGCCCTCATTAAAAGGTGCTTTTATTTCCTTATTCACTCCCTCAGTTTTCTAACAAATTTTCTTCTGCTACTGACAACTTCTGCATTATTTATACAATGGCCAAAGTATAATTGGCCTCTTTCACATGGGTGAATATGAACATATAGAGGGGGAAAGTAGGGCAGGGAGAGAATGCAGATAAGTCACTATTTCCATATTCGTAGAGAAGACAGTTGTACTCTGACAGCGTGACAGATTTTAGATGTTCTGCTCTGCATTTATATATAGTTGATGTCTAGCTTATAAAGGTTCATTTAGCTACAAAAACATGTTTAGCTGCTGACTCAAAGTAGGATGGAAGCAAATATGAAAATCTCATGACCAAAGACATCAACAAAACAAACATTTTGCTGTGATAGAAAAATCCAGTACTCTGAAAAATTATTTCTAGACCATTGTAATTTAAACTTACTTTAGACCTAACATGAAGATACAATTCCTACTATACACAGTACAGTGAAACCAATAGCCTTTTCCCAATTAAATTTGAGAGGAAGAAATTGCATAAGCTTAAAATATACATCCTATTTTATTCTCCACATTACCAGCTTCTATTTTATCTTAATATAGCAGATTTTTTTCCCCCTGCTTTTTTTTTTCCTCTCACAACACTCCATTGAAAAAAAAGTATTTTACATCCTGAAGCTTCAACGTCACAGTGTATTCCCATGTAAAGAGATCGGATGCCATGAATTTAAGGGGACACATATTACCAGCATCATCTGATTAGATTTCTATGTACAAATTACACAAAGCTACTTAAACAGATACTGCACTACAGCTCAGAAAACATTATTTCATCTTGGTCACAAATCACAACAAACCTAGAGCCTTAAAGTTATTAGGGTGGAAGGGGTGACATGGGTGCAGGGAAGCAAGCAAGGAAGAACCAAGCTAACCTTCAAAAGCACTGTGCCTGATTCAAGTGCAAAACTCACGGCAACTCAGAGATGGAAAAGCCACACACGTAGATCTAGCAACACCTGAGCTGCTGCTTTTCTTCTGAGGGCTTTGCCAACCAGACAAGAGGCAATACGACAAGTCTTCGTGTATTTTGCCAAGTGTGATTATTTCCATCGCTACCATTTATGCAGACCTGCCCAATTCCCTGCACACTCCAGGCAAGATCCAAAGCCTGGCAAAGCCGACAGCACTCTCCACATCAGCTTTAGTATTCAGATTTCAGAAAACATTCTCTTAACTGTTGTGATTCGCAGTAACGTAAGGTGTCTTCTCTCACATAAGATCACTTTCATCAGCACAAAATGGACAAGACTGACTTCAACAAACCGCCCATAACCATGAATAAAATATTGTCTCCAATACAATGGGCCTTTACTCTGACAAGACGTCCATCTTTCTGTGGAGCTGATAGTAAAGTTTTAATTACTATTAAGAACTCTACTTCAAGATACCAAGTTTTTCTTTCCTGACAGCACTGCACAGATTCTGCAGGCAAATCGGCTATTCTGTACCGTAAAACATTTCTTCAAATATTCTTTTTAAAGCTAGTCTCTCACACAAAGTTACTGCGCCACTGAGGTTGACATATTCCCATGAATCAAATACAGTAATACTAAGTGCAGTAAAGTAATTTGAGCTGGATTTTCATTGAACTCTTCCAAATACACCATCTCCACCCCCCCACTTTGGGCCACTTACTTTTATTTTCAACTGTTAGAGCAACTTCAAGCATTCACCACACATTAGTTTTAGACATAGATCTAATTCTCTCCTTCACAGAAAAGCTGATATTCTGTTTAGCACTATTCATTTGGACCTGAGTTCTGTTTTCAGTCTTGGCACAAGCTCTCCAGTAAAGCCTTAGACACATCACTGAGGATTCAAGCATCTCATGTCAGGTGTCTAAAAATTAGGTGATTAAGTCCAATCCAATGACCCCTGACTCTTTCTACAGTCACTGGAAAGCAACAGATACCTCCAGAGAGTAGCCCATCTCACTGCAAGACAGATGCTTAAGTTCGGTCAAATGAATCACCTTCTGAGGGTATTTAAAGTTAAATGAGATGAATCCCATCCTTAATCTCCCTCTGCCATTGATCCCCATCTGTCATATGGGAATTATGTTTCACCACATCAATAGGACACTACTTTGATTGGCTCCTACGTAATATAAACAACTGTCTGATGTGTACAGACTTGTACACCTCACAAAAAGCTAATCCTAAAATCTTTACCTGAAATCTTCAGGTTTACCTTCAGGACAGGTTATCATCTCAGCAGTTATGGTGTTGGCTTTTGATTTGTTTTGCCCATTTACACTATCACATATCACAGTAAGACTAGATGTTCTCCTGCATAAACTTCTCTTTGAAAGACGGAGTAGAAACCTCCAATAATTATATCAACCTTTGGGCAAATAAATTGGTTCCTGTATCAGGGAAGCTGATACAGCAGAACTTTGCTAATTCCTCTATCATAGAAACCTTCATAAATCGCTTTCTG
This sequence comes from Tauraco erythrolophus, assembly GCF_009769465.1. Classification (NCBI taxonomy): domain Eukaryota; kingdom Metazoa; phylum Chordata; class Aves; order Musophagiformes; family Musophagidae; genus Tauraco; species Tauraco erythrolophus. The sequence goes on along the minus strand of NC_141468.1, from coordinate 45,821,229 downwards.
GCACGAAGTAGCTAGCCTCTTAAGTATTACTGTAGTCAGAACTAGTTTATCTCCTTTATGCCAGATAAATTCCCTCCTGGCCATACAAGGCTACAATGCAGCCTCTTTGTACTATCCCACCTGCAAATAATTCAAATCCCAGTTGTGAGCATGGCATTATACATAAAATGGTTTTCTTCATCAGCAAGCCAAACAGTTAACCCAGTTTTCAACTGGAAAGTGGCAAATCAGATGGCTGAGAAACAGAAAAGTTTTTTTTCCTATTTAAAACTGCTAGATTAATAAATTATATAAGGATGAGGGTAAAGAGGCTGTAAAGAGTAACTCAACATAGTTTCTAATTAGAGCTCTAAACAGAGTGTCCAAGTCTCCTAGTATGAACAGTACAGCCTTAATGACCAGCAAAATACATCTAACCAAGTGCCTGACAAGCGTTCACATTTTCAAGTATGACGTTTCCGTGATACAATTAAAATCCCTTTGAAGAAGGTTGATATGGTTACAGCAATGAATTGTTTATTGATCTCTGGGGGCCTTAAATAATGGAACTTTTTCAACATTTGCGCTAATTATTATTTGTTTTGCACAACAGTCCACATCCCCAGTCAAAGATCTGGGTCCTATTATGTTAGGCACAGTATAAACACATTACAAGATATGTCAGGCCCTGTTCTAAAGAGACTGCAGAGCAAACACTGCTGCTCACAAACATGGAGCAGCTCTTGATGAAACAGCTGTCACCTCTTACAACCCACATTTGGAATTTGTAGTGTTAACGGAAGATGTGGAGAGGTGAGCCATCACTCCCAGATCTTTTTCTTTATTCCACAAAAAGGAGAAACTTTCCCACCACACATTATGATGTTTGCCAAAAAAAATAAAACACTGCTTTTGATTTTTCCCATGTGTCCAGGCAAACAAGCAGCCTACAAAACCAAAATAAGTTTAAAAGCCTAACTAGCTATTATAAGTGATGGTGACAATAAATGACTGTCCATGCAGCTTTCCAACTCATCTACAAGTGCTTTGAAGGAAAAAAACAGTAAATCTAAATTTCTGGGATCTAATTCAGCTCATCCAATAAAAGGAAATATGATTCATGGAGAAATACATTAACAAGAATTCTGATCTAAGTGGGCCAGAATTGGATGTACCATATCAGGCAGAGTCCAATGGAAAAAGCAATGTGGCCTGAAGCAGTTGCTTTGTAACAGGAAACAAAATTTCAGGCTTGGTCTGTGCTCCTTAACTAGGCAAAAAAACACATATATTTACTACTGTTAAAACTGATAGCTATTGTACATGCTGTGACTGTGTCCACATTTGCAGGGATACTAGTCCCTATGGTGAATACACTTATTACATGTTAGTCTTAGAGACTAACTAACTTGCTGCGACTAAACAGCTAACATTGGTTCCATCTCTGCTATGCAGTGTTTATGTAGGTCATCATCTTGATCTCTGCACCAGCATTCACAGAATTTGATCATCACTGAACAACACACAGCCCCTCCACTTGCACACTTCACCGCTAAGCCCACTACCTTCAGTTCCTCCCAGTCCTGCTACAATTTCACATACAGAAAACTCATATGCCAAATAATAATGGGGCAATAGCTTTAAACTACAACAAACTTGACTAATCACCATCAATAAAGTTGCTGATGGGCTTTAAGAGCGGGAAAGTTTCAGTTCATTCCCTCCCCTACTCTTTTTTTCCTGTAAGTACTACAGCATGAGATAAACACTAAGCACAGTTCTACATTATTTACAATACACCTCCTAAACTTTGTACTTAGAATTTATTCAGTACAATTATCTCTAAGCCTGATTGAAGCAACTACCTTTAAGTATCTTACCAGCACTACAGCTCTAAGTAGGACAGACTGAAGTAGTATTTTTCACAGTTTAACAATAAGTTTTTACATTTTCTCATCAGCATAACTCCTAAGCTATTCAGAACATTACTACATTTACCCCAAAAGGACTCATGAAATAGCCAATATTTGGCCTAATGGAAGAAAACACCTTGAAAAATTTGTTAACTATAACTGAGTATGTCTTCAGTTAGGCTCAGTACTCTCTACATCCACCTGTTCATCCATGGAAATTCACACATTCACCTACTTAAAACATCTAAAGCCAACACTGCAAGCTATGCTAAGAGGTTGGGGTTTTACCTCCCCAGAAGAGATTACTCTTCTTCATCACAAAAAAAGGTCACAGAACTGAGTGGGAGAAGGCAGTAACACCACAGACTAAGGGATACCAGGTGATAATCCCTTCCAGCAAATAGTTTAGCTTCATTCTGTGAAATCAGTTAACACCACTGAACTCGTAAATTGCTTTAAGAGTAGCTGAAGAGCAGAGCCATTCTAAGAGCCAAATTTCAAAGCAAATTACATGTTACCAGTTTCACATTAATACTAAAAGGAAATTTAAAAAAGCTATAACTGGAGTAACATTGACAAGTTCTATTAATATTATGCTAATTATTTTTCCTTTCACCTATATGCAATACATACATTTTTGAATCCTGTTGATGGGTACAGATATTCAGGAGCTATCTGGAAAGGGAGAAAAAGGTTTTGGCTTTAGGGATACATTTGAATCCTTCAGTAACATTGTAGAAAGTCTCTACTATGCCTGCAGAAGTCTGGTTTATCCCCTTTAATGGACTGGCTGTTTCTTTAGAAGCCAATTGACACTACACAGATAAGCAGTGCCCAGTTCAAAAGTCTGAGTTCTAGCTGCTTGAGATAAAATATTTAATACTCTTCTTCTAAAATGCTGATTTTCATAGTGAGTTTTATGACTTGCTCACCTATAACAACACAGAACTTCCATCAATATTTATAAAGAATAATTTATTCTAGGGTAAACAGCTCACAATTATTAGCCAGTGTATGATTTGTAAAGCAAATATTTGCATATCAAATACTAAAGTAGGTCCAAGTCATTATTAAAAGTGGACATATATTTTGAAAATGACAAACGCAAGAAAGAACCACAGCACGTGACTTCAGGTGTTTTTGTCCCACATGATTTTACTTGAAGTTTTTGGTTTTAGCCTTTTCCCAGCAAGCTAAAAAACCACTAAATATAATACACATTAATACAGAAAACAAACCTTTCGATCCTATTATGTAGGATTTACAAAAAAAAAAATCAAACAAATATAGAAGATAAGAGCAACAAAGGCCTTATGCAGCTGCAGCATATCATGAAGAAGCAACTGACCTCTGTCAAGGTCACATGAATATCTCCTGGTGTTTCTCTGCTCTAACTAGCAGCTGAGTAAGCTAAGAAAGCTTGAAGTAAGAAAACTGAATTTGAAGAGCAAGTGCAAGATAACTCCTTGTTATTAGTATACAAAAAACAACTATGATGAAATGAAAACTATGGAAAAGACAAAAAGGCAGCTTCTGCCATACTTTTCCTGAGGAAGTATTAATATATCCCAGACATAGTTATCAAATGCAACAGTTTAACAAACACATCTTTAATTAAACACTCAGGCTATTAGAAAAGAGGTAAACTTTAACTTCAGGATCCAGAAATCCTGCAATTCAACCCTCACCCCACTACCAGTCAAAAATGTGTTTGTCTTCCACCCTCACCTGGACCACTCAAGGACATATCTTTGGCAATTCACTAGGAGGACACTCTCAAAGATAACTCTTACTTGCCACTTCAGTAGAGCTGTACCTCTCTCATAAGAGACACCTTTTGTGTTACCAATACCACCGATTAACCATCCACGGCTTGACACATAGAAAGAGGACACTGAAGAGTCTCATCAAGGCAAGTTCATCCTAGTACAAAGCAGACTCATGACAGAGTTTCCAGGCTCAAATGCCAGGTACAACAATCACAACCTGCAAGTCCAGCTCCAGAACGGGTTTGGCAGAACACAGTCCTTCAGTCAGCACGTGACTGAGGGGCTCATTGATGCAAACTACTTAAATCCTATTTACACAAGCCCAGGACAGACTGATGGGATAGATGATACTGGTCCTCCTACATTTGAAAGGGTAACGGGCATTCTTTTAAAGAGAGTTCTTATCAATAAGCATGATTTATAGTTTTAGGACATAGAGGAATAAAATAAATGGAAGGAATAATTATCAATTTCAATAGCCTTCAAATCAGGTCTCAAAAGATTTACACCAGTTAGATAAACAAGCAGAAATTTCTTGTCAGTAACGTGGGACAAAATAGGATTATAACATACAAGGGCAGCTTAAGAGAAGTTCAGACTGAACCTCTTCACACTACAAGAAAAACATGTCACAACGACTTTTACACAAAATAATATTTAATCTAAGAGACACAATAAGAGTTAATGGCAGCAAGTTCAATGGGTTGGTGATTTTAAGGCCAGGAGGCCAGCTGATTGTCTACTCTGATGTCATGGATTAAGACAAAACAGAAACCCAGCAATTTCTACATCAAATCTAGATCTTGTACATGGACTGGTTAAAAGGAAGGGAAATACTGATCTAGAGACTTCAAGTATAAAGGTATCATCTCCTCAGCAAACTGGCCCAAACGCTTGCTACTCTGGCAGACAAGAACCGATATCTTATCTCCAGGCTGAGCTCGCGTACCTTGCATGCCTGACCAGGCTGCTGCATGACCTTTTATGTACCAGAGCACAATTTAATACCGGTATTTCCGCTGCGTGGGAATCGAGGACTCTCTCAGCATACATAGCTTTCCAAAGAGAAGGGTAAGCTCTTAGGAGTCTCATTAAGAAGCAGATTTGGCACATCTCAAATCACACAACTCCTGGGTCCCTTCTCTAAGCTAATGCTAGTTGTCCAGCATGCTTTTTGAAGTTGGGCACTTTTCCTACACTCAATGCTTGAGTGTTTACAACTGCATACAGCTTCTCTGCTCTTTAAAATAACAACAGATTATGTTCCCTGGATGTAATCCCGAAGTCTTTTCTCAGAGTCACTCTTTAAGGGAAAATCGTGATTTATTTTCTTCTTACTCCCAGTATGTAAAAGTACTACAATTCACTTTGTTAAAACACCTACTCAGACCTAGTAGGATGAGAAACCAAACGAAATCAGCCTATAATAGCACTTTTTCCAAATGTATCTACGAAAGTTAGCACAAAAATTATCAGTATTCTCACGAATATGGATTTTGCTTTTTATTCCAGATCATTGTTAAAGGTAATGAATAGAGTTGGAATAATAGAGATGGCGATTCCCCATACACTCTCTCTTCTGCAATCTGTTAAGTAAAAAAAATTTAATCTGTTCACATAGACAATGGTGCCCTTCTACACTACTATTTCTTACAAATCAGAACATCACTCTAAGCTAAATCAAATGCCTTACTGAAGTCAAAACAGAAAGCTTACAATTTTCAACATGAAAAAGACCTTTTTTAATGAAAAAAACACTTTCAAAACTACTTTATTGGGATGTATTACACTACCAATCTTTAGTCCTAAACTATTCTCCAACAGATTATCTTCTAACTAAACAACACCATGTCACTAAGTTTTCCTTAAGTTATCACATTTAGCCTTTTTAAAAAAAAAAACAAACACTCTGATTGTAACTGTCACGTATTCTTCTAAAAATTCCTCTCAACTCTAAGATTTGATGATTGAAATAAAATAAAAATAGATGATTATAAAGAAATACTCACCATAGCTTTGGAAAGAAGTAAAAAATACATAATTGTTTAAAACTACATGTTACAAGTGGTCATTAAGAGTTCCAAATAAGAGTTACATCTAGCGTCCACCTGTCAATGATGTATGTGTCCACATTTTCTAGAAAATGTATTATTGTTAGAGACAGGACCCTCAACCAGATAAACCATTTGTCAAGGAATCTTTATTTCCACAGCACCTTCCACAAAAGCACTCCAATTATTTTCAACTGCCATATCTACGCAGTTATTCAAACACATGGAGATGAGGGAGTTTACAAGCAATCTCACGTCTCTGAGCCAAGCTGGGTAATGGTAACCAGCTTTCCTATATTGCAACGGCTACACTGATTTTCAACCACACGTAGAAAAACAATACCCTTAAGATAAAGGTACAAAACAGAACTTGTAAATGGTTTTTAATTGACTTCATTAAATCATCACTGAGCAGCTTTGAGGGATACATCCTCATGTATTTGAGGCACTGTACTACCTAGTCACTACAATCATGGCTACATTAATAAAACTACTACAGTACATTTGGCTACTACCATAAATCCTGAATAACACCCAGGAAACTTACAGACAGCATCATAAGAATAACCAAATTGGTTTTAGCTACTTCAAAATATTTTTTTCTTGTAATATTATATTAATATAATTGTTCAGAGTTTTTAATAACAGTTTGTTTGGATAATTTCTGGTGACACTTTCTTAAATTTGTATGGTCTTCCATTTAGAAGATCCATATAAATATTAGTAGTTTATCAGATAATCTAGAATGTCTCCTATGTGGCATAGTTGACTGTGTTCTTACACACTTCTCCCAGCATCTTTAGGGAAAGATGCAGCATCCTGAGCTGGCGAACCTCTGAGAAGTCAAAAGATGGCAACATCACTCCCTCTAGGATGGAGAAGGAGAAGTGCTCAGTGCCTGCTGTTCTGGAAAAACATCGCCAGACTAGTAGTGATAAGTTAACAGGTTAAGAAAAAGAAACAACTCTCTCATAGGCATTTATGGTAAATGGACAACCCATGAAGCACTACTCATTAAGTCACTCGGGAAAAAACAGTAGAAAAGAAAAGCCAGCCTCTAAGACATACTTTCAACAAACGTCTAATCAGAAATACTCAAGGAGACAATTTTACTACAGATGACATGTAGCTGTCAGTTATTACACGTTTCAGGAAAAAGATATTTAGGTTTTTTTACTTAAACCAGACATCTTTTTCCACACGCTGCTTGTACAAATCACTCAGCTAGTCCGTGCAGTCCCTTGAAAGAGACTGCCTGTAGCCTGCTCTTATCCTCTCACCAGAACACATCATGAAGAGCCTTTTCCAGTTGTCCTCCTTCTAATGCATACTGCTTTGGCATCCGGTATTTTTGTAAAAGATACAACAATATAACCAGCATTTCCTAATACACCCCAGTAAGAGGGGGGATTAAGACGGAGTAAAGCCTACTCTAGAAAAGATAACATTTGTACATAACAATCCTGAAAATATTTGTTAACATAATGCTTTGTTTATTGAGTCTGGCAAATGCTTTTATTTTAACCTCAAGTATCTTTAGTAAATGTCAGCGGTAAACACAAATTCATAGTTGGCTGACAAGCCTCCCTTACGTGTATTTCTAATTAAGCTTCTTCCTAGATACGGAGTAATGTCTAAAACAAACACTCTATAGAGAATCAAACAAAGTATTTTTCCTTGTGAAACTGCATATTTGTATGGGCATCACCAGCAGAGGGAAGGAGATCATAGTATCCATGCGTAATAAATCCTCCATGCTTTTTTTCTGGATATGCAGAAATATTTTCTTGTCCTTTTCAACTGTATCGCAAACTTTGATGTCTCTTCCACAGCAGGTAATACGAGATTGCATGCACTCTTTATTCGGAATGCAGTTTCTGGTAAGAATTTATCTGCGTGTTTAAACGTCTATATAAATACAAACCCACACACATTTACACACAAGTATTTTTAAAATTGTAATCAGACTGCTGAACGGACAAGAAAAGACTGAGCTATACTAAATAAGAGCTTCATTTTCATGTGAGGAAACATCAATTAACTGAGTTCTGTACAGCTGAGGCTGAGTGGCTTAAAAACTTCTGCCAAGACTCTAAGCTGCTCCTTCCTTTTACTTATTACAGCCAGCCCTGCCAAAAGAACATAAAAATTGATTTTATGTTTCTGATCTCCCTATGCTAGCTGGAAAAGTATAGATTCTTTTTCCTAGGTTTCTGACAAACAGAACCTTCTTCTATCTCACATCTTCTCAACTACCATGCTAACCAATGCTGAACATCTTCTGGGCTCTTGTATCTGATTTAAGTTATGATTAAGGTAAGAGAACGTTTCAGATTGTTGAATCAAACACTGCTTTGTATCTATGGTTTTAAAGGGCTTCTCGCCCGTCAGTGTTACAGAGAAGGCTATATCCCACTTGTGCTGCTATGGCATACGTGGTAAATGTTTTCCACATTTGTTCTGGGGAAGTGTTAGAACTGCACTGTTAGTCTGTGAGCTACCTCTTTAAATTCCAGTATCAATCCTTAAAATGGATTTAGCATCTTTTGCATCAAACATTAATAAGGCTCACTTAGGCACTCTTAATGTGAGGGAAAATTGGGCTTGTATGAAATGGCTACACTGGAATATTTCATGCTTTTGCAAGTGCAGGAGTATGATTATTTCCTACAGTATGTCATTATCTTCTGCCCTGTGGTTCTTTTTTTAAATTATCTCTTCTCACTCAAGCTGCCTACACTATGTTTTTAAGCTATACAGTTTTCAATTTATGAATTGCATGCATGCATGCAAATTTTGAGCAACTACACCACAAGCCAAGTAATATACCACATTAAACTATATTCCCCTCGGACACTACTAATAGAACTACAATTCCATAAGGCTTGTAGGAAAAAAATGCATATTCGACTCTCAAGACCTAAAATCAGGTCGTTTGTTTCCAAGATAGACAAGAAAATAGTATTCTAGATACACGTGGAATCTCCTTACACTTTTCCTGAGCAGGTTTATTTAAGCATGGCAGGAGACATCACTTCATATCCTCACAGAACAAACTAGTTTGCCACCCACTTGTCCTCGTACCCAAAACCTCCCCCTCTCCTTTTCAGGGTCACTCCTAAAACACTTGCTCATCTGTAACTCTAGACACGAACCCACCAGGGAAAGGAGGCTCCCCTTGGGTCTAAGGCTATCATCTTCTGTTTCTTAGGATGAAGTAACTCTCTCAGACAATAAAGCAGTTTAAACAGCACATAACAGATTAACACAAAACACGGATGGCACACTGCCTAGCCGCTCAGAGGATCAATATCGCTGTTGGTGATTAGTAGTCTAGTTGCGGTCTACAACATATATGTTTACCTAAAATTACTCTACTGACCTTTGTACAGAAAAATACTATTTCAGAGACAGTGAAATATTATTGCACTACAGCATTTTGCATTGAGTTTACAAGGTAATAAACACAGAGCTCCTTCTTCTTCACCCGCAAACAGCTATTAAATAAGGAAAATAAGACTTGACATCCCCTGGACAATCAAAAGAAATGATTTATTTGGATGCTAACATCTGTCTCGAGATTGTGGCCAAGTGCTTTTCTGTGCTCATTTAGGACTCCACTTGGAAAGCTTTTCAGTTACATTTACCTAGAGATTTCTCTCTACCACTTCCCATCTGACAGAAATCACTCAGCTGGGTCTGATGAATAATAGCAAAAGGCAGCTTGTATCAGAGATGACTGAATTACAGATTGTTGAGAGTGCCATAAAGGCTCATTCCAATGACTACATTTAATTTACTTACTATACTGACTACCAGAAGCTGGTAGTCGTTTGATATCTTTATTTCAGAAGACTGGAAACAAAAGAAATATTAACATTCTTCACCACTTTCTTACTACTCTACCTAGTAGAGTTTGATAGGCAAAATTAAGTTTTAAACAGAGTGCTGATCCTCTATCCATACCGTGTGCGCATATGAACCAGACCATAACATACCCAAAACCAAAGCGAGGCAAGCGGTATTAAATAAGATGAAGGAAATAACGTCCGAGGACACAAAATGAAATTGCACGGAAAGAAAACGCATTAGCTTGACAGCCTTTCTAAGTAATGGAGGAAAGGCTTTTCGTAAATTGATACACAAATGATTAGATGTTGCCCTGCGGGCAGGAGGAGAGGTCAGCTCTCGGAGGCGGGTGCCGGAGTAGGCACACTGGCGTGCCCCCCAGCCGGGGCGGCCGCCGGGACAGACCACCCTGCCCAGGGCGGGGGCACCGTGGCGGCGGCAGCCAGGTCAAACCCGGAGAAACAAGTTGGCCCGGCGGCCGCCTCGGCGCCGGCTCCGGGCAGCGGCTGGTAGGGATGGAGAGCGGGCGGGCGAGCGGACGGCACCCCGCTCCCGCAGCCGGAGCGGGGGGCGACGGCGGAGCACCGCGGCGGCGGGGGGCGCGGGCGTCCCCTTTGTCTGAGCAGCCCCCCCCCCCCACCGCGCCGTAACCGCCCCCCCTCTTCCCCCCACCGCGAGGAGCGCCCCGGGGGCGGGCTCCCGCCCCCCGGCAGCTGCAGGCAGAGCCGCTGGGCAGGCGGCGCCGCCAGCCGCCCCCAGAGCATGTGTTCTGCCCCCGCCCGCGCAGCGGGCGCCCTCCCCCCCCGCCCCGCGAGCCCCCCCGCCCGAGGCGACGCCGCCCGGGCGCGGCGGCGGGCGGCCCCCAGGCGCTGCCTTACCTGGCAACCGGGGCGGGCACAGCCGGCTCGTCCTTCAGCCTCTCCCCGCGGCGGCACCACACGCGCCCGGGCCCCTCCCGGGGCGAGGCTGCGGTGCACGGCGGGGTGCGCGGCGGACCGCCCCCGCGCACGGCAGGCAGGCAGCCCCTGCCCCCTGCGCTCGGCGGGCTGGCGGCGCGCCGGGCGTTAAGTTTCAGCGGCGGCGGCCGCCGGCGGGCAGGGTAGGGCACGGCGGGCGGGGAGGCGGAGGCGGCACGGGGGCTGCGTGGCGCCGGGAGCGCCGCCACACTGCAGCGTCTCCAGGAATCCCTCCCGCGAGAGGCAGCCCATCACCCCCGGCCCGCCGCCCTCATTGGCTGGGGGGCGGGGAGACGGGCTCCGCCAGCCAATCGCCTGGCGCCCAGCATGGGTGGAGCCGCCGCGCCGGCCTCGCCCATCCCGCGGCCGCGCGGTCCCTGTCCGCCCCGTCGGGCGGGGCCGGGCAGCGGCAGGTGGGGGGGGAGGACGAGGAGGAGGAGGAGGAGGAGGAGGAGGAGGAGAAACGGGGCATCCCCGCGCATGGCGGCCAGGGCGAGCGCCGGGGCCGCCGCGGGGGCGACGCCGGGCGGCACGAGGCGCTGTGCCACGGACACAGCGGCTGTCGGGTGCCCCGGGTGCCCCGGGCAGGGCGCGGCGCTGGCCCCCGGCCCCGGCCATGAGGGCGGCAGTGCGGCGGGAAGCGGAGGCGGCGGCGACCCCCGCCAGGTGCTGCCGCTGCCCCTCGGTACTCGGTACTTTTAACGACCGTGCGGTGCGCGGCCATCCCGCTGCGGCGGGCCCTTGGGCAGCCCGCTCCGGGCAGTCGCGGACGAGCTGTGAGTCGTAATTGGCGTCTGTGGCTTAGGCGAGAGCAGACCGTATCGCGTGTTCAGGTAAGGACATGCAAGGGTTAATTTAATTCCCTTGATCCATCCACTCTGAACTGGAGCTTTGATTAACATTGGTCTGCAAAATGTAACTGTAACAAATTCAATTAAGGAAAGCACATTTCTTCAACTTTTAATTAGATCTACCCTATTTGTCTAATGTTTAATATAACATAAAAAGCTGCTTAGGTTCCAGAGGGAAATGGAAACGGATTTAGATGTAAGTTTAGCTTTTAAAAACACAACGGACTAAAGTTCTTTGTTCCTCAGCATGTATTATTGTTGCACCTATACTCTCAAAGGTGCAGGAGGAAAACATAATTTTATCTGCAAAATTGTAAAAATAATAGTGTGGTATTTGTGTGAGAGTTTCCTATAACGTTTCATTGGTCACAGGGTACCAAACATACACGTTCTAGCCCAGGCTTGATGCACAGCAGTACAGGATGCTGCTGTGTTACAGTTGTTATAAGGAAACTTAAAGTAGTTACGTATTCCACAACCATTTGGTTGGTTTCACTTAGTACGCTAGAGTGAAACTTATCTAAATTACATCATAATATGGTAAATAGTAAAGGTTAGCAAAGAGAGGAGCCCCTACACCATTGTTAGCAGGTAACTGAGAAAGTCAAGAAGCTCCCAGGCACGTCTCAGAAGTGACTTACTATGTCTTCAACAGAACATCGTCCTGCCATTCTCCACCTATACTTTTGTGGTAGGATTTGCCTCTAAAAATCACAACCCTTTTCCAATTCAGTTCAAATGCACATTTTCTGATCATGTCAGTGCTGGGCATGTGTTCTTAGGTCTGTTAGTAACAATCTTGAGTTTTTCTTGTGTGGGCACATTAGGTCATGAGAGGGAAAAGGAAAGCAAATATCAGCTCTTGCTGAGCTACAGAAAGGAGCCACCATCATTTAAAACTGCATATGCCAAAGTGGTCCCCTGTGCCCAGATTACCCTGTAGGATTTCAAGTTTTGGCTGTTTTCTCTCTCACAATACAATAGATATCAAGGACTGTTTTCTCTAGGATCATTTATCTGTTCAGTTAAAAACCCCCCTCATTTTTATGCTACTAATTATGAGGACTTGATGCTGTGTTTCTAACAGCCACACAGCCAGAAGTCTGTGGGAGTCTGGCATTTGCAAGGCATGACACATCATACCCTGTCTTAGCCCGATGGCCCTCTCTTAGTGTAAGAACAGAAATGGCCACAAAGATGATCCAGGGGCTGGAGCACCTCTGCTACGAGGACAGGTTGCGGGAGCTGGGATTGTTCAGCCTTGAAAAGAGAAGACTTCGGGGGGACCTTATAGCTGCCTTCCAATACCTGAAAGGAACTTACAGGAAGGCTGGGGAGGGACTTTTTACAAGAGTGTCCACTGATAGGACAAGGGGAAATGGGCTTAAGTTGAAGGAGAACAGATTTAGATTAGATTTTAGGAAGAAATTCTTCAGTACGAGGGTGGTAAGACTTTGGAATAGATTGCCTAGAGAGGTTGTGGATGCCCCCTCCCTGGAGGTGTGCAAGGCCAGGTTGGACGGAGCCTTGAGTAGCCTGGTCTAGTTGAGAGGCGTCCCTGCCCATGACAGGGAGGTTGGATTAGATGATCTCTGAGGTCCCTTCCAGCCTATGCCATTCTATGATTCTATGAAATGCTGGCTAGCAGTAGCCCTGAAGAGTATACCATCACTTTCTCATTCTCTGACTTTGGTAGTCCGTGCATATTTATTCCACTAGATTTAAAAAATAAATAATAAATAATAAAAATAAAAGAGCAGGTGCAGTAGGGGCTGGGAGGGTGGTGGGAGAGAATTCTCCCCATCTTTTCTGAGCTTGGTGGTTTGCAATGGAGAAGTTGCTGCAAAAGTTTCATTCCTTCTAGCACACATGCTTGCTTCAGTTCCTTTCAGGCCTGAAAGCTTATTCATAGAGAAAGTGGTCTCCAGTCCTTTGGGCAAGTTTGATTTCACTACTGCATCCTTAAGGAACTGAGTAGTTACTGTCCAGTCATGGTGGTTAATTAAACCAAAGGAAGCTGTAAAACTTGAGGGATGACATACATGTCCTGAATGGACAAGGATGTTCTGGAAGAGCTCGAGAGCCACTTGATGAATGCTTGGAGTGCTAGCCACTAAACTCATGAAACACAGATCATCATATATATTATTAATATTATTATTATGTCTTCCACAGTTGTGTTCAGGGAAGAAGAAGGTGTCCTATCATGAGAAAAAAAAAGAAGAAACATGCAAAGCTGGACGAATTATGTCATAAACCTGAGAACTATTCTGTTTTGGTTTTTAATGTGCATTAGTGCATCAAAAGAGAATTTTAAATAGTGTCTACCATTCAGAAGTTCCATCAGGAATCCTGCTAAGTTACAAGTGAAGAACTAGACTCTGTTATATCCTTCATATCCCTTGTTTTTAATTTAGGCTTTGACTGAGCCAGAGGTACAGAAGGATCTGGGAAGAATCCAAATAAAAAAGCAAGACCAGAAATGATGCAATGTTTGTCTTTGCCATTTTTATTTTTTACTCTCTGTATACTATGACTTCAAGATAAAAACTCAAGATTAGAAAGCAATATGAGCCGTAAAAACTAGGTTTTGAAAGTAAAAGACTCCTGCTTGCTCCATAAAGAAGGAGAAAGCCTGGGCCAAAGCCAATGAAACCGAAATATTCTCAGGCCTGTCCTGGCAAGTTTTATGGCATATAAAGAGCAGATACTAGAATGGCAGTCACTGAACTGAGGCAGGTTCAGGAGCAGCAGCAGTTGTAGCACATCAAAAACAGCAGCCAGGGTTCTGGCTTTGGGTCCAAGCTGCCATCGGTTTTCTTTTGTATGTCAGCCTTTGTGTGGCCAAGTATCACAAACACCACAATTAGATGCACAAGACCACAATTAGATGTACGAGAGGGGAAGTCAGGCAAATCATGAGGACGAATCAGCTGCAGGTGAATGAGTACAGGATACTGGTGGCATATTAATTTCCTTATCAGGCAGAGTTTAGAACTGTAAACTAACGGGTTGAACTGTGACTGTCATGGTGAAATTATTCACTGACCTTGTGTTGCACAAGATCATAGGTGCCTGTTTTTAACAGAAAGATTCTCTTACTTTGTTCTTCATTGTCATGTTACTTCCTGTTTTTCCTTTGTTTTGGTCTTTTCTATCCTCAAGTTTTTCATTTTGAAAGTAGTTTATATGCCTGAAGACAAAGGAATTGACTTTTGCTTAGGGAGATGGGAGAAATTAAGTTCCGATTGCATGAGTTCAAGCACCTGTTTCCACAACTTCTTTTAGCAAATGAAATGCCCACTCTCAATCATTTTTTTTTTTCCCAGTTGACTTGGAGTCCAAGGGCTGGTACATACAGCTGAAAATTAAAAACTTGGAATCCCATATTAGGGCACTGCTATCTCACCCTTGATTTCCGTGAAGTTTCCACAGTACATACAGAGTGATGATGGTGTAGTTAGAAGGCACATTCTTAGTCAGGAAGCTGAATCTGCATCAGGAGAACATGAAAGACATGAAAGCAAAGTGAGAAAGCTAAGTCTCGAAAGTGAGAATTTACCTTCAGAAAAATGAATAAATACTGGAGTAACTATTCAGCTGTACACAACTAACAAAAGCATCATATGAAGTAAGTCTTTGAAGATGATTTTTGGAGCAATGTGTGAGATTGTGAGTTGGATAGAGGGAGTGAAGAACAAGTGTTGGGGTTTTGTTTTGGTTTTAATTCTAGCTAAGAATCAAAGAGTGAAATCAGAGAACTTGTTAGTCCACTGACTGATGCTTATGTCATCTGATTTCATTGTTTTCTTGTCTTTCGTCTGCACACATCTGCTGCTGCTTCTAAGTTGTTTAGGCAGAGATGGTCTCTTTTAATCTGTGTTTGTGTAGCAGCTAACACAGAGAGCTCCTGCTCTCTGCCCGGGGCTCCTGGACACTGTGGCAGCACAAATGAAAATGAAAACGGACATACTCTTTTACAAGGGAGTGTTCAAGCATAGTCAGACCAACCTGCATATGTTTTACGCAGATGTCAGCTGTGTATCGCAAGGACGGATCTGAGTCAGTGTCAGTCTGTTCCCCTGTAGATGGTGCCCCTAGTTCAGGGATTCTCTTTTGGGTTGAAAACTCTGCATCCCTAATTTTCTTCCCCACTTCGAACACCAGTTTTCACAGAAGTGGTGCTCAGCGTGGTACTCCAGAAAAACATGTTTTCAGTGCAGGTAGGACAAACTGGACTGAAGTCCTGGTTTTCCATTCAGACAGCATCTACTATATAAAATGACTATCTGCTGAGTAAACTGTAGCTTCTAGAGTACCCAGATATTGTCGATCTCCAGTCTTACCTCATGAATGGTAGGCATTATGGCTTCCCCCCTCTAAAATTTCTAAGCACCAGTGAGCATATGCGTCATATGGATGACCGTATAATAAGAAGAATGGAAAGAGGGATTTCTAATTTAATGTTGTGGAGCTGACCTTCACAAAGTGCGAGGAAGAGCTGTGTACTGGCAGTCGATGTTACCTCTGAGGAGAGGGTGGAGACTTAAACAAAGTCTTTTCAAATGGATGCACATGGTTGTCCCAATGCACCTAAGAGACGTCCTTGTCATTCCATTGTCTCCAATACAAAAGAGGGATAACTCTGTTTGAAGAGACTCAAATGAATTGCCCATCTAAGTGCAAGATACACTTATATTTACACCAACCTGAGAGTTGAGTGAGGGTGAATATATGTATTAGAATATATCACTCAACCATAGGCAAAAACTTAGGACTTCAGGCTTCCTGAATTTCATATCTCTAGTTTGAGATGTCCACACACCTTCACCATGCAGCAGACAACGTAACAAAGATCCCCCAGAAAGCCAGCCCAGCCATGAAGCATGGCAAGTGCTACCATTTAACTATGAAGAGTAGGCTAAGAACATCCATCTGAAGGAAAAACGGGATAGAGTTACTAGAGTAAAAAACTGGTTAATGTATTGTAAACCTCAGAAAATACTTTTGAATATCAGTAGGCAGATAAATAAATTCTCAAGGGAGTTTGTTTTTTTTTTTACGGTAGTCACCATTTCATAATATTTTCTGTCCTTTATAAAAAAATATATTTCTTTCTTTTACAGAAGTGCAGTCACTGTACAATTCTGATGTTTAGACTACTGGTGGGCCTAAAAGCTTGCAAAACACATGGCTAAATGAACTGGAAATTATATATCATTAATATAATTCGAAGACAAGACTTTTAATTTCGGTTTCTTCATAGCTATGTTTTAGCCAGTATGCGATATGGTAAACTAGCTACCTCTGGCAATTCTGTCAGCAGCACCATTTTGTTTGCAAACTAAAATGCTTTGTTTGTTTCCTGTATTGCTTTTTCTATAGCATATGTCATAGCCTTCAAATTACATAAGTATGAGAAGGGAATAGAACACTCTGACAATAACAATGTTAAAATGATAAGGTCAGTGATAGTGTCTCTTCTGCAAACCTTGATAGATATTTATGCAAGTCAAAGCTGAATTTTTAATTATTACGATATGTTAATGTAAAAAAAAAAAAAGTGCCTTTCTTGTTTTTTAAAAACTTAAGCAAATAAAAAATAAATCCTACCCAGTGAATCTAATTCTCCTCACAGTTACACAGGTATAAATCTGTAGTAAGACAGTAAGACTGTCTTAAAAGCATAGTTCCCACAACCGCTATCTTCTATAAATCAAGCTATCTTAGAGACCTGAAGAAGTTAATGTAGCAATGCATAATTTTAATTCAAGTCCTGAGTTTAAATATGAAGTTTTAAGGGAATAGAGACTCCAGTTGCACACTGGGGACATAGTTACTTCCGTACTCAATAGTTCTTACTTAGTCTGGGACAAGATCATCTTCCCCAGCTGCTCATAAATCTGTAAATGAGAATCCCCTCTCACCGTCCTAGTTTTTAGCTTTTGACCTCTTTAGTTGCCCGTCCTCTTACCTCCCTTCTTCTCTGTCCTTCCTGTTCATCTGAGAATATATTTTGTGGTAACATTGCCAATCCTAAGTGAGAAATGATCTGGACAACTGACAATCGTCCTCTTCACCCTTGACATTAGACCCATTTCTGCAAGAAACAGGATCGTTCCTTTTCTCTTAGGAATGAAGGTAAAGGCTGCAGTCAGAACTATGACTGATGATGAAATACAATAATAGATTGTTCCCTGCTGAGGAATGGAAAACTCACTAAGTCATTGGTTTGTTTTTAATTCTTGTTTGTATGTGAACAGAAGTAACGAGTCAGGAATGTTATTTAACGGATAGAAGAAAAAAAAATAAAAAGAAAAGAATAAAAACAGACTAAAAAGCAATTTAGGACAGAGATGATAAAAGATTCTCATCACTAGAAGCTCATCCTTGCCCATACTGAAATCGGACTAAGAGCTTGCTAGCTTAAGCTCAGCAATTTGATCCTGGGGAAAAGTTCAGCCCAGAAGAGTGTTTGGTACTAATTAGTTTAAGGATTTTGGCCAATATCTTCTTGTCCTTAAGTGTGGATTTTCAAAGAAATGGTGATTTCATATGGTCTTTGATGTTGGAACTCTAAATTAAAATGTTCTTTCTAAAGATGAGAGTCAAGATTAAGTTATTCTGAGAGCTACAGTGGACTCCTTCATGCCTTAACTTTCTTCTTTCTGCTGGAATCTATGACCCACACTTTCCCCGCCATAATCACAGAAAGGCATTATAATCATTATTCCTTCATAAATACGAAGGTATCTGCAGAATAACCTCAGGGATTTATTAGAGCAACAGTCATTTCTCCAAGTTTAAAAAGGCCTGTTCAATGCTAAGGTTTTTATTAACTAACTCTTCAGTTTGGCTTTCCCTCTGAAAGTTATTAAGCTTTATCTCTGGCGAAATTGATTTTTTTAAAGAAACTGGTCATGCCATTTTTGTCTTACAGGGGTTCATAAAAATGTCCACATTTGACTTTTTCCAAAAGATTTATGTTAGTTTGCCTTCCCTTGTACTCTAATTTAAATAGAACTTGTTTGATTTTTCCTGCAGTTGCTTCTACTAAAAAAACCTTGACAGTTTTCTTTGAGGAAAAAAGGTTATTTACTGAAGTTATTTACAGTTTAATTACAATCTAATGTCTCATTTACTGTGACACGCTCTACTCTGCAGGCTGAGCTGGGATAGATTACAGGAGTTGCAGAGGCAATAGATTCACCTGTGTCTGAAGCTGGGCAGCCTCACGCTGTTGTCAGCAGAGCAGCCCTGAAAACCCACACCGACCCTCTAGTGATGATCAGAACATGAAAAATGTTCTGACCAAACATGTTGTGGGTATTTCAATATTGCTGTGGGTTTGCACTCCCACATTTTGCCACTGACTTGTAGTCCACTGACTTTCTGTATTGCCTATGTGTTGGTGAATGCATTCAGGGACTGTCCTAGAACAGGCATCTCATAGCATGAGTACAGAGAGTTGCTGATGCTTTTGGTACTTTCTGGCTCTCTTCACTATGGATGCCATCATACCATGTCTGGCCAGTTTATAATCCCCTAAAAGGACCCCAGCAACCTATGTACCCTTATTGAAGATCCTCTAACCCTGCCATGCTACAAAGAGCTGTATTTGTAAAATACAAATTGAGGAACTTGAGGTTTGGTTCCTATTTCTGGCACTAGTTAGAGACCTATGCGAAAAAAAAAAGATTTGATGTACCCAGGTGCTGAATTTCATAGTCATGAAGGTTTGCTGCTAATAAAATGTAGTCATGGATTTATAAAATAACTTCGACTGGGAGAGACCTTTAGGGGTCATTTGCTCCAACCACATGTTCATAGCAGATCCAGATAGAATAGGTTCTGCAGGGCTTTGTTCAGTCAAGTTCTGAGTGTCTTGTAGGATGAAGGTTCCACAACCATCTAGGTGGCCCTCCACTGGCCTCACTCCAGGGCATCAGTGTCTTCCTTGTACTGCACTGCCCAAAACTGACATAGTACTCCAGATGTACTCTTACAAGTACTGAATAGAAGGGAAAGATTTCTTCCCTTGACCTCCTGGCTTTTCTCTTGCTGATACAGCCAAAGATTTAGTTGGCCTTCTTTGCTGCAATGACACTCTGCTTATTCATGTTCATGATTCAGAGTCACAGCTGTAAATTGAAGAACTGAAAGGCTGTGCATGTGGCTTCCCATCCTTGATCAGAACCAGCCAAAAATGGGGCAGCTTCCCACACCTGCTTCATGAAATTGTTTTCAGGGAGGCCATGAGCCAGCCTCTGAGGAGCCACAGCCATCCGTCCTATTACAGAGCTTTATCTCCTAGGGTCGTCATTGGCTGGTGATCTGAACACCATTTATGACTCTGAAAAGTGCGGGAAGCTGGAATACCCTGAAGCAACCTTAAAATATGCAAGAGTCATTCACTTTCTAGAACTACATTTTTGATACAATGTCAGTAAAAGTACCTTCTATAGTACTTCTCCTCCAGAAAATTGTGTATGTTTATTCTTCTAGTTAAAAGTGTATCAGACACTTTCTTCCATGATGGAAAGTATTGCAGAGGATCTTTGCCTTCAGATCATACAATTCGAGCTAGAGTTGGGGAATCAGCTGAATTAGAATTCCCCTAATAAGCCACAGAGAAGTGACTAATATCATGATAAACATAATCTCTGCAGCTTTTACTGGAACCATCAGCACTATCTGAGATCGAATATTATTACTATTCATCATCAATATCCTCTGCCTCAGGATGTCATTTCTAAGGTGATTTTCTCCTCAGTATTTTTTTTTTTTCATTTTTGGCTTCTTATCTTGACTTCTTTATCCTTGCCATAATATTTATAATGTTCCACACAGGAACTGTAATTAAACCTTTTCACTGCTCTGTGCCTTCAGCCTCTAATGTATTGTATAATCTTATAGTCCTAATGTAGAAGAGGGAGAATCCACTAATGAAAACTTCTGGGAAGGTTTCCAGAAGTACATTCTGATTTGAATCATGTAATCAATTGCACTGACATACAACTATGCTGATAATGGTGTTCCAAGATCTCTCTGCAGATATCACGGGAGTCTGGGACTTTTGTGACTTAGAATTTGTAAAATGGAGCTCTTGGTGAAAGAACCCAGGTAATCTGAAGTCTGAGGATGCTTATGACCAGTTCTCTTTCCACTTCTTCATAACTGATCTCATATTTATTTTTAATTGGTATGTAAATATGGATGTTATAATTTAAATGAAATTAATTCACATATTTTCTGGCCTTTGTTCTTCATAGTGTAAGAGATGTCTTTCATTGTGGGAGTACAGGGGTTTTGGTGGTTTTTTTTTAAATATAATTTCCATGTCTTGTTTGTATTTAACTGTATCATTTCAGTCTCAGTTCTTCCTCCATTTTTTCTTGCCTAAGACTGCATGTAATATTTAAATTGCATTTGAACTAGACTTCCTGTATGTGACTCACTCTATACAGATTACATTATTTAGCCTAACTTTTCCATTACTAAGCTCCTCAAAAATCCATTGCTTACAAGATGACTGGCAGTTTTGGGACATGTCCTTCCTGTTTTCCTTTTGGACATTTTAATGGTCTCAAGGCGGGTTTTATAGAACCTACACTTTTCCAATTAGAACTAATTTAGGAGTGTGAAGCTAGTTTGATCTTTGGCTATCCTCACTTCTCAGATTTAGACCTTTTAGTTAAATGCCTTAATTGGCTTCTGGTTCTTTACATACTCACTTGATGGCATTGACCCCAAGAATACTGGCCCTTCACTTGAACATGCTATTCTAGCAGCCTAATTTAATGTCATCCGACATGGCTGCTCTGAATATTTTGAACCTCAGGTTCTTTTCTAGAAATTGCCTTTGTATTTTTTGATATCTGCTCGACAGATACTGTTAGCGCATCATTCAACTTTAAACTGATGCTTACATTAACAATAGAATAAATTTTACATCAGTATTATTATAATTCCCTTTAAATGGAATTTACTGCCTTTTTTCTTAAAATCCAAAGAAGCTCAAATGTAGATAGGCACAAAGCCACTGCTTGTAGCAGCAAAAGCTCCAAGTTTCTAAAAATAGTTTCACTTGTTTTCACATCTCAAGGATTCAGGTTGGCTGTTTGCTTGGCAGAACCAGTTTGCTGTTAAAACTAAGGAAGAGTTGGAACCTATGTTACGAACACAGAGACGTGTGCTTATAGAAAGATCATCATGCAGTGGGAAACAGAGCCACAGTTTTACACAGAGTCAAATTTACCTAAGAATTGAGATCCACAGAGTTCTTATTGATGTTCAATCTCTAATTAATTGATGAAGGAGAGCTGATCTGAAAATGGCAGATTCTCAGTGGAACTGCACTGGAAATAGAAGATGGTAGGAAGCTGCAGGAGGGCACACTGAGAATTCAAGTTTCCATACTATAGCTGTGTCTGTGCCAGGATGCCCTGAGTAGCACAGTTTTGTCGAGGTTGAGTTTGTGGGATGTAGGCAGGGCTCCAAGGTATACAACATCCTGGGATGTTGGGAGAGTAAGCCTAACACCTCTCCATCACTCAGTGCCTTGGGTAAGAGACTCAGAAATCACATTCATATCAGGGCTGCGCCCATCTCAAGCAGTATCTGCTGTAACAGATATGACATAAACACCAATCAGAAAAGATTCAGTTTTAAAAAACTATTTACATAAAGCCTCTCCCAGCAGCTGTCAGTAGCTCAGGTTGGGTTAGAACCACCTAACATCCTGCTCATGTGCTAACTCTCAGATGTTTTCTGTTATTAAAATGCCAGTCATATTATATCACTAGAATATATGTTTAGCATAACTGTTTTGCATTGGCATCTATATGTTTCTGATGTTTGTTCTGCATATCCGTTTCTCTCTGATTCCACCACGATTTCAATCTTCTTTTCTACGTTTTCTGTTTTTCAGTATTTCATAGCTTGTAGTTTGAAAGTCAGTCTGCTTATCTTTTAAAGCAGATCTTTCTCTTTCAAATCAGAAGAAGAAATATCAAAATAGATGCAATGTAGCTGGGATGTAAGTAATTTAATATATATTTACAGAATTCAGATGCTCTCTTTTTCACAGTCAAAATTTGCAAGCCAGTTTAATAATGACTCTTCCCCAAAATATGCATACTATCATTGCAGTGAACAAGTGGTTTTGTAAACAAGTTGCATGGAATGATGCAACATGATGTGTATCATACAGTTTAAACTACGTTCTGAATTAAAATTAATATACTATATTTATTTGTTATATTTCAAATGCACAATTAAAAAAAATAATGGTATACATTGGTATTGTAAGTTACACAGAGTAAAACAGCAAATGAAAATAGAAATTTTGCTTCAGTTAACTCAATTTCTCTTGACATTGAGCACTCTTCCTAGCTCCACTCTGAGCCTCAGGATTTAATGAAGATTTCGGATTTACACTTGGTTTACATTTGTGGCTAACTTAAAAACACGATGCAGTAAAGCCTGAAAAAAAAAACCCCAGCACCTGAGTGTCAAATAACACAGGAGCAAGTATTATCCAAAAATTCATGTATTTTTTTAATTCCATTTTCAAGCCAGTCTTTTGGGATTTAGGGTTTGATATCTTTTGTTTGAATAGTTGCAGTTGGCAAAATTAAAGATCCTCAAATCCTCTGCAGTCCAGTCTCAATGCCAATACACAGGAATTTACATTTACTGAACTGTTAACTAATCATTACTAGAAAGGAAGGGAAAGGTGAACAAGAAATCATTTGACCTTCAATGACCACTCCAAAGACACAAAATGCCTTTTTCTTGCTCTCATATTCATTATCTTAAGGTAAACACTGAACAGCCAGTATTCTAACATCCTTAGTAAAAGCTACAGCAGCTTCTAAACAAAACAGAGAACTAGTAGAAAGTAGCAGCAATAGTAACATCTTCCTTCAACAGTCAGAAAACTGTTTCACTCTTCCCAAAATACTATCCTGTACAGGGAGAACTAATAGTACAGAACAGGTACAATTGAACCCCGCCTAAAACCAAATAAGAGGATTTCATCTGATAATCATCAAGATGACTCTGTATATTCTGGAAATTTCCCAGGAAGCCTTTCCAGGACACACCTTATCCTCTATGGTAGCATCATCTTCTCGCTAAGATGGACTGGATTTGCTTAGGTGCAGCAGCTTGTGTACTTTAGTAGTTCAGCACAAACATGCTATACATTCTGTCACATGCTGAACTGATGGGATCGCTTTGTATGAAAAGTTAGTTTTTTCAACTAAATTGCAGACCAATAGGCCCATTTTTATATTTCTGTCAGCTGCCTTCAGGTAAGATTTTCTTCTATACCTTTCCTGTTACATCTCAGTAAACATGTCTGCTTTCTGGTAGTTTAGAACTCCAGAGCTTGTCGTGGTTTAAGATTTTCTTTACCAATTCAATGACCTGTTCTTAGACTCTTAACTCTTTGGATTATTATCATGCTAATTGGTTCTAGAACTCATACACTCCTAAGGAGTCTGCACAGAACCTGTAAAAAACAATTGACTGAGACCGTAGGTATTTCCACATCCTTGGGTTTGCACATATCTATAATGGTTCTTAACCTCTTGGCTTTTGTGATTCCTATGCAATTGTTTCACTTTGCCACAAGTTGTGTGGGAGTTGAACTGCCCATCTCCTAGTGACACAAGGATCCCTCATGTTCGTTCTACAATGGTTGTTTAGATAATATCATTACTTGCAGTTGAAGCAGGAGGTGGCTTCAGTCCTGCAGACTTTACAAGAAGCCAGTTTGACATCAAACCCATGAGATGTCAGAGCTGGAAGACAGGCAAGGGTAGACATTTAGACTTTTTTGTATCTGAATAAAGTGGGAGAGATGAGAAAAGCTCTAATATCTTTCGGTATTGTCCTTCTTCACTCTAACCAAATTATATTACTTCATGGTTGACAAATATAACCTCTTTAGCTCAGAGACTACTTAACACAGATTTCTTCTTTCAAATCAGATGATTTGCTCAAAAGAGAAATCTGTTATTCTGAGGAAAACGAACACATCAGCACCTCTACTCAAAGGAACAAAGCAGGAGGTTTGTCTCCTTGGTGAATGATTTTGAAACTTCTGGACAAAACAATGTCAGTGAAATAAAAAAGAATCCTGCTCTGCCTGAGGGCAGTATAAAAAACCAAAAGGGTGCTTACATAAATAAACTTTACTTCAGAAAGCGTAAAAGGAAAAAGGTGAAGAAAAAGGCAGAAGGGAAAGTTTTGCTGGCTACAATAGACATTGAAGGTCTTGATCCTAAACTGGGGTCTGATGGTTTTCTGGCTATAAGTACAGCTTTCTGGATTCAAAACTGACTTTGATAACTCAGTGAATTAATAAACAGCTCCTTCTATGATCTGGTGCTCTCTGGTGAGCGGAAAGTCTATTGGCTTTGTAATTGGAAGCAGGACAGACATCCAACCAGGAATGCTTTGGAGATATTTTTAAAAGGGAAGACAAGTTTTTGTTTCCTTTCCAACTAGGACTTTATTTTGGCTTATCTACCTTTTTCTCTGATCCCCTGCCTTTCTCTTCTTTTACTCTTCCCATTTGTCTTCTTTTAAATAATCTTTCTCTAGTGTAGCTCACCAAAATATTCTTGATTCATTGATGTTGGCAGAAAATGCCAATCTGTTCTAGATAAAATTCTATAGGAATATATTTGTTTCAATGAAGCTACAGCTGAAAGTAATTATGAGCTCCGATTTGGAATCCCTGTAACAAAATTAAAATTAAAAAATCCTGGGAGCTCTTCTAGCTACTGGGGTTTAAGTTAGTGGTGCTCGCTTGGGAATTGAGGCTGCAAGTTCAAGTCTCCGTTCCATCCAATTTGGAGCTGGAATTGGAAGCGAAAATTGGATCTGGTCATCTGCATTTCAGGCAAGTGTCCTGCTCAGCAAGCCAAGAAGTCAGCATCCCTTATCCAGCAAATGTTTTCCATTTAAATGAATCCTGAATAGAAGGAATTCAGCTTCTTCCATGCTACACAGAGGAGGCACCTGTACCCGGCCCCCCATGTTCCTCTGCCTGTCCTAAGCCATGCGGCAGTTCCAGGAACAGACTCAGTTTCAATAGACCCATTCCTATCTAGTAAGTGAACAACATCAAAAGCCTTGCTAAACAGGATTTTTATACTCCAGCTGGCACTTCTGTGAAGCTCTGGGCCATCACTAACCCTGGCACTGCAGAGATATTCTGTCTGGTCCCAGAGTTGGAGCCAGGAAATGTGGAGAGAGACCTGAGGAGATGCAAGCTCCCCACTCTCCCTTGATGCCTACCTCAATCACAGCCCTACCCTCCATTCTCCGGTCCAAGGCTGGAAAATAGAGGAGGGGCTTGTCCCCAGATAGTAGGGCCAGCAGAACTTGCCTGAAGCAGTTTTTCTTTCCTTAAGGAGAAAGTCTGGTAAATGGAAATTTAGAACTTTGTCATCTATTTGAAATATTGAACTCTTGTGTTTACTTCGTTCTCTCGCTGGATTTACAAGTGTGAGCTATTTTCATCCAAACTAAAATAAAAAGCACAGACAAACTGGCACGCGTGGTAACCAGCTTCTTCCTATCTCATATAGGCCTATTATGAAGGCCTATTTTAACTTTCCCTTTTACTCCCAAAAGACATGTTAAGCTCAGTTTTTAAGAGCTTTACGGTATAATCAAACCAGCTCAGCACAGCAGGCATTCGCATCTTTTTCTCATATTATTATAAAGTCTGCTTTCAGCTGTGTTTGTAACCCATTGCATTTTGGGAATTCTGGAGATTATAAATAAAAGCACCTTCTTTTCTTGAAAGAACCTCCCAGCAGGTTCTTTCAACAAAACCGTCTCTGCACGACATTAGAGAATGCAGTGTAATGTTCACTGCTATAGGAAAAATGTCCCTCCCACTTGTCAAAGAATTGGTTTAGGCACATTAGTTTAAAACATACCTTTAAAAGATTGACTGTTCAAAAAGCACAACAAACCCCTTTGTCTTCTCTATGAGCGTGTTTACTTTGCCACTTCCAGGCTATAACTTCATCATTTTGTTGCTTGTTTACTTATTGCATGTACTTTCCGAAAGCACACAGAAGAACCTGCAAACACCACTGGTTCGCATACGGGCATGGCCTTATCACGGAGTGCCAGATGGATATAGGGAGGTAGCAAGAGAGCTATGGGAAAATGGAGATTTTCATTTGCACTTTTTGACAAGTCTTTCTGGGAGATGGGGAGGGATTTGCTTAGTCCATCATCAGTGAACGCTGGATTCATATTCTCAAGCAAATCAAATGGGAAATTCCTATTAGGTCTGCCAGCTTTGTCTGTTTTGTGAAACGACGGATTTGTATGCAAATAAGACCATTAGGATTTCAGAGGAAATACTGGTGATTCAAGTAATTTAGTTAAAAGAAAAGTTTTCAGCCAACCATGAGATGTTATACAATGCTTCGTGGAGGGCTGGTTGTGCAGCACTCAGAAACTCGGATGGTTCCAGAAAAAGGTCCACCCAAATGTAAGAGATAAAGACATATTCAAAATGTCAGCTAACTGGTTATACAAGCCATTTTTATCTGAGGTTTTTAAATGTATGACAGGTGTCTTCTGTCCCACATTCCCACATCAGAATGAAGAGGATCAGAAGATAAAATGGGAATTAATCATAATTGCTGGAGAAATGAAAAGATGATGACCAACGGCCTTCTTCATTGACAAGAACAATAATGTTTTCCATGGATAAATTATGTACTTTCAGGAATGTGACTCACCATTAGAAAATCAATAAGGAGAAAGTTCAGATTCTACTGCCTGTATACTAAATGTTTGCTGACCAAAATAAGAGCTTAATAGGCAGATCTGTGCTCTATTGAGTTTCACAATACTTCTCAGTTTGAATCTGGTGTAGAAGTAGCTCAGCTGGAATTGAGACTTACTATGCACACCCACTGTGAAGTTTCACAAACTAAGAAGAGAAAATGAGTTTTTTGAAAAATATGGGAAATGGTAGTTTAGAAAAAGAATGCTTCTTTCTCTGAAGAAATGGGCTCCCAATTATTTTCAGAGCTGATTTCAGCAGGAAATTCAAGCATGACCATGGCTGTTGGTACACAAATGTGTATAAAGAATCGCTTCTTAAAGCATTTGACACACGGGATCAAAATGTAAGATAGCTTTTAGATCAACCACGTCTCTATTCAGTAAATATTTGTCTTCATTCCTGCCATATAAATGCATGTTCATGTTTTAGCTCTCGCCAAATGCCATTGAACTAAATTAAAAATATATAGGCTGTTATTTTTCAGAATCAGTGGCTTCACAGAACATTACAACAGGAACTCAAAGAACCCATTGAGTTCAGTTTTAATTTTATAATATTCTGGTTAATAATGTCTATTAAAACATCCATTAAAAGACCATCATGCTAATTTAACTGGAAACATATAATAGATGCCTTTGGAATGCTTCCATTAAATTAATGCTAGAGACTTAGTGTCTTAAATAGATGTTGTTATTAACAATATCTTAAATAGATACTGTTATGAAAAAGAGTAATGCAACATTAATTAAAAGCAACCTAGGACTTCACTGACAAAAGAAAAACTCCTTAACCTAATAGACACCAAAATATTGGCAGTAACAAAACATTTTCTTCTTTGGTTCACTGTCTTCTACATTCCACCATTATTTTCCCTTTAGTGTAATGACCTCAACTGTGCTATGTAATCACATGAAATGACAAATGGATATAAATATATGCACAGTGATAAAATGCTTCTTAGTTTCTTTCTTATTTTTATTTTTAAATTAGTAAATGGAAAGTTTAAAAGAGCCAAAAATATTTTATGTCCAAGTTTTATTTGATGCTAATTTCTATGTGTTTGTTGACAAATGTATAATTTTCAGGGCTTTTTTTTTTTTTCCATTTAGTCTAATTCATAAAGTCTGTATGGCCATAAATATACTGAAAGACATAAAATGACCATATTTGACTGATGATGTTTGACTGCTATGAGACAGAAACATACATGTAGGTCTCATCACGCATGCTCATGATAGAGCTGAAGCAAGTGCAGAACTATATGAAAGCCAAAAGCTATGGCTTATTACAAATACCACATTATAACATATCTTACAGATAATATCCAGGCTAATACGGCTTTTCGTCACCTTGAAATGCAAGCTAAAGTACTCTCTTAACCAGGGTCAGAATACTAGATAACTTTGTTTTTAGCTTGGAAGCCATTTCTTTCCTCTATCATCATAGAAGTGGAAAAAAGCAGAGCAGAAATAAATACACGAGAAAGAAAAAATCGTGAAAATAATGCTCATAGTCACATCTCCGATAGGGAACAAGATTTACATCACTTTGTAGACTCATATTTCCTGACATTTGTCCTGGCATATTATGATCAAAGAACTAAAGCAGTGACTGGGAAACACTGCAGGAAGGATTAAATTAAATGATTATGTAAACTTCCAAAGGAAAACAGCTTCTACTTGCATTCTGGCTGCTAGAAACCTTTTAGAATTTCTAAATAAACTGCCACTTTTTCAATATAGCAGGCTCTTGTTTAGGGATCCCTTGATGATTTTAGCTTGTTTTATCGGGCATGCATTACCCTACAGTTACCATCTCCTTGAACAGGACTGGCTGCCAAACCAGCAGCTGCTGCCCGTAACCCCTTCACCAGTGCCAGCCAGCAAGAGACCATGACCGAGCCACAGAGAAGGATAATATCATACACAATCCACTAAAGTAATATTAGGTTAGTACGTGATTAAAAATCTCAGGGACAACGCTGAGGGAAATTCTGTACCAAATTCTCATATTTCTAATGAAGAATTATTACAAGAAAGTAAGAGAGCTTTACATTTAAAAAGTGAAAAAATAAAAAGGACTCCCCTGTTCCAACCCCAGTTGCTGAATATATTTCAGGCAGGGAGTTCAATTCTGTGAAAGCTAAGGATTGAATTGAACACTGAAAGGATTTTTAAAACAGATTGGACAGGTTTATAGCCTATGTAAAACAAAAATAATCAAATCTTATTCATGTGCTAAACTGATTACCTTCAGCTCCAGTACTGCACAACAGGCATGGTCATAAGGGAACGGGAGGACGACTGCAAAGTTAGATGGATCATAGTTAGCCTGACACTGGCTGGGATTTTTTCCTGATGCAAAGAACAGGGAGAAAGCAGGGTTGATACTCACATTAACAGACCTTTCCTTCAAGCAGTGGGTTATCTGGTGTTTGTTAAAGATTTTGTTAACTTTCCGTTTTCATTTTGCTGTATAGAATTAGTTACAACCCAGTCGTCAAAAATGCATGTGGAATATATATGATACTATTTGGCAGCTATCAACCACCAATCTCTCTAAAGAAGTCTTTGGTTTTTCACTTACAGGCTCTCCCTTATGTTCACTCTCCTCAGAGAAAAAGATACCTTTTTAACTCATCCCTATCTCCTACAGCCCAAATTATCCAAATTCTTGCGTCTTAGGGGATCAACTGTGCAGCGAGTGCAAAGGGAATACTAAATGTTATCATGCTGGTTTCAGGGTTTACACCTGTTTTGAACAGCTACACCAAGGAAAGCAGGGAAGAATCAGACTTCAGTAGCCTTTTACATGCATTTTATAGAGGCCTTGTTTCAGTAGGGAAAAA
This sequence comes from Tauraco erythrolophus, assembly GCF_009769465.1. Classification (NCBI taxonomy): domain Eukaryota; kingdom Metazoa; phylum Chordata; class Aves; order Musophagiformes; family Musophagidae; genus Tauraco; species Tauraco erythrolophus. The sequence goes on along the minus strand of NC_141468.1, from coordinate 45,791,181 downwards.
AAAAATCTTTTAATTTCTGTAAAATTAACTCATACTGTTAACAATTAATTCATAACTTACCTATGCATCCTGGATTACAGAGGGAAGAGTAGGTAGATAATGTTTTAATGAGTACCAGCTAGTAAAGTTAAACCTCATCAAAGAGTTGAAAGATATTTTAAACTCATCTCATTGAGATTCTCTGAGATGACCATCTGAGGAGCTCATTTTATTTTTAATTTAAAATCTGAGGAAATATTTGGTGTTTCCTTACCCCTTGTTACCACATGCATCACGGCTTTAGAAACAAACTCATGGGTGCATGTATATGAACTAAGGTTAACTGAAGTTTTGAAGATTTTTGATTTTCTCATAAAAGTTTGCAAACACAAATGTATAATTTTTTTTGTCAGTATTCTAAATTGGAAAGACTTCATTTTGGATGTTGAAAAGCAGAAATAGTTATAAAGCTCTCAAAACACTCATTTTCAGCGTTGAAATCAGTGCAAATAGAAAAAAACACCACCTTATGCATTCTCTTTCTGACAGCAAAATTCCCGATCTGTGGTACACTATTAGAAACAAAAAGTTCCAGCAAATGGCCTAGAAGGTAGAGGAGTTCCTAAATCTGGTGGCAGAGTCCTTCCTCTTATTTCATGGTTCCCCTCAACATTAAAGCATGTTGCTGAGCTACCTGCAAGCCAGTGATTTGCAATGACAAACCTTTCAGTACAAAGATGATTGCTTATTAAAGATGCCTTAATTTTGGAGATCAAACTGTCCATGAATCAAGAGGAGGGCTGGCACTGGTAAGCAGCAAGGCTGTCATAGGAAAACTGGCCACAGAAAATAGTCTTGGGTTATATGATAAAGAGATGATTCATTTTGTATTCATGGATGAAAAAGAATGCATGGAAAGATAAAGAAAATTTTATAAAAAAATTATTCCTTTTCAAAAGGACAAACTTGGATAAACTTTGATAAATTGAAGAAAGCACTCAGTATTAACGATCAGACTGCAGATGCCAGGACTCGCATGTGGAAGAAGATTTAAATTCCTTCCAGTCAATGGATGTAAAACTGTCTAGAATTTATATTCCAAACAACACAGGGGTTAAAAAACCTGCAGGCTACATATCTCCTGGTTAGCTGACTACTTTGGGAAGGGCATTTAAAACAAGCGGAAGGCATATGCAGAAAGGAAGAACAGATTAGCAAATAAATACTTGTTTAGGAGGTCCAAAAGTGCAGGGACAAGAAAGGATTTGAGAAATACATTAAAATAATTAAAGTTTCTTCAGCAATCTGAGTAAAAAGAGAACAAAAATACTTGGTGTTCCATGCAGTAGAAAGAAAATAAGAGCCTTAGCATGATGCCTTTTGTAGCACAAAGAATTTTTTACTTTTCAAAACAGGACTGTGATATAAACTAGCAGGACTAAGCTACAGGGTAATGCAAAGAAAACGGGTATAGATACTTTCCACCAATTTTGACGGAAATGCCATACGAGCTTACAAAGTCAATAGTGTGTATTATAAACAAATATTTCAGTAAGAAGTGTTATTATATGGTTGGAAAATAGAAAAAATAGTAGTGATATTTTCAATAGAGGATAAATATGATTCAGGCAAGTGCAAACTTGCTATTTTATCTGCTTTTAAGGTACTAAAATGGTGAAGGAAAGCTCATTAGAGACATCAGGCGTAAGAGAAAATTGGTGAAATATAACAAGAAACGAACAGAAGTAGATTTTGCAAGAGTAGTCTGATAATGCGTTTTCTAGAGGAAGTCAACACAGTAGATCTTAACTCTTTAACATGTAAAGCACTGGATAACTGAATCAAATATAAATTGTCAGTGAAGCTGGAGAGGCCAGCCATTGAAAGGTAAACTAAAAGTGAATAAAAAGACATATCCAAGGCAGATAGACGAGTAGTGATGAAAGAACAGCAGTAGGCTGAAGGAAGTTTATTAGCAGTATTTCCAAGGGTCTGTTTTTCTCTGATAACTTCATTAATCAGTGGCACCAGCAATAGGTTAAAATTTTTCTGGCAATAAAAAAGCAAACCAGATGAGGAGTAGACTGGCAAGCATCTAGAACAGCCTTCTCAGGAGGATGGAGCTCTGTGCACCCTTCAGGACTAGATAAAATGATTGCTATAATGGCAATGGTTAGATCTGATGACAAAGACATCCCTTTCAGATATCTGCATTCACCAGGATGCTTCAGAACCAGAAGCCCATCTTCAACCTTTTATTTCAATTTGCATTTCACAAACCACATGCTAAACTGGCATGGATCTTACTTCCCGTTTGGATGCGTAAGTAGTTTACATGTTCTTTGAACAGTCTGCCCACAGTATGCAGATGCTCTGGAGTCAGAAAGATAGTGCTTATGAATCTGGCTGGATCCAATTGCCAGCTTTATAGTGCCAATAAAGCCTGTAACATATGCACTGGGACCCAACGCTCATACCAGATCAGACTGGACAAGAAAAAGATTGGTTAGATATTTTAGCAAGGCAGTAAGGTCATTGATGGAGCATATGCCGATAGTACTTAATCTTTAACATTTACTGTGAAATTCTTAGGCTAGGTATAAATGTACTCCCTGCTTTTACTTCCACATTAACAAACTTTACATGTTTTAACTATTTTACTAATAGACCCCTCCTCTTCAGGTCTCCTAGATGCTAAACTGTTCAGCTGGAAAAGGCCACTTTCATTAGCACACCCGTGAGATCTCTTTTTGATAGCTTCAGACTATCTGCACAGAGAGTTTCAATGGTTTCAGGTGAGATATGAGCTCAGCTGCTGATCAAGAAAGTAAGACGTGATCTTGCATATGTCGCCAGGATCTTCTAGCTGATGCCCCCTGTCTTGGGAGCAGCACAAAGAGTTGGTGGAGTCCATATTCAGTTCACAATATACCAGCCAGCACAAATGAGTGAAATCTGATGTTACGCAAACAAAAAGGTTATTGTAGTTTGGTCCTTGCTTCTTTTTTACTCCAGGTTGAGAGTTAAGTTATAACTGAACTCAGGTCTGAGTAGAATTATATACAAAAACATTTTTTTTAAGCATGATGGTGTTTTTAACTTGAGTTGATTGCACTTCAGGAAATCATTGCACAATCGTTCTGTTCTGCTGGAGGCGTAGTTAGTGGTATGACCACTCTCTTCTGTTAGCTCTTCAGTGAAAACATGGCCTAAAAGGCTATCTTTGCTGCAGAATTAATTTCAGTGTTAGGGATTCACTTGTTAAGAGCTAAATGGTTTCTGCCCTACTTGTGGGCAGTGCATTTAACAGATGTACTCTCTCTCCTAGGTTATAAGTTTACAATGAAGCCTTCAGAAACCTGGATGGAAAGGCTGCCTTGCTGCTGCCCGTGGCACAAAGTCTCTTACTTACTGTAGCTTTTAAACTGCTTCACTGTTCTTCTTTCTCTCCTTGATTATATATTCATACATAAAAGTAAGCGTGGAATAAGTGACTGCTTTATAAATGCAGTGTCCCAGAATGTAGAGCTGCTATCTGCAGAGAACATTTATTCATTGAGGGCCTGCAAGGCCACTGTGTGAGCAGTAATGTAATCTGACTACGACTGCATGTAACTGAGGGCAGCCACGCCATCAAGTCTTACAGCTGCTGACCTTGGGAGTGCTGTGTTTACAGCAAGTCACAGAAAGGCACCAGAACCAAGAACAGGTGGCCTTGAGTTGTGTGAACAGCCTACAGGGTTTTAAACAGTTCTGATTTATTCAGTGTGACAATCCCTGTATAATAAGGTTGGACTTGGAGATTGCGAAATATGAAGTTTCCACATTTTTTTTTTGTGAATATGATAAGGAAAATGAGTTATAGCTTTTCGTGTAAGTGATTGACATTCAATCCATCATCACTTTTAAGGTTTTGAACAGCGCTGCTCGTGCACAAATTTGTTTCCCCTGCTATTACATGATGTCTCAGCCAACAGTACTCAGGCAGAGCTCCTCATCTCTGGAACCTCAGTCAGTCCTTCTTTATAATTTCCTACCTCCTACCAGGGTGGTCACATTCCTAGCAATCTTAGACTAATAAAATAAGTGCTACTGAAATGATTTATTGAATTTTCTAGTTTTCCTGTTATACCTCTTTTCTTTCTATCTGGATTTTGTCAACTTTAGATCATGATCCTTCAGTCAAACCAATGATTTCAGTGGAACTGTAAAACAGGCACACAGGTTCACCCACAAAAATTGAAATCAAGTAAGCTCACTTGAGCAAGAACCTTCCAAGCTTACCTTTGCCATACTACAGCAGAGACAAAACACACCTCTAACTACAGTGTCCTTTTCTCTGGTCTTAAGTTTGTTCTTGTCCCAACAAAGCTGCCTGTAGTTGTAGTCAAATATTTAGCAACTACAGCTTGCACTTTGGTTTAATTAATATCTTTACACACTCACTTGTATTCTCAGTATAATGTAATAAAAGACCTGGCTGAATATAAGTAATGATGTGATTCATTCCGTTTATTGCAACTAAAATGTTAGAAGTTGTGAGGAAAAAATACAAAACGTGTATATACAAAACTTTGACAACTCTGAAAAAGCATGTCCCCTTGAAACTATTTTCTGCTAGATATTTCTTGCAGAGAAAGTCACCTGCACTGACTTGAGGATATGACAGCCATACTGGCACAGACACTTCCATCATCTGGTCTAAAAGAGCTCTATCAGAGCCTCAAAGTGTGGTTCTCAGTCCAGTCATGAAGATATCTGACCTTTGCTTTTAGTGGTAAAGAAATTCTTGGTAGAACAAAAAATCTCTCCAGTTCTTCACGTTTTGCTCTACATTAATTCCCACTTACACTTGCCTTCATACAAAAGGGTTGAGTCCGAACTTCCTTTGAGGACATCCTTCACATTTACAGTCCAGGGCTTTTTTCTATGGCTCATAGATGAGCCATCCTCATGACCTCCTTGAATTCCCTTCTCTCCATTTCCCAGTGGGTTTGTGGGTCTCTCTGACCCACAACAGAAGATACCTAAAATACCCACCTCCAAATAGAATAACACTGCTATTCCCCACAGTTATGGTTTCAGGCTGTATTCTGTAATTATTAGTAGCTGATGCACGTATATATGCTGATGATCAGTAAGGCAATCCAAAGATTTTACAAAGTGGAGGAAGATCATATTGGATCATCGCTATCTTTTATTAAGCCACAAGTATACAGTGAGCATTTGCTGACTTCTGTCATTTGTCAACACGATTTTATCTTAAAGATGGCAGAAACTGAAGGAAACCCAATGATTTTCCACATGATATTGATTTTTCATTTTATGCAACATCCCTGATACATGGCCTCTTTTATCCTGTCTATTTTTTATTCATTTTTTATACACTCTGTCACCACCTTTTAGAATCACATCAGTACTAGCAGCACCATTAGCATCCTTATTCAGCAAAACACATATGTTCCAAAGTTTCACATGCCCCTGCAGCAAGAATAGTTATAGAATGATCTGGAAAAAAAATCTCTTTTTCTTGAATTTCTGTCTAACAATATTGTACTTCTACTGTTATTGAGGTTACAATCATAATATCAAAAATGTGGTTTGGCTTTTATAGGTTTTTTTGTCTTGATAAAGCATCACTAGGAGCTCTCTGTGCCTGATAAAATGATGGAATCACATTTATGTTTGATATAAGAAGAGTAGATGAAAGCAGGCAGAAAAAAAATGATGCAACTTAAGAGCAAAGCAATCAGGTGCTCTACAAAGATGACGTTTTTTATTTAAAAAAAGCCATGCACATCCCCAGTCAAAAGGCAGGGATAGGAAATGAGGAGAATTTGAGCTGCACTATTTGTTCCAGCAGTATTCTCTTCACCTATCCTCTTCATCCATCTTCCTTTTCCATTTAACTCGACTGGGTGGGGGATTAGGGAATGAAAGGCAGTGAAGAAAGGTGGGCATAACATTTTTGTTCCCTGGGAAATCAGTATCACTCTTCTACAAATCAGGATGCTGTAGCTGTCTGGGCTCATTCTGCATGTTGAACTAAATGGCAGTGCAAATTTTCTTCCTCCGTTTGCTTATTTTAAGCTCCAGCTAATTACAACTGTTTAATAGTCTTACTAAGATCACCCTGCGGAAACATTAGAATAATAGTCTTTTTCTCAGAATCGTGACTACAAGGTATTTTTAAGGTGAATTTGGAATCTCGAATGCTATGCAAGTGCCCATAACGCACAGACAGCGTATGTTTGTGTGTGTGTGTGCATCATTGTGAATTCATACCTGACTACACAAGCTGACGGACATCTCACAGGAAAGCAATAAAGGGTACTTTTCCTGGCCTTGGGGTCAGGAACTTAAGGATGACAAAACTAAACATCTTTGGCATGAATATAAAAGCTCCTGGAGCATGAGGCAGCTTTATTCCAGTGCATTGATCCCTATCTCTTTGTGGAAGAAAATTTCTGGCTTGTTTACCATACTCCCAAATTTCAATTAACTCCCTTCACAACTGCTTTGTGCAGTTAATTTCTCTAAGCTACTGGTTATCTCTCCTTTTGCTATGGATTTATACAATACTTAGCATAATGCATCACTGGTGCTCACTATTTCTATAAGGGAACACTGAATAAACTAAGGAACTGGGTAGCTTTTAACTGCTTTAAAGTAAATTAGGTAGCATTTGTCATTGACAGAGTGTTTACTGAGTCCTTTGGGGAAGGGGTTTCTTTCTTCTCCTTTTTCTCTCCTGCAAATTTTCTCAACTCAGAGATTCATGAACTGCAGGTTGAAATTCAATAAGCAGTTCATGAATCACTTAGATGCTGGCCTGATTAAATAATAACAGGACCATTTCCATAGAAATGGACTCATTATTATGTTACTTTCATTTTTTTTTTAAATGGCAGTTACAGAAAAAAAAAATACCTCGAAAATACCTTTATTTTGGGATAGAGATTTGGATTTTAGAGGGAAACAGTCCTTCTGCACTGTGCTTAACATTATGTCAGTGTAGAAAACCCCTTGTTCTGAACTGTCATTTTTCTTCTCCACGATAAATGTTGTTTGACTGAGTGCAGATCATCAGAGTGAACTGCTACTGTGACAACCTAAAATCCTGAATTTTACAGTATATAGTTTATGGATGTATCTTAGATCAATAACTGAATACCCAATAGCTGAAAGAGGCTAAAATATATTTACAGTCGAAATAAAATATTTGGGTATTCCTAAATTAAAATGTTTTGCTTTCTGTTCTTGTGCTGACCCAAGGAATTCATTTTGAGCTACTGCAGCTCTGAACTGCATTACACAGGAGAGCACACTGCCACTGTTCACTGGCATTTGGTGGTCCTGTTTTGGCTTTAGACTAGATTTCCTTGCAGGTGTGCATAGTCATTATTTACTCAGAGTTAAGACATACCGTGAAGTATTAAACAGCTTTGGTAAAAGAGTGACAGTGTCACTCAGTGATGTCAAACCTGAGTGACTGTTTTTTGGTAGTCACAGATTAGTTGCATGAGAAGAGTGACAAAGTATTTTAGTTTAAGGGAAATTTTAGGAAAAAATAACATTTCATTTAGCATATTATGCAGCTTTCTCTCTGCTATATACTTCTACTGTAATTTGATTGTCAAAAGTTTCTTTTTTTTTTGTTGGAAACTGTAATTATCAATTTCAATGCCATTCAATACATCTTTTTTTTTTCTACCTCAGTTCATAAAGCTCTTGTGCATGTATAACTGAAATTAATTGTAGTTTGTTACCTGGCTATAAATGATTCAATATTTAATGAATTTGTGCTGTATGTTCAAGTCTATTATTTCTACAAAGAAAGTGTATTTTTCCCACACATTTGAAATAGAAATGAATATTAAAAAGACAACAAGCTTTAGAATTTGAAGATACGGTTTGAAGATTGAATTTTATACAGATATGAACCACGTATACCTATGCTGTTGAATCTCTCAGCAGGCAATATTCTTCAGACCAAAATATTTACGTCTCACGACTTCTCGAGTTTCAATCCTTGAGTAATTCATGGAGTCATACAATTATAAAATAGTTTAGGGTGGAAAGGACTTCTGGAGGCTGTCTTATCCAGCCTTCCACTCAAAGGAGGCCAACTTTAAAATTAAATTAGATTAATCTGGCCTAGCTGAGTTCAAACATCTCCAAGGATGAAGATTCTATAGTCTCTTTGGGCAATATCTCTCAGTGTTTGAGCGCTCTTACTGTGAAGTTTTTTCCTTATGTTTAACAATAATTTCACTTGTTGCAATTTGTATCCATTCCTTCTCTCCCTTTCATCATGTAGCTCCAAAAAAGTCTGCCTCAGTCTCATCTACACCCTCCCGTTAGGCAGTTGTACACAGTCATGTCTCACCATAGCTGCCTTCTCCAGGCTGAACAGACCCAGCTCTCTCATCTTCTCCTTGTCTATCATGTCCTCCAGCCCCCTGACCATCTTGATGGCCCTCCACTGACTGGGCTGCTCTATCTTAGTGCTTCTTTAGCTAGAAATTGTCATTAGCTCATTACTTTGCCATTAATTTGTTGTTTCCCTGATTGCATGATAAATATCAACGACCTCAGAAGATTGTGTAATAAGCAAATAATGAAAAAGTAGAAGTAATAGTGGTTTGCTGGAAGAGTTCTTCTCTTTTCTGGTTTATGTCACCCTTGGAGAGCACATAGTTGCATATGGACTCACATCTACATAATTCTAAAATTCTAATGGCAGAAAGAACTTTCCAGCTGCCAGGTGGAGAGAGAATTCTCTTTGGGAGACTCGCCTCAAGGTTTCAAGACTGGTATCTGCCTCCTGAGATCCTTCAACTTATAAAGAAAAGTGACTGAGAAGCTTTATAATTTTGAATAGCATGTAACAAAGATATTATATAACGTTATCTACTGCATACTCTGCTGTATATTCAGTATACAAGCTGGGTATCAGCTCTAAGTATTTATTTCTCATTAATTTGTAAACTTAGCTTCCTTTCATGCTAATCAGCATCAGCAGCTGTGCTATCAAAGTTTAATTTTTTCACATTTTTTCTATTAGTTATAAAACTTTCTCCTGTCTTAAAAATTATCAGGTAGAAAACACTTTCAACTGAGTATGTCTTTTCAGAAACAGGCAAAGGAATTTCTTTTCACAGTTTATAAGAGAAACTAGCTCCTTTAATAGTAAATACCACAATAACATAAAAATAACAGTATGTAAAGCTACTGCCAGTTTTTGCAGTCCCTTTGGGGAGTGAATATTCATAATTGCCTTAGTCACTCTCGGTTCTTTGCCTTTTCTGGCTATATTCTTATGTCTTCAAGTTGTTCATGTTCTCAATTCAGAGAAAACACATTTCTCTTTCCAGTTGCATGAAATGGTTTTCCCTAAACACTCTCCTCAATGGCTCAGTCTATACCAGGAGTATAATACAACAAAGCCTCATAAGGAATGAAGTATTGCTATTTTTATAGGATGCAAACTGGATTAAAATTCGCAAAGAGTCCTGGTATGATCCCTACTTATAAACTTCCAGGGTATGCCAGAAGAAAATGGTTTATTATTATTTTTCAAAGCTCTCACTTGCACATAGTGCACAAGCCAATAAGAAATACAAATTCCCCTGGGAATGATAAACAAGAAGCAAACTCTTCCAAATGAAGCTCCAGGAATTCTTTGTGTTCCAGGTTTTAAATTTAGTTCAATCTTAGGACAACACAAAATAATCATCACTTTTAAGCTGCTGTGGTTAGCTTCTACTAAATGCATAGATTTCCTCAGGATTCATTTTACACAGGGAAAAAAGTTTAATCAACAATTACATTCCTTAATGTTGCTTTGCAAAGGTTTGTTTGATTATTCAACAAATTTCAGCTTGCTTTTACTCCGGTGACAAATGAACCAAAACAAGAGGTGGTCATCTCCACACTGACGTTGCATCCAGCCCTCTGGCTACCAGCTGGAGTTTCCTGGTGTAATGGATTTTATCTCTTGTGAATGTGGTCAGTTTGAGAGAAGTGGAGTATTTTGGGAGGAAGGTGGAGCTGTCTGTTGGTTGCTATAGAAGAGACAGGCACAGCTGCAGTATCATTTCATTTATACTCTCTCTAGCAAATGCAACCTTGTTTATTTATAGCTTCTAATGCAATAAAGTGAGTAATTTGAAAACAACAAATTATTGGTCTCAAAATGTTTGGCTGCTGATCATAAGCTTATCTCTTGGTGATTTCTAACCAGAGCCCTCACGTATTTTTCAGTGAGAGAACTATTAGCAATCAAAGATATCTCTGGATGTGAGGCAAGCTTGACTTTAACAAAGCAGCTTGCATTCAAACTACTTTATTGTTCCAGCAAGGCTACTGAAGTGGGAACTCTGTAATTGAACTTTGAGGATTACCACCTCTGTTCTCAATTTGATATAGTTCATAGAATTTTCAAATTGGGATATTAGAAGGGAGGGGATTTTGTGTGTTTTCTACGGGACCAATTATGGCTAGGACAGAGGGGTTCTTTATTTGCAGTCATATTTCTGTTGTGCCTGAATCGACGGGTGGATTCATGCAGAAAGACTGGTTGTTTACATCATAATCTAAATTATATAGTGCTTTTCTATCAAAACACTGCTTTAGTATGAATCATACTGGTTAGATTCCACCTGTTGTCTAATCACTATGTTAGCAAATTGTAAATTTAAATCTCAGCATGAAGGGGGACAAAAATCAATATTTCTTCACTGACTTGTGTCATTATCTTGCTGTTGCCTGTTTTTGCATTTAACAATTTCCACTTTCATTTCTGTTTCTTTTCAGAGTTCGTGTAAGTGAACACTGTGTGGAACAATTTTTTTCCCTTATCACTTTGAAAGTTGGACATGTCTCCCCCTCCCTGTCCCCAAATGTGACCTGGTGTGTTTTATTGTTAAAAGCAACAGTGACTATATGGATTTCTCTAACAACCAATACTCTTTAATTAGATCTGGACTTTTAAGAGAAAAACTTTTGTGGTATGCAGTCTTAAAGATATGCTTTCAATACTCTGAAGCCCCAGCCATATTTTGAGAAGAACCTTAATGCTCTGGGAAATGCCTGTAGGGCTCTAAATTAACATCTCCCACTGATAATTATGGAGTTGCCAAAGTTAGCTAACGTTCATGTAGCAGCAGCATGAAATTAAATATTTTTGTACCTTTCCACACCAGGGCTAGAATAGAAGCCCAGGGAGAAAATTTATCTGCAGTGCACTTGAATCACATAGGTTCCAGCAAACAAAGAGGAAAAAAAATCACTTGTTTCAGATGCCATTGGAATTTCAAGAAGGAAAAAACAAAAGCTCTCATTTTTCAAATAACATAATTAGTAACTAGCCATATAATTATTTTTAAAATTAGTAAACAACTTGGGGAAATTACTTGATGTTTTTCTTGAGTATTTAAAGTATTGTTACGTGCTTTTAAACCGAATGGGTTGCTTTTCTGGTTAGAGAAACATTTGTTGCGCATCCTTCCAAATTGTAAGGCTGTTTTGTTATTGCAGACGTACTCAAAGCACGACAGCCAATGACTAAGCAAGAATAAATCAGGCCAATTTCCTTCTATCAGTCCATTTTCTTTAGGCTGAAGACTCCTATCCTTTTGCTTGAAGGAAGCAATAGTGCTTGCCTGCTTCTCTCAACAGCAAAGGAATATTATCTCAACAAGGGTCATTTACCCCAGTGTATTTTTATTTGCCACTGCAGTGTCCCGCTTTTACATCATGAAGATATGATGCTGTATAGCAGCCTATTAGGAATGACGAGCATAGCTAAATGATACCAAGTGATTTGATAAAAACAAGGAAAGATGAAGATGATAAGAAACAGAAAGACAAGAAGAGAGGGAGGCACAAGAGAGAAGATCAGAGAGAATGATGAAAAAACACCATAGCAACAAAAATACCCCTGCCTAATTCAATGTAGTGTACAAAAGAGCAGAGTTGTCCTCTGCGAACCCTGCTAAAATTTAAACCTGCTTCTTCCTGTTTGGCTGCTGGGACTGGGAGAAGCAATACCATTAGTAAACTTCTGAAAACCAGCAGTAATGGTAGTTTGCTGGCCGAAAGCATCACCGTCAGCACAGAGCTAAAGCAGGGGTTGGGAGGGGTACAAACGAACCTGGTGAGGGGATCAAAGCGTTCAGAGACTTGAAGGGAGCAGAAAGCTTGGCTTTATTTTTAGAGGTAAAATGTGGTTTCATGAAGTAGGGAAGAAAGGACTAACGTCCCAGGTAGGTCCCAACCTAAAGTCTGAAGATCCTTTCCTGGCATCACTTGGTCTCCAGGAAAGCTCCCATGATTAGCCAGAATACCTTCTCCCAGCTCCTTGTCTCCATGTCTTCTTCCTCTGGTCTGCCTCCGTGACTGGCCGTCCTTGGCCAGTGCTGCTAATAGTGCAGCTGCCTGCCTGAAGATGTTTATTCTTCACTTCTTTCAGCTTTGTAACTGAAATAGCCTGTCCTGAAGCTGCAGTTATCCCTGGGAAGTAGGTCATATTTTGCCAGTATAATAGAAACAGTGAAATGTGAAACAAAACTACATATACTCGTATTAGCACTGTTAATTAGAAAAAAAGGCTTCATTTGCCAAAAGGAATCCAAGTGTGTAGTAATGTTTGAATTAAACACCAAGTACATTTTCAGCGAGGATATTCTTTTTGATCACAGAAACTGAAGTGCTTCAGTGAATTATTTCCATAAGATGTTCTTGGGAAATATTTACTTTATGTACAAAACACCTGTGAACTGTACCTCTCCAAACAATTAGGATGTTTAGTCATACAGCAGTTGCAAACAAGTAACAAGATAGTGACAAGACTAATAGAGAAGGTTTTATCAAAATGACTACTCTATTGCTTGAAAGGAAGGAAATTATAATAAGGGCTGCAAAGAAGAAAATTACACGTTGTCATCATTTATTTTACACAGGAGGAAACTTGTGTTTTTCCATGCTCAGTGTAGCAGCAAATTCAAAGAGAAGAGCCACATATAAACACTGTATAATTCCAAATAAAATAAAGCTACTTTCTAAGCTTCAAAGAAAAATCCAAAATGCTGAACCACCATCATGATGATCCTTTATTTCCTTGTGACCACTCGAGTGATCCTGCCTAGATCAGCTACAGAACATGCCTGCCCTTATACCGACCTGACACACAGAATAGCAGTTCTCTATCACAAGAGGAAAGAGTCCATTCAAGCACCACAAACCTACGCAAGACCACTGTGAAGGGTAAAATGAACTTGAACAGGATAAAATGGTGCTACTGCAGCTCTATCTCTGTGTCGTGGGTTAGGTTGAACCACCCCCCCCCCCTCCCCCCGAGCCAGTCACTCCCCCTCCCCCACCCCCAGGAATGAGGGAGAGAATTAAAGGATAAACGTGAAACCCGTGGGTTGAGATAAGAGTGATTTAATACAGATGATTTAATACAATGTACGTGCTCACCACCCCCTCGTATGCGAAGCCCATCTCGTCCCGAAACTGCAATCCTGGACGAACGCGAGGCCCCGAAATAGAGAGGGGCAGAGAGGGAGAGATAGTACTCCGAGAGTGGGAGTACTGGGAGAGAGAGAGGAAAGAAAAAAAGAAAGAAAAGCAATAGAGCGAAAAACACAGCAAGCGCAAAAGAGCAAAAGCGGCAAAAGCCAAAGCGCAAAAGCCCTTCTTCCCGTCTGACCCTCACTTTTATACTGGGCATGACGCTGCGTGATATGGAATACTAATTGGCCAGTTTGGCCCTCAGTCTTAAGTTCGCCACAAATCACAAGGGGAATCGTGTCCCCCTTGTCCCAGCTATGCTCCCCCCTTATCCCGCCGTGCTTCTGCACTCCGGCACACTGAAAAGTCCTTGGAGTTTCACATCCAACCACAAACATCAACTTGCTATCAGCATTCTTCTCAGAGCGAGCCTCTGAGTAAAACCAAAACACGGAGCTCTTCTAGCTGTTAAAAAAAAGAAGAGCTAACACTGTCCCAGCTAAAACTGGAACACTCTGGAAAGTTACTGTCAGAAAAACGGACCGAGTGTTCACACCTTCGGGTTAGATACTTAAGATGCCTGTCGTATGTCTTCAAAAAAAGCTGCGTGTCAATGCACTTACCGTGTCTGCCTGTACGTGTAGAGCCAAGTAGGCCTTTTCTAAAGTCATAAATTATGTGGTTTAATCGAAATCTGTTTTAAAATCAATTCTGTTAACTCAGTGCCTCTGAATTCACTGACGCAAATCTAACAGGAAAAAAACAGGTTTAAGCTGATTAAAGCGACTGAACGTAAAGACTGAATATAACCTTTTTTTTTCTGTAACCTAGGAAAATGCAAATAGCCTGGATTTGTTCAAGAGAAATCTAAGGCTAACTCTATAGAGGTTTGTTTTTCAAGGAGAGGGAGGATAACTGAACTTACTGGGACAGTTTGCTCGGTCTTGCTCCCGTTTGCATCATGCCTTGCTTAAGCTCATTTGCTCTCATGAGCATTAAATTCAGAAACAATTTATTTTAAATTTCCATTTCAATGCATTGTGAATCACTTTCACTTAACAAGTGACACAGCTTAGAATCGCATGAAATTGCTTCCAAAAAGGAGGGAGACACCTTGGCAGTATTAGCTCATTTAGAATCTCTAAAGTCCTTCAGAAGAACCACTGAAATCTCAGATACTCTGTTCAGCATCATGTCCAGAGATTGGTATGACTGTGAGAAGACCAAAGAGGGTCCTTGACAGTTCTGATCTCATACAGCACAAAGGAGAAGACTTCTCACTTACTTTGCTTCAGGTGTACTGCCTCCAGCATTCACTGTGTATCAAAAACACCTACAAACTTCTAAAAATAAAACTTTTTATCCATAATCTTACACTCCACAATACAGAGCCACAGCCTTAGGGATTTTTTTGTAGAGGTTTCTGATACAAGCAACAGGCTTGCACCATGATTATATAGTTGGATTTTTTACTTTTTTTTTTTTAGCATTATCCTTCTACAAGTGTCCCTAGTGCTTAAAACCTGATCTCATTTATCATCAGTGAAATCCTATACAGCATTCATTTATGATTGTGACTGTTCTATGAGTGTGGTCTACAGGTAGGACAGTGTAGCTGAGGATGCTTGTAGGATATTTCAGTACTGAAGTCAAAAGGTTCCTACAGTCCTTCCAAGACCTCAACTTTTCTCCTCATGTCCTCTATTTCCTCTAAGAAAAAAGGACATAGACGCAAGAAAAATATCTTCCCTTATACTATTTGTTCTGTTAGTGGTATACAGGGAAGAAAAGAAAGGACTAAATTCATATTTGACCGCTTACATATTGTCGTTCGAGTCCACTTGCTATAAAGGCTTTACTATAACACCTTCTTGCTCTTATTGATAACAGCAATTTGCCTATTGACATCAGCAGAATAAAAGCAGGACTTCGATGAAGTAACTCGCTTACATCCACACTTTAGTTTTTTAAGTTTGGCAACAAAGAAATAAAAAGCATACTTCCCTTGATTGTTCCTAGGTCAGCACACTGGTATTTTTTAAGACCAACCTCAGCAATGACAATCTAAATCCAAATTACTAGTAACGTAACATTTCTTCTGGTTCCTCCTTTCATACTTAACAGTGTTTCATTACAGATCTTAGGGCTTCATTATTATACAGGACAAAAGTTGTCGTTACATTCTGGTTTGCCTCCTATCATTAAAATAAATTAATGATGGTTCTTGAGATTTGTGAAGGATTGTCACTTCCAGTGATCTAAACATATTAAGCTATCTTCTTGGGAGAAAACAATAAGGCCGCATCAGCAAGACTGACATGTATTTCAAACTCCTACTCTAAAATCTGCAGTTCACAAGGTCAAAAAGCTTTGGGTGAATTATGGGACAAGAATTCTTAAGATGATTTGCAGCAGGGATTTATTATGAAGCCAAAATTGTATTGTCAGGAGGAAGCAGATATGTAGTGAATACAAGCAAAAACCAGTCCATCTACTTTACATGCTGTCAAGAGTTAAAGGCAGGAATGATTAACAACTGTACAATTGTGCAATTCTGAAACTGTAGGAATTATTTCCTCTTGTGTCAAACTTTGAGAAGAAATAGCTTTATATATGACTAAAGTGTGGAAATAACCAGTTTTTTCCCCTTTCTATGATAGGAAAGTATAACCTTATGTCCAATTAAACCCTACTTTGCAATGAGTAACTGAGATATATAAGAATAAATTTGCTGGAAATGGATCAGACTGTGCGTTTTGAACTTGCCACAAAGGGTTCCCTTGCTGAGATTTCCTTTGCTCTCTTCCAAGCAATGGAGATTCCACAGGCCTTTTTTCTTCTTCTTCTTCTTACACTCTACAGGTGTAGGTCTTCTGTGTAGCTACACATTCCCCTTGAAAAGCTGTTGCAATATGCATCAGAAGGAGTCAAGAGAATGCTTCAAGAAGCTAGAGGACAGCATGAAAATGCAGGGTTGGATGAAAAGCACATCCTGAACTCCCAAAAAATGAACACTGAGAAAGCTACAAGAAGGCTCCTCTTTTCTGTAGACCGTTTCGAATCTTTGGCTTCATGTAATATGTGTTGTACAGACAACTGTGATGCCAGTTCCAAGCATGTTCCCTGTTTTTCTGTGTTGTTACACTTTTGCTAAATAATCTAGTAATTCATCTAAAATAGTGAGGATCCCGGGGTCTTGACCTTGCCAGGGCAGATGTGGAGAGACTGAGAAGTGGTAGAGTCACCCAATTTGAAAATCAATCTATATCTAATTAGTGAATCCTTGCCACAGCCCTGGGAGGTATGTAAATATTGCTGCTCTGTTTTATAGGAGTCTGGGATGGAAGAGGACAAATTCTGCTGTGCTATAAAAAAATGCCTTTAACCAGCAAATTAGGCAGTAATATGCTGTGAATGTACTTTATAAAGTACAACTTATGCCCCTGCTGGTTACAGTTCCAGTCTACCTGCTACAGAACCCTCATATTTACTGTTCTAGCCAATGCTTTACAATTTTGTTAAATTTCACATCCACGAACTATTTTTTCTCGAACGCATTGTGAGATATACTCAAGAAACCTGCTAACAGTTTGGTTGTTATGAATTCTCATATCAAAGGGAGGAGACTTATCCTCTTATCAGAAAGTCTTTGACTTGCTGGTAAATAGGTATCCAGTCTCTCCTAACTCCTGAGAAGCATATGATGTAAGATGAAAGAAAACATACAGCATCTGAACACAGCACAACAGAGCAAGTGAGGTATAAATATAGGTGTATCAAAACATACGTTGAATTTTCTCCTCCAAAAGCTCATTCTTTACACTGACAATGTTTACTGGGAGAATGGGGGAAGGAAGGGGACTTTTTACAGCTACTGGTAGAGCAGAAAACAAAAACAAAATCAAGAAAATTAGTAATGTGGAGGAAAATTTTTGTACTCTGAATGCAACTGGACTAATCAGACTCTGGACTGATTGCATGTTTAGCTGATAAACTTACTGAGCATTCAAAAATACATTCTTAGTAAGCAAAATAATGTTATATACAGATGTGCTTCTCTTGGGGATATCTGGTGAATTTGGGAATCAGACTCAGTAAGAATGAGGATGTTGTGCTATTAAGATGACAATACTACTCTATGTATCATCTGAGAATACCATGGATTTCTTGTCATTGCTTAAAACAATCAGTCCAGAACACATTATTTCTTTGCACTCTCTGCTTTTATTATTTAGCAAAAAGAAACTTATTTTTTTTCATTCCATCTGAGTGGATGTCGCTTGAATATAACCAGAAGAGCCACAACTGATTTTGTACATCTTGAAGGAATCTATTACACAAATAAAGTGCACTTTGGGGCTTCCATATTGACGAGTTAAAAGAAAGACATTTTCAAATTGATGCATGCTTGGGAATGCTAATGAGCAGTCTTGGACATATGACTAAACAGCAGCATTAGAATCCTAGTGAGTAGTCATCTTCCCCAGGCTGTGTCTGCCAAACAATAGCTAGCAATTTTATTTTAAAAAACTTCCTCTGTTGTGCCTTTTTTTCCCTTTCCCTTTCCCTTTCCCTTTCCCTTTCCCTTTCCCTTTCCCTTTCCCTTTCCCTTTCCCTTTCCCTTTCCCTTTCCCTTTCCCTTTCCCTTTCCCTTTCCCTTTCCCTTTCCCTTTCCCTTTCCATTTTTTCTTTTCTGCTAGCTGAATATTAAAAAACCCCTCAATTAGCATGAAAATTCCTGTTTATGGTCAGTCCTTTCATTAAATTACCTCTTAATTGATTTTTTTTTTCTTTAAGAAGGGGCAGCAAAAATTCAGAAACATTCTATAGTTTCTTTTGTATGGAATTGGGGCAAGGAATGGGGAAATAACTTCATTTTGATAGGACCTACTTCCTCCCTGGGCAACTGATTTCTTAATTTCTTCTTCCAAACTATACGAAATATAAGTCAAGATTGCTTACAGATATAAGTATTACATCTATATTACAGTTAATTCTCAAAATTTCAGTAGGTCAGTCTGGAAGAGCACAAAATATTCTGAATATTTATGCATATGCACATGATTCTGAAATCACTGAAGTTTCCTCCCTTCTGTAAGGTCCAGTCTGATTTATTATTGTTTTTATCTCACTACCTGTAAGACCTGATGAGAGCTCAGCGCTGTTAGTTACTTCCTGAGCCTTACCAGGGTGATGCCTGAGGTTGTCCTTCCTGGACTGTATTCCTCATATATTCTATTCTCAATATATATGAAAGGATAGGGGCCAAATATGAAACTACATGGCTAAATATGATGTACTAGTTAGCACTGAAAAATGAAGATGTCAGCATGGAAAAAATGATAGAATGATAGGGAAATTTAGAGGTATTTAAAAAATTAAAGAGAGAATTGATTGAAATCTTGGAGATTTTCCATTTCCTTTATTAAAGGAGCTTATATTGATCAAACACTGGAAAACATATAAATGAACTGAGAAGAAGATAGACACTGAAGAGAAAACTGCTGACAGCACAACCAAGCTATAGTTTCTTGGTCCAGGGACCATCAAAAGGAAAAATCAGTATCATCCAAGGTTAAAGTAACGTAAAACTCCTAAGTGGCCATAACTGTTCAAACAGGAAGGAATGATAGAGTAGTTCAATTACACTGAACATAAATTAAACGCATTTGTCAATGATTTCTAATGGCAAGATACAGTGACTTTTATGCAGGTGAAGCTTCCCAAAGAAGCAACTTCTCCTATATATTGACTGTAAGTTTGAATAATATTCTTTATGTCAAAGATTCTTTCAAAACACAATGTCACCTTGCATTTTTCCTACAATGGGCAATATAATGAGACCCATCAGTTCTTCTAAAAATAATATCAATGTTTTGCTATCAAAAAATGCTATCAACAAAGTGGTTCTTTAAATATGTTACGTACAGTTTTTCCAAATTTAGTACAAATATATACATATTTTATGTGGCTGAATACGATTTTACAGACCATTAAAGATTTACACAGCCAGCATTGCACTCCTGAAATCTGTGTTTGACTCATTAAAAATGGTCATGTTAAACAGTCTGTTAAAACCAGTCACGCTTATGTATCTAACTTTATTGAAGTTGTCTTATGAGGCCAGAACTGTTTGTGCTAGTCTTTTTACAACCCAAAAGATAAGTTTCTTCTGTCATTATCCTATTACTTTTTAAAAGGGATCTGTCAGGCTTAAACATTCTGCTTATCTAACTCCTGATTGAGAAATGAACTTCTGCACTGCCAGATAACCACTTATCTACAAGCAACATAGTATTCTAAAAATTTAACATGTTGCGGTCATTAATAATTGCATCTGCTGAAGCTGCAGCCCACCGAATACACCGTATTTTATTAGAAGTCTGTCTTCCAGAAGGTACTTTCTTGTTTAGGAACTGCTGTGTGATTGTCGAGCTGTGAGAGTGCACAGGTACTGCAAAGTACTGCATACACTTACATCCGTATCCAAGGCTTCCTGCCTAACTACATTGCTTTTGTAGCATGATTCTCCTGGTTACTCAAGAAAAAGAGAAGGTGAGCGCAAGAAATGGCAAGGTAGGAAAGTGTTACTCCCATAATTCCACGAGTTAACTGGAATTACTACCTTAAAATCCAGTGATCATAAGCTCTGTGGTCCAATAATGTTAAAGCTAAAGTATGGCTATTTCCTAGATGTTATTATTTTTCAAATGTCTAATTTTCAATTTCAAAGCATCATACAGAACCTTTTTGCTTTGACCATTAATGATGACTAATGCTAAGGCAAAGAGACTACAGATTTTAAATCATAAGACCTGAAATGATATTTAGGAACAGTAGAAAGTTCAGGTTTCACCCCCTTCAAAGGTCAAATGGAAATACATCAAAAAAAGACAAGGCCTTGAACTTTTATTGAAGCAATAAGATCTTGCCTTTGTATGACGTCTTTTATCTGAGCACTGTACAAACATTAAGAACATTAAAAGTTCTGCAAGCCTTGGAGTCTTCATTTTACAGGTAGGAGAAAGCGAGGAATAGAAAAAGTTATAGTCTAAACTCTCAGCAGTGCCACTTAGATCAATCTTAGAAATCACTGCTTAATTTATGGTATTACAAAATAGCCAAAATTCCCAATAAATTTACAGAAGAGATGAATAATCCAATACTAGTGAAGCCGGATCCAGAGCTCCTGAAGACGCACCCTTAAAAATTAACTGTCTTGCTCACAGTCACACATAGACAGCATACTAGAAGTCACTAGAAAGCTCTATTTGAATTTTTACCTCAGGATTTACACATAGCAATAATTCAGCAGATAGCAACAGTGGAATCGGTAATGTGCCCTTTGTATGTATAAAGACAAGATCAATTTACAGTTTGAGTTTAGTTTCTTTAGGGCAAAAATTGATCTTACCGTGACTTAACATGAATGGTCAGCCTCTTTGAAGCCAGGGCAATTGAGGCTTGCCTAGACAGTGGGGTAGTCCACCAAGGCATATTTTGACTTGCAGTCTCTAAAGTGTCAGTACTCTAGTTCTGCTCTTTAGCTAGTACACAGAGCTCCCTTACAAACATCTTTTAAATCTAATTCACAGTTGTATTTTCTGTTGCTAGAAAAATCCCATATGTCTGTACCATGTGACAGAACATTGTGTAGGTACACTTCAGCTACATCAGAGCATGTATGTCCATCGGTAAGAACGTAAGAAACACTCAGTGTACCAGAACAGTGGTCTATAACAATCTATCCTGTTTGGCACTGGGAAAAGTTATTTAGGAAAAGCGTGCAACCCTGGCCATTTCTCTTGGTTGTCTCCCAGCATCCACAATCATTGGATGGGTGTTGCTAGAGGGTACATCTGTGACTATCCCCCTTTAGTATCTATTTATGGATTTTTGGCCATGAATTTATCAAATCCCTTCACAAACCTGATGATGTTGTATGCTTCTACTCATTTTCTACTAGTTTAATTGAATACCATCTAGTTCTTGCACTGCAGGATTTGTTGAATGATCATTTGCGTTCATCTTACTCAGCATCACTCTTATGTTTTTATCATAACTCCCTTCATTTTTTTCCTTTCCAAACTGAGAAGTTACAGCCTTTTTTGTCTCTTCATGTAGGCACCTGCTCCATCTCTTTAATCATTGTAGTCGCCCTTCTCTAGATCTTCTGTAGCTTCTTACCAGCTCAATAAACATGCATTGCCAGGCTAAACTGATCAGCTCAGCTTGTGCTGGGTTGAGCATCCCTGCCCTGTTTTTTTTTTGTGTGGTGTAGTCCTGCTGCAGAAATGTGATTTTAGATCCATGGACTGCACAATAAGGCTGCCCTACATTCCCATCCATTGCGATCAAAATAGGTACAGCAGCTCCAATTGTACGCAAAAAAAGTGTTTTCCTTTTAACTGAAAGAATAGGAATAGAACAGGAAGCTATTTCATTATGCTTTAAAATGGATTTGGAGATGAGAGCAATCTCCAGAAAAGCTGCTTTTTACCTCCTTTTGTGGCAAAATTCACAAACTTACTGCTTGGTCATGCATTGACCCAAAACAACGTAGCTTGTATGTTGTGATTGCCTGGATTAAATCAAGTTTTAAAATATAACTTCCAAATAAAATCCAAATTCTCAAACTGTCTTTCACACATAAAAGTAACAAGATTCTTTTAATTTTTCAGTGTTCTTTAAAAACAGACGTCTCTAAAACTGTAAGCAATTTCCATGTCCTGCAAGTAGGAAAAGACACAGCAGTTTGATTAAACGAAATTATTAACCTAAAGAGTTCAGAAGAAGGAAAGAAATGAGCTGATTATTGACTTGTTTGACTAAATAGGTGCTGCAGCTCCATTCTGAGGCATTTGTTTTAGTGACCTGGTTCTGTTATGTCTTTTACAGCTGTGTTAGTCAAATGGTAAGGATATTATCTCAGTGTTCAAAAGTCACAATTCTTCCCCTCCTTTGCCACTGACTCCTGTGTGACTATGAACATGCTACTCAAGTCACAGATTTTTTCTAGTAAAATTCCATAGGAATAAACCCCTAAATAAATTTTTTAAACTTGTCCTTGTTTTCCCTAAGTCTACAATCTGTGCCTATAACGGAAGCACAGTATTGCTATGTGTATCACCCCAAAGCATGGAAGACCCAGGGTAGCTTCGTGTTACTTAATTTCAGAGGTAAAAAATTTAGACATCTCAGTGATCTAAGCACCTTTCTGTTCAACTAGAATAATAGGGTGCCTTCAGCAAATGAGTTGTCTGACCGATTTTGGAATCTATTTCCTCTGTCCTATAACCTTGGTGCCCGGTTTGTTGCTGAGTCCTGATCATCCATATTACTAAAGAAGGGGTCCTCTGGCCTTCTGGGGTCTCCTTGAAGTGAATCCAAGACACAAAACCTGAGTGTGGCTCTGATAGCTTGTTACTGGCCTTATTCCTCAAAGGCAATGAGATGACACTTTGCCAGAAATGGCATGTTCACTCTCCAGAGGTCTGCAAACCACCCCAAACCTTGCCTTGTCAAGTACTGTCCTTCTATTAACTTCATGGCAGGCCTCAGAGCATGCAACATATACTCCCACTGTCAGTCTATAAATACACTGCTCTGTGGGCCACTTCTTTTCAGACACTTGGAAGCGAAAGACACAAATATATATAGCAACAGACATATGCCTTGGGATTGCAATGAGGGTACCAGAAGAGACCTCAGCCAAGTTGTCTGCAGTGTGGAAGCAACCAGATGACTCTAAGGGAGGTTGCTCAGAGGCACAGAGACACACAGCACTCCTCACTTTTGCCAGACAGTCAGTTTATGACAGATGATTCCCTCAGTACATCCTTACCCTCCTTGGGCATACTCAGGTGCTTTATGCAGGAGATTTAGGAGCACTTTAAAATGACAGGTGGGCCAAAGTGCCAGTGGTGTTATGTGTTACTAAAGCACTGGCTTTAATGTCATGCATCTATTTACCTCAGTCCTTTTCCTCAAAGCCGTTGTTCACTGGAGTGTAATAATTTTGATCTCTTCGTAGAGTCACTGCTTCTTGTTCAAGCTTGAAAATATCACAAAGCTAAATGAGATCTTAGTTTTCCTTAAAATAGACTCAAGCAGTTCTAAGACAAATGTAGTTTAAATACAGAGCAGAAAAAGGTCTCTCTGTAAAAAATACTTGGATCTCTGCGGAAGCCACTGCAAAGTTTGCTGTTTCTCCATTAGTTCAATATTCAAGTGCTGACTGAAAATGGCTCTTGCTCTTTCTCACAAGAACCACTTAAAAATGGAAATTATTCTAAATTACCAGGCAATAATTTCTCTCAGAGAGTCTGCTATTTTTTAATCCTACTTACTTCTCTCTTTTCTCCTATTTACACCATCCCTAAAATGTTATATTTGCATAAGGCTGTTTTTGCTCTGTCACGAAATTTCTGTGCTCTGTCTGCCAGACAAAAGTATTCAAAAGTAGGTGAATGCAGAAACCAAAAGGGACGCTTGTCTTAGCTGGAACACCTAATGGCTACAGCATTTATATCAGGTCATCAGGTAAATCGTCCTTACATGGGAGACCTACCACAGGATAAGTACAACATAGATTTTTCATAATTGGGATAAATAGTTGATTATTCCTGAGCTCACAGGCAATATTTTACCCTTAACATCTGTTCTGAATGAAATATGGTCCTACTGAAGTAGTGAACTTTTAACGATGTCTTAAGTCATGGAGAAAAAAGCCTCTCTGTCCGGCACTTAAAGAGGCTGAAGATCTAAATGCAGGTGAAGAAAGCCTGATACATTGAGAACTTTCCTCTTGAAACCCTCAAGAACTGTCCTCCATACAGGCAAGCAGGTAAACCCCTTCATCTATGTAACTTCAATAGCCTTGCTTCCACTTTGGTTTGCTAATGAAGTATTTACCTATACACACACGCACATCACAAGTGATCCAAATCCGGTTGAAATTTGTATGTCTTCAGGACTTGATACACCAGGGCAAAACTTCTATAATTCCTTAAATGTTATGACTGACATGAAAATATCTCTAACAGTTGCATACTGGAGTACTAAAATTAATTAGAGGAGAAAGGACAATTTCTCAGTTTTCTAGTCACTAGAAAACTTCAAGAGGGACGATGACATTTTCTATGAGGGAAGGAGGATCAGATCATCCTTTCCATCACCCCATAGGGAAAATGGCAAAGTACCACATCGGTGAACCATTCATTCCATACTGAATCGCAACTTATTTTGCCACACATTCTGCAAAACTTGAAACCCATAACCTGGAAAGAGCAGAGCCCAGCAGAAGCATCTCCTTCTTAGTACTACATCCCTCTGCATCATTTAAGGATTTTCTGTTTCACCTTGATCCACTGAAGTCCAGACAGTTTCTATGAGTTGATGCTGAGAGACATAAACCAGGAAAAGGAAAACAGCACCAAATTTGTGTGCAGCTATAAGACATAAATCAATGCTTCAACATTTTTTTGAGACACTAATCTATAAGTGGGATGCTATAGTCAAGACTGCTTTAGTTTTCAGTAGCCTATGAAAAAAGAGAAGAGAGAGAGGGGCTTTTGTTTGTAGTTTTTGTTTGTTTGCTTTAGGTCAGTATGATGCATTGTTTCTCAGGGAGAAAAAAATAAGTTGTAAATTCATATGCAGAGCCAGGCTGGAGTGGTCTGTTGCGCATTTTCTGCAGGTCCAGCACTATACCTCTTTCCTTTCCTTTCTGTTTCATAAATACATGATGATTTAAAAACTGTAGCATGAAAACATTAATAAGGATTATGTGTAGAATAAACAGGAGTGACAAGAAGTAAACCTCACTGTATAGAAAGTGCTGAGTCTTAGGAATACCTAGGTCTATTTTTTTTTTTCTGCTGTCACAACTAACTACTTGGCACTGGTCTCCCCTGAGGGTTTAGCAGGACTGGTCTCATTCTTTATTTAGAAACTACGGTTAGATAAACAGCAGGTAAAGACAGTGTGCCAATTTGCAATTAAAACAAGGCTGAGCCAGACATAAAAGTTGTGTTTAGCCTTGAATTTTTATAAAATTGGTTCAGATAGTTTGACCTAAGCATTGCTATTAGCACAGCTAAATTCATGGAGCATGTATTCAAAGCAGGCTTTGATATCCTAACTAAATTAAAATTGATTTTGTAATGGGAATATCTTGTATTTTTTCCTTAGTTGAAAATCTCACTTCAAGCCAAGTGGCTTGGGTTTGACAAGTCAAGGAAATGAAATCATTTATATGTGATGGTAGACAGGATCATAATGAAGAACTATATGGACAACAGAGTATCGATAACAATAATGAAAAAAAAAGAATTACACACCACATACTGTTCTTTCCTTTGCAGTTGTGCCATTGCTAGGCAACCGAAAATGGATGAATAGTAGATTTCAGATGTATATCTATACCCTTACATTAGGCTTCATTTGGAGGATCATGAAAGGGATTTGTGAAAAACAATCGTTATGTTTCTGATTAGGGCCCAATATGTCTTTACTGCCAAGACAAGAAAACAGATTATTTCCAATGTAAACAACTTTTGTTGATAAACACCAGAGTGTACATGGACTTTTTTAAAAAATGCAGCCTTCTATTTAGCAATAGAGCATTTTCTCAAGTTTTCATGCTGTAATTTTTTAGTTGTCATATCGTGACATTGTACAAGCTATGCATCCCAGAGTCAATGAAATCATCATTAGTGAATAACCAGCACTTACATTTTAATATATTAATAACATTTCCTTCAATAGGGATTGTATGTAGCTCTAATAGGTGGTAACTCTTTTTACTTGAGTAAGTAACCTAATGACTTCTCTGTCATTTAAAATCCAGTTATTCAACTCCTACTACATTTTGTACATGCTTCAGCAAACATTTGAATTCTTATTTCTAGCTATGTTGCAACTGTAAGGGTAGAGAAACTGCTACAGGAACATTAGAAGTAGCTGATAATTCACACTTTCTCTATAGCCTACAGCTCCTTAAAAAAGGGGAAAAAAGAAAAAAAAAAAACAACCCAGTCCCTTGATAATTAGTACCCTTTGTCAAAGCTTCAGTTACAGTTTGATGAAAAAATATTCCTAAATGTCAAGAGCCATGCAGTCTGATAAATATGGATGACATTTAAAAAGCAGAGGAGGTAGTTTCTACAAAAGCAGAAAAGGCAAAAAGAAATGTAATATGTATTTACGGAAATAGTTTTTCCACCGTGTGTTCTCCTCATATATTGACTGTTTTGTACTCTGCGTTCTGTTTTTCACCATGACTGTGACCCCTTTGTCTCATAGCAAATGCCTCATCTGCATTTTGTAGTGTTTCTCCGGTTGAAAACAATTTGAACATTTGAACGGCCCAGGCCTTTCCACTTGTAATCACTCAGTATAATTGATTGAGAAGATAGAGTCAGAGAACCCTCCAAATATTTTAAATCTTCAGAGTCGTTTAAATTTAGGGAAAAATGACACCCTGAGAAAATGAAATGGCACGTACTCATAAATTGCTAACTGTGTGATACAGATCAATCGCAGCCCTGGGTGATTACTCTTTAAACAAGCCTGTCTCACAAGCAGATTCAAAGGAATTGACTTGCTGTATGTTAACAAACAGAAGGGGAAGATCTTTTGCTTCTAACAACTTTGAAAACTCTCTTCTTGGAAAGGCTGAAGACAAGACTTTTTTAGTGAGTCGAAGCAGAAAGCCAGGTTCTCCATATTGCCCATGCTGTGTGCGGCAGTACCTCCTACCGCAGTCTTTGTCGGAATGACACTCACTAAGAAAATGGTAACAGAATGGAGGATCATCATATAGCAAACAGCTAATTGAAAAGTAATGTGCAATGAGAAAGAAATAAGTGAATGAGTTTTTCAATGAAAAGGGTAGAAATGTGTGTCGGTGTGCCTGCAATGACAGTATGAGAGACAGGGCATGTAATGAATTCACAGCCTTCATTTCCTGATTTATTATTCTGCCAGAGCTGAGAGCATCAAGAATGTAAACGCAGTTGAACAGTGAGTCCCCATCTTACACAACCAGCATTGACGGGGTCCGGGTACCACACTACCACCACCACCCAGTGCTCTTATTTTTCAAGAGAGGGCAGTAGAAACAGCCAGGTCCCATCCATACTGCTAACGGTAGCGTAACTGGACTGCACTGCCTAGTGCGTGCCTGTCATGGTAGCCCTTACTCCCCGAGGTACCCTGCTCTCTGTCAGCTGCTCAACCAAGGCTACTTTTGTCAAACTTCAGTAGCTATGAAAAAAACCCTAGCCTACCATAGTCCAAAAATATAATGGGAAATTTTATTTCTAGACTAATTTTATAATGTCCAAAACTATGTTTGACCTATTTACAAGTGTAAAATACATGTCTTTCCTATTTAATCATAATAGAAAAGAATCTAAAAATAAATACCTCTCAAATTATTGTGTTAACAGATCTTGACCCTTTTTATAAAGATATGTTGAGATAGCTTTCAGATGAAAGCAGTAATAAATAGCAAATTATCTCCGACATCAGAACACACTTCTGTGTTCATATATGATGCACCTGCCATAAGTCTACCTGATAATCTGAAAGCTGTTGGGCAGCTCATTAAAACTGATGTCCTTTAACCATCTCTAAGACCTCCATCAGTTTGATACGTTATCTCAGGTACGTCTCCAACACTGACTACTTGGGCTCCACATTATGGCATCCAGTTATTATTACCCAGCTGGCTTGAATTGAATATAATTAATTAACTAAGGTTTAGACCCTGCCTACAAGAGGCGGGCCATTTCCTCCTGGCTGTGGAAGATGCAATGGTATCCTTGGAGCTGCAGCCCAGGCTGGTGAGCAACAACTGGTGACCCTGATGTGATACATCCGAAGAGACTCTGAGGATCCTGACTCCCTTGCTGGAGCCAGAGCCAAAAGAGCCGGAGTGAGAGTCCTTTGGTAAAGAAGGTAAAGCTGCAA
The DNA here is from genome assembly GCF_009769465.1 of Tauraco erythrolophus. Lineage (NCBI taxonomy): Eukaryota > Metazoa > Chordata > Aves > Musophagiformes > Musophagidae > Tauraco > Tauraco erythrolophus. The sequence continues at coordinate 45,762,708 of NC_141468.1, read as the reverse complement.
GCCCTGATGTGATACTTGTGGGAGGGAAGCGTGCTGGAGTTGGAATGAATGGACTGGGTCTCTGCTCACTGCAAAGCCTTCTTGAAAACACCTTTGAAAACAAAAAACTGTAAAACAAAAAGGGGGAATTATGGCATCCAGTTATTATTACCCAGCTGGCTTGAATTGAATATAATTAACTAATTAACTAAGGTTTAGACCCTGCCTACAAAAGGTGGGCCATTTCCTCCTGGCTGCGGAAGATGCAATGGCATCCTTGGAGCTGCAGCCCAGGCTGGTGAGCAACACCACATTACTTTGCACTGCTAAACTACTGTGGTATCAATTCAACAATGACAAGGTCTGAGATCTGCACAAAAATTACATAGGAGGTCTGTTAAGTGAACACCTGTAACCTGTCCCTAAACTCACAAACAGCTCAATCCGCTTGGTGCCAATACGCAGTTCACAGATATTCCCCTTTCCTGAGCTTTTTGAGGTAAACAGATGCTTTTCAGATTATTGCAAGACTGCATTTGTCCCCAGGCTTCCCCACTGGTGCATGCTGAAAGGGAAAGAAAAGCAGCTGTCATAGTGCTGTAGTACTTCTCTCTGGCCTGAGAGGGATACAGTCTGGTCTCAGATAGAAAGATGAAGCCCTACCAGCAAACATCGTTTAAAAGAGAAATTAACACATCAGCCCTGAAAAAATGCACAAAATCTTGTGAAATCAAAGATATGCATACATATGTATATTTCTCTGACTGTAAATGAGGAGAAAGATGCAGGAAGAGAAGCAATATTGGCAGTATCGAGTTTGTGGAAAGATACAAATGTTCAAGGCCTCCCACAAGGCATGTGTCTCAGCTCGGCCCTGTGTTTCTGAGACAGCATAGCTGTTGTGCCAGCGATCCGTGAGCGTGCAGCGGTGTGACATTTTGTTACGGTATATGCCGTTTCATCACCCGCGCTATGAGAAGGTCCTGAAAGAAGGACACAAGCCACCAGTTTCAGCTGTGCTCCTAACCACTATTCCATCCTGATTCTGGTGAAGTCTGGAAGAGCTTTGACACTGCTTTTCAGGGGACCAGAATTAGACCTTTTGCGACCCAAAGCCCTGCAGTTAAATAATACATCTATATATTCAGGTCATTGTATTTTCAGGCTCATTCACAGTATGGATAAGTTAAATGTCCTGCAGCACATACAAAATACTTTTAGGTTATCTATTAAAAGAATCAGTGACATATTTGCACTCATACTCAGCTGCAGCAATTATCCAGAAGCCATGCGATTTGCTATGTATTGTATTTTAAGTCATAACCTTGCTTATAAAAATTTGCTTTGCCCTCGTGTAGTCTGTTGTGTTGGTTGTGGGGTTTTGTTTTTCATTGTTGATTTCTCAAGTGAGCTTTTCTTCTTCCACTGGACTGTTTGATATGCACAGCACAGCAGTACCTTTAACTGGAATGGTAGTTAAACAGAGGGAAATGTGGTGGTGTCATCTCCCCTCCTTCTGGGAGCGCTTTGCAAAAATTGCTTTTCATGAAAAAAAATCGTTTCTTAAGGGTGTAGGAATTCAAATAGCAAAAGACTAGACAGAAGGTTATTTAAAATGTAATCTCTTTGTTTAAATATTCACATCCCTTAAAAATAAAAATTTATAAAAGTAATGCATGTTTAAAAATTAATAAAATGTAACTTTTACACATGCAGTAGTTACTTTTTCAGAAAACCATGTATTTGAGAATGAAAGCCATCTGATTTTTTTTGTAGCATTGTCATCTTTTTCTAAGGTAAATGTAAGAATATCTTTGTCTTCAGATATAGCACTTCAGCATGAACTTTGAATCCCAACCCCCAGCCATCAGCTTCTTCCTAGATTAGCTGAGAGCATTGGGTCTATTTAACCATTAGCTTTTATTGAAGGATAGATGAATATCAGTCCCTGAAGAATAGTGAATTAGCTACTGCCTTGTAGCAAAGCATTTTCTCTTTTCACTCTACAATAGGTCTGCTATAAGCACAGCTTTTCATAATACTACTAGCAAGTAAAGTGGCAGGTCTGGAGAAGAAAATGGAAATCTTTTGGAAAAAAAGAGTCTAATGTGCAAGGGTTCTTGCTTTCATTTTAGTAGCCTTAGAATAAGGTGATCTTTCCAGAATAGACTTTTATGATAAAAGGATTTGACTGATGGTTAGCTGGTCCAAAAATATTCTAGTGAGTATTAAACGACGTATGTTTAATAGCACATAGAAAAATGATAGCATCTCTTAAGAAAAATAAAAAAGAGTCCAAAATCATTGAAATGAGAGATGTGAAATATGAAATACAGCCACATGAACCCTGAAACAAAGAACATGAAAAACTTGATAAAGAACATTTATGGTAAATGAACTTATAAATTTCTGTCGCTGCATCTATGTTTATCCCACTTATTTTCCCTTATTCTTTCCCTCTATGTGAGGCCAACTGAAACTACATCAGTTTAAGAAAAAAGATGAGTCAGAACTACTGGCTTTTTTTTCTCTATTTGAAAATATCTGTGTTTACTTTGAAAGAAAAATATTAAGGCCATATTCTATTCTGTTTTAGCTCTCAGCTAAAGCTCACACAGATCTTGGATTTCTTTCTTTTAAATTTGAAAAGATATTCTTGCTAAGCCTGCATAAATAAATCTCCGTATTTTCTTCAACAAAGAACTAACAGAAAGAGGGAGGAAAGAAATTATGGATGCTGCTGCCTTAGTCCCTGACAACCCCAGTACTAAAAACCTTAGGGGCAGACAATAGATGTTGTAGAGATTGAAAAAACAGCTCTCTGGGCACTACAAAATCTTTCCCCACCTTCTAAGCATCATGACCCTTCACAGGATCACGGAATGTTAGGGATTGGAAGGGACCTCAAAGGATCGTCTAGTCCAATCCCCCTGCCAGAGCAGGACCACCTAGATCAGATCACACAAGAACGCGTCCAGGCGGGTTTTGAACATCTCCAGAGAAGGAGACTCCACAACCTCTCTGGGCAGCCTGTTCCAGTGTTCTGTTACCCTTACTGGGAAGAAGTTCTTCCTCATGTTTAAGTGGAACCTCCTATGTTGCAGCTTATATCCATTTCCCCTTGTCCTATCATTGGATGCCACTGAGAAGAGCCTGGCTTCATCCTCATGACAGTCACCCTTTACATATTTATAAACATTAATGAGGTGTCCCCTCAGTCTCCTCTTCTCCAAGCTAAAGAGACCCAGCTCCCTCAGCCTTTCCTCATAAGGGAGATGCTCCACTCCCTTAATCATCTTTGTGGCCCTGCGCTGGACTCTCTCAAGCAGTTCCTTGTCCTTCTTCAACTGAGGGGGGCAGAACTGGACACAATATTCCAGATGCGGCCTCACCAGGACACAGTAGAGGGGGAGAAGAACCTCTCTCGACCTACTAACCACAACCCTTCTAATATACCCCAGGATGTCATTGGCCTTCTTGGCCACAAGGGCACATTGCTGGCTCATGGGCATCCTGCTGTCCACCAGGACCCCCAGGTCGTTTTCCCCTGTGCTGCTCGCCAACTTGTACTGGTACATGGGGTTGTTCTTACCCAAATGCAAGACTCTACACTTGCCCTTGTTAAATTTCATTAAATTTCTCCCTGCCCAACTCTCCAGCCTGTCCAGGTCTCTCTGAATGGCAGCACAGCCTTCAGGTGTGTCAGCCACTGCTGCCAGTTTAGTGTCATCAGCAAACTTGCTGACCATGCACTCTATTCCCTCATCCAAAACATTGATGAATATGTTGAATAATACAGGTCCCAGTACCGACCCTTGAGGGACTCTACTGGATACAGGCCTCCAACTGGACTCTGTCCCTTTGACCACTACTCTTTGGCTTCTATCCTTCAGCCCGTTCACAATCCACCTCACGGTCCAATCATCCAGATCACACTTCCTCAGTTTAGCTGTGAGGATGCTGTGGGAGACTGTGTCAAATGTTTTACTGAAGTCAAGATAGACCACATCCACTGCTCTACCATCATCCACCCAGTGGGTGATATCCTCATAAAAGGCTATCAGGTTTGTCAGGCACGACTTCCCCTTAGTTAAGCCATGCTGACTGCCCCTAATGACCCTCTTATCCTTGATATGCCTAGAGACAGTACCAAGGATAAGTTGTTCCATTATCTTTCCCAGAATGGAGGTGAGACTGACCGGTATATAGTTACCTGGGTCTTCCTTCTTGCCCTTTTTGAAGACTGGAGTGACATTTGCTTTCCTCCAGTCCTCAGGCACTTCTCGCATTCCCCACGGTTTAGCAAAGATGATGGCAAGTGATCTGGCAATGACATCTGCCAGCTCCCTCAGCACCCGCAGGTGCATCCCATCAGGACCCATGGACTTATGGATATCCAGGTTGCTTAACTGGTCTCTAACCAAGTCCTCATCAACCAGGGTAGACTCCTCCTCTATCCTGACTTCCTCAGGAGCCTCAGGGTTCCAGAGCTCATCAGGATAGCCTCCAGCAGTATAGACTGAGGCAAAGAAGGCATTCAGTAACTCTGCCTTCTTCTTATCCTCTGTCACCAGGGCACCCTCCTCATTCACCAGTGGGCCTACATTGCCTCTAGTGTTAGTTTTATCTGCAATATATTTGAAGAAGCCCTTTCTGTTGTCCTTGACCTTTCTTGCAAGGTTTAATTCCAAGGAGGTCTTAGCTTTCCTAGTTGCCTCCCTACATCCTCTGACAGCAGACCTATATTCCTCCCAAGTGGCCTGCCTCTCCTTCCATGATCTGTACACTCTCGTTTTCCACTTGAGTTTGCCCAACAGTTCCCCATTTAACCATGCAGGTCTCTTGGTGCCCTTTCTTGACTTCCTACCTGTTGGGATGCATCGGTCTTGAGCTCAGAAGAAGAGGTCCTTGAAGGCTAACCAACTATCTTGAGCCCCTTTACCTTCTAGTACTCTGTCCCATGGGATTTCTCCTAGCAGTTGTTTGAAAAGATCAAAGTTGGCCCTACTGAAGTCCAGGGTTCTAGTTCTGCTAGGTATTCTCTTCCTGACACATGAGATCCTGAACTCCACCATTTCATGGTCACTACAACCAAGGCTACCCTTGACCTTCAGCTATTCAACCAGACCCTCCTTATTAGTGAGAATAAGATCCAGCAGCGCTCCTCTCCTAGTAGGCTCATCCACCATTTGTGCCATTGCCCCCTGTCCCCTAATTCCTCACATTCCTTGATCCCCTTTAACCTCTCCACTTCTTCTTTCAGCTCTGCCACAGCCAGATTATGGAAGCTGTCAATTTCCCTCTTGCTTTCCCTAATTTTTCTGAACCTACTCACCTCCTCCCTGAGCTCCAACACTTCATCCTGGAGCTGTGCCACCCGGCTTAGCAGGTCATCAACCTGCTCGCACCTCACACAGCCATCCTCAGGGTTGCTCCCAGCTACCAGGGAAAAGCTATGACACTCCTCACAGCCTGTGACCTGAACACCAATATCCCTTTGAGTGGGTGCTGAAAGCACAATTCTCCTCCTCCGAGAAACCACCATGACTCCTTGATAAGGTGAAGCACTTCAAATCCCGTCCAACGAGCTGTAAGCAGCAGCAGTTGCCCCCTCGTTAGGCAGGAACAATAGGCTTGCTTGCCTTGTACTTGGTGGGCCAAAATTTAGTCACTTTGTATTTTAATGGCAGTGGACAACAGAAAGAGAAAAAAAACCTCAGGGTTGTTAGCTTGCATTTGAAGCAGAGAAATGTGAAAGACCCTCAGGAATATAGTGGAGTACATTTTCTTAGACCCCAGTAATGATCAAGACAAGTGACCAAATCCAAGTGGTGGAAAAAAGGAGTTTAGAAGAAAGGTGCAGGAAGGGAAAAAGACTGATGTCCTGGGTTTATTTCTCCAGCAACTAGTCTTCATAAGTGACAAACTATAATTTTTCACAATGAAAGTTACCAATGTACCAACTTTTTAAAAATCTCTATGTAGATCTGAAAGACAGAGGAAAGCGATGGTTCAAGTGACCAGTAATGTGCCCAGGTATACCAGATGGAGTCTCATATAATATGAGAACTTCTGAAGGTCCTATATGAAATGCCAATTTCTGTCTCATTTTCTTTGCATATTCACACCACTGGCCAGCACCTTTACTGGTCACTCCAACCTTTCCTTCTTGATGAAAATACTGAAAGTAGAACTCCCTCAAAGAAGTAAAGAAGACAAATTTACAGATCCATGCTGGGAGGAACATATTCTCTCTCTGGAGGTGAAGGGAGAGCTCCTGTGGCATCCTAAGGACTTGATCATTTTCAGTAATCAACCTTAACTCAAAGACCTAGGTTTAATCCGCTGGGCCTTCCATGACCTGGGAATCTAAGAACCCAATCTGAGTCCAATTGCTCTCTGGAAATATCCCACTTTCAGTTTCTAGATAGAGGCTCAGGAAACTAGAGCTTTCTGATCTGGTATCATAGGTCAGTTCCTAATAACAGGTCATTCTCCACTGGATGGGTTATAAGATGCTCGGTTCAAATGGGCAGGATCTATCAAGAGATTAGAGATAAAAATGGAGGCTCACAAATATTCTGTTTGCCCCAACTTCTCTGTAATCTTATCATTTCCTTTAGTGCTATAGATATAAAACCAAAACAAAATGGCCAAATCCACTTCTTGTTTACTGCACAGATGTGAAAGCAACGATAACGAAGAGGTTGTTTCTGTTCCATGTGGCAGTTTAGGGAAATATGGTTAATGTAGTGTTTGCAGTTTCTTGTTAGCTTTAGCTAACTTCATATCTGAGGAAGCATAAAATGCATCTTGCATGGTAAATATTGGACTATGATTAGGCAAAGTCTGCATGTGGCAGAGGAGAAAAAACACACCAAAATAATATTTCAAGTGGCAAAACAGAGAAATTTGAGTGTCCTCTTTTGAAGACATTTATTTACTTATGTCACAGTGTTAAATTACATAGGGAGTAATAGAACAGCATGTTAGTGAGAGAGATGGAGACAAAAAGGAGTAACTATGTCCTGAGGTGCTCTTTTCATCTAACAAGCAGTCGAGCGTCACCAACTCATGCAGCACACCTGGCTTCTCACCCTACAGAGCATGGCAGCCCTCAGCCCCATCCTGAACAGGATCCCTGAGGAAAACCATGTGGGGAGGTAGAAAAATATCTCGGATTCAGAAGGGGCTCAGACATGTGTTTAACTGGTAGTGTAGAAATCTCTGTTGCATCATTCGTAGAATCTAACCCATGCATGCTTCAGAAGAACAAAAGCTTTCTAAAGTCTAAAGACAAGTCTGAGGTATTAAGCAGTATATCAATATATCAGCCTAGGCCTTTCTCTGAACTAACGTTTAGGATCAGCCTCCTTTCCAGGTGAACGAAGTTTGAGTTACACTTATCTACAGTACCAGAGTGGAGGGTAACCATTAAAAATATAAGAATAAACAGAATATTACTGCCCAAGGAATGAATATTACTGCATGGGAAAGAGGCAAGAGTTCAATGCCTTCCAGAATTTACTGGTGTTGCCTTGTGACTGATTAAAATCCAGACAGTGAATGAAGCAGAATTTCTTTGGACACCAAAACTGTGATTTTGGTTCTTTCTGAATGCCAAAAAGTTGTGGTAGAGCCTTAACTCCATGAAGTCTCCAAGGTCTACTTACTTCATCTTCATGGACGACCAAAGAGTTACTAAGCCAGGAAATCTGAATATATCCAAAATAGAAAGCTTCATTTCATAGAATCATAGTGTCATAGAATGGTTTGGGTTGGAAGCAACCTTAAAGATCATCTAGTTCCAACCCCCCCTGCCATGGGCAGGGACACCTTCCACTAGATCAGGTTGCTCAAAGCCTATCCAAGCTGTCTTTGAACACTTCCACTTTCAAACTATGGCACTGAAAGCTAAGAATACACAGCCATTGTGGTCAATAATAAAGTATAATTTTATTTTTTAAGCTCTAGAAGCTTCACTTCCTTACACACATACACATATTTTAGCTCAGAAAAAAACGCAAAGACACAGAAATGTTTCATTCAAATAGCAACAGAACTGCAGTAGATTGATGTAGAGGCTGCTAGCCTCAGAAAAGTAAGATCACACATTATCCCATTCCTTCTCTTGTTTGGTGGCAGCCACGGGACCCAGTAGCTCAGTAGCAACAGAAACATTCCTAGTGACATCTGGCTCCTTGGCAGGTTCCTCTGGCAGCTCTGGAGTTGCCTCTTGGCTTGTCACATGGTTAGTTTATTGATGGGCTGCCTAAGCTCCCGATTACTTGATAAAAATCATTATAAAGCATCAGAGGCACGTGGAGTTTTTTGGAGTTGTATCATAATCCCTCTGCCCAATATGGCTAACATTTCTAAGATTGACTACATGTTGGACAACTTTGGGCACAGTATGTCCCAGATTTGTGATGAAACATGGGCAGATTTTTAAAAGTAGATTTTGGCTGTGTGTACCACTTTCCTCATCCATGAATTGCTCTGGAGCCAGTATTTTTGTCTGAGAGCTCTGCTGTACAAAATACAGTCCGCACAACATAATGGAAAAGTTTAAAGGCACTAGATTGCAGAGCAGCTAGAACAATCAAGTGGCTGTGAAAGAACTGGCTACTATACTCATCTTCGAACTTCAAAAGGCACTGGCTTAATCAAAAAGGTAGGCACTTACTACCATAAGTGACATTTACTGTTATCTCTATTGTGTTCTTTGGTAGACACAATTTGTGACTTTCCCATCTATTTAGATAAAAACACATATTATTTGGTCATGCAGGAGCCACAGGCCAATTTTATCATCTTTTGCCAGAATTTTCATCCTTCTTTACAAGCTTTGATGAGTTTCATTCATCCCAGGGACTCAGAGGGTAAGAGAGTGGCCTTCTGGCAGCACCTTCTGGCTGTTTGTATGACTGAGATTCCCTTCAAGCAATTGCAAACAACTGCTTCAGCTTCCTTGGTGTTTTCTAGGTCAGTGGTTCAGAATCCTTGATCCTAGCCTTAGGACTGAAAAGATTAAACCTCTCTAGCTTACAAGGAGCCAGGTAGGGATATTGGCCAGTTAACAGTGCCTCCCTCACTAAGGAGTGAATTTTTTTTTTTTTTTTCCTTTTTCATTTTCTCCTTACTCTCCTCCCTAAAAATCCTCATTTAATTACCCCTATGCCATCAGGCAAGAGACCATCACACTGATAAACTTAATGTTTGGCATGATATAATGAAGCCCCTGAAGTCAGTGATTTGGAACAGGAACACCAACATGGTCAATGCCGTACTCCTTGCTGCACCTTGGGCAGGTGCTGTTTCAATATGTGTGTACAGACATAATATTTCTTTTAAAAGCACATTATTTTTCCTGGAAACTGATACAGGTGCTTCCATTGTGTGGATGCACAAACTGCAAAGTCTATATTTTTTGAAATATGCGAAGAATTTTGTAATATTCTACTCAATATAATTAGTTTAATCCTGCAGCCCAACATACAACAAGTGAAAACTTGAAAACAAACTGTTAGAGCAAATCAGTTAAAGATAACTTTGTGTCTGCTAAGGTAAGGATATTGACCGGCTGACAAATTACTTATAAGCAGCAACATCCTGAGTCCTCATGATGCTCCTCACAACAGTAATATGTACCCCTAAGCCCCTGCCTCTCTCAAGGGGACGGTCCACAGCTTTGCACTTCACACTTGCATGGACACTGAGGGCTGAAGCCACAGTGGTGGCACCGAGCGAAATACAGACTAGGAAACCTAGCTAGGCAAGTTTGTTCCCATTCTGCCCTGTAAAATAAAGTCTGTAGGAAATGCTGCTCGCCGCTTAATTCACAGCACATACATCCAAAAGCAGCGTTTAACATAGAGTTGTATTTGGGATTGTGCTCCAAAATTAATTGATGCAAGGTAAATCCATGCATATTTGTTAGCTTTGATTAAACTCACATAGCCACCAACTTTTTTAGAAGCAATAGTTTAAAACTAAGACTTTACAATAGTTTAATTATGTTATATCCATTTTCCACTCATCCCCCAAATGTATGCAAAGCAGCATCATTAATTAGTCTGCCCACTGAGATCGCTAACAAGGTCACTGATTGATAACAGAGCCTTCTCAGTGTAAGCTGTGAAGTCTGAAACATTGTTTCAAATAAGATCAGACAGACTTTGTCCCTCTCTGCTTTCAGGTCACGGTCAGTCACTGTTCTTTGCCAGTGTATTTATTCGTCCCACTACAAAAATGTCAGTAATCTAAAAGATTCAGAAATGTCTCAGTAATGTGCAAGACTCAAATCACCTAGGACTGGAAAACAATTCCATGAGCCCTCTTTCTAAAATGTAGGTATTTTTTCACTTTGCATAGTTCAGACTGATATGTTCTGGTCTTTAGAATTTAAATATGATTTTATACTTTTTGAAAACATATTAAATTTTCATTCAATAAAATATTTAATAGACACTAAAAAAGTAATCTAAATTTAAACTTTTAATTCTAGCATATGAGAATATACTTTACACATAGAAAACATTGCAGTCACTTCAAAGTTTGTGAAAATTGACAATGTGCTCAAATTAGGGACCTCATCAGAATAAAGCAACAGAAGAAAGAAAATACCACCCATGGACAAATGTCACTCTGTCTCTTTATGAGGAAAGGGGAGATGAGGATTAGGATTAGGACTAACCTTAAAATCCTAGCTTAATTTGTACCCCTTGTTTCCCTGATCCAGGGAAAACGCCACCGTTAAACTGGCAGTAACCCTGGAGATTTGTTCTCTTTCCAGCCTCATGCTCCACGTATTTCTAGCTTTGCAATGGCCAGAAGAAGTAACAGCATGAAGGCTACTCTAATGTATATTCAACCAGTAATGTGTAGTAAAAAAAGGTGTAATTTTAATTAAAATGTAATTCTCATCAACAATCAGTATCAGATACTCATAGGCAACATCAATCACTTATTCTCAGCTAATCGTCATATAGCTCTCAATTGGAAAAATAAGCAGATTCCCAAGAACATGGATGTTGCAGGATGTCAACTAATAAACATCCAGAGAAATGGTGAAATGATTTAGTGGAGCAGTTCTGCAATTGGTTCCAAACACAACAATTTGTGGGAACAATTTCATCAAAATCAATGGGATAAAATTTGAGCATTATCTCAAATGTATAGAAACCTAAGTGGGTATCCAGCGTCCTACTTTCGTTGAGGCTCAGTAGTAATGTTTGACAGCAAAGCAGCTCAAAGTGCTCTGTTTCTGGTAGGCCTTTTGAAAATTTTTCAAGGTATCTCTCTACTTACCCTTCCAAAAGATATCCATTTTACGTTAGTTTGGTTTAATTCTTTTCTCCATTGATTGCAGTCTCACTGGCTCATGCTAAAGAAGTGAAGAGCTTTGCAATCAAAATACAGAACCTTAAAAAGGTCAAAATTAGTTTAGCACATTATAATAATTTCCAAGATTGCATTAAAACTCCAAATCCTGATGCCCTGTTCAGTGAAAAAAAATTATTATACTAAATGTAAAATGCACAACAGGATTCCACTCTCTTGATAGAGGCCACAAAAGACTGGCAAGTGATCTCATAATTACAGAGTAAAATGTAGTGCAGAGTTTTATGTGAGAGAACATTAAATTGGGAAAGTCCGTCATTTAAAACTAAAGAAATAGAGTTATGATGCAGCATGGCCTTGGGGAAATATGCTCTAATTGACCCTTCTCTGAGCAGGGGGCTTGGGCTGGTGGATCTCCAGAGGTCACTTCCAACTTCAGCCACACTGAGATTTTGTAATTCCTTCAAATATACCACCTATGCACAGGCATTATATATTCAGACATGATTACAAGGTCTTGTGCTATTATTGCCTGATGGAAAAAGCCCTGGGGGTGTAGGTTGACAGGCAGCTCAATACGAGCCAGTGGTGTGCCCAGGTAGCCAAGAAGGCAAATTGCATCCTGGCTTGTATCAGAAACGTTGTGGCCAGCAGGACTAGGGAAGTGATTGCCCCTTTTTACTAAGGGCTGGTGAGGCCACACTTCAAATACTGTGTTCAGTTTTGAGCCGCTCACTACAAGAAAGACTTTAAGACCCTGGAGTGTGTCTAAAGAACAGCAACGAAGGTGGTAAAGAGTCTAGAGATCAAGTCCTATGCTTGGCAGCTGAGGGAAGTGGGGTTGTTAAGCCTGGAGAAAAGGAGGCTCAGGGGAGACCTTATTGCTCTCTACAATTACCTGAAAGGAGGTTGTAGCGAGGTGAGTGTCAGTCTCTTCTGCCAAGTAACTGGTGATAGGATGAGATTAAACAGCCTTAATTTATACTTGGGGAGGTTTAGATTGAATATTAGGAAAAATTTCTTCACCGAAAGGGTATCAGATACTGGAACAGGCTGCCCAGGGAAGTGGTTGAGTCACCATCTTTGGAGGTGTTTAAGAGACGTGTAGATGTGCTGCTTAGGGGCATGATTGAGTGGTGAGACTTGGCAGAGTTAAGTTTACGGTTGGACTTGAAGATCTTAAAGGTCTTTTCCAACCTAAATTATTCTGTGATTCTATTTTCTACAAGAACCCTGACCTGTTCAGAGACTGATCTAAAGCTCACTGATGGCCACAGGAGTTTTTCCAGTGAACTTCAGTATAGTTTAGATAAAATCCACAATTCATATGGTGGGCGATATCTCTTGAATGAAGGAAAAAGACTGACTTTTGCTTTCAAATACTAATTATCACAACAGCACAGAGCAAGACATCAAGAAGTACAATTGCTGTCAGTGCAAATGATATTTAATTTATCAACTGATAGAGCATTAAACAAATCTAATTGTTAGTTAACCAATATATTAAATACTTATTTTTATTCACTGCTCACTGAATGAAGCTGTTCATATATTCTGTATTCTATACATGACATTGTCTGATCTGCCCATTTCGAATTAGTGCTTGCTCTGAATTACTTTGATATCAATTTAGAACAACTTCTTCACTTTCAACTGAACTAGTGCAAATTTATGCTGATCTGAATGTAACAGAACTGGGCTTATGGTCAGGGAAGAATCAGCTGGGCTCTTATCTCTGTCATGAAGGTTGAGTGCATAGTGAACATGGAAGTTACTCCTGCATAGGGATTTATTCAAGGTTTGCAGTGTTTTAAGCTGCCAAAATAGCATTCAATACTGAAAAAGTTTTATGATAATTGATTGGAATGGCCTCTGTGCAAATAACAAACAATAAACTGTTTCTTCCTTGATAGCTACCTAATTTTTACTTTACCTTTTGATTATTTTGCTTACATGACAGTTCTTTCTCTCTCTTCTCATCTAATGCAACATCTGTTATGTCTTCTGAGATCCAGCTCTCCACCCAGTGAATGGTGTTTCATGAAATTATGTTTTTTCCATCAGGTTGTGTTTCTATAAAACACTAGTTTAAACAATAACTAGTAAAAAAAACACAGTGAGGAATTGTTGCTGCTTGACTCCAGGAAACTAGGGAGCCATTACTGAGTCTTGAAAAAACATTGCTCATTGCAGAAAGCATAGTATACTTTCTGGATTTGTGCCCAATTAATTTACTTTTATCTTTTGACTTTGCAGATGTTTTGTAGACAGTCAGAAATTGTTAGAGTTGATAAAAGAAAGCACCTTAGTTTGCCTCATGCTTATCTGTTTGCTATGTTCTCTTACACTTAAAAATTCAGTTTAGCTCAGCTCAAGTGTTGAGTTCTTGGCAGAAAGATTGCTAATCCCTGGAAGTGTTGAAGGCCAGGTTGGATGAGGCTTTGGGCAACCTGATGTAGTGGAAGGTGTCCCTGCCCATGGCAGGGGGGTTGGAACCAGATGATCTTTCAGGTCCTTCCAATCCAAACTATTTTTCGATTCTATGTTTCTAATATGCCCTGTAACTGTACAGTCAAAAGCAATAGACCCTCAAACCCTGATTGTGGTGTCTGGCAGTTTGCAAAATAGATCTACAGTAACGGGAGTAGCTACTACTGAGTGCCACTTCCACAAAAAGCTGGTGTTTTCTAAGTTTATCAACCAAGATAACTGACCATCACAAAACTTTCAGAAATATACTGAGTACAACACAGTGGCATTAAAAAACCATAATTAAAGGCAATTTTAAAAATTTCAATATTGTGAGGCAGCTGTGGATCTTTTGATAGAGACTCAAAGCTTTTTTTTCTTGGAAAAGAATACAAGTTTCTATCTTCAGAATATCATGAACCTAGAGGTAATGAAAGTTTTAAAACTAATGGTCTTTTGCCTATAGGGAGTAAATTTTGCTTTTTTCTTGTAGAAACAGCATGTATATGTCCGTATGTTATATAACCGAAAATTTCTGACCAGAAGTATCAACTCTCACTAGTTTATCTTACTTTTGGGCACAGAGGGAAAGACATTGAAATGGAATTCCCTCAGTAACAATAAAATAAAATTGTACCACTTTTTATTTTGATGACACATTGTATTATTTCAGTTGCCTTTTCACCTTATCTTCCTAGTGGAACAATTGCCTTTGGAAGATTGAGTCATATAATGAAAAGCAAGAAACACAGGAACTCAGCCAGAAGATAGTTCAAAGTCAGAAAAAATAAACAAGGAATTGCATTTTTTATAAATTACACACAGTAAACTATTGCTAGTATTAAACAGTGTAAAGGAAACTTAACCTTGACCATGTACAAAATCTAAAAAAACTAAGAGGTAACAGAACTGGAAAATGTATTCATATTGTCTTTTGAATAACAAGGTTCACAGATCCACTGCAGTGAGTATTTTAGCCTGCTTTGAAAACTGCAGACAGAACCAGAGCTGTTAGCCCAGGAGCTGCAGGATCTTGCTAGCTCATCTCTTGATTTTGTCCCTAGACGAAATAACTTCTATCACCAGGATAATTTAAGTAGGATTTCTTAAATTAGGAACTGTGTTAAGTTTAAAAAAGGAAAAACCCAAAGTAGCCTAGTAATGGGTCGTATACTGGTACCATTGTGATATGGGAGATACTTGCTCTGTGCCTTGTTTTGCATCATCATGTCACAGTGGTACTTTTGCACAGTCTTTACATCGCTAAGAAGAAATATGAGTGGAAATGGTTAGGTACTGATCTTCTGCATCTTCCAACATTTCCAGCACCTTCTAGAAGGATTAAAAAAGATCAAAAGAGAAGACTTGAAAGTTCTCAGATATGTAGAGGCAAATCATCTTTGTGTTGCATCATCTTTATGTGCTTTCAGTGGGGTTCCAGGACACTCAGACCCCACCTGGAATACTGCGTTCAGCTCTGGAGTCCCCAACACAAGAAGGACATGAAGCTGCTGGAGCGGGTCCAGAGGAGGGCCGTGAAGATGATCCAAGGGCTGGATCACCTCTGCTATGAAGACAGGCTGAGAGAGTTGGGGCTGTTCAGCCTGGAGAAGAGAAGGCTCAGGGTGATCTCATAGCAGCCTTCCAGTACTTAAAGGGGACCTACAGGAAAGCTGGAGAGGGACTTTTTACAAGGGCATGTAGTGATAGGACAAGCGGAAATGGCTTTAAATGGAAAGAGGGTAGATTTTGATTAGATATAAGGAAGAAATTTTTCACTGTGAGGGTGGTGAGGCAGTGGAACAGGTTGCCCAGAGAAGTTGTGGATGCCCCATCCCTGGAAGTGTTCAAGGCCAGGTTGGATGAGGCCTTGGGCAACCTGGTGTAGTGGAGGGTGTCCCTGCTCATGGCAGGGGGGTTGGAACTAGATGATCTTTGAGGTACCTTCCAACCCTAACCATTCTATGATTCTATGATTCTAAGATCTTTAGTATAGCTATCCAAGACAAAATATAACACATATATTCTTATTTTTGATTTCCCAACCACTGTGGCAGATCTTACTGATAAGGCACAAGTCACATGAAAAAAGGTGTGAGTCTGACCTAACAAGCAAATCCCAATTTGTGTTTGCACATGGGAAAGAGTTGAGAAGTAGCAGTCGGGTTAGAAAAGAAAGGAGGAAGGGAAGAAGTTGGAGACAGGAGGAAGGGAAGAAGTTGGAGACAATGAGGTGTAGCACAATACTACTCTTCTCCAATCAATCAATTATTGCCATGGCCAATGCTGGTTAGTCATTTGTTTAGATAAGCACTGGACAGAATTTGATTTATGTGATCAGTAGTGTAGAAAATGTTATTCTGCCACAGCAGCTCTTCCTCACTAACAGTCAGATTTGAACACAGGAATAACTAGCAGATTGTTGGCTTACCCCCAGGAAAGGCATGGTTTTCTGATAATCCAGGTTGCTTGAATTTCTTTTGGTCTTCAATGTTATGCTGTATGGATAAGGCCAGAACAAGTGTTTTTCCTATAGCAGGCTCTTGTGTCTCATCCCTGAATGGGAATCATCTCACCAAGCATAACTGGGAGACAAGGATTGCAGTCTGCCACTGCTTGGGACTACCACGTCCCATCCTTTCCACTCCCCAGCTTTTCCCCATTATTGGAAATACGACAGTCCTAGCAATCTGGATCTCTTCTTCCTGTGAAGGATTTCCATGCACTAGGTCTGGTTCTCTTTGATTTGCCTGTGATAGTGCTGACTTTCATGAAAGAATAATAGCAGTTGCTAGCTGTCACGTATATTGGTCTACTAGTCCATGCTCTCTAGGCATAACTGAAGCTGGTTAAATCAGTAATAATATGTGTAGTAATGCTACCCAGAGTAATGCTACCCAAAGCCTGAAATTATTTTATTTTCTTCTCAGAAGGTCCAGCAATTCCATGCCTTCTTTAAAAAAATGTATGGGAAGATGGAAAGTCCTTATCTTTAGTAGTGATAAACCATGGGTCAGGAGGCCTCCAGCTACCATATTATCTCTAAGTTCTTGCTTAATAGAATGCACGATCAGAAAGGAAGGCAGAATATAGCAAAAACAACGATTTACCAATACAGTCAGTCAGAGTTCATGCTTTTTATTCATTCTGTCTGTTCTAAAGGGAACTTTGTTAATCAAGTAAAATGGGGAGACCAGCTAAATGTCGATGGGCATGTTTCTCATTCCTCCATCCCATACCATCCTTACTGATTTCCTTATCCAAGGAAGGTAAAACTAAATTGAATGTTTCCAACATGTTAAGCTCAACAACTTTAAAACACAACAGAGAACGAAAAGAATAATTTGGTGTGTTGACGCCAGCAGGATGCCAAGTGCCCCCTAAAGCAGCTCTACCACTCCCCTCCTCAGCTGGACAGGGGAGAGAAAATATAACAAAAGGCTTACAG
The DNA here is from genome assembly GCF_009769465.1 of Tauraco erythrolophus. Taxonomy (NCBI): domain Eukaryota; kingdom Metazoa; phylum Chordata; class Aves; order Musophagiformes; family Musophagidae; genus Tauraco; species Tauraco erythrolophus. The sequence continues at coordinate 45,745,469 of NC_141468.1, read as the reverse complement.
GTAGAGATAAGGACAGGGAGAGATCATTCAATTACCATCATGGGCAAACCAGAATTGACTGGGGCAAATTAGTTTAATTTATTACCAATTAAATCAGAGTAGAATAATGAGAAACAAAAGTAAATCTTAAAAACACCTTGCCCCTACCCCTCCCTTCTTCCTGGGCTTAACTTTACTGTCAATTTTCTCTACCTCCTCCCCCGAGCGGTGCAGGAGGACAGGGAATGAGGGTTGCAGTCAGTTCATCACATGTTTCTGCTGCTCTTTTCTCCTCAGGGGGAGGACTCTTCACATTCTTCCCCTGCTCTAGTGTTGTGTCCCTCTCATAGGAGACAGTCCTGCACGAACTTCTCCAGTGGGAGTCCTTCCCATGGACTGCAGTTCTTCACAAACTGCTCCAGCGTGGATCCCTTCCATGGGATGCAGTCCTTCAGGAACAGACTGATCCATCGTAGGGCTCCCATGAGGTCACAAGTTCTGCCAGCAAACCTGCTCCAGCATGGGCTACTCTCTCTTTGGTTCTACAGGTCCTGCCAGCAGCCTGCTCCAGTGTGGGCTTCCAATAGGGTCACCCTTTGGGCATCCACCTGCACCAGTGTGGGGTCCTCCACAGGCTGCGGGTGGATCTCTGCTCCACCATTAACCTCCATGGGCGGCAGGGGTCAACCTGCCTCACCATGGTCTTCACCACAGGCTACAGGGGAATCTCTGCTCCAGCCCCTGAAACATCTTCTCCTCCTCTTTCTTCACTGACCTTGATGTTGGCAGAGTTGCTTCTCTCACATATTCTCACTCCTCTCTCCAAATGCTGTAGCCCAGGTGTTTTTTCCCCCTTCTTAAATATGTTATCTCAGAGGCACTACCACCATTACTGATTGGCTCAGTCTTGGCCAGCGATGGGTCCGTCTTGGAGTCAGCTGGCATTAGCTCTATCAGACGTGGGGAAAGTTTCTAGTAGCTTCTCAAGAAGCCACCTCCGTAGCCCCGTCCTGCTACCAAAACCTAACCATGCAAACCCAATACAAATAAAAAGAAAAAAAAGTCTATACTTCAAATACGATATTTATCTATATTTGCTTTTTCAATTGCTGAGGCATTTTCACTATTCCCTGCAGCAGGCACCACCCACCAGTTGCATTATATGGTAAGCACATCTGAATCACCCCCAGACCACTTTCAATTCTTTTACTGTGCATCACAGGAAAGAATGAACAGTCATTCCATTATCATTACTTTGACTTAGGGCAACGTGCGCTGGCAGCCCAGAAAGCCAACCGTATCTTGGGCTGTATCAAAAGGAGCGTGGCCAGCAGGTCGAGGGAAGTCATTCTGCCCCTCTACTCAGCTCTCGTGAGACCCCACCTGGAATACTGTGTTCAGCTCTGGAGTCCCCAACACAAGAAGGACATGGAGCTACTGGAACGAGTCCAGAGGAGGGCCATGAAGAAGATCAGAGGGCTGGAGCACCTCTGCTATGAAGACAGGCTGAGAGAGTTGGGGCTGTTCAGCCTGGAGAAGAGAAGGCTCCGGGATGATCTTATAGCAGCTTTCCAGTACCTAAAGGGGGCCTACAGGAAAGCTGGAGAGGGACTTTTTACAAGGGCATGTAGTGATAGGACAAGAGGCAATGGATTTAAACTGAAAGAGGGCAGATTTAGGTTAGATATAAGAAAGAAATTCTTTACATTGAGGGTGGTGAGGTATTGGAACAGGTTGCCCAGAGAAGTTGTGGATGCCCCATCCCTGGAAGTGTTCAAGGTCAGGTTGGATGAGGCTTTGGGCAACCTGGTGTAGTGGAGGATTTCCCTGCCCATGGCAGGGGGTTTGGAACTAGATAATCTTTGAGGTTCCTTCCAACCCTAACCATTCTATGATTCTATGACTTCCAAAGCCCCCCTAAGCTTCAAATTAGTTAACAGTAACTAACAGTGATTGAATTTCATAAATGATATATATATACACTATATATGAAATACACTTCTGATTAAATATTCAGAAGAAACTTAAGGGAGACTGTTTCACTTCTGTGTTCTATTTGCAGGCACAATATTCCACCAAGACAACACTCACAAGCTTAGTCAGGATTGTTCTTGCTAGAACATGAACCTGCCCGATGAAGAACAGTTTTCCAAGGAACGAATAGTATAGGTCTGTCACAGAAGTAGCGACACGAATATTCAGAATCTTTTTGCTGTAGAATTCAAGGCAATGTGTAGACCAGCAAAGGTAATCATATCTTGAATCTAAAATCTGAGAACTGATAATGATCGTAGGAAAATATTTTCTGTCATCTTTCATATGGCAGGCTCTGAATTATAGAATGACTAAAGTTGAAAGGGGCTTCAAGAGATCACCTAGTTCAGCTCCTGCTGCTGCTCCAAAAGCAGGGACAACTTACATCAGCTTCCTTAGGGCCATATGCTGTTGAGTTTCGAATATCTCCAAGGGTGGAGATCATGCAACGTCTCTGGACAAGCAGTTCCAGTGTTTGATCACCCTCACTGTGAATTTTTTGTTCCTAGCATCTAATCATAATTTTCCTTGTTTCAACTAGTGTTTCTTGTCTCTATTTGTTTCAGCAGCAAAGACACTAGCTCAAATGAAAATAAAAACTTTTTTCCTGTCAGTTTCTTCAAACATTAGTCTGCTGCTACTCATTCTAGGGTAAATGTTTAACACTGGATATATTTGGGATTCCCAAAGCTACCAAGGAGAATAAAAGTTTGTAAGAAAACAGGAAACAAGAATGCTATTAAATCCAGCTGTGTTAATTAGAAATAAAGTATACATTCCTGATGAAGAACACGCTTGAACAATTTTTCAATGTCTGGACAGAAAGACAAAAATATTCAAAATGCTGAAGCTTCATAACAAATCCACATGTATCAAAAATGATAGTTTAAAACCAGAACTACATCAGGTATATGACTTTGTTTTTTACCACAGTCAGCTGATTACTCAGCTTCATCTGTCATAAACCAACTGTCAGCTAAGAGAAAGGTCACTGAAGATGGTTAACAACCACTTTGCTTTGTCCAAGTAAATGAAGTGTAAGCTTTTTTTCCCTCGAAGAAGCAAAATCAATTGCAATTATTTTTGTACTTCCAGTACAGAAAGCTGACAGCAAATATACGTTGTTTCTTCTATGTCTTATTAAAACATGGCTTTGATCCAGGTGACTCAACTGGTATATGAGTTTACAAATACACAAGGGTAAATGGATAACCTAAGCTTACAAATGCTGCACAAAAGTTATTTATTCATGTCTGGGCAAAAATAATTATAGCCTTTTCAGATTAGCAATTTATTCAAGTTAATTCAGATGCTTTAATAATGCAAATGTTTTAGTGTCATGAATACATTTATCCATGTTTTAACAAAAGAGAAATAAATGAGTTATCCTTTTCCAAACTCAGAGTTTATAGTTGTAAAATTAAAAATTGCAGTACCTGACCTTCAATCGCATATGTCTGGTAGAAATAAGAATTTAAGCTGGCTTTTCTAATGACTCTGCACAGCCTTAACTTTCCATTAAGTTTCTGTCTTGTAACCCTGAGATGGCTGGGGACAGTAAAACTAAGAACCTATGTAAGTAGATCCACTGTGCTATTAATCTCTTTCAAGAAATGAATGCCTTTGGCAGAGTGCTTTGTAGGTTGAGAAGGACTGCTGCTTACCAGATCTGTCCACTCTAGGATCTAAAGGTGAAAGAATGACCATCTGCACATCATCCGCATAACAGGAGGCTACTTGCTGAGACTAAAAGGAGAGTTTCTGACAAACATGGAAAACTATGAACAGTTATTTTCGAGAGGGATAAAAGACTAATCTCCTACTGATGCATGCTGAGAAGCCTTCTTTTGCAAAATTAGAAGCTGAGCTCAAAATAAATCATAAAGCAAAGGGTCTCATACTGCCTGCTGAATTTTAGTGAGTTGCCACCTGCTTTGAGGGTCATGGTGGATGTAGGTGGAAATAAGTGATGCATTCACTGTAACAGAAGCCAGAAAATCTAACCTGGGCGATGGAATTTAATAGTCCCCAAAATGATTTGGGATAACCACCTAAAGCATATCAATTTTCTGGGCATGTTTGGAAACATCTGCCTCAAACAACACTCTCCTGGTGCCCATTAAGAGATTGTCTAGTCTAGCTGCAAATATCCTAAAAACAATCTCGTAATGTTTTTTAGGATATCTCCTATGGATCTGCATGCTACAGATTGATCTGTGTCTCCATCTAAGATATTTACCTTGGTCTGTAGGGATCTCCCAGGTTAAAAAAGGAAAGCTGAAGGGAAAGAGTGTCAAAGCACTCTTTGTGCTGTGACTGAGGTACAGTCACTGGTGCAAGTTATAGCTGAGTTCTTGTCTAGGCTTCATCTTGTATGTTGCCCTCATGGCAAACTGTCTACAAACGTGAGTAGGGACTAGAAATTCTCCGAAGCAAGATTCTCTTTACTTCTTGTTTCCTTTCTCTTCTTGTGTGGGAGCAACTCATCTGTGACTAGGCTTTCAAGCAAAATTCACTTGATTTAAATAGTTGCCTAAACTCCCCAGTGCATCTCCCAGAAAATGGCAAGGAGCAAAAGACACTGATTTTTCTCTGTTTATCCTATAGTGCAACTCCCTAACAAAACAAAACAAAAAATATTTGCACAGTGAAAATTTCCCTCCCACAGATCTCAAAGACCATTCTTGGGATACAGCTAGGAATTAGACAAGTTTTTGACCTGAGCTGTTAGTCTAAAGTTTGAAATTTAAAATTCAAAATTCTCAGAAAAGCACTGCAGATTGGGGAACTGCCGAGTCGAGTTCTTCCTGCCTGCTAGGAAGAAAAAAGCTGGTGGTATTTTTACAATGTACAGAATTTCCCTCCTGTAAATGATGAATATGTCTCATACTGCTTTCAGTCTACTAGTAGGCTAAAATACTACTATAATGAACCCAGAGGCCCTCACAAGGAGACAATCAGATGGATTCCAGCTGAGAGACTTGGATATAAGAACAACCTAGTATGTGCTAGACAAGTGCAAATAACTGTAGTCTCGTAATGATCTGAGAAATCTGTTTCAACTCCTGTGAGTTCTCTTTAATACTACAGACTCTCATTGCATGTGTCAGACTCCAAACAGTAAATTGATTGAAGGTGTTGTCTACCTGGGTATCTTCATCTATGTAGAAGCAGAAAGTGATCCAGGGCTAACGGAGAAAGCTGCAAGTCCCTGGTGATCACTCATTCACATGGAAGCACCACTAGATGAAGTAACTGGCAGCTCTACAGAAGAGAAAGCCTGGCCAAGGGCACTGGTAACTAATCAGTCAGTCATTCACCTGGCAAAGCAGAACAAGGGGTCGTTTGTCAAGAGGAGCTGAAATTTATTTTTGCAAGGGCTTCTGGCTGGTTTCAGACAAGAGAAATGTCAGAAAAGGAACAAGATGTGGAAGGAAAAAAACACCAAAATAAAACTTGGAGGATTTTGACCAGTCATTTAAAAACACATCACAACGAGCAAATAAAACCCACCCCAAACATCTGAGGTAGGTAGGGAGCTGAAGCAGGGAAAGGCACACAGGCATTTTTCTTTTCTGCCTTGTCTGCTGTGAGTTCTTTTCCAGATTTACAGTTCAGATTCAACAGGATAAGGCATCTTGTTCCACATGGCCCTCTGGATTGAACTTGCAGACTAGTTAATATATATGATGCCATGGGCAGCAGTGGCCAGCTGTTGCCAAGACTTCAGCTGCGCAGTTCATCATCCCCATTGCCCCTGAGAGCATTTGCCCCGTTTGCCTTCTTTACCTTTTTCCAGAACCCATGCTGGCAGCACTCATACTTTCTCAACCAGCAAAAAAGTTTGTAGTGGCTTTTCAGGGTACTCAAAGTAGTGGAAAACACTAAAGAAATCAATACTCTAATTCGGAAACGTATGCCTTTGTTACAAGAACGGTGAGGCTCAGCCCCCTCTGCAGGTCACACACCAAGGACCAAGTGTGTCACATACAGCATGCTGAAACCCTTGCCAAGCTTCTTTCTATCCCAAACCAGTGACAACAGGACAGAGAGGAAACTCAACAAAGCTTCTAGGGTGTGCACTGTATCTCTCTCTGCCTTTTCCCCAAAAACAGAGAGACCTTTAATTCATCTGCTACAGCATGGTTCCAGTAGTGTGTGTGGTACCAAAGTCACTGAGCTGCAACAGCAGATAAGAACGCAACGCCTCTTTGCTCCCCCTCGGGCATATCCATGCCTATATTTTAAAGTGTCAGAATTGGCTGTCTTGTGGGAAAATGAGAACCTGAAGGTTTTGGACTTCTCCCATAATCCATCCAACTGGAACACGCTCATCATTATTGTCTCTGCATCATTCCTTCTATTACTTTAGAATCAATCTATTCTCATTTATATCCTTTTCAGAAATATGGAAGAGGGGGAAAGAAGTAAGCATATTAGTGACAAACTCCTTCTCAGCTGCCAACACCATGAAAAAGGATTTAGCTGAGCAAACCTCAACTTCTTTCTGGATTCACAGCACAGATGCAGAGTTAACGTAAGCTGTTTCAAAACCTGACACTGTTTCGATAAATGTGCACCAGGTATAATATACATGTATTGCATTTAAATACGAGCTATTTTCCTTACCTATTAAGTATAAACCACATCACAGTGCAGTTAACACAGCCTGAAATTTGGATAATCCACTTAATTGTTAACGAATATATTTTAAAAATAGATGATCCACTTCCATTAAGATACTTCTCAGAGCCCTGCAGAAACTCCAAAGCAGACTATCTGGACTGGTAATGGGAGACAATAATTTCCTTCTGGAGTATCAGTTCGAATCCAGAAATTGTCATATTCTGGAAGTTATCTGATCACTTTATTCCCTATAGACAAGTGTGCGCATTAGAAATTTGCAACAGCTGGCATAAATCGGCTTCTTGCTGGCGTTCACAGGAGTGAGGCAGGAAAAAGTGTGTGGTTGGAATCTAAATGATTCCTCCCTCGAGGTGGTCTGTCCAGTACGGGTAGAGGCACTCTAATTGGAAAAGGAAACTTGAACTTTGTACTTAACGGGTGAATAAATGGAAGGCTTCAGTCTGCAGGACTGTCAGATCGGTGGCTTTCACAAACATTCAAATCAAATGCCACAGCTGAGTGGAAGAAATTAAGATGTAAATATCCAGGAGCCAGTGCCAAGCCCAGTGAAATCAGAAAACAAATTTGCACTCTTTTGGTTCTGTGCCTTAAAAGATATCAATACATCAGGATCTTGTTGTCTATGCAGATGGTTTGTCATGTTTTTAAAAAGGTAAAAAAGACCTCAAATCTTTATCCTGTAAACTGCCAACAAAATAGAAAAAAAAAAGACATTTAAAAAATGATTTCTCCTGTAAAAAATCAGATATTTACGTAAAGAGGAGTTAATTGGGCACTACTATTGCTGAATTTCTCTCTGCTGAACGTGAGTGCTTTTCTGAGAATTATAAGCAGCCCACTCCTATATCTACTGTGTCTACTTACTGATGAATCATGCCAGTGAGGCAATTTATAGGGCTCTCAAAGTGACCACTGAACAAGTCATTGAAAACAAATATGAGATATTCCGTAAGCTTATCCTGAACTATGTTTTTAATGCAATAGTCAAGACGCATTTATACCAGCAGAATCTAAATGTGTGGAGCCTCCCGAGCTTGTAAGAGAATGAAACTACTGCTTTCTGGCCTGGCTGTCCACTGCAGAAGCTCTGACTCCACAGGGTCAGCCGCTAGCACCAGGCTTCACTGTCATCCAGGGCACCTCATGGCTCATGAAGGCAAGCTGCTAGTCACAGACAGCTGGTGTAGACTAATGCATGTAGTCTATACTCCTGACTGTCAATATGTGAAGCACCAGCTGTAAGGAAACATGAATTGTACAGTTGATTTGGTTTTGCATATCAAATATGTGCAGCATATTATTCACAGATTCTGTTAATTAATCCTGATGAAATCATAATGAAAAGAACATTAACACTAATAGATTTGGATGAGATGAGATTTCAGACCTTCCTGACATTCTCATTTGTGGCACATACCATATTAAAAAACAACCAACCAGCTTCCCCCTTGCAACACAAGCTTTAGATTCCCCAAAGGTAAAACAGAAGGTCGGCTTAGAAGTCCCATTTTCTACAATGAACAGCAATGCTTTAAATGACATAGAACAGCATGCAAGCATTAGAGCTATTGTTTTCATAAAGCTATTCTGCTAGTGACTATTCATAGCCACCCTTTGGCACGTGATTCCTTTCCCAAGCAGCTTTCCAATTTAGGTTTCCGTAAAATACGGTTTGACTGAGTAGCTAGAAGAATTCATGCATGTGTGTTATGGAGTTTCATTATCCATTTTTTTAATTAGTAGCATTCCTTACAGGATATGTTCTGTGCCTGCACTGCACCCAGACGGCATTATTTGCACTTCTTGACTAATGGGGGCTCACCACAGAGTGATCACAGGCTCGCACAAGGTTACATGTTTTTTTGGAAGCTTTGGAGGAGGCAACTTTTCATGGCTAGCAGTTGGACCTTCATGGAAGTCCCTCTGGCAGCATCAGTGGCTGTTCACCTCTCCTGGGCTGGTCCCAAGATGATCACTGACTGCCAGTGGAGGCTGCTGGAAACCCACCACAAGCCCCTACTTGCAAGGCGTGTGAGTAACTACTGACTTCAAACGCCAGGATTATAAGAACAGAAATCATAATCCAGAGCAGAGTCTAGCCCATAAGATGTACCTTTCAGCCGAGTTGGAAACTATTGCATAATTTCTCATCCAGACTCTAATAGCATTTATTTAATCAATCCTTTCTTTCAGGGTGATGGATACTTCTAAAGTTTCTAAAGTTACCCTTTCATTGTTTATTCCAGGAAATTCTGTGATCTTCTGGAAAAAAAAAAAAAGAAAAGCAATGAAGAAAGCCTGGAACAAAATCTTCACCTTTGACTACCCTAGAAGACAGTCCCCTGTGGTCATTTTAAACTGCTATGAAACGGTCTCCGCTTTGCACTTTCCTAAAGTATTGCATGAACAGGAGACTTGTATCGCAGTTTATCTTTCGTTTTCTTGCATATTTGTACCTCTGGCTTGTGAAGGCCTAAAAATGAGTGTGTATGATGCTCAAGTTATATCCATCTGTCACCAGCACTAAAAAGCATCATGCTGCATTTTAAATTACTTCAGCATACTGCTTTCACAGTGACTCAGCCCTGACAGGGGCGTCCACCCTGAGGGTGAGAAAATGATTCAGTATTCATTAGTCTACCTTAATGCAGTCTCTCCTCAGCGGGAGAATAGCCAATCTTGTGCCTTATCTGGGCCTGTTTCTGTGATTTATCCACTGAGGACTGACCTACAATCAAGAACTTTACTTAAAACCTTTTGACAGGCAGTTAGCTGCCAGTCCAGAGATAAAGCTGAGCTAAATACACCCATACTAATTTCAGGCTTTGCCTTTCTTTGGAGAGCTCACCATAAAGTATTTGAACAAAATAAATCGCACGTACTGGTTAGCCACGTGTATTTTTTTCATAAATCAGAGAAGTTCTGTTTTCTGAAGTGATCTTTTATGGGTTTTCTTGGGGGAAAAATACCCCAAAAACATTGAAAGAACAACGTTGCTCTCAGCACGTCACTTCAGAGGTGTGTGCCCTACCTCTGTGCAGGATTTCAGAATGGTGTTGCAATGTAAAATTAAAGCATTAAACAACTTGAGCCTTCTGGATCAAAACTGAACTTTTTCATTTACAAAGGTGGAAAACCAGACTCTGCTTAACTAAAGAACAGAGAGAGAGATGGGGCTGATTCCAGCACATGCTTCTCAAATAAACCTGAAGTTGAAACATTTTGAAGCTCCCTACATCGAGAGACAATCTAAAATGCTTTCCAAGGGTGGCTGATTTGATAAGAAGACACGAAGAGGGGGAATAAAGTGACAGACCTGTCAGTCTGCCTGTATAAAGAAGTCTTCTTTCTATTCTCTGTGCTGATATTTCCTTGTCAAACTTTTCTTGTGTTTGTGGGGGCAAGAGAAGAGAGAAGGCAAGAAGCTGATTTTTGCGTTGTTTTGATTTGTTTTAAAGGCACTCCCAAATATGATATTTTCTTCCAACCTGGGATGTACTGTAATTTCTGCAATAATATTCACAACAAACATTCTGAGTCTCAGTAGATTTTCCCTGGTACCTTTACAGAGCCTTTAATTCAGTCAATATAAGACAGTTTCAGTTTAGAGAAAGCAGGATCAAATGCCTTAGCCCAGGGTGAGGGGAAAATGAGAAGGATGAACACTGAAGAAGGATCATTTTAAAAGTGTTTTTTGGCCTTATGTAAATTTATATTGAGAGAAAGGAAAAAATACCTCATTTTTTCTTGCCTAAAGGTGAAATTATTGGACTCCCAAGGAAGCTAGATAGATTTAGAAGATTCGGGTGCTTTCAAATACCTAGTCAATTTACAGATAGCAATTTTCCATATAATCCTATGATTGAAGAACGAATGAATCTGACAGCCAGCATCTCAGTAAGGTAAGGACTCAGACTGATATTTTTTTTCCTATGTCAAATCAGCGTCATATGTTTGGGGAAAAACTATCCCTATTTGAACTCAGTTTTCTGAGGTACTCCTGACTCCAAGAAAAAAAAGAGGAAGAAGCAGCCTATAATTAATATGAACATAAACTTGTTTTGGTTTGTTTTAATCTCTCGCCCTTCTGTCAACCCCAAGTACTATCTGATGGAGTTAGCATTAGCCGTCAAATAATTCTCAAAAAATTTTGGATGTCTACAAACCATTAAAGTTGTGAGATGTTTTTCCATTAATGTTTTCTTAAACTCATCAAAGACTTTCCCCTAGCTCAAGAGTAATATGTTTTTTTGTTTTGACTTTGAGGTTTCTTTGGTGCCTAAGAGGAACTTACGAAATAAAAATCACAACACTGAAGACTAATAATGGAATTCAGCCTGTGTGTGTGCACTCCACTAATTCTCCAACATTTGAATGAGTTTTTCTGATTGTTACTGGCTGTCATACATTTTAAGCCATGTAGGCTATTTCCTTTTAACTGATAAGACTTCAGTTTCAAGTAGCTCTTTTTATTCTTGTGTGTGTAGAAAGTAGTTTTCTGTACTGTACTACAGATGGAGAACTGGGACTTCCCAATGTCCAGAAGCCACTACACAATCCAATACTCATGTCAAAAGGCCTAGTGAAACTTCTTGAAGCCTTGATTCTGAAAACAGCTTTAAAAATCTTTTTTAGCAGGAGTTTACTTCTCTGTACAAGCAATAGATGATTTGTATGTACCTGAACGTTACCATTTTTAAGACTGCCAGACAAAGCCAGTAATAATGATTTATATGTCTGGTATATATTGGTATTTTTGATCCTTATGTTTTTCAGATAAGCAGATGGAAAATGAATGAATGCTATGAAGGTGTACAGAAGCATCTGAAGTATATGAAAACATAAATAAAGTGGCGTAAAACAATGTGTTTAACTAGCCTCCAATTTTAACTCCTGCAAGCACTACAGCAAAAAGATTTCAAACATTTACTGATTAAGGCTACAAAGGCAATAGTCAATCCGTAAACTAAGATGAATTGTGTAGGACCGGGATTTTTATTTTACATTAAAATATATCTAAATGTCAACAATTAAAACCCTAAAAATATTTGAGTCAAAATCTCAAGCTGAGAAACACTCAAGTAGTTTCATGCATTGCTGTATGGCTTACCCTTATATTTAAGTGCAAATATTACCTTTGATTTTCAGGGTTGGTCAAGAACTGAGACTATTAGAGTGCTTCTTATGTTTATTTCACCTTAGCATGACAGAAAGTTATGCATATTTGATTTTGTAACCCATATAGTTGTAGAAATTCAGTTATGCAGTACCTTTCACAAATGCTTTCTACTACTAATTTCATATGAAAGTTGCTTACACAACATTACAGAAATATTTTGAAACTGCTGGTACTGCAAGATGCAACAACTAAATGTTTCCTGCTTAACTTTTACTGGTTTGGAGATTCTTTCTTCTTTACCTGGGATTTTTGTGTTTTGGGTTTTGGGATTTGTTTTGTTTTGTTGTGGGTTTGTTTTTTTTTTTTAATTTATTTTTTTTTATCTGACAGAAGCAAATCAGACTGTTCACATTCTATCAAGATACGAATACTGGAATGGAAAAGAGAATTTCAGGAAGAGTTTTAAAGTGCTGACTGTTCCTTTTGTATGTGGGAATTAATTAAACACATGGGCTTTTCCCACGTTACCAACCTTTTTTTTTTTTGTCCAAAGCTGAAAGTTATTCAGACTGTTATTTGAGTTTTTATGAATACTGTCTACTTTCTGGACTTCATCTAATGTCCAGTGAAGTTAACAGAATACTATGGATACTCACCCATATTAATTAACTTAGACTTGCACATTTCATCCTCCAAACAAGTAGAGTTGTGTGCAATACTTCTCCTCACAAATTACTGCTAAGCCATTTAAAAAATATGATTATTTAGTGGTTTTGGTGCTTTTTCAGGAAAGAAGACATCACTACAAAGTCTATCAAGAAATAAAAAAACTATCTCATGTGACATGTCACCTCCATTCTTGTGAATAGACACATTTAAATCTCTACAATTGTCCTTTCATACTTTACTGAATCCTTCTGTTCATCACCTGACTTTCTACCGTGTCTCTCTGTCTGTATAAAATATTCAGGTGGCCTACAATGACTTGGAAGTTCATGTAATTTTGCAAAACATTATAAAATCAATTCCCATGAGTACTAGCTTAGCAAGATTCAACTCGATTTGCTTTGAACACTTTCTTTCCTGCTGCTTAGGCGAATGAGGCTTAATTCTATCGCAGGCAGAAAATGTAAAGTGATTTTGTCATCTAGTAATGTGAAGGTCAGAAGACATGTCTGTATTAAAGCTAGTGTAAAAAGAATATGATGTTAAAAATAAAACCAGAGATGTAGAAATAGTGTTGGTGTAGCCAATTCTTTTCCTCATAAAAGAGAAGGATAAAGATAAATATTTGACTCAAACTCTTCTTTTGAAATAGCAAAATAGCAAATGAAAAAGAAAAACAGATAAAAAAATTTTGTATATTCAAAACAGATTGCAAGACATCCTCTGAATCCTCTGACCTCATTTTATGAGTGCTAGTATTAGCAAAAGCTATGTTGCTACTCAAGTGAAACACTTTTCCTTGTGAAATCACACCAGTGATTTCACCTACCTAACTGCTTTCTAAAGGGTATTCCTATCTAAAAAGGGAAGGGTGGAAATCACTGATGTGCCATGACTGAAACTTTACATTATGAAGGATATTCTGTTTTCCTTAAGTATGAGTTACCTCTTTAAGTAGGAATTTCTGGAATATGCATTGGGTTGCAGGTTGAAAAGGATCAGTTTAGCGTATATTCAGTACTATTGCATTTCCCACAGTTCTAGATATAAACGTAAATAGCTATCAGTGGCTCTCTTACTTGCTGGTAACTTCTTCATGACTGGTCATAAAAAAGTCTGGTATTCAGAATTTGACAGGTACTCGATAAGCTATTTCATTTCCTCTTTGCAAGAGTTTAATTTCCTTTACTCATTTAATTACTTGTATTTCCAAACTTTCAAAGCCTATCCTCTTAAAAATGGATTTGCAAAAGCAGAAGACAATCACTTCAGTAAATTTTGAATTATCCCAATGGAATGTAAATTTACATTTTCCCAGACTAAAACCAAAAAATGTCTTTGCCTATAGGTATTCTGTTTAGAATTACAAGTGCCCATCAGCAAATATTTGGTCTTTAAAAGAAAGGGGAAATTGAGAGTCAAGTCACCTGGCACAACCTGACAAACTTCCATGGGTGGCTGTGTTATATGCCATAATGCAAATGGGAGGGCTCCTTTCATTTCAAGTAATAGAAAGCATTTGAGCACTGTGAAGGCTAGAAAGTTTGGATCCACCTGTTTGTGAAGAAGACTTCTTTTGCAGCAATGCAGTCTCTTTGCAGAGCAAAGATGTGGTATAAACAGGGTAAAAAAAAAGATCTTAACACAGTGAATGAGAGTGTCCTGAATACGTATAGGTTTTCTGTATTTTTGGATTATTAATTGTCCATGATAATGATAGAGTATCCTAATAAATGCTAAATAGCCCATCATGGTGGGTGAAGTTCTCTTCACTTTCGTTTGCTATAGTTACTCTCGGTTAAATAGATGAAATATAACCAAACTGATGATTTCATATTAATAGAGTCAGAGCTGAGGTTATACTGTGAACTTTCATTCCACATGGTAACCATGAATAGGATGTATAACATTTTTCTTTTTAAATGAAATTAATTGGATTAAGAACCAGAAATAAGAACCAGAAGTGATAGTTTATTGATGTATCAACATCTTCCATGTGTTCATGGACATTCTATTCTATTAAATCTATTTTTGATATGTAACTTTTGATATGTACTGAAGAGCCTGACTGACTTTTAAGGGGTATTTTCATCTCTATGAATTTAGATCTTGTACAATCCAGATAACAGCCAGCAGAGATCCAGAACAAAGGCAATGATGTAAACACTTAAAATTAGTTTGAATTTAAGGGATAATCCACTGAATTTTGTGATCCTTGCTGACTCTTTTCTGCAGAATATTTTTTTTTAATTAAAATTTTGCTACAGCTTATCTACACCAAGAATCATAGAATCATAGAATCACAGAATGGTTAGGGCTGGAAGGGACCTTCAAAGGTCATCTAGTCCAACCCCTCTGCAAGGAACAGGGATATCTCCAACTAGATCAGGTTGCTCAGGGCCTCGTCCAACCTGGCCTTGAACGTCTCCAGGGATGGAGCATCCACCACCTCTCTGGGCAACCTGTTCCAGTGTTCTACAACTCTCATGGTAAAAAATTTTTTCCTAATATCCAATCTGAATCTACCTCCCTCTATTTTAAAACCATTACCCCTTGTCCTATCACAACTGGCCCTCCTGAACAGCCTCTCCCCATCTTTCCTGTAGGCCCCCTTGAGGTACTGGAAGACCGCTATAAGGTCACCCCGGAGCCTCCTCTTCTCCAGGCTGAACAGCCCCAACTCTTTCAGCCTGTCCTCATAGGAAAGGTGCTCCAGCCCTCTTATCATCTTCGTGGCCCTCCTCTGGACCCTCTCCAACTGGTCCATGTCCTTCTTATGTTGGGGGCTCCAGAACTGGACGCAGTACTCCAGGTGAGGTCTCACAAGGGCAGAGTAGAGGGGAAGAATCACCTCTCTCGACCTACTGGCCACGCTCCTCTTGATGCAGCCCAGGACGCGGTTGGCCTTCTGGGCCGCAAGAGCACATTGCCGGCTCATATTGAGCTTCTCGTCCACCAGTACTCCCAAGTCCTTCTCCTCAGGGCTGCTCTCGATCCATTCTCCGCCCAGTCTGTATTTGTGCCTGGGATTGCCACGACCCAGATGTAGGACCTTGCATTTGGCCTGGTTGAACTTCATGAGGTTGGTACGGGCCCACCTCTCCAGCCTGTCGAGGTCCCTCTGGATGGCATCCCTCCCTTCCAGTGTGTCGACAGCACCACACAGCTTGGTGTCATCGGCGAACTTGCTGAGGGTGCACTCCATGCCACTGTCCACGTCACCGACAAAGATGTTGAAGAGGGCCGGGCCCAACACGGACCCCTGAGGGACGCCACTCGTGACCAGTCTCCACCTGGACATCGAGCCGTTGACCACTACTCTCTGAGTGCGGCCATTGAGCCAATTCCTTATCCACCGAGTGGTCCATCCATCAAACCCATGCCTCTCTAGTTTAGA
Organism: Tauraco erythrolophus; assembly: GCF_009769465.1. Lineage (NCBI taxonomy): Eukaryota > Metazoa > Chordata > Aves > Musophagiformes > Musophagidae > Tauraco > Tauraco erythrolophus. The sequence continues at coordinate 45,729,627 of NC_141468.1, read as the reverse complement.
GAGAAGAATGTCGTGCGGGACAGTGTCAAAAGCCTTGCACAAGTCCAGGTAGATGATATCCATTGGTCGACCCTTGTCCACCCATGCTGTCACCCCATCATAAAAGGCCACCAAGTTGGTCAGGCACGATCTGCCTTTGGTGAAGCCATGTTGGCTGTCACCCACCACCTCCTTGCTCTCCATGTGCCTTAGCATGGTTCCCAGGAGAATCTGCTCCATGACCTTGCCAGGCACAGAGGTGAGGCTGACCGGCCTGTAGTTGCCTGGGTCCTCCTTGTTCCCCTTTTTAAAAATGGGGGTTATGTTCCCTCTCTTCCAGTCATCGGGGACCTTGCCAGACCGCCACGACTTCTCAAATACAATGGCCAGTGGCTTGGCAACTTCATCCGCCAGTTCCTTCAGGACCCGCGGATGGATCTCATCAGGTCCCATGGACTTGTGCACCTTCAAGTTCCTCAGATGTTCCCGAACCTGCTCTTCAAGTACAGTGGGCGGTGGTTCATCCTCACAGTCCCTGCTAGTTCTTTCCACAGCTTGGGCATTAAGACAAGAGGCTAAGAAGATTCAGACTTTCCATTTCCACAACTCAACTGGAGAACAAAAGACCTACCATCACATTAATTGTATCACTTTAATTAGTTATATATATAAATATGTATAGATAAATCAACTGAAAATAATTACAGTCTCCAATGCTCTCCTTTCTATTGGTATGTACTTCCTTCCACATCTTTCCACCTTTGACTTCCTCTTCAAGATTTACATGCTGCTCTTTTGCTATTATGACTGGCTGTAAATAAAGTAGATCACTGTGTTACTTTCAGAAAATATCGCCTGTCTTGCTGACTTATCACTCTCAATTTTTTACTTCCTATGGAGATGTTTGAATTTACTGTTACTGATCTTGTGCAAGAAGGAAAACACTTTGGAGGCGGCAGCTAATGCTGGAGCCACAGACAACACGTCAGAGAGCACAGGGAACATGGAATGAAGCACCTGCTTCTTTGACTGGGCTGGTTTGCATTGATTTTTGGTTCGAGTACAAGTCATCATCGTCTGCTATTACAGTTCCCATGGGTTCCCATGCTCCTGCTGGGCTGATGCTGGCTCTGTTGCTCTTAGCCAGGACTCAGTCTGGTCTCTTCAGCTGTGGGAGAGATCTGCATCATGGTGTCTGCAGGACCCAGCTGGGGCAGGCAGCTGTGCAATGCCTGCCCCTGTAGTAACTGCAAGAGCTCTTACATACTGCTGACACAGAAACCACCTTTGAGGCCGACTCCCTCCACTGTTAGCAGCCACCCAACCAAGGCAGACCTTCCGTTGCTGCGTATACAACCAGTTGTACCAACCTCTCAGGGAGACCCAGTGCGCTCCTTCCATCTATATGAGCTACCTAAGCATGTCCCATATCTGTTGTAGTGATGAAGCAAGAGGGACTGTTTACCAGCCCAGTGTTTTCAAAAAGGAGTTCTGCCTTTTCCGTGTTCTGGGGAGCCCACCTACCCCAGGTCATGTCTCCCTGCTGAAAGTGCAGAGCTGCGCTAACAGGACCTAGAGAGGGATGGGAATAGGTGGCCACATAGCCAAATGTGCTGGTATAATGCATGGGAGTGTGCCAGGTCCTAGTTGTGACCTCAAGCAGAAGAGATTTTATGATAGGACATAAACAGTACCCGTTTTCTTGAACAGTGCAAAAATAGCAACCAGCAGTGGTGCCAGCTCTCTGGCTCTTTGACATTATTTATGAATGCCTTTCTCTCCTCTATTCATTTTTCCGTGATAGCAAGTGACTGTGCAAATTTAAAGTTTGAATAGATGGTCTCACTAAGGTTAAAATTAAGAAACAGTTTCCTGTCTCTCTATTGCACTCCTACTATGCAGACAATGATCTAGTCCTCCTTCTAGAAAGAGAATGTGCCATGCTGAGCTTAAACTCTCTCTAAAAAGGTAATATTTACTGTTTGGCTGAATTAACATAAAAAAAGGATTTACCCAACTGTGATCTTTTTTCTCCAAGTTCACTTTCACCATTGTTCTCTTTCTTTCATTTATTTGCACTAGGAATCTAAAGTTTGTTACATCAAGAGTAGGAAAGTCCCACCAAAATCTGTGAGAAAAATAATGATTATGACAAACATTTAAGAATATGTTTTTATCCTCCACATTTAGATCTATGTTTCTCTAAAAGCATGTGACCCTCTTTATTCTTAATAAGTCTGACTATTTTCTTGACTTTGATTCTTTTACTGGCTACATTCCATCTTATTTTGCTCAAGGAAAGAAAGGCTGTGCAGTTCTTTACAATAGTTTTGATGGCATCTTTGTGTAATAACAAAATCTTTTGTTCTTTTATTTTCTTTCAGAAAGAAGAAAAAAGAAAACCTCCAGGCTTTCTGTGCTCCAATTGGTATATCATTTATATGTTTACAAAATTTTCCTCTCACAATCTCTGAAAATATTTCTGTGCTTCATTTCCCTGTAGAAAGTATTCTTTACTTGGATCCAGTAGGTAGGTGTAACTTACAGTGCTAGCTGAACATGAAATTATTCAAAGTCTCAATTTTGTATTAGCTAGGAAAGCAAAGATGATGTCCTGGTTCCAATGAAATCCTTATGAGTTTTAAAACTGTCTTTGAGGCATCGGATCTTATTCCAAAATTTGATATTCCTATGTAGGTGTCCTGGTTTTAGCTGGGACAGAGTTAGCTCTTCTTTTTAGCAGCTAGAAGAGCTCCGTGTTTTGATTTTACTCAGAGGCTTGCTCTGAGAAGAATGCTGACAGCGCACTGATGTTTGTAGTTGGCACTGAGGTCTCAAGGACTTTTCAGCTGCCGTGTTCTTGCCAGTGTGCAGGAGCACAACAGGGTAAGGGGGGAGCATGGCCGGGACAAGGGGTCCACAACTCTCCTTACGATTTGTACTTGGACTTAAGATTGAGGGCCAAACTGGCCAATTGGTATTCCATATCATGCAGCGTCATGCCCAGTATAAAAGTGAGGGTCAGCCGGAAAGAAGGGCTTTTTGCCTTTCTGGGACTCTCACTTTCGGGCTTTCAGAGTGTGTTCTTTCTCTCTCCCTCCCTCCCTCCCTCTCTCTGTCTTGGGGTCCCCCGTTCATCCAGGATTGCGGTATCGGGTTTTATCTGTTTTACGATTGTAGCTTTGGAACAAGACAGGCCTCGGTCAAGGGGTGATGAGCAATTACACCGTACATCACTCGTTTGTATATGTTTATCTTTGTACATGTCCGTATATATATATTAGTAGCAGTAGTAGTAAATTGTTCTTATCTCAACCCACGGGTTGTTGCAGCTGGAAGGCTTCAGGTGGCTCCAAGTAGACCAATGCTCTAATGCAAAGGCTTCAGGCTTACTCTAAGGAAGGCCCACACTCCTCCAAGACTCAGGAGGAAATGCCTCACCCTTAAGAGTAAACGCCCCGCCTTAAATAGTCAGGAGTCACATGGTTTGCTAGATGGGTCAAGGCTATTGGTCACTTGACCATCCATCTCCCAGAGTGATTGGCTGAATGCTACAGCACCTGTTTCAAGGTAACTTTCCCAGTGTAACGAGCTACAGGTGTTTCTTAGTTAGCCTGCATAGGGAAAGAACTTTCACAGGATGCTGCAGCAGCCAAAAGGTTTCTCCACTATTCCCCCTTTTTGTTTTAAGATTAGTTTAAATCAAGCAGGGAGATTTTTCAGCAATACCATGGGAGATACATCTAGCAAACCAGTCATACATTTAGTTATTAATTCTAACATTCTGACTCCGACGGAGACTTGAAATTTAGTCTCTACTCATGGAAGGAACAGGTTGATGGCCGATGTCATTATTTCCATTAGAAGGGTCATTTGATGGATGATCTCCGTTCTGGCCATCATTTGGATGTTGCCTGTTCTGTTTCTGATGTTGCAGGTCAGGGCGGACGCATCTTAGCCATCGTATCCCAGTATCTGTGGAAACGCAAGCATACCCACGACCCCAAGCAATAAGCTCATATGGGCCTTCCCACATCTTAGTGAGTAGGTCCCATATCCAGACTTTTGCTCGGGGCAGGTGCATCTCACCCGAAGACTGCAACGAAAGAAAGTGATTCAAAATAATGGGATTATTTGAATTTGATGGCACCGTAAGATGGTTAATTGTGTATAACGCTTTTTCTAGGCGACTCTGTGGGGTTTCTCCATGCATTCCCCCTTTTTGTTTTTCTAAAACACGCTTCAAGGTGCCATGAGCGCGTTCAACAATGGCTTGGCCAGTAGGAGAATGTGGAATACCCAAAGTATGATTTACACCCCATAGTTGTAAAAACTGCCGCGTCTTCTGTGAGACGTAGGCCGGGCCATTATCGGTTTTTATAGAAGAAGGCACGCCCAAGACCGCAAAAGCGAGTCTCCAATGGGCAATGGCATCGCGACTTTTCTCCCCAGTATGAGCAGTTGCCCACATAGCTGAGGAGAAAGTGTCAATAGACACGTGCACATACTTAAACCTGCCAAATTCAGGAACATGCGTTACATCCGTCTGCCAAAGCTGCAGGGCCTTTAGGCCTCTGGGGTTTACCCCCGATGGCAGAGGTGCCGCAAGTCCGTGGCAGTCAGCGCAAGCGCTGACAATGTCCCGAGCCTCAGTGGGCGTTAAGTGGAACTGTTTCTGCAGGGTATGTGCACTTTGATGGAAGAAATTATGCGATGCCTTGGCTTGTGCGATTTTATCGGGCTGAGGTGCTACCCATGCGGGGTTAGCTAGCATGTCAGCCCTGGCGTTGCCTTCCGTTATAAAGCCTGGCAAATTAGTATGACTATGGATATGCAGGATGTAATATGGGTGAACTCGATCTTGAATTGCACACCATAAGGTTTTTAACAGAGAAAACAGAGCCGCATTATTCACTTCTTTCAGAAGTGAACAATCTAAGCATTGCGTTATATCTGCCACATAAGCAGAATCAGTGACCAAATTCAAAGGTACCTGCGAGAACCGTTGAAAGGCCATGGCAACAGCCCTCAGTTCAACCAACTGGGCTGAGCCTGACTCATGGCCTTCCAGCACCTGCCACTCAGATTCCTCCTTCCAGGTAACAATAGCTTTCCCAGTTTTCCCAGACCCATCAGTGAAGACGGTGGGTCCTTGTACTGGCACTCGGCTATTTTTTGGCCGCAAGGTAAAGCTTGTCGATCTTGCCAATTGCAGCAATTTATGGCTAGGCAGATGGTATGCAATTTGTCCTGAGAAATTTTCCAGCGCACTTTGGAGAGGAGCACTGTTAGTAAGGCTCCACTCAAAGTATTCCTGCTGTACTGGCAGAACAATTATTGCAGGATCTGCTGCCACCAATTGTAGACAGCGCTGACAGCATTTGATTATCAGACAAGCAATTAATTCAAATAACGTAGATGCTGTCTTTTTTGGTTGGTGCGGCAAAAAGACCCATTCCAGAATATGCAAGGGGTCAGACCACTGTTTGTTCCATTGGCCAATGATACCTGTTGGATGAGAATCTGGAGTGGTAATAAAAACGGTAATATCAATGGAGGGATCTATTCGGTAAACCTGACGAGCAGAAATGGCCTGTTGAACCTCCTCTAGTGCCCGTCGCGCTTCAGGAGTCAATTTTCGAGGTGAATTCAACTCAGGGTCCCCCTTTAAAATATTAAAGAGCGGCGCAAGTTGCGCTGTGGTTAGCCCTAGATAGGGACGTAACCAATTGATGACGCCCAACAGTTTCTGAGCGTCATTCAAGGTCTTAATAGAACTCGAGAATTGCACCTCTTGGTGTTGTATAGTTTGGTCCAAAATTTTGACTCCTAAATATCTCCAAGGAGGATGCTGTTGAACTTTCTCCGGAGCCACTTGCAATCCATAAGAATGCAGAGCAGCGAGTAGCCGAGGCTGTATCTTCAGCAGCTCGTCCTGGGTGGATGCTGCTACCAGGATATCATCCATGTAATGGTAGCAGTATGCTTCAGGGAACTGCTTACGGATTCCGGACAAAGCTTGAGCAACGTACCATTGACAGATAGTCGGGCTGTTCTTCATGCCCTGAGGTAGGACCTTCCATTGATATCTCTTTGCAGGTTCAGCGTTGTTAACCGCAGGTACAGTAAAGGCAAATTTTGGTTTGTCATTAGGATGTAAGGGGATCGTGGAAAAAACAGTCCTTCAAATCAATGATCAAGATTTCCCACCCTGCTGGAATCATGGTGGGTGAGGGCATACCAGGCTGCAATGCCCCCATGCTTTCCATTACTGCATTGATTTTTCGGAGATCTTGTAGCAATCTCCATTTTCCTGATTTCTTCTTAATTACGAAGACAGGCGTATTCCAGGGACTGGTAGAAGGTTCAAGGTGTCCCTGTTGTAATTGTTCCTTAACTAGTTGATGAAGGGCGACTAATTTTTCTTTTGGTAGGGGCCACTGGGGTTGCCAGATGGGTTTGTTTGCTAACCATCGCAAAGGCAACGTAGGATATTGTGCGCCCTTCAGTACAGTGGCCCCCATCAAAAATTTGTCCCGATACGTACTCCCCAGGCCGCCAAGACATCCCGTCCCCAGAGGTTGAGTGGAGCTGTAGTGACATAGGGCCGAATTGTAGCTGTTTGACCCTCTGCGTTCTTTACCACCACAGGTCGTTCGCTTCGATAACTCTGTGTGGTTCCTCCCAGTCCTGCAATGGCTGACCCCGCGGGGGCTAAAGGCCATGTAGGAGGCCATGCGGAGAAGGAGACGATTGTCACATCAGCCCCTGTGTCAATCAAACCTCGGAGCTGAATCCTGGACGGCTGGGCATCTGGCAATATTAAGGTGCAAGTCATCTGTGGCTTTTGGCTGGAGATATCCGCAGTCCAGTAAACTTGCGGAAGTCCTGTGGAACCAAAACCACCACCTTTACGACTCTGTCGTTTTGCCTTAGGGACACTTGATTTGAAGGGTACAAGTTGAGCGATCCGAGTCTTTTCCAGTATTGTGACGGGGGGGTGAGCGTGGAAATCATCGCACAGATTTGTCCTGTGAAGTCAGCGTCAATAACTCCTGGGTGAACAAAGATCCCTTGAATGGTGGTACTAGATCTTCCCACCAATAATGCACTTAGCCCATGTCCTAGAGGCCCAAATGCATCCAAGGGAACCTTATAGACCCGACAGGATTCTAAGACGACTGTTGTTGCGGTGCATACATCCACCCCGGCTGATCCCTGGGTGCTGGCTGAAAGCTGGCTGAGTAAGCCTGGGTTGGTATCATGCCCTGGGGAAACATTTCTGTCTGAGCGCACATCCCCATTGCGCTCCTGGGGAAGTTTCCCGAACGAGTCAGGGGTCGGCCATTGGCATGGTATAACGATTCACAATATCTTGCAGAATGGCCTGGCTTATCGCATCTTATGCAGCGAGCAGGTCTCCTGTTATCCTTGTTTCTTCTTTGTCTCGTCTGTCTTTGTCTATTGTCCCTCTTAGGTTGTCTTTTCGGTTCCGGGTCAGCATTTTTGGGTTGCATAGGCCGTAGAATTGTGGCCAGAGCAGACTTATAGCTTTCAGATTCTAGCTTAGAGCATGCTTCGATCATTTCTGTTAGTGTAGGCTCCCCTGGCATGGAATTTATGATTTTTCTACATTCTTCATTGGCATTGTCTTTTGCCAGCTGCTTACATAGTAGTTGTCTCAGGTTTTCATCTTCGACCTGTTTTTCGAGGGCTGCAGCAACTTTCTCTACAAAAGATAAAAAGTGTTCTTTCTGCCCCTGATAAATCTTCACGTACCGTGTTTTTGGGGCAGCCATATCTATGCCCTTTAATAGAGCTCCCACGCCGATCTTTTGGGCTTGCTCAAGAACTTGGGGGTGCCATGTAGCTTGAAAATCAGGGTCAGCGAAAGCATTGGCTCCCAGTAGAGCATCTGCTGGAGCTCCGTATCTGGGGTCAGTTGGGGGTAATTGCATGTTTCCGGCTGCAGCTCTCTCAGCCATTCTTCTCCAATTGGCCTCGAAGACCGTATATTGTACTGGTTGAAATAATACCTGACCTAGATGTTTAATGTCGAATGGGGAGAGTAGGTCAGTATTTAATATCCTGATGATCTGCATGACCTGAGGAGAATCTAACCCGTATTGTGCTACCTTGGTTTGCAGGTCTTGGACTACCTTCCAGGCGATGGTTTCGTGTTTGTCAATTTGACCTGAGTTGGGAAGCACCTTTTGTACTGGAAAGGCTTGGATCAGATCCTCTGTTCGTTCATTACTTCCCTGAACAATCTGCTCAGACCCCTTTTCAGGCAACCCAACTTTTTCTATTAGATCCCAGTCGCCAGCTTCCAGAGCCCGCCTCTTGACTTCTTCCCAGAACCGTTTTGAATTTTTTGGACGCACAGTCACCTTGCATTCGGGAAGCAATGGGACGGTTGTGGGCTGGCCATGTTTGTTGTTGTCTGACTGTCGCCACGGCTTCCTGCAGTGATGAAACATTATCAGGCAGGGGTGTGTCCAATGGCTTCTGACAGGATGCAGACGCTGGGCCAACGGGTCGTGTAAAGGCGGAGGCTGTGGCCGGTTGTGGAACAGTCCATGGAGATGCAGTCTGGGTTGCAGAAACTTGTGTCGGCACCACTGTCTGTGAAGGTGCCACTGCTGTTGTCAGTGGCATACATGGCGCCACTTCCGGGGTCGTTGCTGGGCCGGTTGGCACGGCCAGCCCAGGTTGTCCCGGTACAGATTCGGCAGCAGTAACCTGCCGCAACATTTCCATCAATGCCGTTAGTTGTTGCGACATTCCTTGCAAGCCTGCCATAACCTGCTGTATTATGAAATGCGTTGTTCGGGGTTGCTCCATTTGTGCCCGTGGCAGATAGCCGGGCGCTATGGGTGATGCTGCAGGACATGAAGTTGCGGTAAACCAGGGTGCCATGCCCGGGAACTGTCCTTGTGGTGCCTGGTCTGGTTGAGGGGCCAATGGCGGAGCAGTAGGAAGAACATGTTCTGCTGTAATGGCTGAAGTAGCCGGTTGAGATGCAGAAGAAGGGGAGGCTGTTGGGGCAAAGGGTGGGGGACGCTCCGATGCTTTGTCTTGTCCGGAGGAGTATTCCCGCAAAAAATCACAAGGAGGACACTTGGGTTGGACATAATCTCGCAGGGAGGGGTAAAGCTTCTGTGCAGTCCCCACAACTTTCTCCATATCTGAGGACAGCGGGGGCACAACTGGTGCACTACCCATGGTCAGTCCCCTTTCAGATAATTCATCGTCCCCTTCAGAAACTTCACTTGTGGATTCATCAGAATCTGGCAATACTTTTTCCTTCCTTTCTACCGTCCATGTCTGCATTACATCATATACAGTTCCCCAAATATGTAGCAGACCAGTCAGGTTCTTTCGTCCAAATACTGTTTCATAGATTAGCTTATCCCCTAGCTGCTTCCACGCTTCTGAGCTAAAGGGGGTGTTGAGGTCGGTCAGGCATTCATGCTCTGCCGCCCAATCTAACAGCTCACAGAGAGCTTCATCACTTATTTTGGCACCTGCAATTGTCATTGCAGGTTTGAGAATGGAGAACATCATGCTTTCTTTTGTGGAGCTTTGTCCCATCATTCTAATTTGCAGTTCGTCCCTTGGAGCCCCGTGTACGGAAGCACGTACCTTCAGATCTTAGTTGTGGCTGGATCACGTCGGGGTCACCAGTTGTTGCAGCTGGAAGGCTTCAGGTGGCTCCAAGTAGACCAATGCTCTAATGCAAAGGCTTCAGGCTTACTCTAAGGAAGGCCCACACTCCTCCAAGACTCAGGAGGAAATGCCTCACCCTTAAGAGTAAACGCCCCGCCTTAAATAGTCAGGAGTCACATGGTTTGCTAGATGGGTCAAGGCTATTGGTCACTTGACCATCCATCTCCCAGAGTGATTGGCTGAATGCTACAGCACCTGTTTCAAGGTAACTTTCCCAGTGTAACGAGCTACAGGTGTTTCTTAGTTAGCCTGCATAGGGAAAGAACTTTCACAGGATGCTGCAGCAGCCAAAAGGTTTCTCCACAACGGGTCTCTTTTCTTTTTTTCCTCTTTGATTCTCTCCCTCATCCCTGAGGGTGGGGGAGGGTGAGAGAGGGGCTGTGTAGGGTTTAGTTGCCGGAGCAGCCTAACCCACGACAGTAGGAAAAACCAATATTCTAGGCTGGATCCTCACATCATATTGCTGTCCTCATCACCTACTTGTATTACCTGAGAGCCCATGAGTATCCATCCTAGGTTAATCAGTGTGTAAAAAACAGATGTTCCCTGCTTCAAAGGATGGATGCAGACAGGTTACTAGAAAGAAACAAGAAAATACTGTTCAGATCATATCAGGACAAGAGCACCAGATGGATATCATATTAGTACAAGAACTTGAAGGAGGATAGTAAATTAGAAATGTCTATGAAGAACATTTCCAAAGTGGAAGGAGTAATCCATTGGCTAAGCCAGAGGTTTGAAAGTGTTGCATGCGTAGAAGTTGTGCCAGATGAACAGGAAAAGTAGAGTCCAGGGAGAAGTCAGGGCAAGGAGATACTCTCCAAAGTTCAAGAGGGTTAGTAGAGATCCAATATAAATTTAGAACGGAGCTCAACTCTTCTTGTTTTACTCAAATGTTGCCATTTTGGATTATCGTCAGTACTGTGATACTCAATCACAGGAAATCACAGAATGGTTGAAGTTTGAAGAGATCTCTGGAGGTCATTTGGTCCAACTCCTGTGCTCAAACAGGGCCACCAAGAGCCAGTTGCCCAAGACCAGCTCCAGATGGCTTTTGAATATCTCCAAGGATGGAAAATCCATAGCTTTCCTGTTCAACCATTGCCAGTGTTCGGTCACCCTCACAGTAAAAAAATGTTTCCTGATGCTCAGGAGGAACCTCCTGCTTTTCGGTTTGTGCACATTGCCTCTTTTTCTGTCACTGAGCACCACTGAAAAGAGCCTGTTTCCATCTTCTGAACACTCTCCCTTCAGATATTTGCATATATTGACAAAATTCCTCTGAGCCTTCTCTTCTCCAGGCAGAACAATCCATGATCTCTCAGCCTTTCCATATATAAGAGATGTTCCAATCCCACTCCATTAATCATCTTAGCGGTGATGCAGTATGTCTATATCTCTCTCTACTAGCATTCTTTGCGGAGAGGGGGCACATTGCTGGCTCGTGTTCAGTTTTTGGCAGTATGGAAAAAACAATGTAATGTTTTTTACTTTTAAACTTGATTTTATTTTAGCAAAAGCTATATTTTGTTAAGGAGTTTGTAAAAGAAAGCTATTAAATCTGTACCAGACCAAGAGGAATCCAAGGTCATTAGCTATGGGATTATAAACCAGTCCTTTAAAGGGCCATTTCATAGCAAACTGCCACTTCATAACAGGTTTTCATCAACAGTTAAAGTATACAAAGCCAGTTACACCAAGGAGAAAAGGAAAATCCCCCATTTTTGACCGTCTATGCTGTTTTTATTCTCAACTATAACAGGCATTTATCATTACATTCATCTCCTGTGAAAGGAACAGAGACAGCGTGTTAAAGGGTCAGGTGGATTATTCTTCCTGATATTGAAAAAAATGCTACTCACTCTACTTTTTTGGAAGCATGTTCATTGAAATCATAACTACCTTTCACACCTCACTAACCACATATTTTACAAGTAAAACTAGTAGCTGTTAGGTCATATGAATTAATATGCAGTCGTAGCTTTTACAAGTTTTTGTACTGTGCCATATTTCTCTCTCTCCAAAATATTTTGAAAGTTAACACATAAAGTCGTAAATGTTGATCCTCTGTTTAGTCAGAATGATTAAGTGACGGTCATTGTAGAATGACTCATTGCTTTTGGATAGGAACATTTCCACAATATTATCTTTGTTGTAAAGTGCAGTTATGATTCACATCAGTCTAAGCCTTCTTCAAGTGAGGATAGTTATGATTACATTTGGAATACTTCATTCTACTTAGAGATTTACTGGTAAGTGAGCTCAATACTTACACTGGTACTTTCTAAAGGAGAAAAAAATAAAAAAAGGCTGACTGCATTTCTTAAAGATTGGTGGTGCCAAAACCATATGTTCTCATTAGATGAAACTGAACCTCCTTAGAGGAAAATTCTTGAAAAATCCTGTATTAGAACCTTCCCACAGAGAACAGGAGGTTGCTGACGCATTTGGTTTTGTACAAGGTATTGACAGAGACATAAGGTAAAGTCATAGGCAGAGCTTCACTCTTCAGTGAAGCTTGGATTCTACTTATGCTACTATCTCTGCGGGAAGATTGCAATAAAAGAGGATGATTTGGAATAGAGTTACTATAAAACATGTCCTCATTCAGCTGAATTATTTGAACTATTGTTTGAAATAAAACAGCTGAGCCCAGCTTGTATACTAATACTGCTATCTGGGATTGTGTCCTTGCATTTGTGCATGATCTAACCTAGCCTTTTGCTATGTTGACCTTGCACACTACATTTGGTGTTTCAAAGCTAGCTCAGTATCTGATCGAACATGACAATTTCTGTCTCATAAAAATGATGTTCTAATAGTAAAGAGAAATAAAAAGTAAAGTTTCTGATGCTTTTTTTTTTTTAGTTATAGGGACATTATCAGCTACACTATACGGTTTTGACAAACGTATAGTTTCCTTTTGATTAGTCTATTAAGTTAAGCGATAAATGTAAACATACTTTCTATTTTAGAACATACCGATCTACATTTCTATTTTTTGTTGGAAAGGATGTGAATCTTGAAACAACCAAAACATTCCAGGTATGCTTGAAAATGAAAGGTTTTGACCTTACCAAAAAGCAGCATTTCATCTTTTTCTTCTCCAAAACAAACAGACACATTGACAGACATCAAGGGAACTGCTGAATTTTAAAGATGCTATATTCTCTGAGAGAAAAACAACATTTGTGACTGCAATTTTTGACCGCTACTCCTTCACATCTCTTAGTGTGCACTTGTAAAAGTCACAGAAATGCCTCCACTTGCTTTACGCAGGGCATGCCTAATACACGAGTTAGCTATGCATTAGTTCTGCCTTCTTCTACGTAATGAATCAATCAAGGAGTTGCATTTGTCATTTATGTAACTCTCAGAAGGTGTGAACATAGACTGAATTGTCTTTCTTTCACAGATCCATGTTTACCTTCTCTTTACTGCACTTTCGTGTCACTTAGGCTATAACAATTACTTTTTACAAACTGTTTCACACAGAACACATCTTACTTAACCTAAGCCAGGTAAAATGGAGGTGCCTAATCAGCTTAACTGCATCAGACTTCTATGGAAGTGAATAGATTAGGTTTCTTCAATTAAATTAATTGTTTCAGGTGTTTCAATCAATTAAAAAAAAATAATATCTCACTTCGAACACACAGAAAGAGACCCAGTGGCAGTGTTGAAGCAATCAAAAAATGCTTTTTCAATGCAGATTGGCAGCACTAAGTCTATAGCTTTTTTAACAGCATTCAATCTACAGAGGGCATTTCATCTATGTAGGACAATAAATACGACTAAACCTGTAGCAGCTCTGGACATCTCATTACAGGAGACAGTGACACATTGGAAAAAATTCAGGGTAGCAAACCACAAGTGATAATTCACTTGCAAGACAGACTTACAGAAATATTAGATGGGCTAAATACATACTGGTTAAGCCAAAGAGTAAGTAAATGGAGACAGAATTGCACTGCTATTTGATAATGCAGACAGAAGATGGAGATAGGTGTTTTTTTGTTAGGCTGCTCTTAACTTTCATATAATGAAATCTCACTGATTTCATGGCAACAAAAGCAAAATTTAGGACAACATAAGGAAAAAGTCCTCAGCTATATCACTCAAAGTACTGGTTTATACTAATCTGGGTATGCCACACCTAGGTGCAGATAAAGCTACAAAATGTACTCCAAACTAACCAACAAACACCCTCCATCCTTCAAAAAAACCCACCACAACCCAAAAGCAAAACAAAGAACTGCCAGAGTACAACTCCTTAGCTGCACAATGGTGGCAATTTCTCGCTCACATGGATGAACTTCTAGCAACTAAAGTTTTCTTGTAGTTGTTGTCTTAATACATTGCTGCAAGTAATGAGCATGGTCAAGATACGGTAGTGATCCTGTCTTCCATTGACTGAATAAAACTCCTCTCTCAGTAGAGACTGACAATAAAACAACAAATAAGTTCTTATTTTCTGGAAAGCCCTCAAACTCTCATGTATAGAGGGTTAGACTCTGCGTATTGGAAGGTTAGACTATTGAGGAAAAAACCCACATCCTTGGGACATACAGTAGTAACATAGAGCAAATGTCACTGCAGCTCTGAAAGATTATCCCTTCACATCTAAAAGTCTATTTTTCCATTCCAAATGTCAACCTCACTGAAAAATTTTCACTTAGTGCAGAGATACTGAGAAAAGTCTTCTAGTAGGGAGATAGTACAACAATACACTATTCCATATGCACAATTTGTCTAGGAGACTTTCTGGATTCTGAGAGATTCTTCTCTAGATTCATCTCCAGAATTCTGGAAAGATATGGTTTTCAAAGCTTTGTCATATACAAAGTGTTCGCTCAAATATATTCAGCACAAGAGCAACAAAAGGACTGTTTTCTAAAAGAAGTTTCAAAATGTTTTCTAGTAACAGCCATTACTTGAAAAGAATCCTATTGCCATGAAGACATGATTAATTCCTTCTATGCTATCACTCTGGGAAGAATTAATAATTTTATATTTCTATTCAGAGAGTCAGAAAGAAGAAGAGCTAAATCCTTCTGATATTATTCAGTCAGGGAACAGTCATGAGACCAGATGCACCAGCAGGATAACAATAATCTGATCAGTAATGGTGCTGATATCTTTTTCTGCAAGTGCTCTCTATTTTGAGGGATCTACCAAAGATAATCAATGAACATTACAGTGATCCTAGATTAGTTTTGTTTATTGAGCTTACTGTATGAAACGTAATTATGACTAATAATTCAAACAATGCCCAAATCCAAAAGCAGTTTGCAGTGACGGCGGCATTTATTCGCGGTATAAAGGAATGTGATTCAGTTCTCCTTGCTGAGACTTTCTGCCATCATTACTAATGCTTACTACTACAGAACAGAAAATTTAGCTTAAAGCAAACACATAAATTAAACCCCAAATATTTAAGGAAGGTAAGAATTTTCTCTCCTTGTTTAAGAATACAACACACCAAAATTTAAGACCACAAAATGTTTTATCCAAAGCCTCCAAAGAAAATTGCTACTGGCTCATATATAAGGAATGACAGGAAAGGGAGCATTCACCTCAAGGATCTGCATAGCCAAAAAGGGGGAAAATAGTAAATTATACCTCTTTATGAGATAGAGAATTAAACATAAAGGAATTAGATAGGAATTAAGGTATTTGATAGGTAATGTCCTCAAAAGTTTTAAAAGGGATGTCACGATGAGAAAGGGAATTGCACTTAGAGGCAGGCAGATGGGAGAGGCCCAGGAGGACTGCTCAGCACGACAGTGTACAAGTGAGTCCTGCTTGCACAGACTGGACGTCCTTGTCTGATGGCTCGATTCTGTCTTTCCAGAAAGGAGGCCCTAAGCTAATGAAAACTGCTGCCAACAACAGCCTACGCAAACCCATTTGGCTGCCAAACTGCAGCAACATCAGGCTGTGAAGTTGTTTTTCCCCGTTGTTGCCAGACTTATGAAGGGACTGTCACTTTGATGCCTTTTTTTAATATCTTTTTTTTTTAATCTTTCATAATGACAAATTAGCAAATATCTATTTTTTAAACTTTCTATGACAAGACTTACAGTGCCGACAACGTGTAGAGTTCTACATCTGCATTTTTCTTTTACAGAGGAATAAAATCTGAACAAAAATAATCATCAGTGAATATGCATTTTCCTGCTAGTAGCTAGGTTGGCAGTGGTTTTGTTTTCTATGACAAGCCTTCATGAACAGGCGGGAGAGACAGCTGTGCTCAGAACTGTGCACCTGTAACATAAGTCCTCTCTCTCTTCCAGCTGATCGGGGGGTAAAAAGATTCAAACAAGAAAAAAAAAAATCTTGGCAAGGGTTTTTAATTCTGTAGAAAAATAATAGAAACATTAAACATGCTGAGCGCTGTCTTGCGGCTTATTAGAAAGAGTTATCAGCTTGAAAGCAATTTAGAGGCAGACACCTTATGCAGTACAGTCATTGACAACAAGCAATCATACTGCCTCAGATTGAGAAATCATAGAAGTGAAGAAAATAGGTGGAGAAGTGAAGATGGCTAGAGCCAGAGTGAGGAAAGAGAAGAGTCCAAGAAGATTCATAACCCTCTTAACCAAAAATTCAACATTTGCCTCCAACTGTAAGACGCTTTAATGCAAATGCCGTAAGTCACTAGCCTATATCCTTGTAACATATCTATTCAGGCGACTGTCAGTACAGTCCCTGTTACTGAGGAACCTGAAGGTTAACAGTACCCAAAGAGGCACAAATGTGCCTCTGTGGACATAAATTTGTAATGGTCAGTATGACTGTGAGGTGACTGATGAGTTGTACACTAATTTTTCTCCAGAAATTCAATTTTTGTGTTATTTTGAAACAAATGTGTATTATAAAATATCTTTATCCTTTACAGGAACCCAGTAAAAGTATCTGCAGTCTTAACTTTCTTGGGGAATAGGTAGACTATTGAAAACAAAACTTCTCCTGATTCAATTAGTGGGCTGCTCTCCTACAGTTTCCTTTATGTCTCCCAAGAGCTCAGATAATACTTTTAGTCTCTGAAATACTTCAGCTTGGCTTTTCTTAAGACTACCTAGAATCTGAACTTTCTGCACACTAAATATCAGACAAGACTCTTTCACTTTCTCCATGTGATTTTCACGTACATCCTCCAAGTCAGCTGTGAGCCAGCTGAGAGCAGTGCAAAGGCCAGGCAATGGTGCTAGCAGGATGTTGCTACCAGGCTGTCAGGGCCCATCCAGCAGCCGTGCTCTTGGCTGTTTCTTTGGTGCAACCACTTTGTGTGAAAGGTTGGCAACTTGCAATGGCCCCGGATGGAGAGCACACACTGCCCTGATCGTTAGCCCATGTGCTGGCTACGCAGCTTCTCAGACATGTGCGGTTCCAATGCCCACAACTGTTAAAGACACTCCAACACCCAAACTGGTCAAACCTATTGAAAAACTGTAAGTTTTTCACTTAGACACTGGAACAGGTTGCCCAGAGAAGTTGTAGATGCCCCATCCCTGGAAGTGTCCAAGGCCAGGTTGGATGAGGCTTTGGACAACCTGGTGTAGTGGAGAGTTTCCCTGCCCGTGGCAGGGGCATTGGAACTAGATGATCTTTGAGATCCCTTCCAACTCTAACCATTCTATGATTCTATGATTCTAAGTGTTCTTCATACCAGCTTGGCAAGTCAGGATGCAGTGGGTTAGTTTTGATGCAGCAGAGCTTCATGATACTCAGGTAATGCAAATTGTCACTAACAGGCACAGTGGTACCCTCCAGCCCTGTGTGCAATGAGGGGTGAATAAATGCTTTTATGTATGTAATAGAATTTTAAATTGTTACTTCCCATCACTAGAGTTTTTCTGAGCAGCAGCGCTGGAAAATCTTTACAGTGGAATCACACGTCCATGAGTTACTTTCAGCTGTGGCCGCTGCATAGCTGCACACCATCTGTCACGAAGGCGGCAGGGAGGAGCTTTGGAATAGCAGCCCAGACTCATTCGGGAAACATTGGCATTGGCTATGTGGCAGAGCGACCAGGAGCTTCGCGAGGAAGGTGACAGCTTCCTATTGTAGCCTCCTGAGAAATGACAGGCAGAGCCATTGCACAAAACAGATCTGGGCTCTGAAGGAGCTAAAACAGCAGGCAGCGCAGCTAGCGAGAAGTTGTTGCAGGCGATTCTCTGCATTTGTTGTATGAGACCCCTGATCTGCTCTTGCTAGCGAAGGCAGAGCTTATGCCTTCCAGTGCTTTTATCTCCCCGCACTCTCATATGCTCCCATTAACAAAAATGCCAATATGTGGCTGAAAAGTATTTTGGCACGGAGAGCATGTTTGCGAGCAACAGTAACATGTTCAATTGCTCTTATTGTTAATGGAATACGGGAGAAACCAAGCGTGCATCAGAAAGATAAATGGGAAGGATTTGTGACAGCTTTAAGCTCTATCTACTCTGCAATCAAAGAAAAGAAATTGCGAATTTACAGTGAATATTTCCCTTCATTTAGTGTACTTTTGACAGCTGAGTTTGAATCTCGTGTGCTGTGGGGTACGTGCGCCAGGCTTCATTCTGTACACGGTGCAAAATTAGCAGCAGTTACTTAGAGCACAGCAGGGCATTTGACAGCTGTTTGAACCAGAAGCTGATCATCACGTTTAGAGAGTTGGCTAGAAAAGAGGGAAGACTGGGAAAATCCTATAGGGTCACAGTGTAAGCAGAAGGCTTAGTTCAGAGCCTTGTGAAATTAGAGAGAAACTTTCCATTAATTTTGCAGTGAGTTGTGTAGATCTTTACTAAAGCATCACATGAACTGAGTAGGGACTGACAAGGAGAGAGAAGTGGGTAAGAACATTACAGGATTGGACAAAAGTCTTCTTTCAATAAAGAGCTGGAGAGGCTCTGGCGTTTTGTAGGAGTTGGAGGAACAGCTGGAATCCTTTCAAGATTCACCAGAGGCTGGTAACTTTACAAATAGGATTGATCTTACAAAACTTCCCTTAGTGAAAGATAAAGAATGTACTGGCCAGTCAGAGATTGTTGTTTAGGTTTTATCTATAGTCAGTGGAGAGACACGAGCAGCCACAAAGCAATTCACTCCGTCTACTTCTTTCTGCTGACAACAAAGGAAGACGAGATGACTATCTTATGCTGCACTGAAGCAACTCTTAAAGGACTAAATTTATGTACAAAGAATGCAACTCTCAGTTGTGATTAAACAGTGTCACTTGAAAGCGTGCTTTGAAGAACCTAAAAGATAATCTAAGGTCTACTTCTTGGAACCTGTTGAACATTGCCTTTTTACAGATTGAGTTGTGATTTTGTAATTGCATCTCTTTTAGAAAACAGTTTACTTAAAAGAACAAAATTACATTCAACTGCACTTTTATTAAATAAAAGAAAAGCCATTTTCTGCAAAAGAACCTGTTTAGAAAACACTGACACTGTAATCGTCATTGTTTATTCTGTGCAGAGCTTGAATGGGTGGAAGCTTCCTAACGCTAATAGCTGTGATTAGAATTGTTGAACACTTCCATCTAGGAAGTCTTCATACCTTGTCTCTTTGTACTGCTCAGAGAAAATGTAATAGGAAAAATTCTCATAAGTGTAAAGTAAGACCTTAGGCTGGGCATTTGGGGTGTGAGTGGTCGAAACTACCTGTAAGAAGAGGTAAGCAATGAAAGAGATTGTTAGGGGAGTTATCGAGCTGTCAGCATTGGAGTTTTTTAGAAATTACATGTTATATGCAGCTGATCTGAACTTTGGACAGATGGACGGATCTTTAAGGATCATGAATCTTCCATCAGGAAGGAGCACTTTGAACTCAGAATACTGACATGGCTTAGAGAAGAACAGCCTTGATTATTTTTCCAAATGTCATCTAAATGGATATTAGACAATTGAGTAAACAGAGAAATTAAGATTTACCTCGTCTATGCAGTTTGAGAGTTCTCAACCATGCTGAGCAGATCATTACCTTGATAGCCTCTGCTCAACCAGTTCAGTTTCTCTACTGTATCTCAACACTTCATTAAGAATCACAACTGGTTTTTAGTGTCACAAGCCCACGCATATAAATGGATTTGCTATTCTTTTACTTAGAGACCAATAAAACAGTGGGAAAATCATTCATCTTGGCCAAAAACTCTGTCAGCAAAAATTATATATGCAATGACAAATATTTGATACTTATACTTTTTTCAGATGATCTTCTAAGTATCTTCTTGAATATCTGTTATCGAGCATGCAGGACATATTGCAACATCTTGCTATTAAAAAAACTTTTAACAGACAGTGCAATAAGCAAAAAATGACTGTGTTACGTTTTAAGAGCTTTATTAGTTGTGCTAGTTTAGTCCAGCCGGCAGCTCAGCCACCACAAAGTTGCTCGCTCACTCGTCCCCCTCAGAGAGGTGGAGAGGAGAAAAATGTAACAAAAGACCTGGGGATTGAGATAAGAACAGAGAGGGATCACCCACCAATCATGGCCACGGGCAAAACTTGGGGACAAAACAATTTAATTTGTTAACCATTCATTCAGAGAGGATAACAAGAAACAAAGCCAGATCTTAAAAATACTTTCCCCTCACTCCTCTGTTTTTCCTGGCTCTACCTCCTCCCCCAGCGGCGCAGAGGGACTGGGAATGGAGGGGGTGCAGGTCAGTTCATCACACATTGTTTCTGCTGCTCCTTTCTTAAAGGAGGAGGAAGACTCCTTACATTCTTTTCCTCTGCCCAGTGGATCCTCTCACTGGACAGTCCACAGACTTCTCCAACATGAGTCCTTCCTGCAGGATGCAATCCTTACCCATCAGGTTGCTCCAGTGTGGACTTCTTCCCCACAGAGTCATATCTTCTTAGGAAGCTGCCACCTGCTCCGGCATGGGGATCTCCATGGGCTTCAGCTGCCTCCCCACCTCGTCATCAGTCTCCAGCAGCTCACAAAGACTGTTCTCTATGACTTCCTTCAGGCACAGGCATCTCTGCTCCAGGGTGGGGTTCTCAATGGGCTGTGGGTGGATCTCTGCTCCACTATTAATCTGCATGGTTGGCAGAGGGGCCACTGCTGTCTCACCACGGGCTGCAGGGGAATCTCAGCTCCAGCACACCTCTTCCCAACCCACCTTCACCATCATTGGAGTCTTCATGGCTGTTTCTCTCAGGTCTCAGTCCTCTCCCCGCTGCGGCCATGCTGGGCCCAACAAACCTGGGCAGTCCCAGCAGGATGAACTCCTCCCAGTGGGTGTCCTGGGAGCTGGGTGCTTTGGAGCTCTCCAAGCCACGCCACTGTGGCCATCTCCAGTCGGGTAGTGGCAGCCCAGCATGGTCATCCGCTCGCCCAGGATGCCAGGAGGCCAGCCCCTCACTTCTTCAGTGTAGGTCCAGCCTGGGTTCAGGCTCCTTTGCCCCCATCTTAAATAGGGCATTCGCAGAGGCACTGACTGGTTTGGCCCTGGCCTGAAGGGATGGAGGGTCTGACCCAGCCAGAGGCCGATCTGACCGACTTGTAAGCTAGGGAAGCTTTTCACAGCTGCTTACAGAGGCCATTTCCACAGCCTTTCTCAGTCTACCAAACCCCATGACATAGACCCAGCACACTATTTGATACAGATGGGCAAGAAAATGGAAATATTGCTTAAATGTAAAAAAGAAAACAGTGGTGTACATGTTAATAGTTATATTATGTTTAAAAAATTGTATGAAGTGCCTGGTAAGGCTAAATGCAGAGTGGTTAAGCATTCCTACTAACATCAAGCGAAATATGACTGTAGAAATGAGGGAGGGCAAAGGTCAGGAATTAAACAAATCTCATAAAATAGAAGCTATTTCCACGTGATATGATGATACAAGGCTCTGTGAGGTATAAGGCTCTGTGATAATCCTTGAGGACCGATTCCATTTAATCCTACTTTATGCCCCTTCATTTATATATTTTCTTGCTTCACTTGCTTGTAACAAACGTTAACACTGATAAAAAACTATTTTCATGACGCAGTGGATCCTGATCAGAAGAAAGAACACTGTTAATTAAGTTCTATAATTGAAATGGCTTCTAACTTTCTTCATTTTCCCATGTGAACTGTAGCATAGAATATATTCTAAAATTCAAAGGTGTTGACGCAGTATGTCTTCTTTACACCTCTTGCTAAACATGCAGTCACTGGAATGATAAGGCACACTTCAAGATAACATCTTTGAAGAGAGATAAAATGCTACATAAAAGGTAACTTCAGGATTCTGAGAACAAAATTTGGTGCAAAGAAGGAAAATGAAGATTTCAGCTTTCGTTTTACCACTGAATCTATTTTGGAAAAAAGTTGCCTTTTTTTCACCAATGTAATAAATCTTCATGCAAATACTATAGTGTGACCACCAGAAAATTGAGAGAAAAGGTATCTGCTGTACTGAAAAATGAAAAGCTAACTGGACTAAACTTTTGGAAAAGTGAACTCCTACCAGTTTCTGAATGTCATGCCTACAGGTCCCGTCTAACCCTGCCTGCAGTGCTGGACCTTCCTTCTGTTTATTCTGGACAGTTGAGGATAAAACCCAAATTTGACTCTTGCAAAGGATTCCAGGCAGTTGAATGTGGCTTACAGATATTACAAGGGAATGGAAGAACCATGCTTGCCACAGAACCAGTGCTGTGTTTTGCAATGTGTGTTCTAACAGAGATGAAGAGATTCACAAACAGTTACCTCTTTTGAAACATGTAATTTATTTTCCTTCTTTATCCTGAAGCTTAATCACTGAGTCAAGGGTCAAACCATAGTAATGGTGATATCTTCGCAAATTTAAAAACTGAACTTAAAGACAGGTGGTATTCCTTAGAAGGGTGATACAAAAATATCCCCTTGTACTTAAAGATATAAAACAATGTAAAACTTTTTCTGAGTGTGATTCTGTTGTATAGATCATGCATAATAATACATTCATTAACTAAAGCAGGCTAAGGCATTGTTGCAAAACATCACTATAGAATTTCGTAAATTTATTTCTCTTGCTAAAATGTAAATCCGGTGGAAGTTGTACTGGGTAGTAAAATTTGACAGTAATATTTCTAGCCTCTGATTTTTTATAAAATACCTCCTGAATCCTTTCAGTCCTACATATAAACTTTTCATATATCTGCATAGATAAACAAGATAATGACACAAACAGGTTGAGCCTGTGTGTTTTTAGGCCAGGATTTACGCCTCCAAGGTGGGTGGTGACCTCATCTTGAACCACACAGAAGCCTAAGAGAGATAGAAGCCCACAGGTTATCCTCCAGATAGTATTTTTGGTAAGTTAAGACATGTCATAGCACAGAAACAAGGGTGAAGTGTGCTAAAACCACAGGAATTAAATCGATCTGTTCTCTTTTTCTTAAAAATCTTTACATAAAACGTCTAGTAGATAACATGGCTACTTTAACAGTGATACAGACCTCTCCCTCCAGGGAAATACTGATCTTTGGGTACAGCCAGATGAATGTGTTACTCCAAGATCCATTAAGGAGTTAAGTTCCAACACGGTAAAAATATTAATGATTGACAGTGAAACTTACTCCATGGTAATTTATCATGAATTTTTCTCCTCAGTACCAGTTAGAAGCTCTTAGGTCAGTCAGGAGATTCAGTGTGTAAACTGGCCATTACTGACATGTTGGTCTCATGACGTGTGTTTAAATCAGCTTAGTCCCCAGAGACTGGTTTCCCTGTGTGTGTCAGGCACTTACCGGATGCTGTTTAAGTGCTAAAGAGAGTCGCACACATGATATTTGGGACAGTGACCTGCTTGCTATTTATATTTCAAATTGAGTCAAGCTAAATGGATTTTTGAAAGCCTCTTAAGGAAGATTTAAAGGAAGAAACAAAATCCAAGAATAGAATGAACAATGCAAAAATTGTTTGTTTGTTTGTTTTTTTCCCTGAATAGTTATGTGCCTCAGTTTACCTATTTCGTGTTATATTGGGCAAAAGAACAAAATTTAAAGATGACAAAAAGGAAGGGAAGGGAAACTATCTTAACTTGGGAGATGCTCACTTTCCTGATTCCAGTCAGGCTAACAGGGTTATTTTGCCTTAGGCCTATGCCTCAGGGTTTCCAGCAGTATAGACTTGAAAGAAAGGTGCTAACTAGCTGACAGAAACTGTAAGTGAATTTCTAACAAAAGGTTAGCAGCTAAACACTATAGGAATAATCTTGTGGCCCCACATCAGAAACAAGGAGATCTGAATTGTACTAAACTTACCAAAAACATGCAGGGAAAGAAGGCCTGTGATTTTGCATGGCCAAGGAGAGCGTGCACTGCTGCAGCCACTGAAACTCTTTTGACTGTCATAACTTCCTTCTGACAAAGCTGAACAGTGTGTACTTTCTGGTCACCAGGTAAATTGCTCCTGTTCATGAGGAAGCAAAGTGATGGACAGCAGGGCTGAAACCTCAGTACAGCGTTAGCTCCATTTGTCAGGAGAAAGGACGCACTGAGAGGCTGCAGGAGAGCAAGAGGTAGCAAACTATCTTCCCTTGAAAAGGGCAAACGCTAACCCCGAGAGTTTAAATCTTTAATGTGGCTGGCTGACTACAAACCATCTGAGGCTTGTTGAAAAGGTGCACTGGTTGTCAATTTGAAGCATAAGCTAGTGACATGCATATGTTTTCTCAACCTGAGGCTTTGTTTTCTAACTGCTTACATAAATATCAAAGCAGCATCTCTTGAAAAGAGCTTCTTGAAAAGAAAACTGAGAAGAAAAGTAACTTCATTTACAACTATGATTCCTTTATATTGTCAAGCATCCTGCATGCTGTATATGAAGATTTTCTTATGCTTTATAGCAAATAAAGTTCATATGTTGTTAAATGCATTTGTATTAAAATCCACGTAATATTTAATATACCTTGAACATCATTCCATTTTACCAATACTATTGCTTTAAATAAATATATTTAGGTATCATTGTGAAGCTATTTCTGTAAGGAAGAGAAAATTGCACTCAAGTAATTGACATTAAAGTACGTGAGCACACAGGCAGAAAGTCCCTAAAAATAAACATATATCACAAGGCCACAATACCTTATCAATGAGATATAGCACTGCTGTTCCTTTGTTGTCTTTAAGTCTTTAAGACTGCATTTAACATTCAATTGCCAAGTTGGAAATGATCTTTTTTTGTTACTTATTCCAGAAGAGTGTCTATAAGCTTTGCTATAATCGTTGATTCCTGTGTCAATTCTATTTCTTAAAGAGATTCAAGTTGCCTCAGAACACTTAGCTTATTTATATGATGCTTAAATCTCAACCACCCACAAGTCACCTTTTTTCCTAAATCCTTAGGCAAGCGTGATTTTGAGTTTTTTTTTTTCCCACTGCTCTTTTTACAGAAGTGGGCAATATGTATTTAACATTATCGTCACTTAGTCTCAGGTTTGCTGAAACATAGCTTCTGCCTGCTGAAGCGTATATAGTCTTTAAAGTTCATCTACCAGCTTTTGGAGACTGTTAAAGAGCCACCCTACTTAGCAACAATTTTGCTTAGCATCTCACATTCTTCCTTATTTCTTTCCCTCTCGCTCTTGATGCTGAATTTCATGGAAATAGTTCTGTATATCAGTATTTGAGATGGAATTATGACCACATAACCAGCATTATGGCTTCAGACAGAAAAGAAGTAGGTGGCAACTTGTTTTCTTTTGTTAGGAAAGGACGAAACTGTTGTGCATATTGTTTAACCAGAGGCACTTATGAATATAATGTTAATTTAAAATAAAAATGAAATTAGCAGTCAGTCATTTCACGAGGTATGCTGAAAATGCAACATTTGTACTGGTAGTTCAATATTAAATTTTTGAGTAACATCCTCTGTGAACTAAAAAACTAGTTCAGCAACCTCTGAAACCAATGGTCTGGCTTCGTACAGGTCAATGTCCTGTGGCTGATCATCTTTGGTATGTTAGAAGGGACAAGACACACCAAAGCATAGTGAGGACATTTATAAGACATTTCTCCAGTACAAATTCTCCACTGCATGATGAGCTAACGTCAGCCTTTTCTTTAACAGGGCTACTGCAAAGGTGTCACAGCTGTATAAGACTTGACAAAGTTAATTAACCTCGAGACCTTTAGTTTTCTGCCAAACATGATTGAAACTGGCTAATAGAAAAAAAAAAAAAAAGCTGAGATTTCTTTTTAGTGGGAGAGTGGGCATGAAAGACAAAGCACAGGATCACATACAGTTCTCCAAAGAAAATGTGATTCAACTCCCCTTCCCCCTGTCCACCCACCAATGGCTTAAACTCTGTCCTGGACAAACGCTATTGCAGTTAATGTCACTGATTTTGGAGCTGTTAATGGGCATGAAGATTACAGCTACTTTCTCCTCATACAGTTTGATTTCCATTAGCACACTTTATCATCAGGCTATACCTAACAGAAGGTACTGAAATCTCTGACAGTAATTCCTCGTAATTTTGGCTCATATGGAAATAAGAATGCATCTCCCGGGTGAAGCAATATATCCATTTTCCCATGCATCCTGCTAAACATAGTATTAATTTTCAGTTGGCCTAAATACTGTACCCCTTCAACTAAAATGCAATTATTTGCAGGCATGCTTAGCAAGTAAGTGATGCGGACTTTTCTATTTATTTTGCTACATAGAATGTACTTCATCTTCACCTGCTCATTTTGAAATATAATCTAACAATATGTTTCCAGCTCTCAAACTGACATTTCATTAATTTTCGTAGTCATCTGAGCATATTTTAAATGCTAACTTAGTGCATAGTGAATAGGATTTTTCAACTTCTCAGTAATTTTTTTTTTTCTTTGTAGCCTTCCCCTATTAGAGTGTGTAATGTCATGGGGGGCTGCACTGCTGGAACATCTCTAATTGTGAAGCACTACTGTTCAGATCTTGTGATCTCTGCTGGTAGTACACAACGTAAAAACGTGTTTTTCTCCCCTTCCAGTGGAGGAGAACTTACATTTCTGCCAACAAGTATAGAACATATTTTTCAATAAGTCATTAATGAAATGACATGGGCATGCAATTAGGGTCTCAGGACTCAAAAACAGAAAAAGAAAGACTCCTAGAAATGTACCTACGCAGATTTCAAACAAAAAAACCCCAATGCTTGTGCAAGGTCCTTTGCAGGCAGCAGAGTGGAAAAAGGATGAGAGGGCAGAGGGAGACTCAGCAAGCAGCACCAGGCCAGAGGCCAGGCAGCCTAGAGGGGACAGGGGGGCTGAAATCCCATCCCTGTGCTGGAGTTGTCTTTGTCTGCTGCATTGAGTGCTGCTCTGGCCCGCCATGGGCAGGCTGGTTTCATATCCGACCCAAAAAAAGAATCTGCAGAAATGACTAATTGTGGCTGGTGAGGTGGCCCCAGCTGGGGGTCAGGTCACACCTCAGCGGGTCAGGTCACACCTGAGCAGGTCAGCTTAGCAGCTCTGCTTTCCCATGGCCATGGTAAAAGCTCCAGAAATGACTTGTAGAGCGGCAGCAGTTTCTGTTAGAAAGACTAAATACCTTGATGGTAGTAGATATTAAAAGGGATTAAACATCTTGTACTTAGCATGTCTCACTGTACCACCATCCATGTTCCTAGACTGGAGGTGAGGGTTTGTGCAGACATTAAGTGCATTTTGTGGGGGCTATACTGGTCATGCTCTGACAGTGTCCTTCGTGCTGGTGGGACCACATGAAGCCACCCGGTAAACCTCATGTCCAAGTCATGAGGCAGGAAAGGTGTGAGTTGGTGTCAGGAAAGTTATGAGTTGGTGTTAGGATGCTATAGTGGACGTAATAAGACTGAAATCTTTTGTAGAAAATGACATATTTGTGTAAAGGCTTGGAAGGAAGTATTTAGAGAGATGGATCAGCCAGGAGCATCCTACATGAGCTGCTAAATGAGAGGTCAGAGGGAGCAGCTGGACACGGAGTGGAGCAGGGATTTTATCCCTCTCTGTCTCATATTTCTCCACCCGGAGTTTCGTGGTCTGGCCATCACCGTGGGTTTTGATTTAAAGGCTTGACTCAGCAAGCAAAGTGATGTTTGAGAATCTATAACAGATCTTATATAAAAACATAATCAACAAAAATCGCAGCATTTCTCTGATATATTCTTGTTGTTCTCTATTTAAAACTCTAAATTAGCATTTCTAAAATTCAATAACAACGTTTTGGCAAAGACGCAATGCGAGAATGACAGATTTCCAAAGCTGATCTTATGCCGTATGCTTATTAAACTAAGGTGCAGTGCTCTGTGATGGATCCCCTTAGTACTTACTACATCTTAACTATTAAGCTAAGGGAAGAAAAAAATCCAGCTCACAATTCAATCTCAATATATCATCTGAATGTAGCATGGATTTTGTGTGGTTTTTTTATCAGTCTTTGACTAACTTATTCAAAGCTTGTTTCTGTAACAAATCAAGAATGAAAATACTTTCAATTATATTATGCATCAGAAATTCATTGACTAAGTAATTATAAGTTTGTTATGAAACAGCCCTTATGGGACTTCAGCACAGATTTCCTAGAAGTAGACAGCCTCAGATAGTAAAGGAAAATAGACTTTCTATCCCCAGATTTTCAAACTAAGATAGTAAGCAGAACAAATGTTCAAAACATTCTGACACGTTTACAGAATCCAGAGGAATATCTACCTTATTACATAAAAAAAAGAAGTCATAAATTGATTAAAGTAGGTTATCTTCCCACATCACTATTTTCTCAAAATCATCTCAAAAGAAAAAAAAAGGATAAGGATTAAGAGTAAAACAAATCTCTTTTTTTAAAGGTGAAAGAGATATTGTTAAGAGCCACGGCACCTGTATACCTCTCCTGTTTGACTGCTGCCTTTTATGACATTTTACAAGGATCTTTTGAGCACATATGTTTTCAAGGATGGGAAAAGTACTTAAGTGATGTAAAGATCCATAAACTTAGAGCCAGCATTGTCTACCATTAAACATGTATTTCTACTTAGTACACCTGAAAAATAACCTTACCTGATTCAGTCAAGGAAATTTGCAGTACATTTTTCTCTATTGAGATCAATCAGAGATGTGAAAAAAACCTAGCATAAGTATAGTAAGAAGTTATACGTGAAACATCTTGAAATGGGTGTTGTTTTCTGCCCCTTTCATTTTAATTTCATTTAAAAAATGGTAATAAACCTATCTAACATTAATAAGCCCTTAGTAAAGTATTAACATTTTCTTCTTGTGTATTCCTTCACTGGACTGACATACAGCTCTTCAGAGGTAAGTTAACTGATCCAAAAGGCTTCCTTCTCACGCCGGTTCAGGAGTGCCACCAGCCTCATGGCCACAGCCTTTCACAGTCACCCTCAGTGGACCGACATACGGCCCAAAGAGGACAATGCAAGACTGTGCTCTGACATCCTTAGACTGCAGATTTCTCAGGGCCGCTTGGTTCTTTGGTCGGTAAAATCCACATATTTTAAGATCCTTCCATACATTTATGGAACTTTGAACATATGCATACACTCCTGCCCGTGTCTTCCTAGTCTGCTGCAACATGACGCAAAATGGGTCAGCACAGACCACAACAGGTAACAGCTGGGACAAAGGAGGTGTGTGTGGACCCACTGAATGGACATAGTCCTCCTGGAAAGGAGCATGAACCTCCACTTGAGATGGTTGTAACTCTTTAGATCTATCCAGAAGAAGCATTCCTCTCATCCTGTCCTACCTAAATACAGTGAAAAAGAAATTTGGGAGGAACGTAAATACAAGTTGCTTCTCCCATTTCTGTTGACAGGAAGAGAAAGAGTTACTGAATTTTTTTGCTTTGCAAATTGTGAATAGCTCACAGACTTGGAAAGGAAGTAAAAACTGGTTTACTATGAAAGCAAAATATGGTTGCAGTACTGCTCTGCCCACCTACGCAATGACAAGAACAGGACAAAGCTTCAAATCTATTCTCAAGGCAAAGTGGATTCTAAGTAAGAGGGGATGGAAATAAACAACAAAAAAATCTTAATAGGAAGCTGTAAGATACATATGGCTTAAAGTATAGCTCTTGATGAAGACACTGGCAGTACAAAAGCTTTTAAAGGCATTGCATTGTCTGAAATCCTTGCAATATGTGGCACTGAATTCAAATCTCAGAAAATACATTAAGGATGATTGTGTACTAGCCAGAAAAAGCAAACTGTTCCTTCCTGGCTCCTGATGAATCATGTGAATGATACAGTAGAACAGATAGTGCACTAATGGTCAATACTTTATGGAAGGCTGCCTTGAGATGACAACTGTGCTCCATAATGTGTGTATTACTGTTCAGAAGATTTTAGGGGAATGCAAGAGGTCTTTAAAAAAATAATCTCCAACCTGTACAGTGAGTACAAGGAGCACGAGCAAGTATTTCTAACTCATACCCAGACAGCTGTGATTCTTAATCAGAGTCTCACAAAAATAGAAATCAAAATGGGAGAAATAAAGGAGGAAATAATTACGTACAAGAGGAAAAATGCAGATTAAAATCTAAGGAGATGACGGTTCAAATAAACTCACATAATGAAATCATATGGGTGTTTTGCAAGTGAACTTGGTTAACTCAGAGCAGTTATGCCAAAATGTAGTTGATATATCAAAGTAATATATAAAATATTAAATACAGTATAGTATTCGTAATTCTGTATAGTATAGTAGAGGATATTACATAATGGTATACATTGTATGGCTGCTGACATACTGCTGAGATTTGTCCCTGTATACTCCAGTCTACTTTTGTATATCTAATAATGATTCTTTTAAAACACATAATCTGAAATTTTACATTATTACTTTCAAGAATATTTTATGGAGATTCCTGCTCACCAACAAGGATTAGCTGCTGCCTAGCAGGGTGAGAATAATTCAAATTGCATTCATTGCTTCTGTAATTATTTTAAGTGACTTCTAATCAGGATTTAAGGACCCTGCCTATACTCTCATTTTTAATTACAAACTGAGGTTTGGAGGACTTTAACTTGACTCAAGTGGCCCTGATGTATGCAGCTCACGACTTATTCATGCTAGCCCACCAATTATTCTACTGCAGTGAGGGAAGAGAAACCAACCTTTCTTTTTAAAGAAAAATCAGTCACTGAAATATGTCGCTCTTGAAGTCCCAGGATCTTAAAATCTACATTATATAATGCGATGTTTTTGGAACAAGCCAAAACAACAAATAATTTCAACTAGATCTGCAAGTCAATGCATCTGATAGAGACAAGTTTTCTTTAATGAGAAACATTCTACTGATTAAGAAACATCTCTTTAACCCAATTTCCAGGATAGGCTGCCTGGCAGAACTAGTTTTAAATTAAAACTTTCCAGGAGCTGCATGTTATTGATATTGAGTTTAGAAGTCACAAGATTGTGAAAGCTACACATTTTCCAAAGGAAATCTTGGGCAGTGGGTAGGTATAGATGGAAGACGATTATTTTTTAAACATGACATGTTTCCCTCTAACCTGGGTGCAGGCAGCCAGAGCACATCAAGCCTGCAAGAAGGTTTGGTGCAGGAGGTACAGTTCAAGGGGAGGTGGCAGGAGGGCACAGCTGTGCCTCCGGAGACCCTCTGCAGCTGCTGTCGCTTCAAAGATCCCAGGCTCTTTCCCCAAACACCTCGGGGCCACTCTCTCAGTGCTGGCAGAAGTACCCTGCCCATCTAGGCAAGGCATGAAGGCAGCACATTTCCCACTTATCTAAAAGTCAGAGTATTGTTTGAAAGTTAACCCACCTTCTCCCAAAGCAAGGTTTTATATGCGGGTCAGCTAATAAAACGTCCTAAGGACCCCTATTTTTTTCTTTTCGCTTCTCCTAATACACTTTTAACGTTATGTCTTTTCTCAGACAACGATTAATCCAACCAGAAGTTCTTGAGTTTAGGGGTAAACATGATCAAATCTGTGGAACTGACTCAAAGCCGTCACAAAAATGGAGTGATCTTGACATCCCTCTCACCTCATTAGAAAACAAACTGAATTAGAAAGTCTGTATAAAGAAGACAGAGTAGTTCCAGGACTTGTCTCCTTGCCTATGAGTGATTAATATGTAAAGTCAGCTGAAAAACATTTTTTTCCTGGCAGGTGAAAACAGAGATACCAAGACCAAATTAATCTCCGGTGACAATTCATTAGGCTCAATAGAGGTACACTAGGACAGCTTTTAACATTGTTTCAAAAACAAAACAGAACAGAAACCTCTCTGCTTTTCAATGAATAAATATTGAACAGGTATTTCTGTCTTCATTTACCTAGACTGCTTTAAAGGAAATAATTTGCAAAGCCATGAGACAATTTCTGATTATTCAAACAAACAAGGCATTTATCCTCACACACCTGT
The DNA here is from genome assembly GCF_009769465.1 of Tauraco erythrolophus. Lineage (NCBI taxonomy): Eukaryota > Metazoa > Chordata > Aves > Musophagiformes > Musophagidae > Tauraco > Tauraco erythrolophus. The sequence goes on along the minus strand of NC_141468.1, from coordinate 45,697,578 downwards.
GTCTTCTAACCTAGAAAATTAATCAACTATGTTCTACTAAAAATAAAGTAGTGTGTTTTTAACTAATTATGCTGAATGTTCCAACAAAGTGTTTCTGAATAGGAGCGTAAAACACTATCTCGTTTAATATGGTAATCAACAGAAGCATCATTTACAGTCACCTGCTGTAGGAAGACACTGGAGTACTTCTCCTTCTCTGCAGGACATGGGACTGAGGATCAGGACACTGGGCTTATTTTTTGAGTTCCTTGTGAAGAAAGTCCTCACATCCTGATCGGATAAAACTAACTGCTTGAGCTGTTATGAAGCTTAACTAGTAAGAACCTTACTTTGACAGTCCTGTAGTCTGTGAGAAAACACACAATGTTTAATAATGTTTCAGAAGGGGAGTGTTGTACTCACCACTGCTCTAAAATTAAAAATTCTTCACTATTAACATGTTTGTGAGTTATGTAGGTTCCCACTGGTTTTGCTTAGCTTTTGTTTGAGACATAGGGAAGACAGAAGTTCTAATAATAGACTTGATGAAAATTTCAGCACAGTGTCTCAAATGGAGACACACCATGGTGAATAGGCAAAACTCCACTATTCCCAACAGTACCCAGGGAAGATGTTATTTTCAGCTGTAGCAGAAAAAAGTCCTCACTAGTTCTATGCTCTTGGGGCAGGGATAACATAGGATTTTCTCTTCTTCTTCCTTTAAAACAAACAATTCGATAGCGCAAAGAAACCGAAAACGCCTACAAGTCTCACTTTGTATAAGCCACCCTTCACCATCTAGACTCTCTAATACTTCACAAAGAATTATGGAGTTTATGTTAATCTACAGTGGGGAATTAGTAACAAAAAACTATAGCGTTTTACAATCATACTCTCACTAGTTCACTTTCACTCCGAGGGATTCTCTGTATAGACAGACAAAGCTTGGGAGGGGGCGGAAATTCACAAATAACAGCTGAGACTCTCATCCATTCTTATCTGTTATAAAGCATGAAATATTACCTATAAAGACCTCCGATTCTTAGACAGGGATGTGACTCATGGGAAAACTCTCAAGAGATTATTAGAGCCTTTTATTTCAAATGGACTCTTCTATGATGGTAAGTGTGAGCAGGCAGGGAAGGCGCAGGACGGAGGGGTGGCTAAGGCACTTCAGCTGTATCATTCCCTAGTCTCAGAGACCACATTGGTGCTCTTTTTAGCCTTTTTCTCATTCCAAGGTGACCATTCATACAGTTACAAAACAAAAATCCTTAATATGGCAAAAGAGGGAGAGTAAAAAGAGATTTTTTATACTCTTGTCCATTTAAAGAATATTTTGTCTGTTTTAAATATGCCATAAAAGTTGAAATGTCAGAATTCCCTTAGTGAAGATACAGTTAAGCAAGTGTTCATGCCAATACAATGTTGTACTAGGTCTGTGAAGCACAGCAAGGATGATACGAAGAACTTGATACCAGCACATTTCTGCACTGTGACTTTTCACAATAGGATTATGTACATGTATATAGCCTACTGGAAAAGGTTACTTTGATAAAACTTAGCAAGCCTGAAAACAATAAGATGTCTAAAACCAAAAGCATTAGTATGTCTCATGTTTATGGTGTGCTGGGCTATACTACGTCGAGACAAGTGTCCTAAGGATGAAGCAGGAGATGAAAATTTGACAGGCAGCTTGGCTGCGTTTGAACCAATCTTTTTGGCATAGTCGGTTTTCTTATTGCCCCCAAACTAGATTTAAATTTTTTAACTTATTTCTTTGCTAAGCTATGAATATTATCCTCTCATTTTTTTCAATGCTGATCAAAACTCTGTTCTTATTTATATGCAGCAGCTCCACGGCCCTGCTGGGAAAATGGGAAGGCAGCAAGTAAGCTTATTTTCTTTCTTAACTTCTTAAAATACTGAGCATTTTTAATGTTTGTGTTGTTATAAAGCAATAAAAAGGGGCATCTTAAAAATAAAAAAAAAAAAGAAATGAAATCTGAACCGGCTCTCAGTCATGTTAGTTGTAGAATATATGATTTTATTAGCAACTGCATCAGGCCCAGAGAGTCAATTTTGATCCTTTCCAGTTCAGTCCGGAATTAGAAGCAGCAATTTTTGTTGTTGTTATTATTGCTGGTGGTGGTCTGTTTATTTTGTTTTTCCTGGCTACTCTCACTCAGCTGAACAATTCCCCTTAGCAGTGAGATGAACCCCTCTGAGGTCATACCATCCACAAACTCCCTGGAGCTGAGGCACAGCAAGATGAATTTAACTGCATGATGTTATTCTGTTCTGTTTCTTCTGTCTTTCAGGGACAGATCCTGGCTCGGAAGGGCACTTTAATTCAATTTGGATTCTATACTAGGAATCTTGTATAGAGCCCTTGCAGCACTGTTCCTTTATGAAAGAAGGCTGCACCTCAAAGATAAGTGGTTGCCATGCAAAAATCAAGTTATTAAGACAATTTCATATTTTTTCAGTTTTTTGTTTGTGTGCATATGACTCAGTTACTAAGCCTGTGGCCAGGAAGTAGTGGAGAAAGACACAAATGATTCCATTTCTTTGTCTGAATATGTACTCCCCTTTTCAGTAGTTTGAAAGAGAAAAAATTTCCCACAATTTTTATCATCAGTTAATTTTTTCCCAACTTCTGCAGACTCTGAATAAGACACTGTCTTTCCTACACCACAGCAGACTCAAGAATTTGTATAATTTTCTTCGATGAAAGAATTTTAACATTTTTAATATCACTTATTAATCCTCTCTATTTCACCAGTTCCTTACTGTCCCAGTCAGACCCCCTTCAAACATTGCCCAGTATTTTTTCCTGCTCATAAAACATACATCTACACCATTAGTTAAATTCAAACATCTCTTAATCCATGCCTAATTGCAGTGCTAAGACTCCTAGTATCACCTATAACCTTCTCTTCTCAGTTTATAAACAGGCGCTCTAGGTAAGTCTGGCAGGTGAGCCACTCCAGAAAAATTTCCCCCATCACAGGGTGGTGTTATTAGACAGAATTATAAGAAACTGCCACCATCTGAATAATTAATCTGGGGAGAAGGCCATTTCTGTATATTTTAGCTATCTCATGGTGTTTTGGGGCTGTACATTTTTAATTCCAAATCACGGACTTTGCCTTAATCATGTAATTAAACGTAACAAATCAATGGGTGTTCTATATTATGGGTGAATAACATAGACAATAAAAAAGAAAAAAGGGTAAAAAATATCTGAAGATTATAGCTGAAAACTAGGAGAGAAATAAAGAACAGATATATTTGAGAAAAACAATACAGCTCCAGCTTTTCTATACAAGTCCTAGCGCTGTTTTCCCTTCAGTGCCAAATCCTTCTAGATGGTCAACAGCAGAAACGTAGTGAAACTCTTTCCCCCTCAACATTGTTTCATTCCTCTCCTCCTCCAGATCTTACAGTTCTGCATCAATATTCATCTGTATTTATTGATACAGGCTCTGCCTGCTAAGTGTTTCCATTTAATTAATTGGTTTGGTTTGTTTCAACACTGATTGACTCAAGTCTCAGCTTCCATTAATCTTCCCTGCTGACCATGACAAAGCTCTCATAAATTTGTCCCACTCACACAAGTGGCAGATCATTTTTCAACTTCATTTCATGCTATGTTGTGCAGGAGAAGCTTCTTTGTCACTTGGCCAAGGGCAGCACTTGTTAAACAACTACGCAGCATTTAAGAACCAAGCAACAGCTTCTGGTTTTGTTAGACCAGGTAGCCTCCAAAATAACTTGATACAGGGTAAAGCCTGAACCAGATTGCCAAACAGAATACAGTTTTGGAACAACTGCAGAATTGTGTTTCTGTCTTGCATAGATTTCTTTGTTATTAGATACAAAAAGTTTCTCTCATTTTTAGCTGAAATACTAAAGTAAATATATATAGGGTTTATAGACATTTTTCTTCTAGATTAAAAATAAGAAGTGAGCTGTTCAAGGCCACACAATAGATGGTTTCAAAATGAGTTCTCAGAGAGCTGACTGTCAGTTAAATTTCCTGATAAACAATTTTACAAACCCTTACCTGACAGTATTTTGAGGCCTGCAGAACGGAGTGTTGTCACCCGTTGTAAACACATTTTCTACCGTTCCATTCAGAGGAAACTGTTTCCTCTCCTCCCTTCCACCTTCAGGTGGAAGAAAAAACAACAGCAGATGTATGCATTCATCCACATGGCAGAGAGAAATTTGAAGTTAAGGATAGACAACAGTGTGCCTTGGGATGAAGGAACAGTGGAATTTCATAAATCAGCTTTTAGGGAAGACTGTGGAGACCTCCTAGAATAGCAAAAGATACCCTTGCACATTAGTTTAATATTCTTAAAACCACCTTTTTGGTGATAAGTTTTTGTACTGTCATAAGCGGACAGAACACAGCAGTGGAGACATGGTTAGAGAGATCATTAGAGCCGTGATCTGTCATTAGCTAAGCAGTAGATGCCTAGTCCTAACTGCATCTAGGATATTTCTTCTTTAATAGGGAAAAGGGCAAGAATAAATAGTCTATGCCCATTAAATTAAATAGAAACTATCAAATTTCAGTTTCTCCTTGAGAACGTCCACTCTTCTCACTCTCCTATAAAACTCTGGACAGCTCTGGAGTAAGCATCCTTTTGGGAAATTGACTTAATTGTCTCATAGAGAGGCCGAAGCAACAAGACTGTTCAGGCTGATATTGAACAACATCACTATTTTATTATGCAAAATAAACTTTTTTCTGACAGAATTAAAAGGTCAAAAATAAGTAATTTTCTGTAGCATAGAAGGAAGTTATCACTTAGCCTTAATGTTTAACCGAGGTGACAATGAAAACTCATCCAGTTGTTGGAAGTGATATGCTGTTCAAACTTATATAATTTGATTTTGTTCCATTTTTACCTTTGGGAGAAAAATACTGGGTAGGCCAGCTTTCAGACAAAGTTGAAGAATGAAATTTGAATGCTTCACTAAAGCTACAAGCACCTGAAAATAACATCAAAATTATAAGTGTTTCGCAAACTCAACTGGAGTAGGCATTACACACATCGCTGCCGTTTGGAAATACATTATTTCTAGAACAGGTTATCGAAGAAATCATGTCAAATTTCACTATGTTAGTAGCAATTATATTTGCCAAGAATATCTCTTGCTACTTACCCTGTTCAGACAGCAACATTTTCCTCCTTCGGGCAACTCCAGGCACATCAGGAGGACTGAGAATCGTTCATGTGCCAGCAGCACTGCCAGATGGACCGAAACCTGAATGTGTTGAGTTTACAGAGGGAAAAAAGGATCCAGATAGTTGCTGGAGGGAAAATACAGCCGAAGGGTGGTATGGTACCTGAAGAGGGAGAAAGACAGAGAGAGAGAATAAGAGTGGGAAGGACAGGGAAGGGAAAGGGAGAAAGTCCGGTCATACATCGGGTGCTCTCAATTTCATTGCTTAGCTCTAATGAGAGTGAATAGGCAGGGACAAATTTTGGGAAGCCTGATTCTGTGGCTAACCTGTTTTGGGGGAATATTTCTGCAGTAAGGCAATACACATTAGCCAAATGAAGATTTTACTGTATGGCAACATCCAGTGCCCTGGGAAGAAAATGCGTTTGATTTCGGAAGATAAACATTTTCCTTTTTCCACATCAGCTAGAGGTTAAAAGTTAATCCTTAAGCTTTTTACCAAGCATTACCTTGTCTGCACTGATCAAATGTTTCTCCACTTCTACTGATACAACCATTTTATTAAAGACTGGATGCTTTTCTTCTCTTTACTGGTCAGATAGTATCTCCATAATCCCTAGTACCGCCTGTGTGGTACACAGTCCCACTGATGGTGACAGAGTTGACTGACTCTCTGCATCACGTGCCTTTTGATCGCACAACACAGGAACTTCAAATGTGATGCCAGGAGAAAGGGAGAAAGACACAGTCCAAATGAAAATTAATTTATCCTGCCCAAGATCAGTCTTTCCCTGAGGCAGAGCAGCAGGATAATACAGAGACAAGCTAACTCCCTTTCCCAGAACCACACAAAACACAAATAGAAAAAGTCCTGTGAAGTCATACAGTCCTCTGAGTTATCACTGTAGAATTGTCCTTTACAGTATATTGTACACTACAGTTTTAATTTACAAAACCACTGAAGCAACTGAAGTTTCCCTCAGGAATTTATTCTACAGTCTACTAGGTCTCATTTTGAGGAAATAAAGGGGTAATAATTGCAAAAGCTTGCCATCTGTCAGATTTTAAAAGTCATATACAAAAAAATTACATACAAAACTACATTAAAAGGTCATGGAGTATAACACTCTAAAGTTTAGAAATCCAGAAATTGATGCTACAGTGTTGAACGTCATGCACATATACATGACGATACATTCTCCAGTTAAAAAATTACATACTTCTTTTTTTCCTTGCCTGACCCTGTCACATTCAGAATGGACAGAGCTCACGTAATGAGCTGACTGTGGCTGTTTGGCCTTCTTATTTTTCAGGTTTTGGATTCAGGCACTACACATAAACCAAACTCTTCTGAAGATTAATCTTCTTAAAGGCTTTTCTCTGGTGCTCTTCACAATACCGTTTAGATGTTTCATACACACTATGCTCAAGGCAACCTTGGGAGCTGCCAGGGGTGGTGTTAATTCCATCTGACAGCCAAAGAGCCCAGGCGTGTAGCCCTCCCAATGTTTGGATGCTCAGTCTGAACCCCCAGAGCCTAAATGTTCAAAATACTCAGATTTACACACTACCATATCCACCCCAAGTGTAGCTGCTACTGCATTAGTTACACAGAAGTATGTGTAGTACTCCTGCAAAACAGACCATGTCCCAGGTCAGACTCTAGGAGCCAAGGGATGAAAGCAATGAGAATCAGTGCAAAGCACTGATTTAATGCTGGATCGACCAACATCCCAGATTCCGCAGACAGGCCCCAGTCCATTTACTGGCTTCTACAGCCTCATGCTCCCTGGACAATATCTAAGAGCAAGCTTCACAAACTTCCTGATTCACAAAACCTCAGTGGAACCTATTTCACATTACATGAAATAAATACGTATTTTCTGAACTAGAGAAACAGAAAAAGCTTCAGACTTAACAGATGGACATTCAATGGACATGAATTTATGGGTAATAAGTACAAAATCAAGGGACATGAGTTCTGATGCTACTTCAGGTGAATGGTTTAAGTATTTTAGTCAGAATGGAGCAAACTCAGCAGAAACCAGTGAGCTTTTTCAGCCAAAGAATGACGTTCATTAAAGTCATTACAGTACATTGGTTAGTTAAATAATGTAAGCCAAGTTTCCCACATCTAAGTGCATGTTCTAGACACTGGAATTCTGGAAAAATACTGGTGGTGTTGCCTTTGGCAGTGGCACCCTGTGTTATGCAAGGCTTATCTAAGAGGTAGGCTCTGAAACAGAGCTCTAATCAAAAAAGGCAGGCAAAAGAATGGCAATTTGTGCATCTTGACAACATTTAGTTGTAAGATAGATAGGTAGTTATTCAGCACTGTCAAGACTTACGAGACAGCTAGAGTAGGAAAATTCCTGGCACAAGCATAGGTATCTGGGGACCAAGAGCGAGTTCCCCCACTGATGTTCCCAGCTAGAGGTGTGGAAAAGAGGCAAAGTTCAACATGACATTCATGTTGATGTTGGCCTATCCCACCACATTTAGACCTATTGTACAACACCCTGGTAATGCTTTATTGTAATCAAGACCTATATGTCTTTGTATTGTTGCTCTGTTTTCTTGGAATCAAATTCTCTAACAACTGCATATGCGAGAGCTCTCATTTGGATTAGAACTTGTCCGAACTTTTGGTTTCTGATGTGGGTATGACCATCATCGGCCTGAGAACTGGGACCCTCCATCACAGACAGCAAAAGCAGTGTGTATCAGCCAGGTATCAGTGTGGGATTTATATACTGTAGTATGGTGTACCATATCTGCATTAATTTAACCCTAATGTATATCTGATGTCAGAAGTCTTAGCATGAACTGGACAGTTCCCAGATCTCTGATTACACACAATCACACCTAAAGGAGATCATACGGCCACATCCTTATTATTATCTAGTCTAAATAGAGCAAACTGGCATGGGTAGCATATGCTGCAAACATGTGTACACTCACCATCATTGGAAGCAATAGCACAGCAAGAGGGCCTGGGATCTTGCATCCAGCACCTGGCTCTATAGGAGAGTGTGCTTTAACGGGAAGAGACTTGGATGCTTTGATTGCCACCTGCTCCAAGCCTGATTCAGTGTGCACATCCTCCTCAACCTGCCTCTGCCTTTAGTCTCTTCACCCCAAAGACACATCTCCTCACTTTGCTACTCCCAGAGGTGCTCTCATTTCTCATCCTACTCCAAGCTCTTTTGCACAGCCAGCCCTTTTGCACCGCTGCCCACTGTCACATCCTCTGCTAATTTGTCCAGTAGTCTTGTTAACTCTTGTTAACTAGTCTCATTTCTCTTTCTAGTGGCTCAATTACATTTTAATTTTCTTCTACCCTAGGTTGCCAGTTGTCTTGTAAACTCTGTGTCTGTTCCAGTTATCTCTTTCAGCCTTGCTCCTCACTCTCGCTGCCTGAAGAGCTGCTGCTCTTCCAACAGCACTGAAGCATCTTTTCAGATCTATTTTTCCTTTTTTTTTCCATTTCATCAGTTCCTAGATAGCTCTCCAAGCTGCTTGGGAGACCAAGTACTCTGACTGCTCTTGGGAGTTCGTGGTCTTGACTGAAGATATTCAAGCATGTCTGACGAGCTCCATGCCAACTTATGATTTTGTTCCCCATTCTGACTTGTGGTCCAAGTTCCTCACTCTGTTTGCCATTCATCCAGTGGGTCACATTCTGGTGTCTCTGTTGCAGTCCTGCCTTGTCCCCTGTGCATTTCAACTGGGTAGTTTAGTCTTGCAAACCGCCAGATCAAGGGGCAGGAAGAGAACTGGAGAAACACGCAACCACAACCAGTGTGGACCTGTAGACCATGCACAATCACAGCAGCTCAGAGCTGCAACAGCAGGAAGAAATCCTACTCTGCTCCACGTTCAGAGAAAATGACACTTCCAGGGCATTTATATGCTGGAATTTCAAGATGTGTGAGCTGTCTGCATTGACTTATCAAGTGTGTGGAGATTTTCATGTATAAAGAATTTACTTCTCACTAAGTGCCAAATCTGACTCCAAGCCAGGAACTGCTGTAGTTTCTAAGCAAAAAGATAGATCTGATAATGTATATTCTCCCCAAACTTCCTCTATGCTGACCTCCCTCTTGAAAAAGTAGAAGTTATTTGTTTACAGGAGCCTTAAACATTCTTCTCAGCATTCCACTTAACTCATCCAGAACAGAAAAAATAAGTTAAAGGAAAAAAGACATTGATGTATTAATGTATCCCACATTCAGAAAGTGATCATCTGAAGACTGAGACTTGAAGACCAAATCAGAGAACTGGGTATAAGAAAAACCTCCCCTAATGTGCTGCAGGGGTCACCTCTCACCTTTTCAATGGACCAGCCAGTAGCATGGGACTATGATGAACACACAAAACAATGGAAATCAATCCAAAGCACAAACACTAGAAAAGTAAAAATCAAGTCATTATTGCCTTTGACTTGTTTTACCCTTTTCATGTAGATTTAGGACACAAACAAATGGCAGACATGAAAGTTCTACTTGAATTGAATGACCTACGTGCAGAAGGCAGTATGTGTGAGATCTTACATCCATAGACATGTTTATGTAGCATTTTTCCACCTCTGTAAGGGATACACTAGGTTATTTTAAAACCGCAATTTTGTTTTTTTCCTGTCTAAATAGTTTTTTTTTTTCACAAGTTTTAATTAACTATAACAAGAAAAATAGCAATTGGGTTAAATAACATGCTGTGAGAGTATAACTAACCAGTAGTCAAAGAGAAATAATAACTTAAGACCTAAAATGCTAATGACATGCTATGAATGCAATGATCAGCAGATTAGCCATTTAATTTCTCATTTGAAATCAAATTTACATACCTAACTTGTCAATTCAGATGTGACAGTAACATTGGAATTAAATATGTGATTTGGTATTTCAGTAAATGACAGCCATTGGTTAAATAGCAATAATATTAGCCTTTGGGACAAACATCTAGTGCACATTGCCTAATTCATTTCATTTTCAAACGAACAAAGCTTGGCTCTGAATGCCCTGATTTTCTATAAATATGCCTGGAAGGACTTTTTGTTAACTCTGGAGACTGAAAGATGGTGGCTGCAAAATGAGCCCCATTTATAATGTCAAACCCCAAGCTCTCAAGCAGAAGGGTACCGTTCAGACAGCACAGCAGCTCCCTGGAGAGGATGGATGATTTGAATGTGGTCTATAAAGAGCTATTCACCGAGCATGTTAGGCCTCCACATTCCAGTCTTTCTAGAAACTAATAACTTGTAGGGTTACACTCTCAAGAAGGAAATATGATATTTTTAAGCCTTTTTTTAATGAGAAACAATCCTCCTTCCCTGAAAATTAATGGCTTATATAATATTTAATTCATTATTTTTCAGAAAAATGGTCGCTATGGATCACACATCCATGAAATTTGAGTTAATGTCTGCTTTGCTGCTGATGCTATTGAGTGACTTCAGGGACAGCAAAAGTGAAATTTGGGGAAAAAATAAAGATACCTCCTCTAATGCATTTTTCAGTACTGCTAATTAATGCATTGTTGATTAGGACCATGTGTCTGAGATAACTATACTTTATAACAACTTTTCCATTACAAATTCCTATTTATAAATCTGGGAACAGAGACACATTGCAAACCATCAAGGATGGATTATCACTCTACATTTAAATATGATTGAGAAAAAATAAAGAAGACTAAACCACTTCTTTTTTCTTTTTAACCAAGAGAATAGAATTGGATTTCCCGACAGACATGTTACCTTTTCTCCCATTTTCTCTTTGTGACAAAGACACTGCCAGGAATGTTAATTCGCAGAGGAGAGAGAAAATAAAAAGAAAAACATGGCAGATTTGGACTCTATCTGCTATTGCACATTTGGAATAATGGAAACATAGCCTAAGGAGATGTAGAAACAAGTCATAGTGCAAACTGCATGGTGAAACTGGCATGCAGAAATCACACAGCTATAAAGATTGTCGTATGGGCCTGTGGATTATCACATGCTTATCTTTGCTAACAGCACGTGTGTATATATATAGCTCTCAGGTATACACAAGGTTGGAGAAAATATTCTTTGCCCTGTGATGTTTAAGACTTTTAGTCATTTCTGTCGCTACTCACCGTGGTTATTTGTCCCATCTGCACAGCAATATGTTGTGCATCAACTTGTGAAAAATATAGGAGAACACCACCTACATAAATGAGAACATAAATGGGAACATTTATGGACTGAAGAACAGACTCAAATGCTGCATTAGTTTTTCCTTTATTCCTTACTGAGTTTCACTTACCTGTTTTCCCAGAATTCACAGTCAATCAGCATAGAGCATTTTCTGTGTTGTCAGTCTCATAAGCAGCCTGCAGTTTCAGAGACAAGATGTGTTGTAAGCTTATTTCCTTTCACTTCTTATGTTCTTCACAAAAACCCATCTTTTCTGTCTGTCAGACATCATTGCCATGCCATAAAAATTAGTCTGGTGGATGTGGGTATTAAAGTGCTTCAGTTTTTCTAGCACATATTTATCTCAAAATGGTGCATATACATATTTGCAGTAAAAGAGAAAACTTGGTTTTGCACAGGCATGGAGGATTAAAGGAAATCTTGCAGAATAGAAGGTGAGGCTGCTCGAAGTGTGCAGAGTGCCCTGACTCCTGGGCTCTGCACCACCCTTCTGTTAATAGCTGACCTCTGCTTTTGACAGCAATTAGGAGAATAATTTCATAAAGAAAAGTGCTGTCAGAAAACTGTTAAGTCTAATATATTTCGAAGCACACATTGTTCTTGGAGAATATTACACAGGGGACAGGTTCATCTCCTTGACTCTCCCTCTGAACAAAGTGCTGTGGAAAGAATTCAGACTCTGACTGGCAGCCCCTCGTCTCATCGTCCCTAGGGGCGTCAATTAGCAAATCTGAAGATTATAGGGACATAGTGAATGTTGGTGACACATATTTCATCACAAAGGAGAACTAAATTTGGCAACTGTGCTCTCCTTTCATCGAAGGAGAAGGGAAAAGCGTGCACTTTTTTTTTCAGGAAAACTCATATTGTGAAAGTTTGTGGCCACCAACCCTTTGGTTAAATTAAAACCTGGTGAGCGCGTCCAAACCCTGACAGACAGATGACGAGCCTCGATTTCCAGTTTTACTGGCTTAATAAGCAAGCAAGTTGTCATTGCAGCATAAAAAAGCCACAGTTACTCCTATGCCATGCCTCCACTCCAATGCTAAGTCACCAGAAATTGCTGAAGAGTCGCTCCATTCTTCTTGTCCCCAATAGGCCTAATGGCACTTTTGGAGCAGGCAGACAGCATGAGTGACAGCAGCCCTGAAGCTCCTTTAATGTGTTTCACAGACACAGGCTGGCATTTGTTACCTGAGGTTCAGGGATGTGCGTCAGTGTCTTAATGCCTCTTCCTTCTACTTCCAATGTGCTTTAAGCACTGCTCCGCTATTCTGGAAAGTCAAGGCCAAACTGCAAGCTATTAGTTACTGCCTGGAGCAGGAGCTAGCCACAAGCAGCACAGAGGGAAGAGCTTAGTCTCAGGATTATTTGCCACAGCTCTGCATTCAAGTGGTTTTTGCACCGAAAGGAGTTTTTTTCCTATTTGTTAACTTTTGCTATATAGAGCTGCCAGTGCGGCTTTTGCAATAAATAAAAAGCCCATGATGTGTTTAAAAACAAAACCGAATGTAATTCTATCCAAGGGAACTTGTATTTCTTGCAATGACAAAAAAAATTACACCTTCGTATTTATTAGTAATAACAGGTAGCATCACCCTTCCCTGTCAACGCTATCGGATGATTTGCAGAGATAAGCGTAGCTGTTGATGAATCCCCACAACAAACAGAGATAGAAACCAGCATCCAAAACGTGACTAATTTCTTTAAGGTACTGTAATGAATCAATGTCAGTGCTTCTGTTAGTTTTCTGGATCCCTATCACCCAGGCCTGGAAACGAGCAATCCTTTTATTCAGTAACAAGACCAGAAATGTTGCAGTAGACTCTGATTGAAGGACAGATCGGTTCCTTGGTGTATTAACCATGAAACCAAAGACTGACAGAGCCACGTCCTTTCATAATGGCCAGGATCTTCACTCTTCCTAGGACAGCCATATTTGCATCACGTAAACTCCTCATCAAAACTGCAGCACTATCCAAACTGCCATTTGTCCATTTATTTATTGTATATATTCATTCAACTGTAGGGAGGGTAATAACTACTTTCTTGGCCACGAATTTTTATCCCACACCTCTCTATGACCACAAGATTCATGTACTCCAGTTTCCTGTTTTAACCCTATTGCCTTTTATTTTGAGGACATGCAGCTGACTGCTCATTTTTAATTTGTCCTGGGGTTTTGGCAATTTTTATCCTTCTTGTGTTGACACCTGTCATTGCTGACACCTCACTGACCATGAGTTAGGATGGAGGGAGATGCCGCCTCAGACTCAGTGCGAGTGGTCGGGGTTGCATTTCTTAAGTGAGCCGATGGTACTGATAGAAACGACTTGCAAAGTAATTCCTGTGCTTTTTTTGCAACATTACTACATCTGCTGCAGGCTCACAGGAGGAGGAAGCAGCTCAGGAGATATCACTGAGGGATTAGTGGAATGAGAAACTTGTTCCAAAGACAGCTTTGCTGCTGATCCTGTTTGTCACACTTGAATGAAAAGGAGGTGGGAAAACATTATCCTTCATCACAGCTGCTACAGGTGGGCAAATCATACACTAGATTTGGGGGTTGTTATAAACTGGTCCCTAATCAAATATCACTGTAATTCTCTTATCATTATCATGCTCCTCAGTTTCTGTTTCTTCATTTTACCTAATCCATCTTATTTTTATGTTCTCTCCTAGCTCAGTCCCAGCTCCTCTTTCTAACTTGCAACCATTCTCCTCACTGTTTAAACGACATGTCAAGTGAAAGACTGCAGGGTGAGGAGCCGAAATGTCAGAGAACCGCCACTCTCCCCTGCGTCTTCAGCACTCTGCCACTCCCCAGTTCAGTGGTAGTGCCTATAGTAACTGTTTTCGTGCACTTGCCTGTGACTCGTGATTTCTTTTGCATAACCACAATAAGAAACTCCCACACAGAACTGTCAGTGAGTTCAGCAATGGCAGCAGCAAGCAGTTTCTGTATTTCTTATGAAATAACACATTTTTTGGGAAAAAAACCCCACAACGCCTCGAAACACAAACCCACTACCTGACACAGGCTTAATTTTTCAGTGTCATGTTTTCAAGGACTATTTATATTTGTTTTGGAGAGAAATTCTCTTGCGTAGACTATTGAACAGATAGGAAACATTCTGAGAGTCTGCAAAATAATTTGATTTTAAGGAATTACTGAGTCCTTATGGATTTTAGGGAATCAGATTCATTATAACCTGCTGGTGGCAGATTGATACAGAACAAAGAAGACCGAATATCGTAATGGTTAGATAACTGGTATCTCCTCTATGCTAAACATTTTACAGCCTTCCCTAGCACACATTAACCTACCTACCTCGGAAGAAGTCCGAATAAATTCATAAAAATATGATTATTGGAGGAATGCTGGGAATATAGATGTTAATTACCAAGACAACAGCATGAATTACAGCTAGGTTGCAAAAAAAAAGGAATGGCTGAAATTGCTGGTTTGAAAACTCTTGTCTAGGACTTTTGGGTTTCTAACTGTGGGACATATATGAAACTCATAAAGACCATGAACTCTTAGTGACCAAACTATTTTATTTTAGAATTTGAGGCACATAATGTCTTACTCTCTACTGAAGCCTCCTATGAAAGCTAAAGGTTTAGATCATGGTTTTGTGAACACTTTGTTGTATTCCTTTGAAATCAGCACGGTAAGTAAAGCAGAACTTTATCTTCAGGAATAGCTCAGAGAGAAGGAGGAAAAGTTAACATAATTCCTCCTGCATCCATCACCTCACTTTAAATAAAGAGCTAGTTGATGTACAATGAAAGTGACAAGCTTTTAAGAAATTGGAATTTTTTATTATCTTTTCGCTAATTTGCTTTAACTTCCAAGTAACCTCATGTAGAGACAAGAAATTGCATGAAAAAGCAGCTAAAATACAGCATCACTCCACTTGATTATTTCTTTGAAAACAAAGTCAATTTTCCTTTTTGTTCTTTATTTGTTTTTATGTTTGTTTGGTTTTTTTTTAATAAATAATGAAATGCATTTATTCCCTGGGCTGACTGATATACCAAAGGCTGCAAGTTCCAGTTTAATTTACTTGATAATGAACTTTAGCAGGGGCACAGTATGTAATACTCAAAGAGGAAATTAGGATGTCACTTACTGAACAAGATAATATTCACTAGATGTGTGGGCATCTTTCGTATTCTTCTCATTCCTTGGCTTTTTCACCTCTATTCTCAGTCCTTTATATCAAGAGAGAAACATGAATGCGTATCCGCAAACACACCTTTGTAGTTCTCATTTCCCATATAAATCAACAACTTGTAACAAGTGACAGAGCTGGCAATATTTTTCATGATCCATGCCCTCAATTAACACCATTCCAGTGGTATCTGTGCTACAGTGGATTTCTTCCTGCATTTCTTTCAATGGGATCCAGAGTCACAAACTTCGGATGCACAAAGCCACTCAGTGTTTCCCCCACTGCTTTCATTTGGCCTTTCGGTGACACTCTTCTCCCTTGTAGCAATATTGTCCAAGAGACAGAAGGAAGTTCTTTAGGCTGTGGTTTAGAAACAACTAAATCTGGGGGGGATTCCTGCATTTGTTCTGTCAACATTCACCAACTTGAAATGTAGCCTTTTCACAAAGGCTACGCCGCTGCTTGTGCTCTCTGTGTGGGTATTCCCCACGCTGCCTCTGAAGCCAAAGGATCAAGGATGAGCAGTTCAGCGCCTGCATTGCAGGAAGCCTCTGGTGGGTCAGAAGTTTTTCACGGTGTACTAGCTGCAAAACTAATGACCACAACCATTGGGGCTCTTCCCAATACAAGTATCTCTAAACAAAACAGTCTTAAAATACTTTCCTGAAAAATATTTCAAAAGGCTCTTGCAGTTTCAAGACTTTATGGCTCTGTGACTGTTTTCATGTAGAGAGTCGACTGCTTTGGCTGAAATTTGAACTATCTTCTTCTCATTAACGTCCAACAATAATCAGTAAAAGCATCCTTAGCATGTGACTTCACCTGTGAAACAGTTTTTCTGGCTTGGTGACTGCTGTTCTAAACAGACAAAACTTTTTTTCTTAAGATAACCTTAGCTGCAGAGGTCATGTGCAGCTCCACACAGATGAGGGAATGGAATTGTGTTCTTCTTTATTCCCAAGGATCTCTGGAACCCTTTCAGGCTAAACCGGCAATTAATTTGTTGAACTGAAATTCATGAAGTGTTCAAGTTGCAAACATGCAGCTGAGTATTAACAGTATATGAATCATATTTTGCTGTTTTATGCAACAAAATAGATTTCCAGTTGAACTGAGTAGGACGAGTCACAAAGCCTAAAGGAGTGATTCCTTAACTCAGGGGACTGAGTAACATTTCTAACCCATTTTCTCTCAAGAGGACAAAACACTGAAAATGAAGTTGAACTAAAATACTGATTAAACTGCAAGTTCTGGATTATTTACTGGGGGAATTATGATATATGTGGTAACCTGTCCTGTTAATTCAGATGTCTGTGGTATGACTGTGCACAAATGATACAGTCAGCTGGGATAAATACCTATGCACATATGGGCATGGCCTGGCGTGAGATTTACACTGTCTCCTCCAGATTTTCAAGGACCAGCAAGAGCTCACTGGATGCTGCCAAGACCATGGCACTTTCCCAGGCTCAGACCCTTCTGTCAGGGCAAACCAGTTCCAGGATACCCTGCCCTTCACGGAGAAAACACACATTTACCTGGCTCCCACTTGCTTTTTCTGGATGATTTGCATAGCAGCACTGGGTGCCATCTCTAAGATAAAGGCAGGAGAAAGGGTTTAGGAACTCATAGCCCAGCCAGTCTCATCGCAGTCCCCGGAAAGATCACACAGCCTGTCTTTTTGGGATGCATTTCCAAACATATGAAGAGCAAAAAGTTTTAAATTGTAATCAGCATGGATTTAACAGGAACAAATGATGTTCAGCAAACCCGAGTGCCTCCTATCAACCAAGTGACGGGCGAGGCCTGTGGATGTGATATACCTCAGCTTTAGGAAAGCTTCTAACTCTATATCCCACAGCATTTTTGTTTGGCAGCTGAGGAATTGTGGAGTGGAAGAAATGACAGTTAGATGGACTGAAAATTGCCTGTACCTCTGGACTCTAACAGTGGCAATGAGTAGCTCAGCATCTGCTTTATGGTCGACAATGAGAAGAGTACCCCAAGGGCTGAACTCTTGCTCATATTGTTCCATTTCTTAACCAATTACCTAGGTGATGACCTAGCATGTACCATCTGTAATTTTATCAATGCTGCTAAATTAGAGGGAGAAACTTGCACAATGAATGGCAGAACTTGAATCTACAAGGACTTTGATGAACATGAGAACTGGGCCAACAGAAGCCTCATGAAGTCCAACAAGAAGAAAAGCAAATTTCTGCTCTTGGGACAGTGTAAGCTCACACATGATTAAAGGACGAGTGGCAATCCTACTGAAAAGGAGAGTAATGATGGACTCTAGGTTGAATATACTCTCTCACTGGAATAGGATAAACTGCAGATCAGGCTGTGTTGAGAGAAGTTGCCCAAAAGATATGGGGAAGTTTTTATTCCTCTCTGCCTGGAGCTCATGAGGTTGCATGAGGAAAAGTGAATCAAATTTTGAACCACCTACTGGAGGGGTCCATGTGCTTTGGCCACAAGGAAATGTTCAGAGGTCCCTAGTCTGTTGAAGAGTCTAAGGGTTGGTTTGCATAGCAGCACTGGGTGCCATCTCTAAGATAAAGGCAGGAGGAAGGGTTTAGGAACTCATAGGCCAGCCAGTCTCATCTCAGTCCCCGGAAAGATCACACAGCCTGTCTTTTTGGGATGCAATGCATCAACCGCTTGAAGCATAGTAAAAAAAAGGACTTACGGAGGTTAAGGTAGCCATTAGGAAGAACTTTTCACTAGAAGGAAAGACTTTGAAGTGCAACACTGTGTTAAGCTGTGCAAGTAAACTCTGAAATATCCATCTTTGGAGGTTTTCAAGATGCAGTTACACAAAGCCATAGCTGGTCTGACCTACTGTTGGCAACAGTCCTGCCTTTTGGGGAGAGAATTTGGACTAAATGACCTCCAAAGGTCTTTTTGAAAACCTTACTCTACACTGACTGGAGATTTCTGAATCTACACCATGAATTCTAGCTGCTCCATGGAATTTGAAGATTAATAGTTTGGAAAATACCTTTTCTGCATTTGTCTGGGAATCCTTTGCATGCAGAATGTATGTATTACCAAGACCTGGCTTCTGTAGTGAAAACGTTATGAACTGTAGCTGCCCATGCAAATTTGTATACGAATTAAGACTACACAGACAGTCTAATTATTGGAACATCCTATATTTCAGAAGTTTGGTCTTTCAACTTAAGTATGGCTTACCTTTCTATAGCAAACCCAGCATTCACTATCAGGAGTGATTGAACTACATACCTCCAGAATAGACATTTTGCAGCATACTTGCTTATAAGCAACTGATAAAGGAGAAGACTGTTGTTCCAAGCGATGGTGCGGAAGAATCGAGTCCAACAAATAGTCTTTTTGTGCTTTTCCCACGCTTAACACCCATACATAGAGAAGAAGTGAGGAATGTGGAAGCCTCCTTATGATGACTTTCACCATCGTCTCACCACAGGAGTGAGGCTGGTCCCAACTGTAATTCCAGAGAGCTCTGTACATTTTTTGCCACCCACCAGAATGTGAGGGAGTGCAAGGGGTGACCCAGATAAGATGAGATAGTGGCACTGCCAATATGTTTTGAATCTAGAGAGATGGTAGAACACAGTAGGTTTATTTCTCTCACAATCCCTTCCATAATAATCACTTCTGCAAGAAGCAGTCAGACACCGGTGATGTAGATGATGCTAGAGACACTGATCAAGCTAGTGAGCCAGCCTCTGCTGAACACTTCTAGACATTCATTAATTTTAACTCTGCAGAATCTTCCCAATCAACACATATCACTGAAGGCGATTAGTTATTTTAAATAATTCTCACTTCAGCCAAAATGGAATGTAATTTCACTGGTCAAGAAGAAAGTATATCCCTACCTAAGGAATTCCTACTTTCGAATTCTAAAAGCCCCTGGAAAAAAAACACCAACAACAAAATAAAAAACCAAACAAGCAAAAAAAACAACAACAAGAGGAAAAGGGAGGAAAATACCAGAAAACCTAAGCATAACGTCATGAAGAAATCCTTTCCTGATTCAGGTTGTAAACTGACAAAGGAAAACAACACATGTGATAGAAGAATGCATTACTCTCGCAAGGTTTTATTTTTAAAACAAGAATTCACAGGTTTTTTTAATTAGAAGCAGCTGCTCCCTTTTTGTGTTAACGCCAGAAAAGTTGAAGAATTTGGCATAAAAATAACAGAACTACAGTCAAAGAGAAAATATGCTTTAATTATTGTACTACCTTACAAGCTGTATTTCTAAGCCACTGGGAAGCTATACTTACAGATTTGTTTGCTTTTCTTTTATTTGGTGAGCCTTCATTCATTCTGCTTTGTTATTCTCGTTCTTAAACCTGCATCTGAGATAACTAGGAAATTAACCGCCTGCACGTCTGTGGGTGTTCATCCAGGGCCTTTGGAACTTGTCTCATACAATTTCTCTTAATGTCGCAGAGACCATTGTAAAAGTACTCATTCAGACCACAAAGTAAAGCACAAAAATTTAGAGGAAAATAGCACTAATAATTTAATGAGAGAGTCTGTCATGCGGTACGTACAAGCAGTAAAGACAAGAGGGAGAGGTGAGAGGTTTGAAAGGCCACAGGCATTAGCCTAGTCTGCCTCTCTCTTTCCCCCTTTCTTCTCCCAGCCCCTATCTCCCCATCTCTAGACTACTGTTCCTGTCTCCAGTTCGCTCCTCAAGACCACCTTCTTTGTTAATCTATTTGCCCATGTCATGTCTTAGGTTGGATACAGGGAAAAATCTCTTCACCAAAAGGGTTGTCAAGCACTGGAAGAGGCTGCCCAGTGAAGTGGTTGAGTCACCATCCGTGGAGGTATTTCAAAGACATATAGATGTGGTGCTTAGGGACATGGTTTAATGGTGGACTTGGTAGTGTTAGGTAAATGGTTGGACTTCAGGATCTTTTCCAACCTAAACAATTTATGTAACAGAGAACATTCATATAAACTACTGACATCATCGAAGAAGTCACTAACTGTTACCAGCTGGGAGTTTTGAATTATGGCTCATCTAACACCACTTTCCAAGCGTCACTGATTTGGGCTTACCCCATGGGCTGTGGGTGTGGGGCTGTGAATGGTGGCAGCTGCACTCCTCATCACCAGTCAACCACAGGCAGAAGAACAGATACCTGTCGATCTTTTCCTCTGCCTCTTCTACCATGTGCTCTTGACACTTCCTCACACCTCAGTTTACCCCATTTCCCATCTCCCCTATGTCCTTCTTTACCTGATGAACAGATAGAGAGGTTTATTCCCTGTACTCAGTTGAATCTCTGTGGTTCCCTTTATTTACAATGATGATCTGAAAGGTCTCAGACCACCTTTACAATCTTGTGGAGATGGTTAGAATTCCCAACCTGAATCTTCAAAGATACTGAAAGACGACAAGCAGAGCCATCGCTGGGATAACAGTCTCATCACAGTTAATATCACTGTGTTACTGTTGCCAGTTATTTATACGTATTGCAATACACATTTTTAGAGACCTAGTCTGAACTTTAACTTTCACATCCTTAAAGTGTTTGGCTTATATAGATACTTCATTTCCCCAAGTAAAAAGCAAGCTGAGGCTTGATTGTTAGGTCCTGCTCTCTTCAGTGAATCCTACAGTAGGAATTATGAATCTTCACTCTCTTTTCTCCCGAACAAAGCTGTTGCAATATCATTTATAGAGTAAGGCTCTGATTAAAACTATGGCTAATAGCTAAGATGTTCTCAACACCCGAAACAATTGTGTCAGACTCCTCAGCGATAAAATTTCCACTTTTGATGCCTTTTGAAAGAGCTGGGTTTTGTTTTGCTGCACAAATTACAAGCCTAAATTTACTGTAAGTGTCTCTAATCATGAACTTTCTATAGACAACCTTATTGTTCTGGAAATTGCACCAGCATCCTCCCCTAGCTCATCCTCTAAAATGTCATAATACCAGTCAGAATGGTTAAAATCTTAACTTCATGCTTTCTGTGGAAAACACCAACAGTCACATAGTGAATATATACTCCTTTCCAATAATGCATTTTATTTCCTTGTTTACAGCTCATTGGCCTGTGTAGAGCCCAGACAGTTCTACTGAGCAATGTTCTAGCTCTTCTTTAATATTTCCATTTACAGCTGGACTCACTGCCCTTTCCTACCTTATAGCTGAAAGAGCTTAGGAAAATCTGGCAGGTTCCTTGACATGCAGCTAGGTTTTTGAATTCTTCATTACAGTTTAAAAATCCCTACTGGGGAATAAATTTTCTGATCATTCAAATTCAAGCAAGTCAAGGAGTCTGTTATATTAATGGCATCTTTCATTGCTTTAAAATTCAAAAAGGACAAGATATGACACCATTTAAGAACAACGGAAGGGGAATATGCCCAGCAACCAAGGTAGTGAGTGACACACTGCTCTGCATAGAGCTCAGTTTCAACTCTGAGCACTGGAACTTCCTACAGCTGAAACTACTGCCTCAGCTGAAAATTTAGTGCCTTAGAAGAAGACTTTTTCTTGTCCATGTGTTGGACACTATATGACTCTATTTGCCCGAAAAAAAGAAATTACAGATTCTGGAGGTAGCTACTTGTGACCAGCATTCATTTTGCCACTACTGTGCTACTGCAGAGTTTGGGTATAATCCTCCAGGCACCTCCAAGTTACATCAGTCAGAGACTAAACTATGGTCATAATGACTGTAATAAAGCAGTGGATAACATCCAAAATGATTCATAGAAACTACAATGATTTAAATTTTATCTAAATTGTGTAAACATACAGTAGTAGCCAAAAAAACCCTCAACCCTAAATTCAAAAAAATACACAGAAAAATCCTTAAACTATTAGTGATTTTCTGCTGCAATAGAGACTGTGAGGAATCTGTCTATGCAATCTTAATTAATTTTGTTTGATTTTATGAACTCTACTTATTACTATGACCTTTGGTTTGCTCTAAAACTTTCTTTTTATGGTAGAAAAAGGCAGTATCTTTGAATATGAAACAGGAACATCAAAGACTGTCATCAAAGAGACAGGCTCTTCAAGAAGAACAAAAAGAGACGAATCACCAACCACATCAGAGGGCTGAGCTGAGCAAGTGAAGGACTGGAAAGACATGATCTCCCTAAGGATGCTGAAAGCAACCCAGTGATGGTGATAATACAAGAGGGAGGAGTTTGCTGTCAGATATTGTTTTTTGTACACATCTGTAAATCTCCTCAGTTGTCTGCAAGAAAAGCTACTGCAAGTTTAAGACAGACTTTAGCAAAGAAGACTAGTTTATGTCTTTTATTTGGTCAAAGAATTAAACCAAAGACCCTGCTTTAGTAAGTTCTGAGCAGTGCATGCAAGGGGTTTGCAGTTATCCTGCAGTGATGTCAGGTCCAGCACTAATAAGAAAAGACACAGAAGTAGTCTGTCGTCTTCCAGAAAGGGGTCACTGGAAATCAGCATCATTTTTCCCCTAGAAAAGTGGTCTTCGCATGCCAAAACTAGATGCGGTGTCTATGTTTCTGCTTTCATCCTATGGAATCCACAATGTCCCAGTTGTCTTTGGCAAAACAAGCTCATATTCCATATCCATACAGCTTCATTTCAGAGTGTTGTTTTCTGTCAGTAAGAAAATCACGATTTACCTTCTAGCAAAACTTAAAGCTTTCCATAGGCCAGCAGATAACCATCACTTTCAATCTTTACTGTCCTGGGCTCAATTATGACCAACAATATAGTTCAGAAAAGGTTCCAAAATCTTGCACCCATTCCAATTGCTCTACCCCTCCTCTGCTGTTTCTATTTCAGCTTCTGTGTTTTTTTCTCAAATAGCTATAGATTTCGTTCTCTCCTCCTAGATAGCTGCCCAGATTTAATATAAGCCATTCATTGCAACACTAAACAAAACCAAACCCAAAACCCAAACCGGAAAAAACCTAACAGAAATAGTCATCTTTGATTCTGTCATTTCCTAAAATCTGAGCTCATAGCTTAGCTATCTTACCAAGCTTTTAACAAAGCTTTACCTATGCAAGTTTGAGGGGGAAAAAAAACTCTTAAAATGTAAAGGGTGAATTTCTACGGAGCTGTATTAAGCGTTGCCATTTAGAGAAGCTGGGAAAACAATTTCCGGGGAGAGTTCACAGCTTATTGTTGAACCCTTCTTCAGACTCATGGACATGGGATTCAGAAATGCTCTCTCTCTTCTTTTATATGTTCTGTTATACTTATGTTCATCTCCCCAGTTCTTGAACTTTGCCCACTTCAAATTGTCCTTTCTCTCCACTGCCTACCTCTGTCATCACTCCTAAAGATGCCTCCCATTCTCTTTTGCCACTGAACAGAATCCTGCTCATTTTTTTCTCCTTAATCTCTCCTGCCTTCATGTATCTTCCCACTCTCTTGCTTTCATTCCCTTCCAGATCTTCTGTTTCAAATTAATTGTTCCCAGTTCTAGCTCTCACTATCGTCCTCTGCTTTGTCTTCTCCTCTGCATATCTCCTACTCACAGTTCCTTACCTCTCTGTGTTTTGGTCCCAACTCTTCCCATTGATGAGAAAAAAAGATATTTTCTAGCATGGCTTAGAGCTTTTCAGGGGCTAGTAGATGACAGATGTCCCCTGGATAAGGAGATAGTGTGTCAAGTCTGGACCGTTAGCAGGAATAGGTCAGGAATGTTTGAGAATTTTGCTACCAGATCTGTAAGTTACAATTGAACATAAACACAGGGAGTTTGGGCCAGCTGTACTAGATTTTTACAAAAATAGCAAGAGACTTTATCATTCAAACCAATATAATACTCTATTAAGTTACAATTTTTGGCTCCAAGACTTGGAAGCAATAGAGTTTCTCAGTCAAACAGATGCTAGCCTTCCAGTACTGAATGAGGGCCTACAAGAAAGCTATAGAGGGACTTTTAACAAGGGCTTGTAGTGATAGGACAAGGGGCAATGGCTTTCAACTGAAAGAGAGTCAATTTCAATTAGATCTAAGGACGAAAATCTTCACTCTGAGGGTGTTGAGTTACTGGAACAGGTTTCACAGAGAAGTTGTGGATGCCCCATCCCTGGAAGTGTTCAAGGCCAGGTTGGATGAGGCTTTGAGCAACCTGGTCTAGTGGAAGATGTCCCTGCCTGTGGCAGGGGGGTTGGAACATGATGATCTTTAAGGTCCCTTCGAACTCAAACCATTCTATGGTTTTATGATTAGCAATCTCAGTCCTGGAAACACCTTAAACTTTCACAAACAAATAAATGATACCCCTGAGCAGCAAAAGCACTATTCTGAACCATTCAAGTTGTTAAATGTTATAGACGGTTAACAACAGGAGGATCTCACAGCACAATGTGCAGGGCCTTCTTAGTCCTATAGGTGCACCTCTTACAGTGGTAATAACTGCCTGGTATAGAAGGGAGCTGAATACAGTCCTTGTAAATTTAGTACAACATTTCAAATACATTTTCCAAAAGCACAAGTCCTCGGAGGTTGTAGGCTGTACATCTCACCACTTTATGTTCTCATCATGTCAAATCCTTCAAGTTAAGTGACATTACACTCAGTCTGCACTGAACAGTGCTGGTGATTCACTTGACTGCAGTCTTCCTTTTAAGTCTGTACTGAGCCAATACTCTGATAGGGGTTTATTAAAGAGCACCCTGATGATGCAGGTCTAATCCTTTGATGGGGCCTGCTGTTGGGGTGTGACTCCTTTTTGATCATGTAACTCTCATAGCAATTTTTTTGAAAGCCACAGTTTGCCTCTTAACCTGGATATCTTGGACAAATTCCAGCTCAGGAACAACATGACGAAAACTCAAACCCCCGCGTAGTTTCAATGATAGAAAACAAGTTACTGTTTAAACTGTTTATTATAGATGAAGACTTTAAGCAGTGGTTGTCCTCTACACCAGAGGTAATCACCTTTGGTATTCCATGCTTTACCAAGTACTCATTACATATCTGTTCTCTGCGTTTTAGGAGTGTCATGAAAAATGATTATTTCAGTCATTTGTGAAGGCACTGCAGACTTTTATGTAAGAGGTGCCATGTAAGTGTTAAGTATTATTGCATTGCTTGCAATGTTATTATTACATTGCTTTTTATTTTATTTTATTTTTTTTCCAGTACAGCCTCCAGCTAGCTCCACACTAGTTCAAAAATACAGTTCACAGGCACCTAGAAAGAAATGCTTTCCACGGGCTGGGAAAACAGAGTGCTAAAATATTTTCATTTGTGAACCTAGCATATAAGTTCAAAATCACTTGACTAGCTAGAAAGCAGCACTAAAAGAAGCTTGTTACATTTCCTATTTTATATGCAATAAATAATACCTATAAATCATATTTAGAAAATGGAGTTGTAAAATGCCTTTTGGGAAAAAAATAAATAAAGAGAACAGAGATTGCTAGAATCTTTAGAGGAGACCAGTCTTCCAGAATGAGAATGAGTCATCTATAATCACACATCACATTTTCTAAGCAGTTCTTTGTCAGGTGTATATGTTTAATTTCCTGCCAGGTTTTTAATTCTGCCAGATAACGTGGGGGGAAAAAGGAAAGATGTTTGAGTCATGAGAATTTTTTTGTTGTCCTCCCTTCCCTCCCCCTTCTCTAGAACTGTCATTTGGATGGCTCAAATTTTGGTCTGTTACAGTGCCAAACAGAGAAAAGCAGCTAACATTCGCAGCAACAGATTCAGACTACTTATAGCATTTTTGCTTTTCCTCTGCTGGAATTATAACAGACTTTATTTTTTTTTTATATCATTGTCCCAAAAACCAGTGGAATAAGTCTCCTTCTCATGGCTCCCGTGCAAGCCATACATCCACTACAGCCCCTGGCCATTTTGAAGCTCCGAACCTGAGTGCAGGGAACAGCTACAAACAAGTGCATGACTGCAGAAAGCATGACTTTCTCCAGCTGTTTGAAAGACATGGTGGAGATGTAAGTTTGGAGGGGCTCTGGTGAAAGCCTCTCCAAAACAACTAAATAGGGAAAAGTAAGGAAAGGTGAGTTTTCTCCCTTCCTCACGCTGCAGTACAATGTGTTTCTTAATAAGTGTTATATACCTCTCAGACCTTTTGCATGTCTTACTTAAGAATAACAATCTCTCTTAAAAAAGGAACAAATTCAGATATTTGTGCTACTAGTAAATCTTCCTTTGATCCTGCAAATATTTAGAATTTTCTCGACTGTCAGAAACGATTGACTGCATGAAGAGCTGATCTTTTGACCACTCAGACCTGGACTGTGACTGGAGTTTTCCATGTTCCCTATCTGAACATCAAGGAGTCAAACTGTAGCTGCTAGGGCAGCCCTGGAGAAAGGGTATTTTCCTTGTAACAACTTCTTCATTAATTTCAATTATGATCTACAAATGGAGGTATTTCTGAATTGCTCCGTGTTCTTTGCCCTTAATTTAAGTTTTATAGTTCCAAAAGGGATGTCTGGAATCTGGATCTCTCTCTCACAATGCACAAATGGGAAAACACACAGCAGCTCACATAGATTTAAATCACTCTTCTAAATACTCCCAAGGAATCCAGCTCCCCCTATGTACCTGAACAGGAGCCTCTCAGAACATTAGGGTGTATAATCCTCTAGCAAGTGCTAAGTAGGCTGCTATTTTTCCAAGCAGAAAGAGTTATTCTTATCCCTCCCGCACATGGCCCTTCAAGAAACGTGGTTTTCATAAGAGCAAAATGGAGACTCTATTTCAAGTCTCTATAAAAGCACACATGGAGAATGAAAAAAAAATCAATATGAGCCCCTTTGACAGCTGAAATTAGATGCTTTATAATGCTGTGCCAATCTCACTGAGCATCATGTATCTTACCTTCTGTGCCTTTTCACTTCTTTTTGTCCTTTTACCTGTGGGAATAAAATACAGTCTTGTTTTTGGGGGGCGTTTTTTTGGTTTGAGTTTTGGTGTTTTTTGGGGTGCTTTTTAATTTTTTCAGTCATCTTTTCATATGCCTCAGGATTTTGAATTAATAATAATAAAAAAGGCCACATCCCAGATCAGTGGTTGGTATCCCTTTTTAATGAAATGCTCCCACGTCAGGCGTTCCTAGTTCAATTAGGTTGTCAGGGAGCATGTTTTGGTTACATCTTAAACAGACTAAATCAGTAGCTTTTGTGAAAGCTCACTGCTAACGAAGATGCACAGAACAGGTAGAAACAGTATGCATGATAGGGTGCTCTGAGACTGGCTGAGGAAACACGAGTTTGAGATATGCCTGAATATAATAGCATCGTACTGGTGAAATCTCTCCAAAAGGACTACTGAATTTGCAGTGGCTGTGTGAAAGTACTTTTGGATGGTCAGCTGGAAAGAACAATGTCAAGCAAAACTTAGGAATACTTCTTTACTGAGAGGGTGGTCAAACACTGGAACAGGCTCCCTAGAGAGATGGTCGATGCCCTAAGTCTGTCTCTGTTTGAGAGGCATTTGGACAATGCCCTTGATAACATGCTTTAACTGTTGATCAGCCCTGAAGTGGTCCAGCAGCTGGACTTGATCATTGTAGGTCTTTTCCAACTGAACTATTCTATTCTATTCTATTCTAACTACGGTATATGCTGTTTAAAACATCCTATGTATCAATTCTTGAGAGCTCTATGTAAACTATAACTTTATCTAGTGATATCCAGCAAAAGACAATACCATTTAATATTCCTATGGCAGAAGTGTGCTTTGGTGGTTATCTGTGACCTTGATTGACCTTCACCATCTTGATTAAATCAAGAGGCTGAATCCTCCATCTTGTTCAACATGCTGCCTGACTGAAGCAGTGTGGAGCAGCAGGAGAAATATGCTGAGGAATATCCCAAGGATTTTCTGTAAGAGAAACAGAGGATGGTGCAAAGTCTGGGGACAAGGGCAGGGAAATCCAGCTCAGCCCTTCCATAGCAGAACAGCTTTTGTGGCACAGGGCAGAGGTAAGCAGTTAAAGCTGGCTAGTCTGCCCACTCCGGGATTAAGATGCAAACAAAAAATCTGTTTTTGAGTGGAAAACCCCTGATCATTGCCTTAACTCACTTTCTGTTTTTTTTCATTTCTTAAAGAGAGAAAATGACCATTGAGAAAGATTCAGAAAAGAAGGATGTGATGATTCTTGTTACTAGGGCTACCAAAGTAAAGCCTGTATAGAAGTTTATTCTAGTAAGTTAGCATTTTTATTTGTCAATTTCAGCACATTGAACGGTTTATAAGATCTAAATTTATTAACTGGTATTACCAACAGCAATGCAAGCAGAAATTCAGTCCCTATATATCACTTAATTACTGGATGACAGTGCTCTGAACTGCGGGCGAGGCAACAGGTGTACTCCCTGCATAGCCTGTACCCCTGCCAAGGGTTACAAAATGTTGAATTCTGCATTTGTGACCTTTATGTAATGAAGAAGGTCATTTTAATGCTAGGACATCTGCACTAAGCCATATGGTGAGCTAGAAATGGTGTGATCACCCCTCAAAGTATGTTGCAGAGATATTATTCTGGTGCCACGTGCCCTCTGGTATCTTCAGGGAGAATCTTATTCATCACACAGTAAAAGCACAATCATTTGAAGAAAAATGACCTGCAGCACTTTGAAAAAAAATAAAAATACTTAAACAGAAATATTCACTGCTGGATCTGAAGATCATCTCATGGACATTGCTCTCTTACATGCCCTCACCTTTGGCTTGGGATGCATGTTGCGTTTGCTGCAATCCATCATAGGACCAGTGAAGCTAGGAGCTCTCACAAGTAATGAATTAATGAGGCTAATTAGAGAACTGTGGGTTATTTCTCCTCCTGTTTGCATGGCATCATGATGTAAGACCACAATATGGCCCAGGTACCAGTTAGTTGGATGAGAAGACTGCAAATGGTGGGCACCCAGACAAAGAAAGTTGCTTCAAGTAGCTGGTGTCCAGTGCTCTGAATATTCTATGAACATGGAAGGAACTGGCCTAAGTCTTAGATTCGTCCATGTATGTGTGCCTGTTTTTACAAGCAGGAACTGTTCAGTCCAGTGATGCAGGATGGGAAGCCCACCTGCACAGATGGAGTTGGTTTTTGGATAAAATGAGTGCTGGAAGAGGGACTCAAATACCAAATAAATAATGCTTGTGTAAGAACACACTCCAAAATAACCAGGAGAGGCAGTTCTCTTGTTCTCAAAAGCTGCCCTACTATTGTTAAGCGTATTAAGAGGATTAGAATCAGGATGTGCTGAACACATGTGAAACACCTGTGATAAATGCTCTGAAAATAACTCAGCAGTACAGAGCTCTTACTGGGTCACAAATTACTTGATTAAAGCTGGAAAAGCCAAGGTTGTTTTTGTTTTTCTTTATCAAAGCTGTGATCATTTTTTCTTCTAGCAAACAATGCTTTAATGTTGAGGTTTAATGGGATTCTTATCATTCAGATGCAGAATATAACATTTTAGTGATTGTTCTGTTTTTTTCTGACATTATTATTCCACTGTTACATTTGAAAATCTTGATGAGTGGATAAAATGAAATAAAATGTGAAGTATTTCACAGAAACAAAGAAAGCCCATTTCCAAGAAGATTCTTTGATTTCAGGAAAAGTTGCCCTTCCTTATTATAAAAGGACAGCTTTTGATTGATCTGTAAACTTTCTCAAGTTAAGAGATGGCCAACTTTGTCTCAGTAAGGTAATTTAAAGTTGGCTCTGAAATGAGTCAGCAAACTAACATATTTTTTTTGAAAGAATCAGAGATAATGAAGGAGATTACAAACAAGGAAACGTAGTTATGATGGGTGGCTTTCCTTTTCCCAAAAAGCTAATTTCCTGGAAAATAATTAATAATTAAGAGAAATTTGGACTTAATGTACAAAAATACAGCTTTTGGATCATAATGAAAGATCATGAATTGGACGTCTTTGGAGGAATAGTTTAGAAACTTGAATAATCAACTAGAAAAACTTCTAATCTACTAATGAGATTCCCGGCCAGCTCTCCAAAGCTTTACCTCTTAACTAAGGACAGGGTTTCATCCTGCAAGCTTGCACGTCTGAGAGCAATAAATGTACCAGTAGTATTTCTGCTTGTGATGTCTCCCCTTACAGCGGAGGCATGTGGAAGTCAGCCTGAGTGTTACCCAGACAGGCAGGGTTCAAAAACTGGGTTTTAACAATTCTGCCTGAGCCTACAGAAAACAAACTCCCTGTGGCTATTTTTTCAACAGAAAAATCCATCTAGAATATCCTGCAGCCGCAGTGTGAGCCCAGCAGCCGTGCAAGGAAATGGGGAAGGTTTTTACTTCCACCAGCTCCTTCCTTCGCAGAGTGCTTTCTCTCAGTAAACACTAATAATCTCCCGGCAGCGCATATAGACTTTTGGACAATAAGGGCATACTGTGGGGAATCTGCACTTTGATATTTCCCCTGAACTCTAAGAGACGTCTCCTCGCACACCGGTTTAACTACAGGATTGTATTTTCAGCATCTGTGCAGTTAGTCTCCAGTGAAATACTGTGTTCAAGAGACCCACTAATTTATTTCTGCTCTTGCCAACTGGCTTACCCTGCATATTAATATTAACAATCATGTTTGTACAAATGGGTTCGTTAATTCAAATTTCATTTCCTTTTCGTTTGGTAGTATTTGTAAAGAACAATAACCAATCCAGCATAATTTTACCCATGGCTATTATGAATGGGTACACAATATCATATTTATTTCCTTCTAAAAACATTATTTTTAAATGAGCAAAGGATGTTACAACAGCCTTAGCTTCTCTCCTTCCCTCAGTGCATTGCAAAGATGTGGGAGGTTCGTGGAGAAGAAGCCATTTAAACTCAAACTGGAATCTGACATTACTTGGGGGCCTGATCCAAAGTCAGATTCCTCCAGGAGGAATGTTTCCTTCTACTTTGTTAGGGTTTGGTACAGGCCCATAATGAGCATTAACAAAGATGCACCAGCAGACACAGAAAGAGAAAATGTTCTAGAAACTGTGCTTTCACTTTGTCACAATAAACTGAGTTTGTACTTAACTGAGTCATTATGGGAAAGGGAAGAAACATATTACAAAGCATGATTGAAAAAATACTGTGAATTTCAACACCAGAAAAACTTTAATTCTCAATCCAAATCTCCTGTGCCAAGAAAAATTAGCAAACATTCTTTTATAAATTAAATTAGGATTTTTTTCAGATTAGGAGCACAGAAGTGGGTCAACTGATAGTTGCAATCATACTTCAGTGTTAGATTGTACAGTGGGGAAGGCAATCAAGAAAGTTAAAACTACCCATGGGAAATGCAAGCCGTAACACTTAAGGAAACAGAATGGAGCTGTACTAGCTCTTGAGTTTTTAATAGGTAAGAATGTGAATAATGAGGAAAAAGACAATTAGATCCTTCATTACAAACAACATACTAAAAGGATCAGATGATCTTGTTTCCATAAGAAAAAAGAGCTGTTACTGAGGAGTTGCTGGCAATACGACTAGAGTTTCAAAGCTAGTGTCATATAGATTCCCACATAGGAAATTCCAAGAAAAACACTTCAGTCCAACCTCAATACTGTCATCTTGCACGGTCAATGCTGTTAGCCAAATTCAGCACTTACATCCCATTGCAGCTGCTCCCATGAATCTGAACTATAAATTGTTTGTTTTCGATTGGGCTTGCTAAATACTGTATATTTTTAAAACTGTCCCAAGTTGGGCAAAAAGCATGAGTTTCTAAAAAGAAGTTTTACCAGTTTCTCTGGGAAGCATTTTTACTAACTCCTACCAAGTCTAAGATCCTAAGATCTCCTTATCGGAATGGGATGAAGCATCACAGGGTGTACATCAAAGCAAATTTCCCAGTGGAGCAAGCATCTTCAAACAACTGAGCTGTCCTCAGTGAGTGGAAATATGCCACAAAGAGATCCCTCCAGCACCTTCTCCAGAAAGGAGCATTACAGAGATAACAGAAATGAGCTGACCGATTACTTTACGGAGTAATCTACATATTTTACCTTTCCACATTGTTTAGTAGTGGTTTATCTGGTAATTTCTGAGGAGCAGCTATCAAGCAGCTCATAGCTCAACCGAGAATTTGTTAGTCAGTACTAAAATGTGATCATCTTCCAAGTTACCCTGGGTTTCTTTCACTTTAGACTAGACCACTCTGAGAAAGGATGATCAAACATTAACTCTCCTTGAAGTAAATGCACTGGACAAGGGCTGGTCAAACCTATTTACTTTCATATGGAACTTAAAAAATGGAGATAAATACTTGCCATGGTGGTATGTGTACGAAGCCCTGGGTGTAGGAGTCCTGCCTGAGGACACATTCAGTGCTTCAGAGAGAGCAGACTACAAGCTGGCTACAATTTCATGGCAAACTTTTCTATGTGTGATGGCATTAGGTGCCATTAAGTGGTTCTTTCCTGCAACAAGTTTATGTCCCTCATCAATATAGGAAAATACAATAAAAATTTAGTTCAGAAAGATCTATGGGACTTTACTCCATAAACATCTGTACCAAATACTCCTGAGTACCCTCAGTATACTGCTCAGGCTTAAAGGCTTACTGTTAAACAATAAAAGCACGTTATTACATGTCACAAAAACGGAGCAGAAGAGATCAAAGGTCTCTGCAACAGGAAGAAATTTGTGAAGTCAAATTCATGGACCATCTATGGTAACGTCCCATGAAATAGAGCAAGAAAAATAGAAATAAAACAGGTCTCAAATATCTGCCCTGTAGAAATATTCTCTCCTTCCCACAAATGAGTCAGTCTCTTTAAACCCGAGGAAGCTACACTAATCAAGCCTCTGGGAAGCAGTAGGAGTACTCCTGTACCACTCCCAAAAACCTATCTCCAGTGCTTCAAAAGAGAAGACAACTTCTCCTCTTCTCTGTTCCCCATCCTCTGTTTCTCTCCAACCAAATTATACATCCAGGGAAAAATTTCCCATGTAGCTTTTTCTTTCTTATTCTCCCCACTTCACCTTCCTTTTCAGTATCCCTTCATAATCATTCTTTTTGGAGATGCCCTCTGCATTTTGATTTAACTTCCAGAATCAAACCTCACTCTGAGTAAAAACTCTCTTTAACAAAAATTTGGCAGACTTTCTCTCTTGCTGATTACAGGGATTTGGGTGTGTTGCCAGCAGCTACTTTGATAATAGTCACGCTATCTTACCAACAATTAATGTAAGCTTCCCTGTTAGACTAGTAATTAGGCCTTTGAAATGTCAGAATCTGGTCCAGGCTGAATATTCTGGATAGTAATTGTGAATAAATAAATAAATAAAAACAAAGTTAATGGGAATTGACAATACCTGGCTGAAATGCAATCTGGATGCAAGTGTGATCCTGCTCCTAGGTAGGGATCACAGGGGGCCAGGATGGTTTGTCCTTGTGAATGCTGAGGGATGCCCCCCTCCAGCCCAGGCAGCAAAATCAGTGCAGTCGCTCACCTGTGGAATCAGATATTGTTCACACGAGTAAGGAAAACAAAACCTGTCACGGTGCAAGAGGAAGCAAGATCTTTCTGAAACACAAAGTGCCGCTGCAGTGGTTCATGTTTATTAGTAGTCTTGACAAACACTGAAATTAAAATGACCGGAATAAACCTTATCTTCCAGCTGTTTAGTAGTCAATGGTAGAAAGACAAAACTAGGAGCGGGAGGATTAACTCAGTTATACCCAGCTGTGGAAGAGGACATGCAACAAATTCTCACTTACTCAAACAAGGAAAATTGGATAAGGATCATCTGCTGCTGCCCTTGGTCCTAACAGTATGCATTTTTGCAGTACATGCCACTGAATCAAAATAAACGTTGTTCCTTATACATTTACCTTCCCTGGGAGGATTTGGAGAGTAAAGCAGCTGCCAGTTGTTGAGGTGCACAGCATTCCTGCCGCACCTGTCTCTGAGTCACCTTTGTTTTCAAAAACACTGGTTTGTCAGGAGACAGACATTGAACCAAGTTAAGCTGTAAAACACAGCTGCCCTTTTTGACCCAAGCTGATAGACAGAGGATTTTGGTTCAAAGGAGATCCAAGATTAGATAGACATTTCTATTATGCAACCTGTGTATTTCTGACTAAGGTTCCCTGGACAAAACAAGAGTAAAACTTGGCCATGAGGAAGTTCACAGCCCCTTTTTATTTAGTCCTCACTCCTAAAAACCTTAATCTTTAGTTTTCTTCCAACTACTTCTTTTTCTTAAACTCTCTAATCTTTCTCCTGCCTTTTCTGAGCACAGAGACAGAGAAATGTACATATTTCCCTACAAAAAGAGAAATCCTTGACCATATCCCTTTATCCACATGTGCCCTTCAAGTATCCCAGGTATGGCTGTATCCCAGAAGGTCTTGTACTGCCTCAGCCTTGAGTAGAGGACACCAAATGGTTGGGGTTTTTTTCAAATTGTGTATTAATAAAGAAGGATGTGTAATATTAATGTCAGGGTGATTTAATCCAAACATAGCAGCAAATTTTACTACTGTCTTCCAATTTAATACATTGGGAATAGGAGGGGGATTCTATTTCCAAGTTGTGTCAAACATAATTTTTCAGTACACATATAAAGGAAATCAAAAAAAGCAGTTACAAACTTTCTCTGTCATTTTGAGGGAAAAAGACTGTTCTGGGTTTTTTAAATTTCAGATAAAAAAATCTCTATTTTCAGTAAACTTTACATATTTCACTTTTAAATGAAAATATGTTCTAGCCATGGAAAAATCATCAATTTGGCAACAAACTTATTGTAAAAGATGGAAGAATCTTTATTCTGAAGCAGCAGAAATATTGTTTGTATTGTGTGTTGGTTTTCTTTTGAACTGAGCAATCTGGTTATTTAAAAAACAAACCAAGATTACACTTCAGCCTGCCATATTCTGCAGGCAAAAAATATCAGAATTGCAAAGTGCTGTAATCACTGGAAATGGGAAACTGGAGTTGATAAGCTTGGTTTCCCATATAATCATTTCAGGTGAGTTGGTGACAGCTGAAATCAAATTCCGAGGATGAGCAGATGTGTCTTTAAATGACTGGAGATGGCTGAGTTCCTCCTCCTTCCCTGTGTATGCAGATTTAAGGGGGAAAAAAAGATATTTTAGGAGTTTGATAATATGGCTTTTAAACCAAACTGTCTTTTTCACTCTTTGCTAATGTATTTGAGAGGGAGATGGTTTTTGATTGAGAAAATAGTGTAAAATCCAGACCCCATTTTGAAGGACAGCTTCTTCCTCTCTATTTCAAATACCATCTCTATAGATTTTTATTTACAAATACGTTTATTTGTTGGACTATTCATGTGTTGAAGTGATAAGGGGGTCCTGGACTCATCAGTAGATTAAAGTGCTGAGTGCCCCTACTAAGGAAAAAAAAAAAAAAAAGAATTATTGCTTATGAGTTTGATTTTAAGATTTTAGTTCTAAGATTTTCAGATTTTTCCAGAAGCTTCCCTACAGCTAGCAGAGAAGAGAAATTCTAGCTGTGACAGAGCTGAAACGCACAATTTATGTTTGATAACTCTTCATTTTAGGTAGGGTGGGTTAGTAATTTCCGAGGTCAGTGGAAGAGATGTTCATAAAGGTGAGGGGCTGGAAATCATGACTCTGGATATGACAGGAATTTGAGGTGGGGGGAAGGGAGTTAAAGAAATCTGAAAAAAGAGAATAAAAATTGCTCTCCTGAAAAAGGGATTTTTTTTTTTTTTTTTTCAGGTGGAAAAGCAAAGGGAATAAAAGAGGATAAAGGAAGGCTTGAGGACAGAAGCTGTGATGCAAGCACCGTTAGCATCACAGTAGCTGCTCTGAACTAAATCTGCATTTCTCTTATCCTATTAACCGAGAAGGCCAGGTTATATTTACCGCTTGCTCCGATTAAAGAGCAGCGCAGAGCAGCGCAGAGCAACAGCACCTCCAGAAAAGACTGAGGATGAAGCCTCTGCCGCAGACTCTCGGTGCAGTTCCTGCTGTTCTCCCTGCCTTGCCTCCGTGCCCCACCTTCGACCCAAGGAGCTCCCTCATCCTCCTCCGCCACAGGTCTTCACATCCCCTGGCCTTGGCAGGGGAAGGGCAACGCATGTCCGGGCTCTGCTTACATTTAACCTTTCCTCACTGGCTCTGTGACCATTTGGACAGGAAAGGTAGAAAAAAGCCTCTCCTCATTGAATTGTAAGCCACAAAATGAGTGGTTGGGGGAGAGGGTGTCGTGGTTTTAGGCTGATCCAGCAACTAAAACTCACACAGTCTCTCCTTCTCCAATAAAGTAGAGAGGAGAGAAAAAAAAAAAAAAAACAAAAGGACTGAGGGTTGAGGCAAGAACAGAGGGAGCACCCACCAACCATGGTCCTGGGCAAAACAGGCAGCGCTTTTCTCAAAGCAAAACAGTTTATTAATGATTACTTAGAAGGACAAAGGGAAATAAAAACCGATTACTTGAGAGGACAGAAAGAAACAAAACCAGATCTTAAAACCGACACCTTTCCCCCCCCCACCTTCCTTTTCCTCCCGGCTCTACCTCCTCCCCCCAGCAGCACAGGGGGCAGGGACTGGGGGAGTGCAGGTCAGTTCATTCTGTGCTGTTACTGCTGCTTCTTTCTTAAAGGAGAAGGAGTCCTTACACCCTTTTCCCCTGCTCCAATGGATCCCCTACCCACGAGGAAAAAATCCACAAATTTCTCCAACGTGAGTCCAGCCCACTGGAAACAATCCTTCCCCACAGATTGCTCCGGTGTGGGCTATACCACAGTCTCGGGTACTTAGGGAGCTGTAGCCACTCGCTCCGGCGTGGGTCGTCACGAAGACTCCAGATGCCTTTCTGCCTTGCCGTGCCCCCAACACGACCATCCTCGGGCTCAGGCATCTTCTCCCCACGGGCTGCGAGTGGGTCACTGCTCCACCGAGGCCGTCCTGGTTGCAGGGGGGCCGCCTGCTATCTCACCATCAGCCGCAGGGGAAACTCGGCTCTGGCACACCTCCTCCCGCTCCATCCTCACTGACCTGCTGTCGATGCGGCTGTTTCTCTCAGATCTCAGTCCTCTCCAGGTGAACTCAGCCCAGTGGGCACCCCGGGAGTGGGGTGCCCCCGAGTTCCCCAGCTGGCTCCGCCGCCGCCATTCTCCGTGGGCGGCGCCGGCCCGACGCAGGCAGCCGCCCGGCCGGGAGCCAGGGAGCGGGGGCAGTGCCCTCCTCCCTTCTCTGGTCGATCCTGGGCGAAGCACCTTTTCCGGTTCCCTTGTCCTGACTTAAATAGGGCAATTCGCAGAGGCGCCCTATTGGCTCAACACCGAGGGGGATGGCAGTCTGATCCGGTGGCCAGAACTAAGCCTAACCCGGATCCAAAACCGGGGAGGTCGCAGGGAGCAAAATCCCTCTCCTGCCACCAGAACCACCCCCCCCTCCACATCAAACCATGACAGAGGGTCAGATGACTATCTTTAAGAGTATTCCTTTGCCATCTGTGACTTGGAATCTTCAAGAAGTGGCAGAAATTTCTGAAGAGGGCTCAACACTCACAAATATCTGCAGTGAAAGAAAGGAACAAGATGCAAACACTGCCACAAAGTCTCTTTTCTGCTTCTGTCCTGCCAGACAGAAAAAAAAAAGCTGTAATGAGAGTGAAGATCCTTGAAAAAGATCATACCCTGCCAACCTGGAAGGATCTTTCTCATCGTTTCCAAAATACAAGGCGATCGTACTAGACCATTCAGATGGATTTTCGGTGTCTAAAAGGCTTAATTTTCCGTGACAACTGGGCTGACTCTCCTGGGTCCTCCCAAGGGGCTGAGGGGTCCTCTAGAGAGGCTGAGAGCTCCTTGCTCCCTCTTCAGTGTGCCACTGGAGCTGGCAGCCATCCTCAAGCACCAGGTTTCTTTTGTTCCATTACATCCTTTATTTTATGCCTAGGATTAATTAATTAACATTAAAGACGGCCCGCTAAAGGTGCGTTGTCACGCCTCAGTAGGGGCAGCCCAGGGTGGGGTAACTGAGGTCGGCACTTCCCCAGGCATCTGAAGGAACCGTGTAAATGCACAGAGTAAGGCACTGAGGGACCAAGCGAATATCTCACCCTGCAAGCCAGGGCAAGATTTAACAGCCTGATGAAGCGTCTACAACGTTGCTCAGCACCCGCCCTGCTGGGGATCACAAGGGTTTTGCTGGAGAGGCAAATGGAAGCAGGATTAGGCCCAATGCCAAAGGCTCGTGGACCAAGATTAGCACACACAGTCTTCTTTCGCAGCTCTTTTAAGAGCCAAATGGGCCATCTCACTTATTTCTTCCCTAGTCCACCTAGAAGGTATTAGAAATCACATGTTTAAAATAAAGTTCAGCAGAAATTCCAACTCGGGTTTGAAGGCGTCATTTCTTACAAACAGGCTGTGATGTGGTGGGTGCTTCTCACAGAAGATGGCCACTGTGTCAGACTTGAACAAGCAAGCCTGTCCTGATTACCAGAGTCTCGTTACGTGAGAATTTGTAACATATTTCCTCTGAAACAAAGAAAGGTGGCACGTAAAGCCAGCCAGAGACCCACACGGCACGCATTTGTCTCCGGGAGCTACCAAGCGTGATTATCTGGGAAGGCAGCACTGCCATCTGCGGGATGGCAAACCGATATTTCAGTTGCAGTTCAGCTACCGTCTTGTGGAAGGAGGGGTTGGTGGTGGAAACACGGAAAAATAAATATAAGCCTGCAGTAGCTGACAATGATTATTTTCTTACAGCACACATGAATCAACGATCCCCTCTTGGATTATTGTGCTCAAATTGGGTAACATTATTTTTCACTTTAATACAAAGGTTCTACCCTTCCAGAAGCATAAGTGAGGTCTTGCCTTTTTAATGTTTATGTCATTTAACAACTGGCTACACGGTGCAAACACTCTGTAATGAATTCCCTGTAATTCCTCGAATTACAGTATTATTCCCTTTTTGCTCACTTATACCAGTAAACAAGGGCAGAGGTGATTTGCTGAGCCCAGCTAATAAACCGTTTCAGAGGCCAGTCTGCAGTCTTTGAAATTTGTAACAAATAATAATGCAGATGTTACCATACCCATATCCTTTGACATCCTACTGAGCCTACTGTCATATTCTTTACATAAAGCATTTATTCTGAAACATGTGTCTCATTCCTGGGAAAACTGCTGTCCTTTCTTCCCTCTCGTCTAGGTCTGCCAGGATTTCCTTCTGTTTCACTAATAGAGAAATTGCTGTGCATACTTACATAGCTAATTATTTCTCTGATTTAGCCTAAAGTCCTTGTAGAATATAGAGTTAGCAGGCTTAAAAAAAAACCCACAACCTCAAAACATACAAAAAAACAAACTCCAAAGCCAGCGATGTGATTTATCAACAATTATGATATGCTGGCACATAGCCAGCTGCTTGTGATGTCCTAAATTGCCTATATGTTTTCTGCATAGTCGTGTTCATATCCAGTGTGATGACACGAGGAACATAAAGCCGACCTGAGACCATGCAGAGACAAGAAGGGTGATTCCCGCTCCAGCTCTGCCCTTAGCCTTGTGCTTCCATCCCTTCATTGTGTAGGCTCAGCCAAGCAAATTGACCTTGCTGAAAACTTTGTGGGTTTGTGTTGCTTTTTTTTTTTTTAATTTTCCCAAATGAAGGTTAGTCTTCAGCCAGATCTGACCCCTGCTAACACTGGCATGAAGGAACGCTGAGATCTTGCAGTTAAAACTGCTGTTTTGAGAGGTGGTACAAGATATGTATCTGCTTAAACTGAGCAGGAAACCACATCTTCCCATACACAGTTTACAAATCTATTAATTGAGTCATAGTTGAGGTAGCATATTTAAGTCCAGAAGATTATTGCATGAATATTCCAACAGTCCATGAGTTTACTAAGAGAACAAATCTCTTTTTTTTTGTCTGTAAAGCATATAGAATGGACCTTTGTTATAAGATCAAACCACCATAAAACTGAACAAGACTCTTAGGACTGAGTGCAGAGATTTTTCTGTAGATTCTTATATAAATATATTATATAAGCACACCCAAATGGATTACCCCAAACTATATTTTTTGAACTGACTCACTACTTATTTTTTGTTTGCCATTTAACTGCAAATGGCTGTCCTCTGCATGAAGCCACTTTCTTTTTATATCATTCACTAATTCAGTGAGGCCATCTATCCTACCTCTGCTGAAAGGATTCTCCTGCAGTAGATAGAGAGCATTTTTAATTCTGTCTTACAAACCTCCATTTTTACAGAGTTTTCATGGTGCAAAGCTTCATAAGGAGCTCCAACGACCCTCTTATGCAGATGTTCATGAAATATATCTGCCATCAGACAGGTGTTACTCACCTGTCACTCACAGGATAGAAATGCTTTGGTGCAGCATTTCTGCTTTTGAGCTGTTTGGGATTTTGCTTAAGAACGAAGTGACCAGAGGTTGGCTCTTGAGCCGTGTGCAATTCAAGTGTGACTCCCTAGCATGTCTGAATCCAGCTGTTCCAGCCGTAGGAGCCCCCAAGCCCTCATCTGCCAGGAGAAGTGACGCAGGAGGGACAGCTAAGGTCTGCCCTCACAGCAGAAATCCAGCCTGCAAGATGAATAGGAGCAACTGCCTGCCCTCTTTTCTCATCTCTTCTGTAAATATGGAAGGGGTTTTGTTGATTGACATCATGTGAAGATTTTGTAACCTGACATTAAAACTGGCCACCCTTGGACCATAGCATCTTGATGCAAATTATTGTGTATTTGTCATATCACAGGTAACTGCTGCGACTGACAGCTGCCAGAATTTCATGTACTTTTATGAGTACCAAATTTTGCTCTAAATAAAGACATTAAAAATGCTGCATTTACACTGAACAACAAGAAATAGCATTCTGGCCTTCTAGTCAACTATTTTAGGAATAAAAATTAGATGTACTCGATAAGGTCCTCAAGAGGTTCATTTATTCTTAACGAAGCCAACAACATTCCCTTTCCGGTACAATAAAGCAAGCTTTGGCCATTTTACACAGAAACTAGTGTATCAAGCATTAAGACTGCATCGTATCATCTCAGGTCAGCTTAATGGCTTTCTCTTCTGAAAGTCTCAAAGCACTT
Source organism: Tauraco erythrolophus (assembly GCF_009769465.1). Lineage (NCBI taxonomy): Eukaryota > Metazoa > Chordata > Aves > Musophagiformes > Musophagidae > Tauraco > Tauraco erythrolophus. Next base: position 45,655,994 of record NC_141468.1, on the reverse strand, counting down.
ATGAACCCAAGAAGATGCGGGTGATGTATTCAAAGCTGCCCAGGGGTTTTGGACACCCAAATCTCATTAATTATAATGGAAAAACGGGCTTTCAAACCCCAGAGGCAAGTCTGAAAACCTCAGCCAGATGGTATTGTTATTAAAGCACAGAACTGAGAGTTAAGAGCTGCTGTGAAGAGTTTCACAAAGAACATAGTGCTGTGCACAAGAACAATTAGCATTACTGGATTTACAAAAAAAAAGACAGAGGTGCACAGGTACATAATTTAATATCACCAGTTCTACATCTAGCAAAAATCTAAAACTATGGACATACAAATCCTTATAGCTTTTAGTTTTCTTGTTTCCTGTTGCATCCCTCTGAGCCAATTCTTTCCTGTCTGCTGAAGTTACTTTGCTACTGCAGTAGCACCTATGGAAGTGGCTGATGTACGTCTCAGTTTTATATTCATATCTTAAAGCAAGTCTAACCCTTGTTATCTACTGAGGGGAATTTAAATAGAAAGAGATTATATATTATTTTCCCCACTGGTGCTTTTAAGTTATGGTTTCAGCCCAATGAGGGTAACTTATTATGAGAGCTCCACACTGGAATCACTTCAGTAACAAAAGAGTCTCCAGAGAAGTAGCCACCTGAAGAAGAAGTGAGAGAGGAAAAAAGCGAGACTTTTGGCTCTGTCCTGAGAGTGGTGAGGAAATGGATGGAGAGTGGAGAGCTGCAGATTGTGTAGAGGAGCATCAGCGTCTGGTCGGCCACTGGCAGCTGTCAGGGTCAGCATATGGGGTTTGACAGGCCTTGGGACTGACCCTCTACAGCTGCTCTTCTGTCATTTACTGTTGTGCCAAGATCTGCATACTTGTACTGGTTAGTGAGAGGAAGGAGGATAAATTTACTTCCGTTTTGGTGAGTCTTTTAAGAATATGGAGAGGTCAGTGCTCTGAGTAATATGGACTTAATCAAAATATGAAATTGAGGAATTTCTCAGGAATATTTCCTGAGAAATAATGAAACTCAAGTGCAAGGGTTTTCTCAGAAAAGATTTATTGAAGGGTACCCTGAGATCTGACCCAGGAAGTATGACGGTGGGGCCATGAAAGGAGCCAGCCCTGCAGACTGTTCAGACCAAACAAGACTCCAGAGCTAATGAGGTCAGAACAGTGGTGATCCAGTAATCTGGTCAGTAGGGGACATGCAACCGATATGAGTGGGAGAGCATGTGGAAGGAAATGTTACAGCTTGTCTTTTTTTTTTTTTTATGTGTTGTTTTTTTTCCAAACCAAAAGTTTTCTCATCCCCACATTTCTAAGTTATATGATATTTTTTCTTAAGGTACTGTATAAAATAGATGGAATGTTTCACATAAACAGGTTTATAATGGACACACTAATGCTGCCTGAACTGTAACAGGGGATGGCTATATAGAGGAAAAAACCCAACTCACAGAGGAAAAATGTCCTTCACTTTTGCCTTGTTTTGAAAGGAAGTAAGACAAACTTTTTTTCCCCCTTCTCATAAGCAGCCTCGCCTGAGGCCATTCTTCTAGGCACACTGCAGAGGCAGAGCCTGGAGGAGCCATCACATGTCCCAGCTTGCCCTTTCTAATACATATCTTTTTTTGTTAAGGAGACAGCTTTAATTGAAAATATGTCTGCTTGAGAAAGAACAAGGGTCATGAACTTGCTCCACAGTGGGAGCCTGCAGGAAAGAACTGGCCTAGCTTTGTTAAAACGCCTTTCTCCGCAAGCCGGATGCCGTCTCTGCAGAGTTCAGTCCTGCTCATACGCATGTCACCCCTCCACCTCCTGCTCAATTGTTTTGTGGCTGTTCCAGCAGAAATAAGTCCAAACAGGATACTTCTTAAAGATAGCTTTCCGATGAAGGTGAGACAAGGCATGAGGAAGGGCACAGATCCTCTACGCAGGGCTGCCCATCATCCTCGGAGAACAGCCAGGTCAGTTCATCCCAGACTCTCTGAGTAGCGAGGCATCTTGTAGATGCCCACGCTACAATTACTATTTGTAGAACACTCCCAGCTTATGCTGTCCTAGTAATTTTCAGTTGCACCATGGCATTTTGCCTAAACAACGAGAACAACAAATAGTCTAACACACAGGGCTGCAAATCATAAGCTAAGGATTAAGCCTTCCTTAGACTGTGGAGTTTACAAAAGCAGCGGAAGAAAAGAGGAATAAAATTCATGGTCTCATTACCAAATCTGATGCTAATGGTACTGGCTACAGCAAAGCTGAAACTTGAAGCAAATGTAGTCTCAGAAAAAGCATTTAGTCTCCCACTAAATTAGCTTCCCTCTTTTTGTTAAGTAAGATGACTTGTCCTATTTAAATTAATTTAAGCCCTAATCCAACTAAACAAAGCATTTAGAGACTTTTATCCTGAAACTGAAAGAATGCTCTCTTTCCAAAACCTAACCTTTTCCAGACCCTGACGTGGACGACTCTGCCTTGTTACAAGCGTACCACTGCAGACGCCCACAGCCGCCTCAGACGGACTCACCTGCGACAGACCTGCCTGGAGGAGGCCTTTAGAAAGGGATCTGTGATCGTCAAATGCCCAGCGAACGCAGCAGGAGGATTAGTGACACCTCATTTCTCCTGTCCACTACGATCAGCTTGGGACTCAGAAAGGACAGCATTCTTCTTTTGAAGCTTAAGTTGCGTGGGGTAGATTGATTCTTTCACCCTAAATCTTTCTCCAATGCTAGTTGCTGAATTGATTTCCTCCAGGTCTCTGGGAGTGTCATAACAAGTTGTCCGTCGTTCCATGAGGTTGCTCCCGACACCTCTCGCTGATGGCAGAGGCAGCCCAATTTACCTGTTTTTTTTTTCCCTGACAGAGAAACCATGACAAATATAAGTCACTCACTCTCTTTTTGAGGATAGCAGCAGGAAGATAGGAACATTGTTGCTGAATTACAGCTATTCTAAAGAAATTTATGGTCTCCCTGGACTGATACTAGAGGGCCAGCTTGTTAAATGGTGTAAATCAGGACAGCCAAAATTTCACCTAGGCTTCTAAATAAAGGATTTCACTGCCACTTTGAGGTGATGCCTGACCTCTATCATGTGAGTATTTCCACGTATCGCTCTTGTAAACCATTGCCAATCGAGAGCACAGTATAAATTTTGATGATGAAAAGCTTCGTGTAAACAGAATGACTGGCAACATGGCATCCGCTTTGCTCAATCAAAAGCGAACGTGCTGTATCCAGCATAACCCAAAGTTACTGTGAAAAGCAAACACATTTGTAATCCATCTGTTAGAACAGCAACAGAAGCAAATTAACGGACTGCTACCATCTGAGAAATAGGATAGAAGCATTTTAGTTGGAAGCAAAGTTCATATGCGATTTACCTCATATTCTGATTATTCAGTTTTATTGTCTGAATCTGTGAGGTCCTGGTTCAACAATGAATTCAAGAGCGTTTTTAGATTTTGCTAAAGCAAACAAAACCCTTGTAACACCTTTGGGCTGCCAAACTGTAACCCAGTAAGGAAGCCTTTCCATTAAAATTCCATTGTTGCATCTACTGTTCGAGATTGTATTGAATTTCATTGTTGCATCTACTATCTATTCGCTTGTGGGTGTGAATTAAAGGACAATCTGGCATGTGTGATACTGTTATTGGTGTCTATTACAAACCACCGGATCTGGATGAGGAGATTGATGAGGCCTTCTACAGGCAGCTGACAGCGGTCTAGCAAATGCAGGCCCTGGTTGTCATGGGGGACTTCAACTATCCTGATATCTGCTGGAAGGCCTACTCAGCCAGCCAGCCACAGTCCAGGAGGTTCCTTCAGCGCATTGATGATAACTTCCTGATGCAAATGGTGGATGAGCCTACTGGGAGAGGAGCGCTGCTGGATCTTATTCTCACTAATAAGGAGGGTCTGGCTGAAGCGCTGAAGGTCGAGGGTAGCCTTGGTTGTAGTGACGATGAAATGGTGGAGTTCAGGATCTCATGTGTCAGGAAGAGAATACCTAGCAGAACTAGAACCTTGGACTTCAGTAGGGCCAACTTTGTTCTTTTCAAACAACTGCTAGGAGAAATCCCATGGGACAGAGTACTAGAAGGTAAAGGGGCCCAAGATAGTTGATTAGCCCTCCAGGACTTCGTCTTCCGTGCTCAAGACCGATGCATCCAAACAGGTAGGAAGTCAAGAAAGGGCACCAGGAGACCTGCACGGTTAAATGGGGAACTGTTGGGCAAACTCAAGTGGAAAATGAGAGTGTACAGATCATGGAAGGAGAGGCAGGCCACTTGGGAGGAATACAGGTCTGCTGTCAGAGGATGTAGGGAGGCAACTAGGAAAGCTAAGACCTCCTTGGAATTAAACCTTGCGAGAAAGGTCAAGGACAACAGAAAGGGCTTCTTCAAATACATTGCAGATAAAACTAACACTAGAGGCAATGTAGGCCCACTGGTGGATGAGGAGGGTGCCCTGGTGACAGAGGATAAGAAGAAGGCAGAGTTACTGAATGCCTTCTTTGCCTCAGTCTATACTGCTGGAGGCTATCCTGATGAGCTCTGGAACCCTGAGGCTCCTGAGGAAGTCAGGATAGAGGAGGAGTCTGCCCTGGTTGATGAGGACTTGGTTAGAGACCAGTTAAGCAACCTGGCCATCCATAAGTCCATGGGTCCTGATGGGATGCACCTGCAGGTGCTGAGGGAGCTGGCAGATGTGATTGCCAGACCACTTGCCATCATCTTTGCTATACCGTGGGGAACGCGAGAAGTGCCTGAGGACTGGAGAAAAGCAAATGACACTCCAGTCTTTAGAAAGGGCAAGAAGGAAGACCCAGGTAACTATAGACCGGTCAGCCTCACCTCCATCCCTGGAAAGATAATGGAACAACTTATCCTTGGTGCTGTCTCTAGGCATATCAAGGATAAGAGGGTCATTAGGGGCAGTCAACATGGCTTCACTAAGGGGAAGTCATGCTTGACAAACCTGATAGCCTTTTATGAGGACATCACCCAGTGGGTGGATGATGGTAGAGCAGTGGATGTGGTCTATCTTGACTTCAGTAAAGCATTTGACACAGTCTCCCACAGCATCCTCACAGCTAAACTGAGGAAGTGTGGTCTGAATGATCGGGTAGTAAGGTGGATTGTGAACTGGCTGAAGGATAGAAGCCAGAGAGTAGTGGTCAATGGGACAGAGTCCAGTTGGAGGCCTGTATCCAGTGGAGTTCCTCAAGGGTCAGTACTGGGACCAGCATTGTTCAACATATTCATCAATGACTTGGATGAGGGAATAGAGTGCATGGTCAGCAAGTTTGCTGATGACATTAAACTGGGAGCAGTGGCTGACACACCTGAAGGCTGTGCTGCCATTCAGAGAGACCTGGACAGGCTGGAGAGTTGGGCGGGGAGAAATTTAATGAAATTCAACAAGGGCAAGTGTAGAGTCTTGCATTTGGGTAAGAACAACCCCATGTATCAGTACAAGTTGGGGACTGAACTGTTGGGGAGCAGCACAGGGGAAAGCGACCTGGGGGTCCTGGTGGACAGCAGGATGCCCATGAGCCAGCAATGTGCCCTTGTGGCCAAGAAGGCCAATGGCATCCTGGGGTGTATTAGAAGGGGTGTGGTTAGTAGGTTGAGAGAGGTTCTCCTCCCCCTCTACTCTGTCCTGGTGAGGCCGCATCTGGAATATTGTGTCCAATTCTGGGCCCCTCAGTTCAAGAAGGACAAGGATCTGCTTGAGAGAGTCCAGCGCAGGGCCACAAAAATGATTAAGGGTGTGGACCATCTCCCTTATGAGGAAAGGCTGAGGGAGCTGGATCTCTTTAGCTTGGAGAAGAGGAGACTGAGGGGGCACCTCATTAATGTTTATAAATATGTAAAGGGTGACTGTCATGAGGATGGAGCCAGGCTCTTCTCAGTGGCATCCAATGATAGGACAAGGGGAAATGGATATAAGCTGCAACATAGGAGGTTCCGCTTAAACATGAGGAAGAACTTCTTCCCAGTAAGGGTAACAGAACACTGGAACAGGCTGCCCAGAGAGGTTGTGGAGTCTCATTCTCTGGAGATGTTCAAAACCCGCCTGGACACGTTCTTGTGTGATCTGATCTAGGTGGTCCAGCTCCGGCAGGGGAATTGGACTAGATGATCCTTTGAGGTCCCTTCCAATCCCTAACATTCTGTGATTCTGTGATACTCTGGCCTTTGAGGGCCCTCTCCGCCTCACCCTTGAGATGAGGCTCAGTCTGTCCTGACTGTGAATTTTCCCCCCTTTTAAGTATCAGACACCCCAGATGCCTGAGAGTGTCTCAGGTTTAGGTGGCTTAGGATGCCATGAGCTGACTTCTGATGTTGCCAGAGACTCTCACAAGCTCCTGCATGGAGATAAGGGCACTTAGGGAGAGCTGGGGAGGCAGGGAGGATGGACAAGGCTGTGCAGGTAAAACCAACCTCAGAACAGACCCCTCTTGAAAAGGGCTGGACTGCAATAATTTAAGCCTAAATTAGGAAAGTAGCTATCAAATTAAATAAAGACATGATTCTAGTTAACCAGAACTGCGGTCGGTTAAAAATTCAAGGCAGGCATTTTCCCCCTGTAGTTTTGCAATCTCATTTGAAAGACTTTTATTCCCTCCCTGCTCCACTTCACCCAACCATGACGATCATCAAACAGTTGTTCAGCCTCATTGCATGAGATGAGCTGCCTGGCTCACAAGCAGGCAAACCCTCCCCTCCCCTCCAAACTCTTTTGTAGCTGATCTATTGATCAGCCTTTTTATTGCAATAGTTTAAAGGTGTATAACAGTAAAACAGTAGTGTTTTACTGCAACCTCCTGGTGACTCCTTGTCACAGAGAGGGGAGGAGGGAAACGACAGGGGACACAAATTTTGAAATGCAGATTAATCACAATTGTTATTCTAACAGAAAATTTCCATCTGTTCTTGTACCTAGTTCTCATTTTATGTCACTGTTGTTATCACTCCCTTTAGCTGAGAAAGGAGGAGCCCTGGGTTTTGATTCAGGCTTCTAATGAGAGAAGAACAGAAACCTGCTGAAAAGAGCAGAAGGTACCCATATGGGTGAGAGCAGTAGCCAGATAGACAGTGGTGTAAATTAAACTGCTACATCTCATCCTTCAAGGAAACTGGGTCTGGGAGGGATCCTAGGACACTATTGCAAGGAGCAACTCTAACCACTGATTTAGAATATAAAAACTGTTAGTGCAGAGATAAATAAAACCTGGTACAAGAGAAAGATGTGTGCCAAATGATACGCTTTCTTTAGGAAATAAAAACATTGAGGTGAAGGTGCTTCTATAACCTGTATTAATGAGGTAATGACACATGAGGTAAGAGAAAGAGTGACATGGACAAAGCAGATTTTTGTTGGAGTCGCAGCCACTTCAGGGAAGGGTAGTAAGAAGCCTGTACTGAGGCAGGTTTTTTCCTGGGAGAAACTGTTATAGACTCATAGAGGGAGATCTGGAGGGCATGGAAGAAAAAGCATCAGATCTGGTGATCTGAAGCAAGGTACCTGAATTAATAATTCTGTGATGATGAGTTTCAAACAAAGCAAAAAAAGACAAACATGACACAAGATCTCACATCAACAAGATGGTGTGCTGGTCCTCAAGGGGTGCTGCAATATCTTTAGAATGAAAGAGATGTAAGAAAAAGGATGTAAGAAAATTATAACCCATAATTTACACAGACACCGAAACCCAAGAAGATATCCTGGTAAAAAAAAAAAAAGCAGGACAGAGACACATTATATATTTTATTTTTTCTGAATGCTTCACATACATTTTCCTGCCAGGACCTCATCTGCAAGACAGACAGCTTTCTTTCCATATGCTTGCAATACCTGACTCACAATGGAAATGCTGTAGATCGAGCAGATGCAGTATATTTTTCCTAGACTGGCAGAGGCATTGAAAACTTGAGCTATTGGAAAAGACTATCAGAACTTGGCTTGTTAAGCTAAACTAGATGAAGGATGAGGGTGGATAAGACTCTCATCTATTAATACATAGGGTGGGGGAAGAAAGAATAAATGCAGAGGCATAGGAACTTTTTAAACTCAAAGGCAGTACTGGCACAAGAATAAATGAGTATAAAGCAGTCACGAATACATTTAGACTGGAAATGAGAGAAAGTTTCTAACCATTAAAAGAGTGAAGAAGCTTTACTATAGGAAAAAAAGAGGTCAGAAATTTAACTAGTGTTTAAGACAGATCTTAAGAGCGATTGTTTAATGAATGGAATTGAACATGGCAGTGATGAGAGGAGAATAAATTCAATATGAAAGATTCCTTCTAGTTCACTTTTCACTATAAAAACCTTTTGTTTTCTTTTTTTTTTTGAGTCCTAGATAAAGATTGAACAAAGACATTTTCTTTAATTATCACCTGTTAAGTTATTTTCTAAATTACAAAAGTAGGAACACGAAAGGACACTAATTAAAATGCAAATATCATGCTAATAGTCACCTTTCTCTCTTATCTTTTCATTTGCCATAGCTCGAAATTGGTATATGTGGCACCAAAGACAGAGATCTAATGAGTCTCTAAGAAAGATCCAATAGCTTTTTTTGCTTAGTGTTTGCTGGATAGTAACACAGTGTTCCAAGGGGAGATAAATTACACCGTTTGATGAAGGTGTATGGGATCATTGCCTTATGGGGATCATTGTCCCTGGATAAGTGATGAATAAGAATCAAAGTGCTCTTTTCTCATGGCCCCCAGCACCTCTCCTCCATCCCCCCCCCCACCTGTCTGCTTTCCTTGTATCAGTGTGTCCTGGTTCCGACTGAGAGAGAGTTAGTTCTTTTTAGCAGCTAGAAGAGCTCTGTGTTTTGGTTTTAGTCTGGGATTTGCTGTGAGAAGAATGTTGATTCTGCACTGGTGTTTATAGTTGGCACTGGAGCCTCAAGGACTTTTCATCTTGCTGTGTTCTTGCCAGTGTGCAGGAGCACAACAGGCTGCAGGGAAGCATAGCAGGGACGGAGGGTCCACAACTCCTCTTACGATTTGAACTTAGATTTAGGATTGAGGGCTAAATTGGCCAATGAAGTATTCCATATCATGCAGCCTCACACCCAGTGTATAGATGAGGGTTGACCAGAAAGAAGGGCTTTGGCACTTCCGGAAGCTCTCCCTCTCGATCTCTCGGAGTGCTCTCTCTCTCATTCTCTTTTTGGGCCTCTCTCTCGTCCAGGATGGCGGTGTAGAGACCTATCTATTCCAGGATCTTTAGCCGGAGTGAGACAGACCTAGGTCACTGAGTAGTGAGCAATTATACTGTGCGTATATGTTATTACCATTATTTTATATAAATATATTCATATATCATTAGTAGTAGTAGTATTAAATTGTTCTTATCTCAACTCATGGATCTCTTTCTCTTTTCCCCTTTAATTCCCTTCCCCATCCCTTGGGGTGGGGAGGCTGAGCGAGCAGCTGTGTGATGTTTAGTTGGCAGCTTGCCCAAACCACGACACAGTCACAGCATGAGATACACAAGGAACCTTGTGGTAACAGAAAAATTCCTACTTGCTTTTACTGCTCTGATGGACTGATGTCCCATGTTACTAGGATAAAACCAGGCAAGGGTTTGTCTTACTACTTTAGACTTAACTCTACTGACGCAGCTATCTATTAGCTTACGCACTCATGCACACACACAAAAGACATTAACCCATTTCTAGATGCCCTTCCTCATCCCTTGCTTTGTCACTAGATTTCAAGTATGAAGCACCTGTTGTCGGAAAACACTTGTAGGAGGAATCTCCTCTTGATATGCCCCGTTGGTTTCATTCAGCCTTCTCTTCACATAACAGAGGTCCTAGGGCAATACAGAGGCTTTCCTTAGAGAGGCAGCATACACACCTGGGCATATCCTGCAAATCTCTGAAAGCCACTGAAATTTGATACATCCTCTATCCTCCAAAATACATGAGTTTTTAGCTCTTCTATAAATGTAGAGTCCTCTAAGGGCTAATGGAATGTTGTTGATTTCAAACAAAAATATATGCTTAAGTACCACTGAAATCCAGTCAATGTCTCTAATTGTCTTTAGAAAGCCAATTGTCTTATCTTGTTCCACACATTCAAGTAATTGTATGCGTTATACAACACATTACACAATTATATGGGTATAACTGCAATATTCTCTTAAACTATTTTAAAATATACTGAGAATATGTTTATGCTGCTTGATGGGAAAAGCTAGCAACTATATAAGATGAGGTTTTGAACAAGCTCCATCAAATCCTAGGAGGCATATTAGAGAGTTAAGAGTAGAGTCTAACAAAATATCGTAACAAGAGAAACAATCACTTTATCCATAATGTTTATATTACTTTCATAGTGCTTAGTTTAAGTGCTTAAACAGCTTTTGTTATTACCTTCTCAATGTATTATAATCTCAATGTTCACTAGACCATTTTTGCCAACATATCAGAGGAACCACTGATGCAACAGTTGTACCTATCATTAATACAGAAAACTGTGAGTCTCAGTCAAATGGAAAATCATGGAATTAAGAAAATCAGGAGGTATTAATGGAGCCTTCCACCCTCTCTTGAAAGAAGCATGACATAGTAATCATGATCTTCAGAGAACTAAAGGACTCCTACACAAAACAATATATAAGAACAGGCAAATCCAAAAGCTGCTGCTATGTGTGAAAGGTACACAGAAAGCAGATAGACTTTGAAACAGAAGCATTGCAAGACCCAGAGCAGAATGGTAGATGAGATGGCTAGGTTTTAAACAAAATATCAACTAGCCTTGTTTTCAGCCCTTCCTTCATTCAGCAGAAAGCGGCTGGAAGAAAAGAAAAAAGAAAAGCTGAAAGCTTGGTGAAAGCCTGGAAAGAATTCCTGAAAGATTTGTAAGAAGACCGTAGAGGAAAACGTCTAATCATTGCAGAGTTGATGAATGAAGAAGGCGTTTAAGAAACTGTTGACTCCAGTGGGAGCTGCAGGAGCCCCTAAGCCTCCAAGCCACTGGTAGATTTGCCCTTGAGGCTTGTGATGGGTGGGTAGGGAAGTGAGGGGACCACTTCAGAGGAATGTCTAGAACCAAGGATGGGCACTGCCGCAATCACCCTGAGCAGTGCTTTGGGCCATAGGTACCATGAAGATTGTTGCTGTAGCTGTGAGACAAGGACCTAGAAGAAGTTGTACTGGGACTTAGAGGTTAACAAGATAGAATCAGGCCACAGTAAGCTCCCTCTTCTGGGAAGGACGACGTTCAGTGTTGTACCTTTATGGACATGTCAGCCTTTATTCTCATTGCCAGGGCCTTCACCACTACTGCTGCATAAAAGGGGACTAATGAGATAAACTTGGTGTATCCGATCTGTGGGGAGCACCTAACTGGTTTTGTCTGTATGTATGTTACAGGTTTGCAGCCTGCTTCCTCCCTTTCGTTTATGTCTTCTCAAATAGTACCATTGACTGTCCTCTCATTGCCTGAAGTGCTCATCTCTCTTCTTCACTCTGACGCTTTTGGTTGGGTTTTACCTTTCTATGATGCTCTAAGTTCTTAAAAATTGAGCCAATGTGTTATACTTGATTTTTAATTTCTCTCTTGCATCCACTCTGTGAGAGAAATGTTTTGAATAAGCTGCCCAGTAGCTGTCTGATTCCCTTATCATAGGGCCACGCGCTCCTCCACTTGGATTTGCATACAACGGATTTGCAGATTTAGTGACATATTTCTCTGCTAGAGTGGACAAAAATCAAGCAACTGCTTTGAAGTAGATGCTACTGTGAATGATACAGTTTACTGGAGTACAGAAGTCAGAACGGTCATTCAGATGACTAATGATTTGGTATAGAGCCAAAACTGTTTTCCAGGATATCCACATCAGCACTTCTGTACAATGATAGTAGAAATTGCTTCCTTCCTCTTGCCAAACTCCTTTTATACTGTTACAAGAGATAGAGATCCCTCTGGTACTGAAGAGGTAATATGATTGAAGTTAAAGCTGAACCACAACTGCAACAGAAATCTATTGCTATCCTGAAGTAACATTTTCCAGAAATATAACTGAAAACTGTATACTCGAAAGGGATAGAAGAACAAAATTAGATAGCAATTTATTGTTTTTTGCTAAGCCATTTTACTGAAGAAAAAAATGAAGAATTCATCCAAATGAAACCTTGGCAGCTCTGCTTGGGCCAGTAGATTTCCTGATGGGACACGATATAAATGAAGAGATACATCAGAATTTCCTCAAAGAAATAGACACGATGTTTTCATCTGGCTGTCCTTCTAAATGAAATGTATTCATAATATCACACTGATGCTTTAAACATAAGCTTTACCTTAAGGGAAGAACTACAACCTACAAATCACTTCACAACATTTCAAGAGTTAAAAACACATAGGCTTCCTGATGAGAAGCTTCTTGGGAAAAGAATCCCATCCAACATCCTTTCTGTGCTAACTCCAAAGGTTTCTTCTGTCTACCACAGCGTTCTTCTATACTTTCTCTGCTTCTGTGCCTATTCTCCAGCTGTCTAAAGTATTGGCCTGAAAGTCTCCAGGCCTGACAATACATCTATCATGGTACAAGAGTAGTAGTTTGAAAATCAGAAAGTGTTTTACAAGGCAAGAATTGTTTCTTAACAAGGTGAAGAAATCATGGAATCATAGAATCTTAGAATAGTTAGGGTTGGAAGGGACCTCAAAGATCTAGTTCCAACCCCCTGCCATTTCATTTATCTATGCACTGTTATGGGTTCTCTCCTCTACAATCCTTTCTGCATCCGCAGGAAGGGATAATCTACAATCCCTTCCCATCTGCAAGGAGCGCAGACTGTTTTCTTGGTGCATATTTAGAAAGTATCCACTTCCCACGTAGGAAAACAGATTCTCAGTCTAAATAATAATAATAAACCAGAATATGGATACAGCCACATTCAATGCAATGATCCTTTCCGCAAAATATCAGCTTCTTGAAATTCCATCTCTCAGACTGATGAGTAGCTAACTTTATCTAAAATTCTGGGCATATCAGTATCAGTCTAGCTTGATTTGTTCAATTACAGAAAACTCAAGACATAATTGCTACCTCTTCTCAAATAATGCAGAGACAGTGAGCTAGTCATGATTTCTGTCTTCTATCTAACAAACATAGCCATGTAGTATTAGATAAAGACCAAAGAGGAAGGAGAAGAATCTTAGCCGGTTCCCAATATGAATATTCTCATTATTAGGCTGCAGATTAGACTGGCTTTTAATTGCTTGTACCTCAATTCTTAAAATTTCCAAGCTTGGCTGAAGAGTAGCACAATCCAGATATGAGTTTCAACATGGCAGGAAGAGAATTCCTCTACCCCGGTACCCTGCAGCTTCTGTCCATTGAAGAAAATACACAACAGTAAGAGCAAATTCCCTGCATCTGCACTGCTTGCTACTTCAGACAAGCAGCTGGGATCATAAGGATTTAGGCAGAGTACAGCAGTTTCAGATTCCTAGGAAAAAGGAATCCCTTCTAGATCCATGCAGTATAACAGTGTTTACTGTGTTCCTTCAGCTGTGACCTTTCAGGAATTATTCTGATGTAGCTGATATATCTACTTAGAAAAAAAGCAAATATTCCTTCTCTATTTTGTATGGTGCCTAAATGTTCCTAGAGAAACATTGGAGGTGGGGGGTGTCCCATCTAGTTTTCTCTGAAAGTCTGAGCATGATGCATGAGGGACGGAGAAATAAGAAAACAGGCAGGGGAGGGAAGAAGAAGGAAACAAAATGAACAGGCGACAATTGGAAAGGACATCTTGAGAGATATTAAAAAAAAATTCCCTCCCACACAGGGAACAGAGTCGTTTTACTTTAGTGGAAACCAGCACAGAGAAAAGAGAATCATCTCCACAAACCATCTCTGCTCGGATGAGAAATCGGATCAGCAGAAAACCTCCTTAACAAAGGCAAGCAGGAGGGAACACTCCAGAAAAACATTCACTCCCTCCTCCCAGGTCCCAGCACTACTTACTAATATTTTTAATGCAGAACAGTGCTTTAGAAGCCAAGGCACAGCCCTAACATTTGAAGTGCTCTCCCACCTCAATGCACTGACAGGACATCCTTATGCATGGGGGTTGTTTTTCCACATCTGATAGCTTAGAATTATAGATCTGCAGGAAGATAGTGACTTTTGCCATCCAGCAAGGGCTTCATATTGAGCTTCCCACTAAAAATAACACAATGAAATGGTGACAAGTGAGAGGATTCAAAATCAGCACCTCCTCACGGTAATTTCAGTTTAATTCCTTTTTGTCACAGCAGTGTGATTTCTGTTTTTCAGTTTCCCATCTTTATCTTCCTTTCATTCGATCCTGTATCTTGCGTTTTTTTTTTTTTTTATAACATGATTATATATACCTTGGAAGATTAAATGGTAGAAAACAGTACAATGGCTGTATTGTTCTTCCCCTCACCCCTGTTTCTTTGCATGTTTGCAGATGCCTGGAGCTTTGGCTTTCGAAAGTGTTACACAATGCAGAGCTCTGTAAGCATTTCCTGATTTATGTTATAAATAAGATGTTAATTATAATGTCTATTTAAATTAAACTATTTGTATGCACATAGGGTACTTTCAAAACCATTTTGTTCACAAAATTGCTGCTACCATTTATTACTACATGAATATTAATTGTTTTAATTAAATTGCAGTAATATGAATGTTCCAAACCAGAAGTAATAATACACAATGCATTCATCAGTAAATTTGGGGAGGGGGGTGGCATGTGGAAGGTACATCGAGACTGTGCCATAGCCAGTGGGAAGACAGTTATTCAGTGGATTAAGGTCTGTATGTACCTGTCAGATACGTAAACACCTCATGCCTTCAACAGACCATGTAAGTTTAGGTTCAACTTGACAAATAACACACTCAGGAGTATATACTATTGTATTAATATTTTCATGATTTAAAAGAAATAAATCAGAATTTCCAAACAAGCAGCACTAAGGGACATGCAAATCCAGAATGAGAGGAAAAAAATGTCTCTATTCTAAGCAGGCCATAGCTCTCTGAAGACAAAATGCCTGAAGTGGGACAAGCAGGCAGCTCCCGGCTGGGCTCAAAGCTCCCTGAAATTCCTGGGGAACAGTATTTTAAGCCTTGACATTTTAAACAGATGAGCACCTCCCTCAGCCCACCCTCTCCTCCTTTTCCCTAGTGCTCATGTATCTTCTTTTAAATACTCATTACTTGGATGCTGTGGTCACACAGCATCGATTTCAAAGCTTTGCTTCCACCAACAGAACTGAGCAGCCACAGGAGCAGGGCTTTGAAGAAACAAGCAGCTGAGTTCACACAGCCTGGAAACACTGAGCAGCAAGAAAGGACAAGCAAAGGGGAAACTTGAGTCTCACATCAGAACCAGCATTATCGACACCCGTTATAAAGTCCCCTGCTTTTCTTCAGGGAGTGAGATACAGGGCTGGGTTCTTGGTCCAGTCCTGGGATCCTTGGTCCAGTTGCACCTACAGCTTTCACAAGGCTTGTCTTCAGAGATGAGGGAATGGCCAGGCATTCCCTATGACAGGAAGGATGCTTAGCCAGTGATAGACATCTTGAGTTGTGCTGTGATGCACCAATGGTTTTTTTTTTCTAAAACAGGATCCAGAAGTGAGTTACCAATAGACCACTCGTCTTAACTAATGTGCCAGCATTGTTCCATCCACTGAAGTCATTATGGGCTCCAAAGTGAAATCACCCTAGTCCCCTTCATCTCTTCATCAGTTTGGCATTCAGGACATAACAATATTTTTAAATGCTAGTCAATATCAAGTTCCTCAGCAATCATGATCACACAAACTCTCTATAGTTCTTACGATAACCTCTTATTCAGAAGTAAAGTAATTTTTAACCAATCTTTTAATCTAATATTCAGGGCTACCAAGACAGTTCAGGACTGGAGCACTTGCCCTGTGAGGAGCAACTGAAGGAAGGAGGCTTATTTGGCCTGGAGAAAAGACGGCTTCAGGAGGACTTGATAGCACCCCCCTGCTACCTAAGAGATGATTACCAGGAAGATGGAACCAAATCCTTTATGGAGGTGCATGATGATAGAATGACAACAGTGGTCATAAATTAAAATGGGAGTTTCTGACCTGAAATATAGGAAAATTAAAATCTCAATAAGGAAAATCAAGCATTGGAACAAGTTGCCCAGGAGGATGTGGAAAAAGTCCTGGACAAACCACTCTGAATTCAGTGCTGACCCCACTTCACCAAGAAAGTTTGGCTAGGAGACCTCCAGTGTCCTTTTCAGTCCAAATGAGTCTATGATTCTGTGTGGATCTTACAACTAGAGCTAGGCCAAGGGAGCAAAGCCTCACGATCTGTGCCCTAATGCAAAACTCAGCCTTGCTCTGGAAAATCACAGAAGTCTCAAGAGCTAATTTATAACTTTTCAGATCACTGTGAAATAACGTGTAAGATAAACTCAGGCTGTGTCTATTCTGTATTCTGTACGTGTTATTCCAGATAAGAGCTTAAAAAGATAAAGCCCTACCTATCCTTTAATCAGTAATGATCTTACAACAATATTTATTACTTCAGAGTTTTGCTGCGAGTCCTCGCTAAGACTTCTAGTTTTGTGAACCAAGCTGTAGCCTTCTAGCCAATCTTGCCTTTTAAAAATACAAAATCATTACTTCATAATGTACACAGTTCTTTTAGATGTGGAGATACGAGCTCTTCAGTTCCAGTTTGAACAAAGTCACAAATGAATTTTATTCATGTTTTGAATAACCTGTAATTTAGAAATATTTAAAGGTTTATTTTCAACCAACAAATCTAACTTACAGCTTAAGGTCCATAACATGCCATACTGGGATTTCAAGGGGAATGAACATTTCATGTTATTGACACCTCATATGATGGACTGCGTAAACTGTTTAAGAGTTTGCTCATTCGTTCCTATTGACTGACATGACATCGCAGTGTCTGTTCACGTGTATCAGGAGTTTTGTTCTTTGTAACATTGATTTACTTTTATTTCTACTCACAGTGACACTATAAGGTAAGAGACAATATCCTGAGAGGTAATGAAGATGTAATCATTTAAGAAGTTAATTCCACTTTGTAATGTATACAACAAAAGCATATTTGGGAATGGAGTGGATCCTGAGCTACGGATCTTATGCAAGTTCTGCCTTGTAGACCCCATGTGGCACCGGTTACCCCGTGATTGGCTCTGATCTGCCTTCCCCCTTCTTCAGGACAGCTGAATTCAAAGGGGAAGAGATGCAGAAAAGAGCCACTAGATCAATCAAGAATAGGTAGACTCTAGAGACTAAGAGCTCTGCTCTCAAGACGAAGGTTGAGATAAGATACGATTTTTCTCTCTGAATACATTAGAGCAGGAAGAGAGAAGACCTATTAAAGCTGAAGATCAACACCAACACAAGAACAAATGGGTATGTGGTATGACTCAGTTTAGGCAGGAAGATAGAGGAATATTTACAGGAATGACCTTTCAGTATGAGTAATGAAGAGGCAAACAACTTGAGTAGCTTTAAGATAAAGCTTTATTAACTTTATGACACAATTTCTGGTAATGGCATGTATCCAGGAGTTCCCTTCAGTCTTATGAAATGTGTTAACAAGATACATCTACTCAGACAATGTTCCTCCTCCGTGATTGCTATCTAAGCATAAATTTAGGATGGGGAGACATTCTCTTTCATGTGATTAGCAGAGCAATCTTGCATCTTAGATCAAGAGAGAACATTACATGATTTGTTCATGCCTCCTTTGCTCAGAACAGAACATCCTTTTACTTTAAAATTAGAAGACTATAGAAATTTTGTCACTGATCACAGTAAAAGGCAACTGTATTTTTATGTATTGCAATCCACTTATTGTACGGCTAATGCTGTGGCTACTCAACATTAAAGGCAAACACTGGAAAAGTCATCCTCCTGAAATCACAGGGGTAACTGTTAGAGAAAAAAAATATGAAGACCTCTCTACTTCTTGTTACGTCTTTTTATTCCTTGCTTACTTCTTACCAAGCTTTGGGGGATAAAAAAAAAAAGAAAACCACCCATAGCTATGTAGCAATAAGCAGTGCTTGGGGTAAAGGATATTTCACTCAAGGGAACAGTGTCTGGACACCCATAGTTCTAAGAAAATATGCAGTGATAATGGTAAATACAAAAAATAGTCTTGACACAAAACAACATATTTCTTAAAGGAAAAGTTGAATTTTCTATTACAAAATAAATAGGTGGCTAAACCCTCAGACATCTCATAAATGCACATTATAAACTAGCATGAAATCAAATTAATAAAAACTTCACAGTGAAATGAAAGACAAACTAATCCTTAAAGAAAAGAACATCACACACACCAATGAGGCTTAAAAAACCATGAAAATCAGAACAAAGTAAAAAAAAGAAATTTATACAGGTTGTGAAGTAGCCAGCAAACGTATACTGTGTATACTATGGCTGCAGCTGCAATATAAAACCCTTTGCACTCTCAAGATAATCTTTTTAAATTATGGATTTGAAACCCTAAGATTTCCTGTTGCCATGACAGCATGAAACAGTTGTTGCCCATCATTATGGATCATGTGTTTTAGAAATTTGATTATAAGGCTTCAGTATTTAGGTTACTTGGAAAATACCCTGCTGTTTTTCAATGTATTTCATTTTTAGGGAGATGAGGCTTATTAATTCTTTCAAAAAGTACTCTTATGCAGAGTGAAATGTCAGAAGTACAGTAGGTTCTACTCTCAACAATATTAATCTTTCTATGAGTACAAATACTGTACTGGATATGCAATTAACATATACCATAGTGCTATAAAATTCTGTAAGTCTACACCAGAGATCAAGCTCTGATAATGTTGAATGATGGTTCTGTGACCAATGGAAATATCATAGAATCATAGAATGGTTAGGGTTGGAAGGGACCTCAAAGATCATGTAGTTCCAATCCCCCTGCCATGGGCAGGGAAACCCTCCACTAAATCAGGTTGCCCAAAGCCTCATCCAACCTGGCTTTGAACACTTCCAGCGATGGGGCATCCACAACTTCTCTGGGAAACCTGTTCCAGTGCCTCACCACCCTTATTGTAAAGAACTTCTTCCTCGCATCTGATCAAAATCTCCCCTCTTTCCATTAAAAGCCATTGCCCCTTGTCCTATCACTACATGCCCTTGTAAAAAGTCCCTCTCCAGCTTTCCTGTAGGCCCCCTTTAAGTACTGGAAGGCTGCTAGAAGATCACCTGGAGCCTTCTCTTCTCCAGGCTGAACAGCCCCAATTCTCTCAGCCTGTCTTCATAGCAGAGGTGCTCCAGCCGTCGGATCACCATCGTGGCCCTCTTCTGGACCCGCTCCAGCAGCTCCATGTCCTTCTTGTGTTATGGACTCCAGAGCTGAACACAGTATTCCAGGTGGGGTAAATATGATACATTTTCAGTGTATATAACCCTTTCTCTTCCTGAATACTATAGTACTAATTACTAAGTGTACTGCACTTGGCATACACCACTTATTTAAGGTAGCAATTACGCTTGACCATGAATGAGTTTATGATTGTAACAGGATATCCTCATGCTATGAAAGTTCTTGGCTTTGTTTATTTTGATGGGAATTTTTTTTCTTCCTAACTTTCATGGTATAGCAGAGGGGAAGGAAGTGGGAACACCTGGGTCTTATTGAATTCCTTGCTGGCTGCAAAGATTGAGTCATCTTAAGCCTCAGGTATGGTAAATCAGAGGTGACAACACCTCTGGCAAGCAGATGGACAGACAGAATCTCCTCTACTCACAATTTTAGAGCAACATTTCTTCACTTCTGCTTGAGCTCTTATGATATATTTGTATATAATGAAAACACAGGTGCTTTATTCTTGAACAATACAAGAAAATACATTCCCAGCTCTGCAGAGGATTACCATCTGCAGAGCTCATGCCTTGCTGGAGCACACAGAGGTTCCTGCAAGGTGTCTAAAGGCAGGCAGCCACTGTAGCCATTGGTGGGACCAAAGAAGCCAGCTAGCTCTGACATGAGCATGTCTGCACTCCTGTTGTCTCCTATAACAAAATTATAATTTTTCTTTGCTTTGCCTCCACCCCATGAAGTATGTAAAACCATACCACCATTCTGAGAGGCATCACAACAATGTAGTCTGTATCTCACAGAACAAATTTTTGTGATTAGCCATTTGCCAAATAAGAAAATGAATATGAGATTCTCAGCTAGGGTACCGTCAGTGAGATAATGAACTTGGGCAAATACATCATGTTCTGGTGTCACAGCATCAGCTAACAGGATTAAGCAGCTGATTTTATACCCTTTGGTCTTCAAACTCCTACATGTGATTATTGTAAATAGCTTAGTGGTTTTTTAAGTAGAATGAAAAAAGTATATTTGTGTACACATAAGCCTCAATCTCCCTATCAGATAAGGGATGGACAAGCTCTTTTTTAGGCAACACAGATTTTTCTGTATTGAAGAGGAGTAGTGGAGAAGAAAACATAAGCAACATTTGGTTCTTAATTTTTTCTATCATTAAACATGGCATATAACTGAAAAGGTAATAAACATGATAATGAGTTTGGCAAATTCAAGAAATTATCTCTAAATTTGAGGTGAATTGCTAAATTAATGTGAAGAAGTGAGCAGTGTATTCATATACTATATGGCATCCAACCGCCTCTGCTAAAGGTTGTCAAATTTATTTATGATGTGTGAAAAGTGAAGTTAAGCCTCACAGTAAAACACAGCTGAAGGTGTATTACTAAATCCAAGTATTCAGGAATATTTAGAAATTCAGTCGCCTACATTAGTAAACTGTTATAATGCTTCCTTGCGCTATTTTGACCCATGACAATTAGCGCTATCCCCAGCAGTTCCCAAGCCTGGCTTGGATGCTGTATTCCCCAGGGAACACCCCCACAGGCAGCAGGCTCACAGACATTTCATTTCCCAGGTCTGGGCACAGACCGTGCTGTACCAGTGCCTCCAGGCCCACAAATGTTCCCAGGCACATTTAATTGACCCGTATATGGAGTCTACAGCATCTGAGGGACACAGGGCAGCACAGGGATGGTAAATAACGGTGTCGTCGTGAGAGCAAACAAGAGACTTGCCTCAAAAGCAGTTTCTGGCTTATATCAAGTGCTAAGCTCTAGTATTAGTTGGTACAATTTGGATGATTTAAAAATGATTATATTCCTAAACATCTCTGCATATGGTTTTACAGTTTACTGTATGTGCACCTTTTACAGTTTATTCTCTCTGCTCCATGTAAAGGGTAATTTATTTTACTGCGATTTGCTGTATAACTGCATCCTGCATTCTTGTGAACACATCCAGTGACACAGTCGCAATCCAATGATATAAAAGAAACTAAACAGTAGTAAAAGCCAATTATTTCTATGGT
This sequence comes from Tauraco erythrolophus, assembly GCF_009769465.1. Lineage (NCBI taxonomy): Eukaryota > Metazoa > Chordata > Aves > Musophagiformes > Musophagidae > Tauraco > Tauraco erythrolophus. Next base: position 45,634,579 of record NC_141468.1, on the reverse strand, counting down.
TTTAAGCAACGCTAATAACATTAAACTGTTCCAGTGCCTCAATTTCACCTCACAACAGTTGCCAGGAGCTGCATCCACATTTGTGTGCAGGCAAAACACCTCTTCTGCAGGTTTGCTTTGTTCAGCCATCACAATTCAAATATCAGCAATCGCCCTGTCCATCAGTAGAAGCCATATGTCGAAACCAGATGCAATGTTAACTCCACCTCTGTGGATATTAAGACTTTCCTACCTGACTCTACTGACCATCAGTATGTATCTGCAAGTTTACAAGCGCACAAATATGCTTAAAAGTGGGGAGGAGTATTTTGGGGGATTCAATTGGTAAGGATTTTTTATGCTTTCTTAAGACAGACTCTATTTCAGCATATTCCTTTGCTTCTCTTAACACAGTTGTCTAGATTGGGGGAAACTGAGTCAAGGTTACTGATGATGCTTTGCCAGGCTTCCCTGTGGTCTGGCAACAGCAGCCTGTCTCCTCTAGAAATCTCATTTAGCTCCTGGTGGTCAGCTGGAAAGGATCCCAGAGAACTCCTTGTTATATAATGCTAAACAGCTAGTAAATCATTATTTTGCCTAATCTGAACTCAAACAGATTATCTAGGGCTGGATAGCAAAGCGATGATGTAGATTTGTGCATAACTGCCTAAGAAAAGCAGTCCCTTCCTCACAAGCTGATTCTGAAAGCTTCCTGGCCCTCCTATCTTTCATTAAGCCTGCCAATTTATTAATGTTCGAAAAGCTGCATTTTTTCTTCCTCAGACAACTATTTCGTTTCAGGATGTTAACCCAATTATAATCTTGTGGTACAGTTTTGCATACTATAGTAGCATGGGAATTACTATGCTTTAACAAGTTCCCTGCATTATGCTCGAAGCAAATACATTTCTTGGCTTTCCCAGAACCCTTAATAGAGCTTCCTATAAACATGATGGGACTTGCTGACAGAAAAAGCTATTCAGAGGGTGCTCAGAGCAAATGCATGCAGCAAAATATCTAACACATCCAAAAGGAATTATATCACAGAGGGCACCTCAGCATGTTTATCCTTCCATGGAGTGCTAGCAATTTGTTTTTTCTTACTTCAGTAGTCTAACAGTTCTTTGCAAGTGTGCAAGGACAAGCTGGATTTCTATTGTGTGGCATATATAATTCACATTAAATGCAGAAAAAAAATTAGAAATAGCCTTTCCTAAAATCCTTCATTTTGATCATTTGTCATAGCCTATGTATGGATCCACCAGAAATAGGAATTCAACTTACAGACATACAAGCTGGTATTGAACAAGGTCCTCTATAGTCAGATAGGAGCAGCCTCACGTTCACGAGCCCTGGTCCTCATGGGGGACTTCAACCACCCCAATACCTGTTGGAGGGACAGCACAGCAGGGCATAGGCAATCCAGGAGGTTCCTGGAATGCATGGATGATAACTTCCTTCTCCAAGTGACAGAGGAACCAACGAGGAGAGGTGTTATGCTGGACCTTGTTCTCACCAACAAGCAGGGGCTAGTGGGGAATGTGAAGCCCAAGGGCAGCCTTGGCTGTAGTGACCATGAAATGGTGGAGTTCAAGATCCTTAGGGCAGCAAGAAGGGTGCACAGCAAGCTCACTGTCCTGGATCTCGGGAGAGTAGACTTTGGCTTCTTTAGGGATCTGCTTGGTAGAGTATGATCAAATAAAGCCCTGGAGGGAAGGGAGGCCCAAGAAAGCTGGTTAATATTCAAGGATCACCCCCTCCAAGCTCAGAAGCGGTGAGTTCCAACAAAGAGGAAGTCCAGCAAAAATGCCAGGAGGCCTGCATGGATGAACAAGGAGCTCCTGGAAAAACTCAAAGACAAAAAGGAAGCCCACAGAGAGTGGAAACAAGAACAGATAGCCTGGGAAGAATACAGAGAAATTGTCCAAGCAACCAGGGATCAGTTTAGGAAAGCTAAAGCCCTGATAGAATTAAATCTGGTCAGGGACATCAAGGGCAACAAGAAAAACTTCTATAGGTGTGTCAGTGATAAAAGGAGGACTAGGGAAAATGTGAGACTTCTCTGGAAGGAAATGAGAGATCTGTTTACCCACGATATGGAGGAGGCTGAGGTACCCAATGACTTCTTTGCCTCAGTCTTCACTGGCAAGAGTTCTAGCCACACTGCCCAAGTCACAGAAGGCAAAGGCAGGGACTGGGAGAATGAAGAACCGCCCACTGTAGGAGAAGATCAAGCTCGAGACCATCTAAAGAACATGAAGGTGCACAAGTCTATAGGACCTGATGAGATGCACCTGTGGGTCCCGAGGGAACTGGCAGATGAAGTTCCTAAGCCTCTATCTATCGTATTTGAGAAGTCACGGCAGTACGGTGAAGTTCCCACTGACTGGAAAAGGGGAAACATAGTCCCCATATTTAAAAAGGGAAAAAGGAAGAGCCAGGGAACTACAGGCCAGTCAGTCTCACCTCTGTGCCCAGCAAGATCATGGAGCAGATCCTCCTGGCGACTATACTAAGGCACATGGGAAATAAGGAGGTGACTGGTGACAGCCGACATGGCTTCACTAAGAGCAAATTCTGCCTGACTAATTTGGTGGCCTTCTATGATGGGGTTACAGCGTTCGAGTATAAGAGAAGAGCAACTGACATCATCTACCTGGACTTGTCCTAAGCATTTGATACTGTCCCACACAACATCCTTCTCTCAATTGGAGAGATATGGACTTGACACATGGACCACTCAGTGGATAAGGAGTTGGCTGGATGGTCTCACTCAAAGAGTTGCAGTCAATGGCTCGATGTCCAAGTGGAGACCAGTGACGAGTGGTGTTCTTCAGGGGTTGGTATTGGGTCCGGTGCTGTTTAACATCTTTGTCGGCCACATGGATGGCGGGATTGAATGCACCCTCAGCAAGTTTGCAGAGGACAGCAAGCTGTGTGGTGTTGTGAACATGCTGGAGGGAAGGAATGTCATCCAGAGGGACCTTGACAGGCTTGAGAGGTGGGCTTGTGCTAACCTCATGAAGTTCAACAAGGCCAAGTTCAAGGTCCTGCACATGGGTCAGGCAATCCCAAGCACAAGTACAGGCTGGGTGGAGAATGAATTGAGAGCAGCCCTGAGTAAAAGGACTTGGGGGTGTTGGTTGATAAGAAGCTCAACATGAGCTGGCAATGTGTGCTTGCAGCCCAGAAAGCCAGCCGTGTCCTGGGCTGCATCAAAAGAAGTGTGGGCAGCAGGTTGAGGGAGGTGATTCTGCCCCTCTACTCTGCTCTCGTGAGACCCCACCTGGAGCACTGCATTTTGCTCTGGAGTCCCTAACACAAGAAGGACATGGAGCTGTTGGAGCGGGTCCAGAAGAGGGCCACAAAAATGATCTGAGGGTGGGAAGCACCTCTGCTATGAAGACAGGCTGAGAGAGTTGAGGTTGTTCAGCCTGGAGAAAAGAAGGCTCCAGGGTGATCTTCTAGCAGCCTCCCAGTACTTAAAGGGGGCCTACAGAAAAGCTGGAGAGGGACTTTTTACAAGGGCATGTCCTAGTGATAGGACAAGGGGCAATGGCTTTTAACGGAATGAGGGGAGATTTCAATCAGATTCAAGGAAGAAAGTTTTTACAATAAGGGTGGTGAGGCACTAGAACAGGTTGCCCAGAGAAGTTGTGGATGCCCCATCCCTGGAAGTGTTCAAGGCCACGTTGGATAAGACTTTAAGTAATCTGATTTAGTGGAGGGTGTCCCTGCCTGTAGCAGGGGGGTTGGAAGTAGATGATCTTTGAGGTCCCTTCCAACCCAAACCATACTATGATCCTATGATTATCTCTTCAAATTCTGCCATCTCTGTATAAAATGTAGGAATTAAGTTTTCAGTCTTGAAGTGTAGTCACATGATTTTGCTTTTTTTCCTGCCTAGAGTCTTATAAATTCTTTCATGTTATGAGCTCCCGAAACTCATCTTATTTATTACAATACCACAAACCAGAATATCGCCTTTCAACATTTTCTTTTGATAGGTACCGACCATGTCAGTAGTATCTGTCTGCTAGCAAACAAGGAAGCAAAACATGCAGTCTGTGGTGGAGCCTGGATGTTTTCAGCAGAATTTTAAACAAATGTTTTCCCACCCTGTCCTAGAATGATGCCTGTCCTGCACTTAAAGAAATGGGTCAGCAAGAGCTGTATCGCCTGGGGTCCTTATTATCCTTCCACTGCAGTGAAACAGAAGCTATCTTCAAAAGACAAAAAAGAAGACAGAAAATTCTGTTCAAATAGATCTAAATTTAAAAGCTAACATTATAGATCTTAGTACAGCACAGACAAGAAGCTGACTCGCAGGTGACCTCTCAGTCCCAGGCTCTCCCTTACTCTGGGGCTTTTGGTGTCAGTGTCTGTACAGACCATCACAGATAAATACTGGCATAGGTAGAGAAATTTGAAGAAGTTGTCAAGAAGTTCAAACAACTGGCCTGTTTCCTAGAGAATAGCAGCATTCCGGTGCATATAGATACTATTTTGCTTTACTGTGCTCTGGGCTTTTCCATCCATCTGTAAGTTTCAACTCCTGTTGGGATTTTTTTTTTTTTTTTTGGCATCAATAGCACCAGTGTAAATTCAAGAGCAAAGAGTTGGATTGTCAAGCAGAGAGGATGCTGGCTTCATAAAAACGTGACAATAAGATGTGAGGTAAAGGTTCTTAGAAAAGTTTCAGGCAAGAGAGAGGTGAGTAAGGGGTAATTATGCTGAGACAGTGTCCTGAGCACAAGGAGACGATGAAAGAAGAGCTGTTACCACTAGGAGGAGCAGAGAGAAACAGCCAACAGCAACCAGTTTGCTACTTCCTGGACGGTCCGTTAGGCAGCAACACACCTGTGGGGTCTTAATCAAAGGACATGGTTACGACGTTGAGAGGAGCTCACTTCAAGGGCTCATAAAGCTGACAAAGCTTCTGGAGCACAAACCTAGACATATGCTGCCCATTCAGATTCCACACTACTGCATAAATTGCAGAGGTATAAAGTTAAGGTTAGACAGTAAACGTAAATCAAAATTGCCTGAGTCTCAAGGTTCAGAATAAATGTAATATACTGTAGTTTGTACTTTAGCATACTTTTGCTTGCTTTGGGCATCAAAGTAATGAATTCTTGTCACTGGATGTTGTGTTGCACTAGGTGACAGACCACTTCTCTCGTTTACTTCACCAGCAGGGCCAGCACTGGACTGAGTTTATGAAGTCAGACATCTGTATGTTCAGCTATTAAATTTACAGGCTCCTTACTCCTACATATACCCCAGAAGCACGTGACAGAATGACCTATACAACAAACAAGCAAACAAGTTATAGCCATTCTCATAAAGGCTAGGGAGGAAAAAAAAAAAAAGAAAACCTGAAAAGGCAAAAAGACTTTCCCTCAGAGATAAGCTTCAGCTGTCTGTGCATGAAAACCCTGTGGTATGGTTCTGCAGTTTCAGATTTCACCTAAATGTAGAAAAGGAGAGAGCTTATTTCTCAGCTCTTATGTGATGTGAGCTAAACTCTCCACTGGACTGCAAAACTCACAGAGCTACAAACAAAAAGGTCTGTACGTGTTGCTCACCAGCCTGGGCTGCAGCACCAAGGACGCTATTACATCTTCCGCAGCCAGGAGGAAATGGCCTGCCTCTTGTAGGCAGGATAGGTACCTTGAGTTGATTAGTTAATTAGTTCATTGTCTCAACTCAGTCCAGCTGGCTAATAATGATTGGTTGCCATAAATCTCCCTTTTTGTTTTACCATTTTTAGTTTTCACAAAGGCTTTAGGGTGAGCAGAGACCCGGTCCATTCATCCAACTCCAGCACGCTTCCCTCCTGCAAATACCACATCAGGGCTTGCAGCTTTACCTTCTTCTCCGAAGGACTCTTGCTCGGGCTCCCGGCTCCAGCTCTGGCTCCTGCTCTTTTGGCTCAGGCACTCCGCTCCGGCAAGGGAGTTGGGGCTTCCCAGGGTCTCGCAGATGTATCACATCGGGGTCACCAGTTGTTGCTCACCAGCCTGGGCTGCAGCACCAAGGATGCTGTTGCATCTTCCGCAGTCAGGAGGAAATGGCCTGCCTCTTGTGGGCAGGGTCTGTACCTTGAGTTGATTAGTTAATTAGTTCATTATATTCAACTCAATCCAGCTGGGTAATAATGATTGGATGCCATAATTCCCCCTTTTTTTTTTTACAAATTTTGTTTTCAAAGGTTTTTTCACAAAGGCTTTAGGGTGAGCAGAGACCCAGTCCATTCATCCAACTCCAGCACGCTTCCCTCCCACAAATACCATGTCGGGGCTTGCAGCTTTACCTTCTTCACCAAAGGACTCTCGCTCGGGCTCCCGGCTCTGGCTCTTTCGGCTCTGGTAAGGGAGTCGGGGCTTCTCAGGGTCTCGCAGATGTATCATGTCGGGGTCACCTGTTGTTGCTCACCAGCCTGGGCTGCAGCACCAAAGACACTGTTGCATCTTCCACAGCCAGGAGGAAATGGCCTGCCTCTTGTAGGCAGGATCGGTGCCTTGAGTTGATTAGTTAATTAGTTCAGTCCAGCTGGCTAATAATGATTGGTTGCCATACGTACGTCTGCTGGACTGGTTCAGGTAGTTCACTCAGATTCTCTGTTGTCCTGCATGTGTTTTCCCACATTTGTCTCAGCCATTGCAGAGTCCCTCTAAGAGCAATACTGTGGCTCTGCTGTGGCTCACAGCATATTGCTGTGGCTCTAAGCAATACTACCCAGAACTCAGTTATAAACCGGGTATGGAAATAGTGATTTCTCAGAAGACGGCATTTCTGTCACTCATATGTCACATCTAGTAGAACAATGCTTCCATTGATTTACAGCAACAAAGCCACTGCTTTTTCAGGGCATGACATTTATTATTATCTCTTTGCAAAGCACGACAATCTCAGGGCAATGGAAAGAAGACTTGGATATCGATTAAAACAAACTTGATTCATTAAAAATACTGCTGACATTTCCACTGATCTGTGGTATTCTTTTCCTTCACATTAAACAATGTAGTCATTTAAAGCTCTTAAGGTCACTGTTCTATAAACGCGCTATGTTTAAGGTACATGCCATTTACTCATTCCTTGGACTAACGCAAAAAAAAAAGTGAAAAAAAAAGGAAAAAAGAAAAGGAAAGAAAAAAAGAAAAAAGGAAGAGGAAGCACATAGGGGTTGGATGTTGCAACTTGCATTCCTTCCCCTGCTTCAGAGCTGAGCTTCTCTGGGAGGAGAACAAAATTTACTGATTAGACACATACAGGTACTTCACACTCAGACTCCTTCATTAAGTAAAGTAATGGCAAGACTTCACACTGTTAGGACTACTTGTTTATTCATCCCTGGTGTCACTTTAAAATTGTTGTTACAGAAGGTCAGCAAATCACAGCCAGCACCTGCACACCTCAGAGGGAAACCTTGAGGCAGAGCCCCTGTGAGCCCAGCTCCTGGCACCCGTCGGCAGCCGCCCCCACCAGGGGTTCAGCTCTCTGGCAGCAAGCGACTGCACCCCAGTCCCTGCTGAAAGTAAGATTTAAGATTTCTATGATTGAACAGTACAGTTCCCACAGTTTCAGTACACAGCATGGAACTGTTTAATTCACTGTTTGTTGTACAATTAAAGAGAGAGAACATACTTTTAGAGAATTTCCCATATCCAGTAGGGCTATTGCCTCAGGAAATGTTAGTAACAGCCCAAACATGGCAACCTTTGCCATCAGCGTTATTCACGCTCTGAAATGCCAAGGCTATACCAATTGTTTGAGTTCACTTCTAATAGAGTGATGGTATTCTCTCCCTAGAGGAAGACAAGTATCTCCAACAGACAGAGGTCCTGGAGAGTGAGAGAAGCCAGCCTTTCACTAGAGAAGCTGCCTTATAGCTCACTGATATTTCTAGAGATATCCTTAGAGATGGAAGACACTTCAGAGAAAAGAGGAGTTACTGAATGGATATGTGAATGGAAAATTGGCCTATTGTTAGAGAAAAAAAGTCAGATTTTTAAATGTTTAAACATATAACTGTATAGTCATACTAAATTTCTAGGATGTGAACACTTTCTAGTAAAGTGAACACTTTATATATCTTGAAGCAGGACAATTAATTTCTGTCCAGAAGCATGTATGGCCTTGCATTCCTAAAAATATCTAAGAAGGAAGTAAATGTCCTTATGCAGAACTCAGGAAAAGAATCAGTTTAATTTCTGAAGTTTTTTCAAGCTGGAAACGTGTGACTACTGAATTCTGTAGCATCAGATAAAATAAGTATTGATTTATAGACAAAAAAAAAAAAGTAATAAAAATTTGGTCTTGCAGCAACTCCAGTTATGAAGACACCTGTCTGAGTGATTCAGTTATTTACACACAAACAGTGTCCTTCCTTCACTTTCTTGCTGCCGTGCATCTCCAGCTGTGTCAAAACTACAAATTAGAATGCTTGCTCTTCAGCCAAGAAACCTGCCTTTCCTCTGAAGCACTAACATCAGTGGATGTTATACCCAGGTAAATACAAATTCCATAAAGGTCTACCTGATACTGAAGATACTGATGAAAGGCATAGGCATTTGCATACAAACTTGTTAGAAAGCTGTAATGATAGAAAAGACACAAAGATTCTGCAGAGCCACATTTTGCAAATAAAAGAGCTAGTTTATTGCCAGTGCGTTCTCCCCTGAAACATAGTTCAGTTATGAATGCGTTGGTGTAAGAAGGTAACCTATCTGCAAACCGAACTGGGATAACAATGTAAGGAAGAAGGTCAGTGCGGACTTCTGAAAACGTCAGAGAGTACAGCAGAAGTTTGGGCAGATCTTGTTGGTCACGACTGCAAGCTGAGATGCAAAATCATGGAGATACAGTTCAGCTAGTTCACTTGTGTTTCTTTGTCACCTTAAAACTACTTCGACCTTACTGTTCTCATATACATCTTCTTTGCAACCTTCTGGTTCATCAAATAAATAATAGCAAATAGAGTTTGCGATGCTAATTCTTATACTTGCTTGTTATCTTCTTTCTTTCAGAACATTGCTGGACTAGATTGTAACCTGTTAAGTCCAAGATCTCAATAATTTTACCACTAGAAACATGCAGAGTAGAAGTCTGTGAGGTTAATGATGAGGAAAATCGGTAGCAGGAAGGATGACTATGTGAAATTTGTTGATTATTGAAATAAATAATGGAAATAGCAGGTGGCATCAGTGAAAATGAGAAGGGATTCTGGACAAATCATCTTGAATGTTAAAGTGAGGTTAATCATGTACAGTTTAATTCTGCCCTGTCCACTAGTAAGCTTCAAGAAATTAAACAATCTCACAAATGTGGTGTCCTACTCATCTCTTCATTATTACATTGATTTTAAAGGTGTGCTATTTGTGTTCACTAAAACCACGGAGCACTGTGTATCTCATGGCAGAAGGGTCAACTATGGTTTCGTGACATAACAGTCATGGAAAGTGCCTTTGAGGTTTTGATGGCTTTAGACTGGCTGCTGTCAATCCATTGGTGCCTGTCAGAAGGGCAAAGGATTGACTTGAGCACAATAACGGCGGGAGGACCTTACTCACAGGTCGCAATTAGCCTTGGCTTCCTTAATGCTGTGAAAGAGGTTGATCTTTGAAGTCCAGTTTGTCTAGGCCAAACAATCTCATTCAGCCAAAAGCTTTAATTAGTACAAAGTCTGTGATAAAGCATTCAAAAGCCAGGAAAAAAAGCAAGTAGGTAATACAAACACAGTGCTTAATACGCAGTGCTCTGAAATTTAAATTCTGTTCAGCCTCGCCTTACTGGAAGAACAAATAGCAGAGGTGCTATCATTGCTACTGATTGGCTTAATACACCTAGGAATTCTGCAGATATAAATTAGAGTCTGTTTTTCTTGTCTATCTAGACCTTTTCATGTCCTCCTCGTTCGTTTGTTTCCCTCAGTTGCTGTTTCTTATCTCTACAGTATATAGGTCCTTTGTTTCAGAGACTATCTTTTATGGCATACCCCTCTAGTACAGTGGGGCCCTGACCTAGTTAAGGTTCAATGTGGTGCAAATAAGCAATAAGAGACTGATTTTCATTTGTAGCAAATAATAAAACTACGTTATGCATGAGATACTTGCCTCTATTTCCACATCTTCCAGTACAACTTTTATTAATAAGTAAAATTAATGCCACTGAACAAAGACAGAGACAAGAAAAAATAAACTGTGGACTAGGGAATAACAGAGAAAGCAAAAATTGAAAATTATAAAAAGGTTGCTCCCACTACAACAAATGACTTATGGCTCCTTAACGCCAGTCTTAAATACAGCAGGATTCATTTACAGTGAACTCTCTAGTACAATTCAGTGAGATCTGGTAGACCTGATAGACCTTATCTCCAGGTTGTGTGAGTTTGTAAAGCTCAGTGGTGGTCAATGAAATTATAGCATTTTACACACCAGAAGGATCTGGCTCTCTCATGACTTTATCATCTCTTACGAGGCAGCGTCAATTAAAACTTAATGCAACTATTAACCATTTAATATCTCCGAGGACTTACACAGAACACTTCTACAAATGTATTACAGGGAACGTAATAAGACCTTTTCTCTCTCACTCACTTTTTTCCTGCTGTTCTAGGGGGAAAATGTTATGTTCTGGTTTATTCTGAATAGAAGAGTCTGATAGGGGTGGTGAATAGGTTAAGTCAAAGAATATAAATTAGAATACCATTAGTCACTTAGGTTATTAGAAGAGATTACTTTAAAAAAAGAGATTACTTGAGGAAGATGTTCCCAGGTATGTTCTTTGCCATGAACATGCATGTGGAGTAGGATCCATGTGGAGTGGGAGTTCCAGTAGGTACAGTGTCTCCTAAATGAACTTGTAAGTGAAATTACAAGCAGGTTTTACTATCTAAAACTCTTCCAAAGAAGCTGTTATAGTACAGAGAAATACCTGCTCCTTAGTAGTGGCTTGCTTAAAGAGTCATTGATCTGAAAAAACCATGCCTGCAGCAGTCCCTGTTGCTTCCCTGCTGAACAGATTTGGCTTCTCCCTGGTTCAGAGAGGACTTTGCCAGCATCCCAAGCAGCAGCTTCCATCTGCAGAAGCAAGAAGCTGCTATAGTTCCCTTCGACATAAAAGTAGGATACAAAAACCAAAATCAGACAAGGAATGAAAGAAGCCAGTCTATCATACAGGAGCACTGCTGGCAATGCCAACGACAGCCCTCAGTACTCAAACACCCAGATCCTCCTCTGTGCAATTACAACTCCTTAAAGCTCTTCAGCATGAGATGAACTGTGAGCTTGTGCAGTTCTGCATTACACACCTACAGGGTTCCTCTCACTTCTTGTCTGTGAGAGAGGATGAGGGAAAGAGATGATCAGAAGAAACCTAATAAAGGAAGAGTGATGGAGAGGGAAAAGCAAGAATGGTTAGATAGGAAAGGAAGAGATCATCCAAGAAGGCAGAGCGAAGAAATATGGGCACCATACAGCCAGAGAGACAGGAACCTAGTATTAAGGAGATACTAGCATGTCAAACAGCATAAAATAAATATTAATTGTATATACACTGAGCATTTACACTGGTGAAGTCTGTCTTGTGGCGAGGTTTATCACACTTCCCTGCCATAGAGCTTTCTCTAGCTCACTGTTCCAAGCAAGATTCGTCTCCCCTTAGCTTAGACGTTTCACTCTCAGGCACCTGAGTTACTCATCTCAAGCTCCCTTTATAGTCAAGGAAGAAAAATAGATGCCTCCAAAGAGCAATTCCTTTGACCTATCTTAGATGTCTTTCTTTGGATGAGATGAATCGCTCTCTAAAAAAACTTGTTTCTATAAAAGGAGCCAATGGTAGCTAGCTTAATGTTACATATCAGAACTTTAATGACCTATCATTGGAAGAAAGTTACTTTGGCTAGTTTTCTATGTTAGCATTAAGCATATGCCTTCCATTTTCAGAAAAATATACTCGAAGATGAAGGTGAGATTCTTTGCCCTAACTCTTTAGTCTACAAACTGTGTTAAGAAGCCACTGACTGTGATCCACCACATGTCATTTTATAAAAAGGTTTCTCAGGTGACCTTATGTAACCAGACAAGGGAAGCTCATGCTGTCATGTGTTATACAAGGACTCAGGATTTGACCTTGAGTCAAGAGCACAAAAATCTCAGGTATACTCTCACCAGTTGAATCTAGACTATGGTCGCAGTGCTTTGCTGCAGTGAAGGAGATGCTGTCCTGATGCACTTCAGGGGATGGATCAGGAGCCCAGTAAGACCTGGGAACCCTCAGCATCCTGCCAGAGTACCGAGATACTGTATCAGACTTTGTCATGACTGCAAAAAGTGACAAATATTTGCCTCACCCTGTGGTCTTCTAAATCGTTCTGCTGAGCAAACTAAGCCCTGCTTGCTTGCATTTAAACAAGCTTGTTGGCAAAATGATAGAGATTTACTCTGTCATTTGGACCAGCCGATTAAAACAGTTGTACAAGAGGTACTAGACTGCCCGTCTCCGCTATGTTGTGGAGTTACTAGGAGGCTGTTGCAAAGAGCTACAACTTGTTTTCTTCTTTAATTTCATGTCTCAACTCAGCAAACATACCGTATGCCCTGTCCTCCTCCACACTACGTGCTTCCTATAAAACCACTCAGAGAGTCTGGGGAAAGAAAGTAGACTGTACTCCTCCATCACAATTACAAGTAGCAGCAGGTCAGCAAGAAGAAGAAAAACCGCTTCAGTTCCTTGCTTGCTTGTACAGTCCTCTAGTCTAGAAGACTACTTCACTGCTTCTTCCCTTCCTTATATTCTTGATAGAGAAATCCTATCTTAATAACAAAGACAAATTAATGAGCTCTTCTCTTCTAGAAGAAAATAAATACATCTCTAACAACATCACTTGTGCTAGGTACTAAAAAACTGACATCTCACTAGCAAAACTGATTTCTAAGTCCCAATACATTGCACAGCAGTAAAGACAGAATGCTAGAAGTTTCCTGTTATTTTGTCTGTAACCCTTGTAAAATGGACAAACTCCCCGTCTTAATAAGCACCAGACAATCTCCAGAAGCTGTGTAGCAGTATCATTTGGCTGGAACACAGCAATTATCTAACAAAGTGGCTGCCAACACAGGAGAAAAGAAAACCCTCTTGAAAACCTGTTATTTGCTGTGGGAGTCAGGAGCTTCTATCTGAATACCCATCTTCTTTCTTTAAAGACTTCCAGCTTTTTTTTTTATCTCTTTAAGCATGCTGAGACTTTCTTCACTCTTTTCTGCACATATAGGTATATCTACTGGAGATGGATAGCAACTGCAGCCTTACAGTGCCGACAACAGCAATTGCAGTGTCAGCCACAGAGCACAAGATCTCATTGAGCCCATAATGCACCCCAGAGCCTGGGACTGAAACTCCATGCCTCTGGGTCTGTGATGACTGCCGAGCTCCAAGGGCTGCAGATTATTACACCAGCCATTTGGGATTCGAATATGAGCAGTAGTTTTACACGGGTCTGGGAAGAGTAGGGGTGGCACAAGAAGTGCCCTCAGTACCAGGGAGCCAGAGTCCTGCTCCGACTGGCATGCATCAGCCTGGCGTGCTGGCATGGGTGTACCAAGGACACCCTGACTTCAGTGTCCAAATACTAATCAAAAACAGCAAATCAGGCTCTGATTCCCCAAATCCTCACTATTTTTTGGAGCACCTTTTGGCCAGCTATATTTTCGGTAGGCTCAGTCAGAATTGTGGTGATATTTGAGTTTAAAAAATAATAAATACATTTGACTGAACCATGTATTCCACAAGCGCCTCACACAGAGTTTAAGAGTAGTCTGTCTTATTCCATGTCTTTTTGCTTCCCTGACAGGAAATTAATGTTATAAAATTAGAAGTTCTCATGTCGCCTGAGAAACACTCTATTGTTTCACTTATTTTTGTAAACTACTTTCTGTTTGAATTGTAGAAGAATGTTCTCCTTTAACAAAGTAGCAGAAGCAGCTTAATATTAGGCAAACCGAAGGTTAGAAACTGTCAGAAACATTGCAGTCTGCCTGCAGAAAACAGGTCTTTCGTAATAACCTTTAACATGGAGTTGCCATGTGCACAGACTACAGTTCCCAACATTCAACTTCACATCGTGCAAGCTGACTTCTGCCCTGCAGCATTATGGAGCCCTGCAGAGCAGGACCTGTAGTCTATAAAAGGCACAAAATGAGCATAATTGTTGTTGAATCAATCTTTTAAGGTGCATATCAGCATCATTTGTACCAGAGGCAGTATTCAACCTTCTTCCAGCCCAAATTTTACTGTAGACTATATTCTCTCAGCTAGAAACTTGTCTAAATCTTTTCCTGCTTGCTGCAGCTGTTCAGTAGTTTCTAATATTTATTTTTCTAATTGGAGACAAGCCTAGTGGAAAAGACTAAGTCTTTGTTGCAACACATTGTTTGCTGATAAGCCTATTCTATAATGCAGCAAGATGCTCTCTGTGTGGGAAAGATCGTCAACAGAGGGAAAGCAGTTTGATTTGAAACTCAGATTTAAAAATAGCCCAAATCCCAGAGACTTAGTTTTTATTGGAATCTGAATGCACATTCAGTAATTCAAGCTAAAATTCATTTCTGTGTTGTGTATGACTCCGTTTCCTTAGATAAGAGCCTAAGCCATAAGCTTCAAACGCAAACGTTTGAAGAGACTCTTTCATAAACCTTGATTTCAGTGAAACTACCTGGCATTAGTCACAGCATGAAAAACAGCCAAGGTGCTGAGCTGTCTTGGCTTTATAAAAAGTTAGGAAAAGATGAAGTTCAGCACCAGCCCTCTCTGGCAAACAGCAAGTATATTTTTTTCTTTCTTTCTTAAATGAAAGCAAACAGTTGTGACTAGTAGCAGGTCTCCATCTAAGACTAGATCATTCTATAATGATCCCATATGAGACAGACGTCGCTTGAACTTGGCTACTTTCATAATGAGGCAAATACAACCCTGAACTACATGATTTCTAGAGGCTGTTTTCCAGCTGGGTCTGTTTTCATACAAGCACTTCTTCATCTCCACCCACCTTCATCTGCGCACAAGCCAAGGTGGCCCCAGCAGCAGTGTCCCCTCCTGTCATGAGGAGGGTCTTCAGTCTACTTTTCCCCCCTCCCCCCCTTCCTGAACAGCTGATCAATAAACTGATTTAATTACCAGAAAAGTGAAAATTAGCAGTCATAAAACATAATAAACCGCTCTCAACATATAGTCAGACCTAGTTCCTGCTACAGTTTTCTCTTTGGAGTTCTTGCAAATATTTTTCCCCAGCCAGCAGTAAGAGTTCAGGTTAGGAGTCTGGATTATTTAAAGGTGATCCTTATGACAGCATCTAAAAGCAAGCAAGTTCCCTCCCCGCTCGAAGAGTATTGCTGAGTTTTTGCCAGCTTGATACACCTCTCCAAACTGTGGCACAGTGCCAAGTAGCCTTACCTCATCATTTCAAGGAGCTTCCTAATGGATCTCCTTATCTGACCGGTGTAGAAAATCCCTTTCCTGTTTTCCAACCTGAAAGCCTTTCTCCTTTCTCAGTTTACAGAATGACCACAGCCTCCCTAAGAGCGGATGCTTGCCTTTTCTGAAGGTGCCTTCCTAAGGCAATGGCCTGTCATTGCAAAGAGAGGTCCCCTCTTAAGGAAGGCATAATTCAGCAAAGTAGACATCACCCAAGGGTCACCAAGTCCTATCGCTCCCCACTGGGGCTTGCCTGTACAGGGACCCAGGAGGCCAGGAAGGGTTTCTCATGGCAGCAGCTCTCCCTGTCCCTCATTGCCCCCTTTGAGCTGTGTCTTGTCCTTGTTTCCCAAGTCTGGAGAAGACCAGCCTGCCATCCTCAAGGTAGCAGTGAGCCACCACCTGGTCACAGGCTCCAAAGCTTTGCCTGTAGCTGAAACCGGGTTCATAGAGGGCCAGAGCTACCCAATGACTGATGGTGCCACCACATAGAATCATCATAGAATCATCGTAGAATCATCGTAGAATCATAGAATGGTTAGGGTTGGAAGGGACCTTAAAGATCATCTAGTTCCAACCCCCCTGCCATGGGCAGAGAAATCCTCCACTAGATCAGGTTGCCCAAAGCCTCATCTAACCTGGCCTTGAACACTGCCAGGAATGGGGCATCCACAACTTCTCTGGGCAACCTGTTCCAGTGCCTCACCACGCTCCCCAGGGCTGGTAGCTTCCCAACATTTGTCTGCTCTGTGGACTCAGCTTTGAGCTCTGCAGCTCACTCTACAGGCAAAGGCTCCCAGAAACATTGGCCAGCAGCTTTGCTCCACTAAACACTTCAAGATTAGCCTAGGAGTTGATAAATGGAGACTGAGTGGCACCAGAGCTGATGGCTGGCTTTTTGATAAATCCTTGACATAATATGCTGCTTTCACAAAATGCTCAGAGAAGATCATATCCTTCAACAAATAAAAATCTTCAGAATTTCCTGGTTTTATCTCATTTCATTTGGAAAAACATGGCAGTCATTTAATGGAGATCTCATGGTACCTATTCCTTTTTTGAGGCATTTTTCACCCATTTAAAAAGCAGGAGTGCTTTCAGTTTTCGTAACAGGGATTGAACAGATGGGTGGGCAGACGGTGGGTATAAAATAGTGCTGCAGGAAACAGCCAGGGAAGCAGCTTGCTCCCATCCATCCCTGCTTGTTTGTTAGAGGAAAGATGCTATTTGAGGTGTGGACTATAACGGGGCAGTGCCTCAAAAGCATAAGGCCTAATCTCATCGTGGTACCTTTGCTCAATAGCACCCACTGATTTCAGTGGGAACGGGGCCACACTCGATGAACAGTGCAATTTAAATGCTGCCTGATATAAAAAGGGCATTTTGTGCAACTGTTCTGCCTTCCATGCCACCTGGCACGCTGTAGGAGCCTGAACAGGAAAAAAAAATGGTTTTTATGTAATGCCTTTATATGGAGAGCAGTACCTATAGGTTCAGGACGCTGAAAGCTGCAGGACAGAAAGAGAGGAGCAGGTCCTCTTAGAGATGCAATGAACTGGTACCAAATCCAAGAGTTTATGTCTTGGCTGACCTTTTCTAGCACCGACGCAGACTTGCTGTCTGCCAACAGACTTCTCATTCAATCGCGAGCCTCCAACAAGAGCTGTCCTCTCAGACACCAGCTTTGTTCCTCCTTCTCCACCCAGTTTCCCTGCTGGCAGGCATGTTCTTGGTGGGATAAGGTTCTCCTCTGGCATTTGACTGTTCTCAGCTTCATCTTTGGTGAAGATCTATGTTTTACCAGCTGCTTTGCCCTTCCCAATTTCCTCACCAGTGTCTCTGCTTCTTTATGACTTCCATTCTTCTGGTTCTTCTTCTCTGTCATCTCTTTCAACATTGCCTCCTGCGTTACCTCCACACTGCTGAGGGGCCTCTCTCTCTCTCTCTCTCTCAAAAATCACCTTTTCCTTACCATAAAGAACTATGATTATACATATGTTATGAAGGACAGGGCTAAGAAATTATCCTAAAGAGCTTCTGTTTTCAAGAGCACAAGTCCTTCAAGCACAATTTATATGGAATACATATGAATAATTGAAGCAGAGGCTGATTTAGAGTACTAAAATAGGACTACGGCTTTAATAGCAACACCTCTGTACTTCAAAGGGGAATGTGTCAGGAATCAAGTTTTGTGAAGATGAGTGTCATGAGCAACCTCCCTTCCACCAATTAAGGTAGATTGAAAGCTGAGATTTTTACAGTGTCTTCTGATTAATTCTGGAGTGAGCATGTGTATTTTTCTAGCTCATCTCAGTCCAGATGCTCTTCTGCATTTTTAGCCTTTACTCCACAAAGACTGTTTGTAATTTTACAGCCAGGCTCTTTATCTCTGAAAAGATGCATATTATAAAGATTATTAAAATTTTATGAGTGGTGGATCCTCAGAGCTAGTAAGCCTGGGCAGTCCTGTTCTGCATCAGTACTGTCATGCTTTTGCAATACAAAGAGGTGCAACAGGGAGTTTAAATCCTGGCTGCTATTTACTTACCTTGCCTTATTCTTCCTGTAGTTCTACTGATTTGAATGCTTAACCATGTTACATTCATTCATAAACATCTTTACAATGTTTTTTCTTGTCTTCAAGGGTTTATTCTTGTCCTATCAAATAGATATTTACTAAGACATCTTTGCTCTTTCATCTGATTATTAATTCCAAGCTTTAATAAAATAATAAACTTATATAAACTGGAAATCATGTAAAAACATTTATGACAACATGAAATTAGCCGATGACTTCTATCCAGCTGTCTATATCATTAAAATATTTTCCATAGTTACCATTACTTGTTACTGTTGTAGACAGACTGAAAAAATATCAGTTATAATACATGCTTGCTATTGAACTAATTTGGAAATCCCTTCAAAATATTTTGGTGTATAATGACTTGTCAAGGTTATGGAATTTCATATGGTACTAAGAAAATTCCTTACATTACAGTTCAGTGCGCCTATCTAACCCAGTAATTTTTGCTCTAAAAGTGGCCACAGGCTCATTTTAGATATTGCATCTGATGAATTATAAAAATAGAACAACCAAAGGAAGAGATTCTTCATAACACAGATAGGTCCTTGGTTTATATGCAAAAGCATACAGATTTATTATATCTTTTCAAATATTTCCTTTGAAAGTATGTTTAGTAGGTAGATTCACTAGGGAGTTCAGAAATAAAAAACCACAACAGTTATTTCTGATAACAGATGAGCTGTGGGTTTTTTCCTACCACAAACAAGAAGAAACTTTCTGTACATAAAATACAAAATGATGGCTGTTCCTAAAAAGTGATAAATTAGAACAAAAAATGGAGATGATATATAGCTTAAGATATGACAAAGTTTCCAAGGAGAAAGAGCTGGCCACCTAGGAATGACAGAGAGAGGTTTGTGACTCCTAGCCAATGGAAATGAGAAGAACAGGACCAGGATAGGGAGGTAGAGAAGAACTGTTGTACTGTGGTCAACAGGTAGGAAAATATAAGAATATCATGCATTAGATCATTAGGTGATTGACATGATAACTGCAGCTGGTGTTGTAGAGTGCCAGTTGCCCATCTCAAACAGGCAGAAAAGCTACTGTAAAGAAATGGGAAAGTAAGACACATTTGCACCATTCTGACCTATAGGAAAACTGAGCACACCCATAAAAGAGAGCTCCAATTATTCAAACAAGTCAGACAGTCTTGTTTGAAACAGTCCAGTCTGTTTTGAACTAGCTGTGACTGAACGTTCGCTGGTTCGGGGTGGTTTTGTTTCTTTGGTTGGTTGGTTTGTTTTTTTAAGTTCCAGGTCAAGTTCAACAGGCTTTCCAAAAACCAATCAGGATTTAAGATTTAAGAAAGAATAGTCAAATTGTCAGTATTTGTTTAAAACAAAGATTTCAAATCATAGTTTGAATTTATCTCTGGATCAAGCGTGTAATGTATAAAATGAGTTTGCAGATCTGAATGTAGTTTGGTGTGATGCCTTCTGCCCTAAACTGAATTGAGAGAACATCCTGTAAAGGACAAGGAGACAGCAGATGGTGTGCTGTCTCCCCGAGGCAGAGACACAAGGTACCACTCTCTAAAGTAGAGCTTCTGGCAGGTCTGCAGTGAGGTATTGCAGTATCAGAACCAGTTTTCAGAATTTATACAAAACGAAGAAAAAAAAAGGTCAGGCTTCCTTGAGTCTTGACTCAAGCAAGCAGCAAAGAAGTCAGAGCAAACTAATTGTCTCCTCCTTCTCCAGTAAATTACAATTCTAGGGCTATGGCCATTGCAAACGGCAATATCAATTGAGTTCATTTAAGGTTGGCTGAGTACATCTGCATTATAGCGTAGCCTGTACTGTACTTTGAGATTCAACAGGCTTGTGAAATCTGTAATGAGGATACACTGAAGATGGTGCCTTAATGATGCTGCACTATAACAACTTCGTGATTTATAGACTGTTTTAGAGAAACTCAGAAGTGGGCTGAAGGAAGAGCACAGACAGGTGGTCATTCTGGAATTCATTTGTTTTTCACTTGAGGAGAGAGACTAGGATTTTTTTGTCTGCTTGGTTTTTGCCTGGGTAATTGTTGTAAAGCCTGATGGTCTCTGTTCTGCTAGTGTGTTTGGTTAGCCTTCCACAAGGTAAAGGGGTTACATGATTTGGTTGGAGTCTATTTCAATGTAATGAAAACTTACCTCTGGGGAGACAGTCCAGCTAAACAAAGCTGAAGGCATTTAACAAAAAAAACCCGAAACGATGAAAAGAGGAACTGAGTGCCAGAATAAGGTTTGCGAACAAAATTAATCAAGACATCAAAGCACATGAGGAGCAAAAATAGGTATCTCAAATTGCCTATAGAGCAATATCAGGGACCTGATTAATGAACAAAAGGAATCAGAATTGCTCATTAAAGGACATACATTACAGCTAGCAGGTATTACTGAGACATCGTGGGAACGTTTGCGTGGCCAGCATTGCTAGAAACATTGGGTAGATCTGCTTTCAGACTAATTAAGTGGACTGAAGGGCAGAAGTTTGACGGGGTGAAAAATTGCTGGTCTTATATTTGGGAAACACAGTGTCTTGGATTCTTAGGTACCAACTATTCCAAGACCCAGAGCTGTAATTGATGTTCACTTCTGATGGTAAAAAAAACAGACTAGAGAACAGGAAACATCATCTTATGCATCTACTGATAACATAGAGTCATAAGGCAATAAAGCTTTATCACGAGGGCTTTTGTTCTGCATAACACTACCAATACTAATCTATCTATGTACGTTCATGTCTTAAGTCAGCTGTGTTCATCCAACACAAAGAAATTTTGTATTAAGCCTCATCTTGATGGATAAATAGGGTTTGGATCACAGAACCAGAAACTCACAATAACATGTGATGCGTTGGCATCACAGAAAGAACCTCACTATGATCTATGTGGTCATGTGGACGTGAACACACAGTACAGATGTAATCATGACTTTTTAGGTTGGCATTTGCAAACAGAATGAGGAATAAGAATATTATTGATAATGACTAGTGTTCTTAAAACTGAAAACAAAGTAGAGGAAATGAATCATTTGGAAAAAGTAATTTGACAGAACTATGTGAACATGACTGGAAATTTAAAATCAACACCAGAAACTGTAAACTCTCTACTTAGATGAAAACAACAATGCTAGAAAAAAATCGGTTAAGAGATGAAGTAAAAGAATATGCAAATAAAATAATATATATAAAGACATTATTTATGTATTTGTTTTGTGGAGAGAGAGAGAGAGAGAGAGAGAGAGAGAGAAATGTGTGTATCTATCCTGGGCTGCATCCAAAGAAGCATGGCCAGCAGGTCAAGGGAGGTGATTTTTCCTCTCTACTCTACTCTCAAGAGACCTCACCTGGAATACTGCATTCAGATCTGAGGCCCTCAACATAAGAAGGGCATAGACCTGATAGGGAGGGTCCAGAGGAGGGCTATGAAGATGATCAGAGAGCTGGAGCACTTCTGCCATGAAGACAGGCTGAGAGAGTTGGGATTGTTCAACCTGTAGAACAGAAGGCTCCAGGGACACCTTCTAGCAGCCTTCCAGTACTTAAAGGGAGCCTACAAGAAAGCTGGAGAGGGACTTTTTACGGGAGCATGTAGTGATAGGGCAAGGGGCAACGGCTTTAAACTGAAAGAGGGCAGATTTCGATTAGATCTAAGGAAGAAATTCTTCCCTCTGAGGGTAGCGAGGCACTGGAATAGGTTGCTCAGAGAAGTTGTAGATGCCCCATCCCTGGAAGTGTTCAAGGCCAGGCTAGATGAGGCTTTGAGCAGCCTGGTGTAGTGGAGGTGTTCCTTCCCATGGCATGGGGGTTGGAACTATATGATCTTTAAGGTCTCTTTCAATACTAACCATTCTATGATTCTGTGATTCTATGATATAAGTTAGAAATATTTGTCTTCAGGTATGTATATTATAGACCTATTCACAAGATAAGACCTTTATGATATTTTGACTGATATGAATCAGACGCAAGGAATGAAGGAACACTGAGAAGGAAGGCAAAAGCAGAAGCAGCCTATTGCAGAAAAGTCTGAGTTAATTATAGTTTCATAAAACAGAATCTAAAAAAAGAAAATTCTAAGAATTAACGGAAATTATAGAATTGTCAATAATCATAGATACAAGGCAGAACATAGAAGTACATTTATCTGCAGTAGGAAAAGACAACATAGTATAATTATGTCATATGATGATAAAATACTTTCTTTCCCGGAGTAATTTAAGATTTTGTTGGACAGCAGGGATTCAATAGGAGCAATTTACAAAACAGAATTCTTGTACAGAGGAATTTTTTGAAAGAGTTGTCTGAACACTGATAATAGTAATTTTTAGCAAGCTTAAACTACTTGAGAAATTCTTGTAACTTTAAAAGGAATAAATAGGGCAAACTGAATAACTCCAGACACTTTCACAGGACCTCAGCCTCAGATAAACAGTGACATGAATTATACTAGACATGTTTAAAAACACATGAAGAAGGGTTGCACACACAAGGTAACACTGACCAGGGTAAATTGTATGGATTTAGAAGGTGGTACTGATGCCACTGCTTGAAATACATTGTCCAGTTCCAAAGCACAGATTTCAAGATGAAGACTTATAAACCAGAATTGGGTCAGAGAACAATCATGAGACAGTTTAAAGGGCTAAAAAACCCCAGTTCTTGAAAAAGATCCTGTAAATTAATTTAATGAAGATGAGAGATGGCATAGTCACAGTTTAAGAGTCCATGCTTGAGAAAGAGACTTTTGAGAAGCGAAAGCTCTTCTGCAGAGTGGGCAGAGTGCCTAAAAGTTCTGTAAAGTCATGAGTTTGCGTCAAGCACAAATAAAATGTCCACCATGGTTTTGTTGTTATTACTTGTTTGTGAAGCTTTTAACAAGGTAGAGTCAGCATGCAGTCAGTTCTGCTTGCACTGAGTCTTCATGCCCACACTGAACAAATTGGTTGAATAAAATCTCAAATACTTAGCATAGACACAAGACTTTTGGCTGATCTTGCTATCCAGAAGGACAACAGGGAGTCCAAAGTTAGTTTCTGTGTCTAATTAAGGTGAACTGCTGTAATATTACATGCACAAAGTCATAGCAAATCTGATTTTCTGTGATAACAGCTAAACGAAGTTGAAGACTGTGGATAAAACCACCTGCTGTGTCAAGGAATGTGCATTGCTGCTGCCAAAGTCTACCCAGTCGAGCACTACAGAAAGGCACCAGGGGAAAACAGGTGGTGTGAGTCCTGGCTGCCTTTGTGTTATCAATGTTGGACTAAAATTTATTTTTTCTCCCCTTTAAATCAACTATTCCACAAAAGCAAAAGTATCATGTCACAGCAACAGGAGATTTGATCATCTTTAGCTATCTATTTTCTGGTGAGCTAGTGGCAGAGGGGACATGAACTGGGGAGGAGGCCGTCTCCATCTCCACTGAGACACCAGTTCTCCAACGGAGCACATGGTCCAGGAGCAGCAGGTGGAGACACATGCAGGCTTTGCCTTCCTTAGTGTGCCAGGCAGCATCCCATGGCTGTGTAAGAGCTGTGCTTTGCTGTGCTTATATAGCTTTCCAGAGTAACAATAAAAAATATAATTTTCATGTCTAGCTCTGCCCTTTCTTGCCACGGGTAGCCCTGTCATTTTCAGTCAGATCTAGTAAAAGGACATAGAGACCAATACTCTGCGAAATGTCTAACGCTGGTGTTTGTGTTGCAGGGACTGTGACCATCATGTTTCAGCAGTTCACTTCCTAGTAACTACACGTGGACCTACTGCAACTGGGAACCTCCTTTTTTCAGACAGATTGCTGTTTCTCTGTCCTGACCCCTGTGGCTGAGTTCCTTTGCTCAGCTGTGTTTGTTTAATGCATTCTGCCTATCAGCATCATCAGGTGGTTAACTCATGATTTGATTCACTGGTTGTCCTTCTCCTTCCCCACTTGTAGTACAGAAACAGGAAATTAAAAGCATTAATTTTTTATTCTCTGTCATTGTTCGTGGCTTATGACATGCCTATATCTTTTTACTGATATTTTCTTCCCCGAGAATTCTCAGGCTACCTATCTCACTTCCACTCACATGCTGTTAACCATTTTCTTCTTCTACTACTCTTTTTGAATTGGGATCATCATCATACCAGCTGAATGCAAAGTATTTATTCGTATAACACCCCGAGTGTTATTTTCAGCTCCATTCTTCAGATCTCCCAACAATCCATATGCCTTTTGAATCACCACTGTGAAGTAAGCAGAGGTTTCTCACAGATGGCCAACTGTTTACAATTAATTGAGAACCTAGCAAGTGAATGAATAATTCCGTGTGCTTATTAAAAGCTGAATTACTTACATTTGCTAATGCATTTTTCATCTGCCATTATGTGCCCTTTCATTTATTTTTTTTTTAAACCCTCAGAAGATCTTATCACCCCCATAGTCTAGAGGGGACCACCTCCAGACATTACAATCCAAGTAATGCTATTACCTGCGATTGTTGACATCTCAAAGTTCAACCTGTTTCCAGGTCATTAATAATCATAATAAACAACGATAGTTCTAGATGCTGCCTCTCCTAGATGCAGAGTGTTACTAGAGCACATAAAGCTGTCAGGCTCTCATCTATTGTAGCTATTCAATTTAACCGTAAACTCTTAGTGTTGAACATTTCCATTAGAGGTTCACTCATCCATCTCACACACCTTTAAATAATCAAGGAGTATCAATAGCTCTGACCTTGGGGAGCAATTAGTATGTCTTGCAATAAAGCTGAAAATTTTGTAAAGAAAAAGAGAGTGCCTGAGCTGCAGATGGTGGATTACAGCAAGAGGCAAACGCTTCTGATCACAAGATGGGAAGATTATCTGGGAGTTCTTCTAACTGGACAGTAGTGAAGAATTATTGAAGAGCAACATACACAGGAGCTGCTGCTGCTCCCACTTGTTCTCTTTAGAGTAGAATTCAGTTGGCTGCAGCTAGCTGCAGTGTTTTGTTTTACTAAATTAAAGACACGTTTTATGAGGCCAGACTTGGTTCGTTGGTTGTTTTGTTTTGTTTTGTTTTGTTGTTTTCTGATCCTTTTCTCTTAGAATCACAGGAAAACTAAGATTGAAATTGACTTCTGAAGGTTTTGCTGTCCAACCCCTTGCTCAAAGCAGGTCTAACTTAGCAGTTGGAGCAGGCTGCTCGTGGTCATATCTTTTCAAGTTTTGAACATCTCCAAGGATGGAAAACCCATGGCATCTCTTGGCAAGCTCTTTCAGTGTTTCACCACCCTCATTTTAATCCCTACTCAGCTTTCTCATCCTACAATTTATCACTTTAGGTGGGAAGAGGACTCATGAAAACATCATTTTGTTCTCTTGCTCAGTTTTTACTTCCAAAGACAGAAAAGAATGTAAAATATCCTGACAATTGAAAGCAGCTGTGTAACAGCAAGTACTTCAGGTTTTTTTCTAAATTATTCTCTCAAAAACCTTCCTCTGCTACTAATAACCTCTGTTTCTCAGCTGCAGTGAGAGAACTAGACCCAGATAGGTTCCAGCTGTGCCACCTGCAAACAACAGAGACCACTCACCTCTCCACACCTTTAACCATTTGAAATGAAAAGGGTGTGATGGAAAAGGCAGTACAGAAGCACTCCCTAGTTTTTACATAAGGACTGCCTTGCCCACACACTGCCTCTGCTTCTATAAGCTTTCCTGTTCCTTCTGCCTTACAGACTATTGGTATCATAGTCCTGGCTATGGCCTTCTTAAATGATAGTTCTTCAGCTATCACATAAACATCATGGTGTCAAGTCTAGGCTTTGACATGCCTGATCTAGACAGAGCTAAAATATATCATTTTAGAAGACATATTTATGTTATATCCTCAGAAGTCACCCACCTTGACCTTCCAAGGAGCTGTCTCTTTTAGAAGTATTGAGAAGAAATAAGCAAGTCCTTCTCTGAAGGAACACGCGTTTTCTTCCTTATTCATAGAATCATAGAACAGTTTGAAATCTAAGGGACCTTACAAATCATCGTGTTCCAACTGCCCTGCCATGGGCAGGGACACCTTCCACTAGATCAGGTTGTTCAAAGCCTCATCCAACCTGGCCTTGAACACCTCCAGGGATGGGGCATCCACATCTTCTCCGGACAATCTGTTCCAGTGCTTTACCACCCTCAGAGTGAAGTATTTCTTCCTTACATCTGACTGAAATCTACCCTCTGTCAGTTTAAAGCCATTGCCCCTTGTCCTATCACTAATTGCTCTTGCAAATAGTCCCTCTCCAGATTTCTTGTAGGCCCCCTTTAGGTACTGGAAGACTGCTATCAGGTGTCCCCAGACCCTTCTCTTCTCCAGACTGAACAACTCCTACTCTCTCAGCCTGTCTTCATAGGAGAGGTGCTCCAGCTCTCGGATCGTCTTAGACTACTTGGCATCCCAAGCACATAAATAAATAGCTTAGACACTGTTCAAGTTTCTCCACATTGAAGCAGATATGGTTTATCTGCAGCTCCTTTCTCCTCCCCCTGACAGCTTTTTTATTCATTTATTTATTTAAAGTCACAGGTGTACCTAAGATGTGCAGGTTTCCTGGTGGGGCCTAAACAAAACCTGCACCTTTCCACCCTCTGTAAGCATCAGTCAGAAGAGGGCTGTGTAGCCCCCGTTACGATGTGCTGCCCTTTTTAGGTGGGTAAAAGGAAACAGTGACAAGTGTTAAACATCCAGCCCAGGCTGCTGCCCTCTAGCAGCCCCACGGGGAGCTCGGTACCTGGGCACTGCTCTCGGCTCAGAGAAACCTGCAGCTGCTCCAGGCAGCAGAGACGAGTGGAGGGACTGGCTATGGATCTGAGACAAGTTACCATCTTTGTGTAGGAAAACTTGTTTCCCTAGGAAGGATTCCTACCAGGGTAGATGAACGGAGTAGGAAAAAAGCACAACATTATTGTCTTTTCTGTTTAGTTTTTTTCTTTGTTTGGGCTTTTGGTTTTGTTTTCTTTTTTTTTTTTTTTTGAGTGGCCATTACATTAATGATCAGAGACCTGGGTGATGGTTATTGTTGCTTTTGTCACCTGCCAGCTGAACTAAGGCCCTGTGATATACCTGAATGTGAAGTCCACAGGCCCGGAAAACCTCAGGTAATGTGGAACACTACTGCTACCTTTGTCAGCAAGCCAGGATGCTGCATCTGTGGCAAACCTCTCTCTGAGCTACAGACAGCCTTTCTGCAGCATTTAGAAGGAAGCTAAACACATTAATATAATCAAAATACTTGAGAAGCGATGTCCAAGCTACATTTAAAAAAAACCTCACTCTGTACCTCTGAGAGGAAGACAGTCCTCAACATCTCTGTTCATTTGGTGCATAGGACCTCTGTGAGCAGAGTGGGTCCTGCCCACATAATCCCTAGTGGGAGCCTCGCACTGGGATGGAGCTCCTCACCTACTTCTGCCTGACACCCACCTCTGACCTCTTCAGTCTCAGAACAGCACATGAATGTAAAGAAAGACAAAGGAAAATGTCTTTAAAATGTTCTTCTGCCCCTATTCTTCCCCGTGGGGGAAGGATGACAGTACAAACAGGACAAAATAGATGTTCATCATTATACGTAAGTGCTCAGGTGCTCTTAATATAGAATCAGAAAAACATATAGATTAAAACACAAACTTGCCTTCCCTACTCCCTACCTGCTTCTGCCAGGTTATTGCCCCTCTGCTCTTCCCTCTCTCACCTCCCCTGCATGCCCCTGGCAAGTGAAATCCTGCCTGCCTCCCAGCAGGAACACTGCCAGCCTCCTCTTGCCTTGCTTCTTCAGCCCTCTGCTCCCTCTACAGAGGGGACATTTTCAGGCAAGTTGGTAGCAGTGACATGCAGTGGTGCTATCCTGCCACAGCTGTGCCTAAGCTGGCTTTGCTCAGCCCACTACAAAGGAAACGCTTGTTTTGGGCTACCTATGACACGTTCAGGTAAGGTCTATCTAACTCTACTATTTAGCTGCACCACTTTGACCATCACTTGCATTACATGAAACACTTATAGGTCTGTATTTCTAAGCATAACACTCCACATGGCTGCAGGAAGGATTCTTCAGGGGGAAGGAGGGGTTGTTTCCCACCCAACTATCACTTCGCACCTCTTGCCCCTCAAAGTAAATGGAAATGACTGCAGCCATCTCAGGAATGCTGCTGCTGCCATCTCCTGAGAAAAGCAGGCTGAGCATGTTTAATGGAGTTACAGAAGCTGCTGCTGCTGCTGCTGCTGCTGCCAGAACGTCTGCCTAACTGTATTCTAATAAAATGGAGTCTTTCGGCTGGACTAGACTAGTCTGTAAATAAGTTATATCTAAGATTACTGTTATCAAACTAAAAATACAGGATCCAAAAACGTGTCTAGCAGTTGCTTGAAAATCTCATTTGCAAACACAACATTAGATCCCAATATATGAGGTGATTAATCTTCTCTGCTTCCCAAAGGCATGCAGGAAATCCCTGCTCTACCGAGCAATGGAGGCCTCCAAGTACAGCTAACTGGGAGAGCTGAAAGTTGGAATTCAGAGACACAAATGCTGCCAGGAAATTAAGCTGAAATGCTTACCGTTGTCACATTTAACGCTAAGCATAGACATTTTGATGAAAACTGTCACAAATTACCAAAAATTTGAAAACTATCAAGGGATAATATGAAGTCTACTCAAGTGGTCTTAAGTCACTGTTGAAAAGAAAATTCAGGCTCCTTTGTCACATAGATAACATCAACAGCCCCATGAAATCCACCTTTCTAAAATCCCCAAATCCAATGATTTCTTTTTCTTCTCTCTTTCTCCATATGTGAATGTATGATTGCATATGTTCTCACAGACAACAAAATGTTTTGCATTTTCTAGGAGCGATTATGTGGGTCTAAAGGCTTTCCAAACATCTTTTTCAGTTATTGAAAGCAGTATCTTACATAATAACTGTTCTGAATGTTAATGTTAATGAATAAATGTTCTGAAGCTACATATTATATACATCCCCTTCCCAAATAAAGGATGATTGATAATAGGAATGTCAATGAATTCTAGGGCTTTCTTTGTTAACAGCATCTCGAGACACAGGTCTATGCATGAAGCTGTGCTATATTGTTATCTGCACCCCACTGCCATTAATGGGATTTCTTTCCCATTCATTCTGTAGCAATAATGCTCATCCTGACCTTTGCAAAGCGCTTTGAGATAATGCTTCAAAAGCACTAAGCAAGTACTAAATAATATCTGATTAGTGTAACTGCAGTGACAGCTATGGAAAAATGTTTTCTGTGTTTGCCCAGAGCTAATGACTACTTAACAAATATCACTATAGTAACACAACTATTTCTAATTTTCTTCCAAATTGCCAAGGAGGCTTTGGTTCACTTTCAAGAATAGGTAGATGTTTCTGCTTGCACTTTCTGAAACTGAATTGGGATTCCACCATTTTTACAGTGAAGACTCACCTTTCTTGGCCCCAAAAGCGGCCATGCAAATATCCTGCTTTTCCTCTGGCAAGCAATAGAGGAAGATAATAAAACTCCTTTGAAAAGACTCAGTCTGAGAGCTGAATCAGTTTTAGAGCCTCTGCTCTCACTTCCCTATATCCTACCCAACTGCATGTCTCCTATCTTACATTCCACAGAATCTTCCTCCTGGCTACAAAATACGAGCTACTTAGCTTTGGCAGAGTACTAAAAAACAGTGAAAGGTTGGTTTTTATCTTAATATTTCTCAGTCAGCAGAGAGAGCGGAATACAGAAATGGACAGGAGCACCGAGGAGCCATGACCTTGCAAGTCATCCAGCTTTTTCACTGCAAACCTATTGCCACGGGTAAGGTACGGGGCTTCTTCCCAGAGCCTGCAGTCCTCTCCTGCTGCAGCAACGGGTCCTACCGCGGCGCTGGCAGAACAGCCAGCGCTCAGGCAGTGACCGGGAGGGGATGGCGCTGGCCGGGTGGCTGTCACCACACACAGCTCAGCTGTGACAGCATATGCTCAGCCTTCGGAGCCAGAAAGGGACACGATGCTGTCCTCGCATGCTCTGAGTGACAAGTGGCCTTCTGGGGAGTGAGGAAATGGGGAAGTGAAAGGTGCCAGGGAGAGAAGGGGAGCCAAAGTGAGTGTCAACGGGAACAGCAGTGAGAAGACGAATACGTACAATAAAGGTAAAAGGGGAAGAAGGGATGTGAGAAATGATAGAAGGGCAGAGAGGGGAGGGGGCAAAATGTAGAGGGCACCTGTGATGGTGCCAGGAGCTATTTTCTTATCTAAAAATGACCCAAGTTGGGGGAAAAAAAACAACGAAAACTCAAGTGCCTGGAGTTCTCTAAGCACATGCCTTCCATGCCTTCCCTGCTTTGGGAATGGAAGTTCCCAGAGCAAGCTGCAATGTCTGCCTCAGCAAAGCAAATCCGACCTCACTCTGCAGCTAACATTGCCACTGCAGCCTAAACGAACTGTTAAGGAACCTGTGTTAACACGAAAAAGCTGGTTTCATATAGAAATGACCTTTACAGGAGATTCCTCTGTGTGTGTGCCTTTGCGTGTTTGGAATAATTCCAGTAAAAGCTTATGCAAAAAAAATTCCACTACAAATAAATGCTCCATGCTTTCATTCGAGAAAGTGTGAGTGGTTTTGTTCATATTGTCTGGAACAGATCAGAGCAACCATCTGCTTTGTTCACTGCCCCTTGCTCACATCCTAGCAGTTTTTAGACCATCTTCAGCTTTAGGAGATGTTCCTCCATGGGAGCTGAGGCTAGGGTGGGTATTTCCCCAGCATCAGAGGGATGCTAGGAAACCCTGCTCACTCTGCCTGTGGTGGGAGCATTCAGAGCTGCCAGGGAAGTTAGGGGATGGAGCCCTGCAATGAGCCTTTTGGGCTCTACAGCAAGAAGCTTCACGCTGTGGGTCCTGAACAGAATAACTTCACCAGGGCTGTCTACCTTCATAATCTCACTTCTGAAGCAGCTGCCTGCTCAGCTGGCAAGAAACAAGGCCAAAACCATCCTCTACTTGTTGTACATCCAAAGTTTATTTACTCTGATATTCTTTGGTGCATCATTTTGGCTTCAAAGGACGCCTTGTGAGTTGGAAACTTCCTGACCAGCTGTGGTTTGATATTCAGCAGGTCTGCTAACAAAGCCGAGGGGAAAGAACCGGCAGCTAGGGGATTTTTTGTGAACATGAGCAGGCAAATGAACCAGAAACTCCTTTTTCTCTTTATCCTGCACCCCCAGAGGAAGGACAAGAACAGAACTCTGCATTCTTGAGCAAGTGTGGAGGTTTCTGTGGATATGTTTAATTTCTGCTCACCATAGTATGTCCTTGATGATTAGGCAGAGAGCTTCAATATAACACGGTCTTTGAAGCATGAATATTTGTTCTAAGGTTCACATTGAGTTTCACCTCTATATTTTATATTTTGATTACTTCATAGGTCAGAAAATCCACAAATATCTTGACATCTGGTAAGATTATGCTATGATTAACTATGAAAGTTACCCATCTGATTCTGATGTACAATAAGGGATGGCAACAGCTAAACGATACTGATATTTTTCCAATATGAAAGTTTTCTTCCAGCACGCCCTGCAGCATATGCTATAGCTAATATATGTTCTTCTAGGTGGAGTAACATCTCTGTTGTCCTGCAGCAGTTAGGCAGTTAAGGTTTTATTGCTAGCAGCTGCTCCACTCCAGAAAAGGAGGAGGTCTCCTTCCTTTTTGATTAGCAACATAGTCCGAAGGTTTTATTCAACTTCCGAGAACATTACAACAGGCAATATGGCTTACTATTAAATGCTGTGTCTAAGCATGCAATTAAATTATAATTCTGGAGTGTAATATTCTGCACAGTCACTACAATGTTCAGCTGAATCTTGTAGCAGTTGGTTGATCATCTCATCCTCCACTGACAGTGGTTTATGGAAGAATGAATTGCAGGCACTGAAGTCTAAATGAGGAAAGCACTTCACATGCTTAATACTATATTCAGGACAGAAACTAAAGAATACCACTTACTTGGAACACACAGTAAGACTAAATGTGTTCTTTAACGTCAGAGACCCTTAAGCTACAGATTAAATTTACTGTGTGTGGATGTAGATTGTTATATAGGCTGTAGTCTGAAACAAGGTATTAACCAACTCTCAAACAAGCAGTATAATTTCACACTTGGAAAGATAATTGTTTTTACAAGAAAACTATTTATAAAGTATTTGAGACACATTGGAACTACAAAAGCAGTAATACAAAGACATTAAGTAATAACGAGACTAATCACAGCAATTACTAATAAGACAAAACCGAGGTTTTTTACATAGCTTTTAGTTTTTTTATTTCCACTAGAAGAAAAAAAAAAATTTCCCTGTAATGTTAGTTCAGCTAAGATGTAAGATTTTGCCCCCAGCATGCCTTTTCCCAGCCACAATCAACAGTCAGTACCACTAGTCCAACACAGTGCCATTAGCTTGACCTGGATAAGCATGGACAGGGTACAGTAAAGATTGTGGCAGTAATTTGAAGAGTGCAGTAATGATGGAGCTAAATTATTCATTCTGCCACCCAATTATTTCTGGTAGCTCAGGGATGGCTGTATGGAAACTGTAGCTCTTTGTCATATGTAGTCTACATGAGCGGAACAGCTAAGCTGCATTAACAGTCGCACCAAAGAGTCTTTTTTCAGTCTGCATATGCCTTTTCTTTGCACTTGTAGAGTGCAGAACACAGGATTAGCTGGACATATTTCAGATGCATTGAATTATCAGTGCTAAAAGAGAGTTCACTAATCTAAATGACTTAGCTCACTAAGTCCTTGGGGTTTGGCCATGCAACTAATATGTATTTTGTCTGTTCCTTTGTTCTTTCAGAGCCATCCATTTATTTTGTGATAAAATCATTAGTGCTGGTTATGTTTCACCATGTGAATGCTTTATTTTGTTATGCAGCAGTTACCAGGTGCCTTTTCTTTCAGCTTGGGCATTTAATTGTCAAGATGCATTTAGTTTCCTAAATTATGTAACCTGATTTAATAAAAACTGCTTATAAAATAAGTAAATATACTGACAAAGACAAAACATTATTTAATTTATGAAATTTGTTACTAAAAAAGGACTTCACTGTGTGCTCACTCATTGTTATTTATCAGCGTGCGTTTGCTGATTGAAGGTTGCAATTGAACACAGAACAGTAAATGCAATTTAGTGTAGAAAGGCAAAGTCACATGGCCTGAGTCTTAGTTAATTTATCTTTCACGACAGATTTTATTTTCTGCTACTGGTATTATTACCCGGCCATGCATTTCTCCCATGATATTGCATCTGTAGCTCTTGCATTGCCAAACCTAGTGGTAACATTTAATTTGTGTGACATTATTCAGTTATCAAGAAAAAGTAGTGCATGCTGAGAAACACAGTGGCTATTTAATGATAGCATAAAAAAAGGAGTTCTTGTAAGGAAGAGCAACGTCTCTACTACTTTGCTAAAACACTTTCCTTTCCAAGGCTGTGCTACCCTTTTCCCATTCCCATTCCTGCCCTGAGAACCTGGGCATTCACCAGGCAGGTCTCCAGATGAAGGCTGATAGGCAGATATGCTGAGACAGCAGACACAGAACGAGTCTGACAATTAAATTTCATATCTTTTCCCTTAAGTAATGGCAGCTGGATAATGTGCAAAGATTGCAGCACTGAATGATAGGAAAGCCACACTGAGATCACTAAAGTCATCTAGTCTATTCCCCTTCCTGTGCAAGGTCAGCTCTACATATGTAACTTTCAACAGAAACTAATCTAATCCATCCTTAGAGATCTATAGTGACGGACGAGCCATGTAACTTGTCACATATTTCCTATAATACTATACACATATGGTTTTGTATGACATTCTGCTGTTCATACCCATGTTAAGTGGAATACAAATATACCCATGACATAGCGACCCAACAATGTATCTGTAACATCGAAACCTTCATGTAGAGTCCTAGCAGGAGTCAACAGGGGTTTGCTCTTGGCAAAACATTACTTACTAGCTTTACCTACAAACTGAAAGATGAAGAAAGATGATGGTTAGCAGTTTTGGGACGTCAGGAAAGCTGGTGGAGTGGTAAATTAGACAGTCGCCAATTGTACAGAACGATCTGAATCGTTTGGTAGGATGGGCCGAGTGGAATATCCTGGTTTAATACACATAAATTTGCAATCATACATCTAAGGAACAAAGAGCATAGCTTATACAGACAGGATTATACAAAGTATTTTAAAATGATGCAACATGAAAAGAAGTCAGGGTCTTGGTAGATAATTAACTGAACATGAGCCTGCAGTAGGATGATGCAATTAGAGAGTGAATGTCAGCCCTGAAGCCTAAGCAGGGAAAATATGAAGTGGGAGTAGGAAGGTGATATTAGTTCTGTTTATAGCAAAAGTAAATTCATCACAGGAATATCGTGTGCTCTTCTCACACCCACACTTCAGAAAGGACTCTGACAAATCAAAAAGTAGTCAGAAAGTCCTGCAAAAAGTGCGCTGAGGTCTGAAAGGCATGCCCTATCATGAAAAGCTAAGAATGAATGAGCTGCTTGTCTTATAAAAAAGAAAAGCAAGGAAGACTATTATTTAAATGTAAAAAATGTTCTTGATTGGCATTGGCTTTTTAGTACAGGAGGAAAAGGCATAACAAAAGACAGTTTGGGGTATTTTTCTCTTGAAAAGAAAGAGGTATGTAAGATCTAACTTCAAATAAAGCCCTTAAAACCCAAACCCACCCAGTGAATAATTAGCTACATTGACAATGAGGTGCTGAATCTTCTACTCCCATGTTTAAAGGTCTTTCAGGGATACGACAATTTCAGGAGAAATTACAGACCTGCTGCTGAGACTTACAGCTGAGGCACTGCAACTTGCAGGATCATAATGATGTCTTCCAGCCTCAAAATTTGTGGTTAGACTGGCTAATATAATTCTACTTTCTTTCTTTGAATTCTGTTAAATCGTATTGATGTATACCTGCTGAGGAAGTAGCCCGAAGTCCTTCAAGTTTGAAAATAAGACATAATACTGCATCAGTTTTGAACACGTTTGCCACCACCGAAATCAATAACCTTGTATTTGAAGATAATCTTGAGAATGGGGAGACTGTAAAGTTCTTTTTGAACTGTACAATCTGTTCCCACTATAGAAAAAGCCATTCAAAAATCATACTTGGTCACTGGAACTAGGAATAGTACTTAATTCTGTTTCTACAGAGATTAGTTCTGCTGAACACAGAAGACTACGTCCTTCAGTTTGTCATTTTGCTCAGAAGTTTTTATATTTGAAATAATATCTAACCATTAAGTGGTCCTGACTGCAAAAATACCAGACTGTGTTTTCAATAAATAATTCCACTTTAATGGCAAAGTAATAATTTAGACAGATACAGTGCGCACACCTGCAAAAAAATATACGCAAGCTGGTTTACAAGCTAGAGGAACAATAAACCAATAGAAAATACATCATCCAGTTAAGTCCGATGACACCAAATACTTATTATTAGGGCTTTACAAAGACTACAAAACTTTTCAGATGATTTATTTCACTGTTTCTGTCTATTTACATGATATGTTACATCAAAAATGTACAAAATATAAAATGTGTACAGACAAATGTTTCACAAACAATTTCTGAGTTGTAAACTAGGTGGACTCACTGAGATGTATTGCAGGAAGTTTCGTATATGTGATATTGTGTGTTTGTGTGTTAAATATGGCAGGAAAAGATTTGCAGGGTTGCTCAGAGCACAGGTACAGGAAAGATCAGCTTTCCTTTAGTTCTTCAAGTCAGCCAAGGTGTATGCGCTGACGTTTTGCATCAGAAATGGATCCAGATTTGGGGGGCATGATGTTGGTCTGACTGAATCCTACATGCATAAAATCAGCAAGAGTTTTATTAGGGCGATAGCACCGTGTAGGAACCTCTAGATTCGGTGGTGCAGCTCAGTGCCATTTGGAAACTGCATTGATTTATCTTTGTTTTACAGCGAGTGACCACAGGGTGGCCACAAAGAGTTAATAGCACCAAATACACATCCTGAAGGTAACATCCACGGAGGTGTACAGTACGTGTCTACACAATGCCAAAGCCCTTAGATACCTTCTTGTTTATATGCACCTATTTGAACCGGACGCCTCTGGTCGTAACAGGGCGTTTCCAATTATTCTGAGCAGTTTGAATGCGATCTGGTTGTAGCCTGCTGCCACAGATGCACTTAAAACAGTTTCGGAATTTCTTTCCCCCCAAAATGTATTGGCTTCGTATAGATATTGAAACATGCTCGCTGTAGCATTGATAGCTCCTGCATAGTCATAACAACTGCAAGTACAGGACAAACACACCAGGTAATAACAGCTTTGAAGGTTTGCATTCTGTATTTGTTTGCAACATACAGGAAATCTCAGCAAGTGAAACATCTCTTAACACCAACAGAATAAAATACAATATTTTTTTTGTTTGCTTGTTTTTGATTTGATTTGTGCAAGGCTTTTTTTTTTTTTTTTTTACTATTTACAATACCCACCCAGTAGACTGTGCAAAACCAACCCACTTTTACAGTATAAACTCTTCCTCTTCCACAGTGGACATCACTGCTTCAGTGTTCTTTTATGCTGAATTCTTCATGTACAACAATAGCAATCAAAACAACATGCTAAAACTAGAAAAAGGAAAAAAAAACCCATATATTTGTGCTCATGCTGCATCAAGTGCATCCAGCTCTGCTGGATAAGAATTCAAAACATTTATCCTCCAAAAACTCCATTCCATGGAACCAAATGGATTTGAGCGGATTTTTTCAGCCTTTAGGTGGCAGTGGAAGTGGGTCTGGGTTCCTTGTGTATTTCTGAGGGTAGGCAGAGCAATCTATTCACAAGATAAAAATATTATATAGCAACTGTTCTTTCTCCTATCCATTTCTTTAAAAAATCATGATATACAGATATGAGGCTACTGTGTTAACTGACGTTTTCTCATTAGTAAATGAAGAAAAAAACAGTGTAAATTACCAATGGTTTAGGAATTAAACCAACTGTAAAACTGTTCTAGAAATCTGTTTTAAGGCAGTGAGACAGCACCATAAGAAATGTTCCTTCTTTCACTGAAAAGGCTCAAACAAATGAAGCCCTAAAAAGCCTTTAATCAGTGTTGGTTAATAATTGGTATAAAACTGTTGTTAAGGAGTGGGCAGGTGGTTAAAAAAGACCTTTGTGGTAAAAACAACTTTATAAAATCTGTGACTCGTGTACTAAAAACTTGATGGAGCGCATCACCGTGACCATGGCAGTTAGAATTAAATTGGCACTTATCCAGCATATCACAGTCATGTTTTCTGGTGATTGCACAATACTGTTTGTGCTTTCTGAGTTACTATCATCATCTTTGACTCGTTTTGGAATGGGCAGTAGCGTACAACACAAACACCACTGCAGTCCTGCGACCAGCACCATGTGGCACAACAGAGGTTAGAAGAGAATTAGAAGACCGCATTGTTCATGCAGCACCTCAGGGTAAACTAAAGGAAAAAAAAAAAAAAACACAAACAAAAGAAGTTGCACTGTAAACTGGTACAGAGAAACAGACAGAGAGAGAGAGAGAAAGAGAGGAGGAAAAGGGAAAAAAATATTCCAGTTTGGCTAACACATGTGCAATCTGCTTAGATGCCCTTAGTGTAGGGCCCTTTCCAGTTGACAAATGGAGTCTCAGTTGGCTCCACAGGTATTGAAATGCCTTGAAATTAAACTAATTCAAGCTTTCCACTTCAATTTTTCTTCCTGACTTTGCAGAGTTAGGTCTCCTGCCTACCTACAACACACCATTCTCACTCAGGGACCTCGGCGTGCTGCTTTAATACTGGCAGTGGTCTAGTGGAAACAGATTTTACCATAATCCTCCACCAAGGTTTGTCCCTTTCAGAGAGTTGATTCAAGCGATGAATCCAAAATGTCATCATGGTGGCTGGTGCTATCACTGTCACAGCTTTGTGCGCTCGAATAGTTGGCTGCCTCTTGAAGCCTCATTAGCATATTCATCTGAAAGAAGAAAGCAATGTTTACATAATCTCGTCTCGTTTAATGCTGCAATGACCGTGTGAAAATTTAATTAAGCTCCCTTGCTGTATGAGGTGTGCTGGTATCTAGCCGAGGGGACCATACAAAAGGATTTCAGAAAGGCCAGGGTGTCAGTGGCTCCTCCTGGCACCCTTTCCGTTGCCTTCTGGTCTTTAAATAGAAATTTAAAGGTCCAAAGAGCCAGAGGGCTATAACGGAGCTGCCTGATAACTCTCTTTAATTCAGGGGTGAGACCGGCTGCAGCTGCAACACTGGCAAAGGAAGGAAGCCGTATCACAACTGGACATCTGGGCCCATATTTGAAGACCGTCAAGCTTGCAGATAATTTTTGGATGGCATAGACACACTACATTGGAAAAGCAACTGAAAACATAACCACACTAACATACTCCCTCTGCAAGAGAGAGACGGGGAGGGAATGAGAGAAGGGTGGACTGAGGCCAGTTGCTTCATAAAAGAGTCTCATCTGCTGTCAAGGGGCTGACCTCAGCAGGGAAGCAGCAACAGATCCTCCTACCCAGGAGAGGGAGAGCCCTCACATAATTTGGGGATTATTAGAACCTGAAGCTCATCTGAAAAATTATCAAAAAGCACCATTAAGCCCCAGAAAATTGCTTGGATGCTTGACGCCTAACTGTGTGTAATGATCAGGATTTTATTTATAAAACAACTGCTTCTGTCGCCATGCTCAGGGCTGCAAGGATTGCTGACATTTCTTTAGTGTTTGTCAAGGAACAAATAGGCTGTCAATACAAAAGACAAGCAATGAAATATCAAAGAGAAAAGGAGGGGGTGGGGGGGGGGGGGTGGGGGTGTGTGGGGTGGGGGTGTAGGTGTGTGTGTGTTAAGCTCCTTTTTCCGGCTTGCTCAGGAATCCTCACATCTCTGTGGTTTCAACCTGCACAGCTTGTAAAGTTTTCTCTAGGCGTTGGACAGGATTTAATACTCTTCAGGGCTATCAGGTAGATTTTGCTGCAGGTCTAATAGGTATCCATGTTTGAGAATACAGGATACGTGTGGAGGGTGTGCAGTGCAGCCTGCACATGAAATGCACTGTTTCTACAAGCTGGGTGTCTGTCTCCCTGTGAGCACCACTGGAGGCAGGGGCAAGCCCTCCTTTCACAAGTTTCAAGCTTCTGATATTTAGTCAGATACAGATACTGATCACAGTGTGCAGGGAGCAAGGAGGACAGGACACTGAACTCGAGCTGCCTAAGTCACTGACCATGGCAGGGGGTGTTGGAACTAGGTGATCTTTAAGGTCCCTTCCAACCCAAACCATTCTATGAGTATATGATTCCAAGTATTTTCACCTTAATTGGAGGTGATGCATACATGCTGGCAGCCTGGCCAATACACTCACTGGCCATCCAAGTCACAGGGTTGAACAACCACCCCAAAGCTAACGGACTGGGAGATAGGGGCTCAAATGAGGTGATTTTCTACACTTCTTCAAGATGTAATGTCTGGTTTTGGATACTGAACACTTCAGCGAGGCTGAAGAGTCATTTTCTTAGCACTGATAAGAGTTAAACGCATTTTCCTCTGAGAAATTCCCTTTTCCAAGGGCTGCCTGTGTTCCAAAAGTACACTTCTCTAAAATTGTATATTGAATTGTGATAAAGGCAGTCTATAGAGAAAGCACTATACAAGAATAGCAGTTTAATATATGCAATTTAATAGTCTGTTATCAGAGGAGGCAATGGTAAACCCAAAGGTCTGGGATCATATTTGAATAAAACAATACATGGCACTGAGGGAAATCAACCTCTTATCTTTTAATGCCACCACACTTGCATTCCTTTTACATTGAGACTGTTATACAGTCATCAGTTATCTTGAAATGTTCTGAGGAATGGGAGGATGGCTGTCTGATTTGCATTTCCACTGAATTCTCCACGATAGACAAGTTAGGTAACGAGAGTTTCTCAGTCCTTCATTTGTAGAATGTAGATGAAGGACTGCCCAACCTGGAAAGGTGATTTTAGAATAAACTCGTTACTAAATTGCTGAAGAGTGGTGCACAACCATTATAATGTTGAAGACTGGATACATTTCTGGACAGATGGGAAACCCAAACAATTTAGGGACATATTACCATGATGGTAATACCTGCCCTCCTGCTGTATTTTACTTTTATTTTCATCCTTATTAAGAAATTATAGTAGGATTCATTTTAAAAGATCATTTTGCAACAGGTACATAGTAGTTTTTCCTTGTACAGTGTACCATTTAACATGTGACGGTGAAATACATACTGAAAAACCTTTTTGCTGAAGTTTAAATCTTACCAAGGGATCACCCTCTGCGTCAGTCTGTGGAATGTGCTTCGAGGTTGTTCCTTCCTTTGCTGATGCATAACCTTCATAACCAACATCTTCTGGTCTTAACTGAAGTAATGATGGCCACTCATGCTGTAGAGATGCAGAGCTCCATGGATAGGTATCAGCTACCCACTTGGAGGGATCCTCCCAGGGTGCCCTCTTACCGTACATCTATATTATGGATAGAACACAGGTAAGTATCCTACAGAGTTTTCAGTACCAGTTGTAACAGCAGGCAAAAGTCATTGAAAACATCTAAACCCCTTTAATAAGTGGTTTGCTTTCAAAAGTGCTCAGCACTCAGATATGATACAACATTCAGAAGACCTCATCTCCATTACTGCTCCTTCAATGTGCAGAGTGGCTGCAAGTCGAAAAGCACTGAAACACTAGTGATACTTTTAGGCAACAGTGGGAGCCAACAAGTTTTTGATACAAGGTGAAATGAGACCTTTATGTAATTTGCTTAAGGGTATCAGTGAAATTAACTCAGACCTACCTAAAACATTCAAGTTAATTGGATTTTGTTTGAAGTGAATTAGGAAGTGCCAGTACAGATTGTTCTCTTATCCTAGCAAAATGGGATGCAGAAGCAGACATCTGTCCAAACTTTAAGTTTGAGATCTTTCAAAATGTTTAAGAGAAGAAATTCACAAAGGATAGGTTTTCCCTACTATGAAGTACAAAAATGCTTATGAATCTGGAAGGAGGACAGAGGAAGGAAGAATAAGAATATTGCAACTTTAGGCGGTCTGGTAGCTTCCTCACTAAAATGCACCCTTTTCCACATCGCTGCTCACAGCAACATGTTAACCGAGAGCCCCTTGGTTGCTGCTTTACAGATTCCCTTTAGCTGTGACAATGACACATTGGAACAGGGAGCTGGTCAGCAGGGTTTGCTGTGGTTTCTCCCAGCTCAAACAGCCTCATGCAATCCAAGGAGTAGCACAATATTGGCAGGGCATACACTCATGGAGCATTTAGACGGGCTGCACTCCTAAAGGGCGTAAAACAGTGAAGAATTTTAGTGCTAAAGCCAGAGAGATGAGTTGTGTTTATCACTGCAACACCTGCTCCCAGGCACTTGCTGAATCCACAGCCAAGTTCCCTGTATTGTGCACAGAGACACTCAGGTTTCTTCTGCCCGACACTGAGGCTAGGCTGCTACAACAGGGATCTGCCTAAATAAGCCAAGAGGAAATGTTTCTCAGGGAGGTAGGAGGCTAACTCCAGGCTGCAGGCAGCACTTCCCCTCATCTGAGATTAACAGCGATTAAATCTTTTCTGGAATCTGGAGCAAGGCTTGTAAATTTTGTGTCTGACAAGTGAGTTTGCAAAGTACCAGGTTAGAAAGACATTTTCTACCCATCCCTGGTTCCAGGAACATCTAATTATATCATATAAAAGATTTCTGTTTATTATTAATAATGTTCTATGGAAGCCATCCAAAGCAGCTAAAAACTGGAACAGTTCATGAAATAACATATTTTCTTCTATATGCTGCCATCTTCTGCTCCAAAGTTGAAGTTTTCATTTAAGTACATATCCTGTACACTTGGGAAAATATGAGCATGAAGACTATCACTGCGTTTTTATAACTGGTCTAAACAAGCACTGTTAATCTCACTGTGGCTGTTCTATCAGATTTTTGGCAGTTTTTTGCACAAGGCATAAACACTCTCCAACTCCCAGAGAGATAAGTAGTTTTAGCAAAGTATGAGATATTCAACAGGCAAGATTCTAAACCTCCATCGCATCAGTATGTCACTATATCAATACAAGGTGATAAAGAAACTGCAGCTGCTTACACAGTTCATTGACTAGTCCACAACAATCCCCTCTGCACTGTGCAGTAGTTTCTTTTGGTGTCACGTGTGGCAAAAAACCTGCCTTTCCACAAAGCGTCTTTTCAGAGGACATAGAATTGCAGTGCATAAAAGAAAAAGGAAAAGGAAAAGGGACAAAGCCAAACAAAAACTGAATAAATAAGAAAAAATCTGGATTAATTTCAAGATTTAAGTTTGCTCCAAAGATGCGAAATGGTCCTAAATCTTAACCTATGTGGTGCTATCTACAGCAAATCCATTTGTAGCCCGCTTTCTATTAAAGCAGAAGAAACATTACTAATTCAGTATCAATCAATGGAACTGTTGTTAACATGTAGCTCTGTGAAGCACTGATGTGATGGCACTGTTATCCACAATGAGAATTAGTCAGGAGGGAAGCTTAGCCCATATAGAAGAAAAAAAAAAGAGAAGCAAATTATGGGAAATACAAGTAGGGGTGCAAGATACAAGGGCAGAAAGGGACAGACCCTCATGTTCAGCAGGGCCAAAGAGTAAATAATCTCATTCTGGTTAGATAAGGCCACTAAAAAGTTAGTTAGTTTGTTTATTTGTTTTCTGAATGGTGAAAATATCCTTGCTCACAATCTGTCCTCCACAAGCTCGTGTCCCTACATCTCCACACAGGTGGGAGAGGATTAGGTGGACCAAAGCTATTTTCTTGCATGAGTGTAAGGGCTATTAACTCTTCCATGCAGAGATGGGCTGAGACTGCCTTGACTCAGGGAGGCAATCTGAGCTTTAGCATCGCTGTGGACTCTGTTTAAACACTGGAAAATGAACCTTCCTCCAGTCACGGAGGAGAAACCATCTTCATAAAAGACAAGATATGCTAGTGCTGGAGCAGCGAAAGCCGAAGCACATCAAGGTAAGATCAAGAGAAAAGGAGTTCAAGGCTGATTTCTATAATCCCTCCAGAGATTTTTTTTTTTTTATATAAATGCAACAGCATTCACACTTGGATGCATTAGTTAAAAGTAGCTTGTAGAAAGCCTATGAAACTAAATAAAAAAAAACTGTTGGGAAGCAAATAACATACCTGAAGTCCTTCTCTCACAGCTTCCAGAAGATATGGCACCAGGGAATAGTTCCAGAGGTCTGTGAACCACACTCTGGAGCCATCAACATCCATGGGGCAAGGGAGGAAGAGGCGGGGACCTGAGAAGTAGAGTTGTATATTAAAGAAGTAGAACTAGGGAGCACACTAAAAATAATCTTCACAGAATTAACAAAGTAGTATTGGAGCAAACTTGAGTGAAGAGAATGGTAATACAGGACTACAATAAGGGAGCTATCAGCCTCCTGTTATTAAAAATGAATGAGTGTCACTTTATCCAAGTCTAGGGCCTGATGAACACTTACAAGTTTTACAGGCATTCTATGTAAAAGAATGACTTCTTTGCTAGCATAGCTATTCCGCAAAAAGACTTCAGGTACATGTGTATCTCCCACCTGCTAGTTTGCTGAACTGACCATCCGAGTGTATTTATTGCTGTAATTATGCTGCAGTGTGAAAGCAGAAAAAAACTTAAGCTTAGGAAAGTTGCTATTTTTTGTAAAGTTAACTTTTAAAAATTTTGGTAATTTACTTGAAAGTTTTAGCAAGCAAGGCAGAATAATCAAGAAATATATACTCATTAAACTTCCCATTTTCATTTCCTTCTTGCTGGCAACCAGACAAATTCCCCACTCCGATGTCGTACTTCCCATTGAGAGATGACTTTTCTTAAAAAGATAATATATCCTTCACAAATCTCTAAAATACTCAGCCTGAGTCCTTATTTCAAACCATTCCACCAATGGACTCACCAATGGTTACATCTGAAGAGCTGTGCGTTTCTAGGAAGCTGTTGAGATGATGCCATGTTTTGGGGATCCAGTCAATGATTTTGATGAGCTCATTATTGCGTATGTTCTTTTCTATTTCAGTCTCAATCAGTTTCCTTCTCAGATATCTGCCCAAGAAACCTTTAACAGGCTCTGTGTGATTAGCACACAGCACCCACCTGGGTAGAAAGGATAAATGTCAAGCAGCAATGAATAGCAAATACATCATTTTCTCTTAAACATATAGATGAAGGTAATGTCACAAGCTTCTGAGTCTCGTTAGTCAGCAAGTATAAAATTGCTCCAATAAGCCACTTTATTGCCCACTGCTACAACACAATCATTACAGGTTTCA
Source organism: Tauraco erythrolophus (assembly GCF_009769465.1). Lineage (NCBI taxonomy): Eukaryota > Metazoa > Chordata > Aves > Musophagiformes > Musophagidae > Tauraco > Tauraco erythrolophus. Next base: position 45,590,110 of record NC_141468.1, on the reverse strand, counting down.
GCAGGAATTCAAGACACTGCTGAAGACAAATGGAATGCAAGGATGCAATCGTCTTCAGCAACTTGCTAGAGATACCAGAAAGCATTTTATTTCTTTCACCCTTCCCCCACACAGTTCAGAGGCCCATCAATACAGGAGGGACACAGAAACGAAAATACTTTGCTGTGATGAGACACAAGATCAATGTTTGTCAAAGAACTGGGCTGAGAAGCAGTGAGATGTGCAAACACGGCCACAGTAAATATAGAGCGAATGTACCTGAAATTGTGATGCAGCTCCAGATTTGGTGAAGAAGAAACTCCCTGGTTCATGGTTCCAATAATATAGGGACTGAAAGGAGAAAAGTAGTAGGTTTTTTTCAAGGGAGAATCATTCAGCTACCAGAAAATACTCTTTATTCTTATCTGCACTAGGCCAGCTTTAAGAGTCTCTGGATTTATTGTAGTCTTAGATTTAAAATATTTCTGAGATGCCCTTTTTAAAATGTTCGTTCTTGTATGATTTCCCTCTTTGCACATTTGTAGTTTACTAGTACTCATCTGTAACATAGAAATAAATGAGGCAATCCTGCCTTCACATACCTCACAATTTTGAAGTAGACTTAGAGTTTTAATTTCAGAAGCCCGTGAATCTCATGAGTACGACATAGCATGCAGTGATTTTATGAAGGGAATTCCCTATGATTGCATTTTTACAGCCGAAATAGCCAAGGTTATAGGCCAGTAAAAGTTCCAGAAGACATTATTTTTATTTTTGGCAATAAAGGACAGTTAACAAACTTCATACTTCTGCACTGCTACAGGACAACTGTAGGAAGTGCAAGCCTATCAGATATACAGCTGCTTCTGCATGGCATGGTTCGTGGGTTCACACATATCCCAAATTCCACTATTATAAAGTGCATTTCTTCTTACTCTCCCACAAGCTGTCCTCAAGGTACTAATGAGCTTAAGTGATCTGACAGGGTGAAAGGGATAAGACCCTAGTTCAGTCAAGCATTTAAGAACATTCTTAAATTCTGTGGTACATTTGCATCTCACAGAGATGCATGGAATTCATATAAATAAAGTGAAGCAGACAACTAAGCACTTGGTTGAAGAGGGTTAAAATTATTCGAGCACATAAGGGCTTTCCTGACAACCTATGGGAGTCTGTTTCCACTGAGACATCTTATTTTGCAAAATAACAAACAGTTTTTACTGTTTTAAATGCAAAAGGCACGTGAAAGGGGAGAGAAGAGCTACTACCTACCATTTATTATATTTACAGTTGAGGAAACCATTGAAGATGTCACTTAGTGAACTGATGTGGTGGAGGTTATCAAGAATTATGACCACAGGGAGGTCAGCACCATTGTTGTCAGCACTGCATTGCTCAGCTAGGTTTGCTAGGTACTGTCGCAGATCCTTCCGCAGAATTAACAAAAAAACCCAGAAAAGATTAACCCAGTTAGACCATAGATGTAATTTCAGCGGAAAAGCTATTTAGAAAGATAAAGAGGCTGCTACAGAGTTTCCCCACTGTGGATCATTCAGCTGGATCAGCACATGCAGGAAGATTTGCTTGTTAGATAGGGCAACATTGAAGCCACATGCTAGGAAAAACAAAGGCACTAAACATAAAGCAAGTGACTGAAGCGTACACATTCCTATTTGGTGGATATGTTCCTTAGAAACCTGCTGATAAAATATCTTATCTCCAGAGGAAAATAGGTTGCAATAAAATATGCCATTTCCAGTGGTCTGAGATACTCACCTTCATTGTTGGACCTCCATTCTTAGGAATGCAACATGTATATACATAAAAAACTCCATCAAATTATCACACAATTTAGGCATATTGAACTGCTCCTTCAGATATTTCCTTTCACCACTCTCACTGAAAATCTGTTTGACCTTTTGGGGATACTATATCACACGTCTTAATAAAATTTGTTGTGTATTTTTTTTTTTTTTCTACCAGCTATCTGTCTGGCTGCCATTTAGTGCTGGAGTAAAAGAGAGCTTTCTATAATCAAAACACTTCATATTTTTCTCAACACTTTGTTGCCCTTGAGGGTCTGGACTAGCCAAGTTTTGCAGCTATATCTCTAGAGGTATCTAATTTTGTCGGTGTTGAGAATGCTCGGTATTATGGACAAAGTTCCTATTGCGGTTTTACTTTCTGGATCAGGGATAGTAGAATCTTTTTTTCTTTAAAGGGAACATGCAATTTTTTTTTTATTTCAAGAAAGATTTATATTTGGCTTTTTACGATCAGGTGTCTCTAGGGGAACCTCATGCGTCTCTTCCATGGAATAGCACCATACGTATTATTCAAACACACTTAGTATTTGACAATGTTTTTTCCTTTTTTACTACAAACTAAAAAGTTCTATATAAATCTTAATAGAAACAACAGAAAAGGAAAAAGAAAACCAACCAACCCACCCAAACCCAAACCAAAACTACATACAACAAGCAATTTACCAGAAATCCAAAAGCTTGCTCTTTTGTGGGACAATTTTCATTATAAATGTATATGACGTAACAGTAAAACATAAACACATCCCCTCCCAAAGTAAATGGGATCATAAATCCTCTGTATAAAGACAGTGAAACGTGTTGTTTTTACTGCAATGGTCCTCTCACCTCTCTGTGATCTGTGTATTCTTCCTTCTTATATCATGTTAACATTCATTATGTTCTGTGCAAATCAGAAAGCTCTGAGCAAAGCCTTTCATTTTCTTTTCCCTGGGTACCCAGTTAGGAGTATACCCAATTTAGGACAGCAAGAGAATAGCATTATCTGTGGCTAGCACAGCAGTCATGCTAGAAGCTTGATAAACTGAGCTATGTAAATCCCTGTGAATGTGACATGATGCATGAAGTAATTTTAGCATGGTCAGCTTCCTGACCGATGCACGCCAGAAACGGTGGCAGCAGTTGTATTTATCTAGTGCTGCTTAAGAAGCTGAACCCAAGACAGTAATTCAAAATCCCCATTTTGAAATCTTTGCTAACAATAGGCTGCTATTATCACTATAAAAAAGCAAGTTAGACTAGTATTATTATATATACAACCTTTATGACAAAGGAATTACAGATACTCTAAGAATTGAATTTACAGGGGAATTTGATTCTTTGTCTATCCTTAAGGTTGCTTTCCTCAAGTGGAGGGAGAATTCAGACTTCTTTCACAGCACTCCAATGGTTTGTTTAGAGCAGAAAGATCTGTTCTCTGTTCCTCACTGGGGTTGGAGACTGAATTCTCGTAGGAAAAAATGCCAACTAATCAACAAAACAGCATGCCAATTAATAGGATCTGCTCTGCATCATCACTACAATTTGGACAACAGATTATCTTTTCATTTGTAACTTACCTTGCTTGATTTGTGATCTATGTTAAAAGTTGCAATTGCATCCTCAGTTTTTTTTCTGCCAGATTTAGTTATAATATATTCAGCCAGCCTGTTAGCTAAATAGGTCTTTCCTGTGCCACTGGGTCCCGACAGAATAATTCTGCGATGCTCCATCAGTAAATTAAAGTACCGCTGGGTAATTGGCTTAGGAATTAATGTGTCAAACACAAAACTGTCCAAACTGTTTTCTTCCACTCCTGGGAACAAAAGAAAAGAAAAATGGCCTGTCTTCATCCTTGCTACGGTAGGTATAGGTTTGGCCCAGCACCTGATGGCATTGGTGCCATGCTCAAAGCAAGGTGCATTGGGTTTGTGCCGCAAGGTTTTGGTAGCAGGAGAGCTACTGGGGTGGTTTCTGTGAGGAAACTGCTAGAAGCTTCCCCTATGTCCAATAGAGTCAATGCCAGCCAGCTCCAAGATGGATCCGCCGCTGGCCAAGGCTGAGCCCATCAGCGATGGCTGTAGCGCCTCTGCAATAACATATTTAAGAAGGAGGAAAAAAAAACACCTGGGCTACAGCAACTGCAGCCGGAGAGAGGAGTGAGAATGTATGAGAGAAACAACTCTGCAGACACCAAGGTTAGTGAAGATGGAGCGGTAGGAGGTGCTCCGGGGCACAGATACCCCTGCAGCCCGTGGTGGGATGGCAGTGGCCCCCCTGCAGCCCATGGCGACTAACAGTGGAACAGAGATCCACCCACAGCCCATGGAGGACCCCTATGCTGGAGCAGGTGGATGCCCGAAGGAGGATGTGACCCTGTGGGAAGTCTGCACTGGGGCAGGCTGCTGGCAGAACTTGTGGCTCCATGGGGGACCCACACTGGAGCAGTCTGTTCCTGAAGGATTGCATGCCGTGGAAGGGACTTGCATTGGGGCAGTTCCTGAAGAACTGCAGCCCATGGGAAGGATTCACATTGGAGAAGTTAGTGGAATAGACCCCATGCTGGAGCAGGGGAGGAATGTAAGGAGTCCTCTCCCTGAGGAGGAAGAAGCAGCAAAACCAACATGTGACGACCTGACTGCAACCTCCATTCCCCGTCCCTCTGCGCTGCTGAGGGAGAGGACATAGAGAAATCAGGAGTTAATTTAAGCCGAGGGAAAACAGAGGAGTGGGAGGAAGGTGGTTTTTTAAGATTTGGTTTTATTTCTCATTATCCTGCTTAGATTTGATTGGTAATAAATTAAATTAATTGGTGAGTGATCTTCCTGTCTGTATCTTGACCCGTGAGCTTTTTGTTGTATTTTCTCTCCCCTCTTCAGCTGAGGAGAAGAGTGATTGGAAAGTGATTGGCAGCTTTGGTGGGCACCTGGTGTCCAGCCAGGGTCAATCCACCACACAAGGTAAGATACTTCTGCCTAAATCAAACTCTTATCAAGGACTTTGTTACTGTGGAAATGCTTGTATCCTTCCACAGGGTCAAAAAATTAAACAGTGATAGTGGGATGAGATGAGTGGGAGAGATTAAATCACAGTAAACGTGAAGAGAAGGCTCAGTGAAGCAAAGATGTATGTTTCAGATGCTACAGGCAACCATGACAAAAAAAAGGTCAAAGTGACAGCCAGAAGGGATACTGGTTGTCACATCAATGTATGTATAATTCTTCTGAAGGTCCGTCCCGCCCTCCAATAGCAAATCCCCATAGCTTTTGGAATGTATTGAATTTTTGCTGTGGAACTGGGTAAGGTAGTAATATTTCTCATAATAACCTCTGTTTCGGGATTGTTGGGTTTTTTGCCACTATTCAGAAATTTGTACTTTGCTGTGATTTGTCAGTCAGGCAGAGAAGGACGGAGATATTGTCAGATTTCTCTCAAAATGCCTCACTGCGTTAGGTATTGTACAATGTCATACAGAAAGTGTATGCGATAAATGAGTCTTTGAACTGGAGACAAAGTACAGAAAGGTCAGGGATAAGGAAAAAAAAAGATGGATTGGGAACTGCAGTGAAGAACTCTACGGTATCTGCAAAAATATTCTTGGGGTTTTACCCTTCAGGTTCACAGTGATGATGTTGTTATCTCCAACCAGGTATCCACAAGGCAGCAGTTCAGGCACTTCTAGGCTATGGGCTCTAATTACATCCCCTATGCAATAGCTAGCAATGCAGTCAGAGCTTAAACCCAGGCTAGTAGTTGGATCCACTCGGAAAATATATTCCTGAAATTATACAAAAACAGAAGACAAAAAAAAATAAAAATGGTTATTGAATGAAAGCAGTTTGGAAAATATTTTAATACAAGCGAAGTCATTTGACAAGGAGATTCTTGCAGTCACATTCAAGAGAGAAGTGCCGACAATCATGAAAAAGAAGAGCAACATTAAGAATAAAGTTTAATATTGGTGTTAGCTGTATGTCAAAAAACAGAGCAAAAGCTTGGCTAGACAACCCAAAGAATACAGAATTTTTCTTAAGTGAAAAAGAAAATGGAATTAATACTTGAGCTAATTTTTCACTGTCTTACCTTAAAGAGACGTCTGATTACACCATCTAAAACGTCCCATTTTGTTTTTCCGCTGACACCAATTGATCCAATCAGATATGCATGTGGTTTTTGATCCTGCAAAGACAGATTTTTGACAAATGGGCTAAAAATGGTGGTAATTAGTTTCTGTGAAGATTCATAATTTTCCCCATGAAGAAAACCAAGATTATTTAGAATGAGAAGTTACAACTGTGTTAATAATCTCTGTGCCAGAACTAGATATAGACAATACTACTTTAGTGCATCTTTTTAAAGAAGGAAATACAGTATCTTATTCTGCTTTTAGATTGTATCTGTATTTATAAAGAGCTAAATATAAAGAAAAGTTGCATTGTATTCATAGTTTTTTGTAATACAGAACATGAAAACCCGACCATGCAATTCCAAATTGATTGCCTCAGCAGCATATTCATAGTTGCACTCTACGGGTTCCAAGGCATAGATGTAATTTATAATGACTTTTACATGGAGATACCAAGTCCCAGAACATCTTACTACTAATTAAACTGAGAATTGGTAGTGTCTGAGCCACCACAAAAGCAGAAGGAGACCATATGACGTTAGTCTACAGAGGGTGCCTAACTGTACTGAGCATGAATGACAGAGAAGAGAGCTGCTATCTTTAGGATATTTCCCCTTGGTTCCTTGCTGAAAATACTGAAACAAGCTGAGCTACCATAGCACAGGATATGTCTGAGCTATTATTCTGCATCCAGACCTTTGGGTGATGAAACTTACCTTGACTCGACTATAGCCCTTGTTTATAGTGACTAAAATTTTCACACTATGACCTTCTTTGTGGAGTGCTCCATCAGTGACATCATCCAACAAAATATCTACAATAAATGAAGGGAAGGAAAGTGATCAACTGGACAAATCACATCAGTTAGGTTCACATTATCAGTTCAATATTTGTTCAAAGGTTTTTTCAATTAAAAAGAAAGGCTGCCATCACAACAACTTGCAATTGTTTTAATCTTTACTTATTCCTAATTCACCTTTTCTCTTGGAGATGAAAAAAAGTTACATTTTGTCAATTTTTGAAGCAATGTTAGGAGCTTTAATCATGTAGAAATGAATGGGGAAACCATAAATAAATAAATTATTGTATTATAGTGTTGCCTTTGTTTTTTTTCTTAGAACTTGTTCAAAATTACTGTATATGCGCAATGTAATGTTGTTTAAAATGTGAAGTAAGTTTATATCTTTGAGCACTCATTGTGTCCTTTAGAGTGCCGTAAGGAGAAAACCAACAAATCCTTGCACTGCAAAATAAAACATCATTTTAATTTATCTTTCCAGCTGATTTCTTTACTGTCTTTACATATACATGGCACAGTCTTTTTCCTCCCAATACAGGCTTGCAAACAGTATCCATTAGGAAAATCACGTTGTAGTTCTCCAGAATATGCGACTCTGTATTCAGCCATTCCCCTAAGAAAAGGTTTCATTTTTCTTGGAGGTAGAGAGTGATTCTGATCCGCTCTGTGCCTCTACTTCTACCTCCTCACTAACTCCTCACTAACTCCTGAAATGAGAAAGCAGAAGGATGTATTTCTTACTGAAGGCTGAGCCTGAAGGTTTATTGCAACGGATAAAACTGCTGTCTTCCTCTAGAAGTTCTCTCAGAGATTTTACTGCTAGACATTTAAACTAACTATGAAATTAGGAGAGATTATGGATCTGCATTTTCTTCAAAGGCCAGCACAGTAATCCACTACGCTAATTCCTGCTCATTCTTATTGTGGTGATTGAAGTAAAGCATCGACTTCATGTCATAGTCTGTATAAGGTCAGATTTCACCCAAATTAAATGAGGTGCCAGTAAGATTCAGTCACTTGCTCAAAGGAAAACCAAAAAAGACTTACGAATAGTACTTCAATGAATGTATTAAAAAATAAGTCCTCATGTAACAAGTTTGACAGTTTACATCCTGATCTGTCGGGATTTTTTTAAAATGGATTGAATAAGGAAGCAATTTTGTTGTAAGCTTGAACGAATTTATGCTTGTTTTGTTCCCAGCAGCCAGATTTCCTGTACCACCAATATTAAATGTTTCACTTCACTTGTATTTCAGCATATTTGATAAACCCATTAAGAGTTCCCATAATGTCATAGTTCATCTGAGGGCAATTTACAATATATCTGATTCCCTGTGAAATTTTTCAATCCCTAAATGACCCTTACATAGCCTTTTAAACATATTTTTCTCTAAGTCTTTAGAAATGAGGCTAGAAATAAATTTCACTTTCTACTAAGAGCTCTCCCTCTCACTGACACAAGGGGATACAAGGGGCTAAGAAGAAGCCCAAGGGGGTCTAATTTCATGCTGGCGCTAATTGCTTTAATTACCTCCTGCCAGACCTCCTCCATAGGTGCACTATGGTGGCTCTGTCTCACTTCTTGTCTGAGCTCTGACATGCTTTTCATCAGTCTTGTACTGGTCCTTGTCTGCTGCTTTTTAATCCAGCGACTGAAATACAAAAGTCTATGGCCACCGAGCCCCTCCCCAGTTTGCTGCTCACACCTATCTGGAGGAGATGGTCGTACTCTTAGGAAGTGGCAATGGATAGCTTTGGTCATTTCCAGATGACCACTGATCATTTGAAGACACTGGTCTCCCAGAAAGTTCCACGGCATTTTTTAATATGATAAGCCAAAGCCCTTGTTATCTCTCTCAGCTTAGTCTCCAGCATGATTAACCTCTCTGTATCTCAGGGACTTTTGTTCAGTAACACTCCAGCTGCCACAGAAATCCCATGAAACTTGGGTGGAAGCTGTCACCCTTCCAAACTCTCTGGCACGGCAACAAAATGATACTCACAATGATCAAAAAGGCTGGATTCATAATCAAATAAAATCCTCCACACCTCATTAGGCACTCTTATTTCTTTAATTTCTTATAACCAAAAGTAATCACTTTGCATGCTAGAAAAACATTTAGAACCAATAACACAGAAAATTATGTAAAGCGTATATTATATTTATTCCTGTATCTAGGCAGACTTAGTGCCAAGCAACAAAGTGCTAATAGATGCTTTCATGAAAGAGATTCTACAATTACCATTTTGAAAAAAAATCTGTTCTGGTTTTTGCGTTTTTTTGTGTGCTTTTTTGTGTGTGTGTGTGTGTATGTGTATGTGTGAGCAGGAACCATAGTTTTTCTCTATGTTTTTCTCCCTGTTTTTGCAACACTTCATTGTATACCGAGGCCCAGCTCAGGCTCAACCATGCTAAAAGTTAAATCTGGCAAAAAAGTAGGCTGGAATGTAAATAAAAAATACACCGATATTCATATAAAACCTGATATTAACTAGAAGATATGTTCAAATATCCATGTAATCAATGACTGGCAAGATAGTACAACTAACTGTCAATCCAAATTTATAGTTAGGCAGTTTGGCATGTTCCCAGCTGTACTCTTGCCTAGACTCTTTCTACAATTATTAGCCACATTTTTATTGCTTCCAGAGACTGCATTATACTTTCTGTGGAGTCTACACTAATGAGCGCTGCTTTGCTTCTGCTCTGCTCCTGGTTCTAATGTTAGAGACAGCACTTCTATTTCTTGGCTACATTATCAAAACAAGTGTAGAAGGCTTATTGTCATGAGCTCTATGGCATGGAAAATAATCAAATGTTAATGTTTAGGATGCGGACCAAAATTCTGCTTGCTTTCTTTAATTCACAGAAGACAATAAGAGCACTTAATAAGCCAAGCGGTGTTTGGCTTCTGTGTTAAATGGCCACTTGGTCCAATAGGCTAACCAGCTATACCACATAAAAAAAATGTGAGGGATAAAGCTAACGGAGATCACCTTCAGCCCCAGCTGCAAATACAAAATGAAGTTAAAAGAGCTAACTGAATGGTAAAAGATCTGTAAACAAAAAAGAAAGTTTCATGCACTGTGCTCGTGTTTGTCCCATAGGGACACGAGAATATATCCACACAGTTGTCATGTACTACAATGGATATTGTCCTTTTCAAATAAATTGTAAGCTAGATGACCAAAGAGTAGTTAGATGGCCAATTAGGTAGGTAGTATCTAGCTAGAAACTAAGCAAACATAATGAACAATCTGTTACTATTATTCAGAAACTTCTAAAAGCTATATTTTAGCTTTTGAGGAAGACATTTTTTACAACGAGGGTGGTGAAACACTGGAATAGGCTGCCCAGAGGAGTTGTGGCTGCTCGGTCCCTAGAAGTGTTCCAGGCCAGGTTGGATGAGGCTTTGAGCAAACTGATCTAGTGGAGGATGTCCCGGCGAATGGCAGGGGGGTTGGAACTGGATGCTCTTTAAGGTCCCTTCCAACCCAAACCATTCCATGATTCTATGATTTTCAGAAATGACCATCAGCATTCTTCCTCACCTACATTAGTGAATATATGTCTGATGTTTACCTGAGTGCTATGAGGCATTTTAGTTTTCAGGTATGTCTGTCATATATGGCCCATTGAGGGGTGAAAATAAGAAATTCTTACTAATTGCTGAGGCATGCATGTGCCCAGAATATGTGTACCTGATGTAACAGATTCTGTGATGTTTAAATTGTTCAGAGAAAGTCCAAGTGACTGCCGTGATGAAGAAGATGATGTGCTGCTTGAAGACTCTGATGATGGCCGGGCAGGCTTTCCAGTATTTCCGGTCTCTGCCTTTAAACGATCATTTTCAGCTTTCAAGATCTCAATTTCATTCTGTATTTAAAAGAAATCAGCATAAAAGGTTATTCCTTCAGAAAACCACTGGGGGTGGCTGTGGCTATTCTGGTGTTTGCTGTTTGCTTGCAGGAGCTAACTTGTTTATCACTTTCACAGAAGTATGTAGCACTATATGTCAGAAGTATAGCCCTTTCAGTGAAAACTTGATTACCTTCACTTCTGAAATGAAGAGGGAAAACCCCTATAACCTTGTTTTATCTTTTGCCTCAAGACAGTTCCTAAACAACATAAGCTTCAAGCTTCTGTATTTATTGTACAGTTGACCATAGTACGAGTATGATGAGAACATTTTTATTGTCAAATACCTTAGGTAACAGTCAGTTAAGAAACTTATTGTTAAAATCTTAGTTATGTTAATATTTCTAAAGTAACAGAGCATTAGTACTGCCATTGAATGTAAAATTTAAGTAGTAACTTCACAGTGGAGAAAGGAAATAGAAAATGGACAATTAGACATTGATAGTTTAATGGTTTCATAACCCTTCTTGCTATCAGACAAGACTTTTTGATCATTCAAACATGGGATTGTTCACATAACAGCCAGCAAACCCTCTTTGATGCAAACATACAGTGACAGATGAATCAGAACAACTAGGAATTTTTTTAAGCTAAATCCTCTGTGGTGCCAAGTGATTATTGAATGTACAATAATAAAATGAAAACTTAGCCTGAGAACAGGCTGGTACCAGCTAAATCTAGCTTTCAGTTGTTTCACGAAGCACAGTACAAAGCAACTGCTTATTCTCGCAGACGGTTTTGCACATCAAATTTAATTCCACATTCATTAACACTCTGCTAAAAGTCCTATTCTTTTATGAAGGCTGTTCAGCTACTTTATACATGTGAAAACATAAGGGATAGCATCACAAAAAAAAACTGCAACAGCTACAAAGAGATTAGAACACATAGGCAAAGGTGAGGAGATTATGACAGGGAAGGGACAAACCAGCAAAACAGTGACAGCAGAAAATAGGTGAATGCACCATTTTGGCCTGGGGTTTAAATCAGGAGCTATGGTGAAATGACTCACGCAATCTCAATCTACTCTGCAAATTATACTGATTAATTACACGACTCTTCTCAGTCTTCCATTCAGATGAGTTTTAGATTTTTAAGGTGCTTTGAATACACACAGTATTCATATATCATTCACATCAGTTCTACTTTTTCCCTTTACCAATCCTCATCAATTCTCCAAAATATCACAGACTTTGGCAACTCCAAGGTGGTTGCCTCATCCTTTTAGGAAAACTTCAGAAGAAGTAATGATTACCAGGGACAGCATCTCAACTAGTCACCTCTTCCCAGCTTTGGTGAAGCTCAAACTTTGGATGCCTGTGACTACAGGAGACTCCTCTCTCTGGAGTTCAGCTGATTTAGGCACTCGTATCACAGTGTAAGACTGTAATCAACTGATAAATCTTCATGTCCTGTTCTTCATCATTGCAATTAACTGTATTCTATCCATTACAGTTCCTAAAAACTTTTTAGTGGCTCCAGATCATATAATCATATAGAATGATAGGATGATTGGGTTGGAAGGGACCTTAAACATCACCTAGTTCCAACCCCTCTGCCATGGGCAGGGACACTTTCCACTAGATCAGGTTTCTCAAAGCCTCATCCAACCTGGCTTTGAATACTTCCAGGGATGGGACATCCACAACTTCTCTGTGAAACCTGTTCCAGATCAAATGCTTTCCTTATGTCTGGACAATTGAAACCCATATTTATGAAACAGTTCTTGATTATTCTTCCCCCTAATTGAAATTCAGCCCAATATCCTACAGCAATGTTGGCACCTAGTGGTGTAAGCACCTGGGAGAATGACAGGTACCATAGACGTCTAAAGGTGTGGCTGAGACTGCTATAGGTATAATATAAACAAAAAGGTCTAGAAAACCCAGTCAAATCTGACAGTTATGAAATCAGCCGCTGTGGATATCTATTAAAAAAGGCCTGCAGACGCACCTGACCTAAGCACCTAGTAAAGAACAATTCAGCTGACACGTCACTGGGGCTGGATTCAGCTGTGTAAATGTGGGTTTCCAGAGTTACTCAAACACGATCTTCCATGGGCAGAATGCTAAATCTACACATCCTGGGCAGATGCAAATACCTGAGGATGGTTCAAATGGTAACAGGTACCTATGCTCAAAAATCTCAATTTTACCCTCTATACCTATTTTAGGATGATTTTAGGATAGCTCTCTAGGCCCCACTACTGCAGGACTAAAACTCAACAGACTACAAAAAGGAGTTTATCACCAAGCTCATACTTAGACATCTAAATGAGCTGTCCTAATCTCAACCTGAATCCCCATCCCATGGCCTTGATTACATTTCCCAAATACAGGTTTCTAATCCCTTCAGGGATATCCCAGGTATCTCACCTGTCATTCCAGAAGGGCCTAGATCTACTGAAGGACCTATGTCATACTGTGCAGATGCTGTTCACAGTTTTGGCACTCAACATGGCGTTAGACACTTGTATGTGGGTAACAGAGCCGAGTCCCATAAAGCTCCATGCTGCACTGAAGAACACTGCTATTCTTTCTGCATCATATCAGCCCCATGTAAGGGAAAGTCTGCTGATGAAAAATGTGTTCAGAAAGGATTTGGAGCAGTGTCACAAAATAACGTAGGGAAATTTCAGTGATGCTGGATACAATAATGTAGTTCCATTTTACATACTTTGCTTCAGCAAGCCACTGCTGGGTTAGGAATCAGAAATGATGAGAGAATATGTACCTATACCTCCACCTACCCCACGGCCCAAGAATTTAAAGCTCTGTAGAAATCACTTCTTGATTTGCTTGTCTGTCATGTTGCTTTCCTCAGTTACAGGGTGTAGATAACAAACATTCTTTGTGGAGGGATTATGTGTCCTTCCATATCTCAAACACATTTTAGCTATTAATATAAAGGCTAAGAATATAATTATTATTACTATTATTACATGAATGCTTATCATACCCATCCTTTGGAAGTGCTGTCAAACTAGCAATTTCCTTTGTATCGACATTCTTTTGGCACCTGAAACAAAGCACTGGGAAAGGAAATACACCAGGCATACCTTTGGTGTGCACCCCTGTCATCACCTAAGCTACTGCACTGACCTGCATGCGGTTCATGGCTTCCCGAATCTGATCCAGATGGTGTGCAGAGCTGAGGGCTTCAAGACGAATGTCTGTTAATTTGAGCTCTTTCTCCCTCAGCTCGCTCTTTAGCTGAAGAATAATTTCAGCTTCTGCCTCTGTGCACTCACAGATCCTAAAGAGAAGAAGGAAACAGGCAGGAGATTACAGGAAGGTTCTCCCCCGAAAGCAATGTCATTACTACATATCAAAGTACAGAAAATGCTTGCTGATAGTGAAACCTATGAGTGAAGAAAGAATCTTAGCAAAGAAACATGAAAAGGCTCAAATTAGAAATTAAAAAGGAAAAAGCCCTCATCAGATGAAATGATCAGCTTCCTTTATACCTCTCCAGTTTAGTTAGATAGTTCACTACGGTGAAAAAAAATTGTTAAAAACTTTTCAGAAGTATTTTTTTTTGAGCATGTTACACCCATTGGTTATAATCTGATTTTATATTTGCATCATTTCTTTGGTGCACAGTTATGATTTTCCTAAGTAGCAGTAGTGAGAACTGAAGTACGCTGATTAAACTGCACTACTGATATTTATTATCCGTTAGGCACCAACAGTTCTCTCTGTTTTGAACAGTACCCAAAGAGAGAGTCCTTGACTTCATGATCTAGAAGATTTTTCATCTGTAATGGTTTTGATTTGTGATAGTTGACATTTTGCCTACAGTTTGCCATTTGGTAATGCATAGTGTCTGAAAAATAGCGTTTGATTTTTTTTTTCCTTTCTTAAAGACTAGATTAAAAGAAATCACCATGTGATTATTTTTTATAAGCATTCATTTTAAGACAAGAAACCATTATACTGTGAGAAAAGATCAAAACATGACTGGCCCAGGGATCCGCAACTGTCCAGTTCTCATGTCAGACTGTTTTGCCTCTCTGTGTCGTTATCAGACCTAGACCTGTTACATAACAAAACCAGTAGAAAATAAAACAATGACTTTTGGCTATGTTGTTACACTAATATTTTCAGTGAATTCACTAAATGTTATTTGCTCTTTATTATTGTAACAATAAATAGTTAAAATTTGCAGAACATTTTAAATATGAAAAATTCTGTTATAATAAGTATTATTATTGTGATTATCACTACCAATATATAAACAAGAAACAGAAGTCAACTTTTAATTGCCAGAATGCATGCAGATGCATTTTGGGAAAGACGATGCAGCATTCTCCAGGTCAGCAGTTGTGTATACAACTCCATGCCCCACACCCAATTTTACCGGGATCTATGCTTGTAGACCACGTGACCATTTTGGCTTTTCTTTGGTGCGCAGACTAGAGATGACCTGCACACACATGTATTAGACAGATGCAGTTGGAAGAAAGTAAAGGTAATGGTTTAGAACATTAGACTCAGGTCAAGAAAATACGTAAAGAAAGTGTAAGCAAAGGGAAGATGAAGAAGTTCATGGCAAACAAAAAAATATGACAAATTGAAGAAGGAAAATAACGAATATCATTCATAACATGCACAAATATTTTAAATGTGAGTAAAAATGAGTAAAGGCATATACTAGGATTTTTTTTCCAACTATTATGATACAGTTCTTGATTTGATACGCCCATACCTATGCTAACCAAATAAGAAATGAGATTTTATTTACATACATATATTATCTCATACAACAACTTGGATAACTGGGAAGTCATGTGTCTATTTGTTGGCTATTTTCTTTTTGGCTTTTTTACAGTACGTCTTGAGAACGGATGACAAAAAGACCTTGGCAAGCCAGCTTTAAAGATAAAAATGAAGCAGAAAGCGGAGCTACGGTTCTGGAAGAAGCAGGAAAAAGCTGTCTAGACTTGTATGATAAGCAGAATGAAAGTGGAAAGTATGAACTACTTTTTTTTTTTTCCCTCAGATTCCAGAGCTCTTCAGCACTCAGCTTCTACAACTGTAAAACTATGTAAGAAGATGAGACTTCATCAGAAGGAAGAAATAAAAAAATGTAATTTAGCGTTCCTGAGCAGTCACTGAAAGAAGCTCAAAAGCCTGATTGGACTTCAGACAAATGCTAAAAATAGTTAGAAAGACAGAGTTTTACTTTTTCCTTCTTGTTACTATCTCAGGATTTTTAAATCATTAGGTTGCTTTGGGTAGAAGTAGTAAGTCAGTCATGATCTTCGAACAGAGGCTGCTGACAATTATGAAAAGTCTTGAAGGTGACAGAAATTAAAATTATGCAATGGAAAACTGACTTTTCCAAAGAAAGAAACATTATCATTATAACAGACAAAGAAACTAATCTAAACAAATTTATTTTATGTGATCTCTCTGTGAAAGGGAAGGAATCTATTTTATCCTGTGTAGAAAGGTCACAATAACAAAAAATGCAATAATATGATCAGAAAGATCAGCGTTTAAAAATGTTATGGAGGAAGAACCAGTAGTCTGTGAACTGGACAGAATTTAGGAAGGTAAGGCTCAGAGACCAAATAGCCATGAGAAGAGCTTGGGATGAAAGATTAGATATGTAGTTTTTCCCTTGATAAACCCTGGAAACAGCAGGACATCTAGAGAGCAAGTCAAAGAGACAGAGGAAAAAGCAGGGTTGGTAGAAGGGAAACAGGATAAGGTTATCGGAGCAGATCTGTGAATCATGAGTAAATAATTTTGTAGAATAAAAGTGTTTTGTTTAAGTTCAGGCTATTAAGACTGATTAAAAACCGTGTGGATTTGGTGTTGAGCAACATGGTTTAGGGACCCTGACAGTGCAGGGTGAATGGTTGGACTCGATGATCTTGAAGGTCTTTTCCAACCAGATGATTCTATGATTCTATGACTTTTACTAGTGATTTTTAAGTTGATAACAAAACAGATTCCAGGGTCCAAAACATGTAGAAATCCTCCTCCCAAAACACACATATACCTGAAACCATAACAATGCGAGCTTCCTATTAAAAAATCCAACAAAACTGGAGATCTAGATGAGTTATTCCTCACTAGTCTTTATGGAATGTGAGGAGAGAAAAACATTTATTGTGGAGGGGTTTCTTTTGTCGGAATATTTGCTGTCAAACTCCTATACTTAGTAAATAAAAATCATTAGTGTCTATAAAAAGTTAATCATAAAAGGCACCTAACTTAACGCAGGGAAATTCTATTCTAAAGCTCAGTAATCAGTCATGAGAAGAATTCCCGGGGTGCTTCAAGGAAGAGTAGTTGTGATCTGATTATTCTCAATTAGGACAAGGAAAGTAAGGCTAGCATCAGTAGTATGCATTTGTTGGTTCAAAGAAGTTGATTTCCCCAAATTGGAAAAAGTCATGAGTTTAGCAGAATGGAAGAAAAATAGGTAGAATAATATGACTGAGAGCTGAGAATTCCATAAGAAGAATATATTAGACATCTAAAAAATAATGAAGAAATGGGACAGCATTTGACTGATGACTTGGTCTCAGTCCTGAAACCCTAAGGATAGTGAATTGAATAAAAAATAAAAGTAAAATTCCTCAAAAAAAGCCAGGCTGATAAAAGATGAGAAATAGATTTGAAAATATATAAATTAGTAGTTTCAAAGTAGTTAAAGTAATAACAGAAGGGATGAGTATCTTGTAAAAATTCATAGCTACCTGGAAAATAAAATGACATTTTTATTATGTTATGAAGAAAGAAAACTGTAGTATTTAGCCTTTACTAAGTGGATATGACAAATTTGTTAATGATGCAGGGAAAGTCCAACATGAGCTTTTGGATATGCATTAGGAAAGAAGTTTGCACTGCTAGATGATTTTAGGTAAAGGTTGGGAAAGGAGGAGAGAATGACCTAAGAAAGAGCTGCTGGAGAAATAGTGTGTAATTGGGCTGAAGCTTGAAAGAAATCTGGCAAATGGATGGAGCACGAGATTAAAAGATCATGGCTGTTGGCAATGGTTTCTGAGCTGCAAATGGCCACACTTGAGGAGGTCTGTTTCACAGTCCATCCCATCTGGTAAGAAAGATTTGCCGAGAGAGAGACTTACGCAGATGCTGACTGTGATGGTTTCATTGATGTTGCCCCACACTCTCCTGAGCTGTGGGGCAGTTTGGGTGATGAAGGAAGAGAGGAGTCTGTCAGCTCTTCTATGTCTGAATGTGAGGAAGGAGGCTTGGTGGACTTCTTCTTTCCAAAGGCCTGTTTGAAAGAGCTTCTTAGCTGGAAAACAAATACAGAACAAGATTATTTTCCTTGTCATGGCAATTTGAGTGCAGCTCATGTTTCGAAGAGTTAGTTTGCAGATGCCATCCTAGCCACTGCCTGAGGTCAGTATACAGAAGCAAGGTATTAACATATGCAACACAGTATCTCTAAAAACATGATACAGTGCTTTGTTTTGACTTTATTAATCCAGCGCAGCGCAAACGTAATGCTATGGAAAAAGTGCAGGACCGAGTGGTACGGCTATGGGAGAGGAGTGCTCATTTAAAACCATTAAGCCCCAGTGGAATCCCATTCCCATGGCATTCCCTTCAAGGGCTGGCTTTAAATAATCACTTTGCATCTAGCAACACAGGCAGAACCTGCCATTACTACATGCTGAAATAAAAAACCACAAGTCCAATTTACTGGATTTGCCAATTTACTTTCCCCATTAAAAATTTGAATGGCCAAACTATGCAAATGCTATGGTTTGGATCACAAGCGAGAGGATTTAAGCTGGGGCATGAGGCTTGCTTGGTTGTACTGCTGAGAAGAATGTTAGCTGAAAGGTACGTATTCTTTGCTGCAGTTTCCTTTAGAATAGTAAGATCTCTGAACGTACAAGCATTGCCTTTTCCGTCTAGAAGCTCTTATCCAGTATTGAAAAGGGACAGAATAGCCAAAGAGCCATTTATTTCAGGAGCCGAGATGACACAAGTTTTGTCTGCAGTGAATTTTAACTAGCCCATTCGTTGATACCTTTGTCTAAATACAGAAGTTCTTCATCTTAGGAAAAATGTGGTTGGTTTTTGGTTTTATTTTCAGAAAGTTCTTCTGATTAAAATTGTATAGAACTCAAAGACAAGCTGATTCCTCTATAAAAAATGAGGTATTCAAATGTTTTATTTTCATGATATAATTGGAGAGTGGGGAGTGTGACCACAGATCAGAGGAACATTATTTAAGTCCTTTCCAGCTCATGATACCTAACGAGAAAGAAATGGATTTTGGCTACACTCCCCCTTTCTGTAGTCTAAACTTTGAGATTAAAATGAATAGAGACAAACTGAGAAGACATACAGGATAATCTGTTTTTAGAAGGTATAAAAGCCTACTGCCAAAATAAATAGCAATCATGCCAAGATAGGGTTCTTTATAGATGCATGCCAAATTTTCCATGGTTTATATTCACCTCACTTCCTCTAGAGTTCACCTTGCAGAAACATGAAAGAGTGTGGAATTACAAATCAAGGGAATGAAGGTTGATCAGTATTTTAAAACAAATGTTTACGCAAGTAATATTTTTAAAACAACAAAAACATATTTCTGATTATTTACTGAAAGTATTTGATTAAACCCTTAGCACTATGTGGTGTTTGTGTGTTCCAGTTGAGAAGCATATTAAATTCTTTAAACACCGTACTACTTTTACATGAGAATTCTTAATAGATTTCAACTCCTTTCATAGCTGGGGAACGTATTTGAATCAAGCCTTTGAACCAAATCTGACTGAAGAAAAATCAAATTGGGTTTCAATGTGGCCCAGAGATGATTTTGGACATACCTATTTTAAGGTTTTGGGGTTTTATGGGACTTGTTGTTGTTATTGTTATTGTTGTTGTTTTTAAATTATCCTGACTTCAGTAAATAATTCCCAGCCGATATTCAACATTTTTTAGTTTGCTGGTAGTGTCATAGTATGGATATACGTGAATTGCTTTTTCTCTGTCTGGCCCCAAAGAATATTGCAGATAAAACGGGCCATTATGTTACTCAGGCACTAGGAAACGATGTAATAGCTAAAAGATAAGTTTAAACCTGCTGAGCACTTACCCAGTTTTTCTTCTTCTTTTTCTTGGAGTCAGCGTCATTACCACTGCCGATGCTTGAATGGCTCGTAGCACTGTTGATGCTGGAAACACTTTCGGAAGAATGTTGCCGTCTTATACGTAAATCTAAAGAAAAGAAAATGAGGTGAAATCTATCTGTCTCTTTCAGTGCAATACTCGTTCTTGTATTCATGTAGTATCTTCCTCCTCAAAGGCAGCCTAAATGAACATAAATGGCATTGATCCTTGCAGTGGCTTGGATTCCAGCTATTGCAGCCTGTGAGAAATCACACAGGGGTCAATGAGGATGTACACAACTACGATAATACTTAGGGGCTTCTCTAAACTGAGGTCTTACTGGCATGAAGGAGATGACCCCGCACAGCAATCCATGCAGGTGTAACATCATAGCTAAGCAGTTTCTGTTACAGATGGATTACTTGATTTATTACTAGCACATGTACCAGAGTTATTTTTCTGAGAAGTATAGGGAATACTCGACTTGTAGCAGGCCTAATCAGTGTACAAATGCTATCTTCTAATATACCATGATGGAAATAAGTAGGCAGGAGTTCATTAAAAATGAAAGAAACAAAATAGCCATGAAGTGGAGAATATTAGAAATGGTTGGTGAGGCTTTTGAGTTTCAATTTCTTATAAGTCTCTGATAACTATATCTTAATCACTGGAAAATATTCTTGCAGAACATACTCACTAATACCAAGGGAAATTACTTTTTAGGTTATTTTTTACTTCCTGGAAGTTAGCTTTGCTATACTCAAATCATGCAATGAAATGACCTTAGGACAAACATCTAAATAATGACCTCTTTAAAGAAAGATCAATGACACTCTCGAAAATGAATGTTGCTATTTTTTTTTTCCTCAAGTGATTCCTTTGCTGTTGCTTACCAACCGGCACTTTTGAAGTATAGATTTATCATGTGATGTCTGCCTAACTGCAATGAGAAATTAATTCAGAATTTAAAATGCCTAGTTTCCTGCACTGATTTAGCACCTCATGAAGGAGCTGAACTGTTGTCAGTCCATCTGTTAACAATGAGTACAGCAATTTTCAGAGCTATATCTTACACTGCATTTCCAAGGTATAACCATGTTTAGCTGTAAGACTTCACTAGTGTCTTGGGCACACTTCAATACACAACCACAGCAACGGGGTTGACTCTTGACAGCCAGTAATTGATTCCTGGCCACCCAGTTGTGAGAAGACAAGGCTCCAGGAACTATCTGTGGCAAACAGGAAGCACATGCAAGGTTTCCAGTTCTGGAAATACCACAAGTATGCCTATCATGCACTACAGAATGTGCTTGCTCTTGCAACAGAGTCCCCAAAATAACAGAAAAGTAGTGACTTAGCTTTTTTTCTGGGGAGAAACTCTGCATTTATTTTAATAGTGACAAGAACATACCTTTGTGGGTATGATCGGGACCGTTCAAGGCTCCTTGAATAGCAGCTTGTGCAGCAGAATTCTGGGCTTTCAGCATTTCAATGGTTTCCCTTAGCTCTATAAGCTCAGATTCCTGTGGGAAGAGCAAAGGGAGCCCAAAATATATGGCACAAGAACAATGTTTGTTTAAGCTAATAAAAAAATGACAAGAGTGGTCCAACTGAAGTTCATTGGACCTTCTGGGTGAACATAAGGTCAACAACTAAGTGGAATGCATATTTTCTCTCCAAAACCATTAAACTCAACATATTCCTTTGCATTTATTCTATATAAAGTGATCATGATATTTTTTAAGAAGAACAAAACATTTTTAATAAAGACTAATCTAAAAAGGCTCTCTATTGAATATTCATTATAAAGTTCAGAGAAACCCAATAATTTATTGTGAAAGGCAAGAAAACCATGTGAATTACATCCTTTAGTATGTGAGTCTACTGTTTAATGGATTAATATCAAGCTGATTTCATGTATTTTTCAAAAGAATTAACTTGCTAAACAATAATTCAATTTAAAAAACCCTATTTAATAGCAACTATCCTGTAAAATTACTCCACTTGAGTGCAAGAAGTTCTGCATTAGGATGCACAGCCAATTTTAATTAAAAAAAGAGCTTTTATTACTGCTGCATTAAACCTGTCCTTCATGCTTATTTTTATATAATGAGGATTAAAGGAATTTAACCTCAACAATAGAGAAAAGAAAAGAAAGAAAAGAACATGTTCTGAATCTTTGGGGAAAAAAAACCTTGGAGATGATCTGTTTCAATGTCACTGTTTAACCTCTTCCGAAAAGAAAACCTTCTGAGGAAAATTATACTTTGTAAAATAGTCAAAAATTTTAATCTTAAGAAAATTCCATTGTGGTTTATTTTGGTTAAGATGAAAAAAGCAAGCAATACAAATATTTTCTAACCAGTTCACAATGAGTCTCACCATATTTCATCTGTTGCTGCTCAATCAGACTGTGAAATGTTATTTTTATAGAGAGCTACACTGACTCCAGCGGCGACTAATAGCTCACCAATACAGTTTCTTTCAGTTTGGCTCAACAAGGCCTTCCTGTTTATGGAATACTGCTCAAAATGAATAAGGGCAGAAAGCTGCAGAAGTTCAATCCGGGAAGGTGCTAAACAGCCTCTTAATCCTGAGCTTGATACAAAGGCTCACATTAAATTTACTGCCTATCAGATTTAGACTTTTTTCCCCAATAGTCAAAACAGCATAGTGAAAACCAAAACTGTTGCCTCATGAATAGGATACCCAACCTGCATTAACGCTCTGGACGGAGTCATTTTTCTCTCCTTAAAGTTCTTCCCTTCCGATAATTCTGTTACGCTGCCAATGCTGGCAGGCTGGAATGAAGCACTCCAGCAGGTTATGACCAGTCTTTGTTACAGGATCTTTCAGTATGGATTAAACCTAGAGTCGCATATGTTTTAATTAAAATCTGGAAATGAAAGATTTTATCTTCAAACTATTCTATGATATTGTCTGGGTAAACCTGATGCTCCACAGTTTAATACTCCTGGAGCTTTGTGAAGATTTGATTGCAACGGTCATTAAAGAAAGATCTGTCTGTCACAGCTGTCCCAGTTTCCTTTCAGTGTTTTCTAAACAAAACTCTAATATAATCTGCTGACTGTTTTCCACATTAAAGCATCTGCTTTGGTAAACGTACCTTTTGTTCAGCTGTCATTGTTAGACTTTGCAATCGGCCGGTCATATTTCCCAAGCTTTTTTCAAAAGCTGCTACTAGATGAGCCTGTGAAAGAAACAGAAGACAACATTTGCCATGATGATGGGCCATTTTTCCCAGATACATTTGTTTTTTAAAAATATTTTTTCACTCCAAGCTCATCTACTCCAGCTCTTTTCTATTAGCTTTCAACTCAGACTGAGCTAACTTGAACAGATGAAGCAGCCAAGTAAGCCCAGCGTTCCTCAGGCTTCTTTAGCTCCCAAGATTAGCTGAGGTATCTCTGCCTGGAAATGAATTATGGATTTAATGCCCTGCTTTGAGTTTACTGATACATTGGCCAAAAGAAGTCTGCTCCCAAATAGAAGTCCAGGAACAATTACTTTCAATTACTGAACACATCAACATGGAAATTGAAAAGTACTTTATCTTAAAAGGTAAGTTTTAACCTCGCAAACAAAACACTCCAGAGGAATTCTGAGAATCAAACAAAGAATTTCACAGTTAGTTTTATAAAAGATCATTACTTAGTCTATTCATCTTATATCGATTATACCTATGTGTGTTGTGTGTATAAAAGTAATTAAAAACTTATGTAAATATAATATTTATAAATGTGTGCAAATGTATATATAAAAGACAATCTTGAAAACCGGAAGTCTCACTTCTCGATAAGAAAAGCCATATAGTTGAAACTGGTTAAAAGGTTTAAAAAAATTAAACCTTCATTTTACTTCCTAACAACATTCACCCTATACTCTATGCAAGCAAAATTTATACAAAAAATACATCAACTCTTCATTGGTTCTAACTGCCATTGAGGTTTGTAGGCAAAGAAGGGCAAGTGGTCATAAAGAATCCAGCAAGCTAAGCTGGCTTGTAAAGCCAAAGGAAAGTAAGAACTTAATTTTTATGAAATTCATAGAATTTCATCCATTCCTCTCACAACACAAAACAGTAAAAGCAGAAGGAATTACTTATTTTCCCTTTACCATCTCAAAAGAGGTAATAGGCAAAGTTTTCAAACATAGGCACTACAACGCACTTGGAAATACAAGTCATAAACAACATATTTATATGCACAAATGGATTAACTGAACTTCCTCACAGAAAACTTATTTTTTATTACAGCAGTACAGGCACACACAGTGCCTGGCAAATTTTTCAGTTACAGATTTGCATGCCTGTACAAGCATAGTTGAAATGGTTCAAATGTATGTTGTGATACTGAATCTGAGGTAAAATCAGAGAAAGACATAGTCCAAAAAGGATTTTCTTATGCACATTAGGAGAAGGAAAAGAGCTTCTTGCCACCTTGCTCTGTATATTATTCCTCAAATAAAAAAAAGGTCATCATATATATAATAGTGGCCCACTTCTGTGTCTCCACTTCAGAGCTGTTATACTGACAAGTGGCTTTTATGTTTTATAAACAGTTTTGGATTGCTATAAACATTTCCGTATCTTGTAAACTCCTTATTTTATACTTATTGAGGTTATTACAAGTTTACTCCTTGTAAATTATATTATTAGTAAGTAAATTTTTAATTACTTATGAGTATAGTGGTCAACTCACCTGCTTTCTGCATCTACAGGGATGCTTTAGGAATAATTTTTTCGGTAAAGGATACGTACCCCAGGGACTAACTTTTGATAAACATGAGACTAGATACATACACAATTTCTTAAGGATTAATTAGTAATTGTGTATATTTCTATTTTAACATTTATAATTTAGGTTATATTCTTGAAGTTATAGCTTTAAATAAAATGAACCTGGAACATGTGTCAAATGCACCTCTGAAACATGTCAATCAATATGAAGTTATTCTAGCTAGTTTGGAAGCTACAGCCTTTGGTTGTTTTCGCTACTCTATTCCTCTGAGAAGATAAAAGTAACTAGTTTTTAAACTTACTTTTCATTGTAATAATTACCTACATATTAAAAATATGCAGACGCATTTATGGTGTTTTAATTCCAAAGATGATGACCACTTACCCAGAACACAACCAGAGACAAAGTAGATGCACTACCACAGAATTATAACCAAGTGCCTCTTCATTACATGTGTTTAACAGGAAACTAATGGAGCTCACTGCTCCCTGCCTCATAAAAAAATCTATAGCTTGGCTGATGGTCTACGGTTCTGCTTTACCATGAGAATAACAATGGGGACTGAGGGTTTGAAAAGAGGAATAATTTGCTTAATTATGCATTGCTTTTTTCCGTTTCTCACAATTAAGACTGTGATAACCACAGTTCTTTGGTACCTAACTATGCATTTTTTGTGCAAAGTATTTTCCTATTCCATAGCTACAACTTCAGCTTGTATTTTGCATGACTAAACCACAAGCAACATACAGGAAAAATCAAGGAGCTCATAAGAAAAATTAAGAACTAGAAAGCATACTTAAAAATGTCATCAAAGGTCACTGAAACTATTAAATTATTGTCTGACAGTCTTTAGAGAAAGACAACCATGTCACACCTATGGATTCTTACTAGCGTTCAGCCTGTGATAGACTACATTACCTTCTTGGAGTAGTGCACTAAAATTTTTGCATCATAAATGTAATTGAATCAAGATGATGGATCTTCCTACTAATTTGAGATAAAGACTATCAGGTCTTGATTTGTTAGTTATAAAGAAACATAATTCAAAAGCCCACTACTGGAAATGATTCAAGAAAAAAAACTTCAATCGCATTGTTCATTACAGAATATTTTTATTACAGAAGAATACTCTTCTCTGAAACACAGTGTTAATTTTACATTCAGAGTAATAAACTGTGCTGCTTTGTGGTAGTAAATGTTTATTTATTGAGCAGTCTAAGGAACTTCTACTTGCTGAAATCTTATGCAGATTTGTCCTAAAAGAAATACTATGTAAAAAAGCAATAAAATTTAGCTTGAAAGAGGCTAGCTGATCAGTATATTTATATGTGTGTGGAAATATGTATAAAATACATGTATGTATATATTCAGAAACAAAACCAATTTAAACAAATACAAGAAACTGACTTTAAGAAAATGGTCATTAGAAACTAAAAATTCTAGTTAGAAACTTCGTTTACAAGTTTAAATTTGGTAATTGATTTTGACTGAATTCGCAATCCTCAGTTTCTGAGGATTATTTACTTTATCCAAAAGGATCCATTCTTTCATTCTCATAAAAATATTCAGGAGAAGCTTTTTTAAAGTTACAGCCAATCCCCCACACCATAGAAACATCTATGTTAGATTCGGTGGTGTCATTCATCAAATACATCATCTGGATACCATACAGCCTGAATGCTGTACGTGCTTTAAATAACACCTATTCTAAAGTAGGAATATACCTTCACAATCAAATGCAGCATTTGTACTTGTACATAGATATACTGGAGTCAGAGTTAAGTACCTGGGCATTACTGGAAGTATGCCTACAGCAAAATGTATCCATCTTTAACGTGATATACATATTAGACACATAGATGATGTACAGCTCTTAATCTGTAGATCCATCACATATGGATTACTTTTGAGTTCTGTTGGCATCTGAAATTCCCATTGGAAATAGTCAAATTGATATATGCTCAGGGAATGACTTCAGTGCTAAGATGACAGATTTGATTTTAAACATTTCCTTCTTAGTAAATGATCCCAGCCAGGCAACCCCCAAATACCTCAGCTTTTAGGCTTACAGCCCATCCTGAACATGACATTGGCATATCCAAAGACTATCGGCTGATGTACTTTACGATTTGACCTGCAGTGGTCTGGTTTAGAAAACAAAGGTAAATAAATAAATTTCCTCCCACCTGACACGGCTGAATGAAAGGAGGTGTCAGAGGCCAGAAGGGATCGGGCTGATTGCAAGAAGCGACTGTGCATCTGATGACCTTTTCTGTTCGCCGCCCGCTACTGTCTTCTTGTTTGGCTGTAGGATAGTGGTTCAGAGCTGGCCAAACAAGAGTATTAGCCAGCGAACCCCCTCCACTTTCTACTGGCATCCTGGGTCGACTACAGTTTGCAAGCATGCACCCTTCAGCTTTATACAGTACAAAGCACTGATCAAAGACTCTTCGAACAGGCTGGGTTCAGGCTGCTCGCTGGAATTTGAGCCCTTGTCAGTCACGTAGGAAGTCTGCTGGTTGGACACTTTCTACACTGAAAACAGGCCCTTTCTTAATTAGTATTGAGGTTTGCCCCTCAGCGACATCGAAACAGGCACCAGGGGAAGAGCCAGAATCTCAGAAAAAACCTGTAAATTAAGCATCCAAACAACAGCTGGGCCCTGCTTGAATTTAATCATAGGCAGGCAAAACACTTTGGGGTTAATCAAATGAACTAAACTGCTCAAATCAAGCATAGTACTTGAGTCCAGCCAACAAAACCTGAATAATAAATGAAACCAAGTAAAATAAGTCTTAGCAGAGGTTTCCAAAATGCCTGAGAAATGCTATAACTTCCACTTGATAGATTTTGATATGAAATGATATCTCAAACAAAGGCTTAATGAAATAGGTCAAATTTCAGCCTGACAGTCTTTTAATGACACATGTACTACTGTCACCAACAGTCTTTTGTGGTGAACCAAAGACAGACACAAATATTGTTGAAATGCGATTAATAAGATGCTCTTTTCTTCACTTGCACACAGCACTCTACAAAGGGAGATGGTAACAACAAATTCAAGCCTGAGATGAACTGTAAGGGAACAAGATTTCTGGCTATTAATAGTTTCCTTCTCCAGACTAGAGAGAAAAAAAGTGCTGCCTGTTTTCAGACACCGAAAGTAGGGAAATTTGAAGGAGTTTAGGACTAAGGCTGAGATGATTCTGTTTATAGGGACTAAGGCTGAGACGATTCCATTTATAGCAAAGGCATCAGAAAGGACTGAGTAATTTTCTGGTCAGCAAAGGCACCATAGAAGATGCTCTGTTCGTACAATTCTCTGCCTGCCAGAGATGCATGTAGCTACAGGAGAGATACGCAGAGTGACCAAACTTTTTTTCTGCATTAGACTTACTGCTCATTTAGGTTTTAGCCTACTGGAGTACAAATGTGACTCAAAATGAGGGTCACAGTATCCATTTAGAGAGTAAAATACAGTTTTGATTTCTTCTCTGAGGACAAATTTCAGCTTTTGTGATTAGGACTATTTCTCCCTTAAACACCAGAGGCTGCTAAAGTATGTCTCTTAAATTAGAGGATAAATGATAGACAAATACATGCAAGTAAAGCATTGCTAAGACTGGGCAAGTTCATGAAAATTAGAAGCCCATTGGGGTCTGTAATAAGTTTGTCAAATTAAATAAAGTATTTGCTAGTTACTCTCATAATTTTTATGAAAAGTGTATAATCACTGGCATTTAAATATAAATTCTGTAATTAGACTAAATTTCAGAGGCCATATCACAATTAAAATGTCATATATACACATATATTTTCAAGTTGGATTTTATTCCTGATATTGAAGTGATACTTTCTAGAATTTATTTACATAAAGTGCTCAAAGGACTGACAGAATTAGTACTAACACATCTTTAAGAGGTCTCTTTTGATCCTTTCAATTTTGGTGGAAGTGGGGTTTTTCTAATGTTTTACATCTTCTGTACAAGACATAGCAGAGAAAGAACTCAGAACGAGACTTATTGTGAAATACTTCTCTATTTTTGGTTTTGTAAAGTATATATCTCATTACAATATCCAGAAAAATATTTACTTATCATAACTAGTAATATCTACTTTTCTTTTAAGATTGTTTTCATTGTAAAAGTGTTTAAAGCCCTTGTTCATGCCTGGAGAATTCGAAGCCTCCAAGCTTGATGCTCTTGACAAGTTTAATTTTGAGGGAATTTCCACATGTTGGGGATTTGGAAAAAGGAAAGATTTCTCTGGTATCATTTAAAAACCCCATGTGCTAAAAGGATCAGCTTTAGGGTTGCTTATAGGTTTAGAGTTTAAAGACTGTCTCCATGGAGACGGATTAGAAGGTGGGTGACACAGGCAAAAGAACATGATTAAATTAACCTTTATACAATATGGAGCGTCTGTGCACACATATATACACATACAAGCACATGCAGGTTTACAAATGTGGTACTTTTGGATAGGCAAAACCAGGTGCACATGTATTTTTAACTGTCCTGTTGAAAATGTTACTTCTTCAATTAGATCAGTAGGAACGCTATAGGCATTCTTACTAGGAGTTCAGAAGTCCAGAGGCAGTACATGACACCGGATCCCAAATCAACAAAACACAAGTTAAAACAGATCAAACCCAATTTATTTCTCACTCATGCAGCTAAATTAGTTTGAATGAAAATCAAGCCAAAATGTGACTATCTATGTTTAGTTTGACTCAGTTTCTTCAGAAAGAAGAAAGTTAAAATTTTCAGAAACTGAGAAAATTCCAAAAGAATTCTTCATTCAGAAGAATGTTGATAGTGCACTGATGTTTATAGTTGGCACTGAGACGTCAAGGACTTTTCAGCTGCCGTGTTCTTGTCAGACAGGAGCACAACAGGCTGGGGGGAGCACGGCTGGGACAAAGGATCCACAACTGCCCTTATGATTTGAACTTAGATTTAGGATTGAGGCTAAATTGCCCAATGAAGTGTTCCATATCATGCAATGTCATGCCCAGTATATAGATGAAGGTTGACCAGAAAGAAGGGCTTTGGCTCTTCCAGGGGCTCTCATTCTCAGACTCTCAGAGTGCTATCACTCTCTCATTCTCTTTTTGGGCTTCTCACTCGTCTGGGATTGTGATGTCAGGACTTATCTGTTTCAGGATTGTTAGCCGGGATGAGAGGCCTTGGTCACCATGGGGTGAACAATTACACTGTGCATCGCTTGTTTGCATATATTATTATCATTATACATATTCATTTATTATTATTGTTATTGTTACTGTTATTATTATCAAATTGTTCTTATCTCAACCCACGGGTCTCCTTCCCTTTTCCCCTTTAATTCTCTTCCCCATCCCTTGGGGGTGGAGGAGGGTTAGCAAGCGGCTGTGTGATGTTTAGTTGCCGGCTGGGCTAAACCTCAACAGTGGGCATTAACAGGGCATTTAGAGTGGATGTGGGATGTCTGTGATTGTGCTATGTCACAAGCCCAGTCACAGTTCACCTCGCTGTGCTCCCCACTGCAAGGTAGAGCTGCTGCAGCCCAGTGTTTCTGGTGGAAAGAAAAGTGCCCTGCAGAGAACAACACACTTGTTAGGAAACACGACTACCCGAGCCATGCTGGCTTAGCTCTTCTGACATCTTGTTGTCGGTTTTAGTTTGTTGCTCTCAGGATGGATAAGTGAAGAATTGCCCAATCTGGCAAAGATGAAGATCAGTGTCTAAAATACACAAGAGATGGAACCCCATACCAAAAAAAGACATGCTGGATATAAATTCCTGAATTAATAACTCAACCCAGAATCCAGCTTTTGAATTTATGAACACTGCAGGACTTCATCTATTGCAGGATATAATATTGTCTGCTTCACTAGTTTATTCTCAGAACTCAGGACAAACTGGCAATCCATACTGCTACAGGGGTACAACCAACCACAGATGTTCTGCAGTCACCTGAACAGAGCAGAAAGTGCTAAGAGCAGCTCTTCTACATTTTCACATGTGGCATTCCTAAGAGAACAAGCAGCTTTCACACTAGAGATTATTTCCCACAATGTGAACACAGTACTACTTCACCAACTGAAATAATTTATTGAAAATAATGGCAGAATTTATAGATCTAAATACTCAGTACATCTGCATTTTGAAGAAAGGTAATCTGTAGGTTGCCCAACACAGCAAAAAACTGCTTTCTTGAAATGCAAAATGATACTCTCTTGCAACTGCATCTCAGCTTTCCTTGGGAATGGTAACTATAGTTATATCCTGAATTGCATTTGAAAACCATTCTACAACAGATTGTTCAGTAACTGTCCAGTAACTTCATCTGAAACCATAGTAACCAGACAGGATTGCAGCTCACATTCCCTATCTGGCACTATTTTCTGATAACATGTTCAATAACTTATATTATCAGTGTATGAAAATTGGAAAGAACATCAGAGAGCTATCTGTGAAACAGCCCACTATCTGTTAGTTACATATCAGCATAGTTATCACAGCATATGAATCCTATATACAATTATATACTGTGCTTCCCTCCACATCTATCTGCGTTTTGCAGGGTTTATCTTTGTGAAATAAGACTACGATGAATTCTATCAGAATCTGCAATTCATGCCCTTTCTTTGGTTGTGTCTCCTTACTTTTGGGCTTTTTTTTAATTGATTCTGAGGAAAGAGCGAAACTGAACTGGATGGGACTGTTGTCACACCCAAAGTGTGGAAACTCTCATTTTGATTTCCACTGTGTTTAAATACAAGATTTCTTCTTCTTGAAGCTGATGCAATATGGACACTCAATGAAATAATTAATTTGAAAAACACCAAAATAAATAAACAAACAGTCAAAGTCTCCCAGATCATATGTTGCTACTTGAATTGAGTAAGAGCTATTAGCCAGTCTGATAATGTATTCTCTGATATCATTTATGACCACAAGCAAAAAATACTCACATTTGCTGAAAGTTGAGATGTGAGTGTAGCAACTTTCTCTTGTGATGCAACCAGCTCTCTCCGTAGTTTCTGAATTTGCTAGAAGAAAAAAAAGACTGCTGTCAGTATTTCAGCAGTTTCCTTTTGTTGGTTTTGGTTTGGTTTGGTTTGGTTTGGTTTGGTTTGGTTTGGTTTTCTTAAGGGATCACTAATAGGTTTACAAAGTCTTAATTTCACAGTTTAATCTCAGAACTATTCAGAAATACAAATTATTAAAAGTTGGCACTTAGTGCTGCCCCAACAGCTCTCTTGCGCTGAGTGTATGAGCCGGGATCCCAGTTAAGGGAGCACCTATGGGCAAATGCTTAATTACTTCATATGTCATATGTAAATTTGTTTTTTTTACCAAATCCCATAGGTTCCAAACCTATCCTTAGTGCAATCAATGATAGCAGCCCTGGATGAGGCCTGAGATTATCAAATACAACAGAATCTGAGTGAGGTTCTCTTTCCTTGACTGTAGAAGTGATGCATCCGACATATGTTAAATGGCTACCTTAGACTTAGATGAAGTGCCAAAAAGTACTTCCCCACTGCCTGGCAGGAAGAAAGCTTCTGTGACTACCTCAGACACAGATTTTTGCTTCATGGTTGTCTAAAGTTAGATGAAGTACAGTAACATATTTTTTTTTTTCTCTTACATAGTACTTCCTACAGTCCCTATGATTCAAACATGCAGCCACTTTAAATCTTATACATAAACTTGCTTGCCAGTTTAAAAAAATGTAGCTTGAAATGTGCCTGTTGATATAAAAATAAACTTAACTCAAGGTTCCTGCATCCTTTCATGAAAAACTGAATCTTTAAGAAAAGTATCTGTTTACATTTCAGCTAGGATACATGTCTAGCATGAAGCTTGCGCATCATTTTAAGCTCATTTAACACTATTTGAGATCTCACAGGGACTCCAGGCATTGCACTGAACTTAAGCACAGCATGGAATTTCACTTTGAAACCCCTTTCATATTCAGACATAAAAGAAATTATTTCAGACTAGAGAAGTAAAATGTCTAAAACTAGCCTAGGAAAGGGACCATTCGCTAGTGAAGACTATTCCACTACTTTAACTTTATGACTCCCATGAAAACCAACAGAGAATATTGCATAAGATTTAAGTATGGACAAGTTCCTGTACATATATGACACAAAAATAGCTAGGTCATTTACACTGGCTTAGAGCAAGAGAGACAGATTATAGAGCCAGTGTGAACGATCTAGCTATTTTTGTTCTCTGTCCTGGACTGTCACTTTTCTTTTTCTAAGTTTTCTCTTTGGTTTTCAATACCAATTATTTGACCTTCCTGCTTAAACTACACTTTCATCATGTTCCTGCAACAATACAAAAGCAGTTCTCATGAAGCACTCTTCAACATCTTCCGCAAGAGCATCACAGAACAGACCTAGACACTGAGAAAACATCATGGAGAAATATATGGGAAAGAAATGTTGTTTCACCTCTATATACAGCCCTGAATAAAGGGCAATGAAATGAGGAATTACCATTTACACTGCTGAGCTATGGCATGCTTCTTTAGGTCCTTTGCTTCTACTTTCAGAGAAAGCAGCTCAAAAAATTCAGGTAAAAATTATATTGAAATATACTGTGGCAAGTAAGGAAGAATATGTTTATTTGTTCAACTTCCTCAAAATATCTTTGAGTTGACTTTTCTCTGATTAGAGTAGTAAAAACAGGAGCAGCTTAAATGCAGGTGTTGGAAGACATGTAGCTCTGTGAAGTGGAAGTGCACCCCTTGGTGCTGCATTTTATTGCTGCTACTCCTTGGTGCCCTTTTAATACAACCAGGACTTCATTTTGAGAAAGGCTGTAATTGTATCCAGCTGCTGACCTGGTCTTGTCACCCATTCTTATACACTGTGAGGAGAAAGAGGCTGTTTTCCACGTCAGATTTGATTTATATCTGAAATCAATCTGTGTTGCTCCGAAACCCATCAAAGTGATCAGTTTCAGAAATTTAATATAATGCAAAATGGAAGGGAGAGAAGTTCAAAGTGAACATTTGAAGTATTTTTTCTCCCTTAAAGCAGCACATTACCTAGAATTGCACAGTCCCTTAGATTCAGTACAGAGTGGTATTAAGTCTGAAATCAGACTTATCACAACTCCTCCACTCAGAAGCCCAATTCTCATCAATTCTTTTCACCTTTTCAGAACCTCAGCCAGGAGGCATTCTTCAGCACGATGCTGAGAAAACACCTTCTAGTGCCCTAGAAGCCACATCGGTTCTTTATCAATCCTTCTCAAAGAGCGCAACAATGACACAGGGTGTCTTTTCCCCAGCGTCTCAGCAGTTCAGCCACAGGAGAGAAACAATAACCTTTAAAATAACATAAGACAATACACAGCTATAGAAATGAAGAACAGTTTTTACCTCTGAATGTGCCTTTTCTTCTGCCTGGAAGAAAACAAAGAAGAAATGGCTTAGAAGCAGTCTGCAACATAATTGTGGTAATAGAAGCCAGCTACACTGAAGTGAAATGAATAGTTTCACGGATCCATTACATTTAAGGAAGGTATGCAGTAAAAACAATAAATGGAATTCTTTTCAACTCACTTGGCAAGGCTCCAGACGAAACTCCAAAGAGTTTGCCAGCATACTGACAACATGAAATAGTGGATAAAGGGAAAAGAGGAACAGAACTGCAGAAATTGCAGCTACATTTCTAAGATGCAAAAGAAAATTTGCTATGCTGTCACTGCACGGATCTTAGTCGGTTACCAGCAAACTTTTACGCCGTGATGATTATTATGCCTCCCAGAATATTTGCTTTATTTTATACCTAGCAATATTCCTAATAGCCTAATCCTTGCTAAGAGAATTTGGCAGAATACCAGTAAAGCATATATGGGGGAAGGTGAGGGAAGAGGAGTATTTGCACTTTAAAGTAATTTCTTCTATACAGAGTACTGACCAAAATAGTGAGGGCTATCAAGGCATGCTAAAGTTTCAGATTAAACTTGGTAATAGTATTTAATAATTTTAGATATTTTCCATATTATTATGTATTGTGTCATATAATTATGTTATTTACTCAGCAGTCTTTATCAAAAAGCTAAGAAACTAAATAATTGCAAAGCAAACTTTTGAAAGTCATTACATTTGTAAGCATGGGAGCAGTCTAATTTAGGAGGCATTTGGTGGACAGAAAAATCTTGCTTCAGTGGGATTCTAGTGGAAAGCAATGGCATGCCATGAGAGAGGAACCCTTTTGTAACATAAAATAAGAATCAGTTAATGTACTGGAAATCAATCCCTCCCATGATCTGAGGTGGCCCAAGTTCAGAGAAGCAGTCTAATATTGTCTGGAAGAGAAGTAAGCAGTAAAAGGAAAATGTGAGTAGAAGAATTAGCTATGAATAACACCAGAAAGGCTACAAAAACCCACAGTAAGAGTTCCTCAGAAGATTCCCTGACATCAGGCAGTATCTGTGTTATTACAAATTAATACAGCTGCTTTTTAAAGCCTGTATTAAGCACAAGTTTTGTGCTGTTAGAATTTTAATAATTTATTATAGAAATGTTTTCTTCACCTAGTGTAGGGGGAGGAGACTTTTAGAAAATGCCTCTTTCCATACATGCTTATCTGTTAATAGTCACTAAAAAGGGTACGATGCTGATATTTCCCTGTGCAAAATGTAGAACTGCCCTTGGTACCGTAATACCTGACACATCACTGCATGGGAATGACTTAGTGTAATGATTGTTTTACTTGCCAGCTCTGGTGGAACATACATACTGATAATAACTTCCTGATCTATGTTCGCAAAAAGGAGATCTGCCTACAGAAAATAATGAAAATCTGTTTTCATTATTGTCACTTCAACATCAATGGATCAAGAAAGACCATGCCCCCTTATGAATTCTACTGTGTCAAGGAAAGCCAAAAAAAAAAAAAAAAAGCTAGGGTCAGTGACATTTTCCTGAAAATGCCCTATGGGGATGTGGTCCCTTGTCCTTAGGCCACTGGCTCCCGCTGATGAAGGCAGTGCTACATGTTGTTACCAGATGACTCCCTCACTGTACAAGCGTTGCCTCTATCCC
This sequence comes from Tauraco erythrolophus, assembly GCF_009769465.1. Lineage (NCBI taxonomy): Eukaryota > Metazoa > Chordata > Aves > Musophagiformes > Musophagidae > Tauraco > Tauraco erythrolophus. The sequence goes on along the minus strand of NC_141468.1, from coordinate 45,554,560 downwards.
AGAGTTCAGAGAGGTGGCTCCCACAAATCAACTTTTGTGGGCAGTGGAAGAAGTCAACGAAAGAGAAAGAACAGGATTCTGGGCAGACTATCGACTTAAAAAATAAAATTTGACAACCAAATACGTCTGAGTAGTTTTCAGTTAAAAGTTCATGCTGCCACCATTGTAACCCAGAACTCAGCTCTTGGTTCAAAAGGCTCTAAAGGAAATAATTTATTTCTCCCTCTACTTCTCCATCATATCCATGCATCCCACCCTTGTAAGGATTATTTTTTTCCTTTTTTTTGAAGACTTAAAATATTAACATACAAATGACATGTCCTTTCACATCTCCTTTGAGCTTGGCTAAGCACAGTTAATGAAGTCTAGGGATTCTAAGTGCAGTCGATGCTGAGAACCAGTGCAAGAAATACCGCAATTAACTAAATATATGCAAATTACAGTGTCTCACCTACTGAGCAGGAAGAGATTAAAATTGGAGACAACCTATCATAATTTACACTATCACACATCTTTTTCAACTTTTCAGAGAGATAAATACATTCACTGCCAAAACTGAATCAGTATTTCGATTGCACAGTCATCTACTAAGTCTGCTTACATGGCATACTTTTCTGTGAAACCAAATTGTTGTCTCTGTACATGCATATCTTTACAAACTAGGTTTCCAATCTATTCAATAAAGTTCTGAGAATCCAAATGCAAACTCAGAAGGAAGCCAATACATACAGAAAATACTAGTAAACACAGAACTTCTGTTTCTTTGGACTTATTAATTTCAATAGCAGCAAATATGAAATGCTTCTTCTGAATCTTGTATTCTAATTCTCAAAGAAACAATTTTCAGATAATAACTTCAAGCTTTTCAGCTATCCTTTGGTAATAATACATAAAGATCTTGATCTTTATATAGTACTTTGTCTGAATCTCTCCAGTGATTAGGCTGCAGAAACACACTAGCACCAAGGCTTAAGGCAGTGCTTGAGAAATCTGATAAACATATTTGATAGAGACACTTGTGGAAAGGCAGCTGCTTTGGAATTCCTGCTTAGTGATTTTAGCCTGCTTAAGTAAGGTAAAAAAGCTCTTGTACTCCTCCTTGAACCTCATGATTGCTGAAAGTGGGTTGCAAGTGCCATAACCCTGTGAAGCTGGAGGAAATGGGGCACTGCACTGTATGTATCATTGAACAATGAAACATTGTTCTTTGCTTTCAGCTGATGCGATACCAGTCGTCAGCCTTTCATGTTTCTATACTCCACTTGTGCATCGTCGTCCGATTAATTGCTGAAAAGTTTAAACTTTTTCCACATGATAAGAGGGATCAAGCAGAAGAAATTCTGATCAAAAATCATCCCTGAAGGTCACCCCTAGTAATTTTGTCATATTTATTCCTTTCTTGTCCTTTTCAGATTTTTCTCTAACTTCCATTATCTTGTTTACATAATCCATAACCTAAGGAGCAGGGGCTTAGATGCAATGTGAATTCACAGTCAGACGTTTGAGAAGATATTCATAGAATCATAGAACAGTTAGGGTTGGAAGGGACATCAAAGATCATCTAGTTCCAACTCCCCTGCCATGGGCAGGGAAATCCTCCACTACACCAGGTTGCCCAAAGCCTCATCCAACCTGGCATTGAACACTTTCAGGGATGGGGCATCCACAACTTCTCTGGGCAACCTGTTCCAGTACCTCACCACCCTCAATGTAAAGAATTTCTTTCTTATATCTAACCTAAATCTGCCCTCTTTCAGTTTAAATCCATTGCCCCTTGTCCTACCACTACACACCCTTTCCACTTACAGCATCAACCTGGGTGAACAGTTTAAAGTTTGCTTTGCAGGAAGAATATTGTTTTTTAATATCATACTGTTTAGGTAATATTTTCAACATGCTCTCCAATCTTGAATGATAGCAGGTTACATAAATAGAAAGTATTAGTAAACTCTTGTTACATTACACAACGTCAGAGCAGAGATATTTCAGACTTACTGACTGACCAGGTGCTGAAAGCATCTTGTGTCACTTTACAATTTGATTTTTACCATCTGTCAGTTTCCTAACACTCTTCTAAAACTTGACATTAAAGCTTGAATTATTTTTCAATAATCGTATGTCCAATTATTTTGGACACCTCCTCCCATACAAACTGATCACAGCGTCTCATAGACAGGGAAATAGTAGTATTGATTTTTCCACTACCAAAACACAAGTGAGAAGCTTTGCTCTGAACGTTAGTCATACCTCATGTGCAGCCAGTCTGTATGTACATTCCACTCCCCCAAAATAATTCGGGACTGGTCTGGACTGGAATTGCTTGCAACTTGGTGCATAAGGCCTGGGCAAACCTAATGCATGCGTACTTCATGTTTTAGACATGCCCTTCTATAGACCTTTTTATGGTTAGAACAAGGAGAGGCACCGTTGTGGTAGACACTGTGCATGGATGCAACCTACTTTCCAAGCTAACACGAGTTTAGCTTTGAGATAGAGCTACCACACGGTACAAATGCATCAGACTGCATGGGCTCGGTATTCCCAGGCAAGAAATGGTGTTGGCTCTGGGTAGAGGAGTCTATGTCATTCCCAGGATGGCAGTTGACACTATGCAAGACTTGAAACTATGGAGAGGAGACAGACTATTCATGAATGCATGGTATGAAAACAGGTGAGTTGCTCTCCCGTGAAAAAGGGCTACTACAGCATGTAATTGTAGTTAGCAAGTAGGTTGCAAAGCAGCTGTTGTGAATCATCAAGGGAATGTCCAAGCACGTTTAACTCCTCCCATATAGATGATTTCATGTTACTAGAACAATTGAAACAAGAAATGATTCAGAAGCTCTCAAAAAAGATACAGAAACAATAAGAGAGAGAAAAAAATCAAAACCAGATCTTCTGCTTGAGCTAGAATACAATTAGTACTTAATCAAATTGACTAAGATTAATCACCTTTTAAAGACACTCTTCGGAAGTAACATCTAAATTCTGTCATTTGCAACAAAGATCAGCAGACATTTAAACTGCAAATTGTATCATCTCCCTTACCCTGAAGCAATCTTGTGTTTTTCAAGAAATGTACCACAAACAGTGACACAACAAAAACACTTTGCAGATTGTGCAATTAGAAAACTAGCTGAAAACAAGCAAAACCACTCAAAATTATCAACTACAATAACATAAGGACCCTCCTTAAAGAGAGACTCCTAGACCATTACCTTCTTTTTAGCTTTCAAAAGCAGTTCTAAGAAAGTCACATAAAAAGATGAAAATAATTTATTGTAAAATAACATGATGGTAATACCAAAGTTGAAAATAAATGTTCCTGCTTTATTGCAGTACAATTTTAATCCTAAACCTCAAAGTATTGAAATTTTCAAGAACAATGAATAAGAACAGAGGCAGGCAGAATTTTTTTCTAAAACATCAATACTTACTGTAGAGTAGAGAGAAGATGTGCTGGAGACAAGTGATAATGAGGACCCATGTACTTCAAAAAGAGAAAAATAATATGAAATATTGATGAAAGCATAAAACTTCCCCCACGTAGCTCAATAACTAAACATCTTTTTAAAATGAGAGCCAATCTTTCATGAAGAGCAATTATGACCTATCAGTATAGAAAAGCTATTGATATTTTTTCCCGCACTTAAAAAGATGGTTCTATACAGAAAAAAACATTGTCCTATATATGAGGTAGGAGAACGAGCCAGTGAGATTCAGTATTACCAGCAAATCAAGCATGACTTCTGTTGTTTTGACAACAAATCACTTGATAAATTCACTCTTTAGAGAAATCAGAAATTGAGCTGTTTTTTCATCCTTCCAAAGCTGAGCAATGGATTTTTGTAACAGACTATGCTTTGCCAAACAGTTCACGTTCCCTGGGGTGGGCTCCCAGGCTTTGCTTAGCTGGTTTCTCCCCTCAGCACAATGTAGACCCGGGTATTTGTAGTCCATGTGAAAGGGTTACTGCAAGAAGTAACGCCATATTTCCACTAACCATCAGTAGAGTCAGACCCAGGAGCACTGAGTGAATGTTTCAGGACTTCAACTCAAAAAACGGGGTTCCTGACCTCTCTGAAAATGGTAACCGAAGACTAAACCAAAAAGAAAAAAAGCTCACTTTGCTTCTGATGACTCTTCTGAGGAAGGATACACCAACAGAGAATTTTAAAGATGATAATAATCTATTTCATTACTTCTTTTTATTTTTGTTTAAAAAAAATTTTGATCAATATTTATAATCTACCAGGGTTTGGTAAATACATTATTTTGCTTTAATAGCTACCTGGCATCCGCATGCCAAACTGACAATACAATAACACTGGGATTAGCCAAATAGACTTTAAATCTAGTTTTGTAACTGGACAAATATTTACAAAGATGTGGTATACTGACCATTGAAACCCTGTTGCTTTCAATCCATCTTTAGTTTTCAGACTCTGCTTTAAATCTCTCAGCTAAACTCTCATTCTGCTCTTGTACACAGTGGTTCTACCCATTACCTCACTTCTTTCACTATAACCTTCCTCAGATCTCCAATCTTAAATAAAACACATTTCGCCTTCCAACAGCATCATTTCACCTTAATCTCTAATGACTGTAAACTGCTGAAAACCGTTTATTATTGCTGCATTGACTTTCATTTACTCAAGTTGATCATGGTTATCCACTCCAGCTGGATATGAAACATGACCAATGAAAAAGCTTTCACCAAAGCCACTGGTGACCCATTACTGAAATTCTAGATTTAACACCTCTTTTTCTATGCATAAATTAATTGCCTTGTTTTCTCTATTATTCTTCCAGTGTTTCCTTTGGTAATTTCGTTCTTTAGCAAAGGGTCTGTAGTCACCTCTGTCCTTGAATTATGTGACCTGCTTCTGCGCAACCAGCCATCTTCTCTGCATTGACAACTCACAGCTTGATCTGCCCTGCACCCTACTGCTAGTATTACATACCCATACGTCTGCCTGACATATCATCTAAAATACAGAAGAAGGAATTGAAAAGTAAAAGTATTAGTTGTCTGTTATTTCATCTAGGACTTTTTTTCACTTTTTATCTCATAACTAAGAGCTTTGGGGATAGGGGAAGACTTTTTTATTTGCTTGTTATAAAGACCATTTATATTGTCATCACTTAGCAGTAAGCAAGATTGAGGGGATGATACTGTAGAATAAATCTCCATTAAATTTTAGTGGGTAGGTTTTTTTGGGGGGTGGGTTTTTTGTTGTTTGTTTGTTTTTGTTTTTTAATTAAAGAGTATGAGAACTTTGTGCTCATGAGAATTCTGCAAATAATCAGATTTACCAGAAATGTTAGGCAGAAGAAAATGTTACAGTGCATTTAATTAGGAGTTGCCAGATGCTCTGTGGTTAAAAAAGAACAAAAAAATAAAACCAAAACAAAAGTATTCCCCAAATTCCAGGTGTTGCACACAGCATTAAAGAAACCAGACCAGCAGTAATAATCTGCATAAACAAAGTAGAGAGGTCAGATTAAATAACAGAGTTTAAATACAGAAATTCACAGTGTTTGCTGTAGGAGGCTGTAGAAAGTAAAAAAGGGGAATGCTAAGTAGCACTGGCATTTGGAAAAGAGGAAACACAGGAGTAGGACTAAGAAAGCATAGAATCACGGTAGTCAAGGTATGCGCAGACGCTTCAAATTTAGAATCAAAAATAAGAAAATAATTTTCCAAGAATAGCTTCCTTTCCTCCAAAATTTCTGATAAAGGGTTTATGCACGTATGACATACACAATATTGCTTATTACTATGTGAAAAAATATCTTCCATTTTTTTAGGGTAAGGAAGCCCTGTGAGTCCAGCTCAACAGAATTAAAAAAAAAGCTTCACAAAATTATTTAAGTTTTTGTGTTGCAGAAGAAATATTTTAAAATTTTACTACAGTCCAGGGGCCTATTTTGGGGTCTGTTCACTGATCTAAATAGTAACTCAGTCTTACCTTCTTCCATGCTATCTCTGAATGAACCTGAATGACTAATCGCTCGTGGTCTCTCTTCTAAGGATGTAGCACTGCCACACAGTTGGGAGTCATCGTACAGATCAAACGAAGTGTCTTGTGCAGGGATGCTGTTTGAACGCATCATACTGGGTCCAGGAAGGTTAAACTGAGATAGGTTGGTTGGACTCACTGGAATACAAAGCTTTATTAATGAAGAACGCTTCCATTAAATGAATTTTAATTCTGCACAAAATTGTAATGTAGGACTAGTATGGTTAGGTGGAATTTATGCTGTTGAGAAAAAGAAAGGCTTTTATTCCTACAGACAAAACCACCACAAAAAGGTGAAGCAGATGATCTCCAAGGAGCTGCAGCTGGATGAGACTAATCCTGTAAAACGCATGGTAGCATGAACACTGGTGTCTGAATACACACATATTTGCTTTGACAGCCCAAGACAGAATTCAAAAGTTAAAAAGGAATAAGAAGTTGTAAGTATAGTTTATAAGCAGCTCGTCTAATAAATCTGTATCTGCACTTTATTGTTATATACCTATATTAGCTACTGCCGTTAAGAAAGTTTACTGGCATATGAAAGACATTTATCCTTTGATTTTATATAGCACCTACTACTACTATATTAGGTTGAAATTCCTGCACAGGCCAGTTGAATCTCATTATAATAAATAGAAGTAGTCCGATCATGGCTGAAATACAGAACAGTGTTAATGAACCTACTTTAAGCTTTTGCAAAGTTTGCTTGTGAGTAGGAAGGAAAGTCTGGTTATGGTTCACCTGTACCACACGAACTCAATGCCTAGAAGAAAAAGCTAATTGTCTATCCAAAATCAGTCTCAGTGTTTAGACTTTTGTTTTAGATTGTGCAAGATGTGCCTTAAGTCATAAACTACCAGAGCATCTGTGCTGTGAGAGTAAATTATTCCATAGGGTTATGATAATAGAAAGAAGCAAAGGACAATGACAAAATAAATTTTAAAAAACCCTGATCTTATTGCTCTCTGTTGTGAATATAAGAACTGTGAAGAAAAATAAGGTAATTGTAAGCAGAAAATGATAGAGTGAAAAAAAACACTGCATAAAAAGAGCTGTGTCTAAAACTACTGTAAGTACATGGAGGAAATCCAGAGCAGTGGCTCACTTTGCCAGGATCCAATTTCGTTTTTAAAAGTGGCTTTGTTCAATTTATTTTCCCATATGCAATAAAGACCAACATTTACATGTCTGATCAAATTTCTTTTGAGTGATTGTAACCTACAGATGCCATAAGCTTTGACAGAGTGACTGAAGTGTGAATGCTTCAAAAGTTGCTGCTAATTCCACAGTAAGGGCCTAAAACACAAAAGCTCATTGTGAACCTAGGTGTGTGTCCAGTGCGGTGCAAATAAATGCTTTTCTATTAAACGTTAGAGAAAAAATAAAATTATTAACAAAACTGAATATATGTTGAATTAACTTGAAACAAGATCCAGAAGAACCAAATCTAAATCTTGACCTGTAATCAAACAAATCTGAAATGCGACTCACATCCCAAAATATTATATTGCATTCAAAGTTAGGATATGGTTTGGGCCCAGTGCAGTTACAGCCAAATCCAGCCACTGAAATAGCTGGAAAGGTCTATTTCAAAGCAAACCTGTATACAGGAAAAAAGCAATGTTTAGTGCCTGGGTTGACATTCACTAAAATGACTGGAAAAAAATCCTACTGAATGTGAATCCTATAAGATGAGTAGCTTCGAACTAGAAGCTAATTTCCAGTTCTGTCTCAGATTTTTTTCTCCTTGGGCAAATCATAGACAATCTGTGCTTTTTTTCTGTACCCAAAATAGAAGGTACCCTGGCCTACTCCAAGAATAATATCGTGAGTTTCCCTTCAGTAGTGAGGTACCACAATATGGTGATGGAGATATTCAAATAAACTATCATCTAGTCTGGCAAACTAAGAAATATGAATGGTTGAATTTTATGATTCTATTCTAGAGTGGGAGAAACAGTGAAGGGAAATGGCATTTACCCAGGTTGGAAAAGTGATATTTTCCAGTTGCAGATGAAGACATAGCTGAAGGAGAAACAAGCGGGGACTGACTGCCAGTGTCTTGCAGGCCTCCAGTTGAATGGGACCGCAGCCATTCCTTGCCTTCCTCCTGACTCGTCTGCCGGGATGACGGAGTATATCTGAAAAACCACAGCTGACATGCTCAAAACGACAACAAGGCGACAGTTTGGAAAGAAACAAGTGTCACATAAATATTCTTCTACCAGTTAGATAGAACAAAACCCTTGGAAAGCATCAAGTCTAGTCAAGTGATTATCACCAGGGATTTTAACAAAGTAAAATTTACCATTTTTTCACAACAGAAAAAGTACAGGACTTGAAACCCCTTTCCTCTTCATCCCCCTCCCCAAAACAACATTGCCTTCCTTTGAAGAGATATGATGATAAACCATAGCAGACAGAAAAGGATTTCAAAGCTATATGAAGTGTACAGGTTAATGCAAAAGCTCGGAAGTTGTATGGCAAGGATGGGGAATGGACAGACTAGAAGCCAAGAAATGTGAGTAGCTGCTTACAAAATGACATCTGCCACAGATCGTGTGGGCAATTGGTTAAATGATAAGAGTGAAACAGGTCAACAACTCTGAAAATGGAGTTTGCATTGGTAATGACAGATAGTCATGGTCCTACGCATGGTCTGCTGCTCTGAATGCTACTTGGCATTGCATCCTGCCCCAAACTAGGGGGAGGGAAAGGGACAGGAAAAATCCACAATTAACAGAAACAAGTTCTCTGGAAGGAAGAAGTCTGGCAATCTAAGAATTCATCAACTGCTTCCTATGGCAAACAGTGGAACTTGACACATGAGCTAAGAGGGAGGAATGGTAACTCGTTGGCCCAGCTTCTTTTGACTGCGCTGGAAGAAGGGCAATCCTGGCAGTGGTTAAACATTAAAATGTGCAGGCAGCGTGGGTCTTAATCAAGAGATTGTTTTCAGCAGTGTCAGCAATAGCCTGCTTCATTCAGCACAATCTCCTGCTGAGAAATGAGCACCTTCTTCACCACTGTCATGAGCCAACAGTGTTCCCCAAACAGCAGAGCAGAAAGGGCTTTTGATACTCTGGCTTCAGGTTTGCGAGGCACAAGTATTTCTGCTTAGAAAGCAGATTAAATGAACATGTAAGTCCTTATGTTGTGCTTGGGGTTTTCTACACTATTTTACAGCATTAAAACATCTTGTCCTGATTAAATATTTACTTCCTTTCTCCTTTCAAAAAGACAGCTATGATCTTTGCTCATAAAAGTGGTAGAGCAGAGTTACCCAGTGCTTATCAGATCAGAAAGATGGCAAAATGAGAATTCAGGAACTGGGTCTTGGTCTGAGATCTCTGTATATTAAATCAAACTGATGGTCTTTCTGGGATCAGGCTTATATGCTTATAAGCTGTTTTCCCACTCCATTTCACTTTCAGCTTTCAGCCACCGTTACAGTAGTACGGCCACAAACCTCAACCATCCCATTGCACCCTTGCAGGGTCCCCTTTATGTCTCTTTCATGTCTTCCACCTTTTCCATTCTCTCTGAATCCAAAATGACTGTTTTGAGATAACAGGAAATTTGATTAAATTCATGTTAAGGAACATGTGATGCAGAAGAGTAGAAGGTGCTTTCTAGTGACACCACTTTAGCGCTATCTTAAAATTTCATAAAATATTATTTATCAATAACTCGAGAGATTTAACTGTGTCATTTCAGTGACTGGAAGGCTGCAGAGCATCTGTGTGCATGCACATATATTCTTGCTTGCCAAATCTCCTTTCTGGATTAGGGAGATGGGCTGTCATGCCTGATCAGCCTAGACAAGTTATTGAATGACCTCCTCTTTTAACCATGGAGCAGAGAAGAGCGCAGATGACTTCTCTTTTCTGTGATGAAGACAGCTCTAATTAGTGGGGAATTAGTAGCAAAGTTGGGCTCTGAGTGTTGCTGGATAGAGACCAAGACGACTAGCTGGAGCAGGGCTCATTTTATACTTACAAACCTTGGATATTAAAATTAACAATTTCTAGCCCTACCCTTTAGTATATCTTCAATTCAAATTGCATCAGTGTTTGCATTTTAAGTTCAAGTTCAGATGCACCTATAAAACCTTGCTTTTCTCAATAAAGTTTTCAACAATTAGTCCCATTGCAAAAATATCTTGTTCTGTCTCTTTTAGTTCTCCAGGATTCAACACCTTTTAAGATTCATTGCATAAGGAAACTATCCTTAACAGTATTGTCTTTCCATGACATATCTTGAAAGGAAATTTATTCACTGGGAAGATTTGGAAAGAAAAAGTTCATTGTTAAAATATACATTTTCTGGTTTGAATCTAAATACTAAGAACTCTATTGTAAACAGGATCAACAAAAGGAGAAATAAAAGGAAAAAGAGTGTAGAAAAGGTTACAGGAAAACAGAGAAGCAGCAGTCATGCTCAAAAAAATATATACCTTAATCCCTTTTTGGGTAGTGTATTTCTGTCAAGCTGCATGCTGTTAAAACAAAAAAAATCCCTAAGGACATACAGTAAACAGGACTGTTCAGAATTAAAAATTTTAAAGGTCTAGATTTGTGAGCATAACAGAAGGTCATTTAATGCTTTTTAATATATCTTTCATGATAAATCTCTGACTCATAGGAGGGGACAATAGGACATGGACAGCTGCACATTCATTTTTCATCTAGACATGCTCTGGGCTGGGTCAATACTAATTTGGAGAATATCCAAGTCAGAAAGAAGTCCTTCCTTACTATTTCTAACCTTCCTACAGCTTCACCGTGCAATCTGTGCAAGAATCATATGGTCACAGTATGAATCTTTATTTTTCACAGTTGCCTGCGATATGCCAATAGATTTCCGAAAGAAATGAAGGTTGTGACACCTGCTAAGAGACAGCATGGCCTTGCCAGAAGCCAAATGACAGCTCTGCACGTAGAAACACATGCTAAATATACAGATCCTTGGCTTTCTGATGTTGTGGGGCTCACATAGTACGGTGATAGTGAGGACAATGAAAAGTGGCACCAGAGCAACATTGTTCCGTTTTCATGCACACACAGTGGCAGAGTGGCTGATTAGCAGAAATGTATGACTGGAGTTTTCCTAATTCATCACTAGAAGGGCACCTACTAACCTTCCTTCAAGTAAGTGTCCTTTGAGTGTTTTCTCACAAAGATTTGGTAGATCAGTCCCTGACTAGTGCGGGTTGAATTTGAACTAGCTATAACCAAAAAAGTGTTGCAATGATTTTTACCTTAAGAGCATAATTTAATGTCACCATATGGATTAAATTGTTAAATGGCTTTAGGAAGTTTCTGTATTACATATCATAATCACACCTCTGAGAGCAACAGTAATTTAGGACTCTTCCCACCTAAGAAAACTCTCACATCATCACTAAAGTTCATTTTCTATTGTGCCAGGGGTGCTGAGTGCCCCACTGCCGTGTAACTTTGATCCAAGTAGGTAAAGGCAGTGAAAACACTGTTGGCATTAACAATCCATTACCACCAGGGCTCAATCTAATGGAAGTAAACCACTCTTGCCGCTAGCAAGTTTTATAGGCAATTCTACTAGTTTAATCATGGCCTTGTTCTGCATGGGGAGAAGGCAAATGGAAGGAGAAACTTAGAATTTCAACACAGGCCAGCTATCATAGTCCATGTGAGAGTAGTCCTCTATTAGACAGAGGGCTACATTTTCAGCATTTTGCTCCCAACATAATTAACAAGACCAAGAACGGTTGGTAAAGAGACAACACAAATGTGAATGCATGATTCATGTATGTTTTCAGTTCCTTACAGAGAATAATGGGACCTTGATGTTCCTTCATGTACCTTCATGCACCTCTAAATTTCAAAACAAACACACATGATCATAACATCACTTTCTTCTGCAAATCCTTCAAACATTCTAATGAACAACACATTTTCTAATATTACTTTAACTTGAAGTTCTATGTATTTCAAAACAATCTACAGCACATTATCTAAAAATCAAAGGAGCCAACCAGTGCTCCTTTAAAGCAATCCACAAGTCAAAAGTTATGTCAGTCAGATAAATAAGCTAATAGTGACCATAGGATTTTGCTAAAAAACTTTTGAATTCAGATACTGAAATGAAATAGGGATGACTATTTCTCAACATGAGAAGTCAGCATGGAGCTATTGCAACTGCATAAAAGTGAATGTAGCAAACATTCTTGTGAAGATGCTCTTAGATTTCAGATAATTGCATGAAATCATTAACCAGGGTTCCATGTAACTATTACTTCAGACCAATAACTGCCAATATCTTTTTATTATCTGAAAGCGTTCCTCCACCAAAAGCTGGGTATATTACTTCTACAGAAACTGGACTTTTGGTAAATAGGACTGAACTGATCTCAGTGCTCAAAAGATCTCTAAAGATGATACGGAAAAGAGTCAGTCCTTGAAAGAAGCAACGCACACATGGAAATCTGTCTCTTCGGCTCAAAACAAATACTAATATAAAATGAGGATGAGAATATCATAGTATTCCTGATATTTTCCTTTGCTGTGTCAATTGAAAAGAGCAGTCTTGCAGGGAAATGCATGCAGATGTAGGCTGAAGTTATCAAGCCCACTCTTATCTCCATTCCCTTTTGTTCACTTTGCACTGTTGAAACCGTCTGCAAGTTCTCCGAGGGAAATTACGCGAAGCCTTACAGTTCCCAGTTTCCTAGCTGCCCTCTATGTTGAGGTTAACTTGGGAAAAGATAAAATACAAGCGTCTTCCCACACAGAGAGTCACGCTGCTATGACACAGAAGTAGACTCATCTAAATACATACTGCTAGCTCAAAACCAACAAAAAGTAGAGGGAGATGAAAATTTTGCCAAAAAAGCAAATATTTTGCTAGTATTTACTGAACTTATTTTCTGGCTATTACAATGCAAAAGAATCTCATCCAATGACACAAAATTTGTCTGGAGTAAACTTTGACGCTGTATCAATACAGCAGTTGCCAGGGAGCTCTGTGTTTATGCCATACCATTGCTTGGTGGGTAGCCTGAAGACTGGGTGTGGGCAAGACCTGATCGTCCCTGGAGGGATGTGTGGGCAAATGTAGCAGAAAACTTGCAGATTTACTGTCTCCATGGCAGGTGACTGCTTTTTTGGAGGCAGTCAAGGGCTACTCTCCTTAAGCAGGAAACATAAACGTACCCTGAGATTTTGGTCTCATTTTCTGGGTGCTGTCTAGTTGCATCAAATTTTTCCTAAAATTTCATGTCTCAAAGTCTTTCAGTTAAAGCCTTAACATGAAAAAGTAGAACGGGATAACTACTTTCTAAGACTTACATGTGATACTTTCATTTTCAAAATACTGGAAAAATGCTTCAACTCAGCAATGGCATTACAACCCCTTAGACACTGGCTGCTTTCTGAAAAACAGCCTCATCATTTTCCATTTTGTATATGTTCAAATATATCCCGTCCTGTTACAGCCCTTCAGGCTAATAAACCATTGACGACTAGTCTTCGGTAACTCTTTACCAACTGCTCAAGCACCTAACTTTATTTCTCTCATTTTTTTTATGAGAATGTTATTTGAAATAGCACCTAAACCTTTACTAAATTCAGGATTTCCTGTTGTATCTACTAATTCTTTTCCTCTTCTCACAAAGCCTGTTTTCCTGAAAATTAATTAAATTAGTCTTATTTAGAAGGCCGTTACTGACTAATCCCATGTTATCTGTTAATTAACCCGTTTAGTTCAATATCCTCTGTAACTTTCCAGGAACGGAGGCAAGGTGGTCTCACCTCTAATCCCCTCATCCCCCATCCCAGCCCTCCTCCTCCTCACTCCTTCCTCAGTAAAGACCCTTTGAAACCTCTTCTTCAGTCCTAACGACTGCAGGGCTATTTCAGACTGTGTCTGAAGCGGGGAAGTGAAAAGTTCATCAGGACCAGTAAACTGGAGTAATCTTTAACCTTTTCATTCTCCCTTATCCAGCTTGCCATTAGTGATGTTTAGCTATCAAGTTGCAGTTAATGCTTCAGTGAAGCAAACCCATATTTAGTTATATCCTCTATTATTAGCTCTGTCTTCCCTTTCAGTTGTCCCTAGGCTTTGTCTGCATAGGCTTTATGTCGCTTGCTACTTGTATCATGTTTCATGCTTTGCTCTTTCTGATTCTGTCTCCACGTTATATTAGTATATCTTACTATACAGACTGCTCATTCAGTCTTTTGCAAGCTCTAGAGTGACTGAAAAACAAGAATAATCCTCTTTGCAGATAATTTCTTATGCCATGCCAGGCTACAACTAGTATTGCCAGAGGCATCTCAAACATCATCTGAGTTTACAAAGGAAAAAGGACATAATCTGTTGCCAAGCATATCTGTTTCTGACATTGCAAACTAATGTTTTTGTTATGTAAAAAAAAATTTTGCTACATGTAGGTTTTACCATATAAAACAATTTAGAAATAACACAGCACTTGTAACAGACCTTTCAGAAAAATCAAACTGCAAAAACCCTGTTGGGGCTATAATTCAAGAACTGACACCATTTCTCTAGGTACATATATTTGTTTTGAGGCCAGATCAACATGATAAATGGCTCTCTTTGGACTCAATCATAATATCCCCATATGGACAAATCTGAAACTTCAAAATGTTACCAAAGGCAAAGTATTTGAAACCACTGAAAGTAAGTCACTGAACAAATACATAAAGTATTAGCAGTGGGGGTTGCTCAGGAGCTTAAGCCAAACCATTAACATTTTAACTGTGATGTTTAACATCCTCTGTATAAATATGTTCTTTGGCATAAATTCATACTCTTCCACATCATTCTATTGACCTCATTATCCATATATGTAGCGCTAAAAATTAGTGAAGGTTTTTATAACCTAAATATTAACTTCCTAAGAAATATCGTCACATTCAGTTAATGGCACACAATTCAAATTACGATTTAAAAATTAAAGGCACAGTGCAAATTACAAATTACTCATGTATCAGCATATTTTTAACTACTGTTGTTAGCATACATTATATTGGTACACACATATGTTTTATAGTTGTAATCATATTACGAAGAGGTGTGATTTTAGCTGATATAGTAATACGAATGTAACATTAGAGAATGAAATGTGTGGAGAGTTTCCATCTAGATTTGGCAAAGAGTTGTTCAAAGTTTTGGTTTTGTTTGGTTTTTTTTTTTAATGCTGATTCACTGAAAGTGAAATCTTTCCATGGAAAGTGTTGGTATTGAAAAACCTCTGGGTTTATATAAAGGGAAAAAAAAATCTTAACATTGTATATAAAAGATCTTTTTTGATTTAAATGATCGTGTTGTTAAACAACTAAGTTTAACCTTAAAACATTTAAAATATTTCTGACTGACTCAGTATCATTTTCTTTTTGGGATCAAAGGCTAACGCAATATTTAACACTGACTTTTCAGTCCACATGTGAAATAAGAGTTTCATTGTCAAATCTTGAAAATTTTCACAGGAAGTGAAAATTACTTATTGCCTAACAAAGTTTATTTTTTCTTTTTTGCAAAAGTCAAATAAATATTTCACACATACACAAAAAAAAAAAAAGAAAAAAGAAAATAATCATGGTACAAGTGTGCCAGGGTGGATGCACCACTTTAAAATGTAAAAAAAAAAAAGGTAAATTGTCCACATCTTAAAAAGAGCAAGCAGAGGAAAACTCTTTCTTGCTTTTGTTTGTCTGTTCCAGACACTCAGCAGGACTGTGCATACAGTGAGGGTCTCATCTTGTAAACTGCCACCCTGTCAGTGGAACTGCATTTTAGTAAGGATCTGTGTGATGATCACCATGTAAGAAGCAACTTGTCAGGACTGGGCATTTTAAGGCAAGATTGGTCAGTGGAAGGCAGAGGCCCACCAGCTCTGCCTCTGAGCTAACGGGAAGAAAATTGGTGAGGTCTCAGTACTGGAGAAGATTTGTTAGCAAGAGGGCAGTGATACAGCTTCGGAGCTGCCAGTTGCTGGGACAGCAGGTAGATCCAGCATATAGGAATCATTATATGGCTGTTTAGATTTGACTTTAATTAGACAATGTTCTCCTTTTCTCTGGTTGTTTGCCAGAACAAGGGAACCAAAAAGAGAAAAAGTGCTTGCAGAACCTTAAACGGCAGTTGATTCCACATCCAATGCCTTTCAGCTTTCTTTTCTTCCTTCCTTGCTTTTTTACAGAAAGGACTAAGCTGCTAATCAAATGGCACCCCCTTAGGAAAACAGGTGGAGGGGTTATTTTTTTTTTGGCTCCTGTCCTTTTGCCTCTCACTGGTTTCGTGGTCACTGTATCTATAGGCAAGCTCACCTTTCCGAAAGAGTAGATCTGACGCTTCCAGTCCTCATGAGCAGGCTCTGAACCTCCTGAGTGCTTGTTGTCAGTCCAGAGAGAGAGCCATGATGGCTAAGAGGAAGGTCAATAGACTCGGAACTGGTGTGAAGGCTAGTCATGGACTGGTAACTTGGTGTGTCCTTACTGCCCGCTGAAGAGCTGCTCAGGTTTGCAGCCCACACAAGACCACCTGATGTGAAAGAGTGCACTGAGGCGGGACTGGAAGCCAAGGAGTGACTTAAGCTTACAACATCTGCATTTAAGTCCGAAGGTTTACTGAAGAGGGGGCTGCTGCTACCACTTTGCCCACCTGCACTGCCCATGCTGCCTGTGCCCGAGGATGGCGATTCCAGGCTGCCTTGCCGTGCCAATGTGGTACTAGGGCTGGGCATTGCCGATGTGGGTTTCACACCTTCAGTACTGGGTGCAGAGGCAGCTTTACCACTTGCCTTGGCACCAAACAACCTAAATGTAAAACAAATAGCTTTAGAGAAACTGATAGCCACATAAAACATTCATGGCGTAACATCCTAAGAGCCAAACTACACATTTTTAATTACTGCTACTAAAATCATGCCTACCTCGTTGATCAATCGCATCACAAAATTAAATTCACTTAACCATAGCACAATAATGAGGGTTTGTTTCATTAGCAAGAGCTCTCATTCACTCCTGTTCAGATGTGCTCTTTGCACATACAGACTCTCCCAGAAAGAAGTAAAATAATCACACTTTTGTCTTATTAGTGCATAAACAGATTACACTTTCACCCAAATTCAGGAATTAAGCGTTCCCACGGCTAAGTCATTAGCTTTTAAACCCCTCGCTTCTCAAATCAGCTAAAACGATTGCAACGAACACTTGCAAAATCCTTCACAGTTTAATAAACATCTAAGTATTTGTGTAAAATTTCCTTCTTATTGTTCTTTTGCACAGATGGTCATGCAGTCATTGGTCATGTAGTAACCATTTAGACAGAATAAACTGCACCAGAGCTAAATGGGCTCAGTTTGCCTCCAAGGGCAGTCATGACAGAGGTGTCTTTCACATAATTGCTTCTAGTAATTCTATAGAAGAAAATTCTACAGTGATGATGGAAAAAAACCCCACCCAAATGCTCTAAAACTGTGGAAATAAAAGGTCATGTGATGGTTTAATGTCTTACTGGAAATATTTTAAGCTACAGTTAAGATGCAGCTCATAAATTACGAAGAAATTAATGCAAAACTTATCGTGATGTAAAGTAAGTATTGCTAATAACATAAGAATCCGTTTTACTTATTACCAAGCCCATGAAAATCAGCTGCAGCTCCCCAGCAGCCCGGAGATGCTGTTTTTGTAACTAGGCACAAGAGGGCACTATTGGCTTTTTCTCCAACAGTGCAAGCGTTCCATCCCAATTTATCCTTCATCCAGATTTACACGTCCAGAAACATTACAACGGGGCATTTCCAGCTGAAGTTTAGCTTTGCTAACGTTTGCGATGAAAGATGTAGAAGAGCTGCTAAGATAATGTAATGCTTGCAGCTGGAGCTGCCAACAAAGTGAAAGCAAATACTTTATTTATCTATAGAGCTCTTCAGTTCTCTGACGGGGCTTTGGAATCGCCTGTTCCAGTAACAGTACGCGCCGAACGTGGCATCCTTCTTCCCTTTGGGGGTTTATTAGAGTATTGAGAGGGAACTTCTCATGTGCCTCAATATTCAATAAGAACTCAGAATTATAGAATATCTCAAGTCAGAAAGGATCCATAAGGATCATCGAGTCCAACTTATTCTAGCCTTCAAACTGTTGTTAAGGGAATGTACTTGCAACGCTCAAAGGCCAAGAAACAGCCATTTCAGGTCTGGTGAGGTCTTTAAAGCCTTAGAGAAATAATTTCATTGTGTGAAAATATATTACCCTTATATTTGTTTTAAATTTGGTTCTCTGTTTGTGGCAAAACATGCCCTGAAAAGGCTTTTTGCCCAGTGCTTCAACACATTGAAAATCCTTGCTTTATACACTGCAACTTCAGGAATTCATAGAAAAGCACTAACCTTCGAAAGGTGGGTGACGCGATATCTGGGTATTTGGATCCTGGCTGCCTAAGTCCCGGCGTGCCAGAGGCACTCGCCGATGTTGGGCTGGATTTGGGGGAACTGGATAGCGAAACACTCTCGGAATCGGACACGGCCACTTTCTCTTTTTCCTTGTCTGTCTGGTTGACGGTGACAGGGCTGGACCGCCCGGACCCAATCTTGCTTGGCTCTCGCAGTTTGGTGGCAGCAGCACCCGCAGACTTGCTGCTGACGTTGGAGTCGATGCTGCTGGTGCTGGAGCGGTGGCCACCCCTGCCAGGGATCCCGCTGCCACTAGATTTTGATGGGCGAGGCAAACTTCGATACTGCAGAGTCGTCTTCGAGTTCACGTGCAGGACGCCGTCATCCTGATTCTGGGAACCGTCTAAGCTCGTCTTCCGCCCTGCATTGGACTTCCCGCTGATGGCTGAAGATTTTGGCATTTTTCCTAGAGTCGCTGACCCACTTGTGATAGTTGCTCCACTTGCGGTGATTATGGTAGAAGATCCCATGCCAGACTTCTTGAATCCAAAGGACCCTGTAGCAGTTGATCTCCCAATGCCAGAGGGAGGCTTTTTTCCTTCATCACCACTGCTTTTTCCTGCATCCGATGGAGAGCGCTGAATGGAGGCTCCTTTCAGGGGAGTTTTTACTTTTTCTGAAGCTTTTGCATCATCTGTTTTTCCTAAATAAAAGTATATTTGACAAGGTCACTTGTGTTTAAGCCATAATGTCTGAATATCTAATTTTAACATTATATGGTTACAATTTCAAAATGAAAAAATACACAAACAGAAAAATTACCCTAAGAAAACAGATTAATTTAGTCTTTAGTCCCACATCAGCAGTCAGTAGCAGGTAAGATAATTTACAGGTAAGCACTAAGTATTAAAAGCTTGAAACTCTCCTGAGAACTTCCAGTTTCATATATAGCTGGAGACCATAAATGTAAACAATTATCCTGACTGAAGTATTTTATTTGGCTTTTTTTCCCCTGTTAATATTATTTCTATATGTAAGGAATAATATTTGAAAATAAAACATGACATACAATTAACATTTTCAGAAGTATGATATCAATTATGCATATAGAAATTAATGGTACTTATTGAGTTCTTTGGTTTTCACTGATTATATATTTTTTTAACCTTATAACTAAGTTTGTTCTGTCTTTAGTCATACAAAATTATCAGGGAAAGATTATGTTATCATGTTATGAATCTTCTTGATCTATATGATATCAATTGCATGAGTTAACAGTCTTTGTCATATCCTTGATATCTTTTCAAGATTTTTAATTTTCTGAGAGGCTGTCTTCAGTACTGCACAGACACATACCCATATATTTCTACATAATGTTACTGTGACGTTCAGAAAAGTTTAAATAAGATATTCCCTTCTATCTTAAAAGAAAATATCCTCTTCCTCTTTTACAAACAGACGAAAAAATGCCATTTCTCTTCTGTTCTAATTTCTCTTTAAGCATCTATTGTACGCTCCTAATAAGGAGCAAATATTCAGCATAACAAATTTTTTAATTCACTCTTCAAGTGATTATGGAAGTTTCGGAGGTGGGTGGCTAATTTCTCTTAAGGAACTAAACTAAACTAAACTTAATAAAGAGCAACATCTACAAGTCAGAACTAAATCCACTCATGTTTTGATCCTGTGCACATTTTATGCTACGCAAACACATGCACACACCAAGATATGGATCAGGCTCCCTACACAGCGAATACACAGACTATTAGTATATGCTTTAAAAATTAAGGACGCAGTTCTGCGTTGGGCGGTGGCTGATTGCTCATCTTCAGCAAAACAGACCTGGGAAACTTAGCTCAGCATGTGGTAAACCTTTTAGTATTTCCATTTTAAATTAAGGGTGTCATTTCTGCATCCATATGACCACTGACCATGGCAATGCTCCTCAGAGACCTTATAGATCAAAGAAAAAGGATTTGAATTTATTCTGAGGAGATCTTTGTTAGTTGCCTTTACCACCAGGGGCTAAAGCATGCTCATGCAGTATTTTGTCAGGACATGACAAAGGTCCAGAAAACGTCCTACAAATAATCAGTATTTCCCTAGTAAAATGATAGCTTAGATGGTCTTAACAATGCCTTCCACCAACTTTGGAATTTTTGCTTCAAGACTAGATTGCAAAAGTGGTTCCTACTTTTGAGAGGCCTTTCAAAATCAAGTAAGAAGTCATCTGGCACTGAAGAAAGTGTGTAAAAAGATATTTTTTACACTTTTTATCTCTTAAAGAATGGTCTATAGAATGCAGCATCTGGAATGTGACAATTCAGCTTTAGTTCAGAAACACTCATTTTGAGTCCCCTCACTTAGATGTTAAGCCTTTTTATCTCAATTTCTATTCTTTAGCTATTTCTATACAAATGTTCAATTATCAAAGGTACAGCCTTTCTAGAGAACAAAGATAAGGCAGTGAGGTGTCCAAAAATACTTTTAAGAATTCCTTAATAGAAGTGGACATGCTCAAATAATAGTAAACCAAAATGTAATCTCATGGATATATTCATGTGTGGTTAATAAATTATTAGTATGCAGTGAAGCAAACTAGCAGTTACAGAGATGAACAAGTTAGAATATTACAACAATCTTGGCTTGCAGTCAATTATGAGGACGAACCACCAATATGCTCACAGCTCCTGATGTCTGTCACACACTTATAATATTCATTAAGTATTTTTAGCTCACTAAAGATTCCTTATTGCTTATGAATGAAGTCTAAGTATGAAGCCTGAATTTTCAGTGCTGTAATCTGAACTACAGACATTTCCTACCCGGGGTCTTGAGCGCACTTGTTCCTGCTTTGTGCCGGGGCTGAGTTGTTCCTACTTGTGCCGTCATGCCTCTCCTCCAGGATCCAGTCTGTGAAACAGAGAGAGGGGTTTTCTGCCCCCCCTTCTCTGACTCTTCAGACAGCCCTGAGGGAAGGCCTTTCCACTTGCCGCTGCTGTCTACGCTGCTGTCAAAGTCTTCCTCTGGTTTCTTCAGTTCTTCAGTGCTGCCCCAAGTTTCGCTGTCTGTAACCGAGCGCTTCTCAGAGTCCGTCTTCAGCTACAAGAGATTTGCACGAGAAACGGTCAGTCTCAGCATCTTCAGTATTTGCTGATTTCTTAAATCACAGAAGGGGAGGAGGATAAGCATATTGATTCACTCATAGCAAGGGCCACAGAAATTTCCCTTCTAAAACCTTAGTATCCTGGTCCCAGAAGTTTAAAAACATTTCCATTTTGGGAAGACATTTTTCTTTTTTATTTTATTTTCAAAAGATTTCGACTCTCTCCTGCATAGATAAGCCATAATGAAGTGAAACATAATTTATTCTAATCATCTGTGGTAATACCCTCACCACTCCTCAACTCCCTCTGAATTTCACTGTCTTGAGAGGTTTTACTAAAAGCTTGAATGAGGGAAATCCTAAATATACTACTAAAATCACTTCAGTCTGGTTTCATACCTTTTCCTACCCAAGCTTTCCACTGATCAAATTAGGAATATTGCTCCAGCAGCACTAAGGATGTTGTGCCACCACTGGGACAGGGTAACATCTTCAGCAAAATTCAGTGCTACAGCCGATGGCTTTTCTACTGGTTTGTCTCCACTGAAACAAATTGTTTCCAACAAGAAACTCACTCATACAATACATCAGCTAGCAGAGCAGCTAGAAGAGTGGCTTACACAGGCACTACCCACTAGCGGGGTGAAGGTAACCAGCTGGGGTCATGCTTGCTCCAAAACTCAGACTCACGAAGAAGATGTCCCAGTGAAGACTTAACACCCCTGCAGCATCTGCTTTCCCTGGTGTGTGCTGATAAGCATGTGCTGCAAGGAGCAGCCCAACAAGACAGACAATGTAGGAGCTGTGAAAGTGGTTTAAATAGAACGGTTGGAGACTGACCCTACCCTCTGTGTTTGACAAGGCTCACGTTCTTTGTGCTGACAGGCTGCTTGCTGTAACCCTTCCTCCTGTGTTCTCCTGCAGCATGCTGACCTCAGCCTCAAGCCTTATTTGCACAACACCATCTCAGCAGTCCTGCTTCCCTCTGCCCCTCTTTAACAGCAAAAGAATGGACCTGCTCGCAGGTAACACTCTTCATCACTTTTTTCTGATGTAACCACAGTCCTACCCGCATACAGCCAACCTAAGTGGAACTGCAAACTGGACGGCATTTGGGGGAGGGCTATTTACTATTTGTGTTGTCACAACTGCTTCTCCACAGTGTGGAGAAACCCCTCTGTGGCTGTTTTCTAGGCACTGCTGTCCTAAGTAGGATTAATACTGATTAGATGACCATCAGAATAATCCGTTGCAGTTTATGTATTTGTCATATGAAGCATACAAAATGCAAAAACTCTCTGTCCTTCTATAATTTCATATGTGCTTTGGAGAGGCTAGCACAGATTTTGGGTAAAGACTGGTGGGAAAAGACCCCAAGCAGACATCTACACAAATATTTCAGGATCCTTCAGAAGAGAGTTTTCATTGGTGTTATTGTTATAACACGTGTAATGCTCCCAGAACTTTTCTCATAAATGAATAGTTATAAACACAGAGCTATACATTTTTAAAGCAAACTGCATAATTTCCAAGAAATGACATGTATAATACATTATAAAAGCCTCTCGTCACCATGATGGGAGTCGAAAAGCAATGTTAATCCTCTTTTAATAAGAAAACAACAACAAAATACACAATTTGTGCCTCAGGCTATAGCCAGCTTGCACTGCTCCAGTCACTTAAAAAGACTGCAAAAGAGATCTCTGCGTTGCACGAGTATGTCCTACACCTGCAGAACAGCTGGCCCAAAACTTATATATAATGCTTATCTCAGCTTCTGGCTGAGATTGCAGGCTAGTATGGAATATACTGCCTTCTGATTAATCTGCCTGGTAAAGGCAGACCTGATAAAGGTCTGTTCCTAGCTTTCAGAATATAAAGCACCTCTGGCACAAAAGCAATGTTTGATCATGTGCTGCATCTCTGTCGATCACTGAACAAATTGCGAATAGTATCTGGTTGACTCTCTAGAACATGAAATCACTCAAATAAAAAACCCATGAAGAGTTAAACAGTCAGCCTGAGGTTCTCCAATCATGATGATGATGATGATACAGTAGAACAAGTAAGCCTGGACTAGCCGGCCATCACTGTTGATGTGAAAGGGAAGAGGCTGATATCTGGTTAGCAACCACAGGAGACCCTGATGGGGTGGGAAAGACAATGGTAAGGACTGAAGAATGTGGATCTCTGTGCAAGTACCTTCGCATGAGTACGACATCAGCCTGAAATCTCTCCTGCTGCAAATTAAAGTGATCTTCATTTCCAAAGTAACTTTATTTCCCCATTGTCTGGAGGAAATGACAAATATGTGTTTTTCTCCTGTTGACAAGGTCTGGCACAATGTACATCTACAAAACAGATCTCTGAATTACAGGCACTGGCTGCCTGCAGGAGTATAAATGGAATTGAGAGTGTCAGTCTTGTGTCCTGAATACTTGACATCAAATCACTGGAGGCAACAACTCTTTCCCTATGCTGAGCGTTCAGCCTTGAAGTTAGTTCCCTGCTTATAAACAGGAGATGACATGGCAAAGAATACTTTTCTGTCGGGACTAACTCTTCTGTTTTTCTTTCTTTTTTGGGGAGAACCGAGTCCTGCAAGCATTCTGTATCATCTTTTTCACCACTTGCAGTTTTGAGGGGAGCTGGGAAGAAACACTGGGATACCTGTCACAAGGGCTTTATATATGTATATGTGTATATATATATATACACATGCACACATATATATGTATTATATACATAGCTTGTGCCTGTACGCTGCTCAGAACTCTATTTTGATGCTATGCATTGTGAGCTTGTTGTCCCAAGGGACACTTTCATTCCCGGACCTAACTGGGGAGAAGAGAAGCTCTGTCACCTGTGGGCTTGTCCCTTCAGCCTCTTTTCTCCCAGCAGAGAGAACAGGAAAATGACAGTACAGCCTATATATTTCTTCCTTGACATGTGTCAGCTCATGAAAGATGAAAACTATCTTATTTTAAATTGTGCTATCTGTTCAAAGAGATACTCACTCCAAATGGGATGAAGCGGGTAGAAATCCACCCTTCACAGATCCAGTCATATTGTGGTTTTTGTGTTAGGGTGCAGCAGGGGCTGAGGCTTCCTGGGGCTGGGACCAGTGGGGGCTTCCTCAGGGCAGGCAGAGTAGGGTCTCGCTGGCCAGCATCTTTGGCCATGGGATGTGCCCTGGGAGCAGGGCATCCGAGACCTCAGCCCACAGGTCAGGGTTGGGCCCTGCTTGGTGGGGTGCATGGGCTCCTTGCACACAAACGTGATAGAGGAACTTGTAAAATACAGATATTTCATTTCAGAGGCATTATTACTAAACGTTTTTTTCCTGTTACCCTGCATGTTTCTGGGACATTGCAAGAAATGGCAATTAAAAGTTACGCACCTGGGTGTGAGTGTTCTTCCTTGAAGAGGCAGTTATATTGGAATAAGAGCTGACAGATGAGGTGGTGTTCAAATCATCCGTGCTGAGGTTGTCAAGAGTGTCACTGAGGCCGCTACTAACTGAGCTGCTGTCATCCCAGCTGCAGAGAAAAAAGGACATCTACTTTACATACTGTGTGCCAATAGGCAGAAAGCATCTCAAAATCTATAGATGTGATTACTCATTCTTCAAGAGGTTTACTAGAAAATTTTCAGTAATATGTCCTAATGTACAATGAATATTAGTTTTTAGACTTTTTAATTAACTATTCACTCACTGTCAAGTGGTTGCTTGTTCAATTAATGAAAGACCCAGGTGTCTTTTAAAAAATTAACATCAGGTCTAAGTAAGCGCTGCTGTAAGTCATTAAAACAGGTTGTTTCATGCTTCATTGCAATCACATTCAGTACAATGGCAGGGAAATCCATTAAACCCACTTGGTATTGCTAGCCAAAGCATTATTAATAGCTTGGAGAGCAACTGATGGATTTCCAGGCTACAGAAAAATAAAAGGAGTGTCTCTTCTGCACCCTAATCAACTGTCAGCAGGAAGCCAGTATTTCCGAAAGTTTTATTTTCTTGTCTTCAGCCTTTGTCTAGCGGGTGCAATGTCATCAAAATAGGATTCCCTGACAATACAGTCACCAGAGTTGACAGAGAACACGTTATACATCTCTCAAGAAACACAGGCTGTCAACTCTTCTGCTTTGGGAGATCAAAGCAGAAGATGCAAATGAGAGAAAGGCTACTTTTATAGAAATGTCATTTACCTACTCTCATAAAAGCCTTGCTTTTTCACAGAAAGGAGGTTGATCAGTGTTTCTCAGACCTTTCTCTACATAATTGCTTCTCCATGGTGTTTACCTTACGACTCTTAGCTTATTGCCATATAGAGCCATATACTCCCAGTTTTGCTGCATCTCCACCTGTTAATCTTATTTTGGACTACTCCCAGGCCACAGAGCCTGAAAAAATATTCACCTTATCACTTGCCATGGGATTAAGCTCCTATAGTTTTAGCTATTTAGATATCTCATTTAAGCTATCTATCTAGGTGCCTTCTCTAACCAGTAGAAAGAAGCAGTCTCCTGTAGGAGGCAATTCATCCTGTCTTAAAGTATCTGAGGTTTGCGGGATGAACTGCCCACAGAAGGTGCCTCTTTGTATCTTTCCCTCTCCTAGGAGGAGAGGGCTGATAAAGCCTATTCTAGACACATAACTTCTGGAGAGACAAAGCTAGGTAAAAAGTTCATGCATGCTAGTAAAGTTCAAAACACAAGAAAGAGTACATAATACCCTTGTTTTGCTGTAGACTACGTTAGGAGCTGCCTTTTAGGTCCATGCTACAATTCCTTGCAAAAATCTAAAATTCAAACCCACAGCCTAGCTAAAGCTGAGTACTATTGCTAATAGTCATTCAGAGCAAACAAGGAAAATATCTATGAGTCCTTATTTTACACGTGGTGATTTGGGAGACTAAATTCTTGTCCACTTGTTCATGGCAGGCTTTAGAAAGTCATAACAGCAGCGACAGTGAACTGCATGGTACCAAATGTGTGCTGAATCCCCAGAAAGTTCAGTGCACTAGTCTTGTATCATAGCAACTGCAGCAAGCATTACCTTCATCTTGTGAAAGGTAGAAAATCACATTAGTAAGCTAGCTCAGTGACAAGATAAACATATTTCAGAGGGCATGAGTTTATTACAGTGCTGCACTATCCACTGTTGAGTGCAATGACTACAAATAAATATGTCTTCTGCAACATTTCCAGGTAATATACACGGGAGTGATTTAATAATACAATTTAATATCTAAGCAATTATAATATCATACCTTATAGGCTGCCCACATTCATCTAAGAAACAGCTCTGAAACACTAGTCGTTTATACTTTCTGTATTTTTCACTGCCTAATGTGATATGGACATTCACTGATGCTAAAAGTCATTAATCAGATGCTATGTACCACATGGGAATATACCTTGCCTAACAGCGTTAAGACTGATAACCTTAAAGATGGAGAAAAACATACATAATACTGAATGTGATTAGGTTTTAGAAAAGATAAAATGCCCTCATTAGAAATACTTTAAAAAAGGAAAAATAAATCATAAGCCAGATTCAAAATGAGATATATTGGTTACTTTCACAAGCAACATGAACTTCTAATGTATGACATTCGCTTCAATTAATACTTGACCATCAGTTTCAATGACCAAGATCAATGTTTAATTCTGTTTCTCCGTGTTTGTTACTTTATTCTATTTCAATTTTTGATACTTAATTTCATGCTCACTTTTCCCTGTAAGAAGATTCGCATTTTCTAAATTCTGAAATAGTTCAGCTGATTCACAAAATATAAACATGTTCTCTACAGTTGCAGTTTTCGGGTAAAGATTACTATGATTGTGTTTCCTTTCTATTATGGCTTCTCTGTGGTGTTTCACACTTATCACACCTCACTCACCAGCGGATTATTAGTAGGTTCTGGGAATGCTCACGGCCATCTTGTAAGATACACAGAAGATTATTTTGACACCTCCACTACTGACCTTTCAGAGTCATCACTATATTTGTCTGGATTTTTTTTAGGTGCTCAAGATGTTTTCTAAATTTGGAGGCTTTCATACCCCAAAATTTCTGCTAATATTCAGTATGTCTGTAAAAAACTGAAATATTCCAAACCTCTTTCTTTCCTGTATGGCATTTTTCTAAGGACTATTAGAGAAGCTGATTCATACTTGACATAATGTTGTGTATCAACCTTTTGAAAATACATAGTAAAAATGGAAAAACCCAACAAAACAGATTGTATCAGCCAGCCTTTTGGTAATGAAGATTGTTGTTCTGTGCTTATCTTAGTGCATTGTCCAGAGTTGTTTTAACTTGTTCATGCAACTAAATCTGGTATCTTTCAGCACTTACTGTGCCTATCTTTTCAGCCCCTTTGCCTGTATCTAGATAATATAGTTACTATCAGATGAGTTAATATCATTTTGGGATAACAAAGATGCCTTATTTGTAATTTGGAAAAAAATCTTGATTATTCATATTAACTTCTGCTTTAAACTAGCAAATGAATGACAAACAAATCTGGTAAAATTAGATACGCATCACCTTGAGATTGAAAACCCATTCTCGGGAGTCTGCACCAAATTTTCACTGTGATTTTTGCTCTTGTTCCTCCTACTCCTCATCAAAACAATATTCACTGTCAAACTGTACCTAAAGGATTTAATATAGGCTTTTAATATACTGGCTAAGATTCATCTTTCATTTTAATTTTATCTTTCATTTACTTTTCTCTTTTTCAAACATCCTACAGAGTTTATGAGAGCTCAGGTTACTACCGCAGTTTATTAATGCCTGACACCACTTCCCTTTTAAAACCACATTTTAGCTACTTAAAACATCGGCAAAATCTGCTTTTTTTCTTGTTGGATGTCAGCCTCAGCTTGATTTCTTTCAAAGAAAATGTCAGCAAATGCAGTTGAGCTATCTGGGAGACTGAGGCTAAGAGAAAAATGCCTTGTTTTGACAAGTTCTGGCAATCTTTTCTTTGAGAAACTCTGGGATCCCAAGAGAAACTGGAGAAGAACTTTGAAATTTAGCAAGCCATAATCTTCAAATAAAGGATGTGCATTTTGCTACTTCTAAGAAAAATCCTCTCAAATCTGGAAAATTTATAAATCTCTTCAAAAATGCTGTTTGCACATGCCTGGCAGAGTTGTATTAGTTTTTTTTCCCAGCTAACTGGCCAAAAGTTCCTCCCTACCCAGCAGCTCAGCTCAGCCGGCTGTGTGCTGCCTAGTTCTGGGTTCAAATCAGCAAGCGGAGAGCAAGCAAATGGCCCAGCAGTCACTACTATCATTGTGAATGTACATAACAACACAGGTTTTGGTAACACAACCACATACTATTTTTTTCTCTAGAAATGCTTCATTGATTATAAGAGATCTGCTCTAGGGATGAATCTGAATTTTGCATTAAAGCAATCCGGCTTAGGTAATTTTTCAAATAAGTTGAAAGAATTCTGTAACAAAAAGGACTATGGGAAGCCTGATCGAAGCCCCCAGTGTATCAGACTCCCTGCAACCTGTAAGATATTAGATGACTGCTCTAACCAATATTTCTAACAAATCAGACACCAATAAAGTGCTTTAATTTTCTTTAGAGCTCAGCATCTGACTTGCAAAGATGTAAAGCACACAAATGTGTGCATTGAACCTATAGTACGCTGTAGAGGTACCTTAAAGTTTAGGTACTGCATGTCAAACCTGCAGCTATTTCTGGCATTACTATTGCTGTACCTCAGATTTCCATCTGTAAAATGGATATAATACATGCATAAATGAGTTTGAGAACATGGCCTTTGATAACTGTGGAGACTCAGACACTACATTAAAAAGCACCTTAAAAGAGCCTCTTACTTTTTTTTTAGAAAAGTTTTCAAATAGTGTACAATAAATAAAATCAGGGGCCACGACATGAGGAAAAACATAGAATACACAAAATGCCAAATAACTTCTTTAAAACTGAACACCCTTAGTTTACACATCATATAAAATAAGGACTCTAGAGGCTGGGGTGAGCGGTTGACCAAACCACGATTGCCTGAAAATGCATGTGCACAAGAAATCTGAATTAAGGTTACACTGGCTCCCTCACCTTGGGAGCTAGAAAAAGCATGCCCAACCATGTGATAGACACCAAAGGGTGGATTCCCTTCCACCCTCAGCTAGATTTATGAACACTATGTTACATCTTCATCCAGAAACATACCTCATGCTCTTTTGAGTTTTCCCAGGCTCTTTGCAGTAACGTTACCAATATTCTTTCTGCTCAGAGGATCTGTGCTTTTCTTTGATGCACTAGGCATGCCTATGAGATTATTTGCCCTAGCTAAAACTCATCCTCTAATTCTAACCTACATCTTTCAAATTTGAACAGTTCTTGCTCATTTTGAAGCAAGAAATAACACTTCTACTGGAGAAGAAAATCACTTCCATATTGTCTCTAATTACCAAAGGTGGCTATGAGAGTTGTACAAATCCCAACACTTTACAAATCGTTTCAAATGCTTCAAGTGAAGTTACAACTGCTTGATCATATAAATTACTCCATGAAGTTGAAGAAACCACATCTTTCTATGTACACAATTGGTTAGTCTCTACTATTACTATTTGCCTCATTTTCACTAGTGAGCGGTATTGAAAAGATTTCTCCACAATAATCCTCTCATTGACCTTTCTACTGCATAGTTTCTCTAGAAATAGCAAGGTATCTGAAATCAAAATTCCCAGTGCTTAACATCAGTATGTAGAGCTGAATGAAGATTATAAACGTATTCCCACAAGTATTCCCTCAAATGGAAAGATAAATTGCACTCAGCTGTGCTCATGACACTTCCGTGTTTGCTTTCCACAAGTATTCAGTTTTCTTTGCTTGAAAAAAAAAATAATCCAATTCTGAGTTCGCATGCTGAAGTATATGAACCAAATGAGGAATATTTCATATGGGATAAGACATTTTTTCACACAGCAGGAGGGCAAGCAACAGAGCTCTAGGGCAAACATGCAATGAAACAAGTCAGACAATAAATACTTGATACTTATGCACACTACATAATGAAGATGGGCAGAAATATGTAAAAAAAATTTCTAGATGTTTTGCATGATGTCTGAAAATACAAAATGCACTTCATTGGGTGAGTAACGCATGCTAAACATACACGACGAGGAAGTGGTACTAACAATCTGTGTTAGCTCCATGGATACCTAAAACATTCTACTTTCACGGTACTTGTTTCAGAAAATCAAAGCAGTCTCTAATTGCAGACAAGACACAGCGGAGTGCCCAACCACAATGATTGTTCCTTCCACTCTTCCTGTTTCTATTTTCAGCATTTTCCTACAAGCCCTTAAACTTGCCAGCTCAGTGAAGTCCACCATACTGATAAGCTGGGTCATTGCCTGGAATTCGTTTCAGCATTGGCGTACTTCATTAATTTTAGAGAGTGCCTCCAGCCAAAGTGGCTCAAGTATGCAAATGAAAAAGCTTTTCACAAGCAGATCATCAGACATCTGAAGGCAGCAAGACTCCAATCAATGCGCGATCGAGTCAGCTGGAAAAGTACAGTTGCCTCAATGCATCCAGCCCTTGGCACAGCTTGACAAGTTGCTGGCATTTTTTTTTCTTTGGTTCATTCTCGATTATTGCAAGCAGAAGCAGGAACTACAGCTTGCGGAATACAACTCTAGAAAACAAAATCAAAAACTCCTCTTACAGCATTCATTTAATCAGAAAACCTGTTATATCTAGGGAGGTTTGTAACTCTGAATGAAAAACAGCATTTTATTTGTGACACATCCTCAGGGACTTGTGTATGGATTTGGGATTCAGGGCATCCAAACAAACACATTTAGCAAAACAACCTTTACTTGCTTTTTATAGCAACTCTGAGCTTTCAAAACGTGAAAACACTTTTAAACACTTTTAAATAGTTCATTACCATAGTGGGTACATACAGGGCAATGCCCACCTGTATCTCTGCAGCTGGGGCGAACTGTCTTAGAGGACAAATCAGATAACTGAGATCATGACAAAAGAGTAAGACTCAGGGATAAGAGGAAACTTAACTCCCAAGTGTGTATTTGAGTATCTTACAAATCCATACTAAAAGCAGATCAAAGATGAGCAGTGAGGTGTTATTCCCTTCCTTCGGCTGCACGCAGCTGTCTGATTTACGTGACTGAATCCTCAGATGATGCAGGTCTCCATGTCCCTCTCTTAGAGCCTCTGGATATCTCTACACGATTGTCCATAGAAACAGTAGAGGTAGGAGAAATGAAACACAAGCAATTGCTTTGATTAGTATAGCCTCCTTCCATATTTGCCAAATGAGATGCTAGTACACTACTGCAGTGGCTGGGACTGGGACGCCCTCAGTTACACTGGATAGTTATTTAAATTAGTCAATAGTGCCCTAAAAAAGCAAAATATCACAATTTAGCCAACTGTGAAGTGAGCAGCTATCCACAGTGTAAGAGGATCAGTGTCAGCAAAGCTGAAGGCATCTACATTAAATGTAACGTAAGGAATCAAAGGTTGGCATTTAATCTCCTAATCAGCACACAAAGGCAGATATATCCAAAGGGTAAGCAGGAAAGACTGGAGAGACATGAGCGATGTAGAGGACTTACAAATGCCCACAGTAGAAAGCTTGAACTTAGTGTACCTTTCCCTACTCTACTCATACAAGTTAAGCCCTGCAAGAGGAAGACAGAACTCGCTGACCATCACTGTTCTTAATCTAGTCCCACACACATAAAATTCATAAAAGGAGTGAATGCGATGCATAAATCAGCCACCATGACACACTCCTTGGAGGCGGATCTTGCTTCGCTATGGCACATCAGTAAAGTGAATATTAACGTGCAGTCCAGGCTGCTGTCATGAACCATCTTCTCTGACACCCATACTTCAGGACACGTTTCAGGAGAGTAAGGCAAGATTCAGCCTAAAACACTTTAAAGCTGCTCCCCTAATTGACTTTTGAGAACACAAGTGATCTCTTAGCTCATTAAGAAGAAAAGATAAGAAAATAATTGGACTGTTTTACTCAAAGCAACTTCTCACTAACGTGCCAATATATCAGCCAGCAAACTTTCTCTTCAAAGTTCAATTCATCATGAATTAATCCATTTTAAATCTTCTGCTGTGAGCTCAGTTGCTCATTATTCATAAAGTAGATACACTGACCCTTCACAGACAGATTCAAGATGGCACAGAGTTCATGAAATCAATACTTTGTTTCAACCCACAGACTGCGAAGGCAAAAGCTCAGGCCCTGAATCAAACCAGAAACTTGCAGGGCTATAAATTTTGCTATAGCTATTCCATCCTCATAGCCAAATGAAAACATAGCCAGTTGGACTCACACTTCACCACCTTTTCCTCAGCAAGTGTAATGCATTACCTGTCACATCCAAACAAGGCAACCACTGAAGCGTTAATCCTGAATTACTTTGAGGTCACGGATAGAAAATCACATCATGTACATTTCAAAATGGATGCATTCAGCATATTCCAAGGAAAATGGTTTACAATTAAAAAGAATAACAATGCATTTATGGATCTGCTTTCATGCAGTATCAGTTTGGATTTTTTGTTTCACGTTTGAATTTTTTTTTTGTTAGAAGATCCAATTAGAAAATTATATCCTACTACAGAAATTACTTCTAGCCCAAGAGCACAATTAGAGCAAAATGCATTTTTGCAAGGTCAATGTATTTCCATATTTCTTCTTCCAAGCATTTAATAAGTGCTTTAAGAAATAATTTAGTTTCAGAGCCTGCAGGAAAATAAATTAATTGATAGAAGATTCCAATTTCTAGTCATAATTATATATACCTTGCGAAACCTGCATAGCCACACCTCAGGATCTGAATAAGTCTTTGTCAGAACCCCTGCTGGTTTCCACTTATTTCCGAATACAATGCTTAATCTGACATGATAGGGACAGCAGAAAGTCATTAACTAGCTGTAAATTCATAACAGAATATATCCACAATCAGAAGAAGGAACTTTGCAAAATGGAATTTAGGCAAGTGTTACTTGAATAAAATAATAAATATCCAATAGAAAAGATATTTTGTTCCTGGAATGTACAGTTGTGGGGTTTTTTTGCATGAGACAGATAAACAGCATTCATTTTTAATTACATTTCAAATAATCGATGGAAAATAGTAATATATGGGCTGAAGTAAGATGTAAGGAAGTAATTCCATCAAGTACTGTTGACAATATCATAATAAACCAAGGGAGAAAAGCTTTTGATGGAATTATCTTCCCGCTGCTGTTTGTTATGTTTTTAGTTCACTGTTTGGATCCAAAAGATGTTTAAATTTTTCAAATGCAGATTCAGACAAGTAAATTAACATCAGTTGAATGGTCATAAATAAACAAATTACAATGCCTATACAGTTCTTCAGAAGATACAAAAGCAATATAAAACTCTATTCCTTGCTACCTTGCCACTTTAAGGAGTAAAAATGTCATTCTTCACTTTGTATATGGTCAATTCGCTACCCCAAAAGTGAAGCGAGAAATGAGATCTCACAAGTGTAAAAAAAAACCTCATGGGATCCAAATCTGTGTTTGAAGGAAAATCATATTGAAACCAGCACCTTAAACACCCCGAGATAAGCAGAATTTGCCATTCACCTTTGCAAACTGTCAGCCAGAGCTTCAGTGGGGAGCGAGGTGCTGAAAAATCAAAGCTCTTTACTCAACCTTGTCTTTACAGCATATGAAAAAACTAAACAGATCCTCCTGATAATTGTTCAGAGAATTCTACCTAATAATTATTTACCTGATGTAAAAGGTTATTAGTAACCTCCTCTGCTTTCTGTATTCTCTGATGTTTAAGAATATTTGTTGCTAGAACTACCTATCCTATTTTTGCTTATGTGTAGAAGTAGGGATTTCTTTTTTCTGCTTGCAACTGATTAAACTCAATTTGAAGAAAACATCATACATAACTATGTTAGCAGAATGATGAGGAGTAAATCTCTGTTCATTTTGGCCATGGCACTCATTCTATAACTCTCCATGAAATATTAACACTTAAAAATAGCAGTTCTATGCAGCTTTGCTGTTGGGATAAAGCAAGGTTTGAAGTTGGGTTCGGCTTATGAGAGACATTGGTTACCCCACATTGTCCTCTGCTGAAGATGGAAAGACGTGGCAGGCAAAGACTAAACCAAAATTGTTATATTTCACATGGTGGGTTGTTTCGTTGTTTTGTTTTTTTTTAAATCACCCTTTACAACTGTAAGCTGAAAGTGCTGGACACCTCCTACCCTCCTGACACCTCTTTACAGCACTCCCTGATAACCTTCTTACCTGTTGGCATAACAGTCATTCCGTTCAAGGAGCGGGGAGAGCACCCCAGGAGTGTGATGCCTCCCACCACGCATAAGCACGGTCAGAAACGCAGCCCTTCTGAAAACATGGGATGAATTTTATCTGGGAAGCAACTGGAAGCAACAGGCTTCCTCCTGCACATCCTCACTCAATGTAGTTTTTCCCTGCAGGTCTGGAGACAATTATGTTTTGAAGTGGTGCTAGTTTGTTGAGTTTCACCACAGGTTGTGACTGTGGGAAAAGCTACTAGTTCGATGCCTAAAGGGCTTCTTAATAAAAATCTTCAGCCTCGAATCTCTTTGGGAGCTTGATCCACACAAATATTTTCAGATAAGAGCATAAGCCTATTATCTGAAGCCTAATAGGCTTACTTGCTTGCAGTCAGCATCACGACAACGACCTGTCTGTGAAAGGGCAGGTTAAGCAGAACACAAAGCTGCTGCTTCTCCTGGTTTTGTTTGCCAGGACTGTTGCTCATTTCCCAGATTTTGCCGAATAAAGACCCAGATTACCGCTTTAGCAGAAAGCAGAAAAGGACTTTCTCCTGCTTCTGCATGACCTGATTTTTTAGCATCATTTACTGAGGAATGAAGGCTTAGATGCTCATGCTTTCTGCCTAGCTGGCCTTCCAGCCCTTGCTCTTCACTGCTGCCTCATCAAAACTGCTGGCCAATTTTAATCAAACTTTGCAGAAAATATAAGGGCTCAAAAAACTATACTTTGTAACTCTTGAAAATACAGAGCCATATGAAGACAGAGGTGAAGCAGAAGTCTCTCTGAGAGGAAATGTGCAATATGAATTAAATACATCAGACGTACATGATTCTGCACACAAAACCAGACTGCTTAAAAAGAAAACGAGGGTTCATCCAATTCAGGCATATCTTTATTCTCTTTTTAATAAATAAGTTCATGGAGCATTTTTATTCAGGTTTGAGATTTGGAGGTTTTTTCCTCGTTTTTGATTCCTTCTAGCCTTCTACCTCATGCAGGTCAGGCTGCTGAGTTTAGAAAACACAGATTTCAGATCCAAACTTATTTGCAGAGGTTTAGTCATCCTAACATCTATTTGATTTTTTTTTTTTTTTTTTTTTTTTTTACAATTCCCACAATGTTCGAGATTTTCTTGTTTCTGCATTAAAGAGCTATTTGAGCATTTGGGTTATTGACAATAGTTAGTTTTAGACAAATTCTGTGCAAAGAGTTTAATGTTATCTTTAATCCTGACTTGTGCCAGGCTATTGCAGCAATTCTAGATGCTATTCAGTTGCACTTTACATTGCCACTTTTCACGTGGTCATTAACAGCAATCATTGAGCCATAACATTTTGATTCTGCTCAGAGATCACAATTGGGATCAACTCCATCACTGAAAGTTTCCAAACATATATATTCGTTATTCTGTATACCAGTGGTACCCAATCTTTGTTGGTCCCATAATATCTTGAAAAGGCCCTGTGCCATGTGCTTATCATTTTGCCAATGAGGGTAGGAGCTCATTTATAGCACTATTACTTCAGGTTTCAACCTAATTCTTATCCAGTTTTTAGGAGTCTCTAGAAAAGAGGGTTGTAGAGAGTGAGTTGCAGGCCAGATAAATTGCTCAGGTTTCTGGACTATGAGAGGGCAAAATATCATGGAGCTATGCAGGTATAAAGCTAGCTGGAAAATTTCAGTGAAAACATATTTGACAATATACTGATTTTTTGACAGAAACTGAAACATCTCAAAATACTTTGAAAAAAATTGGATTTGCTCAAAAATGGAATAATTTAGGAACTAATTTATAAATTTCAGTTAATCTATACTTACATTTTTGTATTAAAATCAAAAATAACACTTTTTTCACTGAGAAAACAGGTATAATAGGACAATGCAAATATTCTTTTTATATCTTAGTTTTCAGAAGTTTCAATTTATTTTACCTGACACTTCAAATCATTATGGAGATCTCTACTTAGTACTGAACAAAACTACCTTTTTCTCAATTGAAGTGTCTTCAATTAAATATTATCCCATATGCTAGTCATATGAAAAATGTATAGATAATAAAATAATACAGGATAACATAAAATGGATGCTTGCAACAAAACTTAAAAAGATCGTTTATTTTTTCTTAAATCAATATCTTTTAACTTCTCTTGTGACAAATTCAAAAAACATTTCACTCATAATTTAATGCAAAACCAGAGCCAACATATGAGAAGTTCCTTTAAAAAGAAATGGCAAATTTTGATCACATCTCTAAAGAGATGCCACCAACAACAATAATTAATTTTTATGTATCCTAAACTTTTCAGTATTCTTCCTAGTATAGCAACAGATGTTTCCCAAAGGCATTGCTGCATTCTGTTTTGTAAACAATTTCCTTCAAAAAAGAACCCAAAGCCTTTAGAAATTTGTAGTCCTTCGTCTGGATAACAGAATATTTCCCTTGGCTGTTTTTAGCCCAAAGTTCAGAGAAACAGCACATTAAAAGCACCCATTTCAGCTGAAAAGGTGGCAGCACTCATATATTTCACCATGAGTTCTCTCTTTCCAAGGGATGAAAGTATTGAAATTACTGTTATTGCCAGACTGGCTGAAAGAGAAAAATGGTGCTCATGGATTCAAGACACTCTTGACACAGCTTGTCCACGTAGCATGGATTGCAGGTTTTAAAAAGGGGATCTATTTCAGCATCTAAGCATCTACAGCAGGAGAAAAACAATGCCTGATCTCCCTGTAGGCACATAAATAACTGCTCGAGTGGATTTACTCCCCTAACATGTCAGGATCTACTAAATGATTAAGGACTTTGTTTCTGGCTGTTTCTCAGGAGATCTGGGTGACTGGGGAGCGCACTGAGGTTGGCACCAAGCGACAGAAAGGGGATTTTGCGATAGGACCAAACAAGAAGTGGTCAGTGACAGTGACAAAAGCCCCCTACCTTGTCCTTCCCAGCCCACCATGGCTGTGCACGTGTGCTTGAGGAATGGTAGCAGCAGAAATAGGTAGTAAGGGGAGGAGACTTTGGCACTTGAGGAGCCTTGTCTATCTGCTATCATGCAGTACAGAGCAGATGGAGACACTGCTGGAAGCATCCCTTCAGGCAGCTCAGGACACCTCATCTCAGAGCCAGTTTACACATCTCTCCAAGCTGATGATTGCATTGGGGTTGCAATTATAGGGGTTGCAATCAGGTTGCATGTTTTCAGTGCAACTTATCCTTGCAACCGTGTGAATTTTTAATTAAATTTAGTAATATGAAAAGCAAGTTTCCTATTTCTTGTTACCACTCAAAAAGCACAATCCCAGGTGAGCTATTAAAGTGGGGAAGTGAATTTAAAATTATCAGGAGAACGAGAAAGAATGCACGCACACTGTTTTTTTCAATGCGTTTTTTTCAGGTTAAAAAGAGAAAAAAATACCATAATGGGTAGGCATGAAGCCTGCAGTTCTGCTGGAAAGAGAACAGAAAGGACTAGAGTCCTTTTTACCACCTTCTAGGAGAACTAAGAACAAAAATTACTCATCTGCAATGTTGCAGAAAGAATCAGGATGCAAAAAAGACATCAAAAGACCAGACAGCAAGAGATTGTGGAAATATGATGGATTACAGCAGAGAGGGATGCCAAGCTCAAATCCTGCATGAAAAAATGAAGGATGTTACCTAAAAAGGTCAGAGCTCTAGACATTAGCAGGGAGCAGAGAGTCTGGAGAACTGAACTGATGCATTGTCTCGACCCTAGACACATACAGCTGAGACAAAGGGCACTACAGACAATGGCACGAGGCCTGCAGCAAAAATCCTTCCATGCACTTCTAGCAGAGAAAGCATATTCAAGTTAAATTACTCAAGTATTTTGTGTACTTACTTTTCACCTGAAATTGCCCTGTTTTCTCCCTGTTTTTATGTTTTAGGTTAAATACCTAAAATACAGATATTTTTTGCTCTCTGACAGGTCACATAAAATTATCAGAAGCAGTGGAAATTAAAGGGCAGAGGTTATTACAATTGCGAGAACAGGGTACAGCAGGCTGGAAACTCTAACGTAAACTTACCTCTTAAAATCCCTCCCACATACAATATATAATAGTACTAATCGCAGCTCTTCTACAACTAACCAATGTTTTTAATATCTACAGCTTTTCCCTGATAAAAAGTCTTAATTTCCATATGTATCCCTCTACCCACCCCTCCCAATTTCAATTCCTGTGAAAGGTACAGAATTACTTTCATAAATATAAACCACAAAATGTCCTAAAATGTTTTTGAAGGACTACAGTTTGGGTAAAGGAAAACCTAACCTTATATTGCATAACAATCAAGACTATTGTGGTAAAATATAGCAGGTAGGACCAACTGTGAGAGGAGCAACTTTTATGTAAGTATTTGATTGCTAAGATATAAACTGCAACTACTATTTTCCCTTGCAGCAGTGCAGAAGAAACCCATGCAAAAAACACTGCTTTATTTTCTCGACTATATTGCTTCAGTCACTGCAAAGGCAAAGAAGCAGCAGTATCACGGAAGCAATTCTGCAATCATCTTGCTATGTTTTGTGACATTTTCCGAAGGAGAAGAAAATCAGAGAGAACAGTCAGAGGACCTCTGACTTTCCTCCACTTTTTGCTAACTGACTGACTTAATAAAGATGCTTGCTATCTTATCTTTTGTTCAAAGCTCTGATTTTCAATTGGCACTTCTAACGTTGCCTTTGCATCTAACAGAAATTCATGTGAACTTCATGCAGCACGCGAGTAACCCCATTCTAATTTTCTGATTGTGAGATCCTTGAATATAAATGATTGTTACAAACAGGTGAGTTAAATGAGTTAGTCACTTTCAATAACTGTATTAAAATTGGAAATTGGAGTGAACATATACACGCTGTTCCAAAGTAAAGTGGCCATGGGTTACTCTACATTCATCAGTGAAGTGCTGTGTGTGGCTTTCCCCTCCCTCTTCTCCTGCCCTGCTGAGGGACCTGATCCATGTATTGGATTAAGTACACGCTAGCTTTTGGCCTGATTCATTCCTCAAAAACCTAGGCATTGAGCCAAAACATCACCGGAATTAATGCTGGTGAAGAATAAAAACAAGAGAGTCCCAAACCAAAGTCCAAGTCCAAAGCCAGCTGCAGTAGTCTGTGAATAGAGTTGTCCATGACTTGACCAGCTGCAGCTATGGGCAGTCACTCTCACATACAGAAAAGAGAGCGGCTGTTACAGGTATGTGCAGAAAACATCACAGGATTCTTGCTTGTTATGACAAACAGGCAGAATCCAATGGCCCATTGGTTTTTTATTCACTTGTTCAAGCTTTTTCTTTGAAAAAGCTTAAGCTTGATTTCTCCCTCCTCTTATTAAGTTATGGCTACAAGCCAGTCATGGTCTGTCTGTAACGTGGCAAAGTCCAGGAGTCTCCTGAGACTGAGGAGCTGCTCAGCCTCTACTTTTTTGCTGTAACACTGCTTTAAAAAACATTCGGCATAGTTGAACATGACAGGCTGCTGGTTCAGGCCTCTGGTCATACTCAAATCTGTCAAGCGCAATGGCTTACACTGGGAATGCTGGAGTGTGCAACCCTGGAAAATAAACAAGCCACTAAGGGCTATACCCTAGATTGTGCAGCATGTGAGCCCGCCTCATTATATCTGTCTTCCTTTCCACTATCAAAATAGTCTGCTAGTAGAAGTCAGGATATTAGTTTGTTAAAAAAAAATAAAAATCTGACAGCTACTGATATTTGATTCTCTGTTTACTATTCTTTTATCTTATCAAGTAGTTCAGTTTAGGTTTCTCTAACAAATTTTTGGCTGACTCTTTGGTCGTTTGTTTTTTTATGATACACAAACTTCTACCAGAGTTTGTCTGAAGGAAATATTCACTATTTTATTTATCGTTCTATTATTGAAAGTAATTTATTTTAAAATCCCTTACTTGGGACACTGGTGAAAGCACAAGTCTCTTGGGGAAGAAATGAAACTAACTGAGATATAAACCAACCTGACAAAAGTAAATTTGAAATTGAAAAGCAACAACAGACAAAAATGAAATATATTTCATAAAGCATTCCACAATTAAACGCCTGAGCCTAGTCTTTTTAAAAGAATTAGGAATTCATAAGGATAATGCAAATATACATTTCTATATTTGAAAAAAACAGAAAAAGTCCCTTTATGTTCTGGGGTATAAATCATCCTTAAACATCCTTGACCTAAGATTAGCATTTTCCTAGGACTTTCCCTTAGAGAAAAGAGATTTCCTTTGTTATTAAACCATAACTTAGAGGGGTTTTGGAACTTATTTCTGAGTGATTCAAAATAACAAATTTAATGAGATTATGTAGCACTATTTTTCTTCATGACGGGTAGGATTTGGTAGAGATCAAAATTCTCAAGCGTAGATGTCTAAAAATGTGACACCTAAGCAGTTAGAGACATGATCAAATGGCCTGATTTTCCCAGTTATTACACACCCTTCAGTCTGTTGAGAGAGGGTTGCCTAAAATTATAGCAAATAATACAGCTGAACAGGGAAAGCAGGAAGGCCTCCTATTGCCTTTGGTTCTACCTAGCACTCTCAGATATGAGACAGATTAATTTGCTCCTTTACATTAGCTGAAGGCATTCTTTAGCCTCTTTAGATTTTTAAAGTCTGAAGGGGGAGGAGTTGGCTTACTCCTGAGTACTAAGTCTCCATCTTTTACACATTGTTGATTTTTATTTCTGTGAAATCAATGAACTTTACAAATACTGAAGAAAATTTAATGGGAAACTGCTAAAATGCTCTGTTTAATGCTGCTTGAAAAGATTCTTCCATCTGAAAGTTAATCATTTCTAAGTCAGGTTCTGAATGCACGGTACGTCAAACTTGACAGCTCTTCCCAAAGAAAGGTTGTGCTTGATGATTATTTTAGGAAAGCCAGATCTGATGAATATTCATGTTTCAAACCTAAATTCACTGCTTCTCAATTTTTCAAACTAGTCATTTGGTTTCCTCTACCTTTTTTAACATGTCCTATGTGCTCATTGTAGTGAGGCTGGGTGGCAAACAAGAAGTAGAAACACTATACTGCATTTTCAAGACCAGATCTTTTCTCCTGAACTAAGCTCTGCAGTTCTGTAGCAATATATATGTGGATCCACCCAAATGGTGTCTGGCTTAACTAGACTAGATCCTATATTTGTTATATAGTTAAATCGATACAGGAGCTGTATGCAAGCCTTGAGGACTCCTGTTACCATTTCCATGCTATATGTGTACTATGTATCTGCTATGTCATTAAAATCAGTGGAAGTTTGGGAAATACGTCTTTTAACTGGTCACTCGCCACACTGAATGTTAGGTTTTGGGACTGAGAAGGAACATCTGTAACGATCTGCAATTGCTCTTCTAACAGCTAAACAAGTCTATTTCTTACATTACAAGGTACTGCAGCATAACAGGAGTGTACCCAGCTAGTAAATCCCGAAATTCTGGACCCTCATGAATGACTGAAGAGAGATTCACAGCATGAAGCTGGCGTAAGAAAAAACATAATCCTGATGGAGGAATCTAGTGCAGTATTAAACAAAGTTAGTTGTGTTAAGTAAGACCAG
The DNA here is from genome assembly GCF_009769465.1 of Tauraco erythrolophus. Taxonomy (NCBI): domain Eukaryota; kingdom Metazoa; phylum Chordata; class Aves; order Musophagiformes; family Musophagidae; genus Tauraco; species Tauraco erythrolophus. The sequence goes on along the minus strand of NC_141468.1, from coordinate 45,512,079 downwards.
CTCTTCAAATTCAGATAGCACCCTTACCGCAGCTGTGGACAAGGCTTAGTAACCCAGGTACCATTAAATGCAAATTGAAAGCTGGCAATCACTTCTTATTTCTTATCATTCAGGTGTCATTTTGCAAATTGTCGCTTTCTCATGCACTCCCATTTACATAAAATATTCTTACTGGGTATGTAGGCTTCAATGTACAGCCTAGGAAGTTTGTAACACAGCACTGTGAAAGATAAGTCTTTGAAATGGCGTGACATTTCAGGGTGAACTGCTGAGCCATCATTTTTCTAGCAAGTCGTATTTCATAGCTGGTATTACCTTGTGTGGCTGAGTGAAATTGTCTCCTAAGGCCACTATATGCTACACTATTCTATGAATCTTTAGAGAACCTACACCCCAGTGGCTAATAATTCAAAGTTCTAAGTAATGAAATCTTCAGTTACTCCTATTTAAATGAGATGCAAACGTTATTAGGATTGAACATGAATTCTCTGTGAGATATAGGTAAGCACAGAATACCGTATGCAACTTCAAAAACAGAATAAAAACCTAAAGGAGCTTTCCATAGCTTAAAACCCTCTGTCTTCCATTTTCCCTTGCTCACCCTGCAGTGCTGTGCTTGCTCAAAATTTTCTATTTGAAAATGTCACAAACAAATTATGTTGGGAGCAGGAAGAAGGAAGGAGAGCAGCTGACAGTCCCATCGACGTGACGGCTGCCTGGCAGCAGTGATTAGAAGCCAGGAGCAGTGTTGGTAGGCAAAGATAAGCAGGGGACAAATAGCAAATCCTACAAGTACAATACCTGCCAATGACTAGTTTACCCAAGTCCAAACCTCTCTTTGTAGGCTAGACATGACTTCACCTCCCTCAGTGACAACCCTTCCATGTGTATTCCACCAGTGACCTTTTCCTATGGGGCTCAGCAGCACTAATCCACCCTGTCAGCCACCTCAGAAATCACTTCTATCTTTAACCTTTGTACGAAAATCTTTGGTTTTGTGGTAAGCAGAATTAGTAGCTGCTGCCAGAATCAAATCATTAAGGCCAAATGAGTTCATTGACATTGTTGTCACTACAACGAATAACCTAATCTCAACTGCTGTAAAACATATTGATTAAAAGAAAGGATTTTAAAGAAGTGGCTGCAGTTGTTTTCAAGAAAGTGCCTGCAGAAAAGTGGAACCTGAAAACAGCATCTTGAAAAATTATCTTATTTTGATTTAAGTTGAATTCTTTTACCTAACTTCAATCTCACTGTTTTCTAATCAGTTTACTGTGAAATGCTCTAATTTAATTCAATATTCAGACATTTGAGGGATGAAAACATCCTTAAACATTTTTCTGCTACTACAGTGAATATTGTTTTCATTATTCTATGTATATTTCCATTAACTTAATGATATATTAACAGTGCAATGAATATTAAAATCATCATCAGTGACAACGATAACTGTGAAGTACCACAATTCTCCTGTTTCTTCTTGTTTTATGTGCGAGAAAGAATTTTAAAATTGCTAAATCTCATTTCAGTTTACTATTTTGTCGAGCAAAATGTTTATTACAACATGCTCTGGTGGTAATCGTTCAATAGGTAGACCACCTACAGCGTGCACACAGTTGTATAATCCAATAAAGTGAGTCAGGAGATTCCTCTCCTTGATTAGATAAGGAGCACTTTCTGAGTTGTCACATAGCAGGTCTGGGAAGCTGCTCTGTTATTTTATGGCAGAAATTAACTATCAGGGAGAGCAGGTATGGAAAGCTTTATTAAATAGCTTTTCCAGAAATCTATAGCAAATGCAAGGAAGCATCACTACTGAGAAGCAGCAATATGCCTGGCATGTTCTGTTTCATCACATCTTGGCTGTTTGTCAAATATAAGATGTTCCTCTCCACACATGAGGATTATGTAAATAATATACACTTGAATATATCGAATAAAGTGTCAGGATTACTAAGCAATGACATCTTGATTCCCTGTGTGTCGTATTCCAGTAGTGTGGTTCTGCATTTAGCTTCTCGAATTGACTAATACTGCCTTCCTGTCCTCAAGAATTCACTGAGCATCATTTTAAAGTATTTCCCTGCTTTTCCTTTAAAAATGCTAGGATGATTTTTGTCCAGATACATCAGATTATACAATTATCAGGGAACATTTCTGCCTGTCATTACTAAGTGCTAATTGTACCTTGATAATTAACAGCTGCCTTATGGAAAATCAGTCGAATGCTTTATGAAAATGGACACAAACATTACAATCTGATAAAAATATTTTTTCTAATTTAACTTTAGTAAGATTATGAAACCTACAACTTTTCTTATTCTATTGTTATATTATTATTATTGTTTTTATTGAATTCAGGCTATATTCTTGCTTCCTTTGACTCCCAGCTCTAATATTAGTTTGCTTTCCTTTTTTTGCCCTGCATGTCTGACTGCTTTCTTGATAGATATTCCACATATATTTATTTAAATTTCTTGCCATCTACCATTTACTGCTACTTTTTATTTTAGTGTTTTATATTAATGCATTTGAGAAAATCTATCTAAAAACTCAACCCATTGAGAAGAGGCAATTTAATAAGATGCTGTGGGCAGACCATAAAATTGTTACTAAGGAAAATAGAATATTCAAGGTGAGAACAAACAGTCAAACATTGCTATTTAGCAATGGTGCAGAATTAGACTAGATGGAACAACAAAGGAGTTTTCAAATCCAAATCTCTAATTTCACAATCTCACCTTCTCAGTACAAAATACCCTCAATTAATTTTTTCATGAACAATTTTATTCCATCTATTTTAAGCAGGCTATTCCAAAGAAGAGTTCTGCTAAAACAAAACAAAACAAAACAAACCACAAACCGAAAAAAAACCAAAACAGTACTCTGAAAGAAGAGCATGAATGAATCATTAAAGAATAACATTAAGTGATGGCTTTGACTGATTTTAAACAATGACTGAAAGTTAATTTTGTAGAGGTTGCTTCGGGTGGTTATTACTACTAGTTACCATAAGATGTATTATGATATCTTCTAGAAATATTATTCAAATATTTTGGTCAAACATGCTGCCTGCACACTGGAGCAACATGCAGATAAGAGTCTTTGCCTCAGAAAGTTTATGATTTCCACAGTATTTAGGACACAACAGGATGAGAAAACAGCCAGAGTAAGCATAGAAGCTTCAGCAGTGACCAGATGCAGAACTAAGCAAAGAAGCAGATGAAAAAGCCAGACAGAAGTTGTTTTCCTAATCAATAGCATTAGAAGTAAAGGTGTAAAGGGCAGATTTATGACAATTAATAGGAAGAATACGTTTTCCCAGTGCAGAACTAAAGCACTAAAGGTAATATATGGATGCTTCTGAGGCAAAAATGGATATAAGGCTTTTGAAAACTTAACTCTGAGGGACTACAAGGGTGGATAGCCCGTCTACAAACCAGTAGACTCAGTATTTTGATCTTTAAGACAAAAATAACCCTTTTCCCTCTATTTCCCTAACTGCAAAATAAGGAACATACTCAGCACTGGGATGTTTGGAGTATCAATGAAAGTTTGTAAAGGAAGACAGCAACATAAAATATTAAATACTGGATACTCCCTAAGAATGGTGATGACAGCATAACAACAGAATATTTCCTTCGTCCTTGTAACGAAAGGAAAATACCAGCATATGCTGATTGTTCATTTCTAATTCTGATATATACAATAAGATATAATATCAATTAAGTCTAATATACAGCATCATGCTGTCAAACTAAAATTGGTAAATAATTAGCAGCTCTAAACAACAGTGTCATGGTAAATTTTTAAACATCTATTTCATCAGACTGTGAGAATCAAAATAGCTTCTTGAGCCTAATACATCTTTGCAAAATGCTTTGATGAATAATTTTCCTCTATCTATAATCACTAGGAGAATGTTTTCACTGCCTTTTTGTGCCCTTGGCTCATAGTGTCATTATTTATCTGTTAGCTTCCTAAAACAACTCTTACGCTTTATCCTTCAAGAGCTAAAAACTTAGCATGCTGTGTCATTGCTAACCATTTCAGGTCACATCCTCTTAGCTTTTAACTCCCATCAGTTTGCAAGGTGATGTTCAAAGTCAAACAGCTGTAGGCACAGAGCTTACACGGATGGTGACAGCATGAAGAGGCAGTGCAGGTTGTGAACACCACTGCTTCCTTCGCGAACAACGTGCTCATACGCTACATACAGAGAGACACCGACACACAGGTGTATATGTGAGTACATGCTCACATCACATGGATTAACACCCTCAGGCAGGATACATGCAGGAACAGGTCAGTGAGTTTCCCTGTCAGTTGTTTTGGAAAGATATGTTCTGCCTACCCTGGCACCTCTCAACAGTCCCACTGTAATATACTGAGATATATACAATGTACTAATTGGAGACGTACCGTGATAGTCTTTCTGCAGAAAGGAAAAGTAACATTTTGCGTTCATTCAAATATTGTGTGGCTTAGGAGTGGGACACGGTAAATCAAAAAGCCAAGATTTTGACTGCTGCTAACTTGCCCACTACAAAAAGCATATCCATTTCTTTGGTTGGCTTTGGGGAAAAAAAAACAGTCCATCTAAATTTACTGTACTATGCCAATTTAAAAACAGTAAGTGACATAATATTAACCCAAGAACTTCAGACCTTTGCCCTACTTTCCTGTTCCGTTAAAGGTTAATGTTTGGTTTAGGGTTTGGTGGGTTTTTTTTAAGGTAAAGCAATTAAATCCAGGTAGTTTGAAATAGAGCATACTTACTTAACAATGATTTAATGATTCCATTGTTTCTGTATTGTGTTTCCTATAAGTATGGGCTGAAACACAGCTGCAAGTTTGCTATTTAGTATTAGCAAAAAAAGATTAGGTTTTTGTAGAGGCAAAGACAACCCACATCATAGTAATTTTCCTGCCTTGTCCTCTGATTCTTCTATGAGAAGGTTCCCCAATAATTAAAGTCTCAAAGCACCTGCACATAATACAAAGAGTCTGGCTGAAACCCAAAGAGTGTTCATCCTTTTCCAAAAATACTGCAAAATATATGTTCTTTTCTCTCGGAAAGCAAAGCAGACTCTGCATTTAAATTATACAAGGGCAATATACATCCAAAATGGCTGATTGCTACAAGGAGGGTTCACAGTTTAGTTGGAACCTATCAATGTTTGATATTAAAAATTACACCGTTCTTAGGCTTTGAACGTGAATGTCAAAGTCTATGACACAACAAACTTCTGCTGAGAAGGCAGAGAAACCTCTGGCTAGCTGGGTTTACAGCAGTAAATGTGTAAGGATCTCTCTAATTCAGGGAGATAAGGGAAGCTGCTTTAATAAATCACTGCCAGAACAGCAGCCAATCACCCCAGATCTCTCTCCAGTATCCTGAAGCTCTCCCATCTCCCAGAAACATCATCTTTAGTTAAAGCCCAAACAGAACAAAACCACAGGGTTACTGCTTGGCTGAAACTGCACACACACACACAAAAAGGAACAAAACCAAAGCAAAACAAATGAAATAAATGAAAAATAAAAAATACATCCTGTATCAGCTAGAAGGCTTCTGGAAGACATAGCAGCAATATGGCACATCTCATCCTGCCCATAAATTACTTCAGTTAGACTCCCAAGATTCAGAGGCAGGTCACTAACATAAAGATGGAGATGGCCCCAAGTGGCTTTGATATATAAGGGGAGGGAAAAGACAAACCAAAAAATCTCTCATTACAAAGAAATTCTTTCTCCCTTTCTGCATTAATAGATGATGGCAACACTTGAGTTGGAGAGCAGACTAGCAATTGAGAGATGAAATAAAAATATAGCTGCAGACAGCAAAAACATTTGAAGCCTGTTGCAATTAAGTTCCTGCCAACTTGGGAAACTTTGTCCCTCTCAAGCTCCAGCCTTCTTGGCCATCATGTTTGTTACCACCCACTTTGCAAAGCTGAAGTAATTTCTTTGACCATTCCACATCAGCAGCATTTATCAGGATGTCAAAGGCTTCTTTCCAAACTGAATACTGACACCAGCCTTTTGCTATTTTTTCTCATTCCTGACTACTGTTTCTCTCTCCCAAAGTCCAGCCAGTGCTCATTACACAACTGTGCCAGAATGTACCCAATTTTGCCAAGATCAGTAGAAGAGGTTGAAAGATAAGCTGGAAAAAGACAGAGTTGTTGAAATTGGTAGACTGAACAAACATACGAGACCACGAAAGCAAATCTGAAAAGGAATGGCAATCATCTTCAGACATATAACTGGACAGCAAAAATAGGTTCTCACATTTACTGAAGCTACAGAAAGGGAGAGACAAAATGGTGAAATTTCAAAATGGAACCATCACTGAGCTATAATCTCACCATCAAAAAATGTAGTGGTGATAAATTTCAAAGAGTGGACCACTATGGGAAAGTCTTATAGATAATTACTTAGTAACTAATAGAATCAAATATATATCAACAAGGAGAATCAGTTTATTTTGAATTACAGTATATCCTACAAAGGTAGAACTACAGAAACAAGTTTGCCATTTTCTTATTTAATACAACAAACAGAAAATCAAACAAATGAAACCAATAGATGTTGAATATAAGAATGAAAGTTACTTGAAAACATGAAAAAAACCAAACTCAAACAACACAACTCCTAGAGTACAGGAAAGCTGCTCAAACCTAAAAGACACCCCAGGAGGTATAATGGAATTCAACACTGCTTCAAAAGAAAAATGCAAGGAGAAAGAAATGACCAATGTGATTTCAAAATTCGAAGGTTAAAAAAGTCCTTTCTTGTAAAGGAAAACAGGGAGGAAACCAATTAATAATATGGCTTCAGCCAAGTCTTGCAGGCAAGAGATAACGCCTGAGAAGAAGCATCATGAAGTAATGCTAGCCAAATGAGAATACAGAAGGCTTTTATAAAAATATCAGAGGAAAAAGCTAGCACTAGGGTGAGAAACTCATTAATGAAGGGAGTCTGACTTTAAATCAGCTGTGACTTAGAAATAACTGAGGTAGCAGCTTTTTTTAAAAAATCCATCTTCAACGAGGAAAAATTAAAACTCTGACAAAATTCGGACTTTTAAAAAAAAACCCTTGCTTTACTAGTGATAATTTTAAAAAAAGATTTCTAAGATTTCTCTTAAAATTTACAGAAAAATAGCAGATGGAACAGCTTCATAGAGAAACATCAACATAATACTAGATTTCAGGAAATGCATGAATGATTGTATATGTTCTTTTCCAACAAATTATTTTTGTCTCTGCCAGAAATAAATCACTTAACGATACAAAAAAGAAAATATACTGGAAACCCAAAAAAGCTTTGTGCTTGTTTAACTCTCGGAAAATTAAAGGAACCTGAACATTAAAGTGAAATGGTGTATAAAGTTAAAGGCTACAACTTGCTACACACCACACATTCAATTATTTATTTTTATTAAAAATAGTTGCTGCCATACTTTTTTGTAGAGCTCCTGATATCAGCTTCATGAGCTTTTACTTTGCTTAGAATATGAAGCCGGCTGACTCTTAGAGTTTGCACAAAGTCCTGATGGCGCTGACACGCAGACTTTATTGCAAACTGGCAGCTAAATATGTATCAGAGAACTTTGAAACTGCAGCACAAAGGAAAACTATCAGTACTTTTTTGCCACTATAGCATATTACTCTAAAGTGCTATGCTGATACATGTCTTTTCGTTCCTGACAGAATACAGCACTGATTTATCTAAATTTAATACAGTTTTCCTCCTTTATCTCATTAATCTGGTTAAAATTTTACACACTCAGCTACTACAGGTTAAATCTCATGGTCCACCCCAATTGCACCCAGAACACATCGATGCCTCCAGGCCACATCTGGATTTCCGCAATCTGGACATGAATGGAAATTAGTGAAATGCTTCTTATAATTGAGAGCATCTCAAAGGGTTCTTGAGCGACCATTTGGCTACACATAGCAGCTGGCAAGAGCTGAGGGATGAAGCTCACGGAGCCACACCACCTCTGCTGAGCTCGTAACATTGCAGGGACACTTAAGGCTCTCTCTGCACCTGGCCAACACCCTCTGCAACAAAGGGCCAATCACATTCCTCTAAGAGAAGTCATGGCATCCTTGTGAAAACCAGACACAACAGAAGTACTCCCATTTTTTCCAGTCCACAGTCATAAAATAATTTCAGATTATCCCAGCTGAGCTGGATGAGGATGTTGCACGATCTTATTTTGCTGGCATACTAACCAGAGCCAAAGGTCAGCTACACAGGCATGCACACTGTATTTGTCATGGTACCTAAACTCTTGAGAACAACAGTGTCCTCAGTGTCCTTTTGATATCTCTTATGCAAGGTTCCAGCAGTTTCTTTAGAATAACTTCAGGTGTTAGGAGACGTATGATAATTCTCCTTTGGTACATAATTAGTAACACAGTTTGCACTTTCTTCATGATGAAGTCTTCTCTGCTGTGTCTCTGGAATATTCCTGCTCTGGGTTCAGCCTGCCCAACAGGTCACTTTCTGACCGCCCTTTTAAAATATACTCCTTTTGAAGAACTGCTCAGGAAAGTACTAAATCATTTTGAGTATTCTCTCGCCAACTGTAAAGAAAATTTACAGTGTGCTAATACAATCTTTTTCAGGAAGTTTTTAATGGTAAATATAGTATTGTGTGTAGGATATGCATAGGAGACCCACAAGAAACCAGGTGTCATGGGGGGCCCAGCGTAGGAGCTGTTCCGTTTTTTTCATTGAAGCAAAGTTTTAAAATGCATATGATAAATGTTAGGCTGATTCAATATATTACAGACTTGCAATATTCTCATGAGACTATTCGAGCAAAAATACATACATATCTTACAAAATCATAGTGGTTCACCATACTGGTGTTTATTCTCCTAAAAGAGATTGAAAAAGACAGGGAAGAAGGGTAAGATTCATGTGTAACTGAGTTTCCTTAAAGAGCGAAGGCTTTCTGTGACATATACATTAATCCACAAATTTCTCCTGAGGGAATTCTCCAGGGTCAAATGAAAAGAGAAAGTAATTTGCTAAATCTACAACTTAAGCATCCAGCTCTTGAATCTAATCACGTACCACACAGGAAGACCTGAAAACACGTTCGGCATAATCTCTACATTATGGTACGCTTTTTCAAACGATATATTGGAACAACATTCAAAGATAAAATAGAAGACAATTAACTATGGAAGATTCAGTTGTTTTAAGATCACTCAGGTGACTTCTGTTTGCCTAAAAGATTAATAGTAAACGTAGAAATCTAACACTGTCCTCTGAAAATCTAGTTTTATTTACAGTTTTGTGACCTCCCCAGTGCAAGCCATACTGAAATATCAGATTGCTTACAGTCCTCATCTTTTTTTAATCAAAAGATCCTTATTTATGTTTCCTAATTTTTCCTCTTTTTCCTCCTTAGACCATATTTATTTCCTGGTAGCTGGGCTCAGGTTTTCAAATACAAATCCTATAAATCCAGGTGTGAGATACATAAGTTGGGTTCAGTCTTCCTTGGATACATATTGCGCTTTTAACCCAACTTCTCCTTGCAAAACACAGCTGAGCTGCCAGGAATAAAACATAAAACTTCTACTCAAACAAGACAAGTTTGTTTCCCTGAAACTGGTAGCATGAACAGCAGAATTTCCAAAGAAATTAACTTGGACTCTTGATTAGTCTCCTCTCAAATATATGAATTACTCTACACAAAAATGACAACACTGCCCTTTGTTCTCTGCTGTGTTATATGAATGGCTCTTAGCATGGCACTGACAATTAATCCTCATATTTAAGACACTGGTCTAAAACATCACGGCTGCCAGAGAGGGGAAAAAAGATGACTTTATATCCTCTGCGTATTTTCCTTGAGCATGTGACTGATGGGAGGCAGCTTCGGTTGTCCATGTAGTATAAGGCAAGCACTAGATTGTTTTATATCATACCTAGTAAATTTTACAGGTGGTCTTTTAAAGGTTTAAGTGAATATCTGGGCATATGTCATTATGATTTTTCCTCTAAGGGTATCCACTGGGGATGGGGTGGAGGGCTGGAACAGGGCAGGAGGTTGGAGAACAGGAGACACTCTTCAAAGCCAGCTTCATAAGGAGAATTCACTTTCTAGAAGGATCATCCACAAAAAAACCCTGAGCTCCCTTTAGTTAGAGTATATTTATAAGAAGCTGCATCTGATGATCAATTCTTAATGCTACTCAGCAAGGTAATTTTTTTTTTTTTTCCAAAACCTGCCATCTACTGAAAAATAAAGAATTTTTAAAGTTTTTCTTTAATTTTAAAAAGTTGAAGTGTTGATAGCAATTTGGCATCCTAATAATCACCTATGGCAAGACCAGAACTGTTAACCCAGAAATGCACTGCTATCTTGAAAGAGAAGCTGAAAGACCTTATTCCTCTGGCAATTCAGTACATAGTGAAATGAACTCAATATTTGGGTTTCGCTGCTACTTTCATGGAGAAGGGACAGCATCTAATGTGTTTTTTTTTAAGAGTGGGGCATAGTGGAGAAGAATGCTTGCAGCTTTAAGACAACAAACATCACATCATTTAGTTCCCCCTTGTATCAGAGCCATGGTTAGTGAAAGAAATGGAGCTTCTGTCACGGATAGTTAAGGCTCCCTCAGTAAACACTAGTCGAACCCACTATAGACTGAGGACCAATGCTGTGTGCAGCGTTGCTGACCAGCTGCCTTGAGTATTTATTGCCTTTCTGCTGAGTTGTACCAAACAGCTGCAGCAGGTCCAAGAATCTGACAAAATATCACCAAAGCAGCAATCCAAAATTAATAAACTATCTATCATGAATTTTCTGTGATGTAGGCTTTTCTCACTGCCCACACTGGAAATCTGCAGAAATTGAGTCGGAGTTCCTGGGGCTCACTTACTACCACTCAGCAATTCAGTGGCATGCTGGAATGACCCTCAAACACACAAGCACAATCTTCTTCAAATTTCCCACATTGTCAATCCAATGGAATCATCCCAAAAGAAAATATGATGGGTAATTTTATGGAAAAATAGCTGTTTAGGGAAAGCCATTAAAAATCTAGTTAGGATATGAGCTTTCACAATTTATCTGGAAGGCTCTAAATTATCGCTATCAATGTACTCTGTTTTTAATACACAAAAAATTATTTTTCCTACATGCTTTTCCATTGAGTTTACACACTTTGTATGTATCTATTTCTCAAGAGTATTGGTGTACCATTAATTTAAATGATTAAAGAGAGAGAAAGAAAGATGTACAAACCAGTGGATCATAAATTTATTTCTATCCTGAACAAATGGAAAATACTTGTAAAATAGAGCCAATTCAGTTATTTTTTACGTATCGAAAGATTTGGGTCACACGTGGAACGCTGAGGCAATTCTTTCCATGGAGGGGAAGGATTTTAACTCAAAGAGGAGAAAGAATAATCCTTTAACCTTAAAGAAACATGCTGTTTTCTCTTTCAATAGCTTTTCTGTACAGAAACTGGTTTTCCTAAAATGGAGCCTTTCTAATATCCCTTGGAACGTAATTCCTTCCACTAAAGGACTACCCTTGGATGACAGTATGTCATGTCACACTGTGGCTGATGTAACTACATAGAGTCTTGTCACTTCACTGCAATGGTCCAATAGAATTACTTTTATGTAAAATTTTAAAAAAAAAAAAGCTTTTTTTTTTCTTTTTATGAGATTTCAAAATAGGTGTGTTTCATCTTAAAGTAAACCAAAAGCTAGCTGCCTAGCCACGTTCTTGGTACAGTCAATAGAAAGGGATAAGAGCCTTCACATGGTTGTTCATGAGTCATGATGATTATACACCTTTATTGATGGCTTGCGTCTCATAAAGTGTTACATGTCCTCCAGTCCCTCCTGACACAGACCACTCGTTAAATTTTGTCTACTTTGTTATTTGAATCTGGCAATAAGTATCTTATAGAAAGACCTGGGCTTGATTTAAGAAAATGGAGATACGTACAGTCTACCTTTATTCCTCATGTCTTGTTCCTAAAGTTCACAATCTTGCTACTAAATTTGTGTGTGCATTTCTAGTTTGAATCAACACATTTTCAGATTTTAGGCACTGGCTATCAATATTAATCTGTATATTAATGAACAGTCATAAGATATGTAATATATAACTGAATGTTTTCTGTCTCTGTAGTCACTTTTCCAGAAACTGGTTCAAATTCCATCCATTTGAAATATTTTAATTTCACTTTCAAGCCAGTATACTGCATGTCTGATCAAAAATTGTAGGATATTATAATATAAAAGACTCTAGTTTGTATCAATAAGACTGATTTCTAGATAAAACACTTCGAGGAATGACAAACACCTGTTCTGTCATTTTTTGTACTTCCGAGGGCAAAGCAATTATTTCCAATGTTACACATGATTTGAAACTGCAGTAAAGCAATTTTTGCTTTCGTGAATTTACCTACACAGCAGTTAATAGAGTTAACAGCCATTTTGCATTCTATTCTGCAGTATGAAACTGATCTAGAGCAGAATGCATCCAAAAGGAATATAAGAGAAAGTTTAGCACATTGGAAATTACAGCTGATGGACAAAGGTAACAGATCAAAAGCTTATTTGTTCAGGTAAATTGCAATTAGGCAAAGCTATTTTTAAAATATTGTTCAAATAATGTAGTTTAGCTTATTTGAGCCACTAAGCAGGTTTGAATTATGGCTATACTGTATCCTTTTGTAAAACACTTCCTCTGTAAAACGCATTGAGGGTTCCACTCTGTAAGTCTACACATCTGATCCTGCTTAAATTGTTATGACAATCTTTTGTTTACGAAGGAAATCTTTGAAGACTTGATATTTTAACAATTAGATACAGATGAGATTAGTACTGTAACTTCAAAAGAAAACAAACTCCAAGCACATTGCTGCACCAAACATCTTCCTGTGCAGAGCTGAGGTTGTCACAGGGGACTCAGGAGGGGCAGGAAGCCTCCACAACAGCGCTCGGAGAACAGATTGAAGAGAGAGGATCATCTTTTCCTCTCTCCATCAAAAGAAGACTCAGAGGTGACATAGTTAAGATTTCTAAGTAAAATGTTGACATAAGCAAACGGAGGGATTTTTTTCAAAGAGAAAGGTTAACACATGTTGTGCTCCACAGCGAGTGTCCCACAGTGAGGGGTATTCTCTGCACTGGCTGGCAGTTTTTCTGCCATTCTGTATCCTTCCCAGCTTTCCCTTCATGATGCCTCCCTTTGAACAGTGTCTTTAGCCAGCCAACAGGGTTGAAAGTCCAGTTCTCTCTCCCGACAGTAAAAGACTCCTGTGTTTTTTAACCTGCACAGCTTTAGATACATCCTTGTTTTAATTTTATCTAATCATAGATAACCCATGACCAGCTTTCAGCTGGATTCCAGCTATCTTTTTTAGCCACTAATGATGAAGTTACTTTGCAATGCAATTGCCAATCCAAAATGTATTGAACATCACTGCTTTCCTGCAGCCCCAGGACAGAGAGCAGTGCTGTTTTGCCCTAAGAGAAGCACATTGTAAGAGAAAGGGTCAAAAACTTGCCATTTTCCTCTTTTGCACTGTAAGCTGCCCTACAGCTCAAGAAGTAAATGCACACTTGTACCTTTAAGATGCTAAGCTTGATTTAAATTTATCCTTCTTTTCACCTACCTGCCTTGTCCATCTGCCAACTAGGAGGAAGAGCGGTGTACAAAACAACAGAAAGCAGCTGTCAGAGCAGATCGTTTTACCCCCTTCTCATTACCTCTTGTGGATACAAAAAAGTGCACCATGATGTGGCTCTCCATCTTTTTCCTGTTTCTCATCATTTTAGAGGTCTGCTGAAGCTGCCAAATCAAAATGTTCTTTAACGTGTACTTATACCTAATAAATCAAAGTCAAAAGATTTTTATAGTGTTACAAATGAATTGCTTTCTATGAAAGTGTTAATTGGAACATTCTTATAATTCATATGTTTTGTTTGCCAAGCATGCGTGCATATGAGTACCAAGAACTACCTCTGTCTGCTAAGTAGGTATTCTGAAACCAGTTCTTTAATAAATGGCTTAAGTAAGAAACAAGAATGTTCTACTCCACAAGGAAGTAGGTCTCTCTGACACAATTTACAACAAAAGACAGCTTAGTGATTACAAGCTGCTGCATCTCCAATACTAAATTATCAAAATCACAATTTTTATGTTCTGTTTCATTAAGCATCTGTCTAAAATACACCATGTTTGTTAATGTTAGAACCATAATCTCAATTGTACCTGTTTGATTGAAATTTTCAATATATTTTTTTAAAATAGCCACGCAGGAGAATAAAATCATAACATTTCTTCCTCCAGCCATTAAATACATCAAGACATTTTAAAGAATTTTATATGTTTCTTGACTTCAGGACTCAAACACGTATCACACTGGAGATTCAAGTTCTTTAATGTTATATTCAAGCCTGGGGTATTTTGGGTAATGATTTAAATCTTCCTACCCATGTTTTGTTCTAACACAAAGGAGGCCATACGTCAGTCTTTGCTGATAACAGTGTAATGAAGTACAGTAGTGGATCAAAACGATGCTGCTGCTGCTGAAATGGTAAACTGCATCTTGGGTAATTGCTATTAAATACCTTGATACTTTCTTCAGAAATAGATGACAATCAAAATAAACCACCTGCTTTTTCTCCTGAAGGGAAGTATTAGCAATCTGTTAACATACGATAAAGTACAGCCTCACTTCAAATAGTTTCAATGTATCTAAACCAAACTTCAAGATAAGCAGAAATAAAGCAAGCAGATAGACTGCATGACATTAATACCTAGCTCCACACCATCCACTTTGAAAAAGTAGATTTGTGAGAATGTTAAATGTGTCAGCTGTAAAAAGCCAGTCTTTGGTTCAATGACCCTACAGCAAACTATGTATTCAGCTCATTTAGCATTGCATGAGAGTGTAATTCACTTGCATTTCTTGCAAAAGTTTAAAAACTTATTTCCATTAATTCCTTTTTCATATAAACTGAAATTAGTCGATATTGTCCCTCTTTCTGTCACTTGATGAAAAATGAGAAAGAGAAATCTTCATTTGTCATTCATTTCACATAATCACTTGCAGATCGGTCTCGTTTTAAAGTCAACATCTGCCATGCACTGCTCTTGCCTTTTCTGAATGTCATTTCCTTGTGTAAGCTGGGTGTAAAGAAATGTGTCTGCAGACATGATGCTGCAGGATCATGACAGTTTAACATACTAATGACAGCATGCTAACAATGCAGTTTGTTTATGTCACTGATATTAATAAAGTATCTGAACCTAAAAACTCACACAGCTGTTAAATGTTTCTGTGTTTTGGTCTGTGGTTCTACGGGCAATTTCTATAGCTATTTAAAGCAGCTAAGGAAAGAGACAACCTCACAAAATTAGATCAAAGTCCAATTGCTCTGCTTACTTTATATTAGCCAAATGCTTAGTTTTGAAATCATGACCAGAAACAAAGTCATACTCAATTCAAATACCATTCTTTCTAAATTAATAACGCTGTACACAATCATAGTACTGAAAACATTACTTTTCATTATGCCTTTGAAAATAAGGTATTCATCCTCAAAGGATCCTGGACATTTAACAACATAATGAACTGAAAAACCAGGAATGCTCCTTTCAACACAATTATGCTGTTCTTCATGCATGGATACACACATATTAATGCTTTAGGTACTTAAATATAGCATCCTTAGTTTGCAGAAAAAATAAAAACTGAGATACACGTTGAAATAGATACTTCTAACTGGCAAGTTTCTTGATAGCCTAACAGATGCCAAAATGAGGAAAGATTTACACCAGAAATTACAAAAATGCAGGATCATTTGAGAATCATAAAAGTAAATGGTGGGAAATGTTAACAGCAACAGCTGTGAAAAGAAATTATGGAAGATTAAAAGTAGAGAAGAGAGCAAAAATAGTAAAACAGTTTAAAATTCGAATTGCTTCACAAGAGAGATTCTTTAATTACGTTTTCTGGAGGTATTTGAGTAATAACTGCAAAAACAGTGAGGTATAGATATTTATAATTACTTCAGTATCCTAAGAACCTACTAATACCATAAAACGACAGGAAAATTGTAGTAGATTACATGATTGGATGAACCATGCTGACTTTAAGGTCTATAATGACTTTTTTAGACTGTGCACAGAATAGCAATCACAGGCATACTTAGTGATGAAGACAGATGCAAAGGTATAGGAAGTCTCTCTACACAACACAGCTGATTTGTAGCAAACCTCATTTTTGCCAAAGAAAGCCTTAGACAGCAATAAGTAGATATATCTATTTTATATTTTGTTATTTTCATATCTGTGGGATAAATGTTCATATTATTGCCATAAACATTGGTACTCAGAGTTGGACAAAGCTGAAATGTTGGGAGACAGAGGAAATGGTAGAGGGCAATGAATATGATGAATACTGTGCTATATGCAATTCCTTTATCCATAGTAAATCCTGCTCTGCTACCAGAAGCAACAAAGTGAACAGGTAATAGTTGCAACACAGCACAACTGCAATCACATCAACACCAACCTGCAGGGACACATGGCAGAAAGCACAGTATTAGCACAGTGCTGAAATACACCTTGTGTAGAAGCATCTGGATAGAAAAACAATATATAAAGGATGCCTGCCCACCAAACATCCCAAAGGGTTAAATTCCAAACAACATCAGCAATTTCAACATGCTGCAAAAATTTTATAGCATGAGAAGAGGCATCGTATACTATTAGGATTTTAAGTTACTGTTCATGATATCTCTCAGCCTTTTCTGAAACTATCAACCCTATGAAACAGGGCTCCCAGTTCAGTACTCCTTTGAACTCTGAAAAAGTTGCTTTTCCAAAAGTACAATATTCCAACTCAAGGCTCATCTACTCAGATAAACACCAGAAGAAGACTTATAGTCATTCATGCAGGAAGTTAGTTAATGAACTACAGGCAAAATCTGGAATTATTTTATTATAATTAATAATGTATTACAGTGATTATGGTTTGGCTGAGAACAAACAGGCCAGCCTGAGCTAGTCTGAGATAAATGCCAAATCTTCTGCACATGTGACAGATGGTGGAAGCATTTTAAAGACTCCCTGTGCACAAGAACTCTGTGTAAGGGGGGTTCAGATTCAATACAACAGCAAAGCAGCTGAAGCCAGTCATGGTAAAAGCACACTAAGCAGTATAAGCTACCTTTAAAGTTTGAGGCTTCATCTGAAGAAAGACGAAAAAAAAGAATAGTGCATTCAAGGGATGTGAGGGGAAAAATGTTTGCACAACTTATGGTGACTGTTGACTGATGAAAGTGAAAGAAACCGTGGCTTTTGGTACAGTGCTCTAAATTCAGCAGGTATAGGGAGTGGAAGGACAACAGTTCAACTCAGTGGATCTATAGCTCTTTCAAAAAGGGCTTGTTTAAACTTCCTAACAGTTTTTATGGACAACATAGGGTGGTTTGGAAACACTGCAGCTTACTTTTCAATAAACTTTATTCTTCCCAAGAACATAATTCATGTTATGTGCTTACATCTAATCTCTTTTGGCTCATCTTACTTTGAAAAGAGTTTTGAACTCCAAGAATGTTCCTCAAATACTCCCTCTAAGACTCCCATAGGGCAAATGCTAGAGTGTAGAGGAGGAAGACAGAACAATAAATGTAAAGTAATATCATACCACTGAGAACTCTCCCAGTCACATCATAAGTTACACCCACTACAGAGAATCTATCCTCTTCTCTAACTAATTTCCTATGGCATCTAAAGCAAGGTAAGCTGCAAGGAATAGGCATTTGTAGATCTCAGAGAAGTCCATATTAGAAAAAAAAATCAAAAGAAGAATGATACAACCATTGACATCTGATGCTGTCAGTGTCCTTTCAGGCTTTCACTGAATCATTACAATTCTTTCCCTAGAACAAGCAAATGTGCGGTGTTCCTTTCTACACCAATAAGCCTTGGCTTATGTTGCTTTCACGAACTTAACTTTTAATGAAGTTGTTTAAAGAGCAATTTAATACTATTTGGATGAGCTCTCTCAGTCTAGGTTTCCACATGGACATCCTTCAACTCTTTGCTTTTTTGCAAGAAGTGGAGATGCAGGTGCTATCTGAAACCAATTTAGAGTGGAAACAAACTGGGACTCTGTTTGTCTTTTTACACCAGTTCCATGGTCTTAATTTCAATGAATTTTTCCTGATTTATCCATGAAATGAGAATCAGTCTGAAAGTACACATTTGGCAGAAATGGTATTACCCTTAGAGATATCATCAGCTCCCCTATCTGAAGAATATTGTACTACCAGCTCACAAAAATGAAAAAATTTAAAATATAACCAAAAGCTGTAATTCAGGTTGTCAGAGAAAACTCGAGTTCAAGTTTCATGAAGAACATGAGATTGCTGTCAGCAAAAACTGCTGGCTCTAGTGATGGACAGAATACTAAAATTTCTCTCCTGCTTGCTAATGTAAATCAGGTATTTGTGTCATATAATTTATTTTCTCTCTGCATACAGATGCCAGCAGAGTCTTTTACAACAGAAAGGCCAGGACGAATCATGCTAATTACGAAAAAGGCTTAGACTAATGATATCATAGAGAAAATGCATATGTCCTTCACATATCTACAGGGATGATAGGAGAATAATCCTCTTTCATGGAAGTTCATCATACCAGTGGCAAGGTATGCCTTGAAGCCCTGACACAAACACTATTTTGTTCAGAGTAGAAGAAATAAGATCTAAAATGCTATGTGGGATAAGATGAAATCTCAGGTACTCACGCTGTTGTGAAAGACCGAAACCTATCCTGCCAAACAAAGTGGGAGTCTCAGTAATCTCTGTATTACTTTTCCGACCTGATTTCATATCATAAATGTGACACTGTTGACAATCAACACAAACAATTTTTTGTGTGTGTTGGAAATAATACAGGTTTTTTGTGACCCATTTTGGCAAGCATGTGTTTTATTACCATCAGAAATCAATAAAATATCTAATTTTTTCCAGTTCCTAAACACCTTTTTACTGTTTCAAGGAATAGCGTACACTTAAACACAAAAAAGCCATCTATGTCAACAAAGCATGATTAAGGTTGTAAAAAACAAACATTGGAAGGCCAGGAAATGCCAGAATTGTCTGAACATCCATAATTTAAATCTCTCATGTCTGTGCCTTATGATGAAGTTTTAAATTACATGATAGGATATAGTGTGTGCCATGGCACCCCGTTTAGAAGGTCCAGAAGAGCACAGGAGTCCAGCTTTCATTCTTTGTGCAAGGGAAGGCACTCATTACAGAATAAATCCTCCCTCACAACTGCAGGCTTTAAGCTCAAAAATTACTTTCGGACTTGCTCATGCAGTTTGCTGATGTCAAGAGCAGCTTGCACAGTGAAGATGGAATGTGTTGAGATTTTAGTTGTTGAGATCAAATAAATCTTTCCTGAACGCACATGAATTTCTTTTTTTTTTTAAAAAAAAGGGCTTATATCTTGCATAAAGCTGGTCAACTTTTCACTCAAACCCAAAATAATCTCCTTACAAATTGCAGTGTCTGCTCCACAACCTGGCAAGCCATAGACTTAGAGATACAAAACTCAGAAACAGCAGAGCGGTTTTTAGCACAACATTTTTAGCCAGTCTGACAAAGTTGTATATACAAACCAAACCAGATTTATGTACTGGAAAATGCTAGACAATCTCATTAATCGAGAACTGATGATAGGCTCCCTGTGGTTTCACATGCAAAACATGTATATACCTGCATACTATGTAGAACAAATTAACGCATACATTACTACATAACACTTAAAGCAAACACAAAGTGTTTGAATGGCATCTAGAGCTTGAGGAATACTAAGAAAAATTTAGAAATTGCTTAATCCAGACCTCTTCTTTTTTCAGGGAAAACGTGCGTGGTTTGAAACCTGGGTGTGAATATCACACAGTGGGAAGTGCTCTAATAACTTCACTCACAGGTGAAAAAAAGATATAGAGACATACAAAAACGTGGGTGTTAGCAACATTCTCTATCTTTAATTAAATGACTCCCAGCCTCTAAATTTTCCACCCTCTCTCCCACTTCGAGCTTAAGGTTCTTGTTCTCACATACAGAGCTCCACAAAAGTCCCTCCTGCCCACATCTCATTTCACATTTTCTCCTTCTGTTACAGTCTGAGTTCTATCCAAATTATTTTCTTAAACGCCTACTGTATACCTTCTCTGGTCTTTGCATCACGTCAAGGCTTACGTTTCAAAGAGTTGAGTTTTGTTCATTTGAATTGCTATCTAAAACAGGCTTTTTTTGCAAGGTCAACAGATGCTAATATGTTGGCTAAAGCAATCTTTTTTTAAGAAACTGATTCTCTAGATGAGAATTATATTCTTTATCCTGATGCATTGCTTGCATTGTTTGACTAATGGAGGCTATCCCTGACTTGTGTCACAGATGTATTTTCACCAGAAAACTGTGAAAAGTAAAAATTATATCATACCTACGCTAATATAACAGAACTTCTTCAACTAATTTACCGAGTTTGTAAAACCTGAGCCACTTTGTAAACTTTTTCTCCCTTCCAGATTAAATACATCTTTTTCCTTAAAGGAAACTTGATTTTAAAAAGATGGGACTGAAATCAACCCACTAAAACTGAAGACTGCCAAATTTCACAGCTGCTCCTTATCTCTATGATGGTCTGACCAAAACCTCAGAGCTGACAGCTCTAAGTTCTACAAAAGCTGGGTCATGAATTTTTATTTCTCAGACGTGGATACAAGTAACCAATATGAATCTAATTTAGGCTCAAGGAAAAGAAACAGAAAACACTTGCTTAAGCTGCAGAAGTACTAGTGGGAGCGTGTTTTTATGCTCACACCCATACGTACATGTATAAGGGCAGGATAGTGTTGTTTCTTTTTTCACACTGCATAGACAATGGGATATAACTCCACTTCTCGCTTCCCACTGCTTACGGGTACTGCCTTCTTCTGACACCCGCAGAGGGCAAAACAGGTGGAGAAGATCAGGGTTCTGGTTCCAGCCAATTCCAAATGCATGTTCTGACCCACTTCGTCAGGCACATGCAAGCTCTCTGCTGCCTAGAACCATGTGTACTCCCCCTACGCCATCAATTGACAAGGCAAACTGTAAAAATCATATCCTTTTCCAGAGATTCAAGATTTCAGGTAAAGTCTGGGCTTCTTAATATTTTCTCTTACATCTTCAACAGCAAATTCTTCCTAAGTCCCATTCCCATGTGAGAAATTTGCTTTTTCCCCCCTCGTAGGATTTGGCATACTGTATGCTCAGAAACCCAGCAGTCTCAGAAGCTTGCTTTCTCTTGCTATTCCTTATGAAGAAAATGGTGATATATTGGTATGAAGGATGAAAAATATCTGTAAAGCTCAGATAGCTTTTTACTTAGCAAAGCACTGTTACCTGTCTGCATCCACAGTCACGTCATGAACCCCTCTCTGAATGACGTCTCGAGAGGCAGCTAGGTCTGGTATTCGGTTCAGACTTCTTGTATATAGGTTGAGTCCTCCATCTGTCATGTACCTGAAAATAAATGTGTGGTCAATCATTGGGAAATGCAGCCATCTGGCAACCATGTTTCACTCTAAAGTTAATGGACTGTGGAATTCAAATGTTTAAGGTACGAGCTGTCCTATTAGATAGCAGACTTAAACTAAATATTCTTAGTTTATGTGCGCAGCGCAGGGATATCAGATATATGACTATTTTCTAGGATAATACGCTGTTTTCTCTGGTGGCTTACAGGTCAACCTGTTTTACCAAATATTTAGACTGAAGCCTTCAAGTATCTTCAAAAATTTTAAGTACATTTTAAGTACCACAGTTTTGTCAAAGAATATCACCAGATGCAAGAAGCATAACTCCAGTTAAAAAAGAAGAAAAAAAAGGAAAAAAATCAGTAGCATCCATCTAAGTGGGAACAGAAATTGAGAACCCATATCCATAGTCCTTGCTGGGATGTAGTCGTTCCAATATAAAAGACATATCCTCTGAAGCCCTTACAATGACATTTAAGAATCTGTTTCTGCCTGTGTTCCTTTTGCTTGATTCCCACCACTTCACATTATAATGAATGACTAATGAATCGAACAGTGAGTACACTGCTGCTTACTCACTAGAGAACCATTAAAAGTTTCTGAATTTCAAGTGGTAGCAATAATTTCTGGAATGCCTACTTACTTTCTAGTTAGATCTATGGGAGGTCATGGTGCTTATAACTGAGCAGTACCACAAGCCTGTCCTGCTCTCAGGACCTTTCCATTATTTTCTCAGAGGACCTTTCATTAAGCTGTCTTCCCTCTTAAGCTCTTGGTTTTTACATTTCCCTCTTGTAGTTTTTTGTAACTTTAGTGTAGCAACCTAGTACAGAGTTTGCACAAAATTATTTGTGAAGGGCCACGCACATGTATGGCACTTAATATAGAAGTATACGGATACAGAAAAAAATTTGCTATACCTCAGTGAATCTACTGAAAGTAAATTTACAGGCTTACTGAAATAAGAGTAGTCCCAATCCTAGAACGATGGCTAAATGATCTACTGAAGCTTACTCCCAATTCAAATAATATTTAACACAAGTTCTCCTCAAGCCATGAAACAGTGCCACTCAAATCCACTTTTCAGTCAAAGCGTGTATCCAAGTACACAAGCATTTAATTTTAACAACCCTACACAGTTTCCCAGGCACAACCCAAGGCACACACACCCACCGGTGGTGCTCCAGATGTTCTCTTGGCCTTCTCTCCCTGCAGTTCCTTCTGGGAGCTGGTTTAATTGAAATCAATCGTCCCAGAGACCGCAGAGCTAATACAGTAGCCCGGGAGCACCAGCCTCCACCCCCACGGTTCAAGGGGGGTGAACTGGTGCGGATTTTGAGAGTAAAGCTGCCGTAGGGGTAGCCTTGTGTGACAGCTGCAGTTTGAGACACCATCCTGTCCTGAGTGGCAATCTGGATGAAGGCAACCTCAAGTGCATTAAAACACAAAGTGTTGGTTTGCTCATTTTTAACTAAACTCTAAGGCATTTTATCAATGGTAAGATTTGGCCTGCAGGTCAGCAAGGGGTTTGTGAAACCCTGGTATCTGCAGTCTGCAGAAGGTAACTCCACATTTGTTTTCAAAGGTGAATTAACACACTAGATTTAGCCTTCTATTAAAGACAAAATTTAGACCTTTTGACAGATTCTTTAGCTAGAGCTGAATTGTGCAGTAGATTCCAAGGCTCTGGAATTGCATATTAAATTTAGCTGTGGTTTGAATGCAATGCAGTCTATATGGATTTTTTCCTCTATAAGTAAGGCCTGAATGGCAAGACTTAACAAGTGCAACAGGCTTTCCTAGCACTAGTTTCTAATTACTGCTGCATTTCTGTCCCCAAGTGTTTAAAGTAATTAAACTGAAAATGGAAGAGGCATAAAGGAGATAAGACTTTACACGCCTCAATGAATCCTGAATTTTCAGAACTTATTAACTTGTTTTTAACGTTTACTGCACCTAAAAACGTTAACTGGGCACATTGCAACTTACTACTGAGTCATCCCTATTACAGATGCAAAGAAAAGTCACAGAAGATGACTATATTCACTCTCTAATGTGATAAGCTAATTAATACAACTCATCAGGCACTGCAAAGGATTCCCCTATTTTTTTTTTTTAAATAAACCCATGCATCCATCAAAGGCAGCATTTATGTTGTTTCCTTCATGATAAAAGGTCTCCAGACATTCAAGTGCTACATTTTCCATATGTCTTTTCTCTGTTCTAGCCCACATGAATATGGCATCCTACTTGACAGCCACTAATGCTATGCTGTGGGCAACCTTGTCAGCAGTGCTCCATTCATAGATCACTGAGACAGTGCACCAGGGACTTGCTTTATAGTTATGCTTTTTCTAGAGATCTATCTTTGGATGGTGCTTGAGGTGAGACACTACTGTAGAGAGAGCTTTGATCACAGACTTACATTTGCCCTTAAGAATGTATCATACCAAATTTCATCAGCCACCCTTCTCTAATCACAGCTATACTTCAAGCTAGAAGATTAGATTGACAGCAAGAGTCCTAAATTTATACAGAGTGAAGTAGTGTGGTGTGACATGGCCATGTACTCTATGGGACTTTTGTTCAACTCAATGTTCCCTCAGCCACCAAGCAGCCTTGAGATGCCAACAATAGCACTGAACAGTAATTTAAGTATGAGTAAAACAGTAACGTGGCTTTTTTAAATTTAATTTAATTTAATTTAATTTAATTTAATTTAATTTAATTTAATTTTATTTTATTTTATTTTATTTTATTTTATTTTATTTTATTTTATTTTATTTTATTTTATTTTAATGATGCTTTAGAAATTCTAACATACATAGGAATGAAGTGACTTATGTTCATAGGATTGATATAAGATTTGTAAAATAGTAATTTGAAACACAGGGAATGCTGTACCTCAAAGTCAATCAATTAATAAAGCAAATAAAAATAAAAAAAGAAAAATAATTATCATTCCTCCTCCTGGGTATGCTAAGACAGGGACTAATCTATTGTTCTTTGAAAAGATATTCCTACAGCTCAGACAATATGCACAGTTGAAAAATTGCAGTAAAAGCCTATCACACAGACTACACTAGACAATATCTGAAGCGGAAACAGAGAAAGTCAGGCCTGTCAGCAACTGCTTTCATCAGCTGCATCCAATACCGTATCTACCATCTACCATCTCAAATAAAACATAAAAATACTGAAAGATCCATCCCAGGGTAAGTAGGGAAAAATGATGGTTTACCAGGTAACCATGAAATTCCAGTACGTAATAGGAAGTACTTGCACTCTTATCAAAGTTCATAGCAAAGTCATGTTGATGTGAAAGTTCTTCTGAACTGAATTTGAAGGCAGATGAGAACATCACTGGCAGGTTAGGGGCTTAATTTCCGTTGTTTTTTATATGTATACTTTAATGTAGCAACCATAATGAAACTTCTACTTGTGTGCCAGACTTTGTTATAAAAATCATATTAAAAACATCAATCATGCATTAGCTCAAATGAGGGAAAAGGGTTACATACCCACTATTGATGTCGTCACTTCGAAGGCTTTTCCCAAGAATGTCCCCATCGCTCATGTAGCCACCAACGTCAACTTCAGAAGCCATGTCCAAATCACCACTTCCCTTCTCGCTCATGTCGATCTGTGAGATATTTCCAAGGCGAGAAACAGCTGCTCGGCGAAGCGGGGTGGTGTACATGAATCGGGAAGGGTCTGTGTGTATGAAGCGACTTGCACTGCTGCGAGGATAACCAGCGCCCAAGGATGGGGCATCTCCTGCCTGCAGCCGAGGACTGGCCTGCCCTAGCCTCCAAGTCACCGGGGTGGACCGGCTTGTCAGGCTTGGTATGCTTCTCCCATTCACCTCAGTTGTCACAGTGCTGTCAAAAGTTGTCTCCAATGTGCTGCCAAACAAAATGGAGAAGTCAGTGACCTGTGCTCTCTCTGTTCCTGAGAAACAAGGGAAAGCAAAGGCTGGAAAAATGGATGGTTTTTAGAAAAGTTCTCTGTGTGTGTGTGTGTCTGTCTGTCTGTCTGCATGTGCACACATGTATTTATGAATACAATAACCTCTACTTATAAAATAACCTAAATTAAATTTTATAGGCTTCTAAGTAGATGGATATGAAACAATAACCTTCTTTGTGAATGATTGTATAAGACATTTTGACAGTAAAGGATATTAAAGTCACATTTAAGTTGTTGAGGCAGTCTAGCAAACAGTATGGTTAGTGTCATAGTTAATTTTCCCCTGCAAGTCTCTAATTCATTCAGCAACTAGTAATACTCTCCCACAGTCCAAATTTTTAGCAGTCTACACAAAACCAGTATACCTGTGACTTATTTGGGTCCCTCTAAGGCTGGACATAGTTTCTTCCAAATTCTGTCTCAGGTCTGCTATATTCTTCACAGTTCTCATTCTTCTTGTTTCAGGGTCTTCCCCTGGAAGAAAACAGAAAAGCCATCATAAATTTTAGCGCACGTGAGTTTATAAGGTTGAATAAAGTGCACACAAGTATACACAGCTGAGAATACACACGTATGATTGTAAATAGGCTTGTCCCTTTAATCTTTTAAAAAATAAACCCTCATCGTTTCAGTAATAAAACACACATATGCTTATAAATAGCATATGGTATGTAAAAAACCCACTGAAGAGAGTCCTGATGAAGTATCCCTGCCAGGGCCCAAATCTATTAATGAAACTCAGATTTACAGTGTTGGGATTTTTATCCTCTGTAATCAATGCACGATGCAGCCTCAGACCACTTGATACATTACACAGCCTCTTTTTCCTCCTTGACATTTTACATGACTTGGTAGGAAATAAAACCACAGTAAATCTGTGTCTGGAAAGAACTGGGATGACTGTTACAAAAACTCTTCAGTGTGCACTTAACATCCAGGCTATTTCAAAGTACTCTTTAAGTCAGGCACTTAATAAAGCATCTTTTCTAAACTGTAATGGTTTCCTGAAGGGGGAGATTATTCATCATATGGGATAAAAAAAAATATTCTTCTTGGAATAAAAATCTGAACACTCCAAGAACATGCGTCATTTAGACAATCATGGATTTTAACAGTCTTCGGGGATCCATTGTGAAAAGCTAGTCTGGTGTCTTGAACAGTGAAGCCCGCAGAACTTCACTTGGAACATCCTGAATAATGTTTACTTCACATGATTCAGGAAAAGAAAAAAAAAAAACATAAAAAAAAAAAGTTGTATATTATGTGTTATAAAAAGGAAAACATAATAAGACACAAAGCAACCTCTAGAAGTCATATATGAAGAAACAAAAACTCATGTTTTCTAGCATATTCATGTATCAAGACATTTTAGTTCATTTTTCTTTTAGAGAATAAGAGCATTTCCAAAGAAAATCTGTGACAAAAATCACTGATTTGTTCAAAGCTAGTGTTCTGCTCTGGCTGTGTCCTCTACCTGTTGCTTGAAAGAAGGTTGGTGTCATGGTTTGATGTTTTGTTGGCACCAACCAACAAAAAGGAAGCACAAGCTTTCTTAGGCATTGTGGGTTTCTGGCGAATGCATATTCCCGACTACAGCCAGATTGTAAAACCCCTCTACCAAATAACTCGAAAGAAGAATAATTTTGAATGGGGCCCAGAACAAAAACAAGCCTTTGAATAAATTAAACAAGAAATAGTCCATGCGGTAGCCCTGGGACCAGTCCGGACAGGACAAGATGTCAAAAACATGCTCTACACTGCAGCCGGGGAGAATGGTCCTACCTGGAGTCTCTGGCAAAAAGCGCCAGGGGAGACGCGAGCTCGACCTCTTGGGTTTTGGAGTCGAGGATACAAAGGATCCGAAACCAACTATACTCCAACTGAAAAAGATATTGGCAGCATATGAAGGAGTCCGAGCTGCTTCTGAAGTGATTGGTATGGAAGCACAGTTGCTCCTGGCACCCCGATTGCCAGTGCTCGGCTGGATGTTCAAAGGGAGCATCCCGTCTACACACCATGCAACTGATGCCACATGGAGCAAGTGGATCGCGCTGATCACACAAAGAGCTCGGATAGGAAACCTCAATCGCCCAGGAATTTTGGAAGTGATCACTAACTGGGCTGAAGGTAAAGACTTTGGAATGTCACCAGAGGAGGAGGAGGTGACACGTGCTGAGGAAGCTCCACCTTATAATGAACTATCAGACAATGAGAAGAAATACGCTCTGTTTACCGACGGATCCTGTCGCCTTGTAGGAAAACATCGAAAATGGAAAGCTGCTGTATGGAGTCCTACTCGACAGGTCGCAGAAGCTACTGAAGGAGAAGGCGAATCAAGTCAGTTCGCAGAGGTGAAAGCCATCCAACTGGCTTTAGACATCGCTGAACGAGAAAAGTGGCCAATGCTCTATCTCTATACCGACTCTTGGATGGTAGCAAATGCCTTGTGGGGATGGCTACGGCAATGGAAGCAGAGCAGCTGGCAACACAGAGGTAAACCCATCTGGGCTGCCCCGTTGCGGAAAGACATTGCTGCTCGAGTAGAGAAGCTGATTGTAAAAGTACGACATGTAGATGCCCATGTACCCAAGAGTCGGGCCACAGAAGAACATGAAAACAATCAACAGGTGGATTAGGCCGCCAAGATTAAAGTGGCTCAGGTGGATCTGGACTGGCAACATAAAGGTGAAAAATTTCTAGCTCGTTGGGCCCGTGATGCCTCAGGCCATCAAGGAAGGGACGCCACATACAAATGGGCTCGTGATCGAGGGGTGGACCTAACTATGGACACCATTGCAGAGGTGATCCATGAATGCGAAATGTGTGCTGCAATCAAGCAAGCCAAGCAGTTAAAACCTCTTTGGTATGGAGGGCGTTGGTTGAAATATCAGTATGGAGAGGCTTGGCAAATTGACTATATCACACTTCCACAAACTCGCAGTGGCAAGCATTACGTGCTTACAATGGTGGAAGCGACCACTGGATGGCTGGAAACCTACGCTGTGCCCCATGCCACCGCCAGGAACACGATCTTGGGCCTTGAAAAGCAAGTCTTGTGGCGGCATGGCACCCCAGAAAGAATTGAGTCAGACAACGGGACTCATTTCCGTAACAATCTTATAGACACCTGGGCCAAAGAGCATGGCATCGAGTGGGTATATCACATCCCCTATCATGCACCAGCTTCTGGGAAGATTGAATGATATAATGGATTGCTAAAAACCACACTGAAAGCAATGGGTGGTGGAACCTTCAAACATTGGGATACGCATTTAGCAAAAGCCACCTGGTTAGTCAACACTAGAGGATCTGCCAATCGAGCTGGTCCTGCGCAATCGGAACTTCTACGTACTGTAGAAGGAGATAAAGTCCCTGTAGTGCACGTGAGGAATATACTTGGGAAGACAGTTTGGGTTATTCCTGCCTTGGGTAAAGGTAAACCCATTCGTGGGATTGCTTTTGGTCAGGGACCTGGGTGCACTTGGTGGGTGATGCAGAAGGACGGGGAAGTCCGATGTGTACCTCAAGGGGATTTGATGTTGGGTGAAAATAGATGATAAAACGAATTGAATTGTGTGATATTAATTGCTGAATAACCCTGTCCCTGCATACCATCATCGCTATGGTTGTCACATTGTACTAATGTCATTATATTAAGAATCATCCAGGTTAATGAAGAATGAACTTCGTCAGAATCAGAACCAATTCCAAACACCCAGCAACTTCTTCGAGATCAACATCTTCAACCTGCAGACAGCGGCCGGATACACCAACTACGAGCTCCAGGCGCCACACGCAACGAAGACTACATGTCATCCGTTCTACTGACTGAGCGAATTCCACGTCATCTTTCCTGCCCTGAGAGACTGCTACAACAGATGAAGATACATTTTGGAGGGATGACCCATGGCTAAGGGAATAGTATATATGTAAGGTTTGAGCATGATGTGCATGGTATGGAATAAGGGGTGGATACTGTCCTAGTTTTAGCTGGGACAGAGTTTTTTTTTTAACAGCTAGAAGAGCTCCATGTTTTGGTTTTACTCAGAGGCTCACTCTGAGAAGAACGCTGATAGCAAGCTGCCAAGGACTTTTCAGTGTGCCGGAGTGCAAAAACCCGGCAGGATAAGGGGGGAGCATAGTTGGGACAAGGGGGACACGATTCCCCTTGTGATTTGTGTGGAACTTAAGACTGAGGGCCAAACTGGCCAATTAGTATTCCATATCATGCAGCATCATGCCCAGTATAAAAGCGAAGGGCAGCCGGGAAGAAGGGCTTTTGCGCTTTTGCTCTTTTGCACTTTTGCTCTTTTGCGCTTGCTGCGCTGTTGCTCTGCTGGTTTTTTCTTTCTTTTCTCTCTCTCTCTCTCTGCCCCTCTCTATTTCGGGGCCTCGCGTTCGTCCGGGATTTGCAGTTTTCGGGACGAGACGGGCTTCGCATACGAGGGGGTGGTGAGCATCTATACTGTATTAAATCATCTGTATTAAATCACTCTTATCTCAACCCACGGGTTTCCCGTTTATCCCTTAATTCTCTCCCTCATTCCTGGGGGTGGGGGAGGGGGAGTGACCAGCTGTGTGTGTGGGGGGGAGGAAGTTTTCAACCTAACCCATGACAGTCGGTCAAGAAGCATCATTATTATAGTTATGTGTACAATGCTGAACGTGAAGTGCAAATAATTTGGTTTTGACTCTATCAATGATAAATTTTGTGTCATACCTCACGGCGTTAATTTTACTCCTCATTCTGGAAACACTATCATCAAGAATGATATTGCACAATCATTAAAATTATCTCTAATAATTTAACTCTAGATTTCAGCATTCTCATCCAGAACAAGCTTTAAATCTAATTTTGGAATCCTCATGACATCGAGAAACTGTTTCATCCTTGAATACATCTGACAGGAGATAGTCCGGTGAATTTAAACTCTTTACCATACAAAAATCAAGATCAGAAATGCAAGGAGAGGCAAAATTCTATATAGCACTAGGATATTTCACATTGGTACAATTTAAAATACACATGCAGATACACATCTTCATGTTGCTCTATTTCTCATTCTGTTGCCACCTCTCCTCCTCCCAGGTTTGTGTATGAGTCTACACAAGATAAAAATTCAACAATGGTGATGTCTCTGAGGAAAAGCATGGTGTGCTACCTAAATGAAAAAACAGGTAGGAGATGTTTGGGAAGGAGGGAAAAGAAATAAAAAAAAGTATTCTTTGCAGAGTAGATAAAATGGGGATAAAGGAAGGAGGAGATCTAAATGTCGAGCTTGCAAGAAAAGTTACATAGGACAGAGAACTGGGAAATATTCAACACGGGGCCAGAAGCAATGAGAATTTTATATTTGACAAAGCATTCTGGAAAAGTAAAGTACAAAAAAAAAAGAGGTCCTACAGGAAAAAATTCTGGTAAGGTAAAAAGACCTCAACACCATATCTGTTTGAAGGTGTATGAAAAAGGTTGACTTGCAGCAGAACTACAAGTATGGGTTTAACATTGGTTTAAAAAAACAGTGACATTTTTTTCAAATATAAGGGAGAATTTGCAGAAGTAAACTGTATTTGAACAATGGTTCAGTTAAACTCCTTAATTTTGAGTTTTGACTAAAGGATGAAGCCTTTGAGTTCATCGACAAACTCAGTTGCTACTGTACCCTCTTCTGCAGTCTGAGTCTTACCATCTGAACACTCTGCAGGCAGAAAAGAAAAATCCCAACTCCTGACATTAAACAGAAAGAAATTATTCTATATACATTCCATATACCCTTTATGTTTTCCCTGATAGGCAAATGATGCATGGTACTAGCCAAAGTACCCTACGGTTGTGGCTCAATGTCAAGCCAGCTTCAACAGAACTGCCAGCTTCACGTTTTGCCATCTACTCTGCCCTGGCTATGTCTTCTGTCCTCTTTGCCGCAGCCAAACAGTCCTTCAGGAACTGCTGTTTGCTTGTTTGCTTTATTGCTCCAAATAAATTCTTCAGTGGTTCAATGATCCAACAGTTCATAAACCTCTGTGTTGGCACCATGGATCTGACAGTGGGGTCAACACCTGCACAGAGTGGAACCAAGAAGTGGGGATACAGACCCAGCACTGTTGCCAAATTCTCCATCTTCTCAAGCCACACCTCGAGGATATATCCATTCACTAAATTTTGCTCCATAAAATAAACTACCTGTGTACGTTTCTACATGTAATATCTTGCAGGAGGCAAATGGTCACACTCAGACTGAAATTACCATAACTACTCCTGTGTTTCAAGCTAGACATGTTCAATCAAGCATGTTGCTGATCAACGTATCAACGTACCTATAGATCCCATATACTTCTGCACCGATAGTTTTCTGCACCATCCTGGAGATTGCTGTGAAGCAAAAAGCTTAGCAAAGCTAAGCTGGAGACCATTAAGTCCTGTTAAGACTGAACCTGCTCTTGAAAGCCCAGACAGTTCCCCAGGTCTGTGCCTGCCTCCAGGCAGCTGCCTACCATGTGTTCAGTTCCTCACTTTGCTGCCTTTCGCTTCCCCCCTCCACCAAATACACTCAAATTCACCTCCAGGAGCCCATTATATTCCTTCCACAATATCTATATGGGGGAGACCCAGGACCTGTTAGTTACCTGCCCTGCCTCAAACCAGAGGTGAAACAGCAGCTTATTAGTATAAGAGAATTTTTCTGTTATACACAGAAAGACAAATTCCATGGTAAGCAGGCAGAATTAAAGGCAAAGTAATACTTTACATTTATTTGAGGAACTGAATATAATTCATATTTGCAGTGACTTTGCCCTTTCCTTCCTTGTTTATCCTTATCAGTTGTCCTTTGCTGTATGTTAACACTGCAAATTCTTGCAGTAAAAATGACAGCAACTGTCTTTTTTAATATATATTGAACAGTAAATAGCATAACAAAAGCCTTAAGGTATAATTGCAATACAAAAAAAAAAAGGGTACATATACATGGCAAACTGCCAAAATATGTTTTCACAGAGAAAAATATTTCACTTTCAGATGAATTATACCATAAAAGGTAGTGTTAGTCTATCTTGGAAAGGTGAAAAGTTCGAGGTTGTCCTGTTTTGATCTCTCAGTGACACAAAGGGTAATTTCAAAACCTTTCCATCATTTTTTTCTAAAAAAGATACAACTGGATTTTTATGATCTTAAAATACTACATAATACTACATACAAAATCCTTGCAACTGTAACTATCAAGTGTTTTAAAAATAATTGCTCCTTTTTGTTTCCATCCTTCTCTTAAAGCCAACCACATCAGTGGACTCATGCTGTACCGTGCATGAACAAGTCAGAAAGTATAAATAGTTGAACATGATGCTTCAGAAATTTTCTGCACTGAGTGCAAGATCTTCAGCCCTAACTTGAATCTGACATTCCCTACACTTTCAGGACAGCGCTTTGGCTCACCATCTACATCAAGACTCCTTCTGTACAAAGAACCATAGGGATGGTGAATATGTGCTTTTTCTGAAAGCTAGCTAAAAGTTGTGCCTGCTAGAAGAGATGCTATGGTGCTTATTGCAGCAGCGTTGGGACACACTGTACGGGTTCAAAGAGAGCCCAGATTCCCCCAGGCACCTTGTTGCTTATTACTACGGCCCACTGCCATCGTACAGTCTATCCATATTTGATGACCTAACATACCAGAAAGGCTCCCTGACTAGTTATCTCAAGTGGTTTGTAGGCTGAAGAAAAGCTGTTCTATTTCATATGTGGAGAGACTGGGATAAGAAAGACTAAAACCAGGGTAGCCTGAAACTTTCTGTTAATATTCTGTTCCACTTACAAGAAAATCTGATGTAAATATTATACCGACCCCATGAAATATAATCTGTTCAAATCACTTGTAGCTTCGTTACCTATGTTAAATATGAATACGCCAAAAGATTGTCCCCAAATTCTTGACTATAAGCAGTGAACCGCTACAGGTTCCCTCAATAAGTTTATAGAGAATGCATTAATTTCTTCCATTGTGTGACATATATACACAGGAGATCAAAATAAACATTTTACAGAAACCCCAGTCACCGAGGTTAAACTTATACATTGACGTTTCTGAAGCTCATCCATAATTGCACATTTAATAATACTGTTCATAATTATTTCAGTACTTCCGCACATGTAATTACAGCCCAAAGCAGATAAATGAGAGAGTAATAATTCTATTAATTGTGTGATTTTCATAAAAGGATTTACAAATAATAAGCAGCTCCCCAGAGAATTGTCTACTCCTAGATCTTAACTCCATTCACAAAGGAAAGTATCGGTATTACTCTGAAGGTAGGGAAACTGAGGCTCACAAGAGAACAGGGATTTGCTCAGTGACACGTTGCTGAAGAGGAGCAGAGGTAGGTGGGGAACTCAGCTTCCTTTGCTATCGAGCCTCTAATCTGTAGGAGAAACCCCTTTGTGAGCACTGGTACAGTCTAACAACAAAAAGGTATGCATAAAAAGAGAATACTTGTTTCTTTGTCATTTTGAAATGATAGCTTTTTACACCACATACACAGCGAAAATTTTATCCTGAATGTTTAAACACAATCAAGGCTAACATATCCACCAGCAAAGAACCTCCAGGCTAGACACATGCTACGTAACCTTGGAAAAGCAAGCAGCTACTTCATCCATTTGACTGGCTGAAGAACAAAGCTTTGGAAACGAACTCTCTGAGCACTCTTATAAAGGGCTGGGAGATGAAAAGTAAAGCCAGTAACACAGAAGCCTTTTGAAGCACCTACGGCTGTGGACTTCAAATGCTCACTGACATGCACTGATATAACTAAACGGGTCATTTAAACTAAACTGAAACCCTGGCACTCACAATTCCACGTATATGGATGAAATTATGAGTGGTGGGGAAGGGGAAAGCAGCACTGGATGTACAGTTCGTAGGTAGGCCAAGACATTTTCTATCTAAACCAAACCTTGGATTCAAGATTTCAATTTTAGATTCATGAGAACAAATGTCACTAAAACTAAATGATTTATGAGTAAACTAATAGCACTGAAATGTTTCACCTTATTTTTTCAAACAGCTAAGCAAACTATGCTCAATTATTCACAGGCTGTTGCTGCTCATGCACCCATCAAAAGTGATTTAGATATTTGTCTTCATTTCATACAGTCTTTAGAGGTAAGAGTAAGCAAACAAGAGAGAAACGTCTAGACACTATTTTTTTGCATACTATTGCAAATAAACCCAATTCTGTCTTGTGAAATCACTGTCAAGATTGAAAATCTGCTCCATGCAGATATGTGCTAACACTTGGGTCTCCTCCTGCCCTTGCTGATGTCAAGCAAAAGTTAACTTACCTAAAATATCAGTATAAAGGACCTGTTCTAGGTCCCCCAGCATTGTTATTATGACATCTTCATCCAGATGTGCGGTCCCTTCACGCAAGCAGCCTTCCTCCTCCTCCTCTGCCCAGGTCCTGCTGGGGAAACAGGATGGGCAGGATGCATTTTCATCATCTGATTTTCCCCTCTCTTCATTGTCAATCTCGAAGCCTTCACCTGTATGTGGGTCTCCTGACCTCCTGGACGTCCTGCTTCCAGCAGGTGGTACCACCTGAAATGCTTGGGGTGTGGTGAGGCTGGAGTGGCAGAGAGAGTGCACCGACTGCGAGAGCGCCTTGGAAAGGGAGCCTCTGCTCCCAGCTTCTGCCTCCTGCCGACGGTAACTCTGGCTGGACTTGGAGGCGTTTCCAAACCAGTTCTCCCTGTATGAGTATCGCCTCTTCTCCCCTTCGCTGATGAGTGTGAGATTGGTTAGAGACTTCTGCTTCTGAAGACGAACACACCCTCTTCTAACCTCCTTGCCTTTGAACACTGACAGTTCAGCAGATCGCTGCATCTTCCCAGCTAGGGCTTTACCTCAGTGGGATTTCATATTTCTGAGACGGACAGCAGTTCAATTGTCCCGAAAGGTCTGGGAGGTGATCCCTCCGGCACCGCACGCTGCACATCCCAGGTAGCACATACTCGCACTCGCAATGAAAAGCACAGCTCAAACATGCAGCGTACGTACTGTAAATGACTAGGCAGGCACAGTCATTTTCTTTAAAATTACGCTGCTGTCTGTGCTAAGCCACTTCTCTCCCGTCACATTAATCTGCAGTACTTACAGTCATTTTCACTTGGATTTCTCTCAAGCAGAAGAGAATTGATCAAACACTCTGCTCCAGCACAGAAGTAATCCCAAAAGCCAACTGTGTTTTCCCCTCTCCATCCAATCACCAGTCTCATCGGAGTGGTGGGCCTGCATCTCTGTCTACAGCTGCTGCCTTCTGAAATCCCAAGTAGGCACAAGTGCTGTCTCGGGCTTTCCTCCCTCCTCTCACCGGATCATGACTGATCCCGGTGCGCGGCTCTTCACTTTCGATGGGCTGACACAGAACTGCAAGTACAGCCTCCACGTCAGAGCGCAATAAAGAGCCAAAATTAACCACTGAAGCAAAGCTCTGCACAAGCCTCCTTACATTTTAGTATTCAACCTGCATTCCCAGATATATGACTCTTCTCTGCTACTGCAGTGAATGCTGCTGGCTGCCATGGCAGCAAACATCCTGGTGAATTAAACCGGAGACACAGAAGCCTCTGCCCAGTTTACAGTGCCACAGGTTTCCAGACACAGCTTCACCTGAATGGGATGCTACACTAACAGACCTAGCTCACAGTCAAATCCTATTTTTCCTCCCTGAAAGGTAAGGACGGCAAACTATTTCTTCCATATCACTGCTACTCCCTGTGCAGGAAGCTAAAAGCAGATTTGCAAATGGATCTTCAGTCTTGCAATTTCTCTTCTAATAAAAAGAATATAATTTAAGATCATAACCTATAAAATGGAATACAACAGTACCTACACAGTAAGGATTAGAAAATGATATATTTAATTTCTTTCTCCTTAAAATATACCTTGTTTGCTAGTATGGAATTAAAAAGCTGTAATAAAATAATTGTTTCACAATCTTCTAAAAAAACCCCTATTAATGGAATAGTAAATTTTTTATAAAGCAACTCAATATCATGCCTGAACTAAGTTCACCAGTTGTAAAAGTTGTTTTTAAATACATTATCAAGACAGAAAGACTTATGTTTAAATATATATCTTTTTTTCACAGGGAAAAAGATATGAGTCCCAGAAATAATAGACAGATAAACAAAGAACTAGCAGAATTGAATTTTAATTTTTTAGATACAAACTTTTTATCTGGGGCAATTAATTTCATGAAACATTAAGTAGAAATCTACAGATATTAAAATTACTGTATAACAATATACTGCTTTTGTCAGTGTGAAAATATGGTGATCTCAAATCCCTACCTGAGAAACCTTGACAGGGAAGTAACCTTTATAAATGCCACACTAAGAATTATAGACTGTTTGCAGATTTCCTTTATGAATAAAGAGGTATTAACAGAAGCCTCAGTGTACTTCTTGGTTTTTGCTGGCTCCGTTTACAGTATTTAAAGATATATAAGGGAATAAATACATAGGAGAAATTCCTGAGAAATTACAAAGGAAGGGTATAGTTTTTCCTAAGTAACTCTCATAAACAGAGAACAAATCCAGGAAAAAAATCAGTCTCAAGCAATGATGGTTTCCATATTAAATCACTGACACATTCCTAGAAAGACAGGGTCCACAATAAGAAGAGATACCACTCCCCTCCCCGCCTGGCCCAAAAAGTCAGAGGAGACAAGAACACCCTGTCAGTCTGAATACAATATCATCCCAAATATTAAATTTCTGCCACTTCTTCAGCACAGAAACAAAAGGCATGACTGCTGTGCTCCTAGGGTCTGCCAGTTGCAGTGGCATATGTGTCCTTGGAAGTTTTTTATGAAGGTGCTGATGCCTGCCAGCAGCAGAAGCCGGCACACTGGTGCACATGCTGACGTGGCCCCGGCTGAGGAGCTGGAGTTCCAGCACCGCCCGCCTCTCCCGCATCCATTGCTGTGTTTCGAATGAAGACGAAGGACAGGATTTGGCCCTCGGCAACACTGCGGCGCAGTGGCATCAAGTGAACAGGATCTTTTCCTACCATAAACAGCAAGACCGAATCTCTCCCCAGTACTCCAAATAAATGAATGATCACTTCCTCACCTGCCCTTTCAAGCCTAAATGGCTACAGTCAGTGGCCTGCCTCCATGGTCAGCCGTAGGCAGGTACAGACCTGCTCTGCCTCCACGCCAAGCTCACAGCGTGCATGCCTGCTCATATGTAGCAGTCATTCCTGCAGTGCTGTACATGCCCCCCGAAAGCCCTGCGGGCAGGGTGTACTCCCTTGTGCTAAGCATTGCTCTGCTAAGGAAGCAATGCATGGTGTGGCCACTCAGCTCTGAGCATGAACAGACTAGATACAAGACTTCTAGAACCGGCCAGGTATGTTTAGTCTTCTTTCCAGCTGGGAGCAGAAAAACCTATGGCAGGGGATGAAATGTCTTCATCCAATAAGCCATGCCAAACCTCATGTATGGTGTTGGCAATAGGTTCCCCACCACTCCAGGCTGGAAAGATCTCTGGTAGGGGTACAGCTGGGTCCTGGACAACCAAATGGGTCTCGGTGTCTCTGCTGACTTGTTTCTTCTCCTGCATGAGCTATTCACTGCAGCCTAGCTCCAGCAGGACACAGACCATCATCCAGGCATGGGAATGGCATCTGAACTGTGTAGGAGTCTCGTGAGGGTAGCTGGGAGCTCCAGCATCCACCTGTCTCCTTTCCTTTTCTACATACATTATAAACACAATGAGCCAAGTGCTGGGAAATGGAGGCACTGAGGCTGCTCACACAACCTTCATTCAGCCTTTGCACGTACAAGCACAATACTACCACCCTTAATTACAAGATTATTTGAACTTTTCTCCCATTAATCCCACTGTCTCGTTTAGTAGACAGGCCATCATGATCATCCTCAGATACGGCAGATACATACATACATCTTGAACCAAGTGCTCGGCACAAAGAACACTGAATTTGTCCTTCTGCTTCACCACATAACTCTGCAGGGTGTCATTCGACAAAACATGAAATTGCAATTTGGAAAATTCTCAGGTTTATTTACTGAAAAATACGTTTGTAAAGCTCATTGCTCTGTTTTAAACTTATGAAATGTAGCAACAAGCAAACAGCTTTCTAAACTAAGCAGACAGTACAGCAGACTAGAGGAGAGCAAATGTCATGACAGAGCATTATTCCCCAACTACCTTGCAATTCAACATATTCTCCACCCACTGCCCACAAATAGGTTTAAACCAAGAACAGCACAGGGAACTTCCCCAACCCATCACAGTCAGTGTAACATATTACCTTATTTTTACTGTCTCTTTCATAAAAGGAATTATAAAAATGATTTTAGAAACTAATTATCTAGGGACAAATTTTGCTGTCAGATAAGACCTTCTTTGAAGTCTCAGTGCATAGTTTGGAGCCTTACAAATGAATTATGCAATAGATCTGCAAATGCAAAACATTATGAATCTCTTCAGCCAAGCTTATTTAAAAAAATATTGTAAACTATTTTCACCCTATTATCTATTTCTTTCACAGACCAAAAAAGAAGAACAGTAAACATGAAACCTCGAAAATTGAATGTTTTTGTGCTAATCCTGCCATTGATATTGGTCAATAATTCTTAAAATTACTCTTTCATTTCTGCCTCATCCCACCATTTTTTTTATAATTAGTCAATATTTGTAAATTCGTGAATAATAATTTAATCAAACACTTCACATCAAGCTCTTTGAACATGTAAACACTGGTTAAAGCCAAACACTATCTCTGATTTCATAAAAAAATACTTCATAGTTACTGTACAGTTTACAATGGATTATTAAATAATTAACTTTCTGACGTCCTTCCCCAATAAACTTGCAGCAGAGACTGATAAATG
Organism: Tauraco erythrolophus; assembly: GCF_009769465.1. NCBI lineage: Eukaryota > Metazoa > Chordata > Aves > Musophagiformes > Musophagidae > Tauraco > Tauraco erythrolophus. The sequence goes on along the minus strand of NC_141468.1, from coordinate 45,472,576 downwards.
TCACAGCTGCTACAAGTAGGAATATTGGTTAAGAAAGTGTGAACAATTTGTTCATACTCATACCATGAAAAACAAGTGCCAAACTGGATTACTTTATCAGTCTTTCTTTTCATCCTCATTTTAAAATCCTCTCTATAAAGTTATACCCCAGTTTTGCAGAAACACAGATACTGAGTCATCTTGTTGAGGCAACTGGTACATAAAGTATATGCAAGAAAGAGTGCTCATACATAACTACAGAACTGGTCCTTATTTGGGACTCCCACATTTCTGTCTGGGATTTCCTGGACAGAACTCTACACATCTGTGTGCCACATGTGCAATGAGTCTACCATATGCAGAATGCACCAAAACTACTGCATGGGTGACTCGTGCCTATAAGTGGGACTCATTCAGCATGTGTATGGGTATCACTGGCACCATGCACGCAGAGGGGATCCAAGGTGTGCAGGAAGCCTTACACCTACTGCGCATGAGCTGTACCACTGATCTGCACGTGCACAGTGGAAACATCTGGGACTTCTCTAGCTGAGCTGTGGAGTATTCCGAGGAAAAAAAAAAAAAAGAAAAAAAAAGTAGGATAAAAGTCTGAAGCACTTCAGATCACATCTGGAACAAATTGCTAGCAGAGACAGAGGGATAGTGAAGAAACATAGATTTCCAGTAGCTCTACTGAGGCACAGGACCAGATTTAGGCATAAGCCATGTAGGAAATTACCTAGGGCAGCAGATTTACGGGGACAAGTTAAAAATAAAAAGGTTGTTCAGGTTATGAGGGCAGCACTTCTGAGTCCATGACTACACCAGTCTCACCATCTCCCTCGCCTTCCAGCACCATCCTCCTCTCATGGCTCTGTGAGTAAAACCGAGGGATCATTTGCAGAGTGGAAGACAGGAGAGGTTTTAAAGGTAACTGGCTCCCTTAGAAATAGGGAGAAAGACACAGCAGAGGAGAGCTGCAAACTACCCCAATAGCTTCTCACTTTCCCTCTCTACTTCCTCACCACTGATGTTGAGATGATGGCAAAGGGATGTGAACTGCTTTGCTGGGCACGGAAAACAGACACATGACCACCCACGTCTAGAGCAAGGAAATTAGCTTGGGTTTGGTATCCTGAATCACTCCAGGAGAATGGTGCCTGAACAACCAACAACTCCCAAATCATTTAAAATTACTTTATCTCTATCCAAGCTTTGCCTATATTGTGAAGAAGTCTTGGAACAGCCATGCTTATAGCATTAGTTTAAGATTGATTGACTGATTTTGCCCTGAAGTGGATTAGGAGCTCTGATATGATCTCCTTGGCTACTTATGGGAGCAGTAATCTTCATCCTAGAGACAATAGCAAACATGAGCATGTAAATACTCTGAAAGTAGAGAAACAGTTTATACAATGATATGACCAAGATATCGTAGTCCTGAGCATGTTAGCCTTAGGTGCAAATAGCTGGCACTGTAAAAATAATAAAGACTAATGAAGCAGAAACGTAATACAGGTGAGACAGCACTTTATGAATCCTCTCCTACAAGCTGTTTAGCTGTTTCTACAGATGCTTGGCCCCTTGCATGTGATCCTTTTTGATCCTTATTACCTACCAATATATCGTGTTAACGTGTTTGGCTATCAAGTTGCAAAACAAGCTTAAGTTAATGTAAAGATGATGCCCATCCATAGAAGCAGAGAAAGATTTTAGGAAAAAGGTAATATCAAAGTGAAACTCGGGATTCGTCTCTTAAAACCCTGAATATAAGTCACCAGATCAAGGAAACAACCCTTGCATATCTCCTTGCTACTACTGGTATAATCCCTTGATCATACAGATTAAAGATGCTCCTGAATAACAGAATTTGATCTCCCTTTCTCATTGCTAATCCTTCATGGAATACTCCCTTGAATAGTGGCCACACAAGTATTTTGCCATGCAGGTTCACCAATGACAGAATCACCAATGACTTGGTGATAGTTCACTAATGCAGACAATTATCTATTCAGCAAATGTAGTATTTGATCCATTCGTTCTTCTCACTGCTAACAGCCAATTACAGGTGACATGCATCTGTTTTCCTCTGTATACAACAAACCATTGACCACATCTTCCCGGTGGTTCTGCTTTGCTGACTGTTTTGTCAGTCTGCTGCTAATGCCAGAGTCTGAATAATCAGATTAGAAACATCTCTGATGCCTAGTGCCCTTTATGCCATTTTCTTCTTTTTGATGCTGTTCCATTTCTGTTCAGAACTGTAAAAGGCTAAGAGACATGATATCCCATTTGATCATTTCAGCAGGTAGTGAATCGATTATTTTTTTTAGCATCTCTGTGGATAACTCCTTGAACCATCTTTTGAATTGTGTGTTTCAATTATACTCTTTCTATATACCAGATCAATGAGTCTTATTTCTGGGTTAATTAAAAATAATTTTTTACTTTAATTTTAACAGGCATGTGTCACCTTCAGGGAACACTTCACCAGGTTTCAGCGTGACATATGTATCACAAAAGCTGGCTGTGCAAATAAAGGATGCTAGACTCAGGAAATTTCCAAAGGGACAGAGACAAACCAGGACAAAACCTCAATTTCAGTATGAGTCAGCTAAATGCCAAGGCAGACCTACAACGCTTGGGCATCTGATTTCCCTTCTGGTGGAGAGATAATTTTAGACTGATGTGTCAAATGAGTGCTTTAAGTGAGTTATATCCTGTGTAAGAAGAACCACATAACTCGTTATAAATCCACTTGAATGTTAAAAATTTGAAGTTAAAGGGCAAAACTACAGGTGAATCCAGTGGGACAGGATTTCACCTTTTATTCTCAAAAAAATTATAATCAGAGCAAGGATGCTAATGAAAAAAACCCAAAACATTAACAACAAAAAAGTAAACCCCAAAACCCCAACAAAACAGCTCTGGTGAAGAGTCCCTTTGAACGTGCTCCCACACGACCCGGCAGTCCTGTTGAGAAAGTCAGCTGTGACACAATTTGCTTTTTGCATCCATAGGCAGAGTTATGGCTGGATCCTGGGCTGATGTAAATCAGCATGGCTCTGTTGACTTCAAAGGAATTATTCCAATATGATTTAAAAAAAAAATCTCCTCACATTCCTAACCTAATAAGGACTTTACTCCAGGTTTACAAGGAATTCCAGAACACAATCTTTAGCAGCTTAGCTCTAACACCAGCTTAAAAGTCAGATACAATAGTAAGGACTTGTTTGTTTTCCCATTTTCTGAATATAGATTCATTTATAAAAGCAAAATATAGCTCATATAACTTATGTCTCAATTCTGATGTTATGATTTAAATTGATGATCTTAATGCATCACAGTGTTAATTCTGAAGTAGGTTTTCCACCACTTCTCTTGGAGCACTCAGTATGACTCTGACAATAACGACTTGAAACCCTAGCTTGTAAAAGCCCAGTTTCTGCAAAATGATGAAAATCTTTGAACAGAAGGAGCCAGTTCAGAAACGAGCACTGTGCATTTGAAGCACTAACCATGCATGACCCAAATTTTCTGCATATTTAATATCGCTCATGAACAGAGGTCAGAATTACTATTTCAATCCGTTGCAAACCTCCTGGTAAGAAACAGATGTAAATAAAGAAGTTCACAGGCTTCTCCTGACTTACTGTTACTCACCAGATATCTCCTCTAGGCACTGTTTGGCAGTCTTACTGAATGACAAATCCATTTTAGTAGGACTGGTGCAGGAGTCAGCAGGTGGTAAAGAGGTACTGTCATTTTCTGAGAGAGTTCTGAAATCAAGCAAGAAGATTGATTATTATTATCTGTCATTCCTATATTAATGGAAACAAATTCTACTTACAGCTCATGTAGAAACATATTGCTATATACTGAAAATACCACAAATGTCACATTCTTACTGTGTTAGTTTGACCCCAACTACATAAATCTGCAAGCAACTGGGAACTCTCTCTCTGTGTCCCTCTTCAGGAACAACTCAGAGTTAATGCTGGGAAATTTGGAGCCATTTTGTTTCCTTAATTTTTTTCTGCAAGAGGTGTCATCCAGATATAGGCAGAATCCATTTAAACTGGTTGTCACATGCCTGCACATATATAAGGGAAATGAAACTTGTAATTGCTGAAATATTAAGCAAGAAAGGCCATGTGGGAAGAAGCTTATGCAAGGCTGGAATGGAAATCTGGCCCAGATACTTAAATCTATGTGCAGCTTCTTTTGATAATGCCTCTTATATAACTCTGGGGAAATGGGATAATACAAGTTTTTCCATTAACTTGCTAACAAATAGCCCATATTTGCTTTGATGATATATTTCTGTGGATATCATTGATAAATTATAATGGGTACCCTTTGTTGAATACAGTTATTTGCTATTGCATAATGGTAAATAGAAAGAAATACACAAACACATGCATTATAATACAAAATAGATCACATAATTACTGTCTCTTCTTAAGAAACAGCTCTAGCATCTAGTTTACACAGGAACTGCTGAACTACGATGCCATTAAAAAGCAATGTGTACCATATTTGTATGCAGTAAAAGAATACACCTAAAGATATACTTGTCACTTTTTGAAATAAAATGGAAAAAAGTCCTTCACTTAAAGCTTAAGTTCTTCCAGCTTTCCTGACATGAAAAGCACACTCCTTTTTGTGATTTCTTAAAAGACTAGTGAAATATTTATATCCTAACTTAAAAATGTTACATTTATAGCTCAGTTCTCAAAATTCACCATAAAGTGTTTCCAATACCAATTAAACCGTAAACACAAACATTTAACTATGTGATGAATGTGTATTTTATAAATACCACTGATAAAAACAGTGACTTATCTCTCAAAATATTTGAACGGCAACTCATTTTATGAAATAACTTCCCAGATAACAACTTCTTCAAAGTTACCTACTGAATGAATCTGTTCAGTAATTCATGACTGTAACTGAGGGAGCAGACACGTGCACGTACAACAGCACAAGTATTGTCATGGTGGAATCTGTTGATTAGAATAATTTAATTCTGACTCTGTTCACAGGGAAATAGAAATGTAAATTATGTCTGATCTGATGCACTGTCTTTTTTATCAATTTTTGTACTTTGTGGATGCTGGAAATGGACAACTGCTTTATAAAAAACTATTTTTGGCTCTTGTCTACAATTTCTCTGTGTTACACACTACTGGAAACACCAGCTCAGCACGTGCTGCAAGGTTAACTGTGTCCTACTGACCTCGAATGTAATTTTACATTTGGTTCTTGGTAACAACGTCTTAAGCAGCAAAAAGCCCACTCTACCCCTCCCCAATGGATACACACACTGAAATTCCAGTCCCACCTGCTTCCTCATATTGCTTCAAATCATCAAAATGAATGAGAGATATGTTTACTTTCACTGAAAACCACTTTGAGAGGCCATGGATGCTCATGAGTACTGCTGTCTGGGTTTAGTGCTGAGACTTAGTGCTGGATCAGCCCAGGGCAAACTATCAGCCCAAAAATACATCTCAGAAAAAGGCACTTATAGTAATGGCAAAGGTAATTGAAGTGGTCTGAAATCTTTTTGTTAAATCCAAATCACAGGGCTGCCAGGGCTGGAGCCAGAGTGAGGCTGCAGTTCATTAAGAGGAATACTGGAAAAGAGTAGGTTGCTTTTGGTCTTGCAAGAAGAGCATTTAGCTAGGTGGGTGCAGTTCAAGTATTCCTAGCATTCTCCTCAAAATGTTTATGGAGTTTACATCAGTCCATCTCTGGTTAGAAATAAAAAGAGATCCTTTTTGCCTGTTCTCCTTCTGACCCTACGGCATTGCATTCCTGATTGTACAACTGTTCAACCATCAGCCACTGCATCAACCCCGAAGGTTGACACAAACCCTTCTCTGAGTGACCAAGAGCCTTATATGTAAACTATCTACAAAGAGAGGATAGAAAGGATCCATTCTGGTTTATTTGGACATCTATCATCAGAAAAGGATTAAGTGGTCTGGACCCCCATCAGTCACTAATACCCAGCATTTGCACTGATTCTTCACCCAGGCCAGGTTGGATGAGGCTTTGAGCAACCTGGTGTAGTGGAAGGTGTCCCTGCCCATGGCAGGGGGGTTGGAACTAGATGATCTTTCAGGTCCCTTCCAACCCTAACCATTCTACGATTCTATGATTCATCTAGTAAAATGGAACTTCAATGATCTAGATTGCCCTCTGGTAGTGACTATTGCCTATAAAGCCACTACAGATGAATAAATAACTCATTATTGACTCTATGAGAACACAGATCCTTATCTTAAAAGGATTGGATCTCTCTCCAAGAGCACAAACAAGTAATGCGTGACTTACAGTAACTAAGTAAACTTCAACATGATGAAGGAATCTGTTTACTTAAAATAACGAATATAAGCTTTCACTTGTTCACAACTTTGCTCGCCCAGGTCTCATCAAAACTTTTAGAGATATACCAAATACCAATTAAAGCACATTTCTATTATTCAGTGCTTTTTTGGCTTTTTTGGTTTTAATTTTCAAAAAAATGATGCAGCTATAACCAGGAAGATGAGTTGAAAAACACTGTGAGAAGAATGTCAAAGATTTCCATTCTAAATTTTAGAATCTGATCAGTGGGATTAATTGTGGCACAAAGTCCAGTTTCAGAGACATAAGATGGCGTTAGAATCTAAGCCTTAAAGTAAAAATACTAAATAGCAAAGATCATATAACATTAACAATTTTAAAATGTTTGATTTAACTTGTAGAAAGAAAACCATGGAAACCCAAATCAAATATAAATATGAAGTGCTTTTCTTAAATTTATAGACAGCCTGAAATAACATATCTAAGAAGCGTGAAATATCCTTTATCTTACTTGAAACTTGAAAGTTTAAACATAATGTAAAATAAACGTGATTTCCTATCAAAACAAATAACAAAGAAACTGCGAAACTGCTATACTGACTTCATTCAGCATTTTTATGCTTTATTTGGTAAAAACATCAATGATTGTAATTATCTGACGCAACAGAAATCCCACGGAGTACTATGGATTTTGCAGTCTTTCTAGGGGTGAAAGACTTCCTAGCAAACCAATGTAGCAGCCTCAGCTCTTGGGGGACAAGGACATCCAGGTATAGACTGGGTCCCTAAAACTTCAAGTTGCTTTGCTCTAGGTCTGTCTCAGGTTGTGATACGTTGAACCAAGAATGGAAACGCCTCTCTGCTTAGCTCAATCATTTTAATTGCAAAAAAAAAGGAAGGTGAAATTGTGAGATTTGTCTTCCCCTATACTTCTGGCTTTTACTTCTTTCTGCGGGACATATTAATCCTATGAATGACTCAAGTGATCTCTGCAGGACTGCAGCATAGATTAAGTTCAAGGCGAGCAAACAGCAAATTAAAAGATCTTCTCATTAATTTTACACGTTGGCCTTAATGAATGGCCCTCTATGCTTATTCACAGCCCACTGCCTTAAAAAAAAATTAAATTCTTGCATCTCTCTTGATATAAATGAAAGTGAAAAGTATTTCAATTTAGTCAAAGCAACCCTGTTGACATTTCTTCCAGTGCTGTGCATCTGCAGTACAGGTTAATTTAGGCAACCATCATGAAAACAAGACAATCTGTTTTCTATTTTAACCACGACAATCAGAGAATATATTTATCCCCAACCACTGAGTTACATGCTACCTATTTGTAAGAGCATCAAACTCTAATGGGACAAATCCTGCTCTCAATCACACCTGCACAAGCTCATTCAGTTTGATTAAAATGAGCATGTACAGGAGTAATTAAGAACAGAATTTGGAACACTACTTAATAAGCTGTCTTTAATGCAGTCAGTCATTTCCTGTCTGTAACAAAATAGCCAATCTTTGATAAACACAGATAACATCAAAGATTTGTTTGGTCTTTACTCGACATTCCAAGAGATATCAGATGAATACTCTGGGTTCTTTTCCAATAACTCTCTGAGGTGCAGCTGCCTTGAATGTGTATCACTGTCAGTATAACAGCCTGGCAGGACCACATCTGAAATACGAGCAGTTTGATCATCCATGTTCAAGACATGTGAGTTAAATTGGGAACAGCTGCAGGGAAGGGCTACTAAGATGATCATGGCAAAGAAGAAACCCTTCTGAAAGGAAAGAAAAGAGAAAGCATTTGGTATAGTCTTGCAATAGAGAAGGAAGAGGATGGGATTATTCCCTCACGAATTTAAAAAGTGCAATCAAAAAGAGGAAAAACAACTTTTTAAGTTTAAGGATAATATTAATAAAGTAATAAATGGATACAGTCTCATCATGTGGGTTGTAAACATTTCCTAACATGAGTGAGTTTCTTGAGGAACTTTCCCATTGGAGTAGTGGGGATTAACTAGTTTAAAATAAAACTTAGTTGGTTTATGGAAGGGTTAATATGGTTGCCAGTGACAGAAGACTGAACAGAATATCCTTTCTGGCCCTTTAACCTACATTTTTACTGATTATTTTAGCCAAAGGAACAAGGCCATGCTTGACTGTATGGCAATTTAAAATAATAGCTTCAGAACATAAACAGCAAGCAACTGAATTACCAAGCTACTGTGTTAACTCAGCATTAATCAAAAACGTGATTATAATGATTTCTTTGCATATTATCCTCCTTCCCATCTCTTAAGTCAACACCTCTACACCAGAAACATTTCTTGCACAATTACTTGAAAATCAAGCATGAGAAAATGAGAGGATTTTTTCTAAACAGTTTTTGTTAACAAGAAAAACTGGTGGGTGGCAATGTTTAGTGCTACCTATGATTGCAAAATTTTGGTGGTGACTGTATTATTTTCACAACAGTAAAGTAAATAATGGAAATAAATAAAGCATTAAAGTATAACTTCGAATCATTGCGTTTTTAAAGAAAAAGTTGCAGTATGTTTAGCAGCACAATCTATTATTAACAAACACAATTAAGTAATAGAATGTCTTTTGCTGAAAACTTAATTTTACCTCCAGAATCAGTGACCAGAAGTAGCTTCTAGTCATTAAAACTGTACAGAAATATGGCTTCAACAAACTCTACAGAAGCTGTGTTTGCAGGATCCTTGAAGAGTAGTTTAATTTTTTCCCTAAGCCAGTATAAAAACATCCTGAACAGGCAGCTGGAATTGAATTACACTGTGCCTCCAGAGGTGCAACCAGATTATATCCTCCTTCCCATCTGTTGCAGCTCTGCACTTGCCATGCACCCTTGAAGCTATGCTCTAGCAAATAGAATTGTTTCAAACACCGTATAGGAAAGGAGGTAAGAAGATTTTAGTACCTGGTAACATGTTCGTTTATTTATTATGCTGATACTTCCTTTCTCTGCCTCTATCTAGTGAAAACTTTAGTCCTCACAGAACCATAAAGTAATGTCTATCAGAAAGATATTCTAGATGCCATCTGATCCAACAACCTGCTCAAAGCAGGTCTGGTTACATTACGGTGCTCAGGGTCTCATTTGGTTTGAGTCTTGAACATGTCCGAGGACAGCTTCCACAACAACAGAGGGCGGTCTGCTCCAGTGTTTCACCACCCTCAATGTAAAAATATTTTTTCTAACTTTTAAACAGCATCTCCCCTGCTGTAATTTGCATCTGTTATCTCTTATCCTTTCACCCTGCATTTCAGAGAAGAGCCTGGCTCCATCTTCTCTACATCAATCTATTAGGTAGCTTAAGTCACCAGTTTCTTATTCTTCAGGGACAAAAGGAGTGCCAAACTGTTTTTTGTAGTCCAGCATTGACACTGAAAGAGTATCTCTGCAAGGTCTCAATTCAGGCAGTGCTGAAACTTCTTCCAGATGTTGCTATCGTTAAACTAGAAATATAGCTGAAGAACTGAAATGTAAGTAATGCACAGTATAGAAGTGCAGCTTAGGATGATGATGACTGGTCAGCTAACTCCCTGCAGTAGTTTCTATACTTTCAGCATTTCAGACAATAAGCAATTTCTGAGCACCACAGCTCCTGGGGTTTGTGCACTTCAGATTCTATATTCTAGCCACGGAAAAGAGACCCACTAAGCTTCTACAGCAGTTAGTGGAGGAGTCAATAAAACAAAAGCGCATTCATACGTCCAGTTACAACTCAACATTCTCCTAATGAAATATTCCTTTAGTGTTTGAGCAAATCCGAGGCAAATGTTAATTGCCAAAATATCACATACTTCCTGTTGGGTTATGATGATTTACATCAACTAAGGATTTGCCCCATGGAGTGAGGTGACTTTTGTGTTACTCGTGGGACTACTAGTTATGTTTCCCATTGTATGGAAATAACGCAAACTTAGGCTATTTGGCTCACAAAAAGTAAAGCAATGGCTGCATACAAAAGGCTCTCTCTGCAAGAAAATAGTTGGAATTATGGGTTATATTACATTTTAGAGTAATGAGTAGGAAAGCTAAGAACTCCAAATACTGAGCAATTAAGCTGTTATTCTGTTGCTAAGATTTTGGGAGAAAGATTCAGTCTTTTCTTTTTTTCAATAATGCCTTTTTTTCCAGTTTTTGCTGTAACATAGTAAGCACTGAACTTCTACGTTATTCTTCTCCATTTGAAATTTAAAAACCACTAGGAAGATAATTAAATTCTATGGCCAGTCTCAGTATGAGTAAGGGACTCTGGCAGATGGTACAATTTTCATGTTCCTCTAATTCTGTCTATGTAGAAGAATGTGTAATCTAAAGTAGTGGCTAGTATATTTTAAAGAACTATAGAGTCTCTTACACCTTCCTTTTAGTTGTTTTTCCTGCTCTATCTCTCTCATCAAGCTTTCTGGGAACTAAATTACATCTACTTCAGCCTTTCTTATATCAGTTGGGCCCTGCAGTCAACTTCAGAGGGGACACATAAGGGTCTGTAAATAACACATTCACAAATGCATTTGAAAATAAATAATCACTTGCTGAGGAGGACAGAAGAATTTAAATTATACCCATTTAGATTATCTCAAATGCAACTCTGTTGCTGCTAATCTTTGAAGAGAAGTAATAATCCCATATGAATTTCCATGTCGTGGTGTTTAAGAGGCATAAAAATACAATGTGATATCAGATAGGACAAAGCACCAAGAGTGCGAAGCTGAATAGTATATCATTTCAGAACCTCCTAGTGAAACAGTATTTTCTGTCTATTGTCCATTAATAAAAATACATGACTCTGAAAACATGAGTGCTGACAACTGCTACAGCATTGCACTCTCTGTTTAAGCAAAATACATGCCAGTCTCAAAGCAATTCTTTGGAATACTCTCTTTTACTCATAAATCTACCATAATATCCTCTTGGGTAATAATCGAACGTGGCAAAACCCATGATATCTACAGGTATCAGCAACACATCAGAAAAAGCACCAGCTTACTTGTCCTTGTGTTAACAGCCTAAACTCATCACAGTTGTATATTGCAGTATTCTGCAGGATTCTGGATGAAATACACTGTATTGTTACTAAATTATATTGAAACTTTTTACAAGGACTGTAGTACAAATGTAAAGAGCCAAGATATTCCTTCCCATTGTAAAAAACTGTCTGAATGATAACTATTGTTTATTAACTCACTGACCTATACAGCTGTCCTAGCAGCTAACAAGCGCACCTGAATACTCTGTGTATAAATTGTGGTGACTGCTCAGAAAACAGTTACGTTTAAGAGCAAGATAGTGTAAATACAGATCCCAGCTTCATGCACACTTCCACTTGCCACATGCCCACAAAATAAATATGCTGACTTTGGAAATGTGGATATTTTATCCTTGGTTATATTTATAATCTTCTGTGAAATCATTGTGTACTATTGCAAAGCCCTTGAGTTGTACGAAATGCAGTTACTGTGTATTTTTGGGTCAGATTCTGCTCTCAGTTACAGAGATACACATTGAAGTAACCTCATCAAAGTCAGTCTATTACTCTGGGTTTACAGCATTCTGAGATCAGACCCTGGCTCTGAGAATTCTATTTCCATGCGAGATTTAACTTCAAATACAGTCCCCTTTGCTGTTTGTTTGAAGCAAACAGACGACTATTAATAACAAATTTTACTGGAAGATGCAGGCTTCTATCGCCCTTTAAAATGCAAAGCATATTTTTCTTCTTGATGAAGCTTAAAAGAATGGTAAGATATCTCCATCATGCAATGAAATGGCACCAATACGTGGTAAAATCGCCATTAAATAGCACATGCATCTGAAGTCAAAGCATAGCTTCTTTTTCTCTCTCCTTATATATGCACCCTAACACATATGTAGGCCATCCTATGTACCACGCTGCAAACAGTCTGTATCACTGAGGTTACCCTAGACAGTTATAAAGAAGCATGCATATTAAGCACATCGAGTGATACATTTAATTGAAACTCAAGAGGCTACCCGCTGCATATCAGAATAAGTACAATCTATACCATGCCTTTCCCCCCTCCCATACAATTTTCTGAACTGCTTTTGTTCAGAATTAACTTAAACAGTTTACTGCTCATCTAGATTAGTTTTGAAGCTATGTTTAGTTGTGTATAATGATATATATATTCCCTCAGAGCCTACTTCAGCACTCTTTAATCTTTAGCCAAGATTATCTGCAGCACTACTCACTAACAAAAACTGCCAGTATATTTTGCTTAATAATGTATTTGTCATTGTATCAGATGTTAAATTTACCCACAACTGTAGCTAAAGCCCTCCAACAACTGACATCTGGTATCGTTACTCAAACCAGCCTGTTGGTCTTTCTACACTTTCTCTGTCTTCTGAGCTGTACAACAATGAAATCTCTCAGCTTCTCTTCAGTTACTCTAGCATATAGCAAAATAAACTCAGACAAAGGTTGATACATTTAACTGTTCATGCCTTGGCCATCAGAAGAGCTTGCATCACCTGTAAAAAGTAACTGCCACCATGGAGTTAGTCTATAACTAGTTCGTATATAAAACTAAACAGGAAAGGGATCTGCAAACAGCAAACTTTTCTACCCAAAACGTTGAAATATTTTTAAATAAATACTTGTAAAAATTTATGTATGTTTTTTCCTCCAGTAGCCTACTTTTACTGTTACATACTCTGAAAACATCAGCAGTTTATTTTTGGATTTTTTAAGAGAACAGTGATTTTAGCAAATATTATTGAATATCAGCAAATAAATGCTGAGGTTCTTAAATTGCAAACAAGAATATTAGCACTAGAAACCTGACTCAGCCGTGACCTTTCAAAGCAGCACAGGGAATGTACCATGTGATTTGTATTTCTAATCAAAGCATCCTGAATTTTAAATGGCAAATATTTGCAGTGGATTGCTTTCGTACAAGGTAGAGACTCAGAGTTGTTGGAAGAAATTGTTCATACAGTAATATTAATTAAAAAATAATATTAGGAAAACATGTGCACTGAAAGAGGGTAGATTTAGACTGGATATAAGGAAGAAATTCTTCCCTCTGAGGGTGGTGAAGCACTGGGACATGTCGCCCAGAGAAGCTGTGGATGCCCCATCCCTGGAAGTGTTCAAGGCCAGGCTGGATGAGGCTTTGAGCAATCTGATCTAGGGGAAGGTGTCCCTGCCATGGCAGGGAGAATGGAACTAGGTGATCTTTAAGGTCCCTTCCAACCCATATCATTCTATGATTCTACCATGCTGTGACAGAAACTGGGAGATAAGAAACTTAATAGTGTGATCCACCATTGCTCTATTCGTTTTAGCTCTCTTCTCTAACTGGTAACACAAAAAATCAATTTCCCTCCATGACCTTACCTATAAATGAAAGGAGCTACTGTGGCAGTGTTGGGGTGACTGTATTGCTGTTGCTGAGGAAGCTGGACGACACCATTTCCTGTGCCTTGGCCGCTGCTTGCAGCCATCGAGGCCGACAGAGCCACGGAGGATCCCGGGGTGAGAGCTCCGCTTGGTTCTTTCCCTTCAGAAGAAGCAAGACCAGAGGAAGGAGAAGCCTTCTCACTGAGTTGAGATTTTGGTGTTGATTGCGCCTGGTTTCCTTTTGCAGTCCTCACTTTTTCAACATCCTTACTTCCCGTGCATGCGGATGAAGTGCTCTGCTTTGCTGTTGGCACCTTCGATCCAGGTTTTGGGATCCCACTAGAAGACGGTATTAAACTTTCCTTCTTGGCTGCTGTCGTCTTGCTTCCCTTTGGGATTAAGCTTGCGATTTTTGAGCTCTTCTTTGTAGATGTTTCAGTGACCTGGTCCTTCTCTTCCTTGACTGTTTTCTCAGTGCAAACTTTGTTTTTCTCCCTGTTCTTTTCCTCTTTGTCCTTTGGCTGTAGCAAAGACTTTTTATTGCTGAGATTTTTGCTTCCAGCTTTCGGAGGGGTTAACTTCGGTGATACTTTAGGACTGCTACTTGTGGACCCACCGCTGTTCACCCCACTGCTTAAGACATCCATTTCACCGCACTCTGAAAATGTATCATCCTCTCTCCCACTGTCACTGGGTCCTGAGCTCAGCGACAAAGGAGGTCTCAGAGCAGTCCTAGCGTTAACCAGTTTGAATTTTTCCAGCATAGATTTTTGTCCAGATGAAGGGGGCTTCATACCTTCAGAAGGGGGCGGCTTAAGCCTGTCTGAAGATGGAGTAGGGGAGGTTGCGGGACTAGGCTGCTTCACGGACAGCATGGTAGAGGTCGCGCTGTGTTTGACATTCATGGATTTGCTGCGCCAAGGCTTGCTGGCACTTGGAGAGGGTATAGCAGAGACCTGCTGCTGCCCAGTGCTGGTGGGATGCTGCACATTTCCATTCATGCCTGCAGATGGGTGAGGGCCTTTTGGTGAATCTGCTTAGAAAACAGAAAGAATCATAATGGTACAGTTATTCTCCCATCTCCTACTTGAAGGTGACACTGTAATCCTCTAACATTTAAAAGTTACATGTGATTTATAATAAACATAGCTTACATGTGCATGGAACATGAAGAATACTAATCAAAAATGCCTTTTTTTCCCCCTACTATGATGATGTTGTGCAATACTTCTATGAGCTGAAGAGGATCTTAGAAACACTTTTCTTGTAACCACTTCATTACACAAATGAAATCTTTCAATGTAAAGATTTTATTTCTAGTAAGTCATAAAGAAATTCTTTCTATCACTTGTTAATAATAAAACACTGAGACATGGAAGAAAAAAGAATGATACAATATTGGAAGAAAAAGAAAACTAGAGAAAGATGGTTTTGATGTTCAGTGAAGGCAAAATTTGTGCTAGAAAGCTGAGGTTTTGGTCAGGAAGAGGAGGGCTGAGGAATACTAAAATCAAATGGATATGATCAATATTCATAAAAGCAAAAAAATGACAGGTCACAATACATTTTTAAGTACAGTTAACAGCCTTTAGTAGCTGACTTCAGGAACTTTCATAGGTGAGAAAATCTTATCAACAATTTCACCAGTGTCAGTACTTGAAAGTTATGGAGATGTATCATCTACATGGGTATAGCCTTGATAGATGTTTTGGATCTCAAGCTCAGGTAGGTACAGAAGGCTTGTTTACTTGGATCTTGTACCTTCACTCTATTTACATCGTTCAGGAACTTCAGCAAATCTTCAGAATGAATGAGAGAAAAACTCCTTCTGCAATAATCAAACTATGCTAATCAACGATGATTTTCAAGAAAGTCATCTCGCCTTATTAAGCAAAATGGACCAATGCATTTAAAAGTTAAGCTTTTCTCTGTGAAGCTCAGATTTCCAAGACATATCTGAGTATCTAAACTCTAGTACTCTACAGCACCAGGGATATTAAGGGTAATGGCAATCAAATATGTGGTACATAGCTGTTTCAGCAGATGACACATTTTCTCCTATTGTATCTATCCTGTCTTGCCATTCAGTCTCGGGACTGCCAGTGAATTAGGCGTAAGTATATCAAATTCAGTACTACAAGAAAGCCTATGAAACATACAGCGCAAATGTAGTTCACACAACAGCAAAGAGAGTGCTTGATGTGTTGCATACACACATGAAACCAAAGTTATGCCTTTGGGCCTCCCTGTCTGAATAATATAGTAGATAAGGACAATGAAGACATTTGTCCCTTCAGCATAGAGTTTGAAGTTATGCATCATTTTCATTTTTGCAATCTCATCCCTATGGCCCTAACATGGATTAGACTACCCACCTGCAAATCTTAAGGCTACAAATATATATAGCGAAAGGAGGATTTTGAGCATTCTGAAAGGGAGGTGTTTTTTCTTTAACAAAGAGAATGCATCTGCCCAGAGTTTTTTGTGCACTTCTCAGCCTGATATGCAAACCCCACAGCACTAAATGAGCTCAGTACATCTTCACAGGTTTCAAGCAGCTCTGCTGCATCCAGTTACTAGGCAAGAAAACGTTAACGGTAAGGGTTGTCTCAGAGCATTTTTGGGACAGGTGAGGTTATGGCTTATTCCCTGGGCTCAGGATAGCACCATGCACATGGAGCAGCTTTGGTGGGCAGCTGCAAAGCTGATCCCTCCCTTGCGACCAAGGCAGGAATTGTGGCTGGGCCCCTGCTATTTTCTGGTGAGCCTCAGATCCTGGAAGAGAGCCTGGGGCCAACAACAGCTGTTGGAAATTACTGCAGCCCTCCGGCTTCCTTAATTTATACCAGGGATCAGCCCCGTGGCTGATAGCCCAGGACTGGGTGTGCACAAGGACCTTCTTGCACACGTCTTGCCTTGTACTAAGCTTGCCTTAATTACATAGGAGGATTGGGGTCTTTAGCTATCCCAAGTTTTGCAGAACAATTCACCATAAGAATACGTAAAGCTAATGGAGAGCATTTGTAACAATCTGTGAACAGCAGGATGCCACTACACTCTGTTGTATTAATTCTGTTACATTTGTATGGCTTCAGGCTATCAGTTTTACCAAAAAAAATTGTGTCCTGATTAAAAATAAGAATGAATACCTTGCCATATTTCATGTTATATAATATTAAACCCATTGTAGGGGAAATTGTAAAAAGAAAGAGTTATTTACTGTTTCGTCAATAGCTTGTTCTGCTACATATATAGCAAAAAAACGCAGGTTCCTGGAACCGTTGGTATTTATTTTCTCCCTATGTCACAAACCATAAACAGCACCAAAAAAGTTACAGAGAACTTTAACTTGCCTTTAATCTTCAATTTAAAGCGTATCTTTAATATTCCCGCAAAGAATGCGGACTGCATGCTCTCCAGAAGTATTAAGAATCTGTCTATATGTTTAAAGATGTGGAATAAAAAGATTTATTCTGCCCTCCCAGCCCAAATGCATTACTTGAAGCTGAACATCATTCATTGCTTCCTGCACGTCCAGTTGGGATTCAACTTCAGCTGTTCATTATATGAAATCTGTCCCCACCTTGTGGTGATTTTCATACAGAGTAAATCCAACCTATGACAAGGATTTCATACTTCTATAAATTAAATTTTACATGAAGACAATCTTCTGTTTAGGCCCTAATACCCTTATTGCTGAAATGTATAATCAGCTTGTGGTGAAACCAATTTTGCATTCTGCTTGCGAGCTCTGTGCTTCAGAGCTGAGCTCAACCCGCGTTGGGAAAGGACAACAGCAACACCCCCAGGTGTTCAGTGTAAAAAGAGAAATTTCTACCAGAACCCAGCAAGACCACGACAACCGAATGGATGTTTAAGTCCACTCTTCATAGACTGTTGCACAAATAAAGGATGTGTGAGGGGTTAAATTTGGGCCCAATATATAATCAACCTCCTCTGCCTTCTCGTCTGTGACCAACCTTTGCTATGTTCATTGCTGTTGGAGAAGACAAGACCCCTGTGACAACAGCTCCTCCATTGCAGCACAGTTAGATAATGATAGTGTATACACTCTGTAGCAGACAGGTGCCCAGATTACAATATCCAATTCTAGTCACCCACAGTAAAAAAGGTTAGCAGAAACTGGAAGAGCTGCAAGGGATTGGTATAAAGATGTTTGGAGGGATGAGAGGTCCATGTGGTGAGATTAAAAGAAGTCAGCTTATTTAACTGCCCCTTTCCAGTGGTCCATGAGAAAGTAACTGCCTCTTATCAGCACAGGAGGAGACCGCCACCAGGGACACCTGGCAAAATACTGGCACCAGAAGAAATGTAAAGAAATTAGCATTAGATGTACATACTGGCCACAGATGAACAATGATTTGCATCCATCAGACAATGGAGTTCTAGGACAGAGTTTCTCAGAGTTGTTATGGGCAAAATAAACAAATACCATTGAAACTGAGTTAGCACAACACACAAACACCATTTTGTATTATTAAATTACATTGAAAAGCAGGCAATTAAATTCCATGACATAGGAATTCCATTATCAGTGTTCAGGTACAATGTTTCTAAGCTCTAAAGTATAAATATTTGTTTGTAAAATTTGAACTGAATTAGAACATTATTTCTTTGCTGGACTCAAAATGTGTCCACCTTATCAGCAATGTGAATAATTACTTGATTCAAATAGTTTCATTTTCATAGTTTCATTTTCATCTTTATTTTATTAAAAGACAGAAGTAGATAGATGTGACGTGACCTGGAAAACAGATGTGTTCTTTGAAACACATCCATAAGCTGCAAAGTCCAGGGGAAAAAAGAAAAGAAAAAAAAAATCAGCTCACTAAAGCTCCACAGATGGGTTTCAGTTCATGGCATGTTTATTGCTTCAATTCATTCTGTGTTCCTCATTTAACCGCAGCCACATACAGCTACCCACGTCACAGCGATGGGTTGGGCTGTGGGTTAAAACTGGGCTGTACTCAATAAAGAGCAAACCTGCATTCACCCAGGGGAGCTCGGTTTCTTGCTGTGTGAACTACTCCCTAAGCAACATACAAAGGAGATAACGTTAATGACATACTAAATAATGAAATACTAAATAAAACGCCCATATCACATCTTATTTTGGATCACGTTCAGGTCTCCTTTAACTCTGTGACTACATATCCATTCCCCACTGTGACTAAGTTGGAAACTGCCTTATGCAGAAATGTATTTCAAGTATTACATATAACTGGATTAAAAAACCCCACACACTTATATATATCTTTTCCGAGGTCTCCTCATAGCACATACAGGAGGGTGTACTACAGAGAAAAATGTATAAAAAGTGGTCTGCCCTTGAAGAGGTGCGGAGGTCTCAGCCTCTAATAACTATTTATCTAGCACAAGTCATCTCTTTTTCCACTTCAGTTTACACAACTCTAAAGCAGAATTACAAGGTATTTACTATATGATCTATGTCTATTAGAGTGTACAGAATGTACATCCATTCAATGGAAGCTGTTAAAGTTATCTTGCTCCAAGCATTTGCATCAGGAGCAAAATTTGAAATAAAAAGTTTATTATCTGTGCCACAATGTAAGGAAAAATCAGTTTTTCAATGTATAGTGACACTTTTTTTTTAAAGAGGTGTTTATTACTATTACTATTGTGAGGGTTGAAGTTTGTTTCTAAATAAATTCTTAAAAAAACTCAGGTCACAGAACATTCTCAAATACTTCAAAAAGATATCAAAAGACTACTAGGAAATTTCATTGTAATATTAAAAAATTAGCCACGATAATAATTAAATTTAAAATATAGCATGGTTCAGTTGTTTTTCTCTTTAGGCAAAGAAGTAGAATGGTGAATTCAAATACAGGTTCCCATATGTTCTTTTAGGGTATTATAAAAATATCACTTCCCTATCCTTGCACTCACAGCAGTAATTTTCTCTAACTTTTGCTTTATACTCTAAACCAAACTTGTATTCGGCTTATATGCTCATGTAAAATCAATGTTCTTCCATCCATTCTGCTGTTTTGAAAGAAAGGAAAAAGAGCAGATAGAAAGATCTCAGATAAAGTACTCTCTAGTTATGCAACATTACATTTTCTATATCCTGTAAAATTAATCGAATGATTATACACAAACAAAGCCACTCCTTATGCTCTTGCAAGAGATGACTTGACTAAAAATTTCATCAAGCTTCTTATTCTCTGCTGTAAAGAAATGGGAAAGTAAAGAAATCCATCATGCAAAAAGGCACATAAATGTGCAACGCAATGCAAACCTTAGCAGTCAAAAGAAAGTTTCCAAGTAACGAGCTTAGAATATTAATATCTACAAGCATGTCTCACCTTGAATCATTTCACTCTCACGTATTTCAGCATATGTCAACATTATGAAGCAATTCTAAAACCTAAACTGCTGTACATACCTTCATTCGAGCAGCCACATCTCCTATTCATAACTTCACTATCGTATTTGTGAACTATACCATGTCTGCTCAGTTTTCGCTCTGATCTCTTTCTAGTTTTAGTCTGGATGTCTTACCATAAACAAGCCCTTGACAAAATAAATCCCACTATAGAACTATCTAAAACATTCAACTCTGATAGTAAAAATAAAGAAATAACTATTGAAAGGATGGTTTTATATCTTCAGATACAGCTAGGGGCAAAGTGTGTTCATCAGAATTCTGTAAAAAAAACCCCAAACTGGATAGCTGCCTGTTGCTTGGATGAAGAACATTCACTGCATACTTGTTCCTCCCACAGACCCCAAGGATGCAAACGGGTACTATGTATATTGTATCATTTTCAACTGCATTCTAACCCAGAGATATGAATAAAATGCTGTTCATTACACAAAGGGAGAAACAAGGGGGAGAAGGGGCTGGATTAGTTACACAACTCAGAAAGCTGAATTTTTACATTATTCTTTCTGTGATAAAGCCTGAAGAGGCACATTTTCTAGAAAAACAGTGTCAGGGTGGGAGTAACAGAAGGACCCAGGAAACTCAGTTTGTTTCCATAATGGAAGTTCATATTTAAAGGAGGCAATAAAATATGGACACTGAATTCAAATACTTGCAAAATTTCATTACATTTGACTTAATTTCCAATCCTCTTTTTAGGCTCATGTATACACTAGGTAAGGTTCTGAAGGAACAGATGCATGTAATATTCTGACGCAAATATGATATTCTGATTCTTCTCCATTACAGGCTAAGGTGCAAAGTCCCCTGAAAATTATGTCAGTCTTCCTTTGGGTATGAGTAGACTTGAATATGGACAAAGATTATAGGCATCTAATACAGATTCATTTTTACTTCAGAAAAATCACCCAGTGAAGTTTTCATCAAAGAGAGATAAAATAAAACTATAACATCTTGAAAGTTTTCAGTTCTGAACTTTAATTCCAATTCAACCACAAGTCCTAATTCAGAGCCTTATCTCCATAGGTCTTCCTCACCAAGCATAAATAGTACATTCACTTCTTTGACCCCTGTGGATGGGTTCTTTTGGTGTTTTGTGTTTTCCTCTTGTATGTTAAGTAAGTCTAGTAACTTTTAATCAATTACCTTTTTCATTTCCATTTGCATATTGTGGAGGCTTGTTTTTGTCAATGCTGTTAAAGCTCTGGCTTCTCCGATTTAAATTAGAGGCTCCCTGGACTTTGGTACTGCTGCCTGCAGCTGGCACCCTTGAGGGTCCTGGAAGCCTGTAATGGTATAATGAGAAATCAGTTCATTTTATATAAAGCAACATACAGAGGAGTCAGTATTCAAATATCAGACCAGAATTTAAAACCAACAACTGAAAACAATGATTTCAGGTAAGCAACAATGAACAGGAGGATTCAAATTAGTTAGACTCCACAAACAAAAACAGATGCCTATCCTCAAGCACACGAAAGGGAAAAAGATGCT
Organism: Tauraco erythrolophus; assembly: GCF_009769465.1. Taxonomy (NCBI): domain Eukaryota; kingdom Metazoa; phylum Chordata; class Aves; order Musophagiformes; family Musophagidae; genus Tauraco; species Tauraco erythrolophus. The sequence goes on along the minus strand of NC_141468.1, from coordinate 45,450,922 downwards.
TTCTAGAGTCACAGGACATGTAAGAAGATGCTTTGCATTTACCATTAACATTGCTAAAACAGATTCACCCTAAAAACCCATTAAAGTGCAATATCAACTTTTATTTAAACCTGTCCCTTTTGAAGAGGAAATGTTACAGAAATTGATTAGAAAGCACAACAATACATAGTTGGGAACTATTTCATATCTCTTACTGTAGCAAATGTTTCATAGCTGTGTTTAGCATAAAAACTGGCTTTTCAGTTATCTTCTTTGGTTATTTTACAGAGGGCTATTGGCTGAAGCATTTCTACCTTAGTATTCTAAATGAAAAATATTGAAAATACATATTTTTGCTAGATGCTACACACGCATATATACCTTTTAGATAGAAGCACATGATGTAGACTATACAGTTCATTTGCTAGTATTTGCTGCCACCATCTGAACCTTACTGTGTGGCTATGCTGAGGAAAAAAAATGTAGACCCTGTAGTCCCTGGCGTGTGTAAACTTGCATCTTTTTTTCTGTCTGAATCTGTTCTCTGATGTAAGATTCTTTGATACATGCTTACTGCCAACTTTCTGCAGCATCTTTGTGGGCACTCCCACTCCTTTCCAGTTTTGTTATCTGATAGATGAAATGAAATGATCAAATCAGCAAGAGGCTTTTGCCATGGGAGAAGAATATCTCTCTCCTGTTTCTCACTTATTGGGATGGTATGATGATTTTAGTAGTGGCAATACAAATTATACCAGAGTTATTGAATTCAGTTAGTTTCACTACATTACAAAAGAGCAGCATCAGAAGGGAGAAAAGAAAATGACGCTACAAAGAGTTATAAAATGTTAGATTTCTTCTGAACTGGTGTAACAGAAATGTTCAAATCATTTTATTTTCATTAGCGAACATATGTAAACAGCTCCATGTTCTCTTCCTTTACCAATTTAAGCCTCAGAGAGCTAATCCATTAGTTATTTTTATGGCTCATTCTGGCCGCCAGCCTGCCCTGCTAGTCTCTGTGCCGAGCCCAGAGCAGACTGTCTCTGCTCTGCAGCTGTACGCATGCTAACCTTTACTGTGACCCATGAATTCGAGTGATCTTCTGTTCCCTGAAGAATGCACTAAAACAAACTTAAAAATCCATTTGCTCCTTCTCATTACCCTAATTTGACAGACAGTAAGAGCCCCGAGATCGTTTGTCAAAGGTAATGAAAAAAGCAATGAGGAGGCATGTGCAACACTGGAAACTCATCTGTTCTGTTAAAATATAGAATATTTCTGCATATATTCTGCATGCCAGAATTCGAGAACTTGCCACAGTAAGCACATTATACATGAGGTCATTTGCTCTACACACTTTCCAGTTTACCTCATTTGCTGTCTTTTTTAATTAAATTCAGGTTTTAAATTACTCTTGCAGAATCATGTTAAGCAGCTAAGGAAATGCAAAGAGGAGAATAACAGAGAAGGGACAAGTCACATACCTCTGAAAAGGCTTCGGAAACACTGCCACAGATTTAAAGTATTAGACAATAAGACTGTTAACCCCGACACGTTGAATGCGGACAAGACAGGAGCATCAGCAATAAGGAAAACTGAGGACCTACAAACGCAGGTGCAAAGCAACAGGACCATGGTATAGCTCAGTCCAAGCTATCACCAGCAACTCAAATTGTGTTAGTGTGCTATACTGCAAAGTGCAATCTTTATTGTAGAATATGCAATTTCGAGTTCATTGTTCTCACCAATGAACTCTACAGGAAAGGTATAATTAATGAACACATTAATTATCCCCCACCAAAAAAAAAAAGCTAGAAACAAGAGTAAGCTTTAGACCTCAGCTTCTTTCTTCTGCAGTCTGGCTTGTAGATTTTAGTGCTCATGGAAGCGACAAACCAAAAGTACTGATGAAATCTGAAACAAGTCATCTCCTACACACAGCTCTGTCAAATTCTCTGCCAAAACAAATCATCTCCTTAGTGGGGACTGTGTGCAGGCTACTCTTGACGGAGCAGAAGTCTTGGAAGTGGTTCTTTTTGACTGCTCTATTTTGCTTCTGTGTGAGCTTGGCTCTGTGAACTCAACTTCTCAGGTGGGTTTGCGAGACATGCAAAACAGCTAGTGGGAATTGGGATGAACTCCCAAACCTCTATTCACTCACGACTAAAGTAAGGATTTAGGCCAGAGAGTAGCGAGCACTAAAATCACCAACTAGTCCTTCACATCCAATATTTTACATGCAGGATACAAAGATGCAGGATACATAACAACTAGGAATATTACTAATATACAGTACAAATCCGCTCCTTCAAGTCCATACAAGGCTTTCCCGTGGCAAAGCTCATCGTTGCGAAGCTTGTACGCATAACATAAACACACATTGTTTAATGTCTGCTCATGTCCGAAGGATAAAATATCAATGGGCATATACTTGCTTGAGTATCACTAACAAGCAATAAATTAGAGATATTTAACTGACCTAGAAGTCTTTTTTTGACTGGTTGCAATTCCACTGTGATTAGACTGAGTTGCATATCTGGCTGTGAGACTGTATGAGAAGAAACAGAGAAATTGAATTAAAGAATTTCTTTGAACATGTATAGAAAGAACACACTTACCAGCAAACTATGAGTTAATGAATGCAAATTGAACATGGATAGAAAACACAAATTAACTGGCAAAAATATGAAATAATGCGAACATGCAGATTTTTATGAGAGATGCAGTGCACAGATTATGAAATAATGGATATTGTTATAACTTGTCTCATTTGCTAGAAATTATCTTAGGAATAGACAATGCAGGCAAATTTCCCCAGAGACTGAATGCAAGCTCAGTTTGCACAGAGGGTACCTCAAAACTTTGTGCCTTCATTTATTAATTTTTTTTTTCTCCACCATAAAAAGTACTAAGCACAAAAAACTAATTTCTCCAGCAACCCGACTGGGTTCACAGCCTGGCAGTAAGGAACAAATTTGCTACACCAGATCCAACATGGTCTCAGAATAACTCCCACTAAAGGAAGGTGATCCTCCAGACAGTAGAGCTATATGTAAGAAGAATCCCATCATAATTTTAATTACTATTATGGCAGCACTGTAACAGGCCATGTATGTGATGCATTACCCAGGCAATGAATCAGAGCCTTCATTAGGAAAGCCCTGACCAGTACTTAGACTCACTGTTAAATTCCATAGGAAAATGCATCCTTGTCTATTAAGCTTCTGAGTAGTATTTCTGCAACAGAAGAGAGGCTGTGCTATAGGGCTAAAAACCGTATGTTCCTTTTGACACCCAGTAATGTGTTATTACTAAACGGCAAATGTACGTCTCTATTCTTTTAGACATTTGCATAGAGGATATGTCAAATGTATAGCCAAGGTCAGCCCTCCTGCCAGATAATTTCAGTTACTATAAACAGGTGCATCCTTTGGGATGCTCACAGCCTAAGGATACAGACAGGTGCCGAAGCCAGGTGCCATCACAAAATGAAATTCCTTGCATTATTAAGGAAGTGACGGAGAACTGAGTAAGCAGAAACTGTGCTAGTCACAGATTGCTTTTGTCTTGTACAGTTCTGCATCTTCCAGTGATTCTTCTGAGTAACAGCAAAAACCAGAGTGCTCTAGTCCCGGCTTTATAGACTGACAGCACTTAGAAACACCTGGTGGTACTGAGTCGACCAAAAAAGCATTAAGCAATTTCTGCTAGTCCACTGGAGCAGACAGCCTGAGTATAGAGTGGATAGAAGAAGCTCTCAAGGGAGAAAAGTCTTCAGCACAGCAGTCCTGAAGAGGGGCAGTGGGAAGGCACAAACCAAGGGACAATGTGAGACATGAGTGGGATGCCTTAGTACTGTTACTTCCCCAAATTAAACCCCGGTAAAGGATTCAGCCTTGCCTCTGTGCTTGCCACCTACAAATGGCACACGTGCACACAATAAATACAAAAAAAGGAGAATACTTCAGTCTTAAGAGGGCAAAAAAGAATCATTCAATACATAAAAGCAGCATTCAGTTCCCTGATTTATATCTTCACAGTAATGCTAACAAAGTGCTCTTTTTTTATGACCATAAATTCTGTGGGAATTGTAATAAATTATAATAGTATCATAGATAAAAATACATAAACTGTAATTATTATCTAGTCAGTAGCATGTTGAATTATATTTCACTCAGTTATCTTTCTTAATAATGTCTAGACTTATGACGCAAATGTGATGTAGGCTGTTTTGCTGAATTTGCTGCATTTGTGCATGGTATAATAGCCCATTTTTTGATCTTCCATGCGTGATTTATTTCAACATATTTAAAATAAAGGAATCTAGAAATGGTTAACTGGTTATCTGCATTGACTAAACTAAGAGGTTTATGAAAAAAATGGTATGTTACATGAAACCTTAGTGCATTTATGTTGTAAAAGGTAAAATGATACACAGTACAATCAACACAGACAGTAAGCTGGAAAAATAGAGTGAATAGGATGCCTTGGCATAGCATGTCGTAGCTATTCTACTTCAAACAACACAATTCCAAAGTAGCTAGAAAGATCAAATAGCTTAATCTCAGTGATGCTGCCGAGTTGTTGATAAGCTAGTCCACAGACATTTGGCACTTTTCTTCCCTTTTTGTTTTTTATAACAATAAATACCTGAAGCATCTATCTGGAAATGCTTGCTATAGTGCTTTTCTTCCACGCTTGTCACTTGGGACTTCACTAGCGAATTCATGAAACATCAGCTTATAGACTGCTTTCAAACTTTGCAAACAGGCCTGAAAAGCTTTGAGGGATGCATCAATATAAGTAAAGCATCATTTCCACTGTGACTGGGTAAATTTATTTTCCAAAGTAATGTGACAAATGAAAGGGAAAAAGAGAACTTTTAACAGCTCATAAACCAGGTGCATCAAGTTCCTAATGACTTTGCGTTTTCCTTCTCAATTAGCTCTGAATGTGCTGGACCCATTAAAGTTTTGCATGGATGCCTGTTTCTCAACTGCTGGCCCCACCATTACAGATGTTAACTGCAACATGCCTAAAGTCTACTGACTCTTCTAAATGTATAAACAAATATTTACCTGCTGCCCTCCATCCTACCAAATAATTGTCTGTAGGTAACATCTGGCAGTCAGGAAAATAAACCTGCTTTGCTTAAAACAGTCATTTTTTATGCTTATAGATCCACAGAAAGGTTTAATAAATATGTGCCTGCAATAAAGTAGCACAGTAGAAGTTTAACACTACAGCATTTAGGACAAGGAAGGATTTATTTATCAGAGGGTTGCAATGGAGGATTTTCAAAGCCTCTAGTTGTCAGCTGTCTGCTCCCAAGACCCTTTCCACTACCATAATACTCCCACTATGGCTACAGCTCCTCGGAGGAGCCACAGCAGTCACCTGCAAATCCCAGCTGTGGTGCACTGGCAGGAAGGGGACAGACAAACTACAGAATAAACTAACTCTGACTGTGGAGCCTGCAGGAAACTCTGCTGCTCCCAGAGCTACAGCCCTGTCTTGCAGTCCTGGGGACAATTGCAGCATTGGGCCTGGGCCAGGAACAGTCCTTCAGCCCTCTGGCATTGTGCTTAACTCTCCTGTTTCACATAGTGCATAAGGGAAGAGAAGGCAGATGCTCCTGGTTAAGTAAATCCTGTTCAAGAGAGGTAAGATGTATAGACAGTATACATGCATCTTATCCCAAATCCTTAGAAATCATCTGGACTCTGCAAACGGGATTCCAGGTGGAAATCAAGCCCTCATATTTTCTCTTGCAAACCAGGGAAACATGGGTCAACACAGGAGACATGAAACGATGACACTGGGTAATTTCTGTTGCTGCTCCCTTGGTGAAATGCCATGAGAAAATAGAATAAACGTGCTGTTACTACCCAGAAAGGCAGCTCACCACAGAGGCAGCTGGGGTAGTATTGAGAAGAAAGCTACAGAGATGTTAGAGGTTGTCCTGACTCTGAGGTGCTGATGGGGAAAACCACAGGTGCTGGTTGCAGGAACCAGGACTCGGTGCTGCGCCATGTGGTTGTGCAGCACAGTCAACAGTGTTGGGGAGCTGTGCACCATGTTCCACCGAATTGATAGAGGGCATGCAGTTGTAGGCAGGATAAAAGGGTTAAGAAATGGTCCTAAAAGGTGTAGGGGAACCTAGGAAGTCAATATAGGCTACAATACTAAAGATTCTTCAATGTGCTCCCACTGAAAGTGAAATGAAATATTCAACTCAAATGGGCAAATAAGAACAAAGAAGATGAATAGGGAACACAAGTGACGACTCAACACTGAACCAAACTGCCAGAAAGTCTGTCTGGCTACTATTCAAATAGCACGGTATATCAGGAAAGATGCAGCTCCTTGAAAGTGTGTATACCATGTAAAGCTAAAGAATGGAGCTCCTATAAACCTAGATACAGAGAATGAATCAGGCTGAAAATATTTTAACCTCTGTCTTCAAAAAGTAACTCATGCAGCGACACCCTGAATATAATCTACTTTTTATTAACAGTCTTTTGAAAGATCAAAAGGATCATGTTACCTCACACTGTCATTTTCCTATAATGTTAAGAGTCACATGGTGGTTCTAAAATGCCAGCTATGTGATCTGTTAAAATTAGACAAAAGGCAAGGGGGTTGGTAGTATATAATCAAAGTCTTTCTACCTTACTGGCATACTTGAATTGTAACATGCTGTTGATCATATAAAGTGCATTTATACCACTAGAGTGATTGCACTCCAGAATTGTTTGAGACTTTTCTATTAGAAAGATTCCCTGATTTAAAAAAAAAAAAAGTAGAATAAAAGGAAAGAATTTTAAATGGAAAAATTTTCCCAGAAGATCTTGATTTTGCTGTACATAATTTCTATTTATTTATTGAAGAAACTGCTTGGCTGCATACTTCCTGTCAGCCTGCCTGGCAAAAAGCACGAGAGATAGTATTCTAAGGTTCACCTGACTCCAAATCCCAAGCCTGCCAGGAGAGATGCCACAGGAAACAAAATTTTCAAGGCTCCTCATCATACCAATCAATCTGGGTAGCTATAAGATCCCTGATCTTCCACAAATCGACAGCCAAGGAAGACTGAGGAGGGAACAAAAAACCCTGAATTTTCCCATGAACAATATTTTTCAGACATTTCTTTTGCCTTTTTAGCCCAGTCCTGGTGAATTAATATATGCTTATATCTACATATATGTATCTATCTACATATATAATGTTGTCTATTTATATATAAATATTACATATATGTCCATTTTATACATATATCTATATCTTTCATAGATATCCATTTTAGATATATCTCTTTCTAACACAGAAACACGCATTTATTTTTTCATTCACAAGAGGAAATGTCTATGGCTCAGGCAGTTCTAGCTCATACCATGTCATCTGTTCTATATTAGGTGGACATTTCTCCTCTCTTCTCTTTGAACTTCTGCCATCTTATACAAGAAGTCTGTCTCCAACTGATTCAGGCTTGGAGGTAGAAGTAAAACTGTGTTTTCAATGTTTTCCTGTTGTTCACAGATCATAAACCAAAACTCAGATAACCCAGTATTGCATCAACATTTTTGTTCTTGCAGAACACAGTGACTCATAATGAGAATGAATTGTCCACCACAGAGACCACACCTTCCCACCTTGGTCCTAGTATTTGTACTATAGGTATTTTGTAGAATTTAATGAAAGAATTTATAAAATCACAACATTCAGGAAACAAAACGTGTATCAATTAAGTAATACATGTGCTACTTAGCTACTGTGCTTAACTTGAACTGTAATTCCCCTTAAATAATGCAAACAGTCTGTTTAAAAACATTAGTTTTTCTGACGAATTCAGACAAGTGGATAACAGCATGCTGCCAGACTAGAACTATGCCCTTAGGGACCAATCGTGCCCTTTTATAACCTTATCTCTGTACCATTTAATGATCTTGCACTAGAACGAAATTATATCCTATGATCTGCACAGTTAATGTATGACACAATTCTGTTTCTCCGTTTGATACAATAAGACTGTAACAAAGTCTTCTTGAGGGAATGAAAAAGGGAGTGCCAGAAAGCCTGAGGCTTTCACTTTTTCCAGTCTACACTCATTGTCTTTTCAAACCTTTCATAGATTTCCAGAAAATCCACATTCATCAACACATCCTAAAGTATAGTTAGGATCGCTATAAACCTCCATCAGTCAACCAATTAACACACAGTTAAGGCTGTTCTTGCTTAAGGTATTAAAGTACATTTGTGAGCATTTTGTTGGGTCTCCCTGTTGATAAAATAGTAAAGAGCTATGCAATAAAAAGAAATTACAAAACCTTCTACCACCATTTTAGCTATGTTTCCATAAGCATGAAAATGCAAAAAGCAGATAAAAACACATATACATAAGTGATTTTCCTAAGCTGCTAAATTATCTTTTGCAAGTGTGATGAATTTTAAATATAAAAAAAGCTCATTTTTTTCACTTCTATTTTAATCCATTTTCCATGGGTATTAATTGTTATAAACAGCACTGCCTGTACTTCTTTGGAAATGTATGGATTTGTAATTTTTTTCTGGTCGATGAAGAGAGAAAGTCATCTTCTCCACAGCAGCTGCAAAGTGTACTGTTATTTCATTAACTGACATCTGCAAAACAATATGTAGAATGTCACATTTGTTGCACAGTCTGAAAATATTAAGAGATTAAAGTTGGTAAAAGGGACTAACAATAGCAAATAAAGTAGCAGTACGAGCATAAAACTGTGACTTAAGTGAATGTAAGAATCCAAAGAAAAGGCTGTGTCATACGTTGCTATCAAGGGATTTATCAAGGAATAACTAAGAATAAGGAAATAACATTTTGATTCAGAATAGGTAAAAAAATAATCATAGGAAAAAGAAGGAATGAAGACCACAAAATTCATTATGGCTGCTATTGAACTTTACATTTATTTAAATTATATTTGTCATATACACAAAATTGTAGGCAACCTTAAATGCTTGCAAGACATCAGAATTAAATAGGTGGAAGACCTGGGAAAGGAAAAAATTCTTGGACACAATTTCAGCAGAATTCATTTTCAGAAAATGAGAAGAATTAATGAATCTATATGGGGAGTGAGAGTAGAGCAACTAAGAATGCCTGACGAGAAAACAGCTACATTATAAAGCTTCTGTTCCTTTGAAAGGAAATATACAAAAAGTTGGATTAAAATGCTGTAGGGATGAATGGAACACTTCCCATTAAATTTTATTAGATTAGATTAGATTAGCAACAGTGAAAATTATGGCCAAAGTGCATCAAAACTGAAATATAGGAAGTACTGAGTGGCAAAGGAGAGAAGTGCAAACTATGAGAATATCTGAAACGCACAAGATGAAAATCATCAGTAAACGGAATTAAAATAGTCTTTTGAAAACTGCAAGAACAGACAATGAGAAAGGATGACAGTTGCAGTTTGAAATGCAGACAGAACAAGAAGCAGAGAAAGAAATATCTTTGTTGAGCAGATGGCAGAGGTAATTTATAAACAGGAGAAATCAGTGTAACTACGTGTCACAGGTTTCTGAAGAAAACGTTCAGACAAACATCAGGTATGTTGCAGAGAGGAAAAACTGAAGAACAGACTAAATAACACCTAAGGGCAGGTACCAACCAGTAAAGGACAAGTTTTCCAGGATCCCGCCCACAGAATTATGTAAGACGGTGACAGATATAAGCAGTTTCTGAGAGGTTGGTAGCAAAAATTTTAAGTAAGAGATGGAACGGTGAAGAAAAAAAAAAAGGTTATAAAAAAAGACTATTTGTTTTAGAAATCGAAAGTCTGCTTTGAAAGCCATTTTTTTTTCTTATGTTAAGATTCAGAAATAGAATTACTTATCTTCTCTTAGAAAGGCTGGAATACAGGTGAGAAGTATGTGAGAAATACTTTTTTGTTATTGCATTATTCTGTCCTTTTTGTCTGAAGGTTATTAGAAAGGTTAGTCATTTGCCATTATCAAAAAGTATCCCTTTTGTGTATGGTAATTTCTAAGCCTGAAACGTAACAGAAGTATGAATTATGAAACTTCAAATAGTGTTGATGGATTTTTTGTAGGCTGTTTCAAAACACAGACAAATTTTAGAAAAAAAAATCAAAATAATTGCAAATGGACCTGTGCCAATAAAATTAGTACGTATGAGGCAATGAAGATGCATTTTTTACATATTGCTTTGTCAATATATCATAGCTGTAGCCTAGAAAACTCCTGAAACTGCAGTAATCCCCAGCATGTAATGACAGTTATATAAAATGTGTAAATTAATTTCATAGCTGTGTGAGGTAAAAAAAGGGAATGCATAAGAACAGCCAGTTTTCCTGATGACCTATCACAGGAACAAATCTCTAATTTATGCAACTCATCATTATTAAATATGATCTGTTTGCGTAGGTCCATAGTTAACTAATTTAATTGGCATACAGAGATACAATATACTTTAGTTACTTGGATTTCAGGACAATGAAAATGAAAGAACTTCCCTCCTGAAGTTCCTTTCATTGGGAACCAGGAGGACTGTAATGATTGTGTCTTTGAGAAGTAGAACAAAATGGGGCCAAAGCTGGTTTTCAAGATAGAAAGGGAGCTCAGTTAAAGTAAAATTAAATCCCTAAGGTCTATTTGAAGGTCAGCTGCTGCAGATCCTGGTACAATCACATTAAGCAATTCATTCTGCAATATCTCCCAGATGCATAAAAATACACCATATTAGGCTAACAGCAGTTTGTTTCCTTAGAATCTTACAAGAAAACAGAGAACAGAAAGAAGAAATAAAGCTTTTCTTAATTTTTCTTCTTCAACATCATTAAATAATGATTCTGCAGTAGGAAAAGCAGGAACTACCTATCTGTTTCCCTTCCTTAAACCAAGTGACTAGCAGTAGCAAGAGCTAAGGACAGCAAAGAGACTTGGTTCATCACTTTCCTTTCCATTAACCAAAGGAAGACTCACGACTATGTACACATTCCATTTTTAGCCTATGTCAGTGCAATACACTTGGTGCAGACTGTTAAGGTTGTATTTTCAAGCCTGAGAACACTGAAATAAGGCCTTTTTCTAAATTGAGAGTGGTGTAACCAAGATTCATAAACGGAGTGCCAGTATTCTGGCATGGATCTGTTTAAATTCATAATCTTAACCACTACATTTGCATTACTGTATTTCACACAGCACAAGCTGTGTGTCCAATATGCTTCATTTTTTCCCTACTATTTCTGAGCAGAAGGCAACACGAAACCCAATTCATTGCATTAGTTATATATGCAACTGCCTGTAGAAATCAGCTACCTAACTTTGTTTATGCGCCTAGGAAAACCAGGGTGCTCTTTTAATATAACAAATTTAACAAAATCCATCTGGACCTCAAGCTGTGCTCATCATTCCTGTACGTGATAAAATAGTTTGTCCGTCTCGGGGAATTTTGCTGACAGCTTACTGAAACCAGTTACTGCCTAATCCATAAATGAGACAGAACTTCTTTCATCCACATGTGTTTTCTCTTAGTATCTGGGTGGTTGAAAGATCATCACTGCAGAAAGTTTAGATGTATTGCTGTGATAATGGAATCCACTAGCAAAGCGAAGCATAAAAATATAATGTAACCATTGTTGTCATCTCTCTGTACTGACAGATTTAAATAAGGCCACCAGCACTGCATTTTTTAACTAAATCTCAGAGCAGCAACAAAGTCATTACTAAAGAGTGAAGTGCCTACCTCTGATTTTGAAGTATTCAATTCCCACAGTTAGTAGGACAAGAATATGGGAAATTTGAGGATAAAAAGAAATAAGAAATCACATCTGAAACCATTCTTTCTCTTAGGTTACCATTTATTATTTACCGTAGATTTTTTCCTCTAACCGTCTAAATAATTTTAAGAGCTTTTTACATTTAGTGGTATGAAATCATAATCTTACACAAATAAAGCATATTCTTTGCAATGAAATATCACTTACCAGAAACCAACTTCCTTCGTTCTTTTTATATTTAATTTGAAATGCTGCTTTTGGCCTTAGGATTAGATAGGCCAATTATACTCTTTCACATGCAGAATCTTGCTCCTCTTCTGTGTGCACAATTTTCACAATTCTGATCTTGGTTATGGACAGATTACATGGGATTAGGAATGTTAAAGTGCTGCCACACTGACCAGATTTAGACAACTTTGTTTGGATCCTGCTGTAGACAATTCATTATCCTCCTATGCAAACTTTACACTAAGAAAAAAGGCTCCTCCAGAAATCAGTTTAATTACATTCTTGATCCATATTGTCTCTTGCAGGAGACACTAATTGCATAGTCATCCAAGGACAACTAGCTTCCCACTTCTGCACAAACCTAATCCTGTCAGTCTCACGATGTTCTGATTACAACCTTCCCATGGGGCTTCTGTTTGTTTACCATATGAAAACAACCTGGCTATGAAAGCTGTGGAGCCCTGACACTATTTTTTGTGCCTTTTTCAGCTTTTGTTGACAAAGAGCCCAAACACTCTCTCGTTGAGGTTAATGCTAAAGTAGGCTGGCTTCTGTGGCATGCCAAACGGGCTCAGACACAGTAATGATCACAGACATTGATCATTACTGAGGCTATTATAACCTGGAAATCAGGATGAGAGCACTATCATCGTCATCGTCATTATCAGGACCTCTCTCTCAAATTAGGAGAGTGATACACTAGCTCTGTACATACAAAACTTCCTTTGTCTTCAGCAGGGCCTGGATGCTACCGATTCTGTTCCCTGACCATCTTCCGTGTGACTTCACAGAAGTACTTCCCTCTCCCATGTACAATCCGTATTTCCCTCTGAACAGTGGAAAGCATCACCTTGCCTTTTCATACTTGTTAATAAAGCACACACAATGGCTTTTTTACCTTCTAGGAAATCAAATTGAAACTTAGCCATATGCTTTCTATACCTTAGCTGAAAGCAACAAAGTACATAACTTGCCAATGGAATAATCTAACCTAAGGCAAATGCAATTATTAAGACATAGCTTCAAAGATCTAAATTACAACACGAAATGTGATTGCTTACTGAACATTTTATAAAAGTACAAAGTCTATAAAAAGCAGTGTATATGTTTTGGTTTTGTTTACATGCCTGCATACATACAAACACGTATATACCAAACGCACTTAAATGTATACAGTGCATCAAAAAGTTAGCTTTATTTCTCAGGTATCTAACAGTAGTAGAAATATATGAGTCTTCAAGTAAAATAAAATATCCACAATACACTTGAAACCTTACTCAAATTAGGTTTGAAGATTTTTGCCTTTATTGAATAAAGATTAATGTGCCATTCAGTTTTTTGGTACTATATTCATTATCTGGCTTCTGCCATAAGAATAAGATAGTTTTTGTCATTCCTCTCAAAAAACTGAAAGAACTAATTCTAGGTAATAAAGGACCACAGATCAAACTAATGGAAAATAATCTGTTATATGCATTTGACAAATAATTTTTCCAACATACACCATGAGTAATTTGCTTCATTAAGGTTTCTACACATGAACCTTTTCACAGTGTAAAATGTTAGAAAACAGAAAGTATTAAGAATTTTTAAAAGCCTATTCAGGACTGCAACAGGCTAATAAAGAGAGGCAAAGCTGCACAATAAACACGTAATAATAAATTGCCTTAAAGATTAACACTCACTATGAAAGGATAAAATAGCTCATTTTTTAAAAAAAGTAAAATTGCTCTGTTATTGATAGTAGTTACATTACATATTGAGTGAATAATTTCACACACAAAAGTGAAGAATGTGATATTTTTATAAACCTTAGATTTTATCATTTTTCAATACTCTCCATTCAATGGAAGGAAAGTATAAGCCTTTGTATGAAACTTTTTGCCAAAAATATCGAAAGGTCTCAAGTGTCCCTTTGAGCAGCCATATGAGTTCCTTCAGACCTTCTAAATCATTAACTACTGCCCTGTCAATCAGTCAGTCATGTTGGTTCCTTCTGTAATGAATGCTGAGACACAGTTGTCATGAAAGCAATCATATCGTAGAAATCAGTCTCAGGAGTCATGTAAGCTACCTGTCCCCATTTCAGATAGCAAAAGGCAGGCAAGGGGCAAGATGAATCCCATCAAAGGCATCTTTTCTTTTCTAATTTCATATTTTGGCTTCTTTCTAAACAGAAACTTTTATTTAGTCATTAACAGCTTAAAACTAAAAAGCTGTTTGGGAAATAATTTTGAATTATTTTCCAAAATATTTGCTTTGATGGGAAAAAAAAATTAACTGACTACTGTGAAAAGAAAGGTTGCTAAGTTTACCACAGAGAGCTCATATCAATGTATGCTTGTATATGCCCAAATATTCATGGAAAACCTTTTTTTCAAATGTAGTCATTTTTCTAAGGGGACATTATTTTATGCTAATTTCCTATTACTTCTTCAAAACAGCGACAAATGAAAAAAAACAAATAGTATTAAAAAAAAAAATATATTTCTGTTCGTTTCTAAGTCCTGGAGCTCCTTGTTTTGCTAGCAGCTCAGAATACTAGACATATTTGTAGCAGAATATAGAAGGCTTTCATGCAGAAAAAAGCTTTTAGAAGCAGGGACTTTTTTTTTATCCTTAAAGGCTTTACTGAAAAATATATGGATAGAGAGAACCATACTCTCTCAGGTAGTACAGAAGTTTATAGTGACAAACATTGAACTTCTATATATGTGAAAGCAAACAGAAAAATTCTTGCTTTCAGTTTACAGATAGGGAATAAGAAAGATGGTATCAATCTCAGTGTAATAATTTTTTACATAGAAACACTTTGCAGCTGAAATACAGCTATGAATAGAAATTTAATCAAAGAATGAAATTATTTTAAACTCCTGGCATTGAAGTAGAAGGTCTAGAGCACACTCATGGTAGTACAAATTTGGTTAAACCAGCCTTAGATGTCACTTTATGAAGGCATGAATGCTCGGGTTGGGTTTTGGAAGTGGGATGATTGCCTTTCATCAGAATGAGGTGTATTTAAACATAGCGAAGTAGAAGAGGAAAAAAAGGCTCTGCAGGACCATGGAATCTTGGGGAATTATAATGAAAAGAAAGCTTTATAAAATCTTCATTCCCTCTATGCCTACCATTCCTGAGTAGACAAAGGACTAGTGTGCAATCACTGTCTTCCAAATAGTAAACAACTGCTTTGCGCCAAGGTTTTTCGGACAGAATTCCTTGCAACAGTGGTGATGTACAAAGGAACATGGTATCTATTTTTTAATTAAAAATTCACCATGGGTAAATTAGAAAAGCAGGAAATGTTTCAGTTCTTTTACTAAATTATAAAATCCCCCAATAACCAAAGGTATTTACATGAAGCTGGCTAAGCCCTTAATTCCACTGATTAAAGAAGTGAACACTTGTAGACCTACATTCAAAATGTCTTCCTTATAATAGGAAAAACATTTAATTTCTGAATAACAAGATGTTATTTTCTCTTATGCAGTATTAAATATCCTTCAGAAAGCAGAAATTCAACTTCAGAAAATGTTGAGAGTGGTCAGATTCTTCTAGGATCACACAATAATTCCCTAGATTACATGTTAATAGTAAATTTCACAGAGAAAACATTCAAAGACATTAATTTTCAGTAGCAGAGAAAAAAAAATGCATTTCACATTGCAATGTCCAAGGCAAACACAAGTGTATCTTAATTTTTGTATCAAATGAGGTAACTAAAATGCCATCAGCAACATATTCCCATAAACATATTTTTACAACATTCCTAGTTTTAAGACAAAGATTTCTATTGGGCTGAAAAGTGAAAAGTTTTCTCAATTAAAGAAGAAATATGTTTACTACAAACCTGAAAAGGTAATTTAAATATGAATGGACTCAAGAACCAAAATTTCATTATTGTAGTCTAATACTCTTAATCCATACCAGATCATTGCTTTATCACATTCTAGGCATACAATTGTTCAGGAAGTACAGAAAAAATTTTAAACAAGCGAATAATACATGAAACAAGTATTAAACCCAACAAAGCAGTGTATATAAAGCTCTTCATTAAGCTACTCTTTACATAGTCCTACAAGTGAATGGCTTTTTTTTAACTTCCTCTATAAAGTTTACATGGCTAACACCCTTTCAATTTAATTGCTATTTGTGTTTAAACCAGAGTCTTTTGTCACGGCCAGTAAGCAACTAACTTCTCAAAATATGTTTTCAGCTTCAGCCTGACAGCAATGTAATTCAGCAATTAAAGATTCTGCTGAGTGCTTTGCTTTCCTAAAAGTAAATCATAAACTGACCGGTTAAAAGAAACAACTAGATTAGGGCCATTTCTTCTCCCTTTCATAAAACATTCAAATAGAATTAGGCACTTAAACCCAGAATGTGTATGGATGCAAAGAGTTTATAAAACATGAAAGTATTAATTGTACCTTTTCCCCATATATTTGGCTAATCATTTAAAATTGTTCATTTAAAAAATGAATCTAAAACAATCTCTCCAACAAGAGATTTAAAAAAAGATAAAAAGCCAGTCTTTTTAGTCTTTTACAAGTAATCTAATTTTTCTGCAAAAACTTGTATTTTTTGAACAGACAAATAAAAAGCTTCTGCACTTGATAAAATTAACTTTTCAACCTACCTCGACTGCATATCTTGGTGTGTTTTGGACTGGCTGATTTCAGCTGGAGGTGAAGGGACTTGCTGTTGTAGCTCCACCAACGACTGGTAGTATTGTTGCTGATGATGTTGCTGCTGTTTGTACCGAGACAAACTGAAAAACAGCCCTAAAATGGCTTTCAAATTTCCATTCCTTATTTCTATTTTTAAAAAAGAAAAAGAAAAAGAAGTGAAAACACTGTGGTTTTAGACTTCAGTTTTGTACAGGTTTTATACTAAAACATATCTGTACCTACCTATATCTATACATGTCTGTACCTTATATCTCCTCATTTATCTCTAATATCAGGGACATGTTAGGTATCACTGATACTTTATTGTTTGTTATAATACTTGCTTATTTATGTATTACTGTTGCAATAAACACATATCTCCATAATGTCCTCATGATAAGTCACGTGCACAGTCATAAAGAAAAGCACACCAAACTTTAAATAATATACATAATCTGAAATGACTGCTCCTGCCTCAATACAGTACAGATAGTCTCAGTAAGCAGAGGGGCAGTCAGAAAAATCTTAATTCTTTTCTGGCATCAGGTACACACCCCTTCTACCTCATGGCTTTAAATTATTCTTCTCGCTTTTGGGGCAAATTCTGTGCATGCTGGGAGTAAACAGTGACTTGTAGAAAAATTGGAAAGAGGAAATGGCTGCAGTGCTGTGGATGAGCACATATCCATTTCCAAGAATTTACAACGAACACAAGAGAAGGAATTTAGTAGAAACACTTAATAGAAAAGGTGACCATAAGGTTCATGATTACATCTTTGAGCTTTCTATCTACATGATTTTCTAGCTTTCTATTTTACACTGCTACTACCGACTAATGAAGACTACAAAGCTACAGCTTTCACATGAGGCTGAAGTAGATACTCATATGAAACTCTGGTGAGCCACAGCAGCATCCTCATGTCTCTCATTCCTTTCTTAGTCTTTCCCCAGCCTGAGATAAAGGTTTTAAAAAGATAATGTTATTGTTTGCTCATAAAGGGTCTTTGTCAAAAAAGAAGCCTCAGAAGGCTTTAATCAAATTATCTGCAGCACTTAGGTCTGTTCATAACTTTATTATGAATTTTCTTTGGCACTGAACTTCTTGTGAAAGGTTTTCATTAGGCCTATAACCTTGTAACTTAACATGCAACACTGCAATATTTCTGTATTCTGCAAATCTAAATACTGAGCTGTATGTGCTAAATAGCCTTTCTTAAGTAATTTTTAAAGCAGAATTTATAAACAATGACCGTCAAATTCATGTCCTTTAAACCATACTTTCAAGTATTCAAACCATGAATTTTCTTTCAATAGGATTAAGTGAAATGTCAGTACACACTAACAGGCCAGCGAGCACTGGAGCTCTAAGGCTCTCAACCTGTTCTTCAAAAGCAAACACAGTCCTGGACACTGGAATATATTTTGCAAAATGGAAATTTGTTCTAAATATCCATACTTTCTCATCTTCCCTACGAAGGTGGTGCAGGATCTTTGATTCCCCATGAGACCACCAGAGATATGCATGAGAACTTTCTCAGAACTAGAAAGCTTTTTAAGCAACAATGACTTTTGCAGCCACGTTGATTTCAAGGAAGATCATTATCAAGTAACACAGAAAGCTTATATTTAAAATTATCTTAAAAAAAAAAAAAAACACAAGAAAAACACACAATTATCCATCTTTAAGCTGCTCTGATTTTAAAATATTTTTCTGTACCTGATACCAGTTTATTTATTCTTATGTTTTTGTATCACTTAATTCTCAGAAAAAAGAACCTTTTGTTTGCTAAATCCCACACATTATTTTTTTATCTTAAAATTTGCTCTTTTTGTGTTAAAATATATTTTTTACTATTTCTAAAGAAGAATTATCTGTTTGGAACTTCTTTTTCTTTCCTACTTTTAAACAAATTAAAGTTGGAAGATTTCTCTTAAACAGAAAAAATCCAGAAACTTCTAGTATTCATGTATTAAACACTTTCAGGGAAGGGAGGTGGGGATGGTCGTTCTTTGTAATAACTGGCTTATTATTTATCATTTAGGTTCTCCAGAAGGGATTCTGCAGTCAAGATTTGAAAATTACTTTTGTTCTAGATTTCCTTGCTCAAGTGTCGAAATGAGGTGGGAAACTGTGAAATCTTCAAACCTTGTTAAGCTCATGGTTTTCTATTCCAGAAACTTTCTGGTCTTTAATAAATGACCCAGTAGGAACAAGACACATCTATCAAAGCCTATTAAAATACTTATGGTTTCTAAACTTAGTTGATTTTAAACATAAATATGCTGACAAAAAAATAGGAAGGTAACTTGACAATTTCATCACATAAAAAAATCAAGTCTATTTTTCTCAATTTCTTTTCCTCAAGAGAAAACATAATACCCGGGATTGTACATGCTAAAAATGGTATATTTAAGTGAATCACACTTCTGTGACACCTTGAACTAATATAATTACAAAGATATTAATGGGTTTACACCAGATCATGACCAACTGCAAAACGTGAAAACTAGTTTTAATCTTACTTCAGAATGCAAGGTCTGCCTTATGAAAATTCTGTTTTAAAAATTAATGAAAGATTAAAAAAATAGTCCTTGCATCTAACACTACGTAGACTTTTTACTTTTAGTAGTATAGGAACTTAATGCTACACAGTTGACGCTTAGAACCTATTAGAAACGATTTTTGAAAGCAAAACAAAGGTATGAATAAAGTAAAGTATTACAGAATGCACTCAGGTTTTGATTTAACAAAGTACAGAGAAAAAGTGTCGTGCGCCATGTTATGGTATTAAACAATGAACGGTGTTTTCATGAAATAAACTAACGTTATTCACACACTTGACTGTTATTTCATATGCAAGTAAAAATAGGCTGCACTAAAAAATTCAAGTTCTAAACAGCTTTGAGATGAATGATAACATGTACATGTTCACTGTTCTCATGCATCAACATATCTACAGTATACACAGAGGTTCTTTCAAATCAGATAAGGAGCTTTCCATAAGTAGACAATCGAAGTGAGTAGGCAGTACATATCATGGCCATATTACACTTCTGCTAAGATACTAGAAAGGTGGAAATGGTGAAAGATAACAATCCTGAGTGAATTTTAAAATAGAACAGTTTTTTTCTCAAAGTTTTTTCTCTAGATATCTTCTAAAATTCAACTGAAATTATTATATCTGGAAAAAATGTATTTTTTCTTCTAGCTTTCAGTTGTGCTATAAGGAATATAAAAGTATAGGATTGTGTCTTGTTAGTACCTATTACCTTCAGCTGCCATAGAGGTCAGAGGGGTTTTGAAGGTCCACAGCACCTTGCAGAACTGCTTAATTAGTTACAGAACAAACGCTTGTATACATTTTATTAATTTACAAAATAAAGTATACATCTTACCATTTTATATTAATAAGGCAAATATTACATACTAATTAAGACAATCGGTATTTTAAATTTGATGTAATATCTTTATTAACTTAGTTATAACTGTATTAGACAATCACTTGAGGTGACTAATACAGCAAAAAGGGCTATAAGATAAGCAGCAAGATCATTCACTCTTTCACTTAATTCATGACATCAAAGCAATACAATGACTTTCAGGCTCATTCTGACAACATTACTACCAATAATAAATTTGTTTAAACAAATAGTCTTCCCTGGGTTTACTTAACTGAGCAAGATTCTCATATTCATTTTGTTATCCCATATATCAACAAGTTTAAAAGTACGCTTGGGAAACTCTGTATCTATCTGATGTTGTGGAGATAACATGAAATAATTAATACTATTAAAACATTTTTTAAAACATTGTCTCAAGCTTCATAAACACTGAATTTCTTGGTTCAATTTCAAGGGAAAATTAATAGGAAATCTAAACTTCTCTCTCATTTGCTATCACTAATCTATATTTGCATGCTGTTCAAGACAGCCAAAGTTTGGTATTTAGGTGCTAATAATATGTATTAAGAAAATTAGTTTTCAGAAGAAAAATCCCATTATTTGTCGTGATGATCTATTTCTCTTACCTTCCGCAGAAAGACCTTGGACATTTACGCCTCTGGCTGCCAGAAAGCTAAGGCAGACATCAACATTCTCAATCTGCAATATGAACAGAAATAACAAGCAGAATAAGACTATTTGACAAAACGGAGAAATGCGGGTGGGGGAAGAGAGAGAAACAGCCCAGGAATGAATACTTTACATTCATTGCATACTACAGCTCTTTACCAAAGTTTAACAAGAATGATTACTGCTAATTGGGGAAATGATATAAAGCTTTCATTGTCCACTTTGGTGCTTAAAAACAATTCATAAATGCCCAATCCAGAATGGCATGCTGGCAAATCAGCAACCCACCTACTTAACATAAAACTCGATTTCATACTCTACAAACGAGCAGCAATGAAAGCATCCATAGAGGATTAGACACTGAGTATATGTCTGGACATGTGGGTGACTGAGTTAACTAAAAAAATGTAAGCAAAATCCTCGAATAAATGTGTTAGCAAAGGTATTTCCTTGGGATGATGTAGAATTCTGTGAAAATTACATCACAGCAGTGGTTTATTCTCTATATTTTCCTTCAAATCTAATGCTAAATAATTTTAATTTATTTAATGTTTATGTTTCTCTGAAGAGTGCTTGCTTAGGGAAGGACATGGTGCTGACTTCTGTTGGTGGTTTGGAAGAAATCTACAGTTACCAAAGAGAGTTTTAGGGAAGAGAAGAGCATGTAGCCTAAATGTAGATCAATAAAAGGATAAAACTTCTGCCTCTAAAATGAGTAATCACAGAACTAATCACAGAGTAATCACAGACTCCTTTCATATGCCTATTTCTAATAGATTTGGGAGGCAAAATGTTCTAAAAGGTTCTCTTGAGTCATCATCCCCAGCTGGTTCCCCCAGCCCTTCCAGGATCAATGAAGCAAATGCTCAGCTATAAATGTAAAATCTTTTAACTAACAACTTTGTCTATAAATATGCTGCTATGAAAACAGAAAATATATGTATAGAGAGGTATACTATGTCAAGTGCCTTCAACAGATTTGATTTTAAAATACATTTTTTAAGTTGATGGATTTTTTTCAAGGCAATTAGGATCACAAAAATAAAACAAAATGCTTAGCAATATATTTTAAATACATATTTTCATTGGAGAGCATTAACAAAAAGAAAGAAATATTCAACACCAAAACCATAAGCCTGCAGTAGATCTGATCCATGCAGTTAATTTTATTTGAATGCTTACATGTTTTACAATACCTCATATCAACAGTTTTCAACCATCAAAACATGCGAGCTAAATTTACTCCTCGAATAAAAGCTACTTGATCTTTGGTAGTATCTTTCGTTGCCTAGGAGGAGGGCCTTTTATTACTGTCATCTTTCTAGGATTGTAGTTCTGTCATTATTCTCAGAAAACAGTATTAGCTGAAAGGAATATAAGTATTCTTTTTACTACTGACCCTAGAAGTATATGGTCTGAGTCCACACAGACTCTCCTGATGCACAGGCAGAATTTATAAACACCTGCAAACTTTTTAGGTATGTGCTTTTTAAGGACCATAACTTCAAAGCATCTTTTAAAAAGTCTTTTCAAACACTTCTTTTCAAGGACGTTACCATTTATAGGGAATGATAAACAATCTCTCTCCTAAATCAATTAAAAACAACTCAAACAAACCAGAAACAACTCTGCAGCTAAACTAGCTGAAATTAGTTACTCCAAAATCGAGGTTTACCGTAAAGCTCTCATAAATCAGTTTTGCTGGTCTCACCAATTGGCACAGCTGTGAATGTGGAATAGCCATCCTAAAATCAATGGGGTTACTCCAACTCTGGGCTAACATAGTAATTGCAGAAACTCAAGCCTTAACTCTGCCATTTTCTTAAAAGTTCATGTAGTTTTACACCATGAAAAAAAACTAAATTAACTAGGTCATTTCAGAAGGTGTAGAGATGTGACACAGCTAGGTCAGAAGCAAGTTGGCTGCAGGTAAAATAGGAAGATCTGCTTCTTCCTCACCTCCTCTTCCTCCCAGGCGTGGGGTCCTGCTGCTGCTGTCTCTGCTGGGCTTCAGTGCTTGGCCGAGCGCACCAGGAGCTGGCTCCCAGCAGAAAACTCACCCAGCAAAAAAGGTAATCGCATTTTAGTCACGCCGGTTTTCCATGCAGTCAGATGAGCACAGGAGTCAGAAGAAGAGAGGGTGTGTCCCAGCCTGAGTAAGGCATGGTTTGGGAGAGGAAAGGGGAGGTGGGAAGGAGGGACAGGCGGATGGTGCCACACCTGATGGCAACAGTAAGGCACAGGGCTGGCTCAGCCCTGATCTCCAGCTACACCCTGCATCAGTCGTGAAAATAATGCATGGGATGAGAATATTTCTACTCAACCTTTAAACAATGTCAGCTACATAGAAAAAAAAAAATTAATGGAAATTTTCCTGTTGTGAAGAATTTAAAAGAAATGAAGATTTGTTTGGATACTAGCTGTATGACTGAGCGTCTCTTTGAACTTTCGAATCAGCCATAATGCAGAATCAGCTGCTTCAAAGGTGGGAAATTTTGCCCTACAACTAAGTATTGGAAGCCAAAGGGAAAAAAAAAAAGGAGAAAAACATAGAAAAATCAGGCTGATGTCAGTAGTGTCCATCTCCAAACAACAGAAACAATATTTCCTAGCAGACTTCCTAGCGTAACGAAGACATTTTTCATAGTGGGCATGTGTCCTCTGCAGTAGTTCAGGAGACCATAACTATAAACAAACCTTAATTCATTAGAGAACATTTGAGCCCTAATGTGCTGTGAAAACATCTCAATTTCTATCTGCAATACTGAATATTTAATAAATAGTAAGCCGAATACATAAACTTTCATGTACATTTAAGGTGAAAAATATCCTATGGAAACGACACCTGGTTATTTTACGTGTCTGCTTCTACAGCGTGTGTCTTTGAAGTCACATCTCTCAAACTCTCAGACAAAACTAGTCATTACCATTAACATCAATGACTCAATACACTGCAGAACTACAAAGCAAATCCTGTTTTCCTTCGTAGTTCACCAAGAGAACTGTAATAGAAGCCCTAGGTCCAAAGTCATCCCTCTTGGTGTTGGTGTATGAAGTAATAGCAGTGGCCAACTTGCAGACAATAGACTGTGGTTGCACTGTTAGCCTTATAATAAAGTCTTGTTTTGACTTGTGAATTGAGCAAGTTTGGTGTGGCAACTCATGGCCACATAATACATTGAAAATGTCAGAATATAAGTCTTACAGTGTCATGGTTTAGGCCGATCTGGCAACTAAACTCTGCAACTAAACCTCCCCCCCCCCCCCCATCAAACCATGGCATTCAGTCAGATTTCTGATAATAACTGCAGCTCTCAGAAACTGTTACGAGATTCAATGAGACATGCATTAATATATTCTTGGGTTATTATCACTTTCTTTCCTCTCCAGTATAGAAAACATTATCCTTAAATTTATCCCATTTTGAAGTTATCAGCGTGTCTCTAAATATTGCTTTAATTATCTATTTCTTGCCTCGGCAAACCACAGTTATTCTTTGAACTCAAACTCTAGCAGCCCCAAACACTTTTTATTCAAATTTACTAACAGATGAGAGTAATTTTGCAATTACAAAAGTTCTAAGAGATTTCAAGCAGCTTCCACTCCTCAATACTGTTTCAATCAGAGTGGTATGAATCCCTGAAGTCCATGTTTATTTAAGTAGTTAGTGGTGGGGTTATTATATGCTGGGTGAACTCTTCCTGGAGCTGACGCTGCATGTGTAGAACTCTACCTGCTTATACATCAAGGTCTGAAGATCTTGCAGTGTAACACTTAACATAGATGCCAGACAAATTTTGTATCTTACATACATCCACAACATTGCGGTGAATTTTGCTTGCAAAAAGCAGCAGTTTATAACAGAGCTGATATTTACGCATTAGCACGAGCAGTATGATCAGAATTACAAAGTGTTGTAGTAGAAGACATAGCTCATTACAGTCCAGAATTCAGGATATTCAGATTGACTCTAAATCTTACGTATCAAGACAAAGCAAGTAACTCAAATTTACACATTTTCTTCTACAGGTAGATGTCACTGAGATCAGACTGTTGCTGAACAGATTTCCATCACTATAAATCTCCAAAATTTTTGTTCCAAGGCACTTATTTATATTAAAGGTTCAAAAGAGTGGAAGAAGTACAGTATGTTAAATAGCAGATTGGCCTCAATAAACTCTTAAAACTTATAAAAGGGATAAAAAATTAATGATGTAATAAACCTTCATTGCCACGTAGATATTCATTCACTTAGCTAGTCAATTAACGATGTTGAAAATCAATCAATATTACATCAGATTGCTTTTCAGAGGTAAAAAACTCTCTTTCTGATAATATAATCAATTCCTTATCAAAACTCAAGAATCATATGTCATATTCTGAAATGTAACTTCAGCATCATGCGTGTAGATAAACTCAGCTAAGAGGATGATAATTTAGGAATTAAGATTTGTGGGCATCATTGGGTAGATAACGTCATTTGATGCTTTTTAAATTAAGCCTACTGAGTTATGCTTACAATTTATTAAGCTTCTTTCATAAATCTAATAATTTTACTATTGTTCATACACACAGTATTGATAAAAGCACGTGAAACACTTACATCATAAATACTATGAGGCCCAAGATTTTTTTTTGCACCCACGTTTTAAGGGGTTATAGTCCAAACGGTGATTTACAAATAAGCAATATCAAAACTCTGATACTATTAATACATTACATGGCACACAAAAAAGATACATTGCAAATCTGCTGTAACATATTACATTGCATAGTTGTGGGTAATCTGCTTTTGACTGGAAGCTATTTGAAATTTTACTGACAGAAATAAATCACTAAACCAGACTGTGGGACTTGCATGTAGTTAAACAGTAGTACTTAATACTCAGCAGCTAGCAGACTTACAGGAAGAGCTCATTTGTGGGATTGTACTCACCAGTGACTCAACATATAGAATATGTCTATTTATTATAATTATTTTTGCTGTTACCAAGCTTAGCTTTCATCTCTTTTGTCTAGCAGACAACACTTTCTTCACTTCCAAACATAAATTTAATTATGGGATGCTCAGAAGACAAGTAATGATGACTAATAGAGCATTATGTTTTTCTGAATACATAAGAAGCTCTGAAAAATACCTTGGTTTGACTAACTCAATAAGTTTATGACAATATAGTTTACAAGAACATACAAACACATACACAAGTTAGTTGTTATTTGTCTGCTTGGAGCTGGATTCCTCCTGCTGAAGAATGGGACACCTTTATAAATACGACATCTTATTATTACAGAGTATTCCCATACATATATGCTTGCAGCCTTCCAGTGCTTAAAGGAGGCATACAAGAAAGCTAGAGAGGGACTTTTTACAAGGGTGTGTAGTGATAGGACAAGGGGCAATGGATTTAAACTGAAAGAGGGGAGATTTAGATTAGAGCTAAGGAAGAAATTTTTCACTCAGAGGGTGGTGAGGCAGTGGAACAGGTTGCCCAGAGAAGTTGTAGATGCCTCATCCCTGGAAGTGTTCAAGGCCAGGTTGGATGAGGCTTTGAGCAACCTGGTGTAGTGGAGGGTGTCCCTGCCCATGGCAGGGGGGTTGGAACTAGATGATCTTTGAGGTCCCTTCCAACCCAAACCATTCTATGATTCTATGTTTCCTAAAACACTCTTGATTATTTTCACAGCAAAAGTACAACAGTAATTTCTGTTAGCGCTTCATTCAGTGCTATCTTCTGTAGTTCTGTGTGTGTTTTGACATTCTGATTCATGACCCAAAGCCCCAGACAAAATTTGGCAAAGGATTTGCTCTGTAGAAGTTTTCTAATGTCGCTGATGGCTGACTAGGGACACTCATGGAAATAGTCTTCAACAGAAACCCAGAGAGTCACATATATACTCACCTTCCAGAGCACAGAAACTCCATAAAACTCCACTTTCATGGAGTTGTTTTTATTTTTCAATACCAATATTAAATAAGCAGTCCTTTTAGATTAGTATTACGGCATGAGAAATTTTGTGTCACAGTAACTGTATTTCAAACACACTTTACCAGCAAGATTTCTTCTTAAATTTCCCCAGAGTATTAACCTGAGTTGCGAGACCTGTGTTTGACTTTTTCTTTCCCATGGTTATTCCTCACTAACAAAATTTGTGGAGGTCAATGGATTTAAATGAATGCAGAATTAGAAAATAATTTATTGTTATTACACAGCTCATTCTCATTCAAGTTCTGTAGCACTAGTAGAATCAAAATCAAATTAAAATGTTAATCAGGCCTTATAGGTAGCATCTGGGACTCTAAATGGTCACAATACGCATGCTCTATAAGATGAATACAATGAAAAGCGAAAGAGCAGATACTATTTGTCTGTCTGACTTTCACACGAACCGAGCATGGAAGGAGACACACTAGCTTTTGAGTTCTGGCTACTTTCTTACTAGGAAGTGAAACGCCAGTGCTCTGGTCTTGATTTCAGGCCCTAAAAAGAACAGAGATTCAGCCAAGCAACCGAGATGCCTTCATGTGTGGATAAAATCATTTTTGGCGCACATGTTGGAGCTGGTCAGAGAATGAATCTGTCTTTGGTAGATGTAGTCATATAGAATGCTCTGGAAGAAACTGAAAAATATTTCAAGGTGGGCATGGCCTAAACTCTGATCTTCCCTCACCTAATGGAGAATGGCAGGAAAATTTGTCATATACACTCTCACAGATACCTGTTTAAACCTTTCTCCCAACTCACCCACTACCTAAAAGGTCTATTTTTTGGCCAAATGTATAGTCTTGCACAACCTGCTACACCTAAAGCTGTTCTGAGAGATTGAGGACAAGTTTATTTCACTTTCTGTTCTTAATTGACTCATCTATTGCGTACATTGTGAGTTGTTGACAACTCACTTGTGGTGTGGGAAACACCTAGATTTTTAGTTTGCTTTGTAACTTTCCATTCTGGCTTTTCTTCCCAGCTAGTTTTACTAGTCTGTGTTCTTGTTTTGCCTCTCCTTAAAGCAAAGGGCTAGAAAGCTACAAGATATACAAAAAGAAAATGCTTGCAGTTCTATGCTGACATATGTTTTTATCTTCAGTTTGATCACTAAGAACACCTAAGCAAGCCAGACTTCATAAACCAGGCAGGTGGACATTCAGCTTTTTTCATGACGTACAGAATAGGCACAGGTCCAATACTTCCTTCACCAAAACCTAAAAATCAAAGAACTCAAGGACTTCCTCTATTTCAAACAAGTGATATCTGAATACACTGCCTGCTGTTCTACTTACTATCATGTTTTCATTGTACATATCTACGTGTACTGGGATTTTGTCAGGCTGAGTATTGGGCTCAAACGCCCATTTGTGATCACCGACTTGTATCAAGGAGGTTCAATTGAAGTCAAAAGCATCATTCTGGATTAAAACCGGTATACCAAACGGATTGCCCAGTCCAATGTCTTTATCCCTCTGCCTATCCATTCTTCAAATGCCACATTTTAAAAATTATATGGGAGGGCAGGTGATTCTTAAATTATCACTGAAACTATATTCAGTATTGAGAACTCTTTGTTGTTCTTCACTTGAAAACAGATGTTCAGCACACTTGAAGTTGTAATCATCTCTTCAGAAAAATTTGCAAAGAGTAATACAACTAAAATATAAAAAATCCCTAATGCCTTTATAGTTGCACGTTTTGTGGGACAACATGTATCTAATCCATAAAAAATAAGCAATTATTATTTATCTGTTATAAGATATGGTAAGATTTATTTTAATTATTTATAAAAGTTGCAATCAATAACCTCAATTGTTGTAAGAAACACCTATGCCATGAGCTCCACACGATTTGTCATTGTTGTTGATTTACCTGTGTTCTGTGGAAAACTGTCAGAAAATTTTATTTACAAAATTTTTGTTGTATTTTCACCACACTGTATTGCTGTATGCTATCCACAATAGCTGGTTCCTAGATATTCCAAAAGGGAGGATCCTGCTGCAGAAAACATTTTGTCTGAAATTTATCTCTACTATTGCTAGAAGAAAAGAGTAGGGCTAAAGACTTTCAAAGGGAACAATGTTAATAAATTCCTATAGGCTCATTTTACCAGAATCATAGTTGAAATATACCAAGCTGATTGCTTTCTTTTGATATTGCACAGGTTGAACCAGTTTAACACATCTGAAAGCAAGCCATTTGCTTTCTTGTCTCTTGCATATTTAAAGTTGGATATGCTTATTAATATATATACGTGCTCACACTAAATTAATACTGAAATATTTTTATTATTGAGCAAGACTGTCTGAAAGTCTTCTATTTCCATCAAGATCCCCTGTGAAGAAACTGCACATAATATTATTACGTAATAATATTATGTAAAGTAAAAAAATATGTTTTACTACTACTACTACTACTTAATAAAGGACACTTTGAAGAGCAGAGAACACACCCAAATTCTTCCAAATTCTGAAGTAAATGCAATGGGAAGAAATATGGTCCAGAGTAATGCAAACTTATAGTAACCCTACTGAGGAACCTCTTTTGTTTCAAATTTTGCAGTCCCTCTGCAAGATGCTGGTACGGCAGGCTGCATGCTGCACTGTTCCCTTGACCAAAAAGTACTGAGACTGAGTGAAATTTGCCATGAATTCTCAGTTCACCTTGTAGAAATGGGGGAAATTTGAAGAAAGGGAAAATTGGAAGTTAAACAAGCTCTTCAGTAAAACTTGCAAAAATACAATGAAGAGCAGAAACTCAAAAATCACATTATTTATGTTCTGATAATTTATTTCCCATGAGCTCCTAAAATGACAGCTTATTGTAATCATTTTCTTTAACTATATTGGAAGGCAATTTCAAGTTTCCGCGGGTGGTGTAAATTTGAAAACCCACCCAGATAAAACAGGTGTTAGCAGTCCTGCTGGGACATATTAAGCGTGTTCTGCTGACTTGCTGTTGTACGTGGCCTGTTACCTCACCCAGATGCAAGGCACATTCCACTTTTCTATAGAAATTATAATACATTTCAGGGTGTTATGCAGAGCACACTGACACGCACACATAGTCGGCTTAACTTTTTTGCAATAAACTCCTCATTACTTGCAATAGAGTAATTTAAGGAGTATTTAAGAAAAATAATTATCAGTGAACCATGTAACATCAGTCCAAAAAACTGTTCCAAACTCAGTATTGACTTTGCAAAAACAGACCATATATGCAAATGAAAAACCGATTTACTGGAGGCATTTGGGGAGAATTTTACCTTAGAGGATAATAACTACTGGTATGTAGAAGGCCTCCCAGGCAAAAATTTTTAGGAAATGATACTGGAGTTATTTAATTATTAGTTATTTTTTGAGGAAAGGATGATGGTGTTATTTAAAACTGAAATACCTTTCACTTCCTTTTTCCAACAAATATTAGGGAACACGTACACCAAATTCTTCCAACATGCACTCCAAACACGAAATATGACCAGTAAACCCAGAAATGTGAAAACAAATTATCTTCTCAAATGCTTGGAGAATTCAACAGACATATGTACTGACCTGCTGATAAAAGAATGTATGAGGTCACTGTTGAGGTCAGAGTATGAGCCGGGGTGTGTATTGTTTTAAAGAAAATGCTACAGTGGGAAATGGATCCCTTTTGGCACGTATTATTGTCAGTCCTATCAGGAACATGAAAGCAACAATTGGTGGTGCAAGTTTTTCACCTAGCCCCTGACTTGGTGCTTGGAAAGCTTGGAGTGAATGAGATATAATCTCTGTAATGTCAAATACAATTTGATTGGGTTTTTTCTGTTTGTACACATCAACAAGTATTGAACAATTCAGCTATTCTAAATAAAAGCATTAATCCTTATCATAATTTCTGAATGGCCAAACAGACGACCATGAACATCTGCTGGCTATATTCACAGAAAAAGCAAAAAAAAACCCATCTACATACACTCAAAAAAACCCGTAAGAGAAGAATACAGAATTTTACTCTGTTCATCTATACAACAGTGTGATCTTGCTCCTTGTCTCCCCTTCTTACACACTCTTCCTTCTGTGCCTTATCCCACATTTGCTCTACCCATCCCTTTACAGTAGTCTCTACAGCAGACATTGTAAAGCACACAATACAACGATGATAATTTCTAAAGTGCTTTTGTGCTGATATAGTGAAATAGTGAGAAGAAAATATTGGATTTTTCATAGGAATACAGTTCTGGATTTGGTCCTAATAGACTGCTGTATTTGGATTCAGAAAATCACAAAATGAACTTTAATATCTTGCATGAATTTCTTAGAAAGCCAAAATATGACTTTCACAGCAGCATGGATCAAAAGAAAAGACTAGATGAAAGTTATCTTGCAGAGTCTCAAAGTAACTCCCTACTTCAGTGCTCTCATCTCCGTAGGCCTGTTTCCGCCACCACCGTGAAAAAGCCCTACACATGCACTAAGAACATGAAACTGAAGATAAATATTACCCTGGGAGGACCTTTTTTAAGGCAATGACAAAAGGAACTCTGTTTAAACACAGTGTTTTTTAAAGCAATGCATCACTTTAGCAAGCCTGTCTACCATCATTTTTTTAGCTATGCAACACTTCTGAGTAAGCAAGGTACCAACATCTAAATATTTACGGAACTTGATAAGTTCCAAAAACTGGCAGGCAATGTGAAAATGCATGTTTCTTTAAAACAGAGGAGTTTCTCTCCATTAGGTAAATAGAATTTACAACAGAGTGTTCATTTACTAGATCCAATTAAACCTTTGCAAGCATTCCAGTTCTCTCCTTCACCACTATTTAGTACATAGCAACTTCATTTAGCTCATCAAAAAAAGCAGCTTTTAGAAATAAGGGCAATTACAACCAGTGACGAGATGAATCCTTTAGAAGACAAGTAAACAAGGAAACTATGGGGCATTTCACCGCATCTCTTGAACTTTGCAAATGGAATCCATCCAGATACACTTTAGGTTTTCTGAACCCTCCCTTTCAACTACACCAGAAGTCATAATGCTACAGCTTGTGCAGGAGAAACACTGACAATTTGCTCCTATCCTTCTGGCCTTCTGATTCTACAAACATTCTGATTTTTTTTAATTAGATATATTTTGCATATTACCCTGAAAAATATTTATAGAACATTGACCTCATCAAAAGGAAAGTAATAAAAATACTTGTTATTAGCAATCTCTAAAAGTACAGCCCGGAGATTTCTGTAGGTCTAAAGTTATGTGGCTGGTCCTCCAGCTGGAACTTAAAAGTCCTTGGACATGCAGGAGAGAACATAACGTAAGTCACTGTTTTTCCTTTATGTTTAGTTTTCATATTACTGACTCAAACTGATCTAAACCCTAAAGAAAAAGACTCAAAAGAAACAAAATCGATGACGAATTGATGTCATAGGTTATCAAAACTCTTCAAATTAAACCAGACATCTTTAAAAGCCATAGGGATAATACAAAAGACCCAGATTCAGGCTTTCACTTTTGCTAGTGTACCTGAGCATGGTTATTTTATACCATGTTTAGCATAATATACAAAGAAATATTAGGTCATACCATATATGTTTTAATATCATGCTTATAAACAGCCTTCACTGTTACCTATCACTTTGCTATATGCTCATAACCATGGGAAGCATTTTCCGCATTTTCACGAGACCTTGTGTCTAGATAGTCAAGAAAATAAAAGCACCTGAAAGCACGGAAGGCACTGGGATATCTGCTTTTAAGCTCAACAGAGCCAGGATTTTTTTCCTTGACTTCTTAGCCAAATGTTACAACAGAAACATCGGAACTGCTCGAGCCTGTTAAACCAGGCCTTAACAAGCACTTACTGCTTGTTGTCACTTCACTTCCAGTTGTAGCCAATGAAGTGTGAAGTGTAGGAGGAAGCGATTTTTTAAATAGTTATCCAAGTGTTTTCAAGCTCCAAAATATAGCCAGTATTACTTGAAAAATGACCATTTACTGGTCTTTGGAGGGACACAGATCTTCAAATACATTAACTCGTATGATATAACAATACAAATCTTTCAAAACTGTTTATGCTAAGAAATCCAAATAGAAGCCTTATATATACAAGAACTGTGAAGACACCCTTGCACATATGTTTACTGTGGAGTGTTGCTGCTGATCTGTCCATGAACTGAGAGCTTTTAAAAAAAAAAAAAAAAAAAAAGTTATTATTGGGAGGAATTACTGAGAAAATCCGTGGGTGACAGGCAAAACAGCCCACAAGACTGGGATGCTGTTTAGCTAGTACATGTACAGTTAGAATACACAAAACTGTAGCTGTCTAACTTCATGAACTATTATTTGTTTCACATTCAAATAGGCCTCAGCTCTCAAGTGTAGAAACTCTGTGACAAAGAAAATTCTTGTGGTACTTTTTCCCTAGAGGGAAATGTCATTGGTACGCTCCCATTGTAATTCCAAAGAAACTCTGAAGAGTCAAGAGGTATGAATAATTCAAACAAGGTTTCAATTAGCTGACAATACAAGCCTAAACGAAGCATATTCTAATTATTACAGAATTAAAGACTGCCAAAAGCTACAAGCTAAACTACAAACATGTTTTTATTTCAGGAAGACTGTGCACATTCAACTTTTGGAACTTCACAGGTTTGGTGCTGGCCAGGATGCCACCTGAAAGACTTTCTAAGAACTGCACAGGTAAACAAATGCTTTAAGTTGGTATAAATTCTTCAAAAAGCAGAAATTATTTGTGATCAGTTCGTGAGATTCAATACAATCAAGTACTAACAAAAAAAAAAATGTACCTTGGACTGACTCTGAAACTGAACCCTGCCCAGACTAATTCATATCCAGACATTGGGCCAACTTAAAATAAATTCAACTTAAAATAAGTATAGCTCTGATTTATGTCATATGATCATCTGTTGATCATATGGTCATCAGAATCCTCAGACTGGGAGTGTTTTATATAATTCCTGCACATCAGAAAGCTGCCAAATAGATTACTGTATTTATACTATTTATTTCTGCTGAAACAGAAATGGTTGTACTGTATTCTAACGATTTGCGGATTAAGTTTCGGGTCACAGTGGATTTAAACAGACAAGTTACATAAAAAAAATCATAAGAAGATTGGGTTAATATTTTAATTAACCTGATTAAGAGCCTTTACATGAGAAGGGATTAGTTAATGGTGTTGGAATAAGCAGCCTTTGTGATAACTTGCCTGTTCTACTGCTAGCTTAAACCAATTTACCTTGGTGTACCTTAATAGTGTTGCCTATAATAGGGTCACCAGCTGTAACAGAGTTTATATTTAGAGTTAACATCAGTATTTAAGTTCCAGTTCAATGTTTCCAAAATCTTTACTAACACAGAGTTTCAGCTGCCTAATGGTACTTCATGCTGTTCCAGATCAGTCAGATCTGTGGGCTCCTGACAGCAAGTCAGCAGAACAGTAATTGCAATCAATGAAAAAAACTGACAAATCTACACCCAGTCCCATGGCTGTGAAATCTGAGAAATCCAGTGTGCTTCATTTTGACATTTCATGGAATAAATGGTGACCACGACAGTAGTGCATAAATGAGTACCAAAGGAACACGCAAAGAAGTACCAACTAATTCCCTTAACACAATAACTTTAGATATTGGGGCAAGAGAAGGAGAATGGGCCAAAAAAAAATTGCCAGGGTTACTTGTTGTTCCTAAATCACCTCTTACATTGCCATTCTCAGAGAGGGAATATTGACCTGATGGACCAATGCTCTGATGCAGCAATGCATACTCGTTCATGCGTGCCAGCGATAGGGCTTTGAGGGAGATCTGCAGGTAGAAGGAATTTGCAACAGGGTTCAAAGAGGAGTTTATTCTTTGGGTATAATTGCAAACAGATAAAAAAGCAAGGGTAGATGGACTAGTGTGCATAAAAGTCAAGGCACTCCAAAATGGTGAGTCTGTAAAAGACACTGTAAAATCAGGCAGATTTGGCACTCTTTCCGTGAAACAGGCTAGCACTTATCTGCAGCAGCTGTAGGCAGCTCCTGTTCGAGCAAAGATCAAGGGCAGAGTGAGAAAATACATCTGGATTGACCACAGTAGTTTCAGTATGCACCTACTTTCTGTTTTTTCTCTTCGTTTTCTAACAATGTAATTGTATTATATGCTGGAAGTAATGTGATATTGCTGAAAAAATGATCTCTGGCATCAAATTTTTGGTATTTTACTTTCCAGCAGGAGAGCGGGAGGAGGTTGTCAAGTCTTTTTTAATGAGCTTAACAATTACAAATGTAGAAGGACAGGGTGGTGTTTGTTACCACGTTGGTTTGTAATTAACACACTACATCGTTGGGACATTCTGCGCTACTTTGTTATCCTCCTGTCTTACAGCCTCTGCTGTAGGGCCAAGCTTTGGAATACTGGGTATGTATGGCCGCTAAAAGATGGTTCACTGACAAGCACCGTCACCTAGGCACAACGTACCATGCAATACCCACAAAAGCTTGACAATTTGTTGGATTGTGTTTATTTTAATTTTAAGCACATGTGAGTGCTTAAAATTACAAGAAGTGTGTATTCTTCCCCTCCTTCTGCAGCCAAATTCACAATGCAAACCCTGTTCCTAACACTGCTAGTTACAATTCCTTTCCTTTTGCATTAATTACCATGGAAGCCACGACTTATTGCTTTCTGGCACCCTCTGCTGCTTTATCCATTACTCCACAGACAGTATGTCACAGACAGTTTTGTTGTTCTGTATCTCCATCAAAACACCTACCCAGTAGTTGGATTTCCCGGTCCTGGTTGGACTGGGAAATAAAAGATGATGACATTCATACTTGATGTGTGCCCTCATATATTGTTTGCAAGTCTCGATGCTCAAATCTCAAAATTATGTTCAATATCTCTGTTCTAAACTTAATCTGGAATCACCCTAGGAGTAGAGAAAGTAGCTCTGACAACTCTGGAGAAGAGTGGTCATCTCAGACTCCCACAGATGTCCAGAAACCACAAGAGTTCATCAAAGCCCTCAGAATTTCAAAGCTCCCACGAACCTTTGTTCATAAACGAGAGGCAGAGGAGTGACTTAAATGTCTTTCAAAGTGAATAAATTCATTGGGAGCTCATCAGAACCACACAAGGTACTTCACATGGATGCATGTTCATGTGTGTGCACTATACGCCAAACAAATGCCCATATTTTTTCTTGAGAGCCTTACATGTTACTGAATCTGCAGAACTCACCATGTGTCAAGATAGGCAGTGGCAAATTATCATAGGAAGAAGGATGAATGACTTTACTTCAGTGTTAAGAAATGCTCTTTTGTGAAAAGTCTGTCTCTCTGAGGAAATTCAAAGCTTCACAGACATGGAACAATAACCTTTCCTAACTAACATACAGCACACAAAATTGTAAGACAATTTAAGCTGAAGTATTGCAAAGGGAGTGGTTAGAAAATCTTTAAATAGAAGTCAGTCAGTCCTCAACTATAACCATAAGAAAACTGGCATTTTGCCACAGTTCCAAAATAATCAGACATTTAATATAAATCTTGAAAGCTGACAAAATCTCAAAATTACCAAAAAGCCTTGTTTGGACATACTGTAAAATAAAACCACTTCAGAGACATTGTTTATTTTCTTGTTCAGCTTAAATATGCATTTTTGCTGTTCAGCTAAACATCACGCACTTTCTTCTCTATTTTTAAATCCAGTAAACATTCTAGACATTCCTAGTATTTATAACATACTGTCCCTATAGAAGATGATAAAAATACACCATCATGAAACACATACATTTACTGTAATGCTACAGCTGCTATCCTGGGAAAAATGTATTAATGACTATAACCAACAGGTGCTTTCTAAAATTCATGTCACAGTCAATTTTGGGTATGTATTTTAACCGCATGTTTGTGTTAAAACTTTTCAGTGCATTTCTATTAACAGGAAGTTTCAAGGTCATTTATTCATTGTCTCTTTGTCTAAGCATTTGTATCACAAATACATATTTGATCAATTCCAAAACTTGAGGGAATGTTTGCATGACATTTTCAAGGAAAAAAAAAACAAACCAAAACAAACCAAAAGAAAAAAAACAGAAAACCAAAGAGAGTAGAAAGCTAACTACAGATAGGGAGAAATGGAGAGACTATCAACTGTATCTCTTCAAAAAATAAATACTTCAGAGAGTATGTCACCCACCAGTCTTTATGCATAAAGTACTCTGAAATTTCATTTTTGCATATCCTCCCAATACAGTTCATAGAACAAGTTTCTGATCCAATGACACTCCTGACAAACACAGTTGAGGGATGGGAGACGAGATGGGTGAGATGGGCATGCCTCAGAGGCGTGGAAGTACTGGCATATTCCATATATAAATTACAGGGAGGGGGGTTTCAAGGAATTGCTAGCAGAAAAAAAGGTGTGAAGAGAAATAGTCTATTTTAAGGAATGAAAAGAACTTTTTGTGTTCAGCAATCTCGGTCTACAGAAGTAAAATGTGCATAATCCTAATTCTACCCCTAACCAATCAAATCCATCCCTAACCTAACTTCTCAGTAGATTTCATGGAGACTGATATCATCACAGTATATGTACTTCTTACGACATGATTATTTCATTAACATCTACATGAGTTATTCTCATGTGATTCCAAGCATCAATAGGACAAGGAATTTGTAAGCCTAAACAAAAAGGCTAATAACTGCGTGTGATTTATATTTAATGAATAATGGACTTCTTCCAGCCTAGTAAGATAATACCCAGGATGTGTTCCTGTGGCATTTTCTTTTATGATTTCAGACAGACAAATGCGAGTGACTCAGGGGAATATGCCTGATGCAAGTGAGTAACTCTGAGCTGTTCTGTGGAGAGGGGTTGTCATAAACCCTGTGGTTCTTTCAATGTTCTCAGATCTTCTCTGGATATAAAGAGAACTGCTTGTTTCAAGACAGAATGAAGAGGTCTAACAAAAAGTCAAACCAGAACCAAATCATATCAGAAAAGTCATGATTTGATTGTCTTCTCCTCCCCTTCCCTTACGTGCCTGTAACATCCTTAGGCAGGATGGATGAAGTTTCACTTGCAGCAGTTCTTCCATCTTTTTCTTAGCCTCCTCTTTCCCTCACAATAAAAATATGTTTGATGTCCCACAAAAAGGCAACTGTTACTCTGCTTGTCTGTGCAGCTCTCACCCCATCTACATTTTCTTTTCCATTTCAGAGGTTTTAGAAATTGTGGAGTTCACAAAAGCTGTTGGAATTCCTCCTCTGTCAGTTCCATGCTAAACCAATTTGCCTCTCATCTTACTCAAACTGGCTATGTTAATAAAAATAATAATCTCTTTTCAGCAAACCTTGGAACCAGAATTCCAACATCTTCATCCTTGAATGTCAACCATCTTTAACACTAACATCTTTAACCTTACCCTTACTGAAATTGTCCTCTTTTCTTTCTTTATTCCCTCCATTCATATTGTCACAATTATTCCCATAACGTAATCTTAGATGGACTCTCGTTATTCTCTTTTTTTATTTCTTTTGGAGTGTCACACACTTCAATTTTTGATGGTCTCATTTTCATTGTTACTCTGGTTTTTGTGTCAAGTCAATTTCATCTGCAAACAAAAAATAAACTTCAACTTCTGCACCGATGAGGGAGATATTACTTCCTGTAACTTTTCTTCGATTTGTGTTATCTATTTGTATATTTACATTGTAGATATACCTACATGCATTGCTGTTAGCCGGAGAATTTTTAAATTCTGTGACATACAGGATTACATAGAAAAGCCATGGGCGCCCTGTAAGGCATACACAGGTTCATAAAAAGGGTTTTTTGATGTCTAAAACAAAGACGGAGAATCCAGTCCTGAAAGTCAGCTTCTAAAATTTTATCCTGCACAGCTTGTTTCACTCTCCAAAATGTTCAGTGCTCTGAGCAAATTAAAAGCAGTTAGGTATAACCTGATCCTCAGTCTGCTGGTTCAACAAAGTGGCCACTTCCCTGCACGTGGAAGAGGATCTCATACAGATTCCTGCTGTCATCCCCATTATTTCTAGGTGGCAACATGAATACATGTAGAGAAGGCTTGATTATCATTTGTCACTACTTTGAGCTCCAGGACATGACATATGAATTGTATGCCACAGGATTTCTTGGACTGCAGGAATAAGCCTCAGGGCCCTATAAAGTTGGACAGTACAGCTAAATGAAACTGCATGTTAGTAGTTACATTCCTATCATCAACCAAGGCAATACAGGAGACCTCAATGAGATAGCGAATCCTCTGAAGCCATCTTGTATGTTGTATGCTGCACAGTGTATTGCAAGTGGCTGGATATGTCAAACATGTCCAAGAAGTTGTCCCTGGAACAGCTGAGGCCAGTCAATGGGTGTGGAAATGGGGTTGGTTCTCAAAGGGGAGATCACACTCTTAACCTACATAGGAAATGAGAGGACTTGTCCAAGGAAACATCTTCAGAAGGATAGCTAAGACATCCTTAGCCTCTGCTATGACAGTCTTGGGAACTTTCCTGGGAATCCCAGAGAGGGTACGAGTCGAATGTAAACCACCTAACTAGTGAGGAATCTCAGAAAGCATAGCTAGTTAAGTAAATAAATTGTAGAAGTCTACTTGAAACTACCATCAGCAAATGGGAAATCTGAAAATGTATCATGTTGAGGAGTGTCATTTCTTGCATAGATAAGCATCTGCTTAGATTCTTTTGTAATGGAGTGGTATTGGTCTTGCCTGCTTCAGTCCAGAACTGCCACTGTTACAAGGTGGGAGAGAGTAGACTGTGACAAGAAGTAGTTGTCACCAGTGTGGCTCCAATGGGTATTTTACCCATATTCCCCAAAAAAAGAATTGCATGAGGCTTTACTCTGCCAAACCACAAGAGCTAGATTCAGAAATGTGGATTTAACTGCTAAGTAAATCTTTGAGGAGGAGGGATGCCAAAGAACGTATGAGCTGTGCATTCCCATAACAAAGTCTTCCTAGGGAATGGGGAGCACGAAACTTCTGCCACCACTTACAAAGTCGAGGTAAGAGCTACAATTGTTGGGAGCTGGGTAGCACGCAGGGACAGGCTGAGGGCAAAGTGTCCTCATAAAACTCCCTTCTGGATAACACCTCGGCTTGAAGCCAAATGAAGGTACGGACAATATGGGCAGTTATAAAGAGCAACTTGGAGCTCTTTGATCCATTTTATTGTCCAAACTCTGCCTTCATCAATGGGAAGAGAAATCCAAGTGTGGGCTTTTAATTAAGGCAGATCAGTGCCTGCTCCAAGAGGTAACAGGTCTCCAAGATACAGAGGGTATTTTAATTCATCCAAGGAAGCCCATAAGAGAAATTTCCCATTGTAACGCACAGGTCTGCTCATCACCAGTGTGGCCATGTCCTTTATAACACATCTGGCAGAGAGAGAGACATGCAGAGCAGAGGGGAATTTTAAGATGATACTGGAAATTCCCATGTTTAATGTACACAAAAAGACAAAAGATATGGCATTCGATCTGCATTGCAAGGAATTTGACAGAATGGATAAGAAATTATGTTTACCAGCCCTCTCATGGCTTTACACATGCTGTGTAAAAAAGGTAAAGGCCCCTATGTGCTGGTTTTGGTGTTGTACCTTGAAAATTTCTCTGGCAAATAAAAATAAGTATGTATATTTCTGACGTGGGAATGCCAAAT
This sequence comes from Tauraco erythrolophus, assembly GCF_009769465.1. NCBI lineage: Eukaryota > Metazoa > Chordata > Aves > Musophagiformes > Musophagidae > Tauraco > Tauraco erythrolophus. Next base: position 45,410,513 of record NC_141468.1, on the reverse strand, counting down.
TGCCAATGATCTGGATTACAATAATCCAGAATACAGATACAGTGTCACTATAGTCTCATTCAAATTAAAATCATCTAACTAGTTGCCAATGGGAGCAAAACTTTTAATCTTCCTCTGATCCTTTCCCCACAGTCCTTTAGGTAACACCTGGGCATATTCTTCAAGTCTGCTCTCCCCTATACACCCACACACAAGCTGTGACTATGTCTTGCAGATTCTTTCTGTGTAACACAGATAAAATATGAGCTTTCCTATCTATAAACACAGGAAACCTCTCACAGGAGTTCAAATGTTAATTACTACAATTTTTTTCCTATGGCTTTACTGCAATCATGTCTCTGGATACCATCCTGTGAACTTGCCATCTTTTTCTAAAAGTACTTTTATTTTTTCCCTCTTAAAAGCTACTCCATTATCAAATCCCAGATCCCCATTGCCTACTATAGGGGACAGGAGAGTAAGTTTTTGACTCTGTCCTGCCCACATTGCAAGAAGTCATTCCTTTTGACTACATTTTGAAATAGAGATTTGTACCAACCAAAGCTGTTTCCTCAGACTTTGCCCTATCTTTTATGCAAACTGCATCTTCGCCAAAACAGAGTGATCAGCTCATCATCCAGAAAACTCTATGCATAGCTGTTAACATCTCACTGGTAAAGGGTAACAGGAGTTCAACACACATTTTCATTCAGAATTGCAAGATCTTTCTGCAGCTTCACCATTAGATTTAGATTTCATTATCCTAAGTAACTATTTGCAAATTTTTTCATTGTACTATTCATGCCTTTTCCCAGCTCATTCTTGAGCATATGAATGAGTCAACAAGCACAGATCCGTGGAGGATGCGAATCATAGACTGTGTTTTTAAAAACACTGACTAGTTATTCCTTGTTTTCCATTCCTAACGAGTTGTTAATGGCATTTATGGGGATCTCCAAGAAACAGTTTATGACTGATCCTTTGCCTGTAGTTCCATCCCATGCCGCAGCTATTTTAATCAACTTTAAAAACTTACTGAAAACCTGATAAGTGCAATGGTACTCTTCCTTTTTAGAGTGAAATACTTTTACTTCTCTTACACCTAATCACATGGAAGTGCATACACTCCAATGAACACCTTTCAGGCTATTCACTTAAATTCTGAAAACTAGGTATGCAAGCACGCGCTGTGGAAATACAGGAATGAGGCTACTGTCTTGTGCTCCGTTTATTTAGGCACACCAAACCTGCACAGCTGACAAAATTAGTGTCTTATTCCCTTGTATTTTCATGAAATTCCCAGAGCAGCCAGTCATGAAGTCTGTGAAGATCCACTGATAGCCATGGGGTGACAGTCAGGATTTAAACGAAAGAGGATCATGCAGGTGTCACTGTGGGAAGAAACTGGTCTGCATATGAAAGGAGTTGGGATTAGTTTTCAAAACTCAGATTGAATTTCCAGTTGTGAGGGACTGTATTTCTACACTTAGCCAAATTTCTTATATATTTCATGCTTGTGTGGAAGGCTCACCTGCAGCTGCCCCAAAGCACAGAAAGCGTATCTTTAATCCGTATAGCTAATGTCACCAACTGCACCAGCAAAGCCAGAAGATTCTTATACAGTTCAACACTCTGCAGACAGAAGGAGCTCACATGGACCCACTTCACAGTGAGCAGATGACATTTTCAGGCTTCTCAGTTCTAAAACAGCTCCATGTAACCATAGCACACATGTTTTCATATGGAATACTATGGGTCTTAGTAGAACCTACAATGCTTACTTTATAGGAAATAACTCTGTTTTTCACAAACAATTTTTAAACACAATATGCTAACAATGATATTCTTACCCTTGGATATTGACATTCCTGAATACTGAGGGATGCTACTCAACGATGCCTGCTCAGCACATCCCTGTCAGAGGAATTCTGAAGGCAGATGTCTATCCTGAAGGGAAATATACATACTGCAGGGCAGGTATACTCTGCGGCACACTTAGCAGTCCCAGTTTCCACCTATTCAGCCTGTCCACAGGCTGACTCCCTGCTAAGAAGACATCTGCATGCATCTCATCCCCTTGCAACCTCGGCTTCCTCCAGAGAAAAACCCAAGTGTATGAGCAGAGAGGGGGCAACAGGGGGCTTTTGTGGGACTCCAGGAATGCTACAAAGCACATCTACCCAATAAATTACCAAGCAATGTCTACCAGGATAGACGTGGTCACTTCGTCTTACTTCAGCTTCAGGCTTCACATGCTTCTTTAACTATGCCATAGAAAGTTCTCTCTGTCACAAAAATATTCCCTGGTTAAGCAGAGACTCATTCACTCACTCTATGATTCTACACAATTTTTCTTCAGACTCATAGAACATAGCAAAATTGCTGGCATTCTTGTGGCTCTTTTCTGAAATATTTTCAATTTATTAACATATTGCTAAAGGTATTATTAATGAAATCAAGTACAATGTGGGAAAAATGACCTTTATAGTGCTGCACATAGTCACATTGATTCCTACTTTTAATGGATACACTGCTACTCACTCCAAGATGGTGTCACCTCTGCTAGCTGGAGCTTTTTACTAAATGTTCATATCCATTTGGCAATGTGCTACTGCTCCAACATCTTTTCCAACTCCCTGATTTCCAGGATATGGTAAGCAAGATCTGTATTTTTATTGAACTCAGCTCCCTCTGTTGGACTGCAGCACATCTGTATCCCAAACTATAAAAATTACCTTTGAAGCACACCTTCAGTTACATAAACTGGTAGAAAATCATGCCAAAGATAAGCTTGACAAAATGAAAAATAGCCTTCATTAAATGCATGTAACTACATTAGGAGCCTTTTAATAAGAAGAGTTTCTCCAACCCTTTAATGAATATGAGAAAACCCTTGCTACTAACTACAATTAAGGATGGTTTTGTACATAGATGTGTACTGGCATAGACCATTCTCACAGGAAGCAGCAAGAGCTAATTCTAAGGAAGAAAAAGCAGCTAATAAGTCAACATTAATCTCTGAAGGAAAAATCAACTTGAAAAACAATATACTTAACATTTTTGGTAACTTTGAATTTATTGCACTATTTATGCAGCTGAAAGCAACATAAACTGCATGAGGAAAGAATAGAAACATGAGTTTTGTAAAATTCTCAGGGGACAATACTGCAAATATCACCATAAAAAGATTTTCAGTCCAACACTTTTTGAATCTCATGTATTTTCTCTGACAACCCCAGAATGGATTAAATCGGATACTCTGTATGCTTACTATATGTTTGATATGATCTGTTAAGAGACAAAACACTGGAGGTCTTCCAGAACATTTTTAATATTTTCAGGAAAAAAAAATCTGAATTCTTTCCCTTTGGACCATTAGAGGAAAACTTTATAACGTATTTTCTACCCGGGACACTATCCTGCTTTTTCTAATGATGGAGGAATTTACAACACAAATTAAAAAAACAAATTGACTTATAAAAGCAGCAGAAAGGAATTAGCTTTTGGTTATATCAAAAGGTAAATCCTTGAAAGATCATTATTCTCTAAAAGAAATATGATTCTAGGTCTCCTTAACTGATAGCCTTATGGCATAATTCATACAAGGAAAAGATAGAAATGAATGTGGTGTCTTTTTCCATTGAAAGGCTTGAAAGACAGGACAAAAAAATAAAAGGCTGAGGTGCCATATTCCTCCTTGAATGCACAGCTGTAAAGAAAAAAATGAGCAAGGAAAGGAGAATACTCTATAGCACTGTAGACAGACAATGTATATTATAATACACAGTATAAAATTCTTATTATCTTTATTAAAACCATTCATAAGAAATGTCAAAATCTTTTTACCACAGTAGATTTACCCAGCAAACAAGCAAATCTTGCCAATTCTCTTCCAAGTTTCATTTATTTAAAGTTTCTGAGATTTGAATATGAAATGATCCATTCCCCAGTACATCTCAGATTCTCAAATTCCGCGTGTGACATCAAATGTGAGACCATAATGACAGCCATGAGGATCCTGGTAAAGCTAACTATGCAGAAACTGAATGCTGCTGGGGTTCACAGGTTTTAATTTTTATGAACTTGGACCTGTGGAGCTAGTTCAGCTTGTCTGTAAGTACTTTATGTATCACTGCCAAGACGAGCAGAGAGTGCAAGACATTGCAACAGACCTAACTAAAAGAAAACTAAAAAAGAAGCATTATATACATGTTTAAAATAAACATTAAAAGATGTTTACAAATTAAGGTAAAAGTTGAATTGAGATGTCTTAAAAATCACTTGAAAGGTGAAGCCATTGGCAAGAGGAAAACCAAATGGTGAGTGGAACAGAACTTGGGAATATTGGTAGTGATTAATTATGAATTGACATCAATATAATCTACAGAGAATATCAAGTGTTTCCAGCAGCAGACAATCCATGTCAGTGCTCTCAGCTTCTTTTAAGCTAATAAGATGTCTTAGACATCACCTCCTGGGAAGGGTATCAAATGGTAGATGAATACAGAAAACATTTGTCCTTAATTGCAAGTTATGAGAGCAAGGATCATGAAAACATATGTGAAAGAAAAGAGTGGTGAGATTCTTGAGGTTTATAAACTAAAAATGTTAAAATGAAAGCAGTGAATGAATGGCTGATGTGCATGCTATAGGAATATCATGACTGTTGTTGACTTGATGGCTGATGTTCTGACGAGTCCTGACAAGACATACTGCTACATATTGGCATATGTCAAACATGTAAACTAGCTTCAACCACTGTTACTTTTTTTTTTTTCTGCATATTACGAACACCCAGGAGTCCAATGGTAGAAGGAGAAGAGAATTGGCCTATCCTTAACTGGGTGAGCTAACAAAATTGAGCACTGCCAAGGGAAATTACCTGAATACTCAGTAAGATAGTACCTTCAGCTAGGCCAGAGCAGTGCACAATCCAAAGGAGAGAAATGGAGAACAGACTCAATACCTGAGGTCTCTGAGGTGCTTTGAGAGGAAAGCTGACAAGTTTGAACTACTTTAACTTCGGTAAATTTTAAATTTCCTAGCTCAGTTGAAGAAACCAGCAGTACAAAATTGGTATGTTAAAAGGCAGGAAAATAAACTGATCAAACTGTAGAGATAAAACAATGCAGTAAAGACTCTGAATCAAAGGATCAAAAAAAATACATTCTATTTCAATCAAGTTAAAGTGGCTAAATGTGACACCGTAGCACTGAGCACACACTTGACGTATGACTATGTACAGGAGTGTTTGAAGCACCTGGTTTGAGCCCCAGAGCACCTAAGACATGATCTTTGGCGCAGCTGAGCTGAGAGACGTGCTTACGGGAGAAGGAAGACGGATACAAAGAGATTCCCACAGGTACTGCTGTGGTGAGAGCATGCATTGACCATGCTTCCCTCATAACTGTAGCAGAGCTAGAGATGAAATCCAGAATTGCTATGCCACATAAAAATTGACCTATCAACAGGGACCATACACAGATGTTGTCACTTTGGAGATGCAAACATTGCTAGAGTGAATAATTTTCTCTGCAGTTTGGCTTTCTCTCATGGAAATGAAGCTGGATAGACATCACAGTGGTGGGTCCCTAAGCAATCCTAGACGGTCACCAACACTTACATAATCTTGGGAAATCATATCATTTTTCTGTGCTTTTGTCTCTTCTTGTTTGTCTTGTCTGTCTGGACTGGCAGGTTTTAATGTGATTAAAGTAGAGAGTGATTATCTCTCAATCTGCATGTGTAATATTAGAGTTCCACGCTGGAGTTCCCAACGTTCTCAGCCGAGGCCACTAGGTGCTGCTGTAATATGAGTAATTAAAATAATAACTATTATTACGGAAAGTGTATATATTCTTGCTATGGACTGTTTCAAAAAGCCTGAAAAACAGAGAAAAAACTTATTCTCAGGTCGCATATTTTTTGAAAAGAACTGAAAGACCCAATTATTCACTTCACTGGTACTCAAAATTTTTTGTTTTATTTTTCGCAACTTTGCAGGTGAAATCTGCAAATACCTTCCCCCTTTAAAAAATGCATTGGATAAATGCAAATTTTCTTCTACTCCATTTCCATTTTTAAGCCTCGCTTCAGCAGCTTGCTATTATGCAAGCTCATCCAAAACATTACACTCCAAAATCCCTGCCAGCTACACATTTGTGCACCTTATTCACGTACTATTTGGATGTGAACAGAAAGGAAAAGTCCTCAGCATGAGGGAGCATGACTGGAACTGCAAGTGATTCAGTAAATGCATGGTGACGTTACTGAGGCTCAGATTTTGTACCTGCTAGTTCCACAGCTTTCTAAGGAAGCTTTACCTTATTAAATGTAGTTGACTAGCCATAAACACAATAAAAGATTAATAAGACTCCATATGAATCATAGTCACAAAATGCTTCTTGCCTGAGAGTATTAAAATGTCTTTAAGCAGCAGCCAGCTATAGCTCAAAGAGCTGTATGACTAAAGTGCTATTTCTGAAAGTCTTGGAGTCAGTGCATCTAACTGGACTTTACAGTGGACAATTCAAAAGGTTATTTATATTCAGAAATTATTTGGCAAGTCTTGTTCATCTACCCAGTTTTCCAGCCACAAAGACTCCACTTAATAATTCGTTATTGGATTTACTGGCCTTAAAAATTGAGTTAAATGAATTTATCTAGATCATCAGAATAGGTCTGCTAAAGTAGTTCTGGATTAATTAGAAGTGATGAAGTTTTGCTACTGAGCTACTTCAAGACCCAAAGTTAGTAAGCAGAGAAATAAAGTGACAAACACTAAGCACATGTGGAAAAAAAAGTTCCAGGAACACTATATGAGAATCAGGACATTATGGTAAACATGGGACAGAATATACACAGTTTAAATAAATCAGTATTAAAAAGCATTTTAGGAAAGCACAGAGGTGCCAACACAGACTAAAAAATATATTTTATTCTTACCATTTGAGACTGGCTCCGGGGACAGCCATTGATATCTTCCACCTTTTCATTTGCTAGAAACAGTGAGGAGAAAATCAGAAGTAAACAATGAGATAAAACTTTCCTTTCCACCCCCTGGTCAAAAAAAAACCCCACAAGATAAAACAAAACTAAAAAGCAAAACTGAAAAACAAAACAAAACAAAACAAAAAAGCAGAAAAGACACAGCAATAAAGTGCACAGTTTTGTTGACACAGAGCTCCTTTCTAAGTAAAGCTCAGTCGTACAGTAACAACACTCTTGTTAGCAGCAGTTGCTTCCACATGCCAAATCATGCAAAGGGGGAAGTGCGAAGGAGGTCGCTGCTAATTCTTCAGCCCCTGCAAAATAACTGCTGACATGAAATCTTCCACAATTGTCTTTGCAGGGTCAGGATACAGTTTCAAGGCATCCCAGAAAGTATGAGCCACTCCAACTAACAAAATGCACACATGGGAGACATATGGTTTAATGGAGCATTCATTTCTGACAATTCAAAGTGTGTAAGATACAGTTCTGGCCATTTAAAGCATGGTTAAACAGCCACTTCCAAACATGCTCACATAAACATATTTTTTAATTAAGACAAGGATGAACCACACAAATATCAGAGACATATGGACCCAGTCAAATTGTATTATTCAGGGTTCATCTTATTGTTAAACACATTCAACTTGAATTATATATTCCCTCATGCAAGGAGTCAGCTCGCAGCGCTTCTCTCAGCCCTGGTCTTACCGATGATCTGGATGATTTCTGCTAGCAGAACTCCATCTGCAATGTCCTGTTGCAAATCCTTGATTAACCGCTTGTGGCCAGATTTTGCTAGGTAGTGGTTAGCCCAGTCAGTGTAAATCTGCAGAGCAGAGGGGGAGGGCAAGGGGGAGAGGGGGAAGAGAGAAAAGAAGACAATAAAAATCCTTAAAACAAATGTTGGCTTGCACTCGAGAACTAGCCTGGATCACATTCCCATTTAAGATGTCGGCACCAAAGGAAATAATTTTAACGTTGTGTTTTTTGCCCCCTTTTTTTTTTTTTTTTTTTTTTTTTTTAATGGTCATACCCCTCCCCCTGCCATTCTCTGTTTTATTTTAACTTCAAATGATTCAGGCTGTTTCATGAGGGTTTAAACTTGCTGTGACCAAGCAAAATTCCCCTTATGACTGTAAAGGAAACTCCTGTCATAAATCAGTCACATCTACCGCAATTCCACCTCCCACCGTGTTTCTACCTCTACGCATGCCCCACTGCCAACTTTTACGCTCTGGGGCTCCTTAAGAGAAAGTGATAGCCGAGACGTGCGCCTGTGTTTTGATAAGAGTTCATCGGTCGCTGGTGATCCCGCGCCCGACGGTGCCTCTGTGACACTTTCCGCAGTAATCGCCACCTCCCACCGCGCAGGGACAGGGCGTCTGTCCCCTCGCCTACGGTTCGGCGTGCTGTAACGCGCACAGAGGAGACTGAGAGCACCAGATGTACAGTAGTCTCGGTGCTGGAATTAGAGCATATATTCTGGAAATACGCCGCGTCCTTTCTCAGCCAAAAGAGGAGGGGGAAAGGATGCGACTGAGCAGCATCAAATACTTAGCAACGGGCAGCACAAAAATAGCACTTATCAACAAAAGGTTGAAAAGGACCAGCTGAACCGCATCCTCCAAAATGACAGAATCATAGAACGGTTTGAGTTGGAAGGGACCTTAAAGATTATCTAGTATCAACCCCCCTGCCATGGCCAGGGACACCTTCCACTAGATCAGGTTGCTCAAAGCCTCATCCATCTTGGCCTTCAACACTTTCAGGGATGGGGCATCCACAACTTCTCTGGGAAACCTGTTCCAGTGTTTCACCTCCCTCATTATAAAAAATTTCTTCCTTAGATCTAATGAAAATCTAACCTCTTTCAGTTTAAAGCCATTGCCCCTTGTCCTATCACTACAAGCTCTTGCAGAAAGTCTCTCTCCAGTTTTCTTGTAGGCCCCCTTTAGGTACTGGAAGGCTGCTATAAGATCAGCCTGTCTTCATAGGAGAGGTGCCCCAGCCCTCAGATCATTTTTGTGGCCCTCCTCTGGATCTGCTCCAGATAAAATAAGGTGTGGGGAGGTGGGCTGAAAGCATTTCATAAGGCATACACATACGCAAAGAGAGCATTTGCTAATACCTACAGCGCGCGCACAAGGGGAACCAGGTTCACTTAGGGTGAGATGAAGAGGAAGAGACGCTTTCACCTATGTACCAAAGGAAGGGTGCACCCCATGAGGTGCTCACACCACCCCAATGTGTCCCAGCGTGCAGAGGCAGCTCGGACTAGCGGAGCTTAGCATGGAGGTGTCTCAGCCTGAGAGTATCAGTGGCCCTTGGCAGTCAGCTCTGGATCCCTTTCACAGGGCATCCGTGGCCTTTCTCCCCACCCTAGAAGAAAGGACTTGTAAAGACCTTCCCGCTACCATGGGATGTTGCGACTGAAAGAAGGCGTTTATGTATGGCAGCATCACTATATAAGTAAATATAATATCTAAGGTTCTTTCTCTGCTGACATTATTATTTGAAAATGTTGAAACTGCACCCCTTCCATGAAAACAATATGAGGTCACTTTATAAACATCCTTTTATTTGACCTCACAGACCCTGGGGAGGAAGGGGTCAGAATCCCATTTTTTTAAACAGAAAAACAGAAATCAAAGACATTAACTACTTGTTTAGCTCACCAAGGAAATGTGTGGCAGAGCCAGGGCAGGAAAATGGTTGCAATTCCTAGTCCAGAGGTTTACCCAGAGAACCAACACCCACTTTCCACCCAGCAAAAATATCACCGCTCAGTCCACGTTCACACGCTGAGGACTCCTTTGCTATCTGAGCACCTTTGTCACAGATTTTCTGCCTCTTCATTAAAAGAGACAGAGAGTTGTAACTTGTTTTGTCTGCCCTATTTCTCCCCATACTCCTGCAGGTGGATCACCAGCTAGTTAGCTATAGTTTTCTTGACAGCTTTGGAACTTCACATAGCTCCATGGAAGTGGATTCAGCTCTCCCGTAGCCAAAGGATGCTGCTGCTAGATGAGGTGCTGAATTTCCCTGCTGCATCCAGAAGTCTGCTTCGGTCACCTGTGTTTTCACTGACTGATATCCTTTTTTTTTTGCTATTACAGATGAGTGACATGAAAGGCTCCATTAAAATGTTTTTGCTTTTTTTAACTGTAGCTAGAGTGTTTCTTCAACTATGTAACCATATATTAATGAATGCTAATGTGGGAGTCTCTAAAGATTGTATGAATACATATTTAGAACAATATGAAATCATGATGATAAAAGACGCATACCACACCCATAGCATCATGTATTCCCTACTACTAGTATTTCAACTTCAGTCATTCTTCTAAAGTAACATCTGAGAAATATTCTCTGAGCTCTTACTATAAGTAGAACTATTTTCTGTATTCCAATGAAACTGATCCACTGGAACATACAGAATTTAATACCCACTAATATTATTTTAGGTTAGTTTCACATTACAGATAAAAATACTTTACCAAGCCTTTCCTTCTTCATTTGTCACACCCACACATAATCTGGTGTACCAATCCTAATTTTGACTACAATTTGAACTATCCTCTCATTAAGTATCCAGGGAAATTTCGTTCTAGCAGCTGCTTTGCAAGTATCCAGTATTCAAAGAATGGACTTCACCCAGCCACCTACCCCCTTCATAATATTCTTTTGTCATTCATTTAAAAGTGACAAGCAGAAAGAATGTAAACAGTGTTTTGTGAACAAAGGTTGATAATCCACATCCTATCAGCGACCCAAAAAATTTACTGACTGTCTGTATTTTAACCGTTATGCCATGGTGGAAAAAAAAATATTAAGAGGAGGTAGCGGTCAAAGAGGTGTATTTTCACTTCAAAAATATTTAAAAAAAAAATCAAAAAGGTGAAGAGTTGTTGACAGAGACAATATAGCAAACCAACACCCAGTTGGCAGTGGAACATCACATTTAATTTCCTCTCTTTCTGCAGGGATCACCACTTGCTTCTGTTTCCCCCTTCCCCATAAGATGCTCTTCTCATTCACCTCATTATTCCAGGGACCCAACGGCTCAGGAGTCAGTTGTGAAAAATGAAAACCATGTAGACAGACACATGAAACTGAAAGAATGTACACATGCCACTATATTCTTTTTACATTAAATTATCTGATGTAAATATCATGAGAAATAGGGAATTGCCCTTCCACAGTTTTTAAGTATCAAGGTAAATATGCAACTTATCTTTTTCTTATCTTTAACTCCTCAGGAAAACATAAAGCTCCAGCATGTATTGTCATTGACAATACCGAGTTCGTGAAGGATAGAAAAGTCATGCAGAACAGAAGATAAAAAATCAGTAACTTCATGCAACAGCCTGCTTTTTCTGAGCGCTCCCCTTTCATTGGGTGCTGAGCACCTCTAAGGAGGAGCTGTGTGTGCCCCCCCTCTTTTCAGAACTAGCAATAGATCATTCCATCTTGCACTGACTGTGCAGTAACATTGCCCAAAAACCCTCTTATCTTAGATTTTTCTATGAAGAGGCTGTTTCAGAGAAGAACACAAGACTGACATGAGGGTTAGTGGTTGCAACACTTCCTCTCCCGCTCCGCTGCTTGCTTCAGTAACCCTGCCTTACAGCCACACGCGGGGCCGGGCTGCTGACTTACTCATTTCCTCTCCAGGCTTCCTCTCCTACCAGGCACCTCTGACCAGAGAGTATTTGACTTCAACGCTAGGCTCCCACTGCTGACAACGTACGGGAGAGCTGCTGTTATCTGCGACGCAGAGGACCAGTCTCAGCAACGCGATAACGGAACAGATCCGATCCTGGTTTTGTGTGGTCCGAGCCCTGTCCCGGCACCTGGTGATTTAACTGCTGGCAACACAAAGCAGGATTCGGCAGGGGCAATCCGAGCTCGGGCACAGCCTGCTCATGTCAGCGGCGGTTTCCCCTAGCATTCCTCAGCCACTCGTCATGCTAACCTCCACGAGAGTGGAGGAAATAAGCTCTGATACCCAAATATAGTTATGAACTTCACCTCGATGCTTCACACGTAGCTATAAGGAGCTGCTTGGCAGGAGCCGTAATGAAACAATACACTTTGTAACGCGGTAGTTTAACGAAGTGAAAAAGAGAGAGAGGATCTCACAGGTTACTGCCTTTCCTAGAAAACGCTCAAATCATAAACTGTCTAATTATACATCAGGCAGTGCTATTATGCATCCTCTTTAAAATTAATACAGAAATGTTACCACTCACAATCGATGCCAAGTGGGAAATGTCAGATGGATTTCAGAAGTACAGTCAGCCTAATGCAATAATAATGCATGACACTTCGTTAGCATCTTCCACGAAATCAGCTCAACATGCTTTCCAGGCACAAATGAGATCACTCATTATTATTATTTCTGTAGATGTGGGGAAACTGAGGTATAAAGGCTTTCTCGGTGGATTTTTGTTTGTTTGTTTTAAAGTGGCTCACTCAAGGGCAAACAGAGCTGGGAATTCAACCCAGATATTCCGAGTTACAATAATTTCTTCTATATGCTTTTTTATCAGGCAGTTTTATAAATAGGCTTGGTGGGAAAACGTGTATTCCAAGCACCAGGATCCTTCTGTCTATTTTTGTTTGTTTGCTACAGAATATAGAGTTTCAGATCTGAAAATGGTCTCCTGTTGCTATCGAGAAGACAGCTTGCCGTACTTAGAGTATGCTTCTATCACTCCCTTATGTGCCAACGCTGCTGCTTAGGAAGAACAACAGTTGCTGTCAACTGCCTTATGCCAAGACCTCGTGACAGATTTCCATGCCATTTAGGAGGACACGTTATATTTGAAAAATACTTAAATATTTGTCCACTATATGAAAAAAATCCTTTCCCAAATATGTGGGAATAATCAGATAGTATCCAGTTCTCATCACTCGTCCTTTAAAGCACTTTCTAGATACAACTGTATCCTCATTCATTAGTGTGAAAGAATTGAAATGTTGTCCCCCAATGCTCATTCCCACGTTCTCTTCTGTGCACGATACCACTCTAATGCCTTGGGGTGTGGGGAGGCTTTTTAAGAACTCCATTTCTTTCTAAGAACTCCATTTCCCAAAATCAACCCCTCAGCAACAGCAAGCTTGCCACAGGTTTTTCTTTCCCCTTTATCTTTGAGCAAACGAGAGTTGGAAAAATGGATTGGAAAGTTATCTATTACAAAAAAATGTAGCTAGCAACATACCTGGGTTGCAGTGGTTAACAGCAATACACAATACTACTTTTTAGCACAGTGGGATTCTGTCTTTTATTCTATGTTTGGGTTTCATGATGATTTCATCTTTCTTTTTTTTTTTTCTTAAAAAAAAAAAATGGAATAAAGGAAAATTAAACTATTTAAAAGCCCCAACATCAGAATTTTAAGTCAGCCAAAGTGGAAATGTGGCACTATTAACTTAATAAAAGGGCTATGTGACCTTCTAGTGTAATGTATTTACTCTGCTTAAAATGTTGCCCTTGAAGACAACTAATAGCTGATAGCACTTCGAGCTTTTCAACCATGGATGCTAGTTCAAATCATGCTGTAGAAGAAGGGACTGGTGACTTGTTTCTATTGTTCTCCATTACGCTACAAAATGGTCCTTAAATGCTGTATATCTATTTCCTGGGCGGTTTTCCAGCATGTGGCCTACCCTGGATGTTGAATACCCAGCAGTCTACATAACAGTCCCGGAGTCCCTGATGAAGACAATTTGCCAGAAGAGAGGGCATGACCACAACTCTATTTCAACATAGCTATTCTTGGCTAATAAATTGTGGGTAGCAAAACACATGCTGGAGTGTCCCTAAAACTGTTTGTATTTATAAAGAGAAGCCCAGCAACGCATTGACTAGCGTTAGAATAGGGTGGGGAAACCAGATTGCAATGAGATGCCTTTCTCCTTCCCACTGCCTCTACACTAAGGAAAACTCAACTGCGAGGCAGGATATGACCTTTTAAATATTTTCTTATTGAAGGTTATTTCTCTGGGTTGCAAAAGAATAATTTATTCATTTCAGTCCTCCACTTAGCAAGGAAAAGGGCTAAGTTTGGAAACAATGGTTCACATTTAGACTGCCATAAGAGACAGATCAAGCATCCGATTTATGTCCAGATTTAACTGACTATAGAAAACACACCGCGAATCACTTGCTATAAAGTAAAGCTGAGGTCTGAGGGTGGCACTTTTTGTAACATTAAGCAAAGTACATGAGAAGGGAAAATATTTACACAATTAAAAATATATGGCCAGAAAATGAAACTAGAATGACTTAATTTATAGGCAAGATGGAAGCCAATGCATTTCATGTAACAAAATGAAATTAGTATTAAATGACATTCCACAAACCCTGTTTCTGAATCCCACTGAGCGAATGAGAACAATTATGAGTTAAGGAATAGAAACCGTTTAGAGGGATACATACCAATTAACCAAAATGTCAGAATCCCTATAGTACGATTCTATTTTGTAAATAGCAGCATGTATCCATCAACACTACTCAGCAATTTTCAGATAAAAATACAATTAAATAAAACTCCACTAATCCCAGCTAAGAAAATGAATAGAAACAATGCTCTTCAACAATCACTGGCAAGCTTTAGATTAATTACCCAGCTTTAAGGGGGCTGTTTTATATTTCCAAGTTTCACTTACAGTTTGTGATCTAATCACCCAAGTAACATTTGTACTGACTTACTGTGCTCTCTTTCTTCCCATTTCTTCTCAAATCCCAACTCAGAATTAATTTAATACATGTGTTTGAGGCCAGTATTCACCAATGGCACAGGGGCAAGACTGTTGATGCATTTGTCCCAGATGAAAGGTAACAGTATAAGCCTCTTTGAGTGAGTATTTTTGTGTGTGTGCTTGCGTGTAAGGTTTGCTAAGTAATTTGTATCTTGCACAGTTAAAAATCCACCTCTTTATAGAATGAAATAACTCGTTCATCCTTTTAAAACAATCATACCCATTTGCTTTACAGTTTAATAGTTAACTGTTTTGCTTATTGGTTTACTGCAGCTACTCTTCAGTTCTGTGCAATAGCAATAAAGTACCACAGGAAGGAGCCAGATATCCATCCTGCAGCTGCAGAGCACCCAACCAGACAGCTGCTTCTCCAAAGACTTGTGCTCCTGGGAAGCGTACTTGTTAAGGGAGCAACATCACCACAGTTATTAACATTGGCCTTGAGCCTCCTGAATTAACAGGAGACAATACTAAGTGCCACACAGAGAAATCCTTGAAACCAGCCACCTTTGAGACTGCTATAAATATCTCTTACACTTGCCTGTACAATTTTGGAATTATTTCTTAGATGTATTTTTTAACTTTAAAGAACATTTCAGCATCCGTTTAGTAGAAGTACGATAAAATACAGGACCTATTATTCAATACAGCTTTTACATAAAATTTTGATTAAAACTAATAGCTCAGTTAATTTTTTTAGAACAAGGAAGTCCAGGATTCCCTGCTGGACGTGTTACACCTAGACACGCCACTCAGAAGGTGAATCTGTCTCAGCGCTTTATTTCAGATAAGGAGTATGCTTCTAAAGGCAGTCTCCTATCACTTGTTCTGCTCTCGCAGAGATCCTCTTCACATGAAATGAAACAGAGAGATGAGCTTCAAGAGCAAGCTGAATGCACTTCACTCACTAACTGTCATTCAGTCCATGCAAAAAAACGAGGAACTAATCCGAGCCACTCTCCCCTCCCAAACTGTATACCTTAGAGATGTTGGTTCCTTAGTATCAAACTGGTTTTCCCTGCATAGCAACTCTTCCTACTAATGCTGACATATGTGTGTCCCAGAAGTGATGGGGAAGAGACAGGGTGTGATAGAAAAAGCTGCTGACTGTCCTGCACAGCAAGACATATATACCAAGATGCTTCTGTAAGCTGATGTGATGCTATAGTACTGACAAATATAGGGGGAGGACATGTTTTGGTCTTGAAAGTGGTGATGTGTGAAGAAATTAATTTGACCAAAGGACTGTGCCAACATTCTCCAATACAAATAAATGAGCTGAAATATATGAAACTCCCTCTTTCTCCTCTATGTGCATGCACACTTGAACAACATCCAAGTCTGACCAAACTTGAGCCACGGCTGTCTCCGATAGTTCCTGGAGAAAGAGATCTCCCTTGGAAGAAACAGGTCATCTGGGAAGGAGCACCTGTGCCTGTTCAAAGGATAAAGGTTAAAAAAAGTGCCATATTTCTACTTTTCTGGGTGTCCAGGACAGCAATGGTGGCCCTCTGCACCAGAGGCCCCATTCTATTCCCTTGAATGAGACTTCCTGTATTCTAAGCTTGTGTGAATTTTATGTCTCATAAATGTCTTGTCACTGTTTGTGACAAGTTTTGTGACTAGTCCTGCATTCAATTTAATAAACAAACCCACAGTAAGCAAAAGTAAGTTTTCTGTAAAGAGAAAAATCATAGAATCATAGAATCATAGAATCACAGAATGGTTAGGGTTGGAAGGGACCTCAAAGATCATAGATTCATAGATTCATAGATTTCTAGGTTGGAAAAGACCTTAGAGATCATCGAGTCCAACCATCCCTAATCCCCATTAAACCATATCCTCAAGTAGATCATCCACCCTATTCTTAAACACATCCAGGGATGGGGACTCAACCACCTCCCTGGGCAGCCTATTCCAGTGGCTGACAACCCTTTCAGAGAAGAAATACTTCCTAACATCCAACCTGAATCTCCTCTGACTAAGCTTATGCCCATTTCCTCTTGTTCTATCACCCATCACTAATGTAAAGAGTCCTTCCCCTACCTCCCCACCATCTTTTCTCAAGTATTTATAGGCCGTAATCAGGTCTCCCCTCAGCCTCCTCTTCTCCAGGCTAAACAGCCCCAACTCCCTCAGCCTCTCTTCATAAGTTTTATTTTCCAGCCCCTTGACCAGTTTAGTCGCCCTTCTTTGGACTCGCTCCAGGAGCTCAATATCTCTCTTAAAGCGAGGGGCCCAAAACTGGACACAATATTCCAGGTGCGGCCTCACCAGTGCCGAGTACAGGGGCAGGATCACTTCCCTGCTCCTGCTGGTCACACTATTCTTGATACACGCCAGTATCCCATTGGCCTTTTTGGCCACCTGGGCACACTGCTGGCTCATATCAAGCCGGTAGTCAAGCAAGACCCCCAGGTCCTTCTCCGCCAGGCAGCTCTCCAGCCACTCTTCCCCGAGCCTATAGCGATGCTTGGGGTTTTTATACCCCAAGTGAAGGACTCTGCGCTTGGCCTTATTAAAGCTCATGCCATTGGCCTCAGCCCAACGATCCAGTCTGTTCAAATCCCTCTGAAGGGCCTCCCTACCCTCGAGCAGATTGACACAGCCTCCCAGCTTGGTGTCGTCCGCAAATTTACTGAGGGTACATTCAATTCCCTCATCCAGGTCATTGATAAAGATGTTAAACAGAACTGGACCCAGCACTGAGCCCTGGGGAACCCCACTGGTGACCGGCCTCCAGCCGGATTTAGCCCCATTTACCACCACTCTTTGGGCCCGGCCGTCCAGCCAGTTTTTAACCCAAAGGAGGGTGTGCCTATCCAGGCCAGCAGTTATCAGTTTCTCAACCAGAACACTATGAGAAACTGTATCAAAGGCTTTACTGAGGTCTAGGAAAACTACATCCACAGCCCTTCCCTCGTCAACTAGGCGGGTCACCCTGTCATAGAAGGTGATCAGGTTTGATTGGCAAGACCTGCCTTTCATAAACCCATGTTGACTGGGCCTGATCACCCGGTTAACCTGTATGTGCTCATTAATAGCACTCAAGATAACCTGTTCCATGACTTTGCCCGTCACCGAGGTCAGACTGACAGGCCTGTAGTTCCCCGGATCCTCCTTCCGCCCTTTTTTGTAAATGGGGGTAACATCCGCCAGTCTCCAGTCCAGCGGAACTTCCCCAGTGAGCCAAGACTGCCCAAAGATAATGGACAGGGGTTTGGCAATGACATCCGCCAGCTCTCTCAGGACTCTCGGGTGGATACCATCAGGCCCCATAGACTTGTGGGCATCCAGCCGGAGTTCATCTAGTTCCAAATCCCCTGCCATGGGCAGGGAAACCCTCCACTACACCAGGTTGCTCAAAGCCTCAGCCAACCTGGCCTTGAACACTTTCAGGGATGGGGCACCCACAACTTCTCTAGGCAACCTGTTCCAGTGGCTCGCCATCCTCTGAGTGAATTTTTTTTTCTTATATCCAATCTAAATCTCCCCTCTTTCAGTTTAAATCCATTGCCTCTTGTCTTATCACTACATGCCCTTGTAAAAAGTCCCTCTCCAGCTTTCTTGTAGGCCCCCTTTAAGTACTGGAAGGCTGCTATAAGATCACCCCGGAGTCTTCTCTTCTCCAGGCTGAACAGCCCCAACTCTCTCAGCCTGTCTTCATGGCAGAGGTGCTCCAGCCCTTGGATCATCTTCGTGGCCCTCCTCTGGACTCAGTCCAGCAGCTCCATGTCCTTCTTGTGTTGGGACTCCAGAGCCGAATGCAGTATTCCAGATGGGGTCTCACGAGAGCAGAGTAGAGGGGCAGAGTCACCTCCCTTGACTTGCTGGCCACGCTTCTTTTGATGCAGCCCAGGATACGGTTGGCTTTCTGGGCTGCCAGCGCACATTGCCGGCTCATGTTGAGCTTCTCATCCACCAGCACTCCCAAGTCCTTTTCCTCAGGACTGCTCTCAATCCATTCTCCGCCCAACCTGAACTTCATTAGGTTCTCACAGACCTACCTCTCCAGCCTGTCAAGGTTCCTCTGGATGGCATCCCTTCCCTCCAGCATGTCTTCAGAGTGCAAATGAACTGAATTTGCCCTAGTTTCCTTTGTGGCTCACCAATATCATGACGACACAGAAGAATGGAGAAAAAACTTCTCAGACCTGACTGGAAATCATGAAATAATTTGCAGAACAAAAATATCCTTGCTTTGTTGATTCCTTTTTTCTTCACAAGGAGCCACTCAGGGTATCAACCAGATCATTCCTGGATGGAGCAGGCACCTGCCTTAGCGAAGCAGCAACAGGGCTTCTCACACGGAGGAGATTCCACTGCGAAACTACTCCAGATTTTCCATCAAAGCTTGTTTTAAGGATTTATAACTTGGACTGAGACATTCTTTCCACACTGCAATTTGGCATTAAAGAACTTGGCCCAGGGATCAAAATAACCCTCTCTTCCAGCACTTCTTTTTAAGTGTGGGAAGGCAAATTTCTGATATGTAAAGATGCAAAAATATTAAGACATACTTTTGTTCTTTTATTGCAAGAAAACAGTGGCAAACAAGACCACAACTAACTTTATATTTGAAGTCTCCATCTAGCTTGTACTTTTTAGGCTTAGAAACTGATTTGAATTGCCTGGTTTCCTCTCATGTGGAAGAATGGCTTTGCAAATCAAAATAAACAAAATAATCTCTTTGCTTTCTGAGCTACATATTTTATAGCAAGATACTTTAACTCCTGCTTAATTTTCCTCTAGGCTTTGATGTTTAAAAGTTGTCACCAACTCTGTAATTTTAATATCAACAAATGTGTTCCACATTCAGCACATCAGACAGGTGCTAAAGGTAACATAACATTAATATTAAGTAAATATGTTAATGATCTCAAGTATAAGTGGTCTCGGCCATTTCTTACTGTCCTTCATTTCTGTTAAAACAGGTTTCTATGGTCAACGTGGGAGTGGTAATGTACATGAGTATCGGTACCGAACCATTTTGCCTTTTGCTATCTAGTTGAACCTTAGGGAAATGAAATTATACTTACAAAAAAATAGCCTACACATACACTTCTTCAGTTCAAGAAATATAAAATCAAGTTTTAGGACTTGAAAGACTAAGTACAATAAAAATACCAGTTTAGGACTTATTTCCTTTTGATCATCATTGAAAGCACTGCCCAAAATTAAGGTCTGCCCATACTGATGATAATAACACTTAGAGATCATCCAGCATAATAAATCTTGTGTATGAAGTAAATTCTGCCAGAGAGTAATCTTAAATAACATAGAAAAGATAATAATCTTACCATAGTTTTTGACAACAGAGATTTTCACCCAAAATGAGATTCAACATTATAATCTTCCTCATTTCTTAACAAAACACCTATCTCATATACAGCTTTTATAACACAACCAGATCTGGAAGGACCACAGAATGGAAAGGAGGAGGTTCCAGATTCCTATTAAAAATGTTCTGAGCAGTCTTACGTTCTATTATAAAAGAGGAGATCTGCCTACAGATCTAAACCTCTAGTGAGGACTCTGGCTGCACATCACATGGATAAGAGGCAGTGTCTCGAGAAGGGACTGGGAACTGTCCTTCAGGTGTGTTCAGTCTGCAATCTCTCTTGCAAATCTTCTAACATGTACCCCACCTTTTGCTTTCTGCTACACACTTTATAGGACTACACCACTTCCCAAAGTAACATAAAAGATATGTGATTCGTGATTCGAAAATTTTCCACCTATGATTTACCTCTGGAGACAATGAAAAACACCTATTAGCTCAGTATTAAAATAGCAACCTCATGATCCACTCCCATGCCCCCCACAAAAAAAAAAGGAAAATAAATCTAGCAACAGATAAATGCACCACTTCCAATTGAAGAGTTTCTTAATATCAAACCAGCGCATTCTTATGTTGAATACCAACATACTGATACGTGAAATTCAGGTCTAGAGATCAAGGAAGGAGGTTTAGAAAATGGATAATAATTAAGATGGACAACGATTTGAAGTTTATATGTAGTATCTTCTGTTATATTGCAAGGCCTTTTATGAAGGATCAAAGCTTAGCTATGTAAATATCGACCCTAATAGAAATGAACACTCAAGTTCTTTATTGAGGCTTTGAGGTAAGGAAAGTTTATAGCTCTGCTCATATGGACACATTTGCATAAGCAAATAGGGTTCAGATCCTATTGCTTCAAACTAGTATCCAAACTACAATATCTGTATCCCTCCTCGTACAAACAAGATGCGGATTTTTCACTTTTTAATGTTACATCACAATAATATGACATGAATTTTAGGGCAAAGAGAGAAATGACCAGACGATGTGGGACTGAAAGCTGGAAAACACTTCCAGTCCTGGACATACATGCAAACTGAATGGCAGTATTTTTAGGGCTTGCCATCACTGACTCCAGGCATAGACAAATGTCTTAAAACTGAATGCAGATCAAATGATCTGTTAAAGTCTACTACATGTCTCTATGATTCTATGATTCTATGTCTGGAACAGCAAGAAGTTGATACCTGAAGAGAAAGGTTTTGAGAGAGCTGTATGAAAGTGGAAGCTCAGCAACTACCCGACATTTTTCTTTTTCTTCCCCCCTATAGCCAGCCACCACTTGCCATGTAAGTACAAATGGTACTATTAGCTCTAGGCATATTGCGAGTTTTTTTAACTTTAAGGTCAAACCCATATCTCTTATGACACAAAACAATCGGTGCTTTTGTGTTTGAAGTCTGTTCTCTGGGTCCTCATGACTGGCCATACACAGGGCACCCACCACCCTCTTGCTCAAGGGACTGCTCTCCACATCTGCAACTCCCCGCTCTTTTTCCTGTGTTTCCTTTTAAAATACACACTGTAGTAACACTCCTTTCTCTTGGGTAACAGACTACAAATGGACAGGGATTGACTAGGTCACTTTAGAGGACCACTGCCTTTAAATTTAATTAAATCCATATCTTGTACCTCCCACACAATCACCCCCTGAGACTAAAGGCTTCTGTAAAGGATTAGGAAGGGGATACTCTCATTGCAGCCACACCACTATACAGAAAATAACTCAAGATTTGGGAAGCTGTGAGCAGGAAGCAGAGGATGAAAAAGAAAGGGACTCACTGAAAACACAAACAAATAACTCTGTTGGCTAGAGATTACAGCACTCATTTTGGGCAGCAGAGATTGTGCTCCACTCTTTCTTTCCAAGGGTCTTTCTGTATTTTGTCCTACTATTGTAAGAAATAAACAAAAATTATCCTAGTAAAAAGAGCATCAAGTCTACTCTCAAATGAGACCCTAAATCAGTAGCCTATCACCTTGTGTCCCATCTCACCTTATGCTCAGTTATTTTCTCGGACTGCGGTGCAAGACGGCACTACTGGCACCACTAGCTCCTCAGGTAGCTCTGTCTGAGAAGGCTGGCACTCCAGGAGAGCCCACACAGCTGCTTTAATCGTACAGAGGCATGTGGAGTATTACTTTGGGGACTTCCATTGACAGCTCTCCATTTAGTTTACTTTTTTAGAACAAGCAAACTGCTTTTTTTCTGACCTTTCCCAGTAATCTTCTAACTGCCTGATAAAACAAAAACAATTTAATCATGTTATTTTTAATTTATTTTAAAAAAATCAACAAAAAAAAACAGGAAACAATTATTACCAAGAATAATAAATATTTTATTCTAGAACACTGGAGGTTTTTTTGCCAGCTTTAACTTTCTATTACAGTAGGCAGGTGCTTATTTCACCTGCCCTTTAAATAAACCTTGTTGGTAAGGTGCTTGACTCTGTTGAGCCAACGCAGCTTCTAAGCATTCTCAGAAGTACAATTTCACATCTGTACAGACCCTTAATGTAAAAACCGGGCATGGCTATGGATGGACTTCAAGTGCTGCCAAAATAGGCAGCTGCTGAGTGGGAGTTCTGAGGATGAGAGTGATGGATATAGGCACCTAAAATACAAGCAAGGTGGATCATTGGAACATAAATTCTTTGGGGGAGGAGGGAAGGTCTCATATTTCAGGCATTACCGTACAGGATATCCTTTGTTAAAAGTCCAACCATTTACTACACTATTTAGTGCATAAAATAAGTACAGAACAGAATAGTTCGTAAAACAAGTTTTTTCTTAAATTCTTAAAGTTGTTTTTGAAGGCCTCTGATAATAGAGGATTGCTTTTTTTAATATGACCTTTTGAATGTCTCTAATTTCTAATGGAAACATAAGGATAAATGCTTAGGTGGAACTTCCTGGAAATATATAGAACCCTAATGCATTTTTATTTATTTTTATAAAAGAATTTATACATTTGGGAACTACGAGCTGGAGAGGAAAGTGAAGTTTGAAATTTTATCCAACCGATGTACCTCTCGAGTTGTGCAGTCCCACAGAAAGGCCTCTCAAACACTGCACCAGATGGCTTTGTTCTCAGCTTCCTTGGGCAGGCTCATGTTACTTCAGTATCAGTAATAAAATGCCATACTTACATTAATGCTTCTTTTTATGCTACTGTCATTATCTTGTTACAGGTTATAATGGTATTGGCATTATATGACTAATAATTATTCCTGAATCACGGCCGTAAAATTCCTTTAAGTCTCAAGCTCTGATCTAGAATCTGCTGAAGCACTTAAGTTTCATCTGTGTCTCGTTGACTGAAAGAGATGTTCCATACACTAAAAGAAGAATGAAAGCAGGCAAATTGATTCTCTATTCTGTGGTTTTATAGTAAAATAATCCTAATTCAGCTAGATGGATTTAAGTGAGCCTCTCTCAAAATATAAGTATCCCTGTACTGTGTAGATGAAGGTACTGTATTTGTTCGGCTTCAAATTTGCAGAAGTATTCTCTTAAAAACAGTTAGTTATGCTACAGGGCAGAACAGGTGACTTTGGCACCGATCAAACTTACTTACACGATTTGGATCCCCACGGAACACTGTAAAATGCCTGAAAATACTGTAGTAAAATACATACTTTAACATATGGATGATAAAGAGTCTTATACTGTAAGCCATCAAAAAATTTTACATCCTAAATATGGTATTTAAAATGTTTGCAGTTGTACCCAGTGATACAACATGGTCCTGTAAACAGTTATCTCAGGACCAAGATAATTCAATTAATTGTGGTACATGCTCCAAATTCCAATCACACAACAACCGCAGTGATACAATAGAGCACATGATAATACTGCATAATTAGCCTTGCAATGGTGTTCCAACAAAAAAAAATTGTCCACAGAATAATGAGCCTATCTGAATTTACCTGGTGTGAAGCAAAGAGCATTTAAAAACTATACCATGTCCATATAATTGCATGTTGTCCACTCTGCAAAATAGATATTTAAAAGTTTACTGGATACTTTCGTTTACATGAGAGGTTCACAGATGTCCTTCGGCAATTACTAGGTAACTTTTTTTAAAAAAGCACAGAAAAACCCAACACGCACTTCACAATTGCATGGATTTTTTAGCTTGTGCTATGAAAACCTAAAGATCCAAGAAGAAAGACAAGACTTGAAAAAATTTCTTAAATCCCCGGGCAGGTAGTATGGTTATTATCTCATTGTTTTAGCTATATATCTCCCAATCATCAAATATACGCTATATAAGCAGAGTTCATGAAGAATCTAACAACTGAAAGCACAGCAAGACCATGTGCAGAGAGACTACAAAAATTAGGGAAGGTGTTGCTGGATCACAACTTGTAGGGTTGTGCCACTCTTCTGCTGTGTGCACACCCCTCTTGGTACCCTTCATGGGAACATGCAGTGCAAACACCTCAGACTGGTTATGCACTGCCCAGTTGCTTACATCATTTATTCAACTGGACCATCTGAATTTGGCACAAGCGAGCCTCTTTTGCGCAAAGCTGTCAGAATCTCAGTTTGCAGGGAAACTCAAACACTTCTAAACAAACATCATGTAATTATTCACTGAAGGTCAGGAGGCAGAACAAAGGCTTAAAGCAACAAACACTTCTCTTTTTACCATTGCCTAAGTTTTCAATGTTCCTTGAAAGCATGTGTAAAGCAACTTCGGACTGTTCTCTGTTCTTGGTTGGAAGGTGCTGGCTCCTGGCCTCAGTTTGCTTCCTCTGTCTCTATCACTGTGACTACGGAGCTTTTAGAGAGCAGTGTCCAAAGCAACGTGGCCTGACTCACTCCAAACCTGCCCACGTGCTTCTCATGGGGGAAAAGACCTCTTAAACCCTGCAAGTGGTCCATGGGGAGACTGAAGCTGCAGGGCCCTCTCCTGGGTGAGTGGACCGGAAGTACTCTGTCCCTTTGAACACACCATTCGCTTTTATAAAAAGTCTCAGTAACCTTTCGAATATAGTATTTATCCTATTTGTGTCCTTCTATATCTACTAGATCTTAGTGATGCTTATCCTTTCTAGCACCACCATCTTTGAGCTTTAGGATGCCCTTTGATCTTACTCCCTTCATTCAGCTTTGGGAAAAGTAAACTTCCCTCCAGCCTGGACAGAATCAAGATAGAAAGTATCTCCTGTTTGTACTTCTCCTATTTGTGAATGAAAGATTATTTTGACTTTACTTTGCCTTTGTCACTTCATTCCTTTAACGTATTCATTAAGGTAATACGAGGGATAAATACTATTAAAAATCCACAATCTATAGCCACAACTACCTGGCAGCAGATATAACAACCTATTCAAGTCAAAAGCTGTAAAAAAAAAACCTGCACGTAAAT
The DNA here is from genome assembly GCF_009769465.1 of Tauraco erythrolophus. Classification (NCBI taxonomy): domain Eukaryota; kingdom Metazoa; phylum Chordata; class Aves; order Musophagiformes; family Musophagidae; genus Tauraco; species Tauraco erythrolophus. The sequence continues at coordinate 45,385,053 of NC_141468.1, read as the reverse complement.
ATAGAAAGCACTTAAAAGACAAGAAAGAAATCAACCAACAACAATTCCCATCGTACACTTATCTAATAAGAAAGTTCAGGAGCTATGGCACTGCGGTGAGGACAGAACTCGTATTTGGTCTTACCTTTAAGCCGGAATAAAATTGGCTTTCAAATACTTTGCTCACTTCAACACATTTTCCTGTAGAACTATTTTGTCTTCTGTATAGTAATGCAAGCCTACTTACTGTAAGTACTTTTTCCAGCTACTTTTCATAAATGTCTTAAAAAGCAGTCCACTAACTCATGCCGGTCTGCTGTATGATGTGTTGTAAATCTTAACACAAGAAGGGATTATTTCCTATGTTACCAAATATTGAGAATTAGAAAAGAAAATAATTAGGAAAGACGGTATCTTTCATCAAAGGTTCTTATATTGAAGGTTTCATCATTGTTTTTTCCCTTATGATAGAAGGTTGGTATCTCTTAAGATGTCTCTCTGAAGATATCTCTAAATTAAGAGATAAGGTATATCTTTAAGAGACAGCTAAGCGTACAGTTTTGCCTGGAGCAAAGGCAAATGCAAGGCGTCTCAGTGATTTAAATAAGTTTGGCAGAATTACTTTGTTAAAATTGTTTTGGTTAAAATGATGGACAAAGAAGAACAAAAAAAAAGCTGACTAGAAGAAGTAGAGACGAAACTCAGAAACAGAAAAACCACCGCAGAAAAACAAAAATCACAGAATAACCTGAATACTATCAATGTGCAGAATAAATAAACATTTCATGTTAAATTTATGGCCAGAACAATCTTGAGATATGGGCAAGGAAATTGCCCCAGATTATTTGGGTTTTTTTTTTCCTCTTAAGACAGAAGGGTGTCCTAAGTTCATGTAAAGCAGAAAATGGCACTTAAAAATTCCTCTTTTTTTTTTTTCTTTCTGCTGAGAATAATCTACTGAGATCTGAAATTTTTACTAGCTGTTCAAGTCAAAGGGTTAGCAATGTACTTCAGTAACTCCATTTACCAGCAGAACACTCAATGTCATCACGTTAAGCACAGGCAAGATCCTCTTCACTCCTGTCAAGAATGTCCAACTGCAGCAATGTCCAACTGTCCAGCTGATGCAAAAAATAAACAAAAAGTTCCTCTCCTCACAAAGGCGTTAAAACACATTCATCTAGTTTCAACTGGATCTTTCATTAAAATTTCTGGATTTGGGCCTCCTCCTACCTGTACCACAGAAATCAGAAATAGCTCCACTGAAGACAACATATAAACAGAAGGATTTTTGCATTTAGGGTAAGAAGTGGGGCCTGGAGCTAAACAAACAAACCACCCACCCACATCTCCCTTTGGCATTGTTGAACAAATGGAAGTGTTCATCACAGCTTATTGTAAATGCATGGTACTAATGAGTATCTGATACCTCATCTTCTTTACAGATACTTGAAAAACTGACTTGCTTCTACATCAAATCAATTGCTTCATTACTCCCATTTAAAACTTTGTGCTGCCCTAATCCTTTTTCTTGTGGAATTAGGTGGCATGAACTGCTTTCTCTAATGCTGCCGCCTTCGCCAGGCATCAACTTCAGCTCATGGCAGGCAGACAAAGCCCAGCACTCCCAGAAGCACAGGAAAAGCTGAGAAAGGAGCTCTTGGGACAGAGGGTGGCACTGAGGCCAGGGGGTGACTCAGGGGAAGCACTGAGGTGCAGGACGTGCAGTGACTAACCATGGTCGGGAAGGAATGCTGCCTCCCACCCCCATAGCATGCGAGTCACTCATCCCAGAGCTTAATGACACAGAGGATGAAGGGGAGCAATAGCAGAGGGCGTTTACACAGGAACAGACCTCTGGAGAAGGTGGGTTGCAGCCAGCAACGGCACATACTATATTCCCAGCTCAATCCTCTTGTGCCTTCTGCGGATCCCAGCGGAGTGGCTCAGATCAATCAATACAGCAACTAATTGCAATGGAATATATCAAAGAATATCTGCCTTGCATAACTATGCTGCAATATTTCTAGTTTTGCATATTTATGTATAGGTGCATATTCCATTTATATCTGCATATTCCATATCAGTTTATCACAGAATCACAGAATTTTAGGGATTGGAAGGGACCTCAAAGGATCATCTAGTCCAATCCTCAACTTGTACTGGTACACGGGGTTGTTCTTACCCAAATGCAAGGCTCTACACTTGCCCTTGTTGTATTTCATTAAATTTCTCCCCACCCAACTCTCCAGCCTGTCCAGGTCTCTCTGAATGGCAGCACAGCTTTCAGGTGTGTCAGCCACTCCTGCCAGTTTAGTGTCATCAGCAAACTTGCTGACCGTGCACTCTATTCCCTCATCCAAGTCATTGATGAATATGTTGAACAATACAGGTCCCAGTACCAACCCTTGAGGGACTCCACCAGATACAGGCCTCCAACTGGACTCTGTCCCATTGACCACTACTCTCTGGCTTCTATCCTTCAGCCAGTTCACAATCCACCTCACTACCCGATCATCCAGACCACACTTCCTCAGTTTAGCTGTGAGGATGCTGTGGGAGACTGTGTCAAATGCTTTACTGAAGTCAAGATAGACCACATCCACGGCTCATCCACCCACTGGGTGATGTCCTCATAAAAGGCTATCAGGTTTGTCAAGCACAACTTCCCCTTAGTGAAGCCATGCTGACTGCCCTTAATGCCCCTCTTATCCTTGATATGCCTAGAGACAGCACCAAGGATAAGTTGTTCCATTACCTTTCCGGGGATGGAGGTGAGGCTGACTGGTCTATAGTTACCTGGGTCTTCCTTCTTGCCCTTTTTGAAGACCGGAGTGACAATTGCTTTCCTCCAGTCCTCAGGCACCTGATATGGAAATAAATTATCTGGTATGGAAATAAATATAGCTGATCACTTAAAGTCAGTAGTATTTAGGGACAAGATAGTTTCATCTAAAATGCAGACATCTAACCTGAGGTGAGCATTTAGGCTCCATCAACAGTCAGTGTCCAGAGAAACAGGAAACTATGAAGCAGTATAACCCATGCAGGAGCCTAATACAAGAATGAATTCCTCTCTGAAGATGTCTCTCAATAACCACGAAAGCAACCTAGAGGATCAGTTTAAATTAAATTCCTAATCTTGAGATGACAAAATTAGTGAGATTAATCCCACCTGTAGTGCACAGCTATCTTTTAACTCAAAGTTTGATTCAGTGGTTGACTCTGGAGACATCTGGCTCAATATTTATAAGTGGAATAGGAGGATCCATAGAAAGTAAAAGTGCACAGCAGATTCCATTCCTCATAGTTTTAATTTTAGTGAAATCTGTGTGAATTTATCTGTTGATTTTTACTGAGGCAAGATTGAACACAGTACGCCTTTTCTGGATTTAATTGTTCCTGAAGGCAGACAGCAAGAATGTGCAAAGCAGGAGCCTGTAGAGACGCAACTATTCCAAGAGGGACACACTAATTCCCTAAACATCCATGTCTCACTGTCTTCTTTGTTTTTCTAGCTGCACAATCAAAAAGCATCCCAGGCCTGGCACACATATTGGTGTAAACAAGCTCGTCACGCATTCAGATGAGTGTTACACATATTTAGTAGGAACTGAAGGCTAGGAATAAAAATACAGGAAGAGTTGCTGAGAACAGGTTTTCATAATGTGGCAAAACCTCTGTTTCAGGGTTTGTCACACCAAAGGAGGTGATATGGAGATTAACGAAGTGAGAACGCCTACACATCTAACTAGATGACTAACAATTCAATACTTAAATAATCCCCTTTCTCCTTGATGGAAGTAGCTCCTTGTTATTCTGACAACCCAGTCCTCTGACCTTAAGTATGTTGATGCTCACAACATCTTCCTTGCCAGTTACCTAACCCCATCAGGTATGTTATCAGAAAGGCAAGATAACAAAGATGCAACACTCGCATTCATCTATATTAAATATCTGAGAGTTACCAATTTGTGTATGCAAATCCAGCTCTTTTTTTAAACTTTTTTTTTTTTTAAGATTAGCAAAGACACTGGAATAGAATTTTAAATACACCAATATAATGCAATATGAAGTCAATACTTGAAATTATTTAAAAATTTAGGATAAAACTCCTTACTATTCTAAAGACAGACATAAAAACATCTTATTCATAATAAGGCACAACACAAGGTGCTTTCAGTGATCTAGGTCCTATTCTGAAGTGTTAAACATCTCCTTAGACGTACTATGGAAGCTAAAACATCCTATTCAAGTTTCCAGATTTCACTGCCAAGGCCCAGTTTGCCAGTTCTATTTTAGGCTTTTGGGCAACTCTTAACTGCTTTCAGTTCTGGACAAACACAGCCAGGCTATTTCTATTCTACATATAATTTATTTTAAGCATTCATTAAACTTAGACCACCTTTTGGGAAACACTGAGATTAAATTTTACAGTCAAAACATCACCACACTGCAGCAAAAGTCAAATAGCATACTGTCAACCATGTTAACCTGATGGAGCATAGAAATGCAGTCAAACTGCTTCTATCAAGATCAGTTTATTCCATCTATGGAAATAAAAAAATTAAATATGAGAAATAAAGTAACGGCAGTAAGTTACTCTAGAGCTATCCATCCTTTCAATGCAAAAAATATAAACATGTCAAGCAGCATTAATACATTTATATGACATACATGGAGCACATACAGATGAACACAACAAATTGCTTCCATTCTCCTCTGATCCTGAGCCAGCTCTGTATCAGGCCAATATTTTGGCATTAATTAATGTAGCCTTAAAACTGCTCCAACTTGTGCCAGCTGTGTAAAGCGTCCTGTAGTTCTCAGGAATGATGGGGCTGCAAGAAACCCTCAGCTACACCAGCCCTACTCCACATACCAGCAGTCGTAGTGCTCCACGGTCAACAGCCCACTTGACTGGCTGTCCTCCCCAGGGCCCTCACCGACTGACAACCATCTCATCTGATGCCAGTGCTGCTCCAGGTCGGGCCAAGTCGGACCTAAACTGTGTGTATTGTTACTCATTTGATTACACAATAATGCAACCTTCAGAGCCTGGCACTGGGGGAACAGAGTCAGGGAAAGGGTCATACTTTGTTGTAGTGTTTTCAGCTCCATTTAAGCAGCATGCACATAACAACTAAAGCAGCCAATAAGCTTTGTTTTAACGTAAATCCTTGGTGAGAGAAAGGGAAGAGAATTATCAGTGTAATTAGCTGTGATCTGTTCAAAGATCAATGCCAGCTTTTTGAACAAATTAATAATTTACTGAGAGAAATGTTCCCAGCCTGGTTTCCAAGGACATTTGTTTCTAGGCACACATTTTATTTATACAAGGGAAAACTCCTACGAGCACATAAAAATTACTACCTTTGTAGAAAAACAGGAACTGCAAAGTTCTTGCTGTGCGTTTGTTTGTTACACTGTGTACAAGGAAACTGCATACAATTTGTGGTTATTTCTTGAAAGAGTCACTCAAGTGCCTAAATGAGAGTGAAGACTGGAAGGAGTACAATAAAAGCCACTATTAAGTGGCATCTTAGAGTATGGTGGGAGTGGTGTATTTTCTTGGCTTGGATTTTTGGCAGAAAGAATCTGGAAAGGTTTACTTGGCAAATCTGGACTCGATATATATTTTCAATTGCAGAGTGTTTCACATGGGGTAGGAACTACATCAGACCACTCACAGCCGAGGAGATGTACGCTCTGTTGACATCCACTTACAGGGACAACTGAAGTGTTTCAGATTGCTGGAATGAATGGCACTATTATCCCAAGACATACCGAAGAGGTAACTTACTGACACATGCCGACTTTCGTTGACTAGCAGCTGTAACCCTTTTCCTACTCTCAATTTCCTTTTCAAAACAGTGGCATCCTCTGAACAGCAGCAATTCCACTTGCTGCTGGACTCTTGTTCTCCTGACTGACAACACACTCTCATTCACTTTTACTTCAAGAGCGCCTTTGGTCAAGTCATTTTGCACTTCAAAGCCATAGATGGTTACAAAACTTTATTAACTCTAAAGAGACTCTTTCAAGAGAACCCTGATGTAAGCAAAATGTGTGACATCCATAACCAGCTCAGAGCCATAGCATATTCTAAACAGGTGCCTTTAGCCAACAGCATATATTTGCCATTGCCAACTTAAACAAGCCAGATTGTAACCCTTGACATCCTATTAAAAAATCTATTTTATTTTCAATACGTAACATCTCTTTTTGCATCAGACCAAAATCAAGTATAAAATGAGATAATCAACTCTTTTCCACAAGGCTAAATGGATTATTAAAAGTACCTAAATGGCATATGAATAAATCTATCAACAAACCTCCCAGGACATACTGTAAGCCAGAATCTCATTAAAGATGATGTTAAAATTTAGCAGAGCACCTGCTTCTCTGCTTTGAAAAAGTCAATATGGATGCAGAACAGCCAAAAAAGGAAAAATGGACCCAAACCAGGTCAGAATTTCTCTCTCAGCTCCTGCCTTTCGAATGTGAAGCAAGAACACAGTCTTAAACCACGAAAGCACCACTGTAAAATCAACAGATTTATCTCCAATTCTGAAGTATCGTATATAAAAAGAAACAATTTCACATTTGTATATTGATCATAGGAATTCAATTGTCTTGCCTTGTTCCATTTTTACCAGCAAAAGAAGTAAATATGCTATGATAATCAGTACAAATCAAGATTTTTAATGTTTTCTGTTTCAAAGTCTTTACTGGATTATAATAAATGTGTAGTTTCTCTCAGCCTACTCAGCTAACAGGGAACGGTGTTTTGCCATTAGGCAGAAGCAGACCCCAATCGACTTTGTTTCTGTATCGCTTGTTGCTGTGATGCTATTCCATTTGGTAATACGAAAATCAGCAAGTCCCTACAGAGGTTTACAACACTCTTCTGCCAGCCAATGATGTTTTACAAACTAATTTTGAATTCATCTTTCCCTATGCCAGAAACCATCCTTAATGGTAAACTGAAACTTAACGTTTAATACATTGGAACACATAATCCACTGACACATATAGAGGAATTCAGTTCTGTGTTCCTACATACTGAGTACTCCATACATGGGCTTTTACACTGGTTATGCAAGTGGCACAATATTAGGAAATGATGAAAATTTCCAACTCCTAAAGGGAAGTGCTGCAGACAAGGAGATGAAAACCAAAACAAACAAAAATATTAATGTCAACAATGAAACAAACAAGTGAGATATACTTGTGGGAAGAGTGAAGGAGAGGCATAAACATTACGAAACGTTTTGCAAGGAAAAATTCTGGTAAAAAACTAGGAGGAAAACTAAACAACTAGCTAGCTGACCTATCGGCTAAAAATCCCTCCTCAGACTTTGAACTTGGTCACAGCTCTGCCTGTTTAACTTGCTACCAAAGTAGGCAGAGCATGGTGCTTGACAGGCCCAAATTTCATAGCATATTTGAATACAGAAAAATGATAATTTTATTTTTTATTGAGTATGAGGAAATAGCTGCTGCACAAATAAAACAGGTGAACATAGTTGGTTTTATTATCTAGAAATATAATGGAAATCCAAAGAATTGCAGCAAAGGCTGAAACGAAAATCCTGCTCTAGAAATACCAAGAATATATTATACTCTTAAGATTTAATTGCCTTATACTCATGAAACTGTAATGTCATCAAAATACCCATTGATTTACGAAAAAAAATCTTTACAAAATGTACTAATCAAAAGTGAAAAAAATCAAAAATAGAATGTGTACACAAGAAAAGCAACAGCTAGACAGAAGGGAACCAGGGAAAGTCAGGACTGGGAATTATGTCCCACATATGCCACCAGCTTCATAATTCAGTATGAAAACAAATCAGAAGAAGGGGAGGAAAGTAGAGCACTATGCCAGGAATGTGTTTTTGATGAAAATATTAGTCCTGTTTTATCCAACGGCAACATTCAAACACTTCTCAAAGCAGGCCAGATGTTGGTTGGAGCAACCTAACAACATGCTGTGTATGCTTTTAGTCTGTTCTGCTGTTTACCGTATCAACCTCTTTCCCCTAAAGCCTCCACACCACATCAGTCAGCTCCTGACTGGAAGAGGTTCCTCACACAGCCCAATGCCGTGGCTCCTTAAGCAGCTGCTGCTGCTGCAAAAGTTCCTAAGCCCTTCTCACCACTAACAGCACTTTGCCTTGGCAGTGCAACAGCTTGAATTTAAGGGCTGGACTTATGCCTTCTGCTTGGAAACCTGTGGAACCATCTCAACATCCCCAGCTCGTCCATGCTTTCCCAAGGACAGTCTAGACCTTTTTATCATGGAGGCGTAGCATTCATTTTAATTGCATAGAAGTTGAAGGCAAAAGAAAGCAAAAACTTTAACGGGCTTGCAAGCTCATCTCAGACAATGCCCATCAGATGCATTGAGGCAAGGCCGACGGAATAAGGAGTGGTGCTGGGGAGGGAGCCTACATGGCAAACAACATCTAGGGAATGCTCAGAGTATTCAGGTAATTGTAGGATCCCATTTCCAACATAAAATCTCAAGAACCTATACTAGAATCACCATAAAAATAAGTAAAGTGGCAGAAAACCCAATTTATGGTAATTACATTGTTTCTGCTCTGCTAGTTTATACAGTCATACATGATCTTCAAATTATTTTCTCAACATACTCCAGGGCCAATCAAGATTTTGAAAATGCTGACAAAAACAAAAGTTCAGTATTCTGTCTCCAGCAAGAACAAGGGACAGTCCAAAGCCTCTTAGCTTTTCAAGGAGAAGCAAAATCGTTCATGAAACTTAATGCTCTTCTGACATCTGGAATTTACACCAGAAATTGCCTCTGCCACCCAGTAGCCTGCCCAATCTCTGCAATTACACCAGTAAGTCGTTTCTTTTTGGCACCTGTTACATTCCCCAAATGGCTCTTAGAGCCAGTGCAGCACCACTTATGAGGAGAAACTAGAGGATTTCAACTTCCATGCTGACTCTGAAATGCATTTCAGAAAAAAACAACAGCTGTAATTATTTAAACTATAGCACTTCCCCATCCCAGAGATCTCAAAATATTCTAGAAGCACCCAAACAAATTACTATGTATGTTACTAATTAAAGTACTAAAGCATCAAGGAACTCGAGTATACTCCAGGATCCTTCATGCAGCTTATATAAATATGGAATAAAAGGTATTTCTTGCTTTAGATAGTATAATATCCAGCTACAAGAGAGGCCATTGCAGATGGAGAGAAAAAGACATATTTAGGAGCACATCAGACACATCTACATTGTAAGTGCAGGTACACTCAAACAAACTGTATTTCCCTGGAAATACTCTTAAGGGGTACACGTTCTGCCTCTCTGGGAACGAACTCTAGACTCCAGCTGTGGTCTCTGCATGCTTGTCTGGTGTTTAATTACTAATCCACCTGGTAAAGTGCAACACAAAGTGAGAGTACTGTCAGGTCACTGGAACAGGGTCTCTACCTCACCAAGGGCAGCACCGTTTGGCCAAGAATGGGGCAGTAATAGAGGTCACCATAGCAGACAGCCCTCGCTGCACGTCACCAGCACAGTGAACATCAGGTTTACTTTAGGCATCATATTTAACATGTTCTAACACTCAAGTCATACAGGCTTAATCAAGACCCTATAGCTTATTTGGCTTGCTTAGAAGGCAGTTTTCAGGGCTAATATGATAAATATAAGAAAACTCCAAATGGTTTACATCTTATTTCCTACACAGTCCAGAAAGCCCTCCTCTTGCTCCATGTTGAGAATTGGAGAGAAGCTAGTTCATACCTATTTTGTTGGAACTTAAATTTAAATGCATAGTATATTTCTAGCTAAGAGTCTTCTAGTTACGTTTTTTTTCTATTTCTCACAGGAATAATTACCATGTATCTTCTAGCACATTAATCTTGTCATCTGATCTGCCAAATCTCCTTCATGTTTTGTCTCACTCCTTTTGGATTATTTTTCAACTATATTTAAATGCTGTTTTACCCTCTTGAGAAAGATTGTCCAGAGTTTTCCCAACCATGCTCATCATCTTTTGAAATTTCACTCATTCAAACCCTTCCATCATGAGTGGCTTGGCAATGAACATGGTTTAATTATTATTTTTAAATATTGGCAATTGAAGCCAGAAAGGGAGTTGATTAACATCAGTATGTAGTCTAATTAAAAATATATCTTATTTTTATAATCTGTCACTGAAAATTAACATGCTGGATTTCTGCTGAACACTCTGCTGAGCCAATGCCGCAAAGGCAAGCAGGAAAAGGCTGGAGGAAAACAACTGCACTCCTTCTTAAATAGTAAGCCTCCTGGAAAAAAAAGACATTTCTGAAGGTGCTGCACTCTGAGAAAATCCTCCTCTTCCACAGCAGTGGCTGCCTACCCTCCATCTAAAACACCAGCTGGTACACCATCTGAGAAATAACCACTGAAGCTGTTTATCAACAACATGAAAAAAAAGCCCATAAACTCTTTCTTCCTGAAATGAATTATTAGGATGAAATTTTTTGTGAAGGAGAAAGCTCAAATTGCCTGGAGAACGGCTGCCTGAAATGAACTGCTTCAAAAAGAGCTCAATTCTTCCACCAGTCTTTTAGAGCATGTCCCTTCTCTCCCTCCAACGCAGCTGTTCATCCTTGTAGCTCTTCCATACTTCTGAATTAAGCAGAGGCACACTGTGACTGTTATTCTGACTTTCTGCCAATAGCCAGAAAACCGTGAGACAGCAAGAAGCTGGATCCTCTTTTCCTCTCGCAGGTACAGGAGCTCTGCTCAGCCCAGAAGTGGAGGGGAGGCCTCTGGGCAACCAAGCAAGTGGAATGTGTGTAAAGAGCAGAGGAGTAAGAAAAATACAAACCAATGAGAAAAATGAATCCCACTCGCTCTTCAGTAAGTGTTAGGCACCAGGCAGTAGAAAAGGGCATTCAGGGAACAAAGTAAGAATAGGGCAAAAACCCTGTAATTTAAATAGCCACAAGGGAGCTTTTATTTTTCTGCAACTCCTCCTCTTTGCTTACAAGATATAATCCCAGTGGTGTTTTATGTGGAGAGAGCTCTTTGAGCTACCCTATTTTTACACTCTTCTGAATCACTAGTCTCTACATGCAGATCCAGATGAATCCCAATAGGGGCCTCAAGATCCTCTTGCAAATGCACAGTTTACAAAAGAAAATGTTTGCAATACTCACACAGTGAATGAGGTTAACTGAAAGGCAAATTATTCGTGACTCAGTCACAAAATTAAATGCAACAGTCAAAATACAGTGCTGTATAAAATCAAGACGTAGCTTCTCTGAGAGGAAAATAAAACTCCTCTATAACACAGCAAGGCAGTAAAGAAAGTGTGAATGTGCTCTGCTCTCAATGTCTCTACAGAGGTTGGTCTCTATAGCCGGATGTGCTGACCATTCACAAGTGAAGGCAATTACTATACAAAGAGGAAAAGTTTTATGATGTTTTGAGCTCTGCGGATGTGTGACCAAACTTAATGAAGCACTGGATTATTTAGTGTGTTAACAGAGAAACAGCTGAGTGAACCAGATTCATATTTAATGAGGAAACAGTGTCAAGACTCTGTGCCTGAAGCCACTGAAAAATTATCTGTACAACGAATTTGTTTGAATTGCACTACGATTTCCAGACTTCTCCCTCACAAATTTTAAAAGCCACATGATTAAGACGAAGAGTACAAAGCCTAGCAAGTGGTTCAGTCAGATGTTCAGAAAAATACACTAGTTCGTTTTGTTTGATTGCAGAAGGTTCTTATCACCTGAGCGAAGAAACTTCACTGCCAGAAGGAAGGGCACCATGCCAGACGGGTGAGGGGGAGCAATCCCCTGGAGCAGGGATAAGGGCACTTCTCAGAGCAGTAGTGTCAGTTCAGCAAACTGACAGGCTTCTGAGTCCTGTAAGTGCCAAGAGGGTTAGGAGCTCAGGCGACAGTAGCGAGGCACCAAGGGGAGCCATAAATAATGCCACCTCAATCCTTTGCGCCTTCTTGTTTTCTATAGCTCAGTCTCTAGTTCAATAAAAAGGATTCTTAGCAATGTCTTAACTTACCCAAACACCATGGCTTCACAGGAGTTTATTCCACCAAATCAGGGGTTCCAAACTTATTTCTGACTGCTTCCTTTTCCACCCCCGGCACGGCCCTACTGTAAAGGTCTAAGATCAACATTATATCCTAATTCTCACATGTGGCACTTCCTCTGTCTTCTCATCCAAGTTTCCAGACCCTGCCTGTTCCTTTTCTCACTTACCTGTTTCTTTAGCCCCAGTTTTCTCTCAGCCTCAGTTTCCCCTCAGTTTCCATCCTCAGCACAGCTCTAAACTACCACCTCTTCGTTATTCCACTGATGTCTTCTCCCCTGTATGCCGCTCAGGCCTGAGGAAGATAAATCCTGTTGCTCAGGGCAGAGATTTAACTTTCTCAGTGCCTGTGTCCAGTATTACAGTGATTTCTGACTGCTGGGAAATGCAAGCCCAAGGGCTGGAGATGTTCAGTACAAGTGTAATTCTGGGTGGTTTATTTTCTAAACTCTGAGTCTGTACTAAGCTTGTGTGAACTGAGACTTTCCAATGCTCACATCCTGTTCAAATTTCAGAATATTTTTCACAGGGAAGGAGAGAAAAGCACTTTCCTGACCCTCCAGCGTTCCCTTGCCAAATTCAAGTATTCTGCTCCAAAATAGAGTTGTCGCAGCTTCTTAGCGAAACAGTCGTAAGACTGTTCTTATTTTATCCAGCACAGTAGTGCTTGTCTCCATCTCAACTTCATTCTTAGAAACAAATGAAACATAATTTTATTGATATTCTTCTAAAACTTCTTCTTAAAGCCAACACCTGCCTAAAAAGTATTAGTGCCTATGTTTAAAGTTGACAAATCTATAAGCAGCTGAAAACAAGGCCTTGTGATGGAAAGAGATGATTGGCTACCCTTACATCTTTCAATATATCTGGGCGATTGCCATTGAATTTCCTTGAGCCCTAGGTGCTACATCCCTAAATCACTTTGAAAATTTGCTCACAAGCTTTACCTGAGCTTTCTTTCTCTTTGGAGATCTTATGGCACGTATGGGAGACGTGACTATCTCCTCACTGGAAACAAAGAGACCGATTATGGGGCTCTTGTCTGCTTTCTGCAGTCCACTTAAAAGGCTGGATATCTTTAAACTGAGAGACACTAGTTTCTCAGAGGCCCTTCATCCCACCCTAGGACAGTTGTGTGCAGACGCTCACGGAGCCTACATGAGCAGATGTCTCACCTTCAGAACCTAACTACTAACTGCAGTGTTTGCATCATCTGTCTGCAGTTATAAAACCTCTGCCTGAAAAAGAAATAGAATTAGGACTAAAATCCACAACACACTAATGGTCCATCATGGTAATTAGCTAGCTGGAAGGAGGAACAATAATAAATAAGCCCTTGAGTCAGAAGCCAGATGTGGCAGAAGCAGCCTGCAGCAGCTGGGCAGGCTCAGGGGAGGACCCAGACCAGACCGTCGAGCAGCGGGTAACTGCACCCCCCCCTTTGCCACAGCACCTCTGGCATGGACACTGTGGCACTCAGAAATGGAGTGATATGGCCCCCAAATACAATCCATAGTTCAGCAAGAGTATTTTATTCATTATGTTTTAAGCATATAGCATGTAGGGTGGGTTGGTTTTTTCCATTCAAAATATAAGTTATAATTTTCTCTCAGTTCCAGCAGACCACAACCCATATTCTAAAAATAGGGCTTCTTCAAGTTTCTCAAACAACTATAAAACAGGCCTATAAATGAAAAGATTGCCTAAGTAGACTTCTCAGAAAGGCTTCTTTTTCAAAAGTATTTATTGTACACCTACTCATAAAGAAAACATCTCCCAAAAAGGTAGTCTCGAGTCCTATACCGGGATATGAAAGGCACCACAAGTTCTGATTTTTCTGTGAATGTAGACTACTTGCAGCATGCAAAACTACCTGAAGTCAAAAAGCATGTTATGGGTAAGTAAACTCTTGTAACGGGCTGTGTGGGAACTTCAGATGAACAAATTGGCCTGAGGTAAAAAAAGTCACCCTTCAGGATAACGACTGAAGATTGGAAATGGAAGCGGGGCTGGGCAAGTGTACACTTTGAACTCTTTTGAAAGCATAAGATGGGAAAAATAACAGTTAGTAAAAGCCCAAGAAGTACATTAGAGGAATTTGCTTATTACTGAAGAAGTCACTGAAGCCATTTGTCAGCTGACATGAGGGCTGCTAGGGACCCAACGCACTGTTAGCTACTTTGTGCCATTAACTGACTTACAAGGGATTGGGAGATTCTAACAACAGCGGGTGAGCGACTTCTTTTCAGAGAAAAATATGCTGTCGTTTCACTGGTGTCGTTTGTTTTACAGTACCCACAGTAACCTCGGAGTTTAAACAATGCTTAAGCAAAAGCAGGCATGAGACTGCAGGCACGGGAAGGTTTGAGGTTTGTTTTTATTCAAATAGAGGCGGCAGGACTCGGGCTCAGAATATTCGGATCTGTTTTCCTGTTACGCTTTTCCTTGGTAATAACTGCCTTTTTTTTTTTAAATACAGCAATAAAAACGGAAATTCCATAAAAGCCGCCTTCTTTTATACGAAAGTAAGGGGGGAGGGGGAACCACAAAACCATATGGAAGTCAATTAAATGCTTTATTTGTTCAGCAAAAAAAGGGACTGTGTATTTCCTGAATTAAATTTGTTTTCATTGTCCTTCTGTGGGTAACTGTTATAGGGAGATCATATACAATGTCAGTCCTCATTCATGACTTTTCAAAATAAGAGACTGTATTCTGCAGGTACATGGTTTTACAGCTGAGGTTAACTCCTTAAAATCTTTGCTTCGTGTTTACAGTGATGTAACTGAAAGCAGACTGTCCTGTTAAAATTTTGGCAATGTAGCTTCTATATAATTCCTAACAGTTACATAATAATAGCTGTATAATTTCCGTTAGTAACTGAAAACAAATCCTTAAGGGAAAAGTTAGAAATATTTTTTTTAAAATACTATTTTTTTTAATATCCACTAATATAATAAGCATAAGTGGATAGTTTGGGACAGCATCAGATATAGAGTCCTGATGAAGAAAATCTGTCAAGAAAACATTACTTTCAGCCTGATCCATAACTAGTTTGCAGGTGATACTGTCATAAAAATTGCACAAATCTCAATGCACTAAGTCTTTCCTATAACTTTTATTCACTGGATGCTAGACATACAGTATTGTATTAAATATTCAATATTTTTAATTTAATGTCATTTAAGAGAGAAATGAGTCACCAAAATCACTCTTCTTTATTGCTTTAGCATTGTCCTTTCTTAACCTTTACACTTTCAGCTGCTATTAGCCCTTTGGGGCTCAAACAATAAAAATTTTACATGCAGTCACCTAACACATTGTTAATGGCTTCAAAAAGAAAATGAAAATAAATTAATACCTACTGATGCTTAGATGTTCTTTAGAAAGTTCTCTCACATTAATGTATGCCTCAGAAAGGGCACTACATACTGTAATTACATCTTACTGTCTATAATAAGTACCTAGGAGAAAAGGAAGAAGGGGAAATGTTTATTCTGAGGAAACCACAAAAGGGGAAGAGGAAGAAGTAGCCTGGAAGCTTTGACATTCAGTTTTAATTTATCTGTATAGCATTTAATTGGTATTTTGATGACAACATCTGTAGATAGTATGTAAGAGCAAGAGAGGGACATAACAACATAGAACCATAACTTATGGAAAGTTGGAGGAAGTGATAATACAAGTAATACTATTTTGGATTAGAAAGACTCATAGTCAGCTTTTTATACAGCATCTGAAGACCTCAAAGGATATTGCTTTTTATTCTGCAGAAGTAAAAGAAATCTGTGCTTGATTATTCTCTTTGAAGAAATACTCTGGCATGTTTTTAAAATACAATAATAACTGCTTATTACTAATTTCCAAAGTTGGATTCCTTGGCCGTTAAATTATCACTATATCCAAGTGAGATCAAAGATCTGACTTGTGCATTGCTCCAATTTTCATACACAATGTTGAAAGAAATGTGAAAGTACGAAATCATCAGCATATTCCGCTAAACAAAATATCCCAAACCAAACAAATTTATTACAAACATTCAAAACAGATTAAAAACGGAGATAAAATGATACAGAAAAAATTCATCTTGAGACATTGAATTCACTATCATTATTTACAAATTGTATAAACCGATAACTTTTTCCTTCACATTGTCTATCTTTGGATGCAATCATGTAAACACATATAATAGGCTCTTTAAGAAATGATGCAAGAGTAGAATACAAGGCTGGGAACTTCACACAAGGAACAAGATTTACTTTATAAAATTGAAGAATCTGAAAATTAAAATGTTTTAAAATCTTCTGAAGGGTGGGGCACACAGGGAGTTATAAAATAAACAAACTGAACCTTTTACCAACTTAAAGGGTTTATGTTAAGGCACATATCTAGGTGCGCTGGTCACATATTATGAACTCAAGTATCAGCAATAGGACACACGTTAACTATGAGTCACATCATTGCTTCAAAAATGATCCACTGCATGGGAAGATCAGCTGAGCAAGACAGAGGAGGTACTGCTGGAAAAGGGAGCACGTTTAGAAGAATTTGTGGCCATAGTGAAACTGGTTGATTGAGTCCTGATTTAGGAGCACTTCTTGTCTGCTTGCTGACATCAAGCTTTCAGCAATATCTATAGTTCCAGTCAGAAGTTCCCTTTGTATCACCCCTCAGAAGTCAGCTAAATCCCCCTCTGCAGAAAATGCCCTGCTCACAGATATTCTTACCTCAGTTGCTTCTCCGCTGGATCCTAGAAACACCATTGTACTATGTACGAATATTTCAGCAGTCGTCAAACTCTAACTAGGAAAGAACACTACAGCAGTACTGCAAGGTACCTATACGAGCGCATGCTGGGTAGCTCCTGGGTCCTGACTTTTTGTAGTAACTTTGACAAAAGCCACTATTTAAGACCTCTTTTTCAAGATATTCCTGATCTCAATTTTGTGAAAAGTATTTCTGTAAGGAGACTTTGACTAGCAGTTAAGACACAACTAAAATCTCTTTAGGAAAAGAGAAAAATGTCATGTGTACAGAATACCCAAGTCTTCTTGGGAGTCAAGGCATCTGTGTGCCGCCGCAGCATGCATACTACAGTTGGGAGTCTCACTCTAAAGAGTATGTTTTGACAGGAGTCGAGTGCTGCAGCGAGATAAATAAGTTTAAAGAAGGTTAAAGTAGCTCATTAAAGTTCATAGTACATTCTCTGAGTCTCCAATAAGTAAAATTACTCCAAGCACACTGTTCCTTTCACTTCTTTCAATCAAGCTGAAAGTTTACTTTAAGTTACTAAACTACTGATATTTTTCAGTTTCTCTTTATTTGATTTCTCTTAGAAACATAATCAGACTCAATAACACCACAGTAAATTGCAATATTTATGCACATAAAAAGAAAATGAAAATAAGAATTATTAAAGAGATGAGTTGCTAAATAATGTATCATACATCCATTTATGTGTGAGAATTCTCCATGTTTCTTTAGATTATATAGCAAATAATGAACATTACATGTAGGATATTAAACTGTGGCTTTTAAACCACATGGATGCATGAGGAAACATCAAGGCTTAAGTTACATGGTATGGCATAAAATGATGTCTTGTTCTTTTTATCTCCCATCACCTGCTCCTACAACCGTGTTTGCCACTACCAGCCTTCCGCAAAATCGGATAGCCATCGCCCACCATGCTGGACAAACATAATTGAATAGAGCAGAAAACAGCCTGATAACCAGAGAGAAAAAATTACTAAAAAGGTGGACAAGCTGATTCAATTTAGCAGAATCTGGTAAGCACCAGCATTGGCCTCAGGCACGAGAAGAGAGCACATGGCCTGGAGCAGGAATGGAAGAACCAGGTAAGGAGGGAGGCGGAAAATGTCCTCTCCATGCAGAAGCATTATTTCTGCTTAGCTTTATCATCAAACACTACTTTGGGATAATATTATGTATTTGCCATTCTTCTTTCTAGCTTCAGAATACCTCTGAAGCAAGGTTAAAAGTCAAGACAACAGAATATAAAGTACTGGTAAGTAAAAGCTTATGTCCTCAAAGGATTTTCAGAAAGGCATCAGTGAAGAATGTATTAGCAAAGAAATGAGAACACAGTAAACATCATAAAACACTGTAAATAGCAAAGAATTCTTTGAATAAGATCTAAATTGTTTGGTTATATCTACTCTCTCTCCTTCCCCACCACATACTTAAATACAGGCTTTCAGAATACAGAACAACTATTGCTTGTGTGTAAGCTTTAAGCCCACACCTTCCTTCCAGTTAAATCGAGTGAAGATATAAAACACTCACTTTGCTCAGACCTTCTATATTATTTTTTAAAATGAGAGAAAAATCCAATTAAAAACAGTTAACAGTAGCAGTTATTGTAACTTCTGCAGACAGATTAGCATCTGGAAGTGACAGAAATGTTACCTTTCCCGTTCCGATCCTTGCACTGTAACAGGTAGCCAATGCAACTGAGTAAGTGCTGTGAGGCACAGCACAATGAACGCACGCAAGCAAGAGGGAACAGCATCTGTGTGTACCCAACATGCACACACCAGTTGAATGGGGAAGCCTCAGGGCCATCTCTAACTCCTTTGTTTATATCTTTTCCACCCAATTGTTCTCTCTCTGGCTCGTGGGTTAGAAAGGACGGGATGTAACCCAACAGATGACTAACTGCACAATCAAACCCATTTTGTTGCTTAACCCATCAACTGCCACATTATTTCTGAATTTTAAGGACCCTTGCCTTTAGCTAACTTGCTGTAGTGACCCAGAGTATTAAAAAAAATATTTCTCCTCTCTTTCCTTAAGCCAAACAACAATTGAAAGTGAAAGACAAGTGAAAGACAAAGACCACCTTTGATATATAACTGTCTGCAACAACCTAAATGTCTCCTAAATAATACCAGAGTTTTGTTCAGTGTTTAGCTAAAAGTCACTCTGTCAAAGCATGCTGAAATCAATGAGATTTTTTTCAAGGATTTTAATGAGCTTTGGGTAAGACACAATTGTTTTAGGTTACTGACTTCTATTGCTCCATTGGCTTCACTTGATACTCAGAAAGAAATACTGAAAGTTGTTTAATAATTATATACCATGTAAACAGTGATGTACCCTAAAACACAATACTCAGCTGGTTTCCATCTCAAAGCTCAGAAGCTTATAATAATGCAAAAGCCAGGTGTATGGCACTGACCCAGACTTACAGTGTCAGATCTAACTTCAGTAAAACAGCCCAGCATGTATTTTATAGTAAGGTTATAAAATTTGATATGAGAAGTGGTAATGGCAATCTTCAACATCTAAAATGTATTTTGCAGGGTTTTGAAATTAATAATTTTTTCCATTAGATGGTTTTACAGATGGACTTACCATAAAAACAGCATTCTTGTACTATTATGTCCATTGCTATCAGTTTTTGGTAAAGCATGCCATAGCCATATGAAATGAACTACTATTTTTGCACCATCATATATATGATACCATGTTCTGACTATATGCTTATTATAGCACTGATTTCACTTATGGTTTATAATTTGATGAGTCTTCAGGGTCACAGATCTACCAACTTTTATTCATCTTTATAGACACACTGATAAAAAGGAGCTTTAGGCTTCTGTGAGACTTCCTGATCTATTGCCATAGAAATAACAACTGAAAGCACTCACCTGCATTGGATATCTAAGCCCATTTTAAAATTTGTTTGAACCTTTAAACACACACACACACACACACACAAAAGTAATGCTTTTGTGACTATTAATTCTTAAAATGGTTTTACTGTCATGATTTACATCAAAGAATTGCTTGAGGATTCCTGTGGTCATGGTTCCCTGCTCTGTCTGAAAACTCAAATGGACAAAGAAAATGGTGCTGGGAACACAAGGTTTAAAGATAAGATTTTCCGTTAGTGACTGTCCCAGTTCCTTCTGCAGAGGACAAATGTTTGGCAATAAAGAGAAAAGTAATTCCAAAAGTATTTCTAAAGGGACCTGCACAATAAATGTGGTCTAGGTCTTAACAAAGAAATTAAGTGCCTGACAACTTTTTCTTTTCCCGCTTACAGAGCATTAAAAAGGTTACATGTATAACAGTTTCACTGGTTTTTGAAGTCCTTTGTCACAGAACCCAAGAATACTGCCAAAGATCAGCCAGCACTGCACAAATCAAGGACCTCAGGGGTGGCTCAGCGATGGAAGTGCTGTATGCATACCTCAATATCAGCATTATAAATCTCTTGCATTTCAGTGATAATATGCATTCTTAGTCACTATCTATGTGAAAGGCCAAAGCATGTTCACACACAGGCAATTAGAGTCCCTCCAAACTGTCCAAATAACAAAAGATAAAGTATACACTAAGAAACACTTCCATGGGCAAAAAGAGGAGCTTGAGGACCTGATGTGTCTCTTACAGCTATAACTTCATGATGAATCTCATATCTGAAGAAGCATTTCAGAGGAGAAGGAAATAAGGTTTTGCAGGTTTACAGATAAAATCAAATAGTGCAGAGGCAGTAACTTTATCGGTTTTAGCATAATTTACAGACTATGACCAGTATTTTCCAAACTGGTTTGAGAATCCCATTCTCAAAACCGGGATTGCTCAAGGAGATTTCAGAAAGGCACTTCAACATACTCCTAACTACTTTTACAAATCTTCCACGTTTGCTTTATATATATGTACATCGGCTGTCTCACAGAATTTAGAGCTGCATACCTTATTCTGACAGTCAGTGCAGCTGTACCCAGTTTTCACCCTCTGCCTTTGGAACATTGCAGCTCTGCGACAGGCAATTAGTAATTACCTTTGCTTAAAATAGTCAATGCCCTAAGTGGGGAGAAGCCCGTAACTCCTAATCTAACACAGAAAATCAGCCCCTCTTCTATCATATGTCTGCTTTCCACTGGCAGACTGCATCTCCCCGTACAAACATAAAACTGAGACAGATGAAGACCTCCTCACAATCTTGAAAATGTTACAAATCACCTCAAGTTCCAGTGAGCAAGCTGGAATTTAGCACACTAGCAAGAACAATGAGCTGCTATCTGTATGGTATCCTATATATCTATCACTTTTTGAAGTAGGTCCAAAATTTGGAAGTCACTATATGGAACTGTACACAAATGATTCAGTCAAACACCTTAATTTATTCACACTGAAATCTTTCACAAGACTGTAAACTTTTTCCGTAAAAGAGCCAGTATTCGAGCCAAATAATTTCAGCCTTTCATGTCTCTGGGTACAAAGGGATCTCTATTAAAATAGATTCTGCAGTTTACACCTCTCTGTACAGATACAGGGTTTGAAAAAGTAACGGACCTTTAAAGATGGCTAAAGTATCCATGGGACTTTCATCGTCATCATTACAAAGACGTATTTACAAGTAATCAGGTTGGTAAAACCTGGCAAACCATTAAGCTCAATGCTGCTGCTTGAAAACAAGGCAAGGACACTGGAGTTTACCATTTTTACATATCCTATTTTTAAGCAACTCTAACAGTCACAAAAGGCCTCTGAAATCTGAAAATACGGAATTCCTCTGTTTACTCAAAGAATGCATATGACATGGAGGACAGCAAGTTTCTCAACGATGACTACGTCGGCTGCCACTGGCAAAGCCATCTCTTGGGTCAGAGGACAGTTTAGTCTCCAAGCTTATCTCAGTCACTGGCCTCCTTGCTGTGATCTCCAGCATGGTATTAATTGGTTGCAGTTGTAGTGTGGACTTCTGAAACATCAACATCTGTTCCCATGCAAGACCACACACTTATCCTACACAGGCCATCACATAGCTAGTTACAATTGATCTGGCCTTAAACCGAATGACAGCCTCCTAGAAGTAAAAGGCTCTGTGCGGTTGTCATTAGGCTGACTTTCCATTATTACCTGTTTCCCATCGATTCCATTTCCATTTGTATTTTAAATTTCTAATTTTACTTATTTAAGCTTTTTTGTGATTTTTTTTTTTGAGATGTGTTTTTGGAGGGATTTTTCTTTACATATTCTCTGAGAATGTCTTTAAACACAGTTAGGAAGATAATTAAAGCACCAGACAAAAAAGAAACCATTGAACTGAGCCAAGTCAGGAATGTCCAAAACCAATGTAACTGTCACTGATAAATGATGTATGATTTTAAACCTTATTTGGATACTAATGTAAAGTTTAAGGCCTTTTCCTTAAGAGCGTTTTGACTAGGAACTAAGGGGCTGTAGAAATCAAACTATATGCCCTTCTGCGCTCTTTAAATGCTTTGACCCACAGACGGAGATGAATGGATGTACGTACAGTAAATGTGCAAATGACTGCTGTCTTCAGAAATACGATTACAAGGACTCAGCAGCAGAGATGTTCCTGAAGGGGTGGGTGCTTTAGAAGCTGCCGCAGAGAGACAGACCTCCTGAGTTAGCAATAAGTGGAGCCCTCCCACTAAACCCTCTTGCAAATCCTGTTTCACTGAAGGTTTTTAATAGGCTATGGTCTAATGACAGTATCTAAGGAGAGCTGAATTTCATTCTAAAACCACAAAATTAAGTTTCACTCATACAGAGGATATAACTTGAAATGATGGGTTAAATTACGTGATAAGTTAGAATCTAAGCACGATCTGCTTTTTCTTTGAAATTTTTTAAAAACGTAAGGTTGCAAAAAAACCCACAAACATTCTTATTTAATATAAATACTGTGTTCTTCTTCATTCTTCAGCACAGTTCACCAAAATGTATAGGCCCCAAATGAAATTCCTACATTACATGAAAATCTCCACTTCGCCTGCAAAATTATAAGAGCGCTGTTTTAATTGGCTTTTGCGACATTTAGCAGGGTTTCAGGTCACTATTAGCTTGATTACAAAAGCATGAAGCTGATAATATGCATTAGTTGATATAACCTAGAGCTTCATGCATCAAGTTATCTTTTTTTTTTCCCTCAAGTGATCACAGCAATTAAGCTCAACCCTGATAAACTGGAGAAAGGAGAAAAGAGAACATGATAGTAAAGACTCATTAGGAAATAAAATTCCCTATTAGAACAGTCTGGGCTGTTCAGATCACAAGATTTTGATTCATCAGGGCAGTTGTGTGGCCTCTAGCTGAAACTGATGCAGAGTTTCCAGGAAGCACCCTAACAGTTACAAAGGGGAAATCTGCTGCACCTCTTTTTCCCCATCATGTCCCGCTATACATATCTGCTGTACCTCTCTTTTAACGCCACATCCAACTGCAGATTTTTTATGTCTCTCAATGACCTAGTTTTCTGGATAAAGCTGAAGCATCAGTGTTTCCTGGTCTCATAAGCAATTATTACACAGTAGGTAACAGCTACTGATTTGTACAGGGAAGTTTAATTATTTGCCATCTGTGGAGCACAAGGAAATCTGCTATCTACAAATAAAGTCTGGGCAGGGAATGAAAAAAAAATTAAAACCACTAGGCTAGTTGCTGAGTTTTCCACTGTCAGTTTTGTTGAACAGTATCTATGAATCTATGTACAAGTGTGAACACATCAGTCAATGCGATCTCCCAAAATGCTTATAAAGGAGCATATTTGAAATGATCAGGCTGAGATACAGAGAGTCCCAACAAAGCATGGGAACAGAGCAGTTTCAATAAATGACAAAGATATAAAAATCAGGTATTAAATTGACTGACTTTAAACCTTTTGCTATGAAGCAGAATCCATGCCTGTCTTAGGCATCTAGCCTACTTAACAGTGCTTGCAAAAAACCAGGCATCACCAAAAGGTAGTCTAAGTGATCCACATGTCAGACTTACAACTGCCTAGGGCGTGCCTAAACAAACATTTCTGAAAGGAGCATGTCCAAAGACTCAGACTCAGGTAAATGGCTCAGAAACTTCTGTTTTCTTGAGGTCCTCATAGGATTCGTGAACTCAGCGCGGTTTACACATTTCTGTCACAACTCAGGTGTGAAGGAAAAATGGTGGTTACCTCTGTAAGCAGTATGTTGAAAGGACTTGCATGTTCCTTTTCCCAGTATTTCTTTAACCTTTTACTTTAAACAGGCATTAAGTAAACAGTCCTTAAAGCAAGACTGGAAGTCAGGGCCCACCTTTCTCAAATGAGGGACGGACTCAGTGAGATGTACTGATCTATGTTCTTCTCCAAATCTTCCTTTACTGACAGTGAAGTTATTCAAGTCCAACAGAAGAAGAATAATCTCACTTTACATTTGCCCATAGTCTGGTGATTTCATTTCTCCTGCATGAAGTAGGAAAGGCGGGTTTGACTCCCTCAGTAGAAGTCAGAACTTCAGATTCTTCCTCTCAGGTGTCTGCAATCATCAGACTCTTCCAAAAGGATGCAGGACAACTTTCACACACTTTTATATAAAACAAACCCTCTCAAAGGTGGTCAATGCATTTGCATTAAAAATACAAAATACATTTGTAATAGCTTCTGATTGGTGGGAATACCTTCTGGTCCACCACAAAGCACACAGGCTCTTCTGCCCAGAAGAAGAATCTTTGACCAGTCTCAGGCAGAAGAATAGGACAGTTTGGGCATGTTCCAGAGCCAAAAGCCATGTTCCTAGTGAGCTCTAAAATTACACTGAGAGACACTTGGTAAATTTAAGGTACTGAAGGCTAAGGTGTCAAGAGATGCTGGGCTGAAAGACTTCAGTCATACTGCTGTAGACACTTATATTCTTTATTTGATCTAGCCTGGCATGCCTTTTCATTTTCTATGGAAAAAACTCCCTGCCTGACAAAATCCACCCATCATGATGTTTCACTAAGAACAAACGGAAGGCTGTTTCCTCGTGTTCACGAAGAACCTGACTTTACTGCTCATTTATGTGTACCCTTTCAATTCTCTCTCTCAGTTGTTTTTTCAAGCCAAGTCAACCTGGGGAGACACTCATGAGTCTTGATTCTATGTTCAACTTCATCGAGGAATTAATGTTTTACTCCACTAAGGAAGAGACTAAGAGAATATTTCGATGTTGAACTCTGCTAACCCACATTTTTTGATTTATGACATATGAAAAACAATTCTTAGGAACTTTTTCATTCATCTTGTTCAGAGCAGAACTCATCTGTAATTCACAACGCACTAAGAATGACACGGAATTAATCAACAGAGTATCTTTAAGCCAATTCTTAGCCTTTTAATTAAAACAAAACTTTTACTCAAATGGAATAAAAAATTTTTTAAAAAAATTTACTCTATTAATCATTCTAATTTCTTTAGTAGAATGCTGTGAACATTTCTCATGACTTGTAGAGATGAATTTGTAAAGCAGACTTCAGAAAGTTCATCTTTGTCCAAGTTACTGACAGTAAAGGCAAATAAGTCTCTTCCCTTTTTGGTTGAATACAGGAACTTTGTTAATTTTCCCCAAAGTCTGGGGAAGAGACTGAAAAGCACGTCCAAAATTTAGCTTCCTCAAGCTAAAACTAATATTTATTTTAATCAGGTTCACTAATCAACACAAGAGGTGCCTAGACAGACTGGCAGACAGAAAACCCAATATAAAAAAATGAGAGAGAGAGAAATAAGCTATCCTTGCACTTGAAATCTGCTTTTCCCCACAAAATAATAAGTTTAAAACTTGGTCTGAATATAAGAATGGTCATATTTGGTAAGAGCAAAAGATCATATAGTCCAATAACCAGCCCCTAACAGAAGCTAAAGAGTATGCTCAAAAAAGTATGTGAAAAAAAAAGCAAGTATACATAATAATCCTTCCCTATATCTGCAGTTGCCAAACATTCTCAGTTGAAGAACTTTAGCCAGATGTATTTTTGATGTAGTTATTAAACTTCAGTGAATTTATCTTTTATGAGCTTGTTCAGCCTCCTCCTGACCTCATGTAAACTTTCAGCATCCACAACATCCTGTGGCAAGTGGTTCAACAGCTTAAATATTGGTTGCATCAAGAATTACCTTGTTTGATTGTTTCTTCTGAGCTTGGCTTCTATAGCTTCACTTGTGGCTTTCTAGTTATTCTATCAGAAGACAAGAGAATGGCTGTTCTATCTCACTAAGCTGTTGGCATTCCCTCCATGTCATTTTTGATCTGACAGACTTTTTTCAGTTATGAATTTCACTGACTGAAGTTCACCTGGTCATACCTGCTACAGCAATCATTCCATATCTTTGATCATTCTTGCTCTCTTCTCAGCAACTTTTCCATTTCTACTTCATCCTTTTTTAGATGGAAAGACCAGATGTGCAAAAAGTATTCAAGATGTGTATTTAAGACAGTATGAATTGGCACAATGGCATGGCTGGTGAAATTATGTTTGTTAATTCCTTCTCTATTGCTTTCCCAATAATTCCTAATATTTAGCTTGCCTTTCTTACCATAGTGAACACTGAACTGACATTTCCATAGTATTATTGATCATAACCTGAAGGTCCTACTGCTGAGCACTAATGATATATCCTATAATTTAATGTGTGAAGTTAGGGTGATTCTTCACATGTTCCTTTTAAAAAAAAATTATCTGTGAAGAAATTCATCTGCTATTTCTTTGCTCAGCTGCTCAGTCCGCAACTTCTTCAGTTAGCCCTTGCCTGAATAACTTCACAGCATACATAACTTTCTCAGGTAACTTCTCATCCCTTCTTTGTTTTTTTTATGCACATGGTTCTAGCACCACCCTCTGCAGAACTTTACAGATAATGCCTATGCCTATTCACCACAGCAGAGGACCATATATTCCTAATTCTTGTTTTAACCAACTGCATGTCATAAGATTTAAGAGTTCCTAGCTTTCATGCTATGGGTGCTTAGTTTCTTCAAAAGTTTTTGATTAGAAAGTATGTTGGAAATGTTTTAGAAATCGAGGTGGACTGTATCAGCTGATCTACCTTCTCCTGATGTTTTTTCACTCCTTCAAAGAACTCCAGAAGGTTTCAGAGACTGGTCTTCCTGCTGAATCAGCCTAGATGCAATGTGTTTCCGCTAATCTTCCCAGTACTGATCACAGAATCATAGAATGGTTTGGATTGGAAAGGACCTTAAAGATCATCTAGTTCCAACCCCCCTGCCATGGGCAGGGACACTTTCCACTACACCAGGTTGCTCAAAACCCCATCCAACCTGGCCTTCAACACATCCAGGGATGGGGCATCCACAACTCCTCTGGGAAACCTGTTCCAGTGCCTCACCACCCTCTGAGTGAAAAATTTCTTCCTTAGGTCTAATCGAAATCTTCCCTCTTTCAGTTTAAAGCCATTGCCCCTTGTCCTATCACTACACGTCCCTGTAAAAAGTCCCTCTCCAGCTTTCCTGTAGGCCCTCTTTAGGTACTGGAAGACTGCTGTAAGGTCTGCCCACAGCCTTCTCTTCTCCAGGCTGAACAATCCCAACTCTCTCAGCCTGTCTTCATAGGAGAGGTGCTCCAGCCCTCAGATCATTTTTGTGGCCCTCCTCTGGACTCGTTCAATGTCCTTCGTATGTTGGGGGCCCCAGAGTTGAATGCAGTATTCCAGGTGGGGTCTCACGAGAGCAGAGTAGAGGGGCAGAATCACCTCCCTTGACCTGCTGGCCACACTTCTTTGGATGCAGCCCAGGATATGGTTGGCTTTCTGGGCTGCAAGCACACATTGCCAGCTCATGTTGAGCTTCTCATCAACCAGCAGTCCCAAGTTCTTCTCCTCAGGGCTGCTCTCAATGCATTCTCTGCCCAGTCTGTATTTGCATTTGGGATTGCCCCGACCCACGTGCAGAACCTTGCACTTGGCTTTGTTGAACTTCATTAGGTTCTCACAGGCCCACCTCTCAAGCCTGTCGAGGTCCCTCTGGATGGCATCCTTTCCCTCCAGTGTGTCAACCACACCACACAGCTTGCTGTCATCAGCAAACTTGCTGAGGATGCACTCGATCCCACTGTCCATGTCGCCAACGAAGATGTTAAACACCACCGGCCCCAGTACTGACCCCTGAGGAACACCACTCATCATCGGTCTCCAATTGGACATTGAGCTGTTGACCGCAACGCCTTGAGCATGACCATCCAGTCAATTCCTTATCCACTGAGTGGTTCATCCATCAAATCCATGTCTGTCCAATTTAGAGACAAGGATGTTGTGTGGGGCAGTGTCAAATGCTTTGCACAAATCCAGGTAGATGACATCAGTTGCTCTTCCATTATCCTTCAACACTGTAACCCCATCATAGAAGGCCATCAAATTAGTCAGGCAGGATTTGCCCTTAGTGAAGCCATGCTGGCTGTCACCAATCACCTCCTTTTTTTCCATGTGCCTTAGCATAGTTGCCAGGAGGATCTGCTCCATGATCTTGCCGGGCACAGAGGTGAGACTGGCTGGCCTGTAGTTCCCTGAGTCTTCCTTTTATCCCTTTTTAAAGATGGAGGCTATGTTTCCTCTTTTCCAGCAGGTGGGAACTTCACCAGACTGCCATGACTTCTCAACTATGATGGACAGTGACTTTGCAACTTCATCCACCAGTTCCCTCAGAACTTGTGGATGCACCTCATCAGGTCCCACAGACTTGTGCAACTTCAGGTTCCTTCGATGCTCTTGAACCTGATCTTCTACAGTTATGACAGAGTAGTTGTAATCGCTTTTTGAACTGCAGATTTATTTATCTCAGCTGTTAGCACTTAAGAATGTTGGCTTATTGGAATCATTATCTAGCAGGATTCTACAAATAATCAAGCTATTTTCAGTATGAATAAGTACCATAAATTTTGCCTAGGATCAACTTCACCTCTGTGCCGTGGCCCAGACCAAGTTTTATGAACTGTCCTTACAATGCCTTGCTAGGGCTTATCTTTATTGTCATATGCATATTATCTGCATGAGGATGAAGTACAGCTCAAACTGCCAAAAGTCAATGGCAAATAGGTTTACAAATTCCTTACATGTTAATAATTTAAAATATCAGAATAAATTGATTTACTGTTTTGGGGAAAAAAATATAGTACATTTATCTACACAAGGATAATACCAGATATTTTGGCTCAGACTCAACGTTTCTATTTGCTTAAAGAAAGAGGTTTTGCAAAGTTTATTAACAATAGAAACATTCTGCAGAATTTTTGCTCTTAATTTTATTGGAATTATTATTATTATTATTATTATTATTATTATTATTATTATTATTATTATTATTATTATTAATTATTCTTAACTATCTTATATGCAACATTGTGCTGTTGTACTGAATGGAAAAAGTATGGTTGACTCTAGGCAAGACCAAGCCAATGCATTTTTACTGTAAAAACCAACCAAAGCATAAAAACTATGTTCCCAGCTATAACGGACATTTTAACCAGCAGCACTCACGCAACAATGCAAACCTTGGCCTTGGTAAATAGCATGTAAAATAGTATATGCAGCCCAGACTCAAAAAGGGGAGAAACAGCCATGATGCACATTGCTCTTTCTGTTGGGGTCTGTGATCCCCGCAGTCACGCCAGCAGAGCTAGCCAACATTTATCCCTGGCACTGATACAGAAAGAAAGGAGACATGATGAGCCCGAGACGTTCTTTGAACACTTCACAAATTATTCTTTAACAGTGACTGGTATTACTGAAGAATATAGATGTTTTTAACTTTGACATAAATTTCACATCAGTATTGTCTATTTCAAACAAAATAGTAATCAGACAAGATCCAAGTGAGGATATTCCATTAGGCATCCAAAGATCACACACATTTTGAAAATATGGGGTTATTAGCAACTAGAGAGCTCTGTGAAATGAAGACTGCAGCAAAGGATAGCGTGGTTATTTTTGCTATCTCTATGCCAGTATGTTTGAAATGAATACTCAAAATCTTTTCCATTCCAAGCCTCTGATCTTCCTTTCAAGTATAGCAAGCACTCTTGAAATCCGGAAAGAACAGTATGAATCATGTAGGATTATCCACGGGCTCATCCATTTCTTTGAGTTCTGATTCGTCAGTAGAAACCTGCTCCCTTCTCCTTTCCACAAGTCACTACCAACTTTGACTTAAAATGTGAAGGGAGAAGCATGACTTGAGTCTCAGAAAATAAATAAAAGTTAATCTGATTAATGGGATTATAGTACTATAACCGTATGAGGATAAATAGAACAAAGAAACGTTAGGTCGTGCCAGCTCCATATGCCTGACTATGGCACCAATCATTCTTATCCAGCTGGACTGAGTTGAGATAATGAACTACTAATTAACTACTCAACTCAAGGTACCTATCCTGCCCACAAGAGGCAGGCCATTTCTCCTGGCTGTGGAGGATGTAACAGCGTCGCTGGTGCCGCAGCCCAGGCTGGTGAGCAACAACTGGTGACCCCGACGTGATATATCGATCAGACCCTGGGAAGCCCCGACTCCCTCGCCGAGCCGAGAGCCCTGGCTGCAAAGGAGCCCGAGCCAAAAGAGCCGGAGCCAGAGCCGGAGCCGGGAGCTCGAGCGAGAGTCCTTCGGAGAAGAAGGTAAAGCCGCAAGCCCCGACGTGATATTCGCGGGAGGGAAGCGTGCTGGAGTTGGATGAATGGGCCGGGTCTCTGCTCACCTTAAAGCCTTTGTGAAAACAGAAAAAATGGTAAAACAAAAAGGGGGAATTATGGCACCAATCATTCTTATCCAGCTGGACTGAGTTGAGATAATGAACTACTAATTAACTACTCAACTCAAGGTACCTATCCTGCCCACAAGAGGCAGGCCATTTCCTCCTGGCTGCGGAGGATGCAACAGCGTCCCTGGTGCCGCAGCCCAGGCTGGTGAGCAACACCTGACTTCCAAAATAAAAATATTAAGGATTTCAGTGAATGCAGCTGAGATGAGGATTGATCTTGAGATTTATTGGGCACCAAGATGGACAGACAAACAGCCCCTGGAGAAGCTCTCTCTCCAGAACAATTTTTTTCCCAGTAAGAATTTAATCCAATATAGAGGTTATAACCCTTAAAATCAATTACCATAGTTTCATTGGAGCACTATAGAATATTTGCAATTGAGCTCTTGTCTTTGTTTTATCAAGTGCATAATCTGAGTAGCATAAAAACATAGAGTCCTGAAAGATATGTTATATATTTGTGGCCAGTGAATCTTGATCTTGTCTTTTAAACATTAATTTCACTTTCTAGTGTTTTCAGAATGAGATAATTTTCATATTGCTTGACAAGTCTGAAATTTTAAATATGCATATGCAGACGATTTCCACATACATTTACATCAAAAAGGGGAGAAACAGCCATGATGTACATTGCTCTTTCTGTTGGGGTCTGGATTTATTGAAGAGCTGGGCTCAATTTTGCATTACAGTGGGAAAACCAAAAGATTACAGATCTTCACCTTAGCCTCATGGAACCGTCCAACTTCAGAATTCTATGGGAAGCTCATTTAAACAGATGGATCTGTGTTTTTAAAGCAAAACAATATTGCTTTTCGTAATAGTTGTAGCATATAATTATTTATAATCTATCTGATCTTTTTTTTTTGTTATCTAAAAGTTAGTAACAGACACACAGTGTATTTAGTTACCAAATGTTACTATAAAGTACCCAGCCTTATTCTAGGAAGATGAACTACCATAATTTCCCCTTAGGGCCACAAAAACAGATTGCAAAATTTTAGTCATCAACAGCCCTTCTGTTCACATGACCCTTTTTATGAACTATTTCAAGTTAACAGCTCATGACGCTTTCCTATCTTCCTGTCTCAAATACTTTGAACTCTCATGGAGATTTCTGGTGTAAGACCAACTTATCAAGCAGGGAAAAGAACAGCTGCTATTTATTTCATTTTAGCTCTGTCTTGTGTTCTGCATTTGCAGGTGGTGGAAGGAAGCAGAACAGTTCTGCCAACAGCTCTTAGACCAGTTCACTATAGCTTGGTAATTCTCAACACGGACACTTGGTCCTTTAAGGAGTCATAAGCACCACCAGACACAGACACAGCAGTGTCTTCTCAGTCAGAAATTACACAGGTGCAATAGGAATTACAAAGATATGGTGTTTAAAGGATTCCATAGTTCTTTTGATTATACAATGACAGTTCTTCATGCACAAATTCATGCTTTTAAGTGATTTTATTGTAGAATTTCTGAGTTAAATATATTTATAATACAGAATTTATAAAAAAAAAAAAAAAAAACACAATATCTCAATAGTAAATGACACATACCTTGGAAGAATTACATTCAAAATATATGCCTAATGTAAATTTGCAGGTGACCCTGCACTGTGCCTGTTAATGAACAGCAATAATTTTCAGTTGTATTTTCTGTCACTTGTTCTAATTTGTCTATCATTTGTCACCACATTTGCAAACACTTTCTAAAACTCAACAACATGTGTTATTACAATAATGATGATGGTGGTTATATGGAGTTTGCATTTCTCGAGTCTCTTCCTTATGTCCATGAGCCAGATTCTATCCCTTGGATGTGCATGTGCTACCCCCTTTTGACTCATTGTAAGCAATGTATAATCAAAAGCAGATTTTGGTTCTTTTTTCTTGGAATACTTTAAATTATAGTATTAAACATTCAAAGATGATTTTGTCTTTATCTCTATAGATATTTCTTATTTTTCCCCTAGTAAGATGGAAAAATATTTCTCAGCAAGAAGGGGGTTCGTTTTGTTTTTCCAAAAAGCCCCAGATATTTAGTAGCCTTCATACTAACCAGTTGGAGAATGGTAGTCATTCCCTTCATAATGTGGTTTGTATTAAAAATCCTCTAATAACTGATTATAACTGAATTTTCTCCTCCTCGCACAGACATTCCATTCCAATATTTCCTAACTAAAACAGAACGCATAGGCAGGTGATATAGACATTGTCTGCACAAAATCCTGCACTCGCTTAGCTAAAATATGTGTGTTTCAAGCCAACTTAGTTAAACTCATGCAGTCTGTGCTCGCACACATATTTTGGTTTACAGATATATTAGAGGGAACTTTGCAAGAGCAGTCAGTTGGATTACAGATTCTTATTTAAAGAGTGTGGCTGAGATTGAAATTGGAGCCAGAGAGAGCATATTTCTAATATTAAATCCATTTCGCCCTATTGGAAAACAAAAGAGAATACTGAGGGATTGGTTGTGGAAATTTCTGTTCTCACAAAGAAAGCCGTCCCTTTCTATTCTTTCTTACAAATTTCAGAGTATTATAAAAACTATCATGTCATCCAATCCTGCAGAAGTAATGTTTGCTATAAATCTTCTCAAGTTGTTCATTGGTGGTCTACCTCTTCACTTTCACTGTGCAAAGTAAACTTTCACAAGGAGCAGTATTTAAGGAGACTTATCCTGTTATTTCAAATATCTGGCTCACAGGCATCTATTCCTCTATAGACACATTTGTCATGCTGGGAACTTTTTGAATATATTCAGTCGATAGGAACATGTTTCATCCTCTGTAGAAGTACCTATTAAAAACATATAGGAACTTGGAGATCTTATCATTTGCACTTAAATTCAAATAAACTGTTTTCCTCTCTCCTTATTGTAGGGAGCATACTCAAAGCAAATGAGTTTTCTTTATCTTTAGATGAGTCACAAAACCCCTCTTCCACCTACCTAAGCTCTGCCTTGAGTAGTTCCCCATGGTGAGAAGGAGCTGTGTGCTTCATGGTCTATGCTCTGCAAGTTGCAGCAGCCATCTCATTCTCCTTGCTCAGGCCAGCAGATGCAGCCTGGCGAGAGACTTTTCCATTCCCTTTGTTAACTTTTTCTCATCTATCAATCTAATAAAATCCAATTTATCTTACACTTGTTCCTACGAGTTGATCCTACCAAAAAAAAATCATTCTCATTCACTCACAGAACAGAAACAAAGTTGTTTTTTTTTCTGAATGCTGTCAGAAGGATGTTCTCAGTACCCTCTGCTCCTGGCTCTGCTGCACTTCAACAGAGAGACTGATGGATATGTCCACGCAAAGCAGCATGGCTGGAACACTCTTCAAGGAATGGAATGTCTGTGCATTCACACTGAGAAAGCCTAAAACTCACGTCTGCTGTTTCGTAATACAAGTACAAAATTTCAGCACAATATTCAACAATTAAGCAAAAAGTAGACAAGTTCTCCTTCTGTCATAGCTTGAAAGAAAAAGAAAATATAGCTACATGTTGGAGTCACTGTGGTCAGTGGGCTGTGAGATGTGTTTGGAGCTTAGTCAAAGAACTAAAACCTTCTGAGGAATAAGGCAAATCCCTGAAAGCCCCAAGAAGAAAACAGGGACATAGCTATCCAGTTCAACCAGGAGGAACCACTTTGAGGCATCCACAGTCACAGAATTTTTCCCTTAAGTAAATCTTTGAGAAAAAACTTAAGCATGCCTGTCACTGGCTAAAAAGCGAGGTAAAATTGTTTGGATTGTTCTCTTAAATCCCTGGGGGGTGACCCAATTCATGACCTCACTGTTAATGTGGTGCTTTTCAGCTTTAACTACTTTGTTCTTTGTTTCTACCTCTAGGTTTTTTTCAAGACTGCTTTTAAGATGAAGTCCTCTATTTAAAGGATTATCATCTCAAACAGGTAGTAAATACACTCCTTTACCTTACCAGTGTTTCCACTTCCCTCACGTCAAGGTGG
This sequence comes from Tauraco erythrolophus, assembly GCF_009769465.1. Lineage (NCBI taxonomy): Eukaryota > Metazoa > Chordata > Aves > Musophagiformes > Musophagidae > Tauraco > Tauraco erythrolophus. The sequence continues at coordinate 45,350,462 of NC_141468.1, read as the reverse complement.
ATCACCTCACATTTGCTTAATGCATCAAAAATCATTGTCCCACCAGCTAGAAATCCTGCTACTGTTAATCAACACTGTTAGTGAAGGAGATTCCTCTAGTCATATGTAACTTCTACACCTGGGGCTCAGAACACGAATCTTTATCTTAAATCCAGAATCTTGCTCAGTTTTCACTTTCATAACCATGTGCCTGGCTCTGAAAAAACGATATACCCTTTTCCACAGTTCATCTAGAATATATTCATTCCTTAATACTAAATTCCACCATAGAAAGTTAAATTTTTCCTAATTTGGCATCATCTTTCCATATTCAGATCAAAATGCATTGCAATCCTCAGTCTGTTCCATTCCAAAATATCATTTAAAATATGTTCCTTTGAGACATTAAAGAGGTTTTCCTTCAGTTGTCCCACTTCATCTCTTGCCAATCTATGTTCTCCTTAATCAACAGATGTCTTCTTTTTCCAATACCTCTCTTTGTTTTGCCACTGAATGAGATTAATTCCTCTCCTCCATCTCCTGGAAAAAAACTTCTGCATTTGACTGACTCTCTAGTTGATTCAGTTCCTCTTCAAGCCTTTTCTTCTTTCTCTTCCACAATTTCTAATCATACCTCTAACAAAATAACTACATTCTGTGCCCTAGCCTCACACAGGGCTTTTGCATTATTTTTATCAGTCTAAACAAATTTCTGCGTTCAAAAAATTATGTTGATATTTATATTTGTATGAACATAAATATTATTTGGTGGTTCAAAACTCTTTTATGCTCACAATTGTTACATTTTAAAGTGAAAACTCTTTTGTTGTATAAGGTATTTGTCATGCAGTTTCTATCTGTGATGAAGAGTAGAATAGGATATTTCAATTAGTTGGACAAAAAGGTAGCACATGCCAACTGGCAAGTCCAGGAGCCTCCAAACAAACTCAATGGGGGGAAAATCCGAACAAGCCAAAGTCCACGATATTCTCTTTCAATTTCTCTTTTGTATTTTTAAAATACAAGATTCACGATGGTATAATTCTCCCTTTATGACTGACACACTAGGGAAATAATGAAGCTCTTACAGAATCAGAAATGCGTTTTGTTCTCAAAGGCACACGCCCATAAACACCCCTTCATCTTTCTTCCTCACTCAGGCACACCATGAAGGTGGAGGAGAAGGTAAGAGGTGTGAGAGGAGAAAACAAAAGGGACATTGTAAATGGTGGAGGAGATGTGATAAAGAACATAGCCAGAGAATGTTTCAGGAGCAACAGAGGATCTCAAAAGGGACATACTGAGCGAATGAAAAATCAAGTGAATTGAAAAACGTGAGTTTCTTGAGCAAATCGTCATATGGACAATAAAAAGAGAAACCTGGGGTAGAGAAGAAGAAAATGAGCTGATCTCAGGTCAGATAATACTAAAAACTAATATTAACAATAATAATAATTCTATTCTCTTTGGAGATGTATCTACTTGATTTAGCAATAAAAGTTCAAAAGAATTATTCATTTCATAAATCTGCTTAATAGCTCTCATAAAATGAATAATAATAAAAGACAGATAAATTTGATTAGCCAAGGAAATTTCTGATTTGTTTTTAATGATCAGAAATAATTCATATTTCCCAAACAAAAGCACATACCTGCTTTCTATTCTATTTGAGACTAATTTAAAAGAGAAATTGTCAGTCAGATAAAATATTTCCTTCCTCCCAAATATGTGTGTGTTTTTCCTTTGAACTATCATTATGTTTCTTATTTAAAGCAGGATTTAACATTCTTCCTTTCTTTACATAGCTTCACACGAAATTATATGAATGTACAAAACTGTATGAATGAAATACTGCTAGTTTAAATATGTCAGTTCCACAGGAAAATGCATCCTTCATTTCCGAGACCTAGCACAGGACCACTTTTTCTTTTACAACAAAAACACAGTTTGTTGTAAAAGAAAAAGTTATCAGGTCGTTTTTGTTTATTATACACCTAAACATACGTTATAAGTCATCTGTATTAGCATACTATAAACAGCTTCTTAATCTTCGTACCTACTATTTGAGACATTATGAATCGCATGTTCATCAGCTCTGCTTGTTCCAGTTCTCACTGTTACCTTTCACAGTCCTGATCTTAAGTAAGTTGCTCTCGTGGATGGACCCTGCAGCCACATAAATGCTTTGCACGCTGCAGGAAGAAAATCTTTAGGAAGCTGCATTTCCCCCCACTTTCTCATTGGCTATTCTGTGAAAAAAAAATTTCTTTCAAACTCATCCAGTCTTAAATGTCATTGGACCTTATATAAAAGTGGGTTTGAAACTGGACAGAGGGTCAGAAGACATTCAAAGCAAGCTTTAGAGGCTGCTGGAAGAGGAATTTATTAGTTATCAGAGAAGATGCCTCTTTGGTGACACAAAGAAAAGGAAAGGAATGACAGTTCTGTGGGTAACTGGCAGAAGGTGAGAATTTGAGAATTCAGTAAGTGAAGCTTCTAGTACCACCCTACTCTATCAGAATATTTCTGTATTCCAAAATGTGTCAGATATGCTCATACAGCAATTATAAAGGCCATAAAAAGACGTAGAAACACATTCTAAGAAACAAACTACCTGCATTGTTTTAAATGGGGGCATAAATGCTGTTCTTCACATACCATGTATATTGATGAGCTAAGGCATTTGGTTATTAATCATCCCAAAGTGCTTCCATGACCTTGAATGTGTGCACAAATTAATAGAGGATGGTAGTTCTGATACAGAGGTAATTATAACTGGGGTAATTCACATCTGCATGATTTTCTTCTTTCAGCTTTATATATATACATCACATTCCATTTATAATCTTAGGCATACGTTTTGGCATTTATCAGCAGCAACAGCTACATCTTCACATAGAGTTGACTACATGGAGTCTGCAGGTGGGAGAAAGTTATCTGTTAATCTGCTTCCTTAAAGATCATCAGGCCAGTCACTAACATATATGTAAGAAAAGTGTGTGGTGCGTATATATGAACACATGGAAATACACGTGCCATCCCAGAAAAAGTTATGCAGAGGTGGCTTTGGTCACTTAGTTATGCCAATAGGCAAATCAGCACTGATTAACTCCTGTCCATTTAGAGCTGTAATTTCTTCTGGCAGTCATTTATGAAAAGCTTGCAATATTCAGTATCTTGCTTCAGTAGAATTACTTTCTTATTTAATTCTTATATATGATTTCTCTCTCCCATGGCTTTATTTCATATAAATCTAATGCTTAATTTCCAAATCAAGGATATTCAGTTTCAGACTGTTTGATTAGCAGATGAACCTCTAACGATTCTAGATAAATTTAGGAAATAACACTAGAGTGATTTAAAGTCTACCCATAGTACTTTCAAAAAGAAGTTTCCTATCCATCAGTGACAGAAATACAGTCATAAAAAGCCTTACCTATTTATCTTTGGTGGTTTTATTTTTAATCTGAGGCTATTGAGTCTTAGCCTAAGGAATGTTTTAAATTGATACAAACTGACAAGTGGTTCAAATGTCCCATCCATTTCCTACACCCACCACTTACTCCTCCCTCATCTCCTGTTACAAGAGTCTGCGAACAGTACCAGAGAACAGATCCAGATTAAGTCATATTTTTTATTTAGCTTCTGGTATAAGTCTGTGAATTCTGATCTATTTATCGACATGACTAGACAAACACTTGTGCGAGCTCAAGACTGAGCGTAAAAGGAGTCAAAAGCATAATAATGACCATGCTTAAGTGTCTGCTAAAGCAGGACTAGAGTTAGTCATTACCCAGAAAATGCAGGTGGAACAGCACTAGGACATTATTCCTTGCACATGACTTCAGCAAATATTCAGAGTAATGTCTGGATGCTAGGTGCTCTTTGAGAGATGTGTGATTCCTAGGCTGATCATGAAACAATTTGGCCAATGTGTACTTTTGAAATACATGTTACTGAAGACAGCACCATTTGAATTTTAGAAATAAAAATATGTTGCTCTTTCCTGATAACTTTGACTACACACACTATACATCCAGTAGGATCTGGTAGTTAAAAGCCACAAGACGACACATAGTTTCAATGATTGATAGGGAATTTCCTAAACTTACATTTATAAAACCATTTTCTTAGTGTCAGGTACCTTTCTTAAAGAGACATTGACACTTTGATCTTTATAAATATATGGATGTGTTGTCAAGGGTAGTTCTTAATTCAAAGTTTTAATCTTCACTACCTGCCTTCCCGATTTTCATGTGTGCTAAAGAGAACCTGACATGGATTTTGGTGACACTTGTGAGGTATAAGACACCTGTGAGGATAAAAAAAGGTTTGGGAAGATTCTTGATAAAATTTCTTGGGCATCAGCACAATCTTATTAAAATAAAACAAGCCTTTCAGTTTTAAAAATAGGATCATGCCTGAGTGGTTTTCTACATAAAACCCTTTAACTAGAACATAGGATTAATGTTCTCAAATGAACAGATGAGGCCAGTCTATAAGCATCCTTTTTGTATGTCTAACATCAACATGAGAGAAGTGGTACATATCAGCCTGAAAATGCAAGTTGACCAAAATTGTCAAACTTGTACATTCCTCAGCTGTTACATCTAAACAAATACTATAATGATAGATGTTAATGGAAGATTTAACATAACCCATCGGTGTCTATTACACCATCTTTTTCACCTGCCCACTCAGGATAATGAAGACCATAATTATTCAAGAAGAGTAGGACTGTTCATAATCCTGTATCATTTGTGGTAAAAAAGAAAACTAGACCAAGGCAACTTGAATCCAGAATTAACAATCATGCTTTTTTTGTGTCCCATTTAATATCTAAGCCATGTTTCATCTCTGCCACACTTACAATGAACTAAGATTTGACTAAATGACATCCAAAAAAATCAACACTGTTTATAGTGGGTTTCTGCAGCCTCTCCCATGTAAAGGAAAAAAAAAAAAAGTAAAATAAAAATGTGTGAAACCGAAACACTATGTTACCGACTTAAGAGAAAATACTTCATATAAAGAGAAACACCTAGACTCAACCAGAAGCATACCATCTTGCTTGTTTTAGACAGCATCGTCATTCTGTTTATAATGCATAATGATGCCTCATGCTGTCTTTCAGGAAGTCTGTTTTAGAAAGTCTAAATTAGGGTTAGTGACCCAAACAACTAGCTTCCACTCCAAGCTCAACGCCAGCTTCCCCAGAGGCTCTCAGCAGGGGACAGACAAAAACCAGAAAACCAGCCAACACCTTTATTGAGGCCTCTTTTATTTCCTGTTGAGTGGGGAGCAAGTATAGGAGGTGCCAAGGCAACTCCTTCTAGCTCACAAGACACCATGAAGGGAAGCTCTGAGCTGCCTCTGGAGTTGTGCTGATATATGAAATTATACCAAATCTTTAAACAGATGTGAGTGGGTGGTAGAGAAGAGGGAATCATGCCATAAGCACACAGGAACTCTGAAAGGGCTGATGTCTGCTAAGGTCATCCATCTTCCCATCTGCAGCGAGGTGAGGTACGCCATCTTTTGACTTGGCCCGAAGTAATGAGACTCTGAATTACTGATGCATCCCAAGGCTACCATAGAGATCAAAGACCATCAGTCCTTCTAATTCACTGGGATGGTAATTGCTGTGAAATTTGCAGTTTTCTTTCTGTTCAGGAGGAAGGCATGCAAAAATTGTTAGGAATAAAGTTTTCTTCTGTGGCTGAGGAATGGGAAAAGACTTGGCTCCAAGTCTTTTAGGCAGAATTATGAGTTATTAGGCTTACAGAATTTGCAGTATCCTGATCATGTACACCAGGGCCTCATTGAGCTTTCACAGAGTGGCTTTCGACGCATGGAGACCAGCATTTCCCGGCATCCTGACATAGACACAGAAGCAATGCATGCAAAGACTTGTTCCAAAATTCTCTCCATAAGATTTAAAGTAGGGAGTCCTGGAGATGTACAGACATCCACGGCACAGCAGTAAGGTGAATCATATCCTATCCTTGAAGTAGATGCCATACATTGACAGGAAAGGAAATTAAAATATCTTTTTGATAAATTGAAGTCAATCTGAGAGGTAAAATCACAGAAAGAAACTTTAAGAAGACATGACATAACTCGTTTCAATAGTATTTGCTGAAGAATAATAGATGCCATAAAGAATACACATTTGGCTAGCAAAAGTCAAGTGCTGATTCAAAGATCATGTCCTTACTGTTGACAAAGAACATCTGAGGAGCAAAAATTTCAGTGTTAGGCCCTGCTAAAGTGTGGAAAAATACAGGTTTCACCAAAACAGACAGAGCAAGAATGAAGATTATATCCTAATATTTTTCAGAAAAAAATTACTTGTCCAAAGCAGGAAAGAAAGTTTTCCGAGAAAATTATAAAAAGTAACCTCATGCTCAAGTCTATTACATTAGGATGTTACACATTTTGAAATGCAAGTAGTAGTACACCTTTTAAAGTAGTATACTTTTTTTAGAGAAGAAATCTGATAATGATTTGAAATACAGTACTACACACAACAAGCAGTACAGTCAAATCAGGTTTCCAAAACTTTCCTTATCCAGTCGATATAGATTTTCCCTGCTGTCTGAAAACAAAAGAACGTGGCCAACCAGATGGCAACCATGAGTATAATCTTTCCCTGTGCAGGAATTTCAGGCAAAAAAGCAACAGCTTGATGCTTGAGTGAGGCAAGGATACCTGCCAACCGCCATAAGACTGCTGCTGTGCACATGTGCAGTCTTCTGAAGAAAAAAGACAACTAATATATGTTATAAATAAATTCTCTAAGTGCTAGGGTAGTTTCATTAGAATGAATAACAACTGTGAGGCCACTGGGACTTTCATATTCTTACCTTTTGGCAAAGAGTTAAAGGACCAGATTCTGTCCTTGGACATGCATGGCTCCCAGATGTACTCACAGATAAAACACTCAGCCCAAAGTGAAGTCAGGTGTGGTGTGAATTTTGCCCCATCTCACATCTGCTTTAATCCAAGTCCCCCTGAAGTCACTGCAAAAATGCCTTTGATATCAGTGACAGTTACATACAGTAACAGCGGTCCCAGTCCACTTGTTGTGCCCTGGTAAAACCAAAGTAATATTTGTAATTAAGGCTGGGAACAAGAACCAGTTACTGTGAAGCTGGTGGTTAATATTCCTTGCATTTATGTTAGAATGAAAGATGTGCACAAGGAGTGACTACAGGATAGCAAAGAAGTATAAATCTGAACCCTTGAATTAGTGGTAATTAGCATTGTGGTAATTTGTTCTTGTAGATAAATGTTGAGTCTTTCAGGGCTAATGAATACTGGCCTCATTTGTAGGAATGCCTTAAGAATCTGCTGTAGATTTCACCAAGCCATCAAATACTTTTCCCACTAAACCATGAAAATGGGGTAAGCTATAGGAAAGCTATTTTCACACCACATTTTCAAACTTAAAGTTAAATGTCTTTATTTTAGGTGGCTTTGTCAAAGTGTCTTTGTATATCATTTTAAGTAGAAGTGTTTTCAGTTCAATAATTTCTTTTCCTTCTGTACACACTCCAACTGTCTTCGTGCCAAATAGGCCTTTAAAAGTGTCCTCAAATGCTGCCTGCAGTCAGCCAGCCAGCAGCATCTTGTATATTTTACATCAAGGGAATTGGTATTCTTTCCCAACAAGAAAATCTAAAGATTCTCATTTCAGTGAAAGCAGGCCAAAAGTAAAGAATATCTAATGCAGCAAGATTTAGCATACTAAAAGATTTAACAAATAAAGTATTCTGATTATCACACTACTCATCTTACAACGCTTACAATAATGGATGTGTTAGTGAGTAAAGACACATGAACAGTCCTGGTAAATTTCAGTTAATAGGAAAAAAGGATACCTTATTTCCTATCATTTCCATTTGATGGAAACAGCTCTAACATGAATTGGGTTTATCTTTTGATTGTCATGAAACAGCAAGATTAAAATAAAATTCATGCAGATCAACAACCTGTAGTTTTTACAGGGGAATTACTTAAAACTGACATAAAAATATCTGAGTGCTAATTATAAATCCATCACATTTAGCTCCCCACTCTAGAAGCTTGTTTAACACACAATGTTTTAAAAGGGACAATTCCCTTGGCATTGTTATGGTCTCACCAAGATAATAGGAATCACTTTGTTTTAATAGATGGAAAAAGCATTTAGGTTAAAAATAAAGCAGTTTACTAGAGTGAACAATTTACTAATTCAAAAATTACACACCTGATTAATTATGTGTGCATTAGGTAAAAAACATGGTTGCAGTTAGCAATCAAATCTGAAAAATAATTATTTGTCTTCCATAGGAAAAAAAAAAAGGCATTTCCCCTATCCACTTCTTTAGTACAGTCTATTAAATTACTATGTGCCCATGTAAAAAAGCAAAGGAAGTAGGATATAACCTCTGTGTTCTTGAAGTTACTTCCTTCCATTGTAACATGTTCTTACTTTATGTGGGATTACCCTGCTCTTAAAATGAATTTAAAAGTTGACTCTTGTTCTCTTTTTTTCTTCTCCCAAATATAAAAACATGCCAATCTAAACATGCTGAAATTACTCAGCAGACTCAGCAAAGTCTGGTCGTGTTGTTGTTTCAAACCTCTTTCAACAATGGCAGAAAACTCAATTTTGTCAGCGTGGATTTAAAAGCAATTCATCATTGGTGCATCAGATTCACACAACAATGTTTGAAGGAAGCAAAGAGCATCCTTTATCTTTACCACAAAAAAAATAATTGCAGAAGTACATAAAAGTCTTCTTTGGCTAAAAGCACTGTTGAGAAATGAGCTAACAGCTGCACATTTTTACTTGCTGAACTTAAGTCCATGAAATGAACCCAACACTAAGTCTAATATGAGGGAATCAATGGACTGTTGCCTTACTCGGTGCTTCTCCAAAGACTTTTGAACTGGAACAAAATTCATTTTAATGAGCATCCAACATCTGGAGAAGCCCCTTAAGAGTTACAGAAAGCCAAGTTTAAAAAAACGTGCAAGAATACCACATCCCTACTGAGAAAACACGAGAAAGAAGAGAAAAGAAGGGGGGGGGGAAAATAATCTTCAATTCATATAAATATATTTTGAAATTAAGAATGAATTACTTTATTATTTGGAGTATGAGAGATTTACTTTAAAATAATTTCAGACCCAGTTGCTCCTTTGATCAGCTGATAAAACTAGTCTACCTGTAATTTGCAATAGATTTTTGGACCATGCCCAAATAACGATCTTTCTAATGGCTTGGAGGAATCTAGTTTTATGGAATCATAGAATCACAGAATCATAGAATGGTCAGGGTTGGAAGGGACCTCAAAGATCATCTAGTTTCAACGCCCCTGCCATGGGCAGGGAAACCCTCCACTACACCAGGTTGCTCAAAGCCTCAGCCAACCTGGCCTTGAACACTTCCAGGGATGGGGCATCTACAACTTCTCTGGGCAACCTGTTCCAGTGCCTCACCACCCTCTGAGTGAAAAATTTCTTCCTTATATCAAATCGAAATCTGCCCTCTTTCAGTTTAAATCCATTGCCCCTTGTCCTGTCACTAAACGCCCTTGTAAAAAGTCCCTCTCCAGCTTTCCTGTAGGCCCCCTTTAGGTACTGGAAGGCTGCTATAAGATCACCCCGGAGCCTTCTCTTCTCCAGGCTGAACAGCCCCAACTCTCTCAGCCTGTCTTCATGGCAGAGGTGCTCCAGCCCTTGGATCATCTTCGTGGCCCTCCTCTGGACTCGCTCCAGCAGCTCCATATCCCTCTTGTGTTGGGGGCTCCAAAGATGAACACAGTATTCCAGGTGGGGTCTCACGAGAGCAGAGTAGAGGGGCAGAATAACCTTCCTCGACCTGCTGGCCACACTCCTTTTGATGCAGCCCAGGATACGATTTGCTTTCTGGGCTGCCAGCGCACATTGCCGGCTCATGCTGAGCTTCTCATCCACCAGCACTCCCAAGTCCTTTTCCTCTGTTCTGTAAGAGCACAATTACACCTTTTGACAGTACTATAAGCAACCATGAGGCAAAACACTTCATATCTCTAGAGGGTTTTTCTTATTGCCTCCTTTCTGTTTCCCGCTCAGTTTTCAAAAATTGGCTGCAATGCTTTTCTGTCTGGAAAGCAAAAAGAATAGGACTCTTCTGCAACCATATTTTACTAGTCCTGTAGCTTATGCAACAGGTGGCTAATGTCGGAAGAGTTCAAGTCAGACAGTCTCTGCACACTTGCAGACATCCAAAGTCTTTTCTAACTCAGAGATACATGTATGTACGTGTATATATATTGGACTTTTGGCCTCAGCTCACCAATAATTTAAATTAGGCCCTAAAAAGCTAGAAAAGCTGGATCTGCTCGGTAATCTTCGGAGTATCTCCAGACTTTATGTATGCAGTGAATGCTGTCTGAGGTATGCTATTCTGAGGAAGGACAACTGACAGCATTTCACAGACTATTAATTTTAATCTTCCAGAACTTGCCTTCAGCACTCTGGCCCTAATAAGAATGACTGTTTGCCCAAACAAACTTTTGATTTTTTATGGCTGAAGAGCCTGATAAAGGTGGAACATTTACAGATCTCCTATCTTATTTCCTCTTTGGATTTAAAACAAAAAAATAGTGGTAGGTTAATAGATAAATAGGAGGAAGGTTGGAGGGAGGAGAAATAAGATAAAATTTTCTGGTTTTCCTTTTCTGCTTGCTATGATTTTGCTAAACTGTGACCCTATTAAAACCACCACTCCATACACTTTTGTAATCAGTTCCTTTTTTGTAATTGTGCCAGTGTTGTATCCACTGTATATGAATTCATGCCAGATAAATATGGCTATGCTTCAAGAAGCACTATTTTTCAAAGCGTTACCCTGAACTCTCTGGCTCAAGAACACAAATTTGAGGGACAAATGTCTCTGAAAAGAACAGTCTACAGTGCTTCCAACCCCTCTCTCCTACATGACTCTTCTGCAGTTGTACAAAGGCCAACAAACATCAAATGAGACGTGTAGACTGAAGCCAAATAATTCAGACTAAACTGATCAAGTTTACCCACTCAGTGCAAGATGTTTTTAGTTCATAAGATCTTTTTTCTTTTGTAGGCTAATTAAAACAGCTTGACTAAGACTTACTGAAATATTACGTTCCTTGCCATTCAAAAATTGTACGAGCCAATGCCAGCGCTCTGCCCTGTTTGCTTTTAAAGCCATATGCACTTCTCTTAAAGTTTTAAACCTGCTTGAGGTATCCACAGCTGCTTCGAATATTTTGACCGTTAAATTCTCTTCTTCCTCTCCAACTGAATTGCTATAAAGTATGCCAAATGGTTAATGTTGTTTTGTTTTTTTGGTTTCTTGCATAATGCCGCCGTATCCAAACATAGGAACTGTGCGACTGAACAACTAAAACTCATTTTTCTAGATTCAAAACTGAATATTTGTCCCTAAAAGCTGCTCTTTGCCTATTTAGCTAAGCATTGCTCATGCTGGCATTATATACAGCTTTTACTATGTATAGGCAAAATAATGAATACTCAAAAAATATATATCTGAGTTTGAAAAGCCAAAAATAAATGACGATTTGGTATTTAAGGTTTATCCTGATAACAGGAGAGAGAAATCAAACAGTTTTGCCTAGCCTTTTTTTTTGTCTCACTTGTCCTGCCTGAGTTTCAGACTGCTTAAGGAATTTCTATTGATTTAGACAAATATAACAGAAAGACTGAGGCTTGTAGGTTAATGGTATAAACTTTGCAGATAAGAGTTTTCTCTTGTTACTGCTCTGGAAAATATGTGACTTCCCACAAGTCAGATACTTTTTTAACTTTAATGAAGTGTAGTTAAATTTAGAGTGTGAGTTTTCCCTCAACAAAGCCTAAGATCTTCAAGAGTCACACCAAAAATAAAAATCACTCTATGACAAGCATAGGAACAAGAAAATGCACAAAGACTTTGACAGACATTTTCAGGAAATTTGATAAATAGTAAAGCAGCTGAGAGGAAGACAAAAAATCTGAACTGTAAAAGCTGTAGAGACTGTATATATGTACAATATATATGTATATGGTTATACAGATATATATACATCTCCATATATAGTGTGGATACTGTATACAGACAAGATGTCCTACGAAGAGGAAGAGGGAAAATAGAGTGAGGTTTTTCTCCTTTATACATTTACTACTCTGACACTAGATTTTAAGTTTATTTCCTAATGCAAATAAGATTATGGTATTGTATTCCATTCATGTACATACCTAACAGCTTTTGAACATGCTGGCTAAGTTGAATGATACCTGAAAAAAGTGAGAGTTCGCAAAGATTTTACATTCTTAACTTTTTTTCTTAGAAATGGAAATAGGCAGTCAGGCAAAAAAAAAAAGACTCTAAATGAAGACTGCAGTGTGAGCTCATGCCCTGGTTAGACATTAGGTCTGAGCAAGTGATCACCAAAAGGCACAAAATACTACGAAACCAGACTCCCTCACTGTTTTCATGGGCAACATGCTATATAAAAATGTATCACTAGCAGAGGGGCTTGACAATTTGAAATAATATGAATGAGTAATGGGGAAAAGGTGCTTTATAAACATCATATATATTTCATAAGCTTTGTAGAACCTCAAACTCCTATGTGTTTAACTATCCTCAGATAAGTCTGTAGCTGAAAACTGTAATTTAAAAATGTACATGGAAACCCTATTCTCTTATTACTGTTTGAAAACAGCATATGACTGATGCTGCCACTGCAGTATGTAGCAGAGCACCAATGAGTGCTTATGTACAAGTCAGGTATGACTCAAACTGCAAAGACTGGAGTCAATCACGTTCCCTCCCATATGTTAAGGACCCCACAGATACAGATTATACTGCTGGAGAATTTTTCACTAGCCTCAGGAAAAGAAATCTGCTCTAACTGACAACATCCCTAGTTCTCCAGAAGGTCCAGAGCCAGAGCCTCCCATTGAGAAACCCATGCCAGCAGCCTTTCCCACAGCCCTGCCTGTCAGGAGCACCCTGACAAGGACTGGAAGTGCAGGGTAAGGCTGGAAGTGCAGGGTAAGGAAAATGTTCATCCCCTGAAGGCAGGGAGGGAGGATGACTCATCTTGTGCTGTTCCCAAGTCATCCGCCTCAACCAAACCAAGAACTCACTGATGTGTTTCAGAAACCGCCCCTTCTAGCTTTACCAGATCGGTAGAGGTGGGACCACAATCTGGGTCTTTTGTGCAAGGATAAAAGAGCAGTCAGAAAGGACAAAGAATAGAGTGGCTGGCTCCAGTGCTGTTATGTAGACCATGAGATAAGATTTCATTACTCTTTGTGTTACAGTCACTTTCCTGAAGTTGTCAAGAAATTATCAAGTTTTCTTTATTTCATATAAACACCAGCCAAGGAAAAGTAAAAGAAAAATGTTTTGGTTCTTTTTTCTTTTTGTGGTAAATTTTGGTAAATTTTGATAGATGGTTCATAGCATGTTTCTGCAACAACCTTTCATAAGAGTTTTTTTAACACATAGAATAGGAGCAGGATCAGCAAAAGATATTACATTTACCTCAATGTTTAGTTAGATCCTGACTCTAATTAGGTTAATTATACAAGTGTAAAGCACTTCAAGAACTGAGTGGAATTACTCTGGTACACCATCAGATAAGAGTCAAGCTCTAATTTCCTTTTCAAATGTCCACACTATATTTTTCAGGATTAACATCATAAGGTCTGTAAGTAGTAACATAGAAAGGATGAAAACTCACATGCACATGGAGTCACTAGAAAAGCTGCTGGATTGTGTCTATGCACACTCTCATGGCAGACTGTGCGTGGGAACCTTTCTGTTGAGCACTGAGATGCATAGCCCTGTCCCCTGTAGCTGTGATCCCCTCCTGTCTGTCTCCTCAGGGTCCCCATCCTCCCTCCCTTCACATTCCTCCATAGCTTCCCTTTTACTAGTTTGAGCCTTACAAGTCGTTGGTGAAATCTTTGAGAGGGACATGCTAGTTGTAAGCACAGTGACTTGCAGACACAGCTCAGAATAAGATAAGAGAATTCGTGCTGATTTTCTGCTTTCTTTGCTTCTTCCCTCCTGTGGAGTCAGAAAGAGAAGTCCTTTCTCAATGAGAAAGTAGAATTGCTGGCTGCCTAGTCTAGCAAGTGAATGCAGTGACTGTGGCATTTGTGTTGCAGCCACTTTCATACAAATAGTTCCAGATAATTTTGCAGTATCAGCCTCAATGTGTACTTTGTTTGGAAAAGATTCCCCTAATCATCAAAGCACTGCATAAATAACAATCATAGCAATTAGGGCATGCCAAATAGAAAAGACAGCTGTGAGGAATTTTTTTGTCCATTTCTCTGAACATCCTTCCTTTGATTCACTCGAGTTCAAATTTCTAGCCTTTAACTTCCAGCTCTTTCAAACAGACACAGCCCTTACATATCTATCAACTGCTAACACTACTCCACTGTCTGCAGAGCAATAGCAGGGCCTCGCTACTCACTCATCCACTCCTCTCCCAAACATACACACTTTCTTCACCCCATCCTTAGGACACTGGAAGGTTATAAGGGTCTCATTGCCCCTTCTGAAGAGTGATTTCTGCTGCAGTATCTGAGAAGAAATAAGTTAGCGTACTACAGTAAGGCCAAGAGAAGTTCAACATTTAAACATTTATGTGATAACGTAAACATAGATTAAAAAATTCTATTTATCTACAAGCTGTTTCCCTCTCTCCTCACTTATTTGAGGCTGGTTTTATATCACAAGTGTTTTAGAATGGAATTTAGATCAGTATCCCACTTGTACAGCATCTAGCATCACTGATCCTCTTTAAGTGTTTGGACTTAATAGTTGGTAAATCATAAGACACTAGAATATAGAAGTTTATTCTTAATTCAACCATATGCCATATTTTTATCTGAGGCATTGTCAAATTTATAATCGTGAAGCTAAAAAATCAAAGTTCTTTAGCCTTATAAAGTCAGTTTGGAAGAACTATTAAGAAAAATGCTGAAAACAGTTACAATACAAGAACACTTCATGCAAGAAGAGGAATCCTTTAAGAATAAGCTGTGCGGTACAATAGCTGTCCCACAGCTGCCACAGTTGACAGGAAGTGAAAAACATCACTGGTTTCACATAAGCAACCAACAAATTTCAGAGGAATTGTAAAAAGGACTGAGTTCAGCCTGCTACAATTTAAATTAAGTTTGTGGTTTAAAACCAATTCCAAAGAACACAAAAATACAATTTGGTGATTTTCTTTTCCCGGACTTAAACTGTTTTATTCTCACTTCTAATATAACAGGAGAGAAAAGAGAAAAAATATATAGTATTATGCACTTCCTTCAGGATGATCCATAGTGTTTGGTCTGATTAAGAAGCGACAAGGGGAACAACATCAGGTACAAATGGTGACTATCCTCCACCGACCTAAGACTGAGTAAGCTATTGAAACTATTGATATTAAAAGTCTTATAGATGATTCTCTTGGAGTTATCACAAACTCTTTGGGCATACGAAATACTTCTACATTAACTGATTTTTGTATGAAATTTCAGATTGGACCCTTCAGCAAAAGTTTGATTTCACTGAATGGAAGTGTGAGCTGAGCGAGCTGCTAGAAGCAAATCTCATGTTTTAGAACAAAGCCCCATATTCATTGTACTTAACTGCAGGTGCCAGCCTGGGAACTAAATTATCATAAATTCTGTTAATACGTGATTGAGAGAAAAGTACCTCCTCAGGGTGATTCAAGTTTAGGGGCTTCTTTGGAGGTGTCCCTCTCTCTGCTGCCTGTGGAAGAGCTCAAAATGACAGCTATTGTAGGAAGTTCATCAGAAAAACACCTTGTCTGTCTCCTTGGTGAGATAAACCAAGTTATTACATTATGTTCAGACCTAGAAAGAAGCTGTTTCAGAGAAAATGAATAAACTAGGAGGATGGGGGAAAAAAAAATGGACAGAGCCTCTAAAAGAAACTAGCACAATAAGAAAAAAGATTGGTATTTAGATTTTTAGATGTATCTAGTGAACCTGGCAGCCCCGAATTCTAGGTTGTCCAACTTTAAAGTTTTGAAAGAAAATTAATTTCTGTGAAAAGTGTCATATTTTTTAAAGATCTTAAACACTTAGATGCACAAATCAGTCACCCTTTTAATAGGGCTATTTCTCATACATCCGTAACACTGATACAACAAAGTGTACAAATTTTTGGATGGCAGGCATTTAGCTACCTTTTGCCCTCTATTTTGCAAGATATTGTCCCAATCTGCCTGAGGTCTTTTCTTTCTTATTCTGATATAAGATTCTATATCGGTGTTCTTGGGGCTGCCTGGTTTGGAATATGAATGGCAGCAACCAAATTGCCAGCACCAACACACATCTGCTGGGCTTGTTCAGAACAATCTGCAGATCCCCGCTAGCTGTGACAGCAAGCACAACATCCAAAGTGAAAATAAGTAGACTGGCTAGACAGGTGACAGTTCCAGTGCTTTCCAAACATCTCTACTTCAAGACAGTTTGCCAACCGAAGTAGCTTACAGCTCAAGAGGGGATTTACCACAGAGATTACAGTGACTATAGCCAAAGAGCAGCACCCTCTGCAGAGCACACATCCAACTTCATTAAGGCTGCATGTAGCCCTGTCACTTGCTGTAAGCCTTCCTACTTATTTCAAGTTGCTAAGCAGTAACCATGATTCCTTAATGCTGTCCTTCCCCGTAAGCAATGGCTGTAGCTGTTACAGAGATGTTGTTCAGTTCCTAACAAAAGAAGAAAAATAACGCGGGGGGGGGAGGTTGTGATCCTCAAGAGAAACTTTCCTAAAACAATGCGTGCAATGCTCTGCAAAAGTATGAGAACACTTAATGAACATTTAATTTTTATACTGGCTGAATTACTTTGTTTTCAGATCTTGCTTCTTTAAGTAGATGAGTAGTTTCTAGATTAACGTTACCCTTCTCTTCAGAAATGCTGTGACAGCAAGCGGAGAAGGAGGGATCCTAATGCTGGCAGCTGAATGCAAGTGCTGTGTAAATCTGTGGTGAAATGCTGCTGAGATAGTAAAGTAGGGAACCTTTGATATATGTGCAAGTACACTGATTGCCGACCATCTCATTAAATATTTCTCCTTGTGTGTACATATAAGGCCTATGTGTGTATATGTACAGTTGCATTGCCATACATTCAGTAAACTAATTCGTTATAGTAGTTCTGGGTAATGACCCATTTCACTATCTCTACCATCTCTGTAGCACTAAGCAGAAAGCTGTGAGAATATATCAAAGTGAAACATGTCTCCTTTCACAAAGATATCTCCATTTCCTATGCAACTGGCTCATTTTAGTATTATCTTTGCTTGCCCATCACTCCTCCTCACCATTTCTCAGGGACTTTCCATAACTTTATAGCACCAATCTGTTTCAAGAATCAAAAAAAAGGATGCTCATCTGATAAAAGCATGCCCAGATCCATCATGCTTATCAGGGCTATGTCAGTGCTAGCTTTCAAAGTAGCCTCAAAAGATTTAAATAACGTACTTTGGAACACAGCTGTACAATCTGAAATAATAATGATAACATTAGTAATAAGTACATGAAAAGAGAGTATCTTCCCAAATAGAAGTTCTGTACTGTGGGTAAGATTCATCTCAACTAATTTTATACTCTGAAAATTAGGTGTTAAACTAGATGGTTCATCTCCCCTTAATTAAGGAGTAGATGCACATACCTTCAGAGAGTAAGTCATTCTACCTTTACCCAAACATCTCACAAAAGTAAAAGGAATTGCCCTCAAGAAGTATTTATGTCTACCATCTGGCTATAGTAGAAGCCCAAGCAACTAGCTCAGACTAGACACCAACCTTTTAACTGGCTATCATGAGGTAAGATGAATTCCACTGTGAATGGAAGCTCCCTATGGTTGCTGAAAATATCTGGACATTAACTTCTCACCTGTGTGTTTTCTGTTCTCAACCTCCAGCAGAGTCCTCCACCCTTTCCTAGTCTGATTGCTATAACTAATACCGCTTAAGTTTTCAATAAATACAAAAATTACAAGACTGAATTCACAGCTTTTCCTCAAACAGCTTTTGTTCTGTGCTCCCCACTCTCCAGTGATGCTGGACTTCATTATCTATGATGCAGGAAAAAGAGGTAGGAGTCTCTTAAACTTCCCTGATTTCTTCCATTGGTTCCAAGTTATCTGTAGACAGGAAAAAGCAGTCCCAAGCAGCCTGTCTCCTGTGCTCCACATCTTCTATTCACTCTGACTATTTATCACACACACTTAATCCTGACTTAAGAGCAGCATTCAGCTATGAGGACCTAATATTACTAAACTCGAAAAGAAAGATTTCATTAAATAAATACGACAGTTCAGAACAATGGTCTATACAGACTGCAATATTTTGGTATGTAGAATAGGACAGCAAAGGCAGATATGGATTGGAAATAAGGATTGTGAGTGGATTTTTACTGAGCACATTTCTACTGCCAAAAGTCATTTACAAGTGGGACAGAAAGAGCCCCAATTTTAATCTTTGGAGCCATGAATGTGAACAATTCTCTGTGCAGAATTTATGAGCTGTCTTACTTATCAGTATTTCCTCAGAGTTTTCACGCAGTCAGATTGAATTACCCTTTTCTCATACTGTTTGTATATACTCAAGTTTGGCTATACAGTGCATAAAATGGACAAGAACTGCATACTGTACCATACAAGGGAATTAAAGACAGTGACATGCCAATCATGGTTATGAAATTTTTGTTCGAAAACACAATATGATATCATTCATAATAAAAATCTGTGTTTCCAAATACTTCAGCAACAAGCATAACCTAAATATTTGGAGATTTTTTAATTAGCTAAATTCCACGAGTCATCTAAACAGACAGAATACAAGAAAAAATAGGGATGTGAAGAGTTCTATTTTTTCTGTGACAAGTCTGGCTCTCATAAAACAATTAATTCTGAATGCTTTCAGTGCACAAAGAAGTTGGTTTTTTCCCCCCTTTAAATCTGTAATTTCCATTAATAAATGTCTCAGATTACCTGATTATCAGAAAATATCAGTCATCTGGCATAAAATAGCTCAGGATATAAACGTAGCCTAACATTCCCAAAATGAAGCCTTTGTACTGAGCCTACAATGCATTTTAATTTTAAAATTAATTTTAAAATACATTTATTTTGAGAATCTCCTTCCCCATATAGTGCTGGGGACCATGACACACAGTGTAGCTTTGTACACAATCACAAGGTGCCCATAAAATAATGGATATGCAATCTGGATGACCTGAGAAAAGAGAGAACATTGTACATCTATTGACAGTTAAACTGATTTCCCCAAGTAGCAGCACTAGCAGAGGTAGTTTCTGTTCAAGTTTACCTGTAAAACCTTTTTATAGAAGGTCTGGCAGAGATGTTAATCAAATTTCTCAAAACACAATTGTCACCCTGTGGCAATACCTGATGGTTACTAACCCACGACTGGATGGTTTTATTGAGCTATGAAGAAACACAAGTATGGAGATTTTAATCATATATATCTCATTGGAGTTTAGGTTTTGGTTAATACTGGAATACTCCAAGAACAAATATGCGTCTATGAAGCATTTAAAAATGAAAAAATGTAAAACTTTAAACCAAGATATTTCATATTTTTCACTATAACAGAATGTGTTTGTTCTCTATTTTACTTTACTTGCCTGCCTAATCATTGCATTAAATATACTTTAATACAACAGTCTCACCAGAAAGAGTTACAGACATAACACCCTCTATGACAGGATGCAGTTTGTTTGTTTATAAAACACCATGCTAGTTTGAGGAAGAAGTAATGGCCTGTACAGCTTGAAAATCTGTCTTGTGATAATGTAAGAGGTTACCAGTCGTCTACCTCCAATGAAATGGCATGATATTCTTACTCCAGTGAGTAAATGGAGAAACTCCAACTGATTTCAACAAGAATAAAGAGAGTACTGATTTTGGAAGGTTGATTTTGCCATATTTCTAAAGTGAAGTGTTTAAAGTGATGCAGCAAACTACGGACATTTCCCTAAAGGACATCAGAGACATGATAAAAGCAGAGAGCCACAAAAAAGTACAAATACAGGGTAACAAATTCTAGTCTGTTTTGAAACTGACTCCTCAATAACTTAAACATATTATTTACCATCTCTGCATTGACCTCCTTGACGTTGCAGAAGCAGCTTCACATCCCAGAGGAAGTGGGGAGGCAATGCAGCCCAGAAGAGGGACAATGGAGGGACAGATCCCAGAGCTGCCTGCCAGTCCCCAGCATAACATACATGACAAATGTGACATATACATGTATACATGTACACATGTGTAAGAAGTATTGATACAGATTTGTAATATATGTGACATATGATAGATGTTTATCAATTAAAAATTATTGAAGTGTGTAGCTCATTTAAATATGTCTCTAAATGGTTTTCACAATATTTTAAAAATACTTTATTGAGTATACTTTAAACTTTTGTAAATACATAGATAAATGTCAACAGGTATCTGTATATGAGCATACATATCCATCTCTATCTTTAATATGCACCATAAAGTAAGTACATATAGTGGTTTCAGTCTACGTACAAGTGCCAAA
Organism: Tauraco erythrolophus; assembly: GCF_009769465.1. Taxonomy (NCBI): domain Eukaryota; kingdom Metazoa; phylum Chordata; class Aves; order Musophagiformes; family Musophagidae; genus Tauraco; species Tauraco erythrolophus. The sequence goes on along the minus strand of NC_141468.1, from coordinate 45,329,851 downwards.
ATGCTAAACCTACATTTATTATCTCTATGCTATAAAAATGAAATTTCACAGTAGCTTTAGAGGAGTTATAGCAATCTATTCAGTCAATGATTTGCTGTCTTAACATTTTCAGTCATCTCCACTCTAATCTGTGTCCTACTGCTCTGAAAATGTAAGGGCACGTCAATTCTTGGCACACTGTAACACATCTAAAAGTATCCTAAAGGCAACTGCAGAATGGCATTACATAGATGAGCACAAAAATTATAGTTAAATAGCTCTTCTGAAGAGTTTAAATAACTGCTGAAGAGAAGAACCTCAAAATGTGCTCAAATGAAGACACTGGCTTGATCTGACAAATGAAAAAGAACTGTGAAGTAATGTTGCCTTATACAGTCCTTAAATCACCACCTGGAATTGTATCAAGTTAAAATAACATCATTCTTAAAGCCTAATTAAGCCAACCAAAGGTACTTGTAGAACAGAGCTGTCGCACTTAGATTTTCTTATTTTGTGACAAAGCGTCTACTTGTATATTTCTGTCAAAATTTTTCAACGCTAAAAATATAGTTGTATCATCGTACAGCTGGTGATAGAACCATATGAAAACGAGGCCATCATCTCAGGAATTACCAGTTTCCTATACTTTGCCTCATAGAGGAACTACATGAAGTAATACTCCAATCTTTTCCAAAAGATCTGAAATCTTTTGTTGCTCTGAAATGGTAGCAATGCGCATATATTGTAAAAAGCCTCCAGTCAGCCTTTGGTTCAGGTTAGCTATTGCATCCATGCAGAGTTTTGCAAGAAACAGGCTGAATTACAAAGATAGATTTGTTAGTACAGCAGGAACTAATACTCGCCTTCCAGAAGTCCAGTGCTTGGATCTGCCACTGATTTATTGCTTTACCAAGCCACATAATGTTTTTATCTAATCAACTAGGACAAAATAATTTGTTTATGTCGTAAACAAATGTGTTGTGAATCTCAGGTTACTCTGTACAAAGGCCATTGAGATCCTTAAAGACATGTATACATCTGAGTGACTGTTGAAAATCCTGACTTTATTGTCATCCAAGCAGAAATTTTTAATGGGAAGTGAAGGAAACGTTTGTCCCTTTAGACTGAAATGTGACCACTATCACTCTGCCTTTGCTGGGATTTATATCAGTATTTCACAATGAGACCTTACAATTTCTCTCAAATTAAATGAGATCACCTCTAATGTTCAGGAGAAAAGAGATAAAATTTTCCATAGATGCAAATATGTCCCTAATCCCCTTGCTTTTAGGGAGTCTGAGTTCTCCAGTATCTCTTTTGCTGATCTGAATCTTCTGTATTATATTCTCTTTCTCTTGCCAAATTCTCTTTAACTAATTTTTTTGAATGACAGTGTTTAGTCCGACACACCATTTCCTAATATGCTCAGTCTTGTGTGTTCCCTTCTCTGAAACTTCATTTGATCTGCTTTTTCAGCTTCTCTCATGACTTTACAACTTCTCTGCATCCAGTCCACAAACGAGGCAGAATAACCCAGAAAAATCCTGCATTGACACAGCGGGGCCCTGGGAAGAAAGTCTTGGTTTTGTTTCCACACGTTTTTTCTTTTATTCCCCACTATCTTGTGCTAATAGGTTATCTCATAAATCAAAACTCTTTAAGGCTATGACTGGCATAGCTATCCTAGATTGGGAGGGCTTCTTTGCCCTTACTCATCGGTGACAGAACCACCAATTCATTCCAGAGACCCAGTTGAAGAAATATAGTTCTTGCTCAAGAGCAGCCAGTTTCTCGAAGTTTTGAAAACTAGACTGTATTAAAAAAAAATGCATCTGGAGATGGCATCACCCATGAACAGACTTTTTGGCTGTCAATCACTACACAGAGTTTCTCTGCGGCACAATCTGCTGGTTCTTGGGTTTTAGCTAGCAATACAGAACCATGCATGACACTGCAGTGAGGTACAGAAAACAGTGAAGACATCATTATTCTCTTCTGACCTTTGTCAGGATCACATATTTGCACAGGAAAAATGTATATTGTACATAAAATGCCTTCTACTTGTGTCTTCTTATTACAAGCAAGAAAAAAGAATAGATGCATTATTAAATTGACAGGAAGCTGTTAACATCAGTAACTGATTAGGTAAAAAAAAAAAAATCAGTTTTTCTAAGGTCATTCCAAGTAACTTCAGTAAGATTTGAAAAAGTAGCTGATTAGATTATTCTTCAGTATTAAAAAAAATAAAATGGAACAGTATCTAGCCACCAAACAACTTTACTCTAAAAATAATGGCATCATTACCATCTTGCATATGAGCTGAGTTCTAAGAGGTACTTGACGGAAAACAGAAGTGAAACTAGATTGTGCCTTCCCATACAAGTCACTAGGCCCTACTCCCTCTCAGAAGCATTTCAAAACCAAATCTGAATCTGCAGCTCTCAAGCTTTCAGATTTGTGCTGCTCCTTCATGAGAAACAGATTCCTTCAGCTCTTCCTTCCAGCACTCTGTCTCTGGCTGGTGAGCTGGCCAGCAATGACTAAAGCAGGCAGACTGATCAGCTGAGGAAATTTCTAAACTCCTTTTGAACTTTTATTTGTTATTTCACATTCTTGCTTAATACCTATTTATTTCCACTACAGAGACAGCTTGCAAAAAAAAAAAAAACACAAACAAAAAAAAAACACAAACCAAAACAACAAATCCAAACCCCCAAAACCAAACCAAAACAAAGAAATACACCCAAAAGAAAGTAAACAGCCTGTTTACTGAATAGATCTGTTGCCAAAAAGTCCCATTGTTGTAGTGGTGAGTAAAAGTCCTGCACTCTGACTTATGTCTTACTCACCCTAAATCATGTATGAGCCATGCAGCCTCTCCTGATTAATGAAAGTGGTCAAATGTTTTACAACACTTGCTAGGAAGTCATCTTTCTGTGCATGACCACTCTGATTACTAAGCTGTGATGGTTTTACACATGTCCTGTAAATCAAATCCTTATGCACAACAGGAAGTTTTCACTGCCAAATCTTTTGGAGTTTAATGCTGCATCAACATGATACAAAGCCAGGTGTTAAAATTGTCAAAGGGAAATATTTTGAAATGGAAAACATAAGAGAGAGCTCAACATCTATTTTTGTTCTAGCTTTTCAAGTTTGCTGCAATTCACTAATTGGAGAGTTTCACCTGAATAAAATATTTTTAACTACTGTTGAGAGATATATAGGAAGAGTAAATCTTTCCACTGTCTATAAGGTCAGGAGGGCAGAGCAGTAAAGGAGGGTTTACAAGAAAATAAACATAACTAAAAGGTAAGTCAGAACAAATGTCATGCTGAAAGTAGGTTAGGACAATACTAATATTAAACTTGGTTAACTTCTCTTGTGTTATATGGAGAGTTAGTACAGATATTTAGTGGCTGGCACCTTCTCAGTTTATGTATCCAGAAATACTACGATCCAGCCCCAGCCACTTTAAAATTATGCTTCCCTTTGATTTGCTTATTTTCCAAGTTCTCTCAACTTAGTTTACACAGAGCGTACACAAGAGCCATCAGAAATCTGCACATCTTACACGGGAGAATTATCCCTTCACATTTAGCAGACAAAACACTCTGCATTCCTCTTCTGAATTTTAAATAAGTTATGCTATCTTCCAGCCAATATCCTCTTGCCAGTAAAAACAAAAAAGAAAGGTTTGTGACCTTAAAAACATCATGGGCAAGTGAAGATTCGCACAAAATATTCCACTAGTAGGTTTGAGAATAGATAGAGGCTTCCTCCTCTTCCAGCTTAATCCCCGAACACCCTCGCTGTCAAAAGGCTATTGTTAAGGCATGGGCTTCCTCCAAGACCACATCCTGTGAATCAGGTCAAAGTGAAACACAGAGCTGCTTCAAATGAACTGCTCTTTGCATGCCCTGTATGTAAGTGCAAGAAAAACTCTACGACTCAAAAAATTAGTGTGCTAGAGAAAGAAAGACAGTGGACCTAGACCAGAATGAACTCATAGTTAAAAAAATTAACTGTTCTCATTTGTAATTGATGCCCTTATTTCTTACTGAATACAAGAGTTTCTGCTACAAAGAAGCTAGACAGTGTATTCAAAGGCAGAAATTAGGACAAAAAAAAAGTCATCTCTCCTTAAAATGGTCTGCTTTTATTCCACAACTATTTATACTTTCCACATCGTATTTAATAAGTGAAAAGCCTATCAACAGCATTGCACACAGGACTTTTGATGATAGTTATACTGCTCCACAAAGGGCACAACTTATTCCACATCTCTAAAAAATTGTGTCAGAGTCTGTGTTGATCGGATACATCAAAACCAAAGAATGTGGCTTCTGGAGTAAAATTCCAATTCCAGCTCAGAGCTGGGCCCACACTGATGCTAGCCACTGGCATTGAAATGAAGAAAAAAGCCAAAACTGTCCTTATGAAGCAAGTGGGAAAAATAACTCATTATCTGGATGTTTTATTCTTAACTGGTCCCTTAGAAAAGACAAAGGATGAGCTTGTGGTTATGATGTGGAGACTGGGACTCAAGATATATATGACTTGAAATTCCTACTCCTGCCACAAAGTCCCAGCCTGAGTGTGGGAAAATCATCCATTTCCCCTTTAATCTCTCCTCTCCCTCTGCACTGCGGGGATACTAATTTTCCCTTTCTCCCACACTCCATGTGATACAGCCACACGTTTTGCAGGGCTGCGACTAATTTCTCCTGTGTGCATGCACACGACCTGTTGTGATAAGGCATCAATCTAGTAAAAATTTCTAGGATCGAGGTGTGGTTGAAACTCAGAAAAAAAATCCACAGTACAGACATTCATAATTGTTTTTACTTGAAGGAAGAAATGTTTTTCAGCTGAACAGAATTTCTTAATCTTGGTGGTACCCCTCACTGCTGGGTGCATTAAGAGGCTCCTGTCTTCTAGGGAGCAGTTTGAACAGCCCTTACAAAATGCAGCCAGCTGAAATATTCACTGTCATGTTCCTGAAGGGATTTTTAAAGGATCTGAGAGCCCTAAACTGAACTGGATTCACTGGGTTTCTATGCTTCTTGTTACAGAGCAAAGAACTGAGTCTCTGAGAGTCCCTCCAATGCCAGACCTCACAGGACCCTGAGACATGAGGGTACTCTAATACTGATATCCTCTATACCAGGAAAATGAGTGTTCCCAAGCAAGCAAGTAGCTGGCTGGTCTCCAATGATACCCTCCCTGTACTTTCGGGAAACTTAACTGCAACTGCAATACTTCAGTGCAATGCCTCAGGAAATACCCATACTGTACAACAGCATTTTCTTCTAAGTTCGCAGGGCTGTCTCCAAAGGGAGTCCTCACATCTCTGTGGCATTTGGGGCCACGGTGCTGCCAGCTCGGGTTCCCAGAGTAGCACGGTTTCATTAGCACAGACCTGCAGTCAGCTGAATCAATGAATGAGAAAAGAAAATGAGGAGACCATCAGGATGGCCGTGGAGTCCTTTGCACAAGAAAGGATCAGTGCTAGTAACGCTGTGAATGGCAGGAGTAGTGTGCTTGTGCTTTAAGTCCTCCAGTGATGGAGATAATATACCTTCTGCATGTAAAGTGTTCCTCTGTTTAACTAGTGTTTACTGCTGGGAAGTTTCACTAAAGCCTAAATAAAACCTCCTGGGTATAATATAAGTCTATTATCTTTATCTAGAGATGGAGACCTCTTACGTCCATTTATGGTCATCGAGAACAGATTACTCCAAGAGGCTGCAGGCGTGTTGTACCAAGCAAATGTTGCTGGGCTGCTTCAGGTTCTGGAGATTGATGGTGCATCCACAGTGCATCAATACTCAGATACACTCCCATTTTCAAGGAAAGGATTTTTGAATGAAAAGTCCTTTGGTCAGGAAATCCCCAAGCAGCTTCCCTAGGCACAGGTGCAATAGAAAAGAGTAAGAGTAGTTGCTTTCTGCTGATGCCTAATACCAGCTCACAAAACACAAATTAATGTGAAATACATTGAGTTCTACATTCTTATTTGGTGAGAGAAAGAAAACAAAAGCAGTAAAAAAGTAGGCAGAGGTCTTAAGCTCAAGTTGGTAAAGACCTTCCTATCCATGATCCCAATTATGAACAAAAAGCATCTTTCAGCCTACACTCAGGAACAGTTGCTCGCAAACACAAAAGCTTTGAGAGTTACAGGTATATTTATCTCAACTGCATTAAGATGTGCTCAGTACAGATAATTAGAAAATAAACATGTAACAGTGAAGTTGTCTCTCCAAGCTCATGCACCATGAGGCTCTTAAATCAGCTATAGTATAGTGCAGACAGATGGTGCTGGATACATAAAGCACTTTAAAGACACTGTTATCTGTTTGATAAAGAAATAATTCAGAGCACAAGGCAAGAAGCTGAAATTGCTGACAATCTGAACTCCTGCCAACTGTCCTGGCTTCACTGAGGCTGTGTGAATTTGAAACACACAGAGTCCCAGGTGTCAGCAGTGCCGATTGAAATTTCTGGCAGCTAGTTCAGGGCGTTTGAAACAATGCTGGCTTCCCGTCACTAGCGGTCACTACGGCGAGAAGACGGGCGGTCTCTGGCTGCTTCTGCTGCCCTTTTGTTGCCTTGGCCGTAGTGCTGTAAATGAAACGCTCGGCACAATGAGCAGCCTCTTTTCTTGCCAACCCGCAAGACAGACATCTCCAATGCACTAGCACTGAGAAAAGGAAGGGTATGACAAAACGGGGAAATAAACTCATTTATTTATGTTCCCTAGACTCAGTATGTTAAGAAATTTGGTAGAGCTTGGCCCTGAGAGACCAGACAAAAAAGTGTCCAAGAAATTGAAAGGTCAAAGAGATGTGGGATTGCAACAGATGCTCTGCTTGGGAGATTTAGGGAATGGTGGGAAAGGGTCACACAGAACCTAAGTAAATGGTGTGGAAGGGTCAGCTGAGGAAAGACGGAGATATGGAAGTCATTCATGGCACACATCTGGTTTTCCAATGTGCACAGTACTCCCGTTGGCGTGAGCAGGAGCTCCACCCATGTATGGAAAACAAAAATATTTGTCTTGAGATCTGTCTGGATAGAGTAGCCTAGCCGTCCTCCAAGTTTGGTGTCTAGTGACGGGCAGGAGTTACCACATCACCCACAAACTGCTTACAATTGATGAGAAAAAAATGGGAGGCTTCTATGCTCATTTCAATGTCCTACTGCAACACGGCTGGCTGAATGACACTGGAAGCCCCCAGATCAAGACTGAGATTGCTATCTCAGCCTTCCTATATGTTGTTAAATGAAATGAGCGTGGTCATTTTAATAGCAGCTGTATGTGTTTTTGCCTAATCATATCAAAGTATGCCGCTTTGTTTTGTGACACTGACATTCCTTTTATATTACTTTAATGATGTTCACTAGGTACAACTAAGTGTTTCAGACCCCATTCTTTGTTGGCTGTGCTCCCCAGGTAGAGCACATCTAATCTTCTCTGTTCTGCTGATTTACAGACTGCTTCCCCAGCCCAACTGCTCAGATTTCTTTGCTCTATAGAAGCAGACAGTTGTGTCTCTTTCTTCAGGTGGACACATCATATTCTTGTTGTTTCTTCCAGAAGGCCTTGTAGAGGATCTGTTTCCTGAGGTCCCCTGAGATCTTCCTGTATCAAAGTTAGATTGTTTAATGATGAACTTGGTGGGGTTGGACCTCTCTAAGGGAGATAACAAATTACCATCCATTCATCCTCTGGATACCAGTAAATCCATAATACAAGGATCTTAATATAAACCCCAAAACTCAAGTATCTAGAAAAATTTCACGTTTACGTATGTGTACTGGATCAGTTGTAGAGCCTGACTAGCACTTCCCGACAAAGAACAGCAATATGAAAAATGTTGCAGTCATGACAGGAAGACTTGATTAGTGGATACAGAGAAAAATAAGTCATATGCAGAAGCTTGTGAAGATGTCTGCCAACAGGAAGGAAGAAGCAGATAAAGCAGACAGCAGCAGACAGATAGCATGGACAAAGAGAAACTGAAAACAAACAAACAAACAAAAGAGATAATATGACAGTAATGGAATGAATTAACTCAGGAAAGAAGGCTAAAATCTTATCATCCAAGTCATATAACCAAAACACTACAATTAATATATCAGATTCAGCTCAGAGAAAATTCAGTTTGCAAGCATAAATGATGGTGCAGTGCTCTTGAAAGAAGAAAGTTTGATGATGGGAGGAAAACCCTGGGATCATAAAGCAGAGCACTGCAAGAGCAGTCCCAGGATGCCAGGCCAGAAGACTGACATGCCTAGCAGAGGTGCTGCCTCCCAACAGCTGCTCAGCTTTGTGCCAGACAGAATTCGTGGCAGTGCCCTTTTGACAGCACCATCCAATGTGTAAGGACAGCTGAAGGCAATCATGGTGACCTGGAGTAAAACGCTATTGCCATTGGCATTTTGCTTCAGGTCAATATAGTGCGGAGTTATCATTTAGTGACCAAAATAAATAGGTTTTGCAAAGAAACTCTTTCTTTGTTCCTTTAGTTTTAAGTCATTGCTTCATTTACCTTTTTACCATATCACTCGATATTTTTTCATTTCGTTACTGTTTACTAGCCCATTCTACAACTAGAACAGTATCACAAGGCAGCCTAGCATGACCTGATAATCTTGGTCTTGTTAATTTAGCACTGCACCCACAGCTAGAAAAATATTGCAAAAGACATTGGTGTTTTCAGACATGGGTTTGCATGAAAACACTCTGTGGTCCAACTGAACAGCAAAACTCCATCTGCTTCAAAGAGAGCCAGCATTTCACCTCATGAATCCAGCAGCTGGATTCCTTTCCTGTGTACATATATAGGAATAAACTTTTGTCTATATGATACTCAGGGAAAAAGAATGTGCTCTGAATGCTTGCATTCAAATATTTTGCATGACTATTCACATCATAAGTGTTTATGCAGTCAGTTTAAACATTAGTGGGTTTAGCAAGAAAGCAGATGGACCTGTACGTGATTTAGGTACCAAAGCTCAAATTATTAAAATATTGAACAAAAATGTAGTTGAATAAACTACACACAGAATAATTTAAATCATCAACAACTTATTATTTGCTTTCCCGGGCTTAACTATGTTCTAGTCAATTAAGAAAAAACTTCAACGTAATCACCTCAAACTTTTTCTACCACAGTTTTTATTAAAATAATAATATCGCTTTTATTAAACTTCCAACTGCATCATGTCCACAAAAAAGAAAACAACCAAGACTACATGTGCAAGAGTTGCAAAATCATGTGAGAGGGTAGAGACGCCTAGGGAATGGAGAATTGATGTTTGCAGCTGTATTCCTAACCAGCCTTGGCAATGCAGTCGTGTGAGAAAGCCAACACAAGTGTCAAAAGTCTCGAACAATCAGGTGTGGTGAGACTGAGGCCATAGAGGAAACAGCTGGGTGGCAATGACCTGCTGTATGGACATGTATAACCCAAATTTATCTTGGAATTCTTAGCACTTATAGATAGCAACAGGATATGTCACAGTGAGTACATGTGTCAATCTAAGTGCCTTCCAGACAGGATGAGAAAGCTGGCGACCCACAGTGCAGCATACGTAAAATATCAAAGAACGCAACGCTAAAGGCTACAATCCAGCAGCCAAGGGCAAAAGTTAACCAGATGATTAATTCATACGTTCCATTGCCTTTTGCAGATAGATATCCATCATTTTTCCCTCAAAAACCAGTGCTGCCTTATATCCAATGATATAACATAAGCATACAAGGAGTATGCTATATCGGCAGATTTTACTCACAGTGGAATCTCAGACTATGTCTTCATTACATTTTGATTGAAAGATCTTTCATCTGATCATTATTATACTGAAACAATTATACATTCCCAATGTATAGCACTGCATAGCACAGAGCCACATAGGAATATCACATCTTTGATTAATATGCTTACTAACCAAAGAAATCAGCCAGAGGTCTATTGGAATCAGCACTCACAAATAGTCAAGCTTTGGGACAACATAATCCGTAATGCAGAACTTTCGTCTGCTCAGCAAACCTGAAGAGACTTTAACCCTAACAACCACGTCAAATTTGTGCTCAGAACTACTGCTTAGAGAACCCAGGCATACTGCCAAGGCTACCAGGCACTGGGAAAGAGTGGCATGGATCTCCATCACTGATGAAGGAAAATAGCATTCAATACTTTTAGGCTGATATTTTGAATTTTACTAGTAAGAAAAGCCTAAAAATAATTTCCTCATCATAACTGCCCACCTTATAGCCCAAATTACTTCAGCAAAAAGATTTAATGAAACTTGCTCTAAAAGGTGGATAAAAGAGCATCCTTCAAAAAAATGCACCTGAAGAAAACTGAGCAAAGAGCTGCCACTATGCTTTACTGGGAATGTTGGACTTGTACAGAAGTGCTGTAGAAATTAGTAACTTCTTGAACGCTCAGCACTCTAAATCCAGGTAGCCAGGGGAGGTTTTCAGACCATCACGTGCACAAACTGGCCTTACCCTTTAAGGATCATCTTTTTAAAGTGCTCAGCTTCCTCCACTGTGAACTGAGAGAGAGTGATACCTAATGGCTGGTAGGTTGTTTTTTGGGGGTTAGTTTGTTTTGTGTTTTTTTCTTTAAAAAACAGACTAAGTTTACAAATATTGTCAAACCCACGAAACATGAAATGCCAAATTGGGATCACAGTTTGGGTCCGCCTAGCCGGTTACTTTACTCACTAGTACTTCTGCAGTGCTCAGGACCAGATGCCTTGGAAGAATATGACTCCCATTAGGTCTCATGCTTATCACTAATGGTTCCTAAGTGGTTTACATACTGAAGGCAAGATGCCTTATATCTTTCTCCACACTTTTTAAAAGAATTAAGAAACATCTCTCAGTAGTCTATGTAGCTGTATTCTCTTTTTTCTTAAAATAGTACTTGCAAATCTAATTTATTTTTCATGCAATATTCATTAAAGAACAACATTAAAGAGGAAACAAAGGATATTTTCTATTAAAAATAAGCAAGCAAGAAGGAATAGCATTGTGTTGAAAAGTTGTATTATTATCTTCATGTCAGACTCATGTCATAGAGAAGAGCTGTTCATCACTTCTGGTAATCAAGAGATGAACAGTCTGCTCCTTCTTTATACTTCTATATAGCTTGTCTGAGACCATCAGAGTATCATTTTTGGAAGGCAGGGCGTGGTGATACAAAAAAGTCCAAGGGAAACATTAAGTGACATGACCAAAAATCTCACAGGGAAATATGTGGCAGAGATTAAAAAGGAAACCAAATGTTCAGCATCCCAATCCTAGGCTTTAACCACAAAACCAACTTTCTGCACTAATACTGAATTAACCCAGTAACTAAAAACAAAGGAAAACCAAGTACATATATTATGTGTGTCTTGCCACTTTGACAACTCTGACGACACTCAAATGTCCTCAAACCAAATACGAAGCAACTACAAGTATATGTTTAATCCCAGTGTGGTAAACAGTTCCACAAACCAAAAGTACTAGAAAAGCAAGGGAAAGTAACCTCACATAACACTGCTTGCTGAAGCTGTTAAACCACACTTGCAGTCGTAATGTACTGACTGAAAGTTCTACAGGAATATACACTAGTGACAAGAAGGACTCAATACTCATGTTCAAAGCATGAAAAATGTTTTCAACTACAGCAGAAAGAGTAGTAGAAAATCGAACAGTAGTTTTTAATTATTAATTAAAAAAATACAAAAGAAAAAACTCTAAGCAGTCTAAAAAATGTCATAGCATCCTACTTCAGACAAACTTTTTTTTTTTTAAATCACAATAAATCAGAGCTAGATAGGGGCTAGGAAGAAGCTATTTTGCAGAAGAGAAAAACACAGGTACTTTTCACTGTGAAGTTGTTTTTCTGGTTCAGCAGTTCTGCAGAAAGAGTAGCCAGATCATTTGAAAAGTGAAAAGAAAATAAATTACTTGTTTTTATTTTAAAAGAGCCTCCCTGTGGGGATAGGTGTGGGCGTGAGAGCTCTTTTTAAACTTCATAACATAACATGAAGCAGCCAAGATATTATTTTTTTTTTAAAGTGCTGTCATGTCATTGCTCTGCTTACTGGGTGCCAGAATGATTTTTCTCTACTTATGATTCTACTGATCCTTATCAAAATGCATCTGTGAAGAGTTTAACACTAACATTTAAGAACAAAATATTTATTCAAACAGCAACACTGAGAAAAACAAATTTCCAAGGCTGCTATGCAAGTTCACTGATGACAGCAAAAGTCTATTATTTACCCAGGTACCCCCAAGTTCTGCATGCAGTAGGTTTCTAACAGATTTTTGTCTGAGCAAATAAACATTTTCTGGTAATTCACATCCACAGGTAAAGCTTACAACTAACCTTGCTATCTTCGATCTCCTGGGTTTTTCCTTGAAGCGCTCTCCTCTCTCCAAAATCACAGGTGGACTTGAACGTAAGTTGACAAGACAGCATCGAGCTCTCCGCCCCAGTAAGGTCCAAAGACTTTGGTGAGTACTGCTGCGAGCCGGTGGGGCCAAGGTTGGGTATGGGGAGGGCAGTGTGAACAGGCTTTGACCCTACAGCTGGCGGTCTTAGCTTGGAGGCAACCCCAAGTACAGGCATGGCTTCTATAAAAGTATCTTCTTTCTGCCAAAGAAAACGCTCCTGACCTCAGTCTGGTAGACTCCAGCTTCAGCAATTCCAGAACGAATACTTCAAACAAAAGTAGCAGTCATCTTTTCAAAAACTTCTTAAAACAATAATATTACGAGTTTCAGAAGGAAGCAAAACTTCTCCTTCATCTCTCCCCTTCTCCCTCGCAGCCACTCACACACGCTGCTCAGTGAGTCAGTGGCTCTGAAGACTAAACACTCCTTTGGGGCGTGAACTTTTCTTGAAGGTAACTGCCACGGAGCTGCCTGTCTGGGATTAAAGAACTCATAAATTCGCTTTCTCTTCTTCCTACAGCATTCCAGGTCTGAGCGTTAAGTGAAGGAAGGACGGGAGAGAAGGAGGGAGAGAAGAGATGAAACCTCCCCGTACTCCAACTGTCAAAACAGCTCTGAGACCACAACACTGGAAGCAGAGACCTCTTCCTGACTACATAAATAACCAGCCCACATCTTAAAAAAAAACAAACCTCTTTTTTTTTCTGATTTAAAAAAAAAAAAAAAAAGGATCTGAGTAGTGGCCAAAGCAAACAGCTGTTGGAAGAGTTTTTATCCCGGAAATAATCTCAGCAATGAAGCTGTTTGTCTGATTCCTGGCTATTTTTCACTGCTGACAACCATGAGCTACGGTGTTTCATTCCCTGTTCCTCCCGTGAAATCAGGTTAAAATCATGCAAGAGCGTGGCTAGGAACAGACGCTGAATCACAGTGTGGGTAACGTCTGTCTGTGCTATGAAAAATCCATACAAAAACACAGAGCAGGATATAGGAAAATCACGAGCATTGTTAGAAGATTTAGTCAATACAGCTTTTCAGGGTTATTTTTTTTTTTTCTTTCTTGGTGGTGGTGCTAACGTCATCTATTCAATGTTAACACTTCCCTTTCTAAAAACATTTAAAGCTCCATGAAGTCCATGTCCAACGCATGATTTCTGCTTGTTGCTCATAGAAATGTTCTTGCTGGCAACCTCAAATCCTTGTACATGGAAATACAAGACAGATAGGCAAGCAGAGCAGGCTATAAAATGAGTCACGATGGACAGCCCAAATTGCTGACCAGCATAAACGCTTACTTAACAGGACAACTGTAATTTCATTTGAGAACCTATAGTGGGGGAACCATGTAAAACTGTGATATAAGGAAAAAAATGTGCAGAAATGTCACACCATTAAACTCCGATGGGATGCTATCACCCAACATTATAGACAAAAATGCTCCACGTTTTTCTTGTTCTATATTCCAAAAGAAAATATATAGAGATAGGATGATCTGAATCGTATTCTGCCACTAATATCCTATATGGTATTAACTATGCCTTCCCTGGATAGTATGTACTATTAACACTGTAGATGTAAGTCTAAGAGAAAACAAGAGCCTTCTGGACTTTTAAGTTCGCAAATTAAGGATGGTAAGAGTTAGGAAAAGCATTGAAAAGAAAACAGAGTAAATGACAAGCAGACTAAAAAGATCCTTTCAAATCATTCTTTGAAATTATTTTGCAGAGAAAAACTGTAATACACATTATTATCCTCTATCTTTCCTTTACAAAGATTGGACTCACACAGTAGTCAAAAATTCGACTCCCAATATATCGACGAAACTATCCCATTCTTGTTTATAGTTTGTAGGAGTGAATCTGACCCCATTTAGGAATCTCCTGAGTTTTGAAGTGTGTGTACAGAGGATCAGCAAACCCATTTCAGCATCCTCTGCTTCTTTTCTCTTTGGTCTCGCCACCGTTGACAGTGGTCGCAATGGACTTCATGCAAGACTGCACAGAGGTAACTGCTCTGCGTCTAAGTTCAGATCACAAGATCCACCACTCCACTCCAATGAGTGGAATATTCTTATTTAGTGTGACCTTTCAGGTCTTGTGCAGAGGAAAGGGGAAGAAAGCTCCTTGTGCGGTCCGCATTTGTTCTCCAGCATCATGAAGCACTGTGGCTGTGTAAGGAATTCAGGTTTCTTAAGCACAAATGTTAACAGTTAACGCTTCAGAAAGTGCACATATGCAAAGGCTGAAGCGGACCACAGGAAAAGAGGGATTTATCTCTTGCAAGGTTTGAGGAGATGAAAAATCCTCATGAGGACTGCTAACCAATGATCAAGACAAAGAATAAACTAGAGTCATGAGACAGATGCTTTCTTAAAAAGAACTCTGCCAAAAAATGTAATTGAATCTTGTTACTTCTCAGGGTTATAATTTTACGAAGTAATGCATTATGGTAATCTTGCTGTTCTTCTTTTGAATATGAATGATGAGGTCATGATACCCACAGTTTCTTTTGCAACCCATTTTCCCAGCACAGAAACCCTAAAAGTAATAAGTAAGCAAGCTTACTAGGAGAGAGTCATCTGTAATATATAACCAACAAGGTTTGGAAACAATGATGTGAAGCTGGTGTCACTCTTTCAAAATAATTATTACTCTTTCAAATAATTATCAATTATATTATGACTTTTAAGCTAGTATTGGGTCAGGGTCACCAACTTCAGAACCCCATTTTGCTAGGGTTTTTACAATGATAAAACCCCCAAGTGCTTTCAGTCTGCCAAAGATACAAAGAAGAATCTGCAAAGTTATTTGCAGGAATCAGGAAAGGTAATGAAGGAAACAACAATAATACTCCATAGGTAAGAATGTGGTTACAAGCCCGGTTGCAAGTCTGGTCTTCCCTTTTTGTTTTCTCTCATTCTAATTCTAAGCAGAAGATAAATAAACAAACATCTGCTATTCTTAGAAATCACTTAGCTACATTTTTTGCTTGAAAACCTTTTGTGTACCTCATGATGAATGTGGGTTTTATGAAGGATATCAGGGGAAAAGAATATTTAACAACTAAGCTTCAGTAGTGTTCTCCATGCAAACAGGAAAGGACGGGATAAAGCATCTGTGGACAACATGCACAAACTTGCACCAAACGCAGGTGCCAGTGGTGGAGCTGGACAGACAAGGGATGGCACTGCTGGCAAATGTGTCTGGGCCCACAGGGATTCTGTGAAGGGAGGAACAGGGTGTAACCATGGAGAAAGGACAAAGGCAGAAGCTGCAAAGAAAAGCACCTTGTTAGGCATCGTGCTGGCAATGTGTTTGGTGGGATTGTCCTCGGTAACTCTGGGGTGGAGAGCTAAGTGACCATGAGGCAGGGCTGCCAGGGAGAATCCCAGAAGGAATGAGGATGATTTGGATATGTGTGAATAGTGTCCAAACAGAAAGCAGGCATGTCTGTGAGAAACTAGGGGTGGAGAAGTTGCAAGCAGTGGCTGTAAGCTGGGGCTACATGAAATCAAAGACAACACCAGACTGTCTGCATGAGGGATAAAAGGCAGAACAGAGAATGTCATGAATAAAAAGATGTGGCTGACAGAAACAAGGGACACGTATCTTCACTCGATTACATGAAACTGATAGAGACATATCTAGAAAGGAATTGCAAAGAAACAGGTCAGGCTAAACACTGTACAGAGAGATGAGCTGTAGGTTTCTAATTTACCTGTTTAAGACATTTATCCGCTTAGACATCCTTAAGTCAGGCAGGTAGGAGATAGAATCTGGATTCAGGATGCAGGAGGATGAACAGAGATCGTGACTGAAGCCCTGACACAAGGGAAACGATGAAGTTGTGCAGGAAAGATTAGAGTTATGAGGAAGCTAGAAGACAACTGAGCTGTGGAAAAAAACAGAGGGCAACATTTCAAGTGGGATGTTAGATAAGGAGATAAAAGTGGCAAGACAGACCAAAAAATGTGAAAACAAGAGAGCAAAGGTCAAAATACAATCCTTAGTAGCCTTGTCAACAGTAGTGGCACTTCCAGCAAAATGTTGAAGGCAGAACAATTTCTTTAGCTAATAATGATTAAAAATTATGACAATCTGGCTACAAAGCATGGCTCTGAAAGTGTTGAGAAATCGACGTTTTTACAGAAATTACGAGTTAGATGAATGAACTGTACCTCAGACAGTACGTACGCATTCAGTACCATAATTGCCTGCATCCCAGAACAAGTTGTAATATTTATTTCATATAACAAGACTAAACACACCTGAAATCCAAGCTGCCTCATAAAAGAAGGCATCTGCGAGTTGTAATATTAAGATGAGTTTTTGTTCTCAAAGCTTAACAGTAATAACCATTCACAGCACAACATCACAGCATAAATTTCCTTTCCTTCATCATATCTGACACCAAAACAAGTTCTTCCATGAAGGCTGCTCCCCTTCTGCACCCCCAGCCCTCAGACAAACTGCTCGCATGAACTGAACAAGCAGCTGGCAGTGTCTCCCAGACCACAGGAAATATCAAGAGAGGGGACACCTGCCTCAAAAGCGGAGCCAAGAGATTTGTTTGCTCCTTCTGGTCTATGATCTTCAACAAGGAAGCTGTTGCATGTGGCCAGGGTCAAACAGGAAATGTCAGGGGTCCAGAGACTGCAGAGGTCTGTTCTGAGCCATTTCCCTACTTCATCCCACTGGTGGAACAGCTGTGTCTATAGCTTATGTGAGCCGGGCCAACTTCTGAAAGAGCTCGAATGTGCCGATACAATCACGCAATTTTGTGAGCATTGATGTCAGGTTGAGCAGAAATTTTGTCCCAGACGGGGACAGACAACTCTTTAAAAAGCAACTGACAATACTAAAATACTAAAAGTATCTGAAATGGCCTCTGTGATTTATTTACTAAACTCAGGTAAGCCAGATTTAGAGTTTTATAACACATTAATGCTGACCTAAAGTAAGGAGGACTCTGCGTGTCTGTCTAGTGTAACAAAATATGTTTGATCTGTCAGATAAAGACGAGACAAACTGTTCAGCTCTGACTCATGTTCACAGTACAATTCTACTGACGTCATTTTAGATATGACAAAAGTCAGGTGACTCCATTAGTCTCAAGGTAAGACATGTAACAACTGTTTAATCCTATCTGCAAGTACGTAATGCTACTGAGTAAGCTGCTGTTGTTTTTCTTAACAGTTTGGAATTCCCAAAGATATATAATCCAAAGCCGAGTTACAGTCACAGAAAAAGGTGCATCCGGCTTCCTAAAGGAAATCCTTCTGCTTTGGTTGAATGTTTGGGGAAGTTTTTCAAAGAGGACAACTTTTAAATAAGGATATCGTTTTATCCTCTGAACAATTTGAACCTTCAAAGCTCAGTTACGAGTTTATCGTTTTGAATTCACTAACTGATAGAAGTGACAAGATCTTTTATAATTTTCATTTCTGCTGTACATTTGCAGCATCTTCCATCAGATGGTTTCAAACTTTTATGCATAATTTAGTGCCGTATCTCCTTGTGAAGTATGTAAGATGTATTAAAATACAGTCAGGCAGAACCATGAGGCTAAATGACCTTCTCAAGCCTATATGGGGCCTCAGTATTCTCTTTTCAAGTAGGGATTTTTTTGGTTTATACATCTGTGTGGGTTAAAAATTATAATTATTTCTCTTTGTTACACCCTGTATTTAATCATGAAGTATTTGGCTCAAAAGAATCAAGCTTAAATACTATAGGATTGGGAAATGTAAACAAAATTTTTGTAAGGATAAGAAAGGACTAATAGCAACTGAACACACCATGTAGGTATTTACATACTGACCTAGTGACTAGACCGTACAGGCAGCTGGTAAAGCTTAATGAAAGCATCGGCTGTCTTCTTTGGGAGATGGAAGAGGAAAAGACAGAAGTTGGATAATCCATTTGTTCCTTCCTAAGTAAATGAACCAAATAACAAACGCTGAAGACTGTCAAAGCTGCTGTTCACTGCAGCTAACAAGGAAAACAACCCCATTATTTCAATCTGCATAAACTGGTCTGAAATATTATATTCATCATAAATTCAAGTGAACAACTTTTGTTTCCTTTCTTCCTTTTTTCCTTATTTTCTCATTTACAAACCCTCTCCATAGCAGGCACACTGGTTTCTCCAGCATCCCTCTGGCCACTGGCATGTATCTTCTCTCTCTTGCATTTCTGCTGCGTTCCCCATCTGGTTTTCTGTCTCTGAAAGGACTTCTAGCTTTGTATCACCTTTGGTGGGCCATGGTGAGTTGGTGATTTCAACTCTTGCTTGCCCTGTATCCTTCCGTCTTAGAATACATTACAGGTACATGACCTGCGTTGCCAAAGGAGCATTTCCTTCACTTCTCAGGGCTTTTAAGAGTATTCCAGCTCTCTCTAGAGTTAATGGAGAAATGTCTAAGGTAGATACCACAAAACCAGACAGTTCTGGAAGACAGGATTAAGTCCTTAAGTGATAACATTACTTTCAGTGGAAGCGGTAAGGAACAGAATTCCTGGACTATTTTTATTAATGTTATTAATGGAAGCAGCTTTGCTCCATTTGAAATTTTGACCAAAGTTTAAAACATCTTTTGTTCCCCTCAAAAAATGGTCCTCATAAATTCTTTCCAGTCACTACTGCTCTCAACACAATTCCCTCAAGAGCAAAATTCTCCCAACGCACATACACCCAAAAATCCTGATGAAATATTTCATGATGCTAAGAAGACATCTATAAGTCCTCCTTAGATGAGAAGAAAGTTGGCAATACTTGTGGGTTAATCAAAACTGTTCTGATTCTTAATACTAAGTGTGAACTGTTCAAAACTTTCGTCCGAGATTTCTTCAGAGAAAAAACTTACTGTGAAATTTTCTAACAAACTGTAAAAAATAACCCATTAAGATAAAGAAACTGACACTAAGCAGGAATCTGCTGATTATCTACCATCAGATGGTAGAGTGGCAAACCTATGCTTTCATCTGCTGGAGAGGGAAACTTTCTTCTTTCGAGCACTGAGGATCTGATAGAGTGTTTCAAAATCAGAGCTATGCTGGCATTTGCTTCATGACTGAAGTGAAAAACTGCTCCATAAGGTTCTCATTGGTCTATTAAAAAAAAAAAAAAAAAAGCTACTTTAAAAAAAAAGCTTAGAAACATCTGCTACAGTCATGAGCAGACTCTTGGCCAAGTGCGGCAACAACAGTGAGAGACTTTGAAGTCAATCAGCTTTGCTATCACCAGCAGATACCCCTGCAGTCAATGGAAATTACTGCACAGAGAGTTTGGGAGATATGAAGAAAGCTTGCTCTGCCAAAAGTGTATATAGACAGCAGTGAAGAAAAGAACAGTTTTTTAATAATAGTGAAAATGGTTAGGAGTGAAAGGTTAGCACTAGGTGTTTCAAAAAAACAGAAGACTACATTAATACTTAAAGAGTACTTCATGAAAACAAAGATGGATAGATTTTCAGGAACTAGCTTTGATATTTGACCTTAAACAAGTGTGAGCTGCACTGCAGCTGGAGGAGCACTTCTGACTCACAATCTACTGTCTGCTTCCTTCTTGCTTTGAAACCGCAGTCATTCAATGCTGGCTTGCACGGCCCACAATTTACAGTACCTACCATGCTAGCTATACCACCTCTGCCCATCTGCTTCCCTGCACTTGGAGCTAAGGTGCACTGTTGCATAGTATTGCCTGTTATTCCTCACTGCTTATCAATATATGTGAATGATCCAAGTCACGATTTTGATTTCCTTTTTCTCTTTGAAGGTGGTCATCGTAACTAATTTTGTTACCAAGCAAGCCTTCCTACAATACCCACGTTATTTTCATTTTATTTAATCACATAAATATTTCATATTTATGCTACGTTTCCTGTGATTTGCGCTAATTCAGGAGATACTGATGAGCATTTTAAAGGCTAGATTTTCTGCTGCAAACTTGACTTTTCAACATAAAGCACTAGTACGGACAAACATTGTAGTTTTTGGTGAAGACTTATGAGATCACCATTACATCACCTTCCCTGACACAATTCCCATTGAAATCTGGAATTTACCTTACTCTGACACTGGATAGGTGTACTGGGGGAAGCATTGCACCCCATACGCTCCATTTCCATATACTTTCCTTGCACATCATCTACTGCCAATGGTCAGAAGCAGGATACTGAGAGTGACGGAACCTTGCCTGACCAGTACTGCCATTTTAGATCTTATGTTCTTAAGTGAAGAACAGATATCATAAAGTATCTTGAAGTCACACTAGGATTTTTGTTCTGTTTTGACATGGTCTTTCTGCGATGTCTTTGTGCTATTGGCCTGCTCTGATTGGGGAGTTACGCTAACACTGTTTTTTTTAGCAAAGTTTCTTCACCAGGGCTCATCACCACAATTGTTGTAGCTTCCCAGCCTTGGCTTGTGCTTGGCGAGCTTGGAGCTCTGGCAGAGATGGTCACTCATCTCTATTTGCAAAACATTAAGCAGACAGGCCTGTATGTCAGCGAATGAACAACCTTGATCATGTACGATTGAGCTGTGAATGCTCTTCTCTTTCAAATAAAAATTGTTCCAATGCATATACTAAAAATCTCAACCTTCTGCCTCTATCTCCTGTTGGCCATATGCGAACATTTCCTACAGTTAGCCTTGAAAGCTTGTGCCTTGCTCCGTTCTGCTGTGATCAGAGTTTGCTCCAGGCCAACTGCTGAAATGGATTCTGTATGTGCTAGATCAAACCTTCCAGTTTTTTGATCAATAGGTGTCAAGGATGAACTGCTGTTTCTCATTACCAAACACCTCCAATCTATACTAAACTATATACCTTCTTCCATCTTAACAGAAATCTAATAGTACATTACAATAGCAGCTTTTCAGGTCAGCAACTGTATTTTCTCACCGCCACTCTGTCTATAGATGCATGATTTTATCTTTTGCATGTATCTTTATGTACATATGAGTACACATGTTTAACATGTCTGACAGTCATTAATGCCCTTTGAACAATTCACCTGGGTTGCTTTATCTTTCACAAAAAAAGAAGCACTCAATAGCACACAGCTGTCAAAATAACTTCAAATCCTGCAGATGTTAGATGCTTCCTTCCTGCTTCTCAGCATACTGGGGAGAAATATTACCTTACAGATGTGGCATGTTAAAAAAAAACAAGGAGTCTATGATTATTTATTATATTGGACTTACCTTCAAGTGCAAGAAAAGTGCTAGATGGGAGACAAATGATAAAACTCCTCTCCCAGCTTTCATCCATCAGTGGGGCTTTTAGAACTGACATATGTAACAAGCATATGGCAGCCATAAAAGCACATCAGCATTCACAAATTAAAAAATAAAATAGAAAGCCAAAATAATTTTGTTCCACCTACAATAACCCCAGGATGAACGATGAAGAAAGCACAGTTTTATCAAAACCAGAAGGGAGACCAACCGGTTACTTAGCTGGAGCATCCAGCTAAATGATACTGTTAGCTAAAAATCAGCAGGTACTAAGTTAACAGCCACTAGCGAAAATATCAGCAGTGCCACACACACCTTCAATGGTGACAAAGGCAGAGACCATTATCTACAGAAAATGTCTTCATCACAAATTCATGTAGCATCACAGCCAACAGTTCAATAATTTTGTTGATAGGCCCAGGAAGATTTTCAGCTGGTACAAAACCGCATAATTCCAGCCACTTCTGTCAGCCAAGTCTGAGATATACTAGTACACTCTCTCTCTCTCTCTCCATTTAGAAAAGATATAATGAGATTCCATACATTATTCATTTTTATTCATTTATTGTTTTCTTTTACACCCTTTGAAAGTCTTATTTTTCATGTCATTCCCTTTCCTGCACTCAGTGTGAGAATCTTCTCCAGAATAAAACAAGATGTGCAGGCAGTATTTTTATTTTCTTTTCAGAAACTGTTATAGCACCAAATTACAATTTCTGCAGTATAAACCACCTGAGCAACACTGGGATTTGTAACTAGGAGAGTATTGAAAAATCCGCTCCTACAACCGGTCAAAAGATTCTGGTCTTTTCTGAAATCTACTTTAATTTAGCAAATATCCCAATATCCCACAATAGGAGATTTTGTTTCTAACTCTCTTTTCCCTCTTACTTTTCTCCCATGGTTCCCTGAGCCCTCTCACTGCCCTTTACTCTCTCAAACTATAATCTAGCAACCTTTGCTTATATTGCTCTGCTTCCTTTTGGCCTTCAATAGAGCTTCTTGACTCTACCATATCTGAGTACTTTCATTCTGTCTGAAATGATAAAGCTGAAGCAGTCTAATACCTAATGCCATGGGATGCTACTGCAAGAAATACGACACTGCTTGCTTCAACATATTAGCTGAAAAAAAGGGGGGGGGGGCGGGGGGAGGGTAAGAAAAGAAAAGAAAAAAAAAAAAAGGAGAGAGATACATAATATCTGACCTGGAAAAGGTTTCTTTCAGTGATTAGAGTTTGAGTTCCAGGCTAGTTACATTCTGGCCAAATTGATTTTCCCACCCTTACAGAACTGAACTCTGTTCCTTGTTATATGGGTGTAAATCTGCAGCAAAAACTTTGAACTTCCAATGAGTAATTCGAGATTTATGCCAGAGTAATTGAGAGCAGAATGTAGCCTCTTGGTTGCTCATAAATATTACACTGTTTAAGATTTCTATCCTCCAACACACTTGTGAACATTCCAGTTCTTTACCCTAACCCTCTTTTTTCCTTCAGGCTATTCTACAAGTTGACACAATAAATATTTGGAATTTCAACACAAATCATATCTGGAAATATTTTACTTCCAAATCAAGGGAAAATGTAACTACTGAGAATGTATATATCAAGACAAGGGGTTATTTTCCAGAGAAAATTTTAAGAACAATACGGAAGAAGAAGCATTTTTCAGCGCTGACACAGGCAGCATGCATGACTGTTCAGCAGTTTTTAAAGTCTGCAGGATCATTATTATTTTATTAATTTCTAGACCGCTGTGAGTTCGATTAGCAGGCAGCTCAAAGCATTCTCTAAATCTGTATTTTTAAAACTGTTACACAACTATTTTGTAATCAATTTCTTGCAAATAAATAAAAATTGTAATATAATTAAATAAAATGTAAATAAAGTGTAAATTTACACTTTAAATAAAGTGTACTTTCTATGCTTTGGGAAACTTTATCCCTGGTTTAAGTTTAATTAATTCCAGTGACTTTTCCTCCAGCAGGAAAGAATTTATTGTTTATACTATATGCCAACAATTTGTTAGATTTAACAAAATATGAATCCTTCTTATGTTAAAACTTCTGTTTAAAAGTTTACCCCAGTAGGTTTTTATTTGAAAAAATTTTGCTGATAAAGCCACCCTTTGTTTGCTGTCCACAGAAGCCAGCCAGGTCACAGAGACAGGCCTGTACGTGCTAGTGGCTTCAACCCACCCTGTTTGCCCACATAACACCAAAGTACCTGGAGCTCAGAAATTTCGACATTGTCCAACTGGGACTAGAGAATTGCTTTTCTTTGATCTGGGATGTCAAGAATCCCACACTTTTCCCCTCTTTCATCAAATACAGTTGGTTTCAATTAAAAAAAAATAAAAACATTCAGCAGGAGACTTTCCCAACAGGAAACAGAGTTAAAATGAGTCAAACCTTAGCACCATACCTTTCTGGATCATACTCTCAGCTGGGTGTGAACATCCCCAGTCACTTCAGACTTTAACTTAGGCCACCTCAAGTTCTCACTGATTATATTTGGATTTACATAGAACAAATGAAAGCAAAATCTTACAGACGAGCTATTCCTTAAAAAGGCTTCAAGCTAGGCTGTTGAAAGGCCAGAATTTTAAAGGTCTCTGAGTAATCGATTCTCACTGATTTCAATGAAAGGGAGGGGAAAAATTCATCCCTTATTGCAGTGGTCTAAGGGAACCAAAGAACCGAGCCCAATTTCCACAAAAATCTTTCCACAGACAGAAATCTTTCCATAGACTTTGATGGCCACATGTGCTCAATAGTTCTCACTCAAGTACTCTGAGACTGGGATTATATTATTCATTTATGTAAATCAGTTCAAAGAAAATGTAGAAATTAGTGGGGATGGTAGAAACTTTAGGACCATTATGAGATTTGCTTAAATTGGCAGGCCAAACTATTCGGCATCGCTTCTATGAGCTCTTTGAAACAGATTTGGCTTAAGCAGAAGCTCTTCTGAACTGATTAAAAAAATTATCAAGGCTGGTTTGAAAAATTTATTTATTCAAATTTTCTTATTCTACTGGCAGCCAAGTTGAAGTCAAAACTCATCAGTGAATGGAAAAAATATCATTTGAATGCCAGTGGGTTATGTAAAGGCTGAGACTTGTTGCCCAGAAATAAATCTGTGAATGTTATATTGAAAGTGCTAGTCTGAGAAGTCGGGAAAGGATTTAGAACCTGAAAGCCTCAGATGCTTTTTAAATGATTTCGAATCCGTATAAATACGTTGTTTTTCCTCCTTCTGAGAGAAGCCATTGGGGTTTTGCCATGACACTCACTATATGAGCAAAACTTCTATTCCCAAACGTCTTCCAGCTTCCAACATCCCATGCCCCAGAGTTTTGACCCTAAGGCTCCCAGAGTCTTTTTGAAGTCTATTAGAAACCTTCTTATAGCTATTGATTTTATACAGATGAGATTGTGCTATAACAGCAATGGAAAGCAGTAGCAAACCTCAATACTCTTTCCTATGTGCTTCTGTAGTAGGTGAGAGTCATAGCCACAGATCAGGACCCAAAGAGCTGTACAGAGGGCAAACAAGAGCCTGTCTTCCCCTAGGGAACAGCAGGGATGAGAGATATCATCTGGATTTTGCTGGTGATTCCTCACCATCATCTAATATGCCAGTCTGTTAGAATAAATCTGAACTGTGGAACAGGAAAAGGCCATCACAGCTATGATGCAAAGAAAATGATTGTGAGTGATCATGATCTTTCAGCCAGTAGAATGTAGATGGAGAAGAGTAGATACTAAGGAAAATTACCTACTTGTAGGAAAAGCAAGATGGTACATTATCTATCCATCCACCTATCTATGTCCAAAATGTTATGAGAGCCTGGCCATTTATTATTTTCACAATCATTTTATTCATATATCTATGTATTGAACAAGCAAACAGTACTACTATATTCCTATGCTTATAGTAAGGAGCATTTATGAGTCATGACTTGGATTCTACGATAGTTTCATCATTACCCATTCTACTGTCCTTCAGCTGATCAATGTAGGAAAAAATCCAGATTATTATGTATAGCCCATGACTGCATTTCAGTTAAAAATCCTATGACTTAAGCTGCCTTCTAATCCTCCTAAAGCCCTTAATTATATAGATTTGAAAATGTACCCTATAACTATTATGGGGCCAGATTGAAACTAATACTTGGTTTTCTTTCCCCTTTTAAAAAATTCCTTACTCGCCGTAATTTTTTTACTTTAAAGATTCTATACTAAATCCAAAGTTTTATTAACAAGCAGCTTTTAAAGAGGAGAACTGAAAGGCATCACGTATTTTTTTCTACTGGCAGCTCAACCTGTTTTGAAACAGTGTGTCTAAAAGTTTGTTAGATGTATGCATAAATCACTGTACTTAATGAGCTATTTTTAATTTTCTTTCTCACATGAAGTCAAAGATGATGAGGTATAGATTAAAATACGTGAAATAAGCTAAGGCATACAAGTAGCCTTCAGCAGTACACTAGCACAATATACTTCCTAAGGGTTTGACCCTGCAGCTCAAGCACTTACTCACTTCTCGTTGCCATCAGAAGGAGCTCAATCATCAAATGCAGACTATAAAGACACATCCGTTTCAAGCCATTGAGCAGAACTTGCAAGTTGAAGCTGGTGGGAGCTGTGCAGATATAGGACAGTAGCTGATTCCAAGGTTTTTGGTAATTTGTTCACCACTCTTTGAAGCACAAATGCAGGAAAGGAAACCGCATGAAATATTAAATCATCCCACATTTCCAGGAAGGTTCTGAAACAATTAAAACCTACTACTATAATGCATATATGTTAGTTAGTTCTCTAGGAAACCCAGAGAAATTGTCATCGAAGAAATAAACTTCACACTTAAAAGTATAACAGCAGAGTACAGGTTTGGTTGCTATCCACTGGGCAATACAATACATATTAGGCACTTAATAACAGTAAAAGCAAGGGCTGTCATATTTCAAGCAATGGTGATTTCATTGGGAAACTAATTTAGATATTGCTCCAACTTTGAAGACATACAGTCATCACAGTATTAAGTCTAGAGAGGGACTTGACAAAGAGAATTTATAAAATATGAGAAGAAAGATGGCAACAAGGAAATGTTTCAATAAAAATTAGATAAAATACATTTAGAAAATCTACATTTCAGCCTGAAAACTATTAAGAAGAAATTATTCCTTCTTTACTTTTAAAAGTATTTTTAGTCTTACTGTTTGTCTGTAAACTACTTTGATCTCTTTCAAAATTCTTATTTCAAACTGACCTGTTTAAATTACATTTTAAACCAGGCAGTGATCAATTTCAGTGATTAATTACATCTGAAAAAGGACTGAAAAACTTATGTCTTCCTTACATTTCTTCCAAATATTTAACTCTTAATTTTGAAAGTGTTTCATTTCAAAACATTCCAGATGTTTTACTTCAGGAAGTAAAAAAAAAAAGCACTTAAAACCTACTAGATCAAACAAAATATTTTTCTCTCTCTAAAACAATTTAAAAATTTTAAAATAGATTTGCACAGCTGCAGGGCAAGAGAAGACTAGCTGAGGTTGGCAAGCAGCTGTTGTGCAACACGCATGTTTCGCAAACGAATCATAATTGTCTCTCTTGAAACTTGTGCTCCCCCATCTGTCTGTTGTATCTGTTACAGAGAGGAACACGCCTCTATCAAATTATGAACTACATTTTGTATTATGTTAGAACACATGTCTAAACTTGCCCAAAGCAAACCTATCGAATTACTTCCCAGACAGCTGCCCTTCCTGCAAAAGATGCTTGATGTCTTCGTGGAAGAACAATATTGAAAACCCATTGAAGCTGCAATTTGATGCTTACTTCTTCAACTGTTTGACCTATGTTAGCCCATGGAGTAGTAATTTAATTTTAGACAAGGAGTCAGTAGGACTGGGGAGACAACTGAATGTGGCAAGAGAGCCTTCGAGAAGACCAGCAGAAGTCCTAGTCTGTATTGAGAGAAAGGAATCATTTGATGGAGTAAGAGGAATAAAGGAGTAAAAGAGTTTTTGCCTGTTCTAGGACACACACAAACATGAATTTGTCTCATGCACCTTTATAGATCTAAGTCTGAGCAAGCCAGCTCCAGCTGTAATTATGTTCAACAGACAGAAACTAGAAGCTGGTTTGAGGATGAGACTAATTAACCTCCTGAGATGCCTGTTTCCTTCCACTGACCGTGCTGCGAGTCTCCCTTAGATATGACCGGATTTCAGACACACAAGGTTATAGTTTCATGTTACAAAAAATGAGGCAGAAAAATCGAATTAAACTATTCATACCCTTGTACTTCTGCCCCCAACAGCATTCCCACTTCCGTGTCACAGACCTCTGCCCCTTGGCAGTGCCAATCATGTTTATGAATTGAATGGATTCATTTTTAAACAAAATCAAGCTTTTTTTACAAGGACAACTTTTTTTTTTTTTAAAGGCTATAGTAAATTGCCTAATCTGACTCCAGCATAGCCCGCAACTTTTTTATGAATAATGGAAGATGTGGTTTCAGATCATATCTTATAGAAGATGGAATTAAGCTTGGACCAGCCAGAACCAGGACAAACACCCTAAGCTCTCTGTTCTGTGTAAAAAAAGTCCCCATGCCACTGGCAGTTTGATGAACCTAATAATATTTCTATTTGTTCATTTTAATGATCCATGTTGAAACTAAATGTTTTATACTCCTGAGACTGTGTATTTCTAGAAGATAAACCTATCTTTTTTTTCACTCCTCCCCTCCCCACTTCTTTTTCATTTGCTTGCATTGGTAGGAAAAAAAAAAAAAGACTGACAGTATATTCTGAGTCAATCTGAAGTCAATCTCAAGCTCAATAACATGAGTTTCATGTTACATTCCAATTATCCAACACCATTCAAAATTTGGTGCCATAGGCAGGAACATTCTACATCACTAGTCATCAAAGATGTGTTTTGATACTGGGGCTGTGCACTGGTCCCAGATGTATGGACAGTGACTATGTTCCATCCAAAGTCAGCTGAGACAGGGGAAATTGGTCCCACTTGCCACAGAGAGGAGATCCCTTGCATACGCTTGGTCTGCAAGATCTTTAGGTCAATAGCTCAGATTATAGAACTCTAAACTGATGGGCCTCAAACTTTCTGGACAATTCTTTGCCTACAATACTGCCTCGGACTTCAATGTACTCTCAGTATGCAACTAAGAACACGATACAGGCATTAAAGGCCAGTACTGAACACAACCCTGGCTTTGCTGTAACCTCTGTGATAACCTGAGAACTACAGTTCTGTGTCAGGTAGCACAAGACCTGTTTCACTTCAGTAAAATACTAAGCCCAAACACCAATAAAAAGACAATGCTATTATTTTATTCTTCACCATACATATGAGACCATTCAAGTGGTGAACACCATTAGAAATAACAGAGGTGGGGTAAGAAAATTGTGCTATTGAAAAATTCCTGTAGAGAAAAAATTAGTCTTGTAGACAGTAAGATCAGTCTCAACTCTCGACAACTTTTGTACATACCCACAAATTTGAACATAGATTTTGGCAAGTAAATACTTGTTCGCAATGCAGGTCAAAGTCATAGCCTTGCAACAAACTCCCACCTTTCATTGGTGACTAAGAATTTTATGTGCAACACAAAACACTCATATGTGATCAGGCAATCGTCTCCAGTTCTCGTCTTCATTCACACAGAAAATTGTTTCCCAAGTGCTTCTGATCCAACACTTAATGCCTTTGACCACCTACTGCTAGCCGCATAGTAACAATGTATGCACATCCAAAACTCTTTTTCAGAATTTCAAGAAGTAATAAGGTATCTAAGGTATCAAAAGGAATATCTGTACTTGGGCAAACTTGACAACAATAGCTATATGCATTTGAACAGTCTGTTGAACCCTTAAGATTTCTTTAGGGTACTTCAGCTCCAGAGCATTACAGCAGAATGACATCAATGTAGTTTACAATTTCTGTGGCTGAAGGGCAACAGGTTATAGGAAAACTTCATTAAAGCACTTCAAAATGTATTTATGTATAAAAAACAGAAACCGTTGTGGGTTTTTGTGGGGTTTTTTTGCTTTGTTTTTGTTTTTTTGTTGTTTGGTTTTTTTTTATCTTGGAAATAGCCTATATGTATGTAGCAGGAAAAAATTAATAGTCAATCAAATGACTGTTTTTCCACTTGTGGTTGTGCTTTAGCCATTTAATTCTTCCTGCCTACGTCCCACTCTTTAAAAACAGTTGCCTATGCAGACAACTACAAAATCTCATACCACACATTTATCCTTCAGTGTTGTCGCTTATGGATGGTCCTTACAGTATATTTTGGCACAAAAGCACAGACTCACTCTTAATTTCCTCCCTTTGATTTATTTTCTGCCCCGGATACAAGAGCTCCAACAACATCAACCCAGAAGTAGCGCAGAGCTATCTGGAATATTTG
Organism: Tauraco erythrolophus; assembly: GCF_009769465.1. Lineage (NCBI taxonomy): Eukaryota > Metazoa > Chordata > Aves > Musophagiformes > Musophagidae > Tauraco > Tauraco erythrolophus. Next base: position 45,299,715 of record NC_141468.1, on the reverse strand, counting down.
TTACATTGTGATTGAAATTCATATAACCTCAGCTGGCTTGACACAACTGGTGGCAAAACCTGTTGAGAAGATACATGTATTTTTGTCTAGTCAAAGGATTGAAATGACTTTCTCTAGCTAGAAGGATGGTTCCACTTCCTCTCGCTGCATGTATTTAAGGACCAGAGGACTGTACGCAGCCTTAACTGAAAAGTTTATTGATTTACAAGCAAAGCTTACTCTATCCTAAGGACTTCAGGGAAATTTTCCACTTAGCCCAAGTACTAGTTCAGCCCCGCTGACACTAATAATAAAAGGAACATCAATGTCGATTAGATGTTAGTCTGTTTACCATCACAAAAATCCTATACATGTAGCTTAAGAAGGGTTCTCCAGAGGGTATCCAATCAACCCCCAGGCGCGGGGGAGGATTAAGTACATGGGCCACATGTATCAGATCACTGCCTGAGATTTTCTTCACTGTCTCCCACGAAGGGGATTAGATAGCTTTGCTAAGCAACCTGTTCCAGTACTTTACCTTCAAAGCATTTAGAAAGCTTTTCCTGGCATCCGGTGTTTTGGTATCAGCATGTATTCTGGCTCAAGAGATGTCTGGATGACGAGTTAGTGTACGGGGGTGGCCTTTGGCAGCAGGAAATATTAGGGTTGTTGCTCTTGTAACCTGGGAAGTTGCCCTAAAGTCTTTCTTCTGGGCAACACCTCAGTAAGTTTAGTCAATTTTTATTCATATTTTTGAAAAGTCTAAATCCTCAGCTACTGATTTTATCACATCTCACACTGTATTTTTTTCCAAAGGATCTTCGGCCAGATTGGGAAAAAAAATCCATTACTATTAATAACTTTCCTTTTCATACAATTTTACTATAGTCTTTCCTGCAACAGATAATTTACGAATATACAAGGAAGGCACAGACACAAAAAAAATTGTTTTTAATATAATAAAGCAAAAGACAGTCCAAAGACAAACACATTTAAATACACATACATTTTAAAAACAAAGTTCCTGGTTCTGTAAATGTTTATTTGTATATTTAACTTTATTATAATCTAAGTTGCAAATTTTAGCAAATCAATTAATTAGTAGGAATTGTGCAGCTAAATCTTTTTGAGTGCTCTTAAAATTCCCTTGGATTTCTCCTACAGGATCATGTCAAAGAAAAAAGAGTAATTTGACTAAGCTACTATTTTGAGATTCAATTGCACCAATTTTATGTAGTGATGTATGGTGTCTTCAATAAAAGTGTAAACTTCCATTATTATTAAATAACAATGCATGTAAATTACTGATTATTTTAAAATACTTCAGAGCTCAGAGCCTTGGTTAATACTTTAATTAAAGAAACAATTACTTTCTCTGTTGCCCTGACAGCTTAATATTGTCAAACACATGTGCCTTAATAGCTCAAATAGATCCATCGCTGCTTGGCCCTCATTGTACCGTGCAGCTCTTGGCAGACCTAAGCACAGGTGGAACAGTTAGTTTACAGCAACTTTTTTTTTAAATAAGAGGAGATAAAGACCCTTTCCCACTCTCTGCTCTGAAGGACAAGACACTTCCAAATGTGGATCTATGGACAGAGGCTACATTTAAACAAGGGGCCCTTGGGAGCAACTCTGAGCTCCCATACCCACTAGTATGCCACACACAACTCCACACTGTCCGAGGCTCTTATCAGCTTTCTGCTTTTCTTTTCACCTTCCCTGCCTCAGATGCACTTTGATCAATTTCCATCTCCAAACAATCAAGGAAGCAGGATCCTGGGAAACTGCTCATCACATAATCACAGATAGGTTAGGATGCTACCTAAAAAGCAGATTGTGGCACCAGACTCTTATCTTTACCCTCCCTGTGCTGCTCAGGCACCACAGAGACTGTCGTTCTAGTTACAAATAACCAAGGAGCAATGCTCTGTTGGGTCTATCTTCACATCAAGCAGAGACGCCATACAACTGGCAGACCTGAAGGACAATCTGTTGATCATTCAGTAATATGGGATTCCTCAGCCCATTATAATGTGCACCAAAGTCAGGCCACACCGCCCTCCTCTGCAATGAGCTCTACTGGTTTTTTGGTTGTTTCTGGGTTCCCATCAATATCAAAATAAGCGAATTTGGCTCACAGGTGAGAAGCTACTACTAGCAAGAAGCTAGTAGTGCTTCTTTAGTCTAATTTCAGCAAGAGATTGGAAGTATGTATGCATATTACGTAGAATGGTTTAATTTCCATTTAAAAAAAAAATCTCTAATGTTTACTCAGTTTTGGTTTTCCTCTTATTTAATCCTTGGGCAATTTGGTCTTGATTTGGCCCATGTAATTACACCCAGGCACTCCAGAGTAATGCACACATTTGAACAGTGATTAGAATTGAACCAATGTAAAAACCAGCATGAGTTAGAAAAGACATTCGATAAAAAGTGTATTTTTAGGATCAGTAGTGTAATATTGACTCAAAGAAAGAATAAATATGAACATAAGCACAATAGTTTTAATCTGCTATTTGTCAGTTCATAGCTAGGTGTGAAATCCATTAAGACTGATACTTTAAATTTAAAAACAAAGTCCGTCCTAGTTTCAACATTCATAAAACAAAATCACAGAATCACAGAATGTTAGGGATTGGAAGGGACCTCAAAGGATCATCTAGTCCAATCCCCCTGCCGGAGCAGGACCACCTAGATCAGATCACACAATAACACGTCCAGACGGGTTTTGAACATCTCCAGAGAAGGAGACTCCACAACCTCTCTGGGCAGTCTGTTCCAGTGTTCTGTTACCCTTACTGGGAAGAAGTTCTTCCTCATGTTTAAGCGGAACCTGCTATGCTGCAGCTTATATCCATTTCCCCTTGTCCTGTCATTGGATGCCACTGAGAAGAGCCTGGCTCCATCCTCATGACAGTCACCCTTTACATATTTATAAACATTAATGAGGTGTCCCCTCAGTCTCCTCTTCTCCAAGCTAAAGAGACCCAGCTCCCTCAGCCTTTCCTCATAAGGGAGACGCCCCACTCCCTTAATCATCTTTGTGGCCCTGTGCTGGACTCTCTCAAGCAATTCCTTGTCCTTCTTGACCTGAGGGGCCCAGAGCTGGACGCAATATTCCAGATGTGGCCTCACTAGGGCTGAGTAGAGGGGGAGGAGAACCTCTCTCAACCTACTAACCACAACCCTTCTAATACACCCCAGGATGCCATTGGCCTTCTTGGCCACAAGGGTACATTGCTGGCTCATGGGCATCCTGCTGTCCACCAGGACGCCCAGGTCCCTTTCCTCTGTGCTCTTCCCCAGCAGTTCAGTCCCCAACTTGTACTGGTACATGGGGTTGTTCTTACCCAAATGCAAGACTCTACACTTGCCCTTGTTGTATTTCATTAAATTTCTCCCCACCCAACTCTCCAGCCTGTCCAGGTCTCTCTGAATGGCAGCACAGCCTTCAGGTGTGTCAGCCACTCCTCCCAGTTTAGTGTCATCAGCAAACTTGCTGACCATGCACTCTATTCCCTCATCCAAGTCATTGATGAATATGTTGAACAATACTGGTCCCAGTATCGACCCTTGAGGGACTCCACTGGATACAGGCCTCCAACTGGACTTTGTCCAATTGACCACTACTCTCTGGCTTCTATCCTTCAGCCAGTTCACAATCCACCTCACTACCCGATCATCCAGACCACACTTCCTCAGTTTAGCTGTGAGGATGCCGTGTCAAATGCTTTACTGAAGTCAAGATAGACCACATCCACTGCTCTACCATCATCCACCCACCGGGTGATGTCCTCATAAAAGGCTATCATGTTTGTCAAGCATGACTTCCCCTTAGTGAAGCCATGTTGACTGCCCCTAATGACCCTCTTATCCTTGATATGCCTAAAGACAGCACCAAGGATAAGTTGTTCCATTATCTTTCCAGGGATGGAGGTGAGGCTGACCGGTCTGTAGTTACCTCGGTCTTCCTTCTTGCCCTTTTTGAAGACCAGAGTGACATTTGTTTTCCTCCAGTCCTCAGGCACCTCTCCCGTTCCCCACGATTTGGCAAAGATGATGGTTGATGGTTCTGTGTCTTCACGTTATTTCCAGAAGACATTAAAATCAACTATGCAATGAAATGTTCTTCATTTTAAAGAGTAAACAAGATAATTATAGATGAGTACCCGTATTTCAAGAGTAACAAATACATATTTTGCATGTGACACATACCACTAATTTTCAAGAGCTTTGTACAGTTTCTTGTTTTTGTTCCAGTACACGTCTGAAAACTCAGATACATATGCATGATTTTTTTTTTTTTATGTGGAAACAGCAGTAAAAGCTGAGTAACTATGGTGCAAGAATCTGTCGAACTGATTTGTAAATGCAAAGGAAGTATTCTGAAAGAAGCGAGATTAGAAAACAAGGCTATAAAGAAAGGCCAGAGGTGTAGTTTGTAGTCAAGTCCAAGAATGAATGTTTTTTTAAACTCTACATTTTATTATTTTCCATATACAACATCTTGGACACCAAATACATTACAAACAGAAGTGCATGCATCTGGTGTCATGAAATGATTATCAGGACATCTCATTGAATTTCAATTCATAACTGTATAAAGTCACTTTAAAAGAAGAAAATTACATCTAAAGACTTGTATGAAGCAATAAAAGATAACTGCAGGTCAAAGATGGTCAGTCCCTTTACAGCAAATATAGTAAACACATATGTAGAAAAAGGCACTGGAGGCCTAGAGGCAGCTCTGTGGCAGGAAGGAAATAAAAAATACTACTACCACCTCTGTTATTATAACAGGATATCCCATTTAATCATATCCCTCGTCGCAAAATGCTTTTCAGGAGAGTCTTGCAAATCAGAATTCACTTATGTTATACAAAGGCTCAGTTTTAATAGATTGTATGTGTCTGTAGTGTTTTGGCAAGTTATTATAAATGGGAATGTCCACCACAACTTTAAGAAGTATTAGGCCCATATGCCACACAAAATACAAAGATTTGTTGTAATTTTGCACTTCACTCTACTTTTATTTCAGTAACTTCCATTTCAGTTCAAATGGGTCTGATTTTGCTACTCCCTACTGTTTTTTTCCCATTCTGAAACTCTGAGCTAGGCTCTTGTGGAGACTTCCTGCCAGACACGTTGCCTTCCCTGTGACACCGCTGATCATCTTGTTCGAAGGGCAGTGCTTCCTACCTTGTCTTCCCCTGACATTTCAGAGAGAAAATTTTGCTGAAACTTTTCACAGACTTCAGACTAATTATCCATTCTCTCAAGAAGACAGCATTTATAGTGCCTGAGGAACTCTTAAATTAGGCAAGCTGATTTTGAGAAATCAAAAAAATTAATGAAAAATTAGACATTCACTAAAATGACCCCATACACATTACCACAATACATATTTAAGATTTTCAGGCATTTTAAAATGTGGTTTTAATAGATTCTCAATTTAATGTTTTTATAACAGCAAAGGTGACAAGCCAATAAAAATATTTGGCAAGTCGTTTTTTGCTAGAGTGGAACATAAGGAACCCAAGTTAAGACAGATACAACAATCTAACCAAGTCCATGTCTGTCATCCTTGAAAGCAAAACTGATCTGTAATTTACCATGGAAAAAGCTGTGGTTTTGCTATAAAATGGAACTGAACATTTCAACCCAATTTGGGCAATAGAGTCCAAAAAGAAAGAAGAAAAAAAAAAAAAAAGGAAAGAAAATAAAAGAACATGGAGTAAAGAAAGTTTGTTTGATTTGGATTTATTTTATTTCATAAGCAAAAGAATGTAACACATTCAGGCTCAGAAGAGTAAAAATTCAGGCATGAGAAAGGAGGGAAAAGGAAATTTCACTCCTCCTTTAAACTGTAAAATCCTAATTGTATCCACCTATAACTTTTCAAAATGCTACCTGGGCAAAGGAATAACTTGGTCCCTGAAAGTTTTGCTAAAGTGTGTGCCCAGAAGCCCCAAGCAGGAGACATGCTTTTGGACTATCCTAGGACATTTTCTCCAGAGGAATGTTTTGTCTCCATAAACATGGCAGCAGCAGGGTTCAAAACTGCTGCATTTCATTTCAAGGGTTTCCAGCAGAATACAAAATGCACTCCTCAGTTATCTCATCCAGGATGTTTGTATTTTTCCAAAAGCATACGCATGTCCAAATAACTCGCTCTTTGTTTTTTTTTGTTTTAATATGTGTCAAACATTGCTAAAGACTATTTGGCATACGTTCAGAACCATTATTAATGCAGAGTAATATGGGGTCACCTGCTTCTAGATTATTGAGATTTTTCTCTTCTATATTTATGTTATTTAACAGGAAAGGAAGTATAAGCTATAAGAATCTCTTTTCTTCTAATTAAGACATGGGACAAACAATAGAACTTACTACTCTAAAATATGCAGAAGAAATACTGGGAAATTTATTTCAAGACAACAGAATCACCATATGCCATTATGAAACACAAAAAGGACGTGCATTATCTCCTGCAAGATTTAGAGAAGCAAAGCAATGAAATGTCTGAAATAACAGAGACTGAGATGTATTGTTTAAAACTTGAGGAATTAGAACAAAACAAATGCCATGGATTTGGTGCTTGCACATGTTCCAGCTAGGTTTTAAAAAGCCAGAATTTTACCTAATATCATTCAGTGTCTTCTGTCCTCTTGCAAAACCTTAGTCCACCGGTAATGCATAGAACTGAGACTGCCATGCTAGTGAAGAATGAAAACAAGGCAGATCTTATTCCTTTGAAGGAGATATTTAGGATGGATCTTTGGAAAACTTTTATTTAAGAATAATGGTAGTCAAGGAAGTGGAGGGAAGAAAGAGAAACTTCAGGCTATGCAAACACTAGGAAACAGCCTGCTATATGACTTCTAAGGTCAAACAGGCAAAGCAGCTTTTATGACACAGAAGTTGTGGAAAATCCCTACGAAATAAGAGATCAAAGCAAAACATCTCAAAAATAGGCCAATTTTTCCCAGTATTAAACTCTAGATCACCATAAGTGCTATTTCCAACATATAATGAACCTAAGCAAACTACTATTTTTTTTCTTAATGTTATTATTTTTATCACTCCTAAAGTAATAAATACTTTGAGTAGATTGATTTATTTTCTTTCTTTAACATTAAAAAAAAAAAAAGAGGGACGGTTCTTCACCTACTGCATGAATGCTGTAAATCAGATTAATCCACATAAAGGAGAAAAATCCTTTTCCCTAGGCCAGACTTATCACAGCACAACCCAGATAAGTGGGCTACTGGAAATACCACAGAAGCTCTTCTGTATATAGTTGTACTGCAAAACAGAAAGAAGGTGCAGGAGGGCTAAAAGCTGAAGCCCTACAAATTAAGACTAGAAATTAAGTGCACATTTCTTAATTGTCAGAATAATTAACCAATAAAACAGTGTAACAATCAACGGTTGTGGTGGTTTCTCCATTACTTTTAATTTTTTAGGTAACACTAAATCTTTCCCTAAAAGGCAGACCATAGTTCACCTAGGATTACTGGAGACTGACTCCAAAATCCAGACCATACATTCACAAAGTATTCGCATCATCTACTGAGTAAGGTAACCTCACTTTTAAAAAGGAAACAACTATAAAGCCAACCAGCACATCTAAACAAAAAGGAGAGAGACTGAGAGCTAGGTGTGCACACAGCACATTTTTCAGGCAGAAATAACCCTGACCATGCAGGCCTTTCTGAACTCAAATACAGCCTCTGTTTTCTAACAGTAAGAGAAAAAGGAAGTTGAGACAACACAGGTAGACCCGAGCTATTGAAACATTTTCCCAAACTACCACCGAATGGAAATAAAGGCAGGAATTCCTTCCATCAAAACTATGTATTTTCAGTTCTTAATCTTCTGAACAAGGAATACCCCAAGTTGGTTACTCATTAGTCTGGATGACTGGAGGTAGATAGGAAAAGAACAATATCCAGCTCCAGCTCTGAACACAGAAGAGAGCTGGATGGAGTCAGGGAAGGGCTACTTCTGCTTTAAAGGGATTTCTGAGTATTTCTAGCATGGCTAGAGATGCCACAGGGCTGACTTCCATCCCAGGACTCAATGGTAGTTTTATCAGCTGATGGTGAGACCAATCTGCTTACACATAGTATATATTTGCTTGAGGAGGCTGTTTTTTTCAAATCTCGAAGTTGGCCACCATAAACGTGGCATTTGCACATCTCTATATACATACCTCTCTCCAATAATATAAAACACCACATACATCATTAAAACATTTTAATGTTTTTACATAGATGTTTACTGGCAAGAAAGTGGAAGGGAGATGACTCGTTTTCAAAGTTGACACAGCAAGATTAACACTTCTCATGTCATCTGTTAAAAGTAGGGCGTTTGGGCTGAAATAACATTTCTGTATTGAACTACTGCAAAACACTGAGCAGCTGTTGTTGCTCAGAGATCTTTCTAGCCGGTATTCATCTACATTTTATTTAATGTGGACTAAGCAATGAGTAAAAGTCTTTCTCTCAATCTCGTCCTTGACTAGGGCTGTGTGCCCGAAAGCTTGCCTTTTCCTTCAGCTGTATCATCTGTAATAATAAAAGATACATCTCCCTACAAACCATAAGCTCTCCTTTTATCAATGGAAGCTGAAGTATCTGTGACTGAAAACACCATTTTCCCTCTGACAAAGACAAATGTTGAATTCAGAAGACTGAAAAGAACCAAGTGTTTGTTGGGCATTTAACATCTTGATGAGATCTCAAGGAAAAAAGAAAAAAAAGCTAAAAAAGTACCAAGTCTGCAGATGTCAGTCATAGTGGAAGCAAAAGAGAAAAATGAAAGCTGTAACAAATGAAAATATGTTAAAAAGGAAGCCAGGCTGACACTTGAGTGTCTGCTTTGATTTGTCTGGCCCCAGTTTCTGTACGCTTTGAGCTGGTTGCAGTCTGGCCCCAGGTGACTTGAGGGTAGGAGCATGCTGCTGGAGGAATGAAGGCCTCTTGACAATACCTTCTCCTCCTCCAAATGCAACAGCATTTGAAGGGCAAAGTACTCTTGGTGCAGATTGAGACACCAGGCCACAAAGGCCTGTTAATCCAGCAAAGTCAGGAAATACTGCATATTAACAGCACTGTTTCAGATGCTTTACTTGGACCCAAGCCACACGCATATTAAAATGTGTGAAAAATATGATGTGTAATCAGCGTGATTCTGTGGCCAATTCATTTTCCTGCAGGCTGTACTGGGAGGGACTGAACTCCCATCTGGTACAAGTCTGCCTTGCTCCTCCTTGGTAATGGTATGAGGTTGATTCCTAGTAGCAGAGCACCTCCCCACCATCTCCAAAGGAGCCTGAGTCACACCAGGTTGCCCTGTACAATTGAAGGAAGAGGAGACAGACACCAGGAGTATCATTGCAGCCTTACACCTGTCTCTGTAGGCTTTCCTTTGAGATGGAGTATAGTAACACGGAAAAGAAAAGAGGACGTTCCTCTATGTCCTACAGAGTTTGCTAGAAAAATGTATTAGGCTAGTAGCAGATCTTTTGGAGATTCCTGTGAAATACTGGGGGCTGAGAAGCATCACCATTATGGCACTAAGTGGGTCACTAGCTGAGTAAACGTCACCTGTGGTGGCTCTAGTTTCCTGCAAATCCCATCAAATCTGGTAGGTTTGACCATATGTTTCGTGAAAGTAGAAAAAAGTTGTGCATTTGCACAGTCTGATGAGAGACAAATTACATTTTTTTTTAAGAGACGAGGGAGATGAGAGTGGTGAGAGGAGGAAGGAGAGAGAATGGACACTCTGAGATTGCTCATGAGTTTATGTAATTACAGAACTTTCTTTGGTCTAGTGTGAAACCTAGCGTTTCAGCAATACGATTTTATTCTACTCTGAGGGGCTTTACTTTAGTTTGTACTTGTCTGAAAGTTTATTCCCAACACTAACTTTGATGCAAGATCACCAAGGAACACAAGGAAGAAGACAATATTGAAGGACCACTGACAAGTAATTATCCTCATTTGTAAAGCACGCTGCCCAGCACCGCCATGGCACACCTGCCCCGTGACCCAGAGGCCATTGGAGTTAAGGACTTATCAGTGCTTTTGTTTTAAATTCCTACATCCAGAAGTTTATAACTTGTCCATAAAGTTTGGCAGACAGATTACTACGGCTGAGCAAAATAGCACCTTCTGAAACATTAATCTTGCTTGTCATTAAATTGGCCACTACATGAGCCAGAAAAACACACTGACAACACAGAAAGAGTTACTATTTCAAAACAACATAGTTTCAGAGACCCCCAATTTAAAGTGGAAGAGGTTGCATCACATGCATCACAGACATTGTCTCAGCTGCACTTACCATAAGAGGCATTGCACACTTTCCTTTAAAAGCATAAAAAAATTGCAAAAAGCATCCATTACGAGACTGCAGCGGTACCTTCTTATTTATTATCTACACTTGATAGTCCAATTCCCAAAGTTCATGGCTTCTTCAGGGCCATTTCGATCTCTATAAAGGAGCTGAGGACAAGTGTGTATTTCATACCCACATATCAATATTCTACGTATTGTTTGTAAAGTACAGAAAGAAAGCAAAAGATTTACACGACTTTTTGCATTGAGGAGAGTTGAAAGTAGCCCCAAAGCTAAGAGTTTTTAATGCCACAAAATGTCTTCCTGAATACAGTCCCGGACAAACATCTGTATGAGCTTTTTTTAACGTATGGTATCCTTGTAGGATGAAAATAACATGCTTTGAAAAAACACTTCAGGCAAAGTTTACCATTGCTTAGATAAATGTTTACAGTAAGATTTCTAACTTTCATAAAGTCAAGATGCTTTTTGACATTTGGAAAAAAAACCAAACCAGGCACATACCTCCACCTCCTGTATGAGAGTTCCCTTGTAAAATTACAGACCTGATCTTCAGAGTGCAGCAGTAAGATTGCTTGCATATGTACAGAATAAGATTGTTTTAATATTGCTATGAATTCCCCCCGCAATCTCTAAAAATTGCATATATTGAAGCAATATCTGAATCTAGCGTTAAGCATCTATCAAAGAATTAACCTGAGTTAATATTGACTGAATTATTAAAAGTATCTGATGCCAACATGAAAATAATATCTACATTACAAAGATCCGTGGTCTTTGCACCTACTGGTATATTGGAAAGAATTCCAATCCCAAGTACCTTTGGACAAAAGAAAATTCTATTTAACATCTATCTTTACAGAAGCGTATCTATATTTGAAAAGAAAGACAAATTACAAATGCACACGTTCATGTATATATATACACACACATACACACGAAGTAATTAAAACCAGTAATACTTCACCTAAACACAAGAAACATCCAAAAAGAAAAATATGTGAAAACAAATATATTACGATCCGACTGTGTTACTGAAGGCTATTATATTTCTCTTGACGATAATAATGAATAAATTCGTTCAAACACACAAATCTAAACTTGCCTTCTAGGTCCTTAGTGCAAAGTACTTTCCTTACACTAGACCAAAAAACATTGTTGATGAAAAGGCAAATTACTTTCAAACAACACAGATGTTTTTCACAGGCTCTAAATTAGTAAGGAAGCATTAAAAAAAAAAAATCAATATTAAAAGAAAATTTAGCCTTGTTAACACCATTTGTAACAGTTGTTGTATTAAAAAGAAACTAGATTACTCCCATTAACATTTAGAAATCCAATACTTAAAATGTTTAAATGGTTGAATTGACAGCTCAGCATGCTGAAATCACAGTTCACAAATAAGGTTAATGGTGAAACAGTGGCAAAATCTGCAGCCACAAGTTGCACTGAACAGGATATCACACTTACGAAATGCTCTCATAAAACAAATAATGCTAGTAATTATCAGGTGCTGCACAACAAACTACGTAGAAGATGGGGGAAAAATCCAGTCCTGTTCAAATTATTAACAAATACTTGGTTTTTCATGCGGTTTAGTTCATAAATGTTAACAACTTGTTTTAAACTATAGCATTTAAAAATTAACAGTGGATTTCTTAACATTTGAGTAATCCATAAAAGCAACATGTTGATTTAAATTCAAGCAACATATTAACGTTCCTATAAAAACTGCCCTCGGTATTTGACTTAAAGGTGGTATATTGCTGTCTGAAAACACTGTCTGAAAAACACACTGTTAGGAATTGGGCAGAGTGACTGCAGAAAATAAACAAAATAAGTAAAAGACCCTTATTCATTCTGGATTAAATTCGCCCCTGTGCAGAGTGCTGGCACAAGACTTGTGTACTTCTTATGTCTCACTTAAGTCCCATTTTAGGAATAAGAACACATAAATTCATGCCGTCACAAATATTTCTTAGACTCTATAAACTACGTCTTTCCTCTCTCCAAGCATGTGAATTTCTGTCTTTCCCGTAGTACCCTGACCCTGATGGAAAACCAGTAAATAATTAATTCTCTTCAATCTGAACTACCATAGTTATGTCCTTGATTTTCCATGAGTATGTGAACAAGTTTAATCCACTCTTAGCATAATTTATCACTACTGTATTGTTTTTTAATTTTCTCCTTATCAGAGACTATTAATGAAATACTGAACAACTTCCAATTTTTTTTATTATTATTCTTTCTATTCTAGCCTTCTATTCTTCTAGAAAAACAAATTAGATCAATCACAGCATGGTAGAACAAAAATAAAATGCAAGTTTTTATTTTAGAACGCACGCAGGAGTTTACTCATGTGTTACAAAAATACTTCTTTTTCCACTATTTTCCTATTGAGATTCAGAATTTACGAACATGCCAAAAATTTTTCCAGTTGGAAGCACTCTGTCCAAATGCCTTCCGAAAGGTATGTTCCTCAAAATGTCAACTTTCCATGGAACAGTGCAGCTTTGATGACTTAGAAAAATATGCCACAATGAAATGGAAAGAAAATATTGTTGTTGTTTTTCTCAGGTTCAGCTCTAGTGCATTGAAACGAGACCCCAAAGTCTTGCTTCAAATCACTCTGAGATCCTGTTAAGCTGCACCTCCCAAGCCCGGTACACGGTGCATGAATTAGGTCAAACTGCTACTTTTTTGCTACGGCGCCGCATCTCCTGTGACGCAGCACTCCGAGACACGTGCATCAGCGCCGAGCTCATGCATGGGCAGAAGATGCAGCTGCTGAGATCAAGTGATTTGGGAGCTGGAGGGAAGCAGCAAAACAATCACTGTAAAGACTGTCCATGGCAATGCTGTCCCTGAGCCGTACCAGTGCAGTGTGTATGTTCCCAACAAGAAAACACACTGTCTTATCCTAGGTGCAAAAAATTAAATTTCACCTCTATTTCTGATCATATTGTGGAAACTTTATTCCTTCTGGGAGTCTTCCTTGAAGACAAGAGTGTATGGCTCTCTGACAAGCACCCTCACAACCAAGACCATCACAGTAAAGAGCTGAAAGCGAGCCTAAACGAAACAACCGGGAACATTTCGTTGTCTTTACAGTGATATATGATGATTCCATCAAAAAAATCGGAATGCAGTTTGACATTTCCAAATCAAAATTTGCAGTCTTCATTCCTAAACATACAGACAAGCCCAAAATTTCAACTTTTTATCTCACATTAGCATTAACATATACTTCTGAATATTACAGGACACTCATTCCTAACTCATTAGCTCTAGTAAAGCAACTTTCATTATTAATAAACCAACACTGAGCAAAGCATCAGAGAGTCTGTGTAGAAATACCAAGAAAAACTAAAACTTACCCATAAGACCATAACACTAGCTATTGTGAGAGACAAAAACAACCTCCCCAACACCTGCAATTAGACTTGACGTCATACACTGCTAGAAGCAGACATAGCAAAGCTTGATAACCTGCCATGCTGGATGACATCCTCTAACCCCATTTATCCAGCCTACTCCCACTAATGGCAGTTACTGACTTTTCAGTGCCTATAAGAGAAGATATTTTACTCAAAAAAGCACAGGTTAATCTGCAATAGCATTGTTTTCATACTGCATCTCAGATAACCAGATTCTTTGAAGCAGAAATCTGCCTTGCAATTTCTGGACACTGCCAGTTGCACCTGGAAAGCTATATAATTTAAAACAAGACCCAAACCAAATCAAAACACCAAACCAAACCAAAGAGAAAAACAACAACAACAAATGAACAAACAAACAAAAAACCCAACAGAAAAAAAGGAGGAAGTTTTTGGTGACATTTCCTCATTAGGAGTATAAAGGCCACTGAGAAAAGCATTCCCATCAACAGGAAAGAAGATGCTTTAATTGGTTTTTTCCTCAGACTGACAGCTGCTAGACATAAGGAAGTACAAGTTACACACTAATCCCTGAGAGTGTTTCCATTTCATGATATCCCCACTGAAATCTCTGAGATAGTGAAGAAGTAATACAGAAAAAAAAATATTTATTTTATGATCTGGGAGAAGATGAAAGATGGTAGTTTGGAATGCTTAGCAACAGTTGCAGCAAAGATTTGGGATTCATATGGATAAATTGTTCCCATTAAGATGCTTACCCTTCACCCAGAATGCTGCTTAGTATAGGCAACCTCAAAACATTAAAGAAATTATCTTCATTGTTTGAACTACATTGCTGTTCATGCACTGCCCAAATGTACTAAACTGTATTTAATTTGGCAAGAAATAAAACCATTTCAAAGAGCATTCTCTTTAAATTGTCTCTGTGTTACATAGATTAAATAAATTCTTTCATTCCAAAAATAGCCAAGAATACAGTTCTCCCAGGTTTTAGACAGATGACCTACTAAAAGACAATTAAGAGCATACACTGAGGCACTGCTGCGCGCAACACAGAGGGGACATAGCTCTAAGGACTTGCCCAAGCTAACCACTGCAAATAACTGCTCGTTACATCTGTCCTCAGCATCTCGGAAAACGTATAGGAAGAAAATATATTTCATCTGGACTGAAATATGTAATTGGTAAGGAAACAGTATTGCTCCCATATACACAAAATGAGAGAGAGAAAAAAGGTTATCAAGAGCAATGAAGGGGGAAAGAATGCAAACACAGACTTCAAAATAAGAAAACACAGATGGAGTGAAAACATAGTTATAGAAACAAATAAACAATAAAAGAAACCTTTAAACACATAGCTTCCTGCACTTTCCTTTCTCAACAGGTTTTTTTCCTCAGTGCATTTCTATTCTACCTCTATATGAGCAATCAAGACATCTTTTGACCAGAAATCCCAGAATCAGTGACAGCAATAAAACTCTTACTGACTTCAAGAAGTTCAGGATTTCAACCCTCATCAGCAATGTCCTGTATTGACCTGGAAGCAATTTGGTATTGGCTAAGGAGCAAACCAGCAAACTGAAATGCTGGAAGCTCACGCTTCCACTGCAGAGGAGGTGCGAAATGTGAGCTGTGCTCTGAGGCAGCGCCCGGGTTCACGCTAAAGCTCTGACGTCCTTGCCGTGATTTTAAGCAAATCCCATCTTCCTCAGCCGCAGCTTAGTATTTTACACATGAACCTACACTGCTTCAAATGTGAGTCATATTTTCTAGGGTTTTACTTGCCAGTAGTGGGGAGAGCTGCAGTTTCCCCCCGTGAGATGAGCCCAGGGCTCAGGCGGGTGTGTTTCCCAGGCTCGGCAGCACGATGCAGCGCGGGCAGAAAAGTGGGCCAGTGGGCAACCTTGCCTGGTGCCCTTTTTCTCTCAGACATCCCCAAAGCTCACACACATCAGTGCCCACCTGTTCCCCTTTCTACAGCTTCCCACTGGACTGCTTTTGGCCACCCATCAGGAAGATGGCTCCCCACTAGCTCCTGCTGCTAAGAAACCTTTATGTGAGCAACCAGGGCTACCTACTTTTGGATTGAAATCCTGGCAGTAGATGAGTTAGTGACTAAATACTCATTAATTTCCAAAGGACGGAAATTAATTTCCTGACCACTGAAGTACTGTTATGGTCTCCATGTTGTCCTAATATTCGTTTTATTCTAGCTGAGAAAGATGTTCCTCAGTGTTTGCTTTCTGGTTATTGAGAGTGTTTCGGTTTCCTCATGGACACCTACTTCCTCCTTGGCTTGGCACTGATGGAAGGATTGTATCTCTTATTGCATCTCTTGCTTGCATCTCCCAGGTTTTCTACTCCTAGGAGGTGTCTGCAGAGACAGCACATACTCACCGAGATGAGAAAGTGGCTCTTGTACTTCCATCTGCAAGTGAACTTCTTATTATACCTTCACCCACCAGATCCATTTCAGCTGAACTGATGAGAAGACTAGAGGACTCTCTTGTGTGGAACGACTGAAGTATTTTCTCAGATACTCAGTCAAGTCTTCCACTTCTCCCATGCATTTTTCTCATCACACAGAAATAAAATTTTCTACCTTTATGACTTAAATAGGAAAAAAATACATAATATTGACTGAGCATCTGAACACTGATAGTAACAATTCTTGATTAAATAGAAACATGCCTTTACAGAACAAAAAACAAATTACCTCAGTTCTCAAATTGCAGGTAAGTGATGTGAAGACGCAGAGTAAAGAGCAGACCCAAGATTTAAAGACTGCCAGATGTTTTTCTGCTACTGCTTCCACTAGCATTCAGATAAAAATCACGCACACGTCATCCCTGTGCCACCATATGCCAAGCCTGACTGACAGCAGCACCATATGGTTACAGCCTTTCTGTTTATTATCATGTTTAGCCAGACTACAGAAGAACATTCTCTATTATGACACTGATTAAATTATTAGATATCTTGATACCACTGAAATGCCCAGAAGGATCTATTTGAGGTTTCTTTTATGAGAGGAGATTCTTAGAGCCAACCTGAAAAAAATGAAATGATGATAGTAACAGCTGGTAGGAAAGAGGAATACTCCAGCTGAACGAGGAGAATAAAGACTGAGCGCTATCATATAACGTTGCTTAATCTCAATGTCACAAAAGACCATTTTAGCCATCAACATTAATCCTTAAAACCCAGGAAGAAGGCAGCTTTGTTTCTGGTTGTTTGAACTGACTCAGGCAATTTAACTTTAACCCAGCTTCTCAAATGACTTTATCCATCTAACTTTAATCTCATAATAGTAGTCAAACGGGACAGAAAATTAAGATAAAAATATAACATTTGAACATAAAATATAGTTCTGCTTTCAAAACCTTCTGGCAAGATTTCAACCCAGCTTTGCCCATGTCCAGCTTTTATTCATAACAAGCAGCCGCGCAGCCCTGTCAGCAGTTTAAAAACCGTGCTAATTACGGAAAAAGGAACTCTCAACTCTTTTCTAAAAAGAGCTGCTTCTGAATTAACGTAGTTATCTCCTTCTTCCACATCCCCTTTCTTCTCTCTAATGTAAGAAGTCCTCATGAAATAAATTGCAGTATGAACCCAACTGGGAGGAAGGCTTTCTTCAGAACCCAAACCAAACAGAACTGAACGGATTTGGATGCTTTTACTGGGTTTCAACAAATCAGAAGCAATTCTAGTTTTACTAAAGGAAATAAAAGCTGTTCATTCCAAAACAGGCATTTAGGGTGAAATTCACTCTAGCATAGAAGGGCAGTGTAAGATGTAGTCTTTCCTTAGGTCCCACTTAAGCCCTCTAAACATGAAATCAGAGGCACAGAAACCCTCAGATTAACCCTCCTGTGTTCAGACCCAAAAAACTAGTGAAGCGAGATGAAGAATCCCTTGCTGGCTTTCAAGGGATGGAGTAGATCCACAGTTCTCATGTTTTTGCATTATAGGATCACCTGAGACCAGTAACGCCCTGGGATCTAGCCAAGACTCTGTCCTTTCCCCATATTTTTAAGTGGGATTATTTTTTTTCTTACTTTTTTAAATGGAACTTAATGTCTAGCCAAATATAACCTGTAACATTGTGTTTCAACTGTGGTTGCACTGCAGACCATTTTTTAAAAAAGACATATCTTACAGTCACCTATCCTGGAGCCATCCAATTCCAACACACGTTTTCCTTTGGAAATCTGCATACTTGACTGTATCAAAAATAGCATTAGAATGGCATGAAGGGAGCTAGATGCAATAGGTTTGTAGTAATGTGGGGTATCACTTCTCGGTTATGACCCATTTTTCTTTCTTGTACCCATAATATTTACTTTTCCTTCCCTGGATATGGGATGTTACTTTATCACCCACATCATCATTTACAAACCCACTGCTTCTATGCTTGTCCTCTCCTGGCTTTTCAAAATAAGTGTGATACGTTTAACTCCCTTGCAATAGTCCTAATACTGAAGAATTTAAACAGGGAGCAAAGAATTATTCATATTTAAAAATGTAATTTCCCAAAATGGTTTCAGAATTTAAAGCATTATGAATGGAGCCACAAGAGATTTGAGCATGGCTGCTTTGCTAGCAGGGAAGGCCTTTGTATGGACCACCTGGAAGTACTTCTTCAACCACTGCGTAGCGTATTGGAGGCCACCTCAACAAACCACAGACCACAGGATGAAAATCCCTCATCTACAACAATTACACACTGTCACATAAAATGTTCATAGAGTTTTCTAAACAACAGATATTCTAATTAATATAAAAAAACTGTATCACACTTTCTCTTTTAAAAGAAGGCTTTTTAAGCATATTAAGTTTGTTGCCACAAACCAACTGTGAGATAAACCTCAGGAGTAAAACCTGGCTCTACTGAAAGACAACTTCTCACCGATTATAGTTTGATACCCATGGAGTATTATTTGCCATTCCACAGACTGGGGAAACAAGCACGGAAACTTTAAGCCTGTCCAGAAACACGCTCTGAAATAATTCAGTAATTCAGAGTTTCCCATCTGTTGTATCACCACTGGACTAGGCTAAATCTCTTTCCCAACAGACCATCTATGACAACAAATTATTGTTCACTGATAACAATGAGCCAGAAAAAATACACAATTAGCCAACTGAATAATTATGGTTTTTATTTTGTATACTTAAAATGTTAAGCAAAAAAGAAAAGACAATTACTTTTTTCCCCACTTTCAACTACTGCTCCTAAAACTAAAATAAATACACTCAAAAACCTATCAAAAACAAAGCAAGGATTTGCAAAGGGCCAAGAAAAACAAAAAACTTAATATAAAAACTGAGTTTACATAGAGATACTGGAGAGCCACATCATTTACTTTTCCATATCCTTATCCTACCAGTCTTTGTACACTCACTCACATACATAGTCCCACTGATTCTCTAGAGTGTTTCTTGATATTGCTTTCATTAGCTCTTTTCCAAGAACAGGAATTTCTTCTGCCTCATAGTTCAAGCTTGTATGCTCTAGCAGCCTAAAACCCACTTGCAAATCCATTAAACCCAAAGGGACTCTTCACTTGCATTAAGTTAAGCTTATGCAAAAATGTATGCAGAATCAGGACCCTCTAACAGATTTATACTGTCTTAAGTAAGGCAGGATTTCATGTTTTATGTCAAATTTTTTTAATGTCAATTTTTTCCTTCGTAAGAAGTTCTGGAACAATATCATTTCTATGTTTTAGTATTACTTTTGATTTTAGGTCCTTTCTGTGGTGTTGGGGGGCCTTTTGGTTCCTGAAATCGGAGGATATTTGTTCAGAACACTTAATATTTTCTCTTAATGGCACAGTAATAGTTTTTTCTTTATATTTTTAGGAGGAATCTCAACCATTTTAGCTTGTTAATGTACCCTCAGTGATGCAGTTACAGATGCTGTATGCCCACTTCTTTCCCTTTTAGCGAGAATATTTACTCAGCGTAGCCTTTAGCTGCCTCAAGAGTGTCAAATGAACATATTTCCATTTACAATGGTGTAAAATGAGTCATTCTACTACATGTCTAAAACTTTGATATTTACATCACGCTCATCACTATACACAAGAAACAAAGAAAGCATTTCAAAGTACTGAAATCCTTCTTTCAAAAGAGACTGCAGCAACTTTAAGTGACCCAGGGCAGAATGGCTTTTTCTGTGGGTTAACATACTTGGCAAAGCAAAGTAACTCATGTAGAACTTGGTGTTGCCACAGATTGTCCACTCCCGATACCTTAAGGACAATGCTCAGTTACCTGCATAGCTCATTTATCTCTGAAACATGCTGCAATCCAGCTTGAAACAGAACAACAATTAGAAAAAGGTTTCAAATTTATTTAGGCATCTAATTCCTAGAAAAAGTACTGGAAGCCTGCAATTTAAATGCAGTTTAACATTTAACCCATAGGAATCCATTGAATACACATGAGATGAAGCACGTTTCCATTCTTAGGGCTGGATACCTAGGTGACTGCGTACAGGAACACCGATCCAGATTCAGAAGTGTAAAGCACTCTTACGTCCCAATGACCAAATCTGTGAAGGTACTTCAGCACTTAACTCTCACTAACATAAACAGGAGTGAGTCAAGTCAGTAATTTTGAACATCTGGGTTTAATCCTAGTTTTGAAGTCACTTGTGTCTGGTTGGTAAAGGCATTTCTTGCCTAGCAGGCTGATAGGTGCTTAAGGGTATTTTCAAAAGTGCCTGCCTACTGACTTTCAAAGAAAAACTCCATGAATTCCTATTTGCGTGTTAAGACACCTTGAAAATCTAGCCTTGATTTGTAAATTGAGGCTTTAAATATAGCAATTAAATGCAAATTCTCAAAAACTTAAGGTGTGTAAATGCCACAGAAAGAGGCAAGCAGAAGGCGCCAACAATTGTGAGGATTTTGCCTGTAGGGATTGCTTAAAGTTTCACATGGTTTATTGATTTTTATCAAGCAGTTAAGTAAAATCTATGATTTCATATTTGCAATCTTGCATGGTTTTTTTTTAAGTTAGAGTCCTCACTGACCTCCACTGAAGTTTTTGAAAATAGTTGGCGCTAACTCTCCCACAAATGAGACCTTAGAGTGAAAGAACTAAGGAAAAGGAGTTTTACATTACTAAATAACTATTTGAAGGAATGATTGCAGCAGGTAGAATTCACGCATTCAAACATCACCGCCAATATGTTTTTACAGAAAATGTTTAAGACATCATTTAATATTCACAGTTCTGGAAGCCATTTGCTTCTCTATAAATTGATTGTTCTTGGCGTTCAAGCATTCTGTATGTGCCAAGGAGATTTTAAAAAACCCCAACAAATTAAAGCCAACATACAGCAGCATTATGTCAAGACTGATTTTAAAAAGAGAGATAATGAGATATTTTTGATGGGACTTTTTTTTTATATATATATATATTACATTCAATACAGGAACTGTTTTTAAAACCCAACTGATTTACCCTCATTGCCTGTCTCTGCAGTGCTATACTCACTTTAGAGGTGTGGAACTTGGGCACAGAGAAAACTGCTTCTCTGAAATCAAACATGATGCCTTACAGCAGAGCCAGAAATTTCAAAGCCCTGCAGCTTATTTCATGACCTTTGCCACAAGATCATCGCTGTTTTCTGTACTTCATTTAAGATGAGATGTTCAAACCAACTCGATAGTTTAGGCTTTTAATTGGATTTGTACCCCCTAGTCACCTAGGAATTTTTTAATTCCCATGCATAATTTACAATAAGAATGTGCTATTCCTGCTTCTTAAATAATAATAAAGCTTCTAATAATAGAGTAATATTTGATGTCCTACTTCTAGGGCTAAAGTTTGTTGAATGCACTATACAATGACTTTTTTAATAAGGAGAAGCACTGGGGACTCATTGGAGCTTTCATTAGAAAGTAAGAGTTCAGAAAATCAGCATCCTTTTATAGTTCTTACAGTATCTCTAAGAAAGTCTAATACCAGCACTGCTCAACACACAGAGAAGAACCTATTACCTGAGACTACATTTACATTAAACTACTTCATAAGGTAATTTTAAAGAGTCTGCTACCTAATATAACACACATCCTACTTAAAAAGCAAAACACTTCAGAAAGATAAAATTGCCCATAGCACCACTGTTCCTAGAGCAACAGCAAAATGTTTTGAACTGCATTGATGCACACACACTTTCCCTGGAGTTTCAACACCTTTTCATCAACAGATGTCACAAGCACACAGCCAGCGCAGGCTGTGTCAACATGGTACCACACCAGATCTACCAAAAACATGAACCAACAGTAACAACATTGTTGTTGCTTTTTACCAACTCTTGCTGGCAAGTGTAGGACTCCTATGTAGATTTTAATAGCCAAGAAATGAAAATGCTTTTCAGTGTGCTGTAATTGGGTGCTGCTATGTCAATCCTCCTGAAAAGCAGCAAGTTTCAGCCAACAGTTTGATGTTAAACATTTCAGGGTGATGGTTGCTACACTGTAGAGGAAAACACAGGATGGAGTTGAAGGATCAGAGCCTTCTTTCTGAGGAGCAGACTGGCAATTAAGAAATGCATCCTAAAAAACAGTTCCCATGCTGCCCACCCACTCACCCTATTAGCTCTGTTCCCAGCAGTCTGCTTTTGGCAAGAAAGTCCTTTGCTCTAAAACTCCCATTCAAACTATAAAAAAAGTGAAAATTGTTTTGTCTGCTTTTTAGCATTTTCTAGCTAGCTATTTCAACCTGAGACATCACCTCAGTGAAGGAGTATTTTATATCAAAGTTCTTTCTTTTATGGGTAATAATGGAAATAATATCCATAAAAGAGTCAAAAGGACCCTGAATTACTTTTCTGAGTCCAAGTGATGGTCCCACTGCTCTCAAAGGCAGCAGGATAAGTCTTTGTACATATGTGAGTATAGCATTGTCCAAAATACACCAGGGTCATCGTAGACCTTGTTTAATAAAATATAGTCATGTATGTATAAAATGCAATATACTGTTTTTTGATAAGACAGCAGAAGCTATCTTAGGGGATAAGAATGATGGAGTGTTTTCCGGCATGGCCCAGAGACTTTTTCTTCTCTTTTTTTTTTTTTTTTTCCCCACAATTATGATGCCAAAAACTAATACAGATTTAGGGCAGAACTTCAGCAATTGCTCATTAATGAAAAATTGAACATCTAATTAATGACTGTCAATAAACAGAGTAGGTAAAATGAAAACTACCTTTTTTATTCATCTACATAGCCACAACAAGTTGAAACAATAATTTTCCTGACACACATGAACTTATCCCACAATGCTTGGTCCTAACTTCATGAAAAAAAGATTTCTAAATGCTAAACGCCTTATATCCTAATTTTACACAGGAGAATCCTTATGGCTTTAGCAGAGTTCAGAAGTCTAGAAGGCTCAGCTGCTCAGCTGACCATAAAAACGATTGTGTGAATCAGTGTCTGACACCTGGTTTATTTAGGCGGCTCTTACACTCCGTGTTTAAGAAAGCAACCCCCAGAGAAATGAGTGTGTCCAAAGCAAAGAAAACCTATAATTACTTCTGTGCCCTCTGCTGTATCAGAATGCATCTCTTGCAGGTTTAAAATTCATGAGAAGAAGAAAGATCAGAAGAATCATCTGCAGCCTGAAGTAGTTTCTCAGCTGGGAATTTCCTGGAAAACTGTGCTACTCCATCCACACGAAAATACCAAAAACGTGTGTATACGTGTATGTAGGGATGCAGAGGGCTCTGAGCACTGTTTATGGACAAAAGGGAGTCATGTTAATTCCTGAATATTACTAAAGTTTGCATCAAGTAACACCTATTACAAACTGGCCTCTACAGGTAGAGGCTGTAATTACCTTTAGCCAGGTAATCCCATGGCTAAAGCTTAAGTCTAGGAGATGGGAAATTCCTGTTACTTCCCACCCTGAGTCTGAACCTTCCTGGCTCTGTGACTGATGCTCCACCTTGTGAACACACTATGGCTGTCAGTAGGTCCTGTAGGAGTGCTCCAATGGGAAGCTTTGTGCCTCCCATGCAACTATCAAGAAAATACCTAAGTGTAGTATTTAATAGAAGTCTGTATTTAATAAGGTAAGCTCTTTATGGCCAAGTGCTTCCCAACAGAATATTTTATAGCAGCTTGTGTGAGTTGGTGCCCAGGATAAATTTTCAGGGTCTCGAGACTCTGTTTTCCAAAATATCTTATTCAAGTTTTACTCTCTTTGTTGTGTCCCCCTTTAATTTTCGTCTTGCAAGCCCTGTGAAGATGTCAGTTTAGAAGTGCTAAAAGCCTGTTTTAATAGATGACTGTATCATCGTGTATGGCTGGAATGGGAAGCAGAAGTCACACAAACAGAGAGGTAGAATTGTACCCAGGAGAACACGAGATTTCATTCAGTTTGGCAGTGAAACTAATAGCAACACAGGGGTCATAGGAAAGGACATAGTAATGAACCAGGCATAGTACTGCCTACCAGATCAGGCTCTTCACTAAATGATATACTACTTTGTCTCATTCTCATTTTGAAAATTCCTGTGAACTCTCCGTTCAAATTTCCTGGGTGTTGATACATAGATTGAGTTTGGATTAATCGTGTTTGTCTAAATCATGCAGTTGGGTGTGCACAGACACATCCACACAACTGGCTTGAAAAAGCTGGATCATCTAGACAGAGTACACTGTAGATGACTTCCTCAGGGGGCTTTTACACAATTATATGTACCTATCTGCTCTTTGTGCTTTTAAAAATCTTCCCTCTAGTTGCAGAAACCTTCAGGTGAACTCAGTTTGCTTCATACTTAAAATTTTATAGCCCGATATAAATGTTGGGACTTAGAAAGTATCTCAAGCTTTTTTTTAAAAAAAAAAAAAAACAAAACACATATATGTGTAGAGAGAAATATATTATAAAACCCTCTCGTAAATACGCTTGCCATGATGTGTCACTGAAATTTCAACATTAGATGCTCTTCTTCCCCTACAACAAAAAAAAACCCCACAAACTAACCAAAAACCAAATTCTCCCATGTTTTGTGATTTATCATTGGCAAGAGACTGGAGGAAATATTTTTCTTTCCTAACTAAAAATAAAAAAGACATAGTTTATTTAAGTTGTATTTGGCTGTGTTTATATGCTGCTGACAAAACACATAGAATATGTAGATAGGATAATGCACTGCTCAGTTCGTGTTACTTGATGGAAGATGTGGTGGACAACTTGTTTATGGCTAACCTCCACTATGAAATTTTTTTCCTGCTATTTAGTGTGGCCAGATCTGCAATATTTTTCATTTAGAGAAAATTTTATGAGCCAAGAGACGTGTCAGCCGTGGAAAGGATACTTGCAGCATCTAGAGATAGAGAACTGCATAACAAAGAAATAAATCACTCTGATAAACACTGGATACAAAATTTTAACAGGGAGCCTCAGGAACATCCTTGTATTCCTTCAGCATGTCATTGGTTTTCACGGTTTAATGGTAAAATGTGACCCAATACTCTACGGAGACTTAAGATTTTAATGTATTTCAGTAGAGAGGAGAGGGAGAGGGAGAGGGAATTGGAAAGGGAAGGAAAGGAAAGGATCAAACTCCTAACTTAGTCACCTACATGTAATCATTCCCTTATTAAAAGGTAGGGCTGTGCAAATTTTATGCACTTCTTCCAACAACTTTTGGCAGTTTTGTTTTCTCCAGTTTTGCAAATGGAAAACATTTAGTTTTCACAGTACTAAAAAAATGAACTGCAAAATTTGTTCAAAAAATCCTCCAAGAAAGAGTAATTTTTTAATGAAAATGTGACTAGCTTCATTTTTTGCAGCAAGACAAATCAGCAAACGTCTCATATCTTGGCAAATTGATTAGAAAGTTTTGCACAATTCTTTCAGAAATGATCTTCCATTGTAAGGTCAAGGTATCTGAGAATGTTTTCAAGGGCACCTGAAGATGGAATCGCCTGTAGATTTGTACTCATTAATTTGTTGTGCCAGTAAAAAGCTTCTGCATTAGCAACCATATACTTCACGCTGAGAGAAGGAAACAAATGGCTTGATCTGAAGAACACTGAACTGAGGGATTGCAGCATCAAATGCAAAAGAATGGAAAATGGAATGGAGCAATCAGAAAGAAAAGTCTCAGATGGCAGTCTGGCATCTGATGCTTTAGATATTTTAGAAATTCTGATTGACAGAACTTGAGCATTCTTAGAAAATCAAGCTGAGGCTAAAATTACCAAGAATATTAAGAATTTTGGATGATGAAGACATTTTGATCTCGTGGTATCCCTGGAACCATTTGTCTGTCCTTTTTCTAACAAAAAATGTTAAATGTGCTCAGCACAAAGCGATGTGACACAGTTCTCACGACGAAGTCTGGGGAAGGGGGAATAAAGGAGTCACCATAATGAATGTGACATAGTGTGAGGGCTGAGCATGACAGGATCCTAACGAAGGCTAAAGCAAAGGAGGACACAACATAAACACAATCTAGTTGGTTTTGGACGAAAGCCCAGTGATGCAGGCAAGGAGAAAGGAATGTGTCTCAGTGAAAAAAGAGTCTATGGCCAAGGCCATCACAGCTGCACTCCTGTTTCTCAACTAATCCCTGAGAACAGTGTAAAAACAAAAGTTCATTTTATATAGTTGAAGAACATCTTGGATGGGATTAAGAAAAAAAAAAATCAAGGAACCTGAGAACAACAAAGCAGACGTCTAATACATTAGGGAGTTCACTTGACTTCAGCATCATCTGACTTGTGTGTATTAGTCTTATCCTCATTTTTTTAATCCTTTTTAAGCAAAATTTAATTTTCTTATTCTTGTAAGTGATGATGGAAATGCTTAGTGCTGTAACATGGCTATCATAAACCACGTATTTAGGTCATATAGAGAAACCTTACAGAAACAGATACATCAGAAAAGGAAATGCTTCAATAAGACATGCTATTCAAACGTGGTTTACATGTGATTTTTTCAATGGACTATACATGGTAATCCTGAAGAAATCAAAGTGGCAAAGCATTTGTGGGCCTTTTTGTTGGAAAAAAAAATATCTAAATTACTATTTCGTATATGTCACACTCAATCTAACATTAAAATAACATTTTGTATTAGTATCCTTTTATTGCTGGATATCTTTACAAAAAATTAGCCATTTCAGTATTTTGTGATGCAGGCAATAAACCACCACTTTTACAGTTGAAAACCTCAAAGCAACAGAAATTACTGATACTAAATGTGTGTCTTCTAGAGCTAGAGTTATAATTAACAGAATGTTGCCTTCTGGGTCTATTTCCTCAGGCTTTTCAGGCATACTCCTCTCAGTTGCAGTGCACGGAAATGAGGATTTTGAACTGTATGCCTGTATTCTTTATCACCCTGATTGAAACACTGGAAAATCATACCCTGCATGTCAAAAGCAGTATTTAGCTGTGTTCTTACTTAAATGGGAGATCTCTTTCCTGTATTTGCAGTGCAGACTACAGCTGATTGAAAATTTTTATAAAAATAGGAAAAAATTGGTACACTAAAACATGAAGTTTTGATTTTCCAGCAGATCCAATCCTGCTGTTATATTCAGGTTCAGATATTAAATCTGGTACAGCTAGTCCTAGGACCTCTCATGCATTTTGCTTTGAAAATTCCAGAAAAACACTAGTTCAAAGTGTCAGTAGGAATGAAGTTGAAATTATTTTCATCATCAAACATGACAATAGCAAGGATACAGAGACACCTGGACACCCATGTTTACATTTCAAGGTCAAATAACAGAGTACTTGATCTACCTCTTAGGAGGGTTTAGGCCAGTTGTTCAAAACGTTTGTTTGAAATATCTTTTTTATTTACAAAATATGAAATCATCTGCCTTACATCCCAAGCTGACACTATTCCTTATCATCTGAACTGAACTGCTCTAACAGATAGAAAGGTACCCTCTCTCTGCTTTTTCCCCCCATGTCACAAGGCAGAAATAGAAACATTTTCCATTTCAGATCCAGGCAAGGAAAGGAAGAGGAGCAGGCTCTGTGACAAAGCAGCACTCGCTGCAGAACCGAAGCCTCCTCTCTTCTCCTCATCCTACTTCTCTCATCCACGCCGAGATACAGATGCCACTAAAGAGCTCAAATACACCAAGTTAACTCTGTGTGGTTAAAACAACACAAGATAAAACAGCCTTATGCTGCCTGTAAATTGCTGCTAATTCCCCAGAACAAAAATGATTAAATAAAGGGAAGAAAAAGAAGGGTAGGTGATTGAGGACTAGCTAGTAATAGTCTACAACACAATGAATGGTCAGTGAACTCGTATTACCTTAGTAGAGGTTAAGGGCTGTGAAAAGCCAAAGGATGCTGCTTTCTCAGCCTGTTGTCAGAGGAACTTTAGCAGATGTTGTCCCAGATTGCAGTGACACCCACTGCAAACAAACTGCACAATCATGGCCAGACCACAGGTCCCCATGGCCTGCAGGAAGTAAGCAAGCTCACACTTTCATCCACAGAAGCATAGAATGGTTTGGGTTGGAAGGGACCTCAAAGATCATCTAGTTCCAACCCCCCTGCCATAAGCAGGGACACCCTCCACTACACCAGGTTGCACAAAGCCTCATCCACCCTGGCCTTGAACACTTCCAGGGATGGGGCATCTACAACTTCTCTGTTTCAGTGCCTCACCACCCTCAGAGTGAAGAATTTCTTCCTTATATCTAATCTAAATCTCCCCTCTTTCAGTTTAAATCCATTGCCCCTTGTCCTATCACTACATACCCTTGTAAAAAGTCCCTCTCCAGCTTTCCTGTAGGCCCCCTTTAAGTACTGGAAGGCTGCAATAAGAAAGAAATCTTGTATATTTTCTTCACAGAGTACTTTTGATATCATTGGCTAAGACTGCATAAGGTAAAATATTCTATAGTAACTTTCTTTTTCTCCAGGGTGAATAAATAATTATATTTACAATACCATGTAAAACACAGGAAGCTTTTGTGCTTCCAAGTCTATTAGTTCCCTGTGATCCACTCTTTCAAATTTGTTATACTGCACAGTGATTTGGCATCTCAAGTTTGTTCTTAGAAGGAAGGAAGGGAAGAAAAAGAAAGGAAGTAAAGAAAAGAAGAATGGGAGGGAAGGGAGTGAAAAAGAAAAGAAACCCCCTAAACTGTTGTCATCTTAATCTAAGGAGTATTTTACATCAAAACTTGTTACTACCACTGCTACTGGACAGACCCACATGTGATTATGTTTTAGCAGCTGGAAATTATTTTTTTTTCACTTTCACATCTTTCCAGTTTGCTCAAAGACACCAAAGTCATTCAGATTAGGAAAAACAGTAAGAAAGGGTTCATACTGCTCTCTGATGGAACATTGTCTTCAAAATAAACTGCTTCTTCCCCAACTGTTATATTCCTGATGACAGACTGCCCAGTATACTCTGTAAGATGTATTGACTCTGGTAAATATTCAACCATCGGGTAAATATTCTAGCCTCAACCCTTATCTGCGCTCTCACCCAATACAAGGAAAGTAAAAAAGATCACTCCATACAGCAGAACCCACACTCAATCTCAAATGAAGGAGTTACATCCTAGCTTCTTGTCAGAATGGATTCTGTTTCATGTTTTACACCAGAGGGAGACACTATGCCAAGTTTAAATTAAGAACAAAAGTCCAAGTAATAGTGCATCGCTTGCGGTTTTGGCAGTGGTAAAAAAAAAGATAGCCTGAAAGAAAACATACCTTTTATGAAAACCAAATATAGACCACAATTGGCAAAGAGAAAACTGCATGGACAAACAAAACTGCTGGATAAACAAATCAAAATTACACAGGAAGCTGACACCCATTCTTTACAGTGGAAAACCAAAGATAAAAATGAGTCATATATTTTATATTTTTGGACAAGGCAAACTTCCATCTGTCTGGTGGTATATGATTTATATTCTCAAAGAAGTCTAATATTTCCAATATTACCCCTAAATAACCAACCAAAATATCAAGCAGAAGGATTATTTAAAACACTTGATGTCACGGAATAGCTGACTGCTTTGTGAATAGCAGGAGAACGGCTGGTCTCGAGCTGCAATACACATTTTAGATTTTTATGTATCCTCAAATACACAATCTCTGTTATCTTTCTGTTGCCTTCCTCTTCCCTTTGCCAGAGGTTATCACACCTGTGGGAGAACTGGCAGAGACAAACATGCACCTGCATCTCAGCTATCCTATTTCATAGGTAGGTGCAGTAGCTGAACCCTAAGCAAAAGGGGGCAACGAATTGCAATGGCTCATGGGCAGAAACATAACACGGCTCTGCCATGAGCTCCGGTAATGGAAGGATATTTGAATTGCAAGAGGGTAGTAAACATTACTTCTGCAACTGATTCTTCAAGAGTCAGGCCCCTACATGTCCAGTAATGCCTCTTTTGCTTTCAGGAGATGGCTCCCGAGCCTTCCTTCCCTGTACAAGTGAAAAAATAAAACCTAAGTAGACTACCTGGGAATTTTGTCATTGTAAAAGGTTGAACAATACTTTAAAGTGTATGCTGGATGTGTTCTGATGGGAGAATAAACACTTTAAAGACTTAGCTGACATTTCTGTTTCAAAGAATGCAAAAATTAGATGATGTCTGATTCTGATTTACAATTTCTATACTGTCCTCTACCACAGTAAACTCAAGGCTATCTACAAAAGTCTACTAATTTGGAAGATTCTTCTCACTAGACTAAATTTAGAGCTTAATTACAAAGTGCTGTGAAATATATTCCTGTGTATTTAAGTTAGGACTCTCTCAAATAAACTCCTATTCATCTAGTAATATGCTGGTGCTATATTTCACTGAAATGCTGAGAAGCCATGGTGATCCTGCACAGGTATAAACAAAAGCAGGTAGGATTTATCTGTTAATAGGACATATATAGCCAAAGTAATTTCATCACCATGTTCTTTGAGACACAAACAGATCATGTCTTCCCATTGATCATCACACACAGAAATAACTTACTAAATGTATTTTAATATTGAGTGAAATAGAGACGTGCAATTAAATAACATTCACAGCTACCAAAAGAAATATATGTACTTTACAAAGTCCTTTAAAATCTGCCTGTGACAGAAGCTCTGTCACCTTTTAGTAAGGAAACGATGATACCTATTAGCTGAGACTGTAGGTCTCAGCTGAACAAGTGAAAATTAACATATTTTGGTATGAAATAGGCTGAATAAGACCTTTGTGCTCTACGAAATAGAAATAAATGCAATGATTCACAAGATTTTTGTACAGTGCAGTGAGCATTCATACAGTAAGTTCTCTCTCGCTGCTGTAGCAACAAAGGATAGAAAAAATAAGTAACAATTCCAAAATAGTTTGGAATAGCAAAGGAGGGCCAAAAAAAAAAAAAACCAGGCCAAAAGATATTTAAAAATCTTTTACATGAACATCTGTATTTACAGAATTTGGGGAAGGGGGGAACAAAGAGAGAGACAAAAAATGTGTCATTTCCTTTTCATTCCCTAAATCCAATAGTAAGTGCCATGTTGGTGCTGCAGGAGTTCCTTCAGTCCAGATGCCCACCCAATCTCTCACACTGAGCAAAAGACCCACACAGCCAGGTCTTGCCACAGGCTTCCATGTAGCAGCACCAAACCCCATACACAGCCATGCAACATCACAGCCCCAGTCCAGTCTGTGGACTGCTCTGCTGGTCTAAGGCACCTTTGGTCTGCTGAGAAGCTACGTGTGCCACATTAGGATCTGGCTGGGTGCTGCAAGGTCCCTCGAGACATGCCACCCCGCTGGGGTGCTGACTTCCAGAGCCCTACGCTGCTGCGTACGTCCGCTTTGCTACCTCCCTTGCTATGTCACTTGGTAGAGCAGAAGCGTTCCCTGTCAGGTTGTGGAACCAGCACCAATTCACTCATTTGGAGAAGAAGAAATACGAGCATGAAATCTCCCATTGAAATCAACCTACAACCACCTCCCCAATCAGGAGATGTTTGTAAACAAAATAAGCTGAAAAAATACAGACTACTAAATACATTTTGAAGATTATATTCCATTATTTCCATATTTATTATAAGCCAGAAATAATTTTCTGAGATTTAAAATTATTATGGTCATCTGTATTAATTTGTTCTCAGTTTAAGGTTTTCTCCTATTGGTGTGAGCTTGGGAATTTTATTTTTTTTTAAGTTATATTTAAGGATCATGCCAAGCATTAAGATGGCATTGGGTTTATAAGCACTAGTGTAGAAAGCATTTTGTCAAATTTCTTTTTAGTAAACGCACAAGGAATGGAAGTTCAACACCTTTAAAGGTCAGGATGGACAAAGGCAAGTTTTTTGAAGATCGCATAAACTAGGACAGATGCAGACAGTAGGAACACGCTCTAACTCTTAACTTTCACAGTCACATATCAGCCTGGTCACATGCATTGACCTAGTTTGGTTTTAAATGAGCAGCTTATAGCCATGAAAAAGAGCGGTCAGAGGTCTGTTCAAGCCCCCATGGCCCATCAAATGTCTGTGGGTTACGGTAACTTATTTTGCAAATTTGTGGCCAAAGGTATTAATCTACTGCTGAGCAAAATATCAGTGCAGGGCTGCATCACAGCTGCAGCACATAGTGGAGACCACTCAGTTACTCTCTGTCAGAGCTCTAAAGTTAATATTTATTGTAAAAATGTAAATTTATATACACCAGGTATATAAAAAACTGACCTTCTGGCAGGTAATTAAGCATGCAAGCCCAGTGCCCTTCAAGAAAGCTAACTTCGTGTTTTACCCAGGGATATGTAGAAAATTGCCTAATCTCCAACATATTTCCACAAAAAAAGTATATGCAGAGAGTTATTAGTCAAACCAACATCCAATATCTTTCTCCACTGTCAGATGGCTCTATTCCAGAGGCAAATCCAGAGCACATCTAAGACAAAAGGCAGCTAACACAGTTTCTGTCAGGTAACTCAGTAGAGATCACACAATATGCATCTAAATACTTGTGGGAACTCTCCTGCTTTCTCTTCCAGGGTCTGCTTCAGTTTGAAGAAATCATTTTATATTCATTTCTGAACCACAGTCACTCTGTTCACATCCTAGGCCCTGTGAACATTGAATTATGGCTACAAAGCAGGAAAGCACTAGCAGAAGGAACTAACTATCACCTGTCTATCTATCAGCTACCACTATCACTTGTCTGATAGATAGTTTAAAAATCCTAGCTAGGCAAAGTATTACAACCTTAACCTCAGTTGTCTTCCTTAGGGCTGCTGACTATTCTGAGGCATTCGCTTTTCAATTCTGAGAAAAGAAAATAGGAAAGAGCCTCCTATTTTGCCCTCTCTCTACTGAATTTCATTCCCAGATACCTTAAATACTCTTCTGAGAATTCTTTGCTTACATATTTGCTCACACATTGCAGAACTGTAAACTAGGGATAAGGATTGCTCCTACTGAGGGCAATAGCTTAGGAAGAAAGGTCATCTGTGTTGCCATGTACCGTCATATTTTTAACCTTTTTGCAGCACCACTGGAGCTCACCTCCAGTGTATGCGTCACACCATTGCCTTTCTCTCTCAATTGGAATTTAAGAACTTATTTTTCACAATATTTTACAGTTTCAACAAGTGTAGAGATTATACAGCTGAATCTCACAAGGCTGCTGTCAGTAACATTGACAGAAAGAAATGGGTTTTGCTACTGGTAGAAAAATATACTTTTGGCGAAAATTATTCCGTTTCTTCCATGATAGCATTCTCTGAAAGCAGAGATTATTATACAGATAAACAGAGAAGCTCTTGCATTATTTATTTTTTTTTTACTACTAGATACCAGTCTCTCACACTCTACACTAGTCTATGGACTCGCCTTTAACTCGCTGCACTAGCGGCTGGGCCAGTTTATCACCAACAGACCTGTTCCAGGTTTCAGCTAACTGAACGACAGTAAACATCCTGTAGGTAAACAACAACTGGATCTTGGAGTTACATATCTCTCTCAGTCTTGCTGTCGAAAGCACGTGTGATAAGACAGCTACTTTTAGCAATGAGTGTAATATTCAAACAGTGAAGTCCTGTGAGAGTAAAGCAGACAACAGATGTGTAGCATCAGTCACTGAATCTCCTCTTACGAGATATTGTATTGAAATATTTTTCTGAGTTACTGTACAGAAAGGAAAAAGGTGCCTACACAGACACATGTGCTCCAGCAACTGTAGCAGTGGGCAGTCATCAAAACGGCTGTTACAATTTCGGGTCTCAAAGGGCTGTGCACCTTCTCGCAGAAAGCTCATTCAGAATACCCAGCTGGGTTCATATTCAATAAAGGAATAATGGTCTATAGGAAACAGAGGTGGGGAAGAAGTCATTCTTTCTTACAGCTCTTATGCAGAGTACCAAATCAACTCGTGACTTTCTGCATTCTCCAGCAATATTTTTCTGTCTTTGTATAGAAACCGTTGGGTTTCCAGATATACAGAGAGAAGGCACTTTGGTCTTCAGACAGATTGTCTCACAGATGACAGAATTAGAAAGTTCACTCTCAAGCCTCCCACTGATCATTAAAACAGAGGTGGGAGAGGGGAGGAGGAACAGTATAATGGGCAGCCTGCCATGCCCAAGTCATCTCGTGTAATATAGTATGCATATATATCCTTCAACACATTTGGCTTGTAAACTCATTGCCAATTTTCTCTCTGTTTTTCATCAGCTTTTCCCACTGGGATCTAGGCAGTGCACTAAGAGTTAACAGATGCAGCCGATTTCAAAGTGTTTATATCCTTCCAATGACAGGAATGTCAGTTTTGTGGTTGTTTTTTTTTTTTAAAAAAAAAAAAAACAGGCAACAATATATTTTTATGAAGGTGGATAAGGCGGAAACAACATTCTTGTCATGTCAACCTTGAGGAAGATGCTTAAAAATACAAGGACACGCAGACGTGGTAGTAGATTTGCAGAGAGAGGGAGCGTGGCTGCTTCTTTCACTCTCCTTTGAATTGTCACTACTCTATGACAGCCTTGACGTTTACCAGATGGAGTCAAATTTGTCTCATGCACACGCATAAGCAGAGGCAGGCTTCAGCTAAGCCAATATTTTTCCTTTCAAAATATTGAAATTAACACCTTAGTTTTAAGTAAACATAAGCATGAACTAAAAAGAGAAATTTGAATCTTCTCCGCAGTCACGCAACACTGCTAAAGCTTTCTTATGTGCAAGGGGATATGAAGTGATTTGTAATATTTAAAAAAAAAATAAAATTACAAGCCTGTAATAGACTTCAAAAAGCTGTTGCAATAAAGATGAAAGAAGTGATGATTTTAGCAGGTGAATGACTAGCTTTGTAATCATCTTCAAACTATGACCGTAATTAGCCACCGTTTCTGCTCAAACCTTAAATCTGTATTCAATGTTGCAAAGAAAAAAGGGGAAAAAGAGAACACCTGAAGACTTATAATCCTTGGAACAGGCTGCCCAGAGAGGTTGTGGAGTCTCCTTCTCTGAAGATGTTCAAAACCCGCCTGGACGCGTTCTTGTGTGATCTGATCTAGGTGGTCCTGCTCCCGCAGGGGGATTGGACTAGGTGATCCTTTGAGGTCCCTTCCAATCCCTAACATTCTGTGATACTGTGATCTTGCTGGAATGTCTTTCCCTAGTATCTATCCAAAATTAATAGGTACTCAAATATATTAAGTTCTTAACAATCACTTCGCAGAAAAGTAAATTTTGCTTGATGGCTTGTAAATAAATTTATGCTGTTTGGTTCCATGATGTTTCTTCCAACAATATTTTGAGACTATTGAAATTCCATGCTGGATATATTTTACTTTCCACAGTTATCGAATCAGTATTTGAACTTTGTATTCAGATCAGTACTTTCACAAATGTACACATATGTGCACCTATTGGTAGTTGTCCCAGTGAAGGTGCTAGTTAACTGTTTAACCGATGAAATTAGATTGTTCTTTTGTTTAAAGCTATAGAATTGAGTATCTTACTAAACTGAAGTTTACATGAAAAATATCAGAATAAATCTGACTACTTTTTTTAGTGGTCTGATTTTAAGGGTGTTAAAATTTTCTACACTTTCTCTTCATAACTGAGCATCATCAACAATCTGAAACCCAATTATTATAACTTTTTTAAGAAGGAAAAGGAAACTGAAAACAGCTTTCCTGGAAAAATTCATTCTATGCTTCTATTAATGTCAACAGTTATAAAAAAATATTGGTTTTGTCTTCAATTATATTGATTTTTCATATGGTAGGAATTCAACCGAATTCCATGTATTTTTCCATATTTGTATTGGTATCCAAAAAATATAAAAAGGAAATAGCAGATCTTCTAAGAGATCAGAATATCTTGGTCACCTTTGTCAGCTCTTAAAATTCCCTGACTTTAGAGAATGATGGCTTCCCTACAAATTTTCTTAGAATAACTATAGTTTGTGGAGCAGAAAGGGAAGTAATACAAGTAATTACAAGTAATCCTACATATTAATGATGCAGAACCACCAATAAAGCTGTTGCTAAAGCTCCCTTTTTCAACCAAATCAGATTCTGACTCTCACTGGTCTTCCTGTAACTTACTAAAAACAAAAAGGTTCTTTTATGTAAAGCTAGTACTAAGGCAACCTCTTTGATGACATTACCAATTTCCATTGTATTTAAAATTTACTCCTCTGGAATAAAGAGAAAACCAAGAAAAGAACAAGACAGGTATTTACTTGTATTGCTAAAAACAGAAAGAAAAATAGAAAAAATCTGCCATTTTCAATGGTAGGTCTACCAAGTCAATCATTTACTGAAAGGGTTTAATTTGTTATTGCTGGGATTTGCTTGAGAAAGCTGCAGGGGACCTAAAATATATTTTAATAGAACCATTTAAAAGGGCAGTGGTTGCCTCTGCAAAGTAATGACATTTCAAAGATGAATCAGGAAAGTAAGCATCCATAAAAATCACAGCAAACATACAAATCTCGTCTTGCAGAAATATTGCCAGAGTTTTCTCTAGAGGCTAGAATACACAGAGACCTGAAAAAGCTGTAAATGGTGCAAGGGACTTAGTATTCTCTTCTTTTTTGCTTAATTTTTAAGGATTTCTCCTCATATCCAAAATTAATATATTTTGAACCTAAAATTGCCATCTCTTAAGCAAACAAAAAGAACAAAATCATGCTGCTGTTCAAAAAACAAGACACTATAAATGTACACATGCAATATAAAGGAAGGAAAAGACATTCCTGGTACCTGCAATTTACAGTGGGGATATATGTATGCAATGTATAGGGAACGAGGGAGTAAGAAACACACACATTATTTCTGTAAAGAGGTCTTTCAAGTATAGCTAACTTCATTACCTCTGTCTGTCTAGTCCATTTCTACTTCCCTTCCTCTAGGCTTGTTGGATCTCCATGTCCCTCACCAGTGGCTGGCTCACAGCTCCCTCCTTCCTACTCATATGCGTTCCAAACTCTACCAATCTCTTCTGCTGATTTCCAAACCTCCCCCTCATAATTTCCAGGCAGTTTGCTTTCTTCCCATTGTCCAATCTTCCAGTCCCAGTCTCTTTGTGTTCTCAACCCAAGTCTGATCTCTCATGTAATTCCCCGTCCAGCCTTCTACCTAAAGCAAGCTCCTCCCTCAGCAGAGGGAGGAATGGGACCACTGCTGAGAATTCAGGAATGGTGGTTGCCTGGTCTTGGATAATACTTTATCCTTCCTGGCCCCACAAAACACTGAAATTACAGGAAAATCTTGCCTACACTGAAAAAGTACACAGTTGCTCTGTGAAACGATTCATGGGCAGCCTGGACACATGGAAGTCTTTGTCTTTCAGAGAATGACATGTGCCAGCAAAGAAGAATAGGCCACAGAAATGTTTACTGAACATTCCTGATGGATGAAAATCTTCAAAGGTTTATTAATCTCCCAGACCTGGACACAAGGACAAAAATGTCATGTGTTTGACACAGAGGTCATCTGGCTACCATATTTCAAATTACTTAAAATGAAATCACCAAAATTATTTCAATAGTACAAAAGAACACGTTTTTTCCATGTTTCTTCTAAACACATGAGCTGCCTTGACCAAAACTTTCAAAACCAGCTCCAGGCAGAAGATCAGCAGGCAAAATTTAGTTCAAATTAAGCACAATTTAGTTAAAATCTTCCTCAATAGTACTTCAGTGTTCCCTGAGTACCTGGATATCTGATGGCTTGAAAACACGTACTGCTCCCTCCCTCACTGCTCTAATGAAGAATATTCTGCCTTTGGTATCTGTCACTTTTTCCCCTTTTTCCCTCTTCTACTTGTTAAAAGTTCAAAAGAGAAGATATGCTGTCATCAGCAGGAAACATGTAGAACCAGCTATTATATTCTAAGTAGGAACATAAAAACGTTTTATGCCAGTTTCACACATCCATTTATCAATGTCTGTCTAGTAGCAATAGCTGCAAGGGAAGAAGAACAACATCACCTGTCTAAAAGTAGAGATCTTGCTATTTACAAAAAATTTATCATTTAAATCAACAAAATTTGGAAGCTAAGGCCTTGACTTCTGGTTTACCTAATATATATATGCACCTTTCAGATTATTGGTAACAAAAAGGACGTGAGATACTCTATTAAAAAAAAAAATCACAGATGAAGGACATCTGAATTTTCTTGATTTCCAAAAGACTTCACATTTGACCATACTTGTGCACTGAAAGGCTAATAATTCAGTATCTATAAATGACATTTAAAAACAGTTCCATTCGCCCAAATATTTATGTGAAGAACCACTTTAGGATGAATATCTAGACAGACAAGTAGAAAACAGAGAGCAGAAAGGTGCTATGTTTTAGCACTATATAATAAATCAAGCTATTCAAAAATTAAATTGAACTGCCTAAACATGCTGAGACAGCCATGAGGAGTAGACAGTGCATGAAATTACTGAGCTAAGAAATGTATGGATTTTATTCCGCTGGTTATCAAACTTTGTAGGGCTTTCATATTGAAGAATCATACTGGTGAATGAAGGGAAATGAAAGAGGCAATGGCCTACAGTTTAAAAATTTTACAGGATCACTGAGTGATTGAGTTAGGAGGGGACCTCTGGAGATCATATAGTCCAACGCCCTGCCCAAAGCAGAGTCACCTAGAGCAGGTTGCTCAGAGCCCATGTACAGTCAGGTTTTGAGTATCTCCAAGGATGATGACTCCATAACTTCTGTGGACAACCTGTGCCACTACTTTACCATCTTCACAATATAAAATGTTATTCTATATTCAAATGGAATTAGAAGACATAGTGATTATTAATCATATTTTGGGCAATGTATGCTTCATCAATATCTACAATAAAAGAAAACTCTCAAGACAGCAAAATTGCAGGTAATTGTTGGACAATGTGAAAAACTACAGTAGTTATATCTTAAGGTCAGGTAGGTGCACACAGACAGTGCTGCTACAATGAATAATCTTTCAGACTTGGATAATACCCATGTGAATAAAGAATTTCTGGATAAATTTTATTGTGTTTGATGGACTAGGATTTATTTTTTAGCAGCAAAATCCAACAGTTCCGCATTGGTGATAGTTCCCTCTCTGCTATGAGTAGATTTGCTGTAACAGCCCAGGGCACTTCCCAGGTTTCACTCCAGTCTTTATAGAAGTGAAGTTAACACACTTCCTAACAGCATCAAAATCTATGAGCCCATGAATTTGAAAAAGGAATATTTTGTGATTCTAGTGTAGGTAGTGAATTTTAAGTGAATGTTGTATATAAATAAAACAAGAGGCTGGTGTTTTGTTGACATCCAAGGAATATATTGTGGCTGAAATTCACCCTTCTATATACAAAGACAAAGTAATTGGTCTATAATTAACTGAAAGGCCACAGCTTCAGTCCAGTCTTTTGCTGGCTGTGGACTGAGATAGTGGTTGCTGCTCCTCAGCAGGCAATTTGGATCAACGTATTCCTGTTAACAATTTGGCACCTCTGTAATCTTCCCCAGTGTGCTGGCTAAATCAGTGCCAGCATGGACTCACAGGTTGCTGTACTCCATATGGAGGCAGATGTTCCTTTCATAGTAAACCGCACTCTGTTCTTCAGAAATTTCTGTGTGCAGAGAAAGCTGATGAAGACATTTTCTCTACAAAAGCTTTCGAGGCTAAAAATATGGTTTAATTTAAGGCAGAATTCTAAAGAGAATGTGATTGTTGTTGAAAACATTTGATTTTTCTATATGAAATGTAGTTTTAGTTCAACTCTTCAGTTAAAATGCATGCAATATAAGTGTCTCAAAGGTATAGTCAGAATAAGTACTTTTACTGAATATGTATTAAGTCTTGTTTTGAAGAAATAAAACAAAATACAAATTAATTTGAATGGAAAATATATTTTCAAGTAATTTCTCTTAGAGAAACTCACTTCCCAATTAAATAGCCAGGGTGTATAAGTTATAAAAAGCACTGTGTAACTGAGGTGAGAATAGAATTTAAATGACCCTCTACCCTGATCTATATAGTAAAGCAACCCGGTGTAGTTGAGGGTGTCCCTGCCCATGGCAGGGAGATTGGAACTAGATGATCTTTGAGGTCTCTTTCAACTTAAATCATTCTGTGATTCTGTGATTCTATGAAAGTTGCTGTCTGGAATTGTCCTTAAAAGGACTGTTTCTTGGCCTACGACCCACCAGACTTACTCAGACCTGACATCTCCCAGACCCAATGTCTCCAAGACCCAGTTCTAAGGTATCACAGTCCTCTCACCATCATGCCTTGGATGTGCATCTGTCAGGCAATCCAGCACAAAATCCTCTCCTCTAAGAGAAGAGCCAGGGACCTTGCTTTTATGTCCAGTTACAGTACCAAAACAGACACTACAGTCAAAGATTCAGGGAGGGAATTTAAATTGTGGAAAATGAAAAGACAAGGTGATTGCAAAAGAAGTTAGGGTACCAGAACCACAACCAGCCTATTCAGAGCTGGCCCCCTGTCAACACCTGCATGGCCTCTCCAAAAAAGTATCCCAGTGTGCTGGATCCAATCTGCAAGTCAGAGCACAGCCTCCTGTTGATATTGCAGTTAGGCTGCCATGGGACTCCAGGCATTAATGTTCACCCACTGCTTGCCTGCTGGGTTTTTTGGGGATTTTATGTGCATTTATTTTTCTTTTTGATTCTGATTCTAGAGAAAAGATTGTGCTACATTTTTTTTCCCCATTGGACTATACTGTATCTGGCCTGAGAGCCACTGATGAGCTTAAGCGTCATGTGTCACCATAATACCAAATAACAAAAACAGTAAAAAGTGATGGCTGATGCAGAAAAATCACATGGATTTTAGCAAAACCTCTATATGATGGCTTTGAATCCTAAAGCAGGCACTGGAAATATTCATTTTAAAAATGAGGCAAAAACTTCAGGGCAGCTCATTAAACATGGCATGTTAATTAGAACTCTCAGAGCAACATGGCTGAAACCTGCGATATCTGACAAACATTTCTAATTGCAGAGGAATGGGATGATATTCTGCCAATAACGACAATGTATGTGGCTGAATACAAGAACAGTTCTGATAGCTCTTTTATTTAAACCATATCCCTATAAAAATAAGTGTGGAAACAGCTTGGATGTTCTTCAAAGAACTCAATGGGCTGCATAATAATATAAATTAAGGCCATTTCAACCAAATTGAAGGAGAGTATTTTCATTTTATTCCATTTCTGTAATTTTTGATGTAATTTGAGCACTGTTGCAGACATAAAGTAAATCTCATTAAGCCTAATCAAAACCTAACGTAATGCATCATTAATATAAAGTATATATAAGGTATTTATCTATTTGGTCTAATCAGCAAAAAGTTTGTTACAGACTGTCATATCAGATTCCTACATCTCCTCACATAAATTCCATTAATTAGAAGTTTCTAGTTCTTTATAACCCAGTCACATAGCAATCGTGCTAACGAGTATTTGACTAAGACACAACAGCATTCACATAGGTGAGGTCAAGAATTAGCTGTGAAATAATTTCCTTATGGAGAGTTCATCTGTTTTATATCTAAGAGCAATGGAAAGTATATCTGCAAGAAAGTATATCTTATTTCTGAGTAATCTGTCCTCTGATTCTTCCCAAACTGTACAGGCATCACTGAAACTCTCAGAGCTACAGAATGGAAAAGTGGTATCTTCTTCATAGATTTTATGACCATTTAAAGAAGAGTTATTATTTTGTTAATCCCATCATTGGTAAGCCCAGCACAAAAATCCTGCAAGTTTCTCACCATGTCTCTCAATCAACTGTTTCTCCTCACAAGACATGTATGCAGAGGTTGTACCACAAAGGCTTCATCCCATCTGACTACAGGTTGTTCACTACCATGCTTTGAAATCCTCACATAAATAAACAGCTTATCACACTTTTCA
Organism: Tauraco erythrolophus; assembly: GCF_009769465.1. NCBI lineage: Eukaryota > Metazoa > Chordata > Aves > Musophagiformes > Musophagidae > Tauraco > Tauraco erythrolophus. Next base: position 45,257,569 of record NC_141468.1, on the reverse strand, counting down.
AACAACGTGAATAAAATATGTTTGGTGATGTGATATTTATTTGTTTTCAACCAGGTTATCCCACACTTGCTAATTTGTTCATCTGTAGTTAACCCATAACTTGGTCTTGCAGACAGTTGTGAAATCGCTGAGATTCAGCAATGCAACAGGCATCTACCTTGTGCCTCATCTGCCTCTGAATTGATTGCCTAGGAGAAGATTGATCCTTTTGTTTTTTAACATATTGTCTCACTTTTGCAAGTGTTAAACTATTCAGTGTTTGAGGCTTGATCTGGTCATAATAATGCAGGTCACTTTAAAACCATTTTTACAAGCTTGAATATTTTGGTGCGACCATGCAAACCGAGACTAAAACCTTCTCTTCCTTTTGTAATTATATAAATACCAATAGTACCACTGTTTATAGTACAGACAATGACTTTAGCTCCTGGCAGACATCTTTTTCTTTCTCAACGGGTTGGCTTAGTTTTCCAAGCAGTGGCTTTCAACAGCAAGTCCATGAAACTCACGGGAACTCGGCATTACTTCTAAAGAGCCCTGAAGGGGTACCAAAGAAAAGTAAGATAAATATATTATGTGGAGGTTTGTATCACCGCTGAAAAGTGTGAAGTGTTTCAAAACATAAAGACTTAAAATCAGTATTCTAAAGCTGTACTAAAAACCACTATAAATACTTGTTGCACTTATATATTGTAAATACACATTAACTTTATTCTCCCTTCCTAAACTTTGCACTATTTTCTTACTGGTATTCTGCTTTGTAGGGGTTGAAACAAGTCCTGTAAACCAAAAGTTGTTTGGCATAACTGTGTGTTGTCAGGATGTAAACAAGCTGAGGCCTCCAGGAACAATGACTGAACTTTGTCATAACTCACTTCTTCATTCTCAGCAGAACTGGCACATGACTGTTAACAAAAATACTTGAAATGAATATAACCATGTCAGCAAATATGGGATATTCAGACCATATGTTCTGAGCTTAGTTAATGATATACCCTGAGGTATATTAACAAAAGCTAATGGAAAAATGAATGTCATTTCGAAGCTCATCAATAATATGTACATTCTGAAAAAACTTCCTGGCAATAGCAAATTTTATTTCACTTATTAAAATATTCCTATTTTTGCTGCACTGCAATAATCCTACTCTTTTTCTTTTTATTAAGGAAAAAACTCATGGCTCATTATACGCAGTTATTAAATTCTTGATCAAGGGTTGTGATGCTTCCATGACAACAGGTCATATTCGTTAATGAGCTCATGAGTTTTAAATAAGCTAAACAGAGAAGTAGGAGGTTTCTCAAGACCTATAATGTGTTGATACATTCATACACACCTTGGTATAACATGTGTTGGTTGGGGAGCTCTTGGGTGGTCTGGTGGGGGTTTTTTTAGCTTGTGCTATTTTTTTTTCGTGCTTGCTGTTGTGACATGCTGAATTTAACATAAATCTTTGCTATGCTTTTTAAAATTGTTTAATTCATTATGCCTTGATTATTTACATCAAGGGAAATGCCCTAGAATGAGTGCACCTCTGCTTTAATATCTTTTTGCTCTTTTCCTGCCTCATTGTAGACGGCTACGGTAAAAATTAATTCAAGTTGCTAATTATTCTTTTGTTATGCCTAATTGTTTCTATTGCCTTTGATTATTACTAAAAGGATAGTTACTTTCTTGAATTTACACTCTCTCTTACTAACACTCATACACAGTAAACATGGAAAGTTGCAAGCAGGTGACAAGTCATGAGACGTGGCCATTCTGTACCCGTCCCAGAGTGTACTGACCCACAGGACAGCGGCAAAGCGTCAGTCAACAGGTTACTGGAAAATCACACGAGCTCTGTCCTAGCAGAGAAGAGCACATCTGATTCTATGCCATATTTCCAGCCAAAAAATTATGTTATTTGAGACATCTAAACTAATACCACACTCAGTGAAGACTTTAGGGCACATTTCCTTTCATTTTCTGCCAGACTTTTCTTGCCATTCCCACAGAGAAACATAAGCAACATGAAGGAGAAAATATCTGATGAAAACACGAATGTCAACGAACTCACAACCACCTGCAGAACTAGGCATTAAAAAGAACTATGTTTTTATAAAACTAACATTTTTTTAAAAACAGCACAGAGGTAAAATGCAAACATACAAAATAATTGTATCATAATTGTCACATTTTAACTTTTATTGTTATCCTTCACTGGCACTAATCCCATAGTGCTCTTTAAGAAAGTCATATGATACTGTCAAATAGCTTAGTATATTAAAATATGGCATTTTTAAGGCAAAGTGGAGTTTTTAAAGTTGTACAAAATGGTATAATAACAACTATTCATAGTTTCTTTTTTTTTTTAATAAGGGCAATTCATTTTGTGTCAAATCCAGATACCCTTGGGAATACAGACCTCAGTTTGCTAGAAGTTGGCCAGCCCAGATGAATTCTGCACAGTATTTACCAAACATTAAAGATACTAATAGCTTCTCTGACTTCAAAGTATGCATATGCTTAAGGTATAAAATGCTGTGTTGCATAAGTTAATTGTTTGTGGACAAGGAGAGGAAAAAAATTTAAATATGCTTTTTTAAATTTCAATTAAACTACAAGACAGTCTCTGACTTTTGTTAGCAGGAAATTGGTCAAAGTGAATTTTAGCGGCAGGACATCTCCGTTCACTAGCCATGAGAGTGTCGGACAACATTATTTTCTAATCTTGAGTTGGGAGGGAAGGAATTAGAGCAACAGTTCTGGCGAGCTGTAGGAACAAGATGTGGAATCAAAGGCCTACCTCATGGTTTAGAGACCTAAAACCTACCGAGTCCTACAGCAATCTCCTGATTCCAGGGTTTGCTTACTGGAGTGGAAACACTCCACCCTGTAACCGTACTTCCCTGTGTACGCCTGCTCGTCCTCAAGAGTACTTGCCCTGAGAGGACAAGTGCCTCCTTCCAGCCTCTGCTTCCTTCCTGTTGAGGTTCATCTGGACAAGCACATGAGTTGCAATCCAGTCGTCAGAACGATCCCTCCAAAAGAGATAAGGTCAAGACTACGGGTAAAGAACTCATCCCTACAGTAGGAAGGTCTAGGCTTTAGATATATTCAGATTGCATATCTGTAAAATTAGATCTCCTGTAACACAGAGGTCTAGCCTAAACTACCAGGCCACCAGCAGACGTACTAGCTGACAGCACTCTCTTCTTCCAGCACAGCTGTGCTTCTGTGCAGACAAAAACTGAGCGATCATCTGAAGAGCAGATCAAATAAAACCTGACCCCGCGATTAGGACACTCAACTGTGAGAAAACAGTCCCAGCTCCCTGGAAACCTCATGTATTTTACATGAGATTTCCATCAGACGATAACACCAAAAAAGCCCAGAGAGCAAAGGCCAGCGCTCTGAGTATTTCCTGCACCTCTCCTCTCAGCGTCCTGTCTGCATGGCTTTGTGCAGGCTCTTTCTTGTCCACTCTATAGTTTCTCCTGCAGGGGTTTGGATGAGTGCTAAGGTGGAACTGAACTGCTAGTGCTGGCTGTCCTCAGCTTGGTGCTTATATTGTTAAGAAGCAGTAATACTCAGATATTAATAACCTACTCGGGTGGGAAGAACACTGACTACTTCTACACGCTTTAGAAACAGTCTCATTGGGAACGTCAGTGAAATACAGATAGCAGAGCTTATGGTCCAAACCAGAATAACCAAATATCGAAACCAGGAAGCTGAGGTTGCTGCCATACAAGTTTCTTCTTGGTAGCCAAAGTTAAAAATGTCCAGCATTCCAATAATTTTACTTTGCTTTATAATAAGTATAGTGAAAGAAACAATTACTCTCAAAACAAAGGAGTCTCCAGAAATGGTAATTATGTTAATTCCAAATCTCATTGTGCAGTACAAAGTAGTTCAGAAATATAAGAGTACTTTACTTTGGTTATTTCATAAGCCATTTGATTTGGAAATCAACTAACCAGTATAATAGTACAATATTCATGCCAAGACAAAAAATCCAAATAAGAATGAAGCCAAGATCTTTCAAATTACATGGAAATCGCTGCCAGAAGAATCCACATCAATACAAAACAAAAATCCACTAAGCTTAGGTTCATCCATTCATTCTGAATTAGGCTAGGAAAAGAAACAAAGCAGAGTGGAAGGACGGGACAGTGTATAGAGAGAAACAAAGCACATTGGCATGCAGTAGCACTGGAATGCAGTAGCAATGACTGAAAAACAAGTAATGAAGGTTTAGGGGCAAAACAACCAACTGATGAATTTTTATTGGACTCATTTACTCTACGATTTTAAGGGAAAATATCTGTTTCATTTATAGCTTAGCCTAATGCCTCAAGTATGTATCAGCAGCAACAGGGTGGTCGAAACAGTAAGCCTGCATGTAGCTAACAGATGACCTTACATTGTGATTCCCCCATCCTGCCACATTTTGTTATGAGTCAGTTGTGTTTAGTCATCTTAGTGCTTACGTTGTTTTGCATACTTATCATGTGGAAATGTACACTGTAATAGCATAACAATGGATTGATAAGAAAAAGGAAGAGAATAGTATAGGGGAAAAAAAAACAACCAACCAAACAAACCCAGAGGATTAGACTGAAAAATCCAGTGGTGTTATTTTTCACTTCCACAGGACTAAATCTTTCTTCTTTGCATTTTACGTTAAGGATTTTTCCAGTGGAGCTTTACATGGCTCTGGAATGGAGATTTCTCAGCTTCCTGGTATTCACCTCTCTTGCTTTGCTTAGTTTTATCCTATTATTACCAGCTTTCTCCTAAGGTAACATGAAATAACTCCATGATGTTCTTGGTGTTTACATCCTTCCGTGTCAGTTTATGACAACCCAGTTCTTGAGTTATAACAACTGAAGTTATAAACACTTAAACAACAGAAATCAAACCTCCAGAAACAAACAGGATTATGGACATATGTAGGATTACAGAAATAGAACGCTACTTTGGAGTTCTTTGGAAAAGCTGGCAACATTTTAATATTTCAATCAGGAGGTCATTTATAGAAGGAGCAGAAAAAAAAAAGACTGCATGTGTTGGTATAAAAAGAGTTCTACTGAAAGAAATGCAAATAAAAGAAAATTTTTAGGAAGTGTATCTAGTGTATCTAACAATGATTTAAGTGAATCAACATTTTATTTCTGTTTTTGTTAGGAGGATGATATATTAGACCTAGGTCATTATGTTCAGTCTTCTGCTATCACAGTAAATCGCATCACATCATCCCCTTCATAGATTTCTATCATGCTTCATTTTGAAATAAGTCATTTTTCTACCCAAGCACTTGAATTTGAAAGCTGTTCCATAACTTCACTTATCTCATGGTTCTAATTTCCAACCCTGATGTTTTTCAGGGTCATTTTATGTGGATTTTTTTTCTTATGACAGTCATTCATCTTTTCTTCTTCCCGATTGCTCATTCCTCCCCATCATACACAAGGCATTCATAAAGAGAAAATATAACCCCTCTCAACTTCTAATTCACTTGGCTGGCAAAGCTCTCATGTAATACACAAGATAAACCAACCATTCTGCTGACCATCCTAGCAACCGTCAATTTGTATTCCAGTACGATTATATTCTTCCTTCTGTACTATGTAGGCCAGAACTGAGAACAATATTCCAGACGACACCTTACCAGCACCACAGACAGGGAAGTTTTCATGCCACTATCTCCACTGAATATGCTTGGTTCAACAACTATAGGATCACATTTGGCTTTTCATCGCACTTAGAGCTCATATTCATCTTATGATCAACAGGTATCATTTTCTCTTCTGTCATTTTCAGATGAAGCATCCCACACATCAGAAATACAGAGTTACTAAGCAGGCACATCTTTTCCCCAATTTATTTTACTTCATAGACCTCAGAGATACTCTTTCATGATGTTTTGATCCTCCTTTAATGATGCATCTCAACTTTGTGATCTGCAAATGCCACTGGCAAAAACTTTGTTGTCCCACAGTCGTTTAATGAGAGCGTTAAATAAGATCCACCCCCAAACCTATCCTAGAGCAAGTCTACAAGGAACTTGTTTCCAATCCTAGTTTGAGATTTCCTCAATAATGTTCCTTACACTTCTTTCTAATCATGTACCAATTCCTACTTTTTCTGCCTTTAAAAATACTTCCTGAGTTAATATTATTGACTTTTTGTGATCTATTATATTTATTTCAGCAATAGGGACAACTTTCTTGTCAAGACAAGGAGATATAATCTACCTTTTGGCAAATCCATGCCATTTTCTATCTCATCATTCATCTCCACATTCTTTCTTCTGAAGTATATTACAAAGCATTTTATAAAGTTTTACAGTTGCTTGGATTAATTTTTTCTTTAAATATTTATAAAACACACTACTACATCCAGTACCCTTTCTAGTTTGATAGTCAGTAAAACTTCTGGCCTATAGTTTCATATATGCTGGACTTCTTTTTTTGCAATCCTATACCTTACGACTAAAAATTTCCAGTGCATTTACTGAGAATACAGTCCTCCTCCTTGCCTCTTGGATATGGTAATTTCTATTTTACGCACTCATTCTAGTTATTTAGTAACCTAGCCTTTGGCCACATGCTCAACATCAATATCTTTACTGGAAACTGGCTCAAAGTATTCATTTTGCTGTGAGGTCATTCTGACTTTACTTTTAATCTTGATGTTACAGTCACGGTGTAATGATCTCCCTTTTTTCTCCTCTTTCTTTTCATGTGACTAAAGAACCTACCACAATTTCTCATAAGTTCTTGAAAAATGCTTGACCCAGCTTTCCTTTAGGAAGGTCACTTTTTCACAGCACTTCCTGACTTGTAAAATGGACTTTCATTACTGCCTACTCAACTCTAAATTCTCTACATGTCTAGAAACTTAGAACGTACCTTTTGAACTATGAAATTATCCAGTTAAGACACAAAGCCTTTTTCTTATTATTATTTTTAGGGTAAAAGTTCTGAATCCTTTTGTACTTTCAACTGAAAAAAAAGTTCTCCAACTCTCAAGTCTAGCTGACCTTGCTATTAAGCTTCTTTAATTCCTCAGAATTTTCTATTTTAAAAATGAGAGCTGCTATAAATCTACACTTCATTTAAATGGAATCAGTGCATTACCACATTAGTCAAGTTCTCCTATAATATCTTCACAACTTACCAAAATCAAATGTAAGAATACTCTTCTTGCTGGTTCAGTGGCACTGTGGTAAAAATCACTGCTCTCATTTCTGAGAAAATTGGGCTTTACCTTTGTTAGTAAGGTTTGTTCTCAAATTTGTAACTAGGGACTGGTCTCCCATAATGATCCACATTTCAGAAGTATTTTTCTTTCTAACAATGTTAGAAAGAAATGTTTCTACATTAACACATTCTATATTAAAATCTGTATCTTGCCATTATCCCAATTGAAACTCTTTCATGGAAGTGATATCTATACAAATAAAATTGTTTTTCTTCTGCACTCTCTGCTGTCTATAACATAATTAGTATACACTCGACCCTTTGGTATCTGCACCAGGTGTATTAGTTACTCAGTCATATTTCTGTTAACTCAACAATACCTGGTTTCAAAGTGTAGAGTAATTCCTATTATTTCACATTTAGGCACAAACCTTTGAGCTGTGATTTGTGGAGCACAGCCAGTTTTGGGTCACATTAACTGTGGTCCTTTCATTATCTATATCTGGAAAGCCCCATAAATGTTTATTTTCTTTACCTTTGGTGCTCCGTGCTGTCAAACCTACTGCTCTTTAGTCTGTCACATTTCTACTTACTAAAAATAGGTAAGGAGACTACATGAGTTCTTTCCCTCATTTTTTTTTATAGTTCTTATTATTATTCATGCCTAAGCCAGTATTCTAGTCAATCCACAGTGAAGGGACCTATTTCTGTGAATGTGATCTAAGCTTGTACAACTGGTAATTGTGAATGTATCATGCACATTACATAAACAAATTTCAATTGACATTACCTTGACGTTTTTATCTGAGCTATATCCAATACAATCTGTTCCTCTGATGTGGCATCTAATTCAGATGAAGCAAAACAAAATAGCAAGTTTTAGCAACTAATGCTTGCACTCTACCAGTGGTACAGTTCTGTGCTTTATCATTAATATCTTTCCCAGTGCCCATTTCCACAGATAAAATCACAACAGTCCCTTCTATCAAGCAATTAAATCAAAATTTAAAGCGTAGCACATCTTTACAGAAAAGTTAGCTGTAAATGCTTTATTGTATAATATTGGAGCATGAATCAAACCTCTTTTAGTCACTGTATCTGTTGTTTGCAACATGAAGAAAGAGTTAAAGTAAGGACAAGTACAGACTCCTTTAACTTTGACAGGGTAAGAAGGAAAATATTCCCATTAAAGCAAATATCAGTTAAATATAACATGAAAGTGAACCCAATTACACATGCTTGCTTTAATGTGGTACATCAAAAGTGTTAATGGCATGTGAGTTGACTGTATATAAAAATATATTTACTGGCTACTCCTCTGAGAACAGGTTTTGGAGAGTATTTTTGTTTTTTTCTGAACTTTCTTTTTTATTCCAGAGGATTTCAAAATACAACTCTGAGTGATTTCTTCAGCCCCCTGAGATGGGAAAACTATTTATGTGGTTTGGGAATTGACATGTTGCTGGTTTCTCCTCCTAACTTCTGCGTTTTAAACTCTTTGCATTTCATGGTTGTGCATCTCCTGGCTAAGAATGTATTAGGATGAATTCTGTTTCACATCTGAGCAAAGAATGCAACCAAATCTCCTTGAAAACGCATACTCAAACCAACTCTTGCATTTGAGAAGCTGCCACATAAATGAATCACATGTAAGAAAGTGAGGACGTGCTGCAGACTTTTCTATTCAGACCTCATTAATGTTTATAAATATGTAAAGGGTGACTGTCATGAGGATGGAGCCAGGCTCTTCTCAGTGGCATCCAATGACAGGACAAGGGGAAATGGATATAAGCTGGAACATAGGAGGTTCCTCTTAAACATGAGGAAGAACTTCTTCCCAGTAAGGGTAACAGAACACTGGAACAGGCTGCCCAGAGAGGTTGTGGAGTCTCCTTCTCTGGAGATGTTCAAAACCCATCTGGACATGTTCTTGTGTGATCTGATCTAGGTGGTCCTGCTCCGGCAGGGGGATTGGACTAGGTGATCCTTTGAGGTCCCTTCCAATCCCTAACATTCTGTGATTCTGTGATGATTCTGTGATTCTGTTTAGCTTAAAGTGTAAGAACTCTACCCAAAGAAAGATCTTCCCTAGGGAGCACGTGCTTGAAGTTGTACTGCAGGAACTTACAGGAATATCTGGTCTATAATGTGCTTTGTAACCTGACCTGAATGCTGTTTTGCCTTATGGTATTTACTTCAATTCCATGTTCACGGAACAGTGCTTAATTTTCTTGTAGACTCAGGTTAGAATCTCTCCCAGTGCAGTAACTCTGACTGCGTGGCCTGAAATGAACTGCTGAGTACCGAGTGCAGCTTTTTCATAGAGTTTACTTGTTCTGCTCCGATTACACACCAATCTTTTTAAAGCTACTATTCTTTATAATACATTTTTAAATCTTTCTTCTTCCATCTCATGCTTCCTTCAGAATGTACATCTAGAAGCTTTAAAAGGTTAAACTAACAGAGGCACACATAGCTTGGCTTTAAGGGACTTGCTCTTTCACTAGCTTGCTATTTTGCATTTAAAAAAATAATATTTTAAACTGAGTTCACTTAGGCAAATCTCAAGGGCAGAAGTTTTTTTCCCCTTCTTTTGCAGTTAATAGGGTGTAAAAATCCTTCAGCTCATCAGCCAGCACACTGCCACCAGTGAACTGAGAAAAAAACCCTAACATTTTGCCTTTCTGAACTGGAAGCTGAAATTCCCCAGGGAAGATATATTTTGGAAAAGATTTAAAAGCAGTAATTGCTGGGTGCCATGAGGACTTTGACAGCCTGCATAGAGCATCTCTTGAAGAGAAACGGCAGTTGGAGAAAGAATATCTGAAGGGACAGCTTTGAGATTTGACATCATTTTCATGCATTTCTGCTAGGTATTTCTGCTGTGTCATGTCAAGCTGCAAGCTTTGTTATAACCTCCAGACTGCCTCCTCGCTACCCATCAGACCTGAAGAAGCTCATCTTCCAATTATCTTTAAGCTTGTATATAATTCATGTATAAAATCTACAATCCTATTTAGAAGGCAAATCTTATTAAAGAGAACAGCTCATAATGGAAAACAGACAAAAGACAAAATTAAGCCTGCTAATAACAACGAATGAAAACAAACAAAAATCTGAGGTAGCAAGAGAGCTCATTTACATCAAGTGAAATATTGACAGTCCAATGTACGAGGAAAGCTGGAATTCTCTTCTAAACTGCAAGCTGTAATTAGGTAGCTGCTTAATTTTCAAAACCATGTCCAAGTATTCTTGCAGATAAGAAATCATTCCTGATTGCCATTTTAAGCCAGCAAGGCAGCATGTGGTCACCTTGTAGGTATGAGATGGAGTGGCAGAGTGAGAGCAGCAAGACCCCTGCACTGCCAGCTGAGGACTGAGAAGTGAAGGGCAGTGTACAAGCCTGGGCATATTTCCATTTGGGAAAAGGTTATTGCAAATTAATACACGTAGCAGAGAGACTGAATTGTGACAGGGACTAAAGGTCACGGGAATGATAAAGCCTTGACAAGGCACTCTAATTCACTTTTAGACGCAATAAATCAAACCCCACTTCCCTTTTACCACCAGCTATACATAAAACCCAAGAATTCTTTGCAGAATGTTTAATTGCTTCCAATTACCTAACTTCAAAAATATTTTATTCCACATCTCCAATTCTCCTGTACTAAAGGCATGTTTTTCCCACCTGAACAGCTCTACATATGTTTCTTGAGGGTTTTTTGTTGTGGTTTTTTTTGTGTGTGTGTGTTTTGTTTTTTTTTTTTTTATAGCTGACTGCTATTTCTAACGTTGCTTTTTCACCACCTGTTCAAAACATATATCTATTTTAGAGGAATAATCAATTTGTTAGAATGATGCGTGACACAGAAACATTGCTTAAGACTCAGTCTCAGCCCAGACTAAAACAGTTGCACATCGCTAAAGCGTCTGGCTGAGAATCACGGGCTGCTTGCCCTGATACGTTAACCTGTGCACGAATATCGGCTGTATTCATTTTCTGTAACAGATCCACAGATGACGAAACCACTTCCCGATCATTTTAAAGATCATTTAAACAACTGGCAGTTCTGACAACCACCAGGAGATGGCGGGTGTCACATGCAATACAGTGAAATTACACCAGTGCAGAATGGCCTTCTGAAAAATTCTGATAGTATTTAAGAAAATGTAACATGTCCTCATATGTTCTTAATTATGTAAAGTACCAAAGGAAGAATCTCAAAGTGATTGTCATGCAAAGCTGAAACACAAAACTAAAAGTTGTTTCAAGCAATGGAAACCATTTTCCTTGTATTTTCTTAAAATAGAACTGCCTTCAGTACAAGTCACATTTCATCATGTGCCTTCTTGGTATCAAAAAAGCATTTCATGAAATTAAAAAAAAAATGACATTATAATGATTTTATAAAACCCGATACTCATTTTGTAAACTTAAAAAAAAAGTTTAAAAAACTTTTAAAAAAGTTTACTTTGTAAACTTAAAAAAAAAAACATAATGAAACACAGAGGCTGCTTTAAATAAAAGCTGAAATTTCAAATTATAAATTCACTTGGTTTTGAGGGTATATAAGTATAAAGATTATCCTTAATAATTTATACAGCTGACACTGTAAAAATGGACACACAATCTTATGGAATGTGCCAAAATGGGATGTCTGTCACAAAATTTTCCATTTAAAATGGAAACATAACCATTCTTTAATAGCTGGAGATGTAGACTCTGCTAATATGGGCGGAAGTAACTGATGAAATTAAGAGGGGAAGGTCACACAGTGTAACTGAATTGTCCAACCATGACTCATGACATTAATTGAGTTTTTAATGGCTTTGTGCGATCAGGCTTTGTAATTCTCAAATCCCACTTGACTCTGTACCACCTGTCCATAGTCACAACTGGAAAGACAGGATGAAGCCCCTCTTTCTATATTTTAGAATCTTTCAAAAGTACTTTTGAATCCCGAACTTCTGGCTCTGTGTCTATGTATCAGACTCTGTAATAAATGAATGTTTCTTAGGCTATATTAACATAAGCTAAAGGAAAAAATACCTAACTAGTCAGTACTAAGAAAACAGGTTTTTTTACCTTTTTTCAGCTAATGTAGTTTATGGCTTCTATTTACACTAATCCAATTATTCCAGTTTAAAGTACCCTACTGAGCCTGTTGTCCTTCAGCAGAGCAAAATTGCTCTTTAATCTATGAATTTGCGTAGATCAGATTTAGAGTTAGGTTTCTAATACCATCTTCTTCAAGACTCTTCAAAGATCTACTTTTATGTATCAGAATACAAAATTCATAACTCTTAACAGAGCTTGAAATCACAAATTATGTGCTACTCTGTAGAAGCTCACCTCTGAATCTCTATATGAAACAGAAAAACTGCTGCAAGTACAGGTGATGAAAGAGTAAAATACATTGGAATTGCTTAAGCCTAAGGGATTTTGAAGAGAAGGCCTAAAAATAATTGTCTGAATCTTTTTTTTTTCCTTTTTTTCTGCTTCTAAATATTCTTTCAGACCTACATAAAACTATTTTTTAAAGAAACAACTTTTCCAGTTTCAAGAACTGAGCTTTTGATGTTTCTTAGCTGCTGCAGGCTAATAAAAGTCAAGTTTGAATAAAGCATGTGTTTTCCTTGGTGAAAAATACAATTATATGATCTCTTTGCTCAGCAAATAGAAGTCAATGATAAATCTCATTTATTTTTAATAAGTAAGACTCCTTATTTTCAACATGACTGTAAATAATTAGCCCAGTAACAAAGTAGCATAGCATATTCTGGGGAACTGACATTTCAGAAACATCTAGTGTTGCAAGCATAAAACATTTTTTGAATAAATAGGAGTAGTCAAGGAATATAATCAAAACTGTTTAAGAAATTATGAAAACTAAGAAGCTCTTCGATGACCAGTTCAAAGAGATCAAAAGGGGGCAACAGCTTAGTGTTCCTCAACAGTATGTTGTAGCTACTGTGCTGAAGAGAGATGACAATTCCATAATTTTGTGGCTAGGCCAGTTCTTTCCATATGTTTTCTCCTCTCTGAAAGTCCAAACTATATAGACAATTCGTTCTGACTGGCATCGTGGTAGGTGTCGTGGGGATACCTGGCCACTGAGAACTGAAGGACAATTGCCAGCTTATTTCATACATGATTGGCAAGATAATAATTAATTTTCAGTTGCTAACAGTTTGGTCTTCCTCCCAACAAGAAGGAAAGAGGTGACAATCACAATTCAATTACAGTTCTCTGAGCCTTACATCTCCTCTCTATTTCTGCACTCTTATGAGCTGGGAAAGGAATCACATGTAACATTTTTTAAGTAAATGTCTACAATGAGAGTTATTCCTTTGAAAACGCAGCACACAGCTCATTACCTCTAAGTAACATCAATCTCACACTTGTCATGTGAGAATATAATTTCCCAAGGTCATACTCTGTAACATTTTCTGCCAAACTGCAGCTCAGGCATCTGATAGCTGCATACGCTCCTCTCTAAAAGAAAGAAATTAATTGACATATTGCGTGCTGCTCCCTGACTGAAAAGAGGAAGCACAGGCCTAGGCAAAACAAAGGCTGGATGGTAAAAATGCAAGATAGAAACGTTTAAGACACATTCTGGTTGTCAGCATTATGTGACTCAGGCACCCACCACCAAAGCCGAGCACCGAGGGGCTCAGTGCCACAGAACGCACGAGGAGATGCTACTCCTGCGTCACTGCTCCTCAGGGCAAGGCAGGCTCTCCCCATGCCACCAGGAGCTCGAAGATGAAGGGATTATAACTCAAGGCATCAGTGGACAGAAAGGCTCTCCTTCTGCTCAGTTTAACAAACAAGTACATGCAGAAATGCTCTGGTGATGTGTGGTCTGGACAGTTGGATGTCCCTTGTGCTTCTCTGGCATCCTACAGCCTGACAAATACCCCAAGTGCGAGCGCTGTGTTTGTTCTACACAGCGGGACATGACTCCAGGCTGTCTCCTACCAGTGCAGGAGCCACACTTGCTGTAATGAAGCATTCGGGTAACAGGCCAGGGTATCGAGAAATAAGTATTACACATATCCCTTCTGTTTGATTCCCACCACTACAACACTTCAACCACAACCACAATGTAAGACCTGTAGCACAGTTATCCTCTTCTCGTAGCATACTGCATGACAGACTGCACTGAAAATTTAGAAGCAATTTAAGGTACCAGTTACTCCTGATACAGCAGACAATGAATGATAACAATGTGCAAATTATGAGCGCACATGCAATGGAGCGTGAGAGAAAAAAATGAGCAGGTGTCTTCAATTCTACATTGTTTGTAATCATCCCAATTAAATGAATCAGAATTTATATACTGATAATAATGTAAAACATGTAAATTATTACTGCAAAATAGATGCAGGAAAAAACCTCTACACTTAGCACTTTGAAAACAAGAAATGCTGAACTATTTCAAAATATTTCCAAAATATCAACAAGAACTATAGAAATATCACAGACTAATTACCTGCAAAAATGCCATTTGCAAAATCAGCTCTTTTATTGTAGATGAAACATCTTCAATAAAAACAAACAGAAAGCCCCTGCATCTGTTCTGAAAATTAATGTGATTTTTAAATGCCCCAAATTCTCCTTTATCTTTCATACTTTTCATGCCTACTTCAGCATATTTGAAACACTGAAAAGGCTTGTGTATGTATAAGCTCTCACTTGGCACTGCTTCTGATTAGTTTTATATACAGTAATCAAAACTAATTGTAACTGTTCCTTAAACAACATTATTAAGTTGTTTTTGCAGGCTGTGGTGCCCCACATGTTTTAAGTGGCCTAGAAGAATACAGAAAGACACTTTTTTTTTTGGCTTTAAAGGTCTTCATTCTGCTAGCAGTCGGGATGCAATGACAGAGCTGGAAACAGTTTATTGGCAGAAAGTAAGTCTGACTAAAAATGACCTTTTTGGACATGGCCAAATTGCCCACAGTTTCAAACCAGATTTGGCAAAGAATTCATGACTGGATGAAAATCCTAGGATAGCTTTTGGGACCTTTTAGAAGCAATTTTCTAAACAAATTGTTTCAACCTTTTGTTCTGAAAGGGTATTTTCATTTCAGGATTGACATATTTAAAAAAAAAAATCTGTAGGAAATACTGTTGAACTGAGATCAGTTTTGCTCAGCAAAAACAAATTATATGCTCTTGTTCATCATTACAACCTCCATACCAAAACACTCATAATTTGCACTTTTCTGTACAGAAACACTCTTGCAATGGCTAAAGAAATAGGAACAGAAGACAAAATCTGGCCACATACTATTTTGTACCTATATATTTTCAAGTATCTTCCTCCAAAAGTACCAAATTTTGCACTCCAGTACAGTTCTCCCTTCCAATCTAATCCTTACTGAAGTCTTTGATTTATTACTATGTCAACAACATGGGTGTATATTGTGTTATTAAAAAAAGTGATGACTCCTTATGGTCAGAGATAAATCTTATTGCTGCTTACATTAACCTTTATTATGCTTATATAAATCAATGGTCTCCAACGTAAGCCTTCCAAAGAAAAAGTTAAATATAATCCTGTTTATATAGCCACATGATAAATTTTACTTGAAAAGCACACTATTTTTATTAATACTGGAATTAGGATAAAAACTAAAAAATTAGGAAATTCCTGAATAAAGATGAAATATAGCACCTGTTCTCAAGCTAAGCACAATGGATCTCTTTGAGAAAGGGGCAGACTTGCTTGAATGTCAACTGACACATGGTTCATTTTATTCAAATTGCTATTTACTTCTCAAAATTAAGGCCAAATTTGATTCTTTTAATTTACTTTGAGCTCCCATTCGTGAGGACAGTTCACGCCTGACATGCAGAAGTGTCTTCTAACAGCTTCCAAACGTTTTCAAATAATATTTTTTTGGGTTGAGGTTTTTCATAACATGACATGCCAAAGGCTAAACTAATAAAAAGTATCGTAGTTGCAAAGCCAAACACTAAAAATTTTAGGAAATGTCACAATTAAGCCTTTTTGTCCTACCTTAATTCACCTTGCTTTTCTGTACTCTTAGGAGTTAATGCATCATCATGCGTTAGTGCATGATCTTCCAAACCATAAGCCATAGGCACAGTACTTATTACCAGGATGTAGTCCCACTAACAAACCCCACAACAGAGGCATCATCACAAGGACAAAACCAGCACTTCTGTACAAGCAAAACTTCAGTGGGAGTCATGTGGAACAGGACAATCGCAAAACCATGCAGTCTCTACCCACAGAACAACTTTCCACAGAGAGAAGAAAGGAATCACACTTCATAACATACGTGCGTGTTCTCCCTCCTGTTTCTTTGGAAGTTTAGGAAAACTGCTTGCCAGATTTTATTTCTTCGTCTTATTTGTGCAGCTTGTTTTATACCAGAAGTGTGTATATGTTGAAAAAAATTATGTACCCGTTTCTGTGCATCTTGTTCACATCGCATTCTGGGATACTATGAAATTAAAAGAACTATAAACATGCAAAATAGGATTGCTCTGAATGATGGATATTTATGCAACTGCAAAAACAGTGATATGTATTCACATATATTGTTGCTATGTAGTACCGTAGAGAGAGGTTCACTGTGCTCTGTAGCAATCTTCCGATCCTGCTCACTGCTGACCAAACGTAATCCCTAGTGCCCAGCAGCTGCCCCGCCGAGCTTTGTGCACATCTCCTTCCTCCACTGAGGGGTTAGGCATTACTGGCCCTCCTTACACTTCAGAGAGAAATGTGACTGGTTTATTTACTTCATTTATATTGCAATTATTATGAATAAAAAATGTACAAAAGGTAAGTAAGTCGTTACACTGGCACTCCCAAGTTAAATTTATCATTATCCACTCTTCATTCTTCTAGCTTTATGGCCTATGCTTTCAGTTATAGTAACGATAATGTTGAAACAACAATCACACCTGAAGTGTGTTTTCACTGAAAACATCTAAATACTATGTGATATTAAAGCCTACATATTCTTTTTTAGTGTCATATACCTTTCTTTAATAAACACAACTTTTTAAAAAGTTTCCTGTATCAGAATTTTTATAAATTCAAAACAAAAGGGAAGATTTTAAGTACAAGTAATAGACAATAACTGCAACTATATAGTTTAATGAAGCTTTTGAATCGGAAGATATCTATCCTTTTTTTTTTTTTATCTAATAGAACTGAATTTAAATATTACCATCTTTCAGGGAACAATGGCATTCTTCATTCATAATTTAAACATTCAAGGGAACCATAATTAAGAAAAAGCACTCCACTTTCTTACTGTTGAATTAACAGCTATTTCATAGTCCTTGGGACATGAAGTTTACGAAACATCAACCTCCCTTAATAATTATTACTTCCATGATCTGTTTTGATTCCTCCAATTGCTAATAACACTATTTGTCTTCCTAGAAATTCAGAAGTAGCACATGCGACAAGTACAATATAAGGAAGGCTTTATGGGGAATCCAGAAGTACATTTATAACATTTTTACAGTTGTTCCATGGAGAACGGCGCTCTTTGTGAGCTGACAACCACACTGGATTGTGCCACGGTCGTTGCACTGGCACAATGTTCATATCAGTCACAGGGAGTTTTTAAAAAAAAAAGCACCCTTTTCTTCAGACACAATAAATCTAAGATGCAACATACAATTCTTCATATGACACCTACACAACAGATTTTGGAATCAACAATACTTGAGAAATACAGTTTCATGAAAAATGTGCTTAGTACTTACCCCTAATGTTTACTAATGTGATCTCTTTCAATGATTCATAAGAAATTACTAAGGTAGCTATTAAGATCTACTGAATCATTCATGGAACATGCTAAGCACAATTCCCTGGTAATGCAAGCTGATTTGAACAGATTAAATTTTAAATTCGAAGTGCATGTGAGCTGTAAAAGAAATTACTCAATGTCAGCGAAGCTTAACTTTCTACAGAAAACACCAGAAAACACCAGAAGCTCATCCTTTATTTATTTTTACAATTTAGGGGAGGAGGGATGGGAGGGAGGAAAACAAACCAAGAGGGCGAGAGAAAATTGAGACACTAGTAAGCTGGTGAACATGTTTTCGTAATTAAATATTGCTTATAGAATGAAATCCAGAATTAAATCCAGCTATGCGTGGAAAAACATATTGCATTTCATTTAATTGTGAAGACATCTTCAGGTAGAACGTGAGTTTCTCGAACTTGCGTAAGGGGAAACATACATGTTACGTTACAGAGACCATTATATAGTACATGTGTATTTCACTTACTACCAACTGTTTACATTTTTTTAAATCTTAGTATATAACGAAATATTGCATATTATAGGCATATTTAATATACAGGGAAATTATCACTATTTAATGGAGATTTCCCTAAAAGACAGAAGTTCAGCATATTTTGAGTTGTTCATACCTGACTAAGACATCTTAAATGAAAAAAAGAAGAAAGGAAGTTATATGCTACTAAATTTCTTAGCCTTGCCAGTCTACTCCTTTTTTAAAATCTGACGTTAACCTGCAGATGTTGAATTTGTTTGTGACCATACAAAGCTGTACTTCAAAGACATAAAATGTTAAATCCATCTACACAATATCTCCAATATGCAGAATTCCTGCCCTACAATAACAGGATTTTATTTCACAATTCCAGATAATACTCTAAGTAAATGTAAAGGCTTATACATTGACAAGTTAATTACTCCACAGTCTAAGAATTCATTTCCAAGAGCATATTAAATCGTGACTGCCATCAAAGTCTTCCTGTGAGGTATTTTATCTCATTAATAATATGTCTGACACTCGACTCAGAACTTTATAGTCATCAGGTCAAACTACAGCATTCACATCTATAAATTAAGCGATAAATCCCCTCAACTCAATCAATACTAATCATTAGTGACTGGTACCCAGCAAATGACATGTTTCTAGCACTGCCACAAGTTTTAGAGTGTAAATGTGTATCATTATACTTCACCATTCAAGAGAAAAATATTACATTTCTCAAAAGAACAACAGGAATGAAACACAAAGAACAATAATACACCAGAGAAAAGGAACACCAGTAAAGAAAAACTTATATATGACAAAAAGCAAAAGCCATTTTTATTTGCTTATAACCTGTTCTTAACTTATCTTGAAGATATAACTTTGTATATTCCATTTAAAAAAAAAAAAATCACTTAACAGAAAGGGTTAAAATTAGTATTTAGCCTTGACATTTTCAACCTGTACTTTCTTTTCAGATATCCTGCAGAAGGGGTAGGTATTTATTCACTAAGATCACGCAGTGAAAGTCTAGGCACACAAGATAAGAATTGCAAAAGCTACGACAAGCGTGGGACAGTGATTTGCTAGTTTAATTAGGGGCTGAAAGAAAAGCCTTTTGATTTATGTTTAGTCTCGATCAGACTCATACTTTATTGATTGTATGAAGGAAGCAGTTTGGGAAAATACATTTGTTTTATCTACTTTTTAGTGCTGTGGTTCCCTCTAAGTCCTTCTTCCCCTTTAGAAGCCCTATACAGTATCTATATCCTGGAACATCCCTGCTCTTGGCTCTGCTCGTCTTGATTGCAGAGATTATTATTGCAGAAGATAAAACCTCACTTCACCTGATTTTATGGCAAAAATGCTTTCTGCCAGTGCCCTCACATAATCTCCTTCAGTCCCTACTAAACTGTTAGAAGAATGCGATTCATCAGCCTTGCCAGGTTTAATAAGAAAAAATTATTGCCAGGGAAAAAATAAATATTTCTGGCCTATAATGTTCTTTCTTGCCTCTGCTTTGTCTTTGCTAGAGTAGAAGGCCACCTTCTTGTGTTCTTAAGTGTGTGCCTGCACAGGACCTTTGGATTATGTGGAAAGGTCATACAAGCAACTAGACTTCTAGCACCTCCAAGGTCTGAAGAGCCACCTGTTCTCTTGTTTCAATTCATATTGGTTGACACTAACTGTAGATCAGATGTCAAAAATAAGTTGTGCAATACAAACACTAATTTATTTGATAGGAAATGGAAAGTGGGCAACCTGGCTGAGCACTCACTGTAGAACACAAAAATGCAGACACTGGCAAAGTAAAGCACAGCACCTCTCTACCCAGAGGTTTGTATTTGAATGTTACATCATAGTAATGTTGTAAAGGAGCTTAATTCAATAAAAATGTCTCAATCTCTTAAAGTATAAATTGTCACTCAAAGAGAAGAGAAGTAAAGCTAGAAAGACACATACAGCTGACGCTCCAAAAATGTAGTTGTATATTTATGGATCAATGAATACACTCTTCATAAAAGGAACGACATTACAGCAACACTGCCTCAGTGAGATCTTTTATGTTAGAATAATGGGCTTGGAGATTTTATACCAATTATCCATGTTTTGGTGAGACAGTTTCTCCATGGCCACATAATCTAAAGCTACAGTTAAAGAGAACTATCTACTATTTAATTTCTAAATTACAGGTGAAGATATGTAACTCCCCAAAATGGGTTATTACCCTGATTTTTCAAGTATCCTACATTGTTTTCTGGTGCTACAACATTCAGCACTGTTGGCTTGTAGTCTGAGACCAGGCCTACTCTACAGTATTGATAAAAATGGCACACAGATTATCTCCTAACTTTCGTATTAAAGCACTAGGCAATAGCGAGAGACTGCCCAAACTAAGTTAAGCCCTTTAAGCACTAAAACAGAAGTTAATAGGACAGTTTTGAAATTCTTAGCACGGTCTACCTGCTGGCCAGCTAGAATTCACTTTTCCAATCTTATAGCACAAATGGAACATGGTGAGCGCTGACCATCAATCCATGCCTGGGCAGAAGAAGGACCCATTATGATGGCAAACAATGTCAGATGTTGGGACAGGATATAAGAAGAAGAAAGGGAAAAGAACAGACTACCAAATTAAGTTTTCGCATACGAATTAACGAATGGAGGAGGGAGCTAAAAATAAGCCAGTTCCCAGAAGTTCTGAAATATTTTAAACATTCGAATATGGTGTTTGCAGATATGTTCTGGGTTGCTGGAACTGTTTTCTTCTTTATACATATGGAGAGAGAATAAGCAAAAAGCAAAAATGAAGGGCAGGAAGATATAAATATGGAGTCACTAATATACAGTAGAGGTGGAAAAGGGAGCAACTGTGAAAGTAAAATACAGTGGGTACTTGATAAAAAAAGCAAATTCTTCAGAGAGCAAGCATTTAAAATTAACTGCAAGTTGAACAGATTTGACACATCTAAGCATTATTTCTACGTCTGTCAAGCACATCCTATCACTGAAGTTCTTCAGTGGCACAACATCTCTGCACATCTTTCTTTAAAGACCTGTCAGACCTGAAAGGGGGGTGAGAACGCATCTCCCCAGAAGAACAAGGCAGCAGAAACACGCTGCACGAGAAAAGTCAGGAACTTCCCTAAGCCAGTTTTCCCACACAAGGGAGATTATTGTCCATAGAGATGATCAGAGGAAAGGTTATGCAAATCTCCAAGTTTTTAAAATATATCATATACAAAGGGAAATTATTTTATCCTGACTCCACACAGTGACTTTTCCAGAGGATATAACAGGCACTGCACAAAACTTCCACTTGGCATTCCTGCTATTTAGTGGTTTAAGTCTCTGAAGAACAGCCCTTTCATTAGCCTGTGCTGCCAACTAAATCTTCAAATACTGTAGTTATGATCTCCATGATCAGATGCTGGACTTGCAAATTCCCTCACTGCTGTTGTGACCTTAGCTTCCCAGTATTCTTTTTTAAGTAAAGCCAGCTAATGCGACAATACTGAGAGCTTACTTTACAGCAAAGACTATAGTACTTCTCACACAACTTGTATTTCATTTTTAAATTTGAAGGCCATTAAAACAATATTCATCTTCTGTGGCTCAGGAACACATTCTAGCTGGGTCAAATGATCTCTTTTATCATACGAAGCAGACACTGTAGATAGATCAAGTACTCCCTGTCTATTAAAGATGCAGCGCACAGTGACAGCTAAGCACTGATCTGGAGATCTAAAGACTTAGAAACCAGGCTTATTTCTTAGTTTCTCCCTCTCTGACAAAGTGAATTAGATATTAAGGTTGTAATCAGGTGTTTAGTCAGTGCGAGTGGATTGTTTGGCTTGGCAAAGGTTGTTTCTTTGTCTCTAGAGAACTATAAAAGGCCAACAGAAAGCAAATTTTTAGGTGTGATTTATGATTTTTGATTCATCTTTCTTCAAAAATGCTGTTTGAAATCACTGGATGCTGGTTTCGTATAACTATATTTGGCCAAAATATTTTCCAGAGCTTGCAACAAACCCTTTTTCTGAAGCACTATACAACTTGAGTAAATAATTAATTCATTTCCAGAGCTACCAGTGGCATGAGTGACTATCATGACAGCAAGAAAACTCCAAATTCAAAGTATCCCACAATATTTCCATAGGAAGAAGTGTCAAAAATATCACGACTCAAGCTTTTTATTTAAATGGTCTTTGACATTATTTTAACTGCAATTTGGTGAGTACTTGCCGAGTGGATTATCTTGGTCAGATTAAAAAAAAATACAGCAAACTATTTTAAACAGGAGGATTTTTAAAGGTTATTTCTTTTGTTGTTTGAACTGTTCAAACATTTAGCCCACTCATCACTGTTAGCGTTCTAAAATATTCTTTGCTATTTCATACACGTTTTTCACCTTATTATAGTTTCAGCTCCCTCTTTCATGCTCTAACGCCCTTAACTAGTAAAAACTGGATTGTTCCATGCTCCCTTTATAGCTCTTCATTGGCTTTTGTTTTTCAGTCATGCCTATTTTCATGGGCATCTATGCAGTGCTCAAGAGGGGATTTAGTATGTGTACGCAGGAGTTAGGCTACTCCTAATATGCTTCTGAGAATGCCTGTGAAACAGCTAGGAAGCTTATTATTGTGTTCTTTCCTCATTGCATTTTTACCCTTTTAAATAATTTTTTGTTCTGTCATCACGTTCAATGTTTAGATTTTTCACTTTTCCATGCTGTTTGATTACCAGTTTCTCACAGAACGTGCTTCACATTTAACAATTTTAAAAAGAAGAAATGAAGACACGCATTCCTAATATGACCACTGGAGGAGAATAGCTGGATGTAATACAACCCAGAGAGGAAACTTATAAATCTTTCTTACTGCACACAAAGATGTGCTGTCTTCATTTTCAATGGCAGCTCTTATCAATAGTGTAAGGCACTACCTTTCCAAACCTAAGATTTTTTATTTTGCAAAATCTCACATCAGCAAAGACATGTAGGCTAGTTATCCATTTTCATCACCCATCTTTCATTTGCTACATTCTTTAAGATCATATTCTTAAAAAGGAAAAAAAAATAAAAAACCAACACAGGTCCCTGATCCTGACTAGGGCTTGTAATCAACATTGTAAAATAAATATTAAAAAGAGTCATCCCTTGGGAAATGGATATGCATATGCATGAAAATGGAATGAGCTTTCGCACAGGCAGAATCATGCAAGTTTTTCCATGGTTCTGAGGTATTACAATGCAACCCATCCATGCTGATAACAAAATTAACTTAACAACAACAAAAAATTAAACAAAAAAACCTTAAAAATTAACTTAAACAAAAAAAACTTCTTAGAAATTAAAACAAACTCAGGGACTTCAGTTTTCATTAAGTAGGATAGGAAAACTACTTATATGCTGATTAAGGCTATAGGTATATCTTGAAATATTGATGGAGAAGTCAGGTTGGAAGAGCCCTAGACTGAGAGCACAGGATGTCACTGGGGAGCTTGGTTTGTGAAAACAAAACCTATGGGACCTTCCATCTATTCTCTGCAGGCTCTTTCTGTCAAAATCAAACATCATTCTGTTATTTATTGAGCCTGTGGTTACACCATGATTTTCAAGATGCTATGTACTTGGCTAATCCACCAAACAAATCAGCACAAACACTCAACACTTCTGTCTCAGGGCTCAGGCACCTAATCAGAATCAAGTCCTACTGTGCTGGAGACGTTTAGCAACTGCACATAGTAATTTTTTCTTCTTTTTTTTCTTCTCCCCCCCCCCCCTTGATTGAGAGTTGCAAGGTTTGAGGGACTCCAGCTTCCACTTTCCAACTGATTGCTTAAAACTCTACTAAATTGAGTGTCTAGTCATTTGGCACTTCTGAAGTATGCAGTGAGCAATCACAGTGCACGCTGACTGGCTAATCTACCATGAACTTCACTCTCAGAATTTGTGAGAAAAGTGTGAAACAGCAACTGGTGTGAGAGTACAACTATAAATTAAGTAACATTAACTTGATTATACAAAGTAATGTAGACAAGGACACTGCCTGCTACAAATCACACTGCTCTCTAGCACACAATTTCTGTAGACTAGTGTGCTGGTTTTGGCTGCGACAGAGTTAATTTTCTTCACAGTAGCTAGTATGGGGCTGTGTTTTGGATTTGTGCTGAAATCTGCGTTGACAATATGGGGATGTTTTAGTTACTGCTGAGCAGTGCTCACACAGAGTCAAGGCCCTTTCTGCTTCTCACCCCACCCTGCCAGCGAGTAGGCTGGGGGTGCACAAGAAGTTGGGAGAGGACACAGCTGGGACAGCTGATCCCAACTGACCAAATGGATATTCCACACCATATGACATCATGCTCAGCATATAAAGCTGGGGGAAGAAGAAGGAACAGAGGCACATTTGGAGTGATGACATTTGTCTTCCCAAGTAACCATTACACGTGACAGAGCCCTGCTTTTCTGGAGATGGCCGAACACCTGCCGGCCGATGGGAAGCAGTGAATGAATTTCTTGTTTTGCTTTGCTTGCGTGGCTTTTCCTTTCCCTATTAAACTGTCTTTATCTCAGCCCACAAGTTTTCTCACTTTCACCCTTCCGATTCTCTCCCCCATCCCAGTGGAGTGGAGTTCGCAAGCGGCTACAGCATTTAGTTGCTGGCTGGGATTAAATCACAACAACTAGCAAACGTGCTCTGGTAGACAGGGTCGGGGGGGGGGGGGATTGTGTGTGGGGGGGGGAGGGTGTGTGTATTGAAGAATAGAAATTGATCCTCTTTTCTTCATTAGCAATTCTCAGCTTTCTCCTGTGAGAATAATTCTGCACTGGCATATTGTTATTTCATCATTTAGACAAATTTCATATAATTATTTTTTAATATGGCTTCATGAAATCTAAATCTTGAATCTTTATTGATGGATTTCTCTGAATTCCTTCAAACTTTCTGGTGTCAGCTTGTCCAGGATTCAAACCTATTCCTCGCAGCACTGCAAAACGAAAGGACAATTTGCTCCTGAGATCTGTAAGTGGTAATACAGTGGGATCCAATGGGAAAGATGTTAGATTGAGTGTCATTCCTGAAGAACTAGCCATTGAAACATGGACTGTAACTTATATTTGAATTCTGATGCATAAACTTTCTAAGTAGGGAATATGAGGCTTTTCCAGGCTTCAACAGAATTAATACTGATAAAAGACATTTACGGGCCAGAAAGGCAAACATTATTGCCTAGTAAGAATACACCTGCTGCATTCAAATGCTCCACTTACATCAGTGGTAAATAAAAAAAAGAAAATAAGTTACAGCAATGACTTACAGTATATAATGCTGTATCACATACAGGCTTCTGTCAACTATTAACTTCCTTTACAGACTTAACTCACACCTGATCAGCACTGATCCTTAAAGGAAACAGCTGGAGGCATGCGTCTATCATAAAAAAATGACAATATGCTTCCATCCCACCTGTTAATCATCAGCAGATCTGTCCTGCATCCCTTATACCTCGTCTTCTTTTGGAGCCTTTAATGAAATACGTTGTCAGAAATCTATATGGCTATGGTCTTCCATGGTTTGCAGGGAGCTGACTAAAGCAGTATCTCAGGCAGATCCCAGGGGAAAACATGGCAGTTTTCCATGCTGGAGCAGCGTTAGATTGTAAGTCAATGCAGGTTGGATGTTGTGAACTGGAATTTTGTGTTAATAAACGAAGCAGTAGGCTCTGTCCTACGAATGGCAAGCACAGAAACAGACAGGTACTGGGTGAGCATCTGGGAAGTTGTGATGCTGAAGAGAAGAGCCCAGGTACAGTGTTGGGACTTGATATTTTCAGGAAGAAGAATGGAAATACTGTAATTCGTACAACAGGACTGGTGGGTCACTACAGCCTTCCTTCCACACCTGTAACCCCTCCCTCCCCACTTGTCTTTGGCAACATCAAGAGGAAGGAGGCATGTAGCAATATGGAAAAGATCATCAGTCAATTCATCCCCTCTATGGAGCGAAACGATTGAGCAAAGAAAGGCAACTTCCAGTGCCCTCTCTTGTCCTGATGGGACAGCCAGGATGTGGCGTGATAAGGGCTGTTTTCAGAGAGCAGCAAGAGCTTGCTTTCTTTCCTCCACTAACCACATCATCGCAAAGGAAGCATTGTGGTTTTGATCTGAGCACTTCTGAGCTGAAAAAAAGATTCCTTTGATGTTGGTATAGACGCAGGCATCCCTGGATATCTACCTCACCAAGATAATCTGTCTTTCCTTCCTGTAATCCCAATTGAGCAAACCACTCTTGCTGATAATGGCAAGCAAGTGCTGGAGTTAAGTACATGTTTAAGTTTTGCTGAATTTAATGCTACGCACACAATTAAATGCCTTGCTGAAACTAGATGTAAGCATTCCTGAGTGACCTGAGGCCACAGCAAGGGGTGCAGAAGCTCCTGGAGTGTAATAGTAACTACAGAGCAGATTTCCTTGCTGCAGACAGCATTGGGAAGCGCTCTTTTCCTTTTATCCACAAAGCAAAGACATACTCAAAGCCAGTTTACTGCAGCTTTTCAAAGGAGAGAGGATTAGTTCTTGTATTTGTAACACAGCTAAGCATTTTTTGAAGCACTGAGTGCAAGATGAAGTTTGAGGTAACATGCAGGAGGTAGATTATACCGAGATGTTTGGGCAGGAAGGTAATTCCTCCATTTGGTAAACAAAATCAACAGCCATAACCATAGATCAATCTCCTCTAAAATAGTAAAAAAAATTAAGAATTCTGAAATAACCTCCCATACATACGGTAAATGAAGCCAATTAAAATGATAGCTGCAACTTGCTATTCCACACATGAACATAACTTGTCTCAAGCTATAGGGTTGTCGTGGTTTCACAAGGATGAATGTCTTGTAGTATCTGCCTAATCACGTGAATGTGACTAAACATCTCCATCATGGTAAAAAACGGTTTAAATGTCACCACTCCACCACCCTCTTTGCATATTAGAGTAACCATAACGTCTGTTCTTTGAGAGAATAAATAAAACATACGGCTTACTTAAGTGACATAGGGACAGATTGTCTCAGGCACTCAAGTGAAAAGATGACCAGCATAAGAAAAACGAACATCATGTTAATGGTTTATTAACTCCCTTGTGAGTGCTTTGCAAGCCATCGATCAAAACTCCCCATTACTAATTCAGAATTTTTCTAGTAGTTGTCCCAAAATACAGAACAACAAATGCTTATCTTTTTATTATCCCATTGTTACTACTTACTATTTCTTTAAAACAGATTTAAGATCTCTCATTTCTGATTTATATTCTTCTTTTATCATGCTAGCTACAATGGTGCAGCTCACTTTCTTTACAAGCATGCAATTAGGCATAATCAACCCATCAAACAGATTTCATAAGTTCTGTGCAGGAGGTGTTTTATACTATTTATATCGTATTATTTATTTCTGTAGAACATGAATAGAGATTATGAGTATGATTTAAGTAAATACAGAAGCTATGCATACACCTTTTTTAATAGGATGAGGCAATTTCAAAGATCTTATATCCATTGTAAGAAAACTGTACTTATTTTATGAAAGGAATTAATTTATGTTCTTTTTTCCTAGAGCAGTTGAAGACAATGCTTTACTATGCAGAGGAAAGGTGGTTTCCCTGCCTTTTTAAGAGGCAATTAGTATCTTTAATTAGATATCTGACCTTTAAAATTTTCTTTTTTTTCCCCAACTGCATCAGGTGCTCTTCCCACTCCATAATTATTTTCCCCTGCAGACAGCTTATCTTTTGTCCTTGACCATTCACAGCTACAAATCACATCCAGAACAGTGCAAGCAGCAAGTGATAAGATAATACACATGCAAAATTTAGAGGAATTACTCTAGTGAAGTTCATTTGATACTTCAACATTTCTAACATGGAGTGAGGTGGTGCACCCCTTTTCTACTTTAGTCATTCATGTGGAGTTTTTTTGGCAGGGTAAGAGGGAGGTGCTTATCCTTCCTTTTCCCCATATCTTCTTAATAGTTAGAGATATAGTAGATGTACGGTAAGTTATAGGAGCAGTTTCATGAGATACAATTTAGAGTCTCTAAAAAAAACCCCAACATAATCCCCAAATCTTGATGTGCTAGCTTGTTTTTTCTTTCTTCATACTCTATGGGATGAACATAGAAATATATCACATATAAATATATGTTGGACAATCCATCTCAAAAAGAGATATGTTTATTCTATGGTGAAAATTTTAGAAAGCATCAAGTTCTGCTTGCAGTTAAAAACCTCTGCCTATACACGTAATACGTGCTGTGAGTAATATCAATTCATGCAAACTGAAAGCAAACAAGCTACCCATGTGTTACATGAATGAAAAGATGTTTTTTAACCAGAAAAACATGAGACTATAGAAGGTGCAGGGGAAAAAAAAAAAAAAAAAAAGACTCAAATTACAGAGAGACTGGAAATAAAACAGCTACTAGAATTTCTTTGTAGGCATCCACTAGGGATTTCTTAGAGTCATCAAAGTATCCAGGAGAAACCATTAAAGTAAGAGCAAGAAAATCTCATTGTAATGAGTCATTGTTTAACTGTCTGTGAGAAAGGGTAGATCTCTGTGCTTGAGAAGAAACATCAGGGTTTGTGTCTCCCTGCCCTGAGGTAACAAGTAGCTCTCCAGTCTTAGAAAACAATTTTCTTGGCCGAAGTTCCTACTTGTGCTTTTACAGTACAGGAGCCCAAGGTGGCAGTGTTACCTTCAGGGATTGCTCTGCATCCCAGAAAGGAGGCAGAAGCACCACTAGATATTACTCGGAAAACTCCCACCAACTGCTTGAGACAAGGTACCTTCTCAGTGAGTTGGCTTGTCCCTCCCATAGATCAAGAGGAATATTTTCTCAGAAAGAACTTCGGTCACCAATGTTCGGCTCACCAATTTTTTAAGAAGACATACTCATTAGAAAACTGCTCAAAATAATTATTAGGCCACCCTAAAGCTTCCCCCTTTTGAGGAAATGTGTTCTCTATTCAGCAAGAGACTTACACTGTTGAGTAACATTCTGAACCAAGAATGGGGGGAAAAGAAAGGTAAAGCTCATTTTCTTGAAAGTAAGCTTGGTTCTGTATTTTAATAGAGTTATCACTTATTTCCGTAAAAAATGTGTGGTTATCTTGTTAACAAGCTTCGCAATGGGTAAAGCAGTGTAAAAACAGCTTTATGATCCACCGTGAGACACAACAGCAAAGCAGCAAGCTTACTTTTAAAAAACAGCACTTTCAAGCAAATTGGCCTGAACTGGTATTATTTTTCCATCAAAAATCTAGTAAAAGGTTCATAATCCTTAGGCACTATCTTCTTGCTCTTGTTGAGTCAACAAAGTTGTTTTAAATGGTTTTAACAACCTGCAGCATCTCTTTTTTTTCCTTTTTTTTTTTTTTTAAATGATATTCACATTGATTCTAAATACAGAAAGAAAGGAAAAGTGCAGCCTGTAAACCATCGCAGCGTGTATCATTAGCTTCACTACACAAGCCAAAACAGACCGGGCAAAATTTGAAAGAAGGCTCAGCATCACAAGAAAGCTTGAAAACTGAACTCAGGAGCTGCTCTGTTTGATTGCCCTGAAATCATCATGGGAAGCAGCCTGTTCTGGAAAGATAAAGCAAACTGGGTTACTTCTACTCAGTGTTTATTCAGGCTGAGCAAGAAAAGCAGAAAACAGCAATACAGAGAGCCCAGCATTAATGAAAGATAATTTTATTAAATTTCAGCCACCTAAAAAATGTAGCATCCATACTCAAGCTTTTTGTATAACTAATGGAAAGAGGGCAATGGACTGGTTCTCACCCTGAGGGTTCCCATTTTTTGTTTTTGCCATGCAGAGATGCTAGACAACAAATACAGACTACAAGCCTAAGTTTTACACAGCTAAACTTGGGTTAGCTATGTCTCCATCTAAGTACAAAAAAAATATACTAAACCTGAAGTAACTGAAGGTTTAAGAGGACTCTTCACCACCATGTAATAAAAAGCCAGCTGATGTACCTGATGCATTTATA
The DNA here is from genome assembly GCF_009769465.1 of Tauraco erythrolophus. Taxonomy (NCBI): domain Eukaryota; kingdom Metazoa; phylum Chordata; class Aves; order Musophagiformes; family Musophagidae; genus Tauraco; species Tauraco erythrolophus. The sequence continues at coordinate 45,227,033 of NC_141468.1, read as the reverse complement.
AGAATCAGTGCTATAAAATAACGAACTTTAATTAAGGAGAACAGAACTGCTATTGCAGATAGCATTTCTTTCACTGTCACTGACAATCGATAGCAATATTGTCAAATTAACAAGATTTTAAACTATAATCTATATTTTGATTGGAAACGTAAAAGGTATTTTCCTCAAAAGTGTTTGTTTAAAAGTAAATTAGCAGATTAGAGGGAAGTACTAGCAGGTAAATTCTGAAATTTTACTTTTTTTTAGTTTCATGTTTCAGTGCTTAACTTTTTATGCTATGAAAACGTTTCTACCACAAGAACAAATTTAGCACACACTCTTGTATGCTCCAAGGGAGGAATTTCTGGGGGTATTTTATTACCAAAGCTGGTCCTCCATTACCTCTGAGAAGTGAACTATTGCTATTATGAAACTGGTTTTCAGAAGAAATTGATTTTTGCTGCGTGTAGTGAAATACATATAGCTCTTATAATCACATAAAATTTTATTATAAAATTGCCTTTGGTTTATGCATTACTTATGACATTAATAACATTTTATTTTCTTTTTTTCCTCTGAAATCCTCACATTTCTGCATTTCTCTAATCCACTAAGAAGGACTTATTATTTAATTGAATTAGCTCTGTAAATAACAGTTTCTGTCACTTCAGTAAAGAACACACTAAATCAAATAATAGAAACAAAAGAATTTATCGTCTCAGTTGTGAAAGAACTTCTTTAGAATAATCACACCAAAAAGAGTTTAAAATAGCTAAAAGTAGGAAAGGAATTTGTGTTTTCTCCTTTTTTTTTTTCATTCTGCAAGCATATATTCTTTCTGTGTGAACAATACCATACAATTTAAAAAAAAAATAGCGCTCTCAGTATTCAAAGGAAGCTAAAAAGTGTATAAAACCAATGAGATTTTCTAGAGGTTTTTTGGTTTGTTTTGGGTTTTGTTTTTTTTGGGGGGGGGTGGTGAGGTGGTGGCAGCGTGTTAAGAACTCAGGTGCTTTTAGTGAATACTACCTGTTATTTCTGAAGTCAAAATTGTAACTAAATGTCACCATTTTCAACAGCAGTCACAGGTGCACCATGGTTCTAAGACCACACTTCTGCATCTGGTGTCCAAAAACGAGCTGTAGGAGGGAGTTCACGACATTTGAATTTGATCCTCAACGCTGAAAAACTCTTACACGCACCTACGCTGTGTTTATCAACGTGGGAGCATTTGTATCGCCAGCGCAGACAGAGACGGTGAATTTGCCATCAGCTGCATCCGAGCCAAAGGCTGACACGCTGTATTTCTTTAGAATGTTTTTACCAGTGACAGACAGAAAGAAGAGCTAATATTCCAAAGCCCTAGACACCCACAAAATTGATAGAGAAAAGGATAATTGCTAGGAATATATTATCAGCAAAAACGCATTACAGCTTGAAAAGGCACAAACACCGTCTGCATTCAGCAGGCCACACGCTAATGAGATTGCTGCTCGCAGTCACAGTTCATGGGGGAGCAGAATAGCTCTCTAATTAGGTTTACTGACTAGGGGCCTATATTGTCTTCTCAGCACTAGCAAGCTGGGAATGCCACAGCCTTCTGCAGTGAAAGGAAATGAGATGTCTTCCTTACTCCTCATGTAACCAAAACTATTATGAGTCAGGAGTATCTCAGTCACTTCATCCCTTCATTCATGGCGAAAGGGTAGTTACTTCAGTTCGACTCTTAACGAGCCTTGAAGTTAATGAAGGTAAACCTTAGGTAAGTCAGATGTATATCACTGACAACAGTAATCTACTTGATAATATTTTATTAAATTTTCCTGTTGCCTTGCTCCAAGTCTTCCTTGTTAGGGGGTCATAATATGTTTATATGTAAGCAAAACCTCCTCCTACTGCAACATACGTACAAATAAAATATTTCCAGAAAGACCATAGTGCCCCCTCCTATTTCAGCCTCTTCTCTCCAAGAGCATAATAAACTCAAAAGAACAGTTTCTATACAATTTTATTTACAAATCGTGCTGACAGTATAGTGTCAAACCATATCATCCCTATGGCCTGTGACCACATTGATGCATACTAATACTTAAACTCAGGTGGAAATTTTGATATCCAGATGGTTCTGTGCAGGGAGCAGCACATGCTACTAAGGGCCTGATTGTTGATTGATCCTTCTGCCTCTGATTCAAAGGGAACAGCATGACATTTATGCCAACGTAAAGTCGTCAGAATGACCCAAACTGGCTTCATAAATTCTTTATGCTTATATACTCTTGCTTATAGGAGTTTGTGGTTGAAACTGAACTTGATACACACCACGAGGATGTCAGCATATAGTATTAATGTTGCCTGAATTTTGGTACCAAATATGCATTTTACTAGTGTGTACTTTCACCAAAATTCAGCTGTTTGTCTTGAAAATTTCTCCTCACTAGTTTCTTCACAAAGTGATAGATTTGTTTTCCCCAATTAGAATAATTTGAGATCTCATTTAGGAAAGAAAATCTCATTTAGGGAAAGATCTCCATAGTGTTCATAATTTTGAGCATGAATAGAAAAGCTGGCACATTTTTTGTTTTCGGTATGAAAATCTGCCCAAATTTGTGATTCAAAGTCAGTGAGGTAAATTGGGTTTTGCACACTAGAAGCAATTTTGATACTGCTGGTAACCCTCTCCAAGATCCCATTTTCACTGAGCAGCCTCATGCCTTGGGAGAACCAAATACTATATAGTAACACTCTCCTGAGCTTTCAGCCTTTCTGGACCATATCAGTCCTACCAAGACCTATCGCCTCATCACACCAGCCCAGAAGAAAACAGCACATCACCTACTAAGAAGAGAGCATGCTTTGTCTCAGAACTCTAGAGGTTAAAATTGATTCCCCATTGAAATCAGCAGTTACGTACGTGGTGAAGAACATGAGGAGAAAAGGTTGTACTTTAACATCTTAATAATCTGCTACATATAAACTAATTAACGGTGACTGCAGCATGTAGGAGCTCCGAGAAAGTACCAAGACAGGATGGAAATTGCTAAACGCACGATCAAGTATGAAGAGCACGGCACACATGTGCTTTGAGATAAACTGATTTTCACATTCCCTGGCATCATCGGATGACTAAATTGGGAGCTAGTACAGAATAAAGCAAAGAGGTGCAGGAAGAGAAAACAGTGTCACGGTCACAGGAATTCAATGTTTTCTGCATAACTGGCTTGTGTTTCTCTTTGTGCCACAAAGTTCCTGTATGTTGGTAGTCATGTAAGATAAACCAAATCCTTTGCATATGGTCACTAATTGCACGTTCCTCATTTTCTGGATGCACGCCCTAAAGTCTGGTCTGCAGAAGTGCTAAACTGGCACAGCTGCAGTGGAAGACAATGAGATCTCTGATCTGAATGTAACAAGTCCGATATAACACTAAATATTAAGAACAATCAGGGCCATAGCATCTCCAGTTGGACTTCTAAAATGAGCAAACACTGAGCCTAGAGCCCCTCAGGTACTAATCCATAAAATATTAAAGCCAAAGAAACAAAAACTCCCATCCCCTCACTGGAGTATTATGAAGGTAGGTTTCAAGGGCAAATATTCAGATGTTCTAATGATAAATACCAGATAATAAGTCACAAGAAAAGTAGTAATTTCATTCTGTGCCTTGGGTGATATGAGACACTGGGGAAAACTGTGCAACCATGTTCTCAGAGAGCACAGCCTGGTGCATTGAAGCCTAAGCAATGAATTTCAGAGGAATCAGCAGCTTTCATTGTTATCTTTGCTAGCATCTGATTATTTGATAATGTGTTTTTGACAGTGGTCTTTTAATATGACAACATGTGTCTAAACATATAATTTTATATAAAAACTGTACGGCAACTAGAATGTTACTGATTTCTATACAACATATATATAGTCCAAAAAAGAGTGAATTTTCTTGGTCTCTGGCCTGCAAGGTACCAAGGAGCAATCATCTCATGTCATGTATCATGTCAGAGATGGTATTAGTTATACTCTTCCAGTATCTGAAGGGAGCCTAGAGGAAAGCTGGAGAGGGACTTTTTACAAGGGCGTGTACTGATAGGACAAGGGGCAATGGCTCTAAACTGAAACAGGGTAGATTTAGATGAGATATAAGGAAGAAATTTTTTACATCGTGGATGTGAGGCACTGGAACAGGTTGCCCAGAGGAGTTGTGGATGCCCCATCCCTGGAAGTGTTCAAGGCCACGTTGGATAAAGCTTTGAGCAACCTGCTGTAGTGGAAGGTGTCCCTGCCCATGGCATGGGGGTTGGAACTAGATGATCTTTGAGGTCCCTTCCAACCCAAACCATTCTATGATTTTATATTGAAGACTAAATCCATGCATACAGTACTGGAGTAAGCATACAGTACAGTATTTCAAACATTTAGAAACATGGTAGGAGAAGATGAAAGCACTGCTGCTCATTTTTAAAAAAATAATTATGTGCCTGTGAACTGCTCCAGGATACCAGCTCTCCCTACAGACTTAGAGGAAGCCTCCTAGGAACACTACCCTCTGCCTATGCTGGAGTTGTCTGAGATGCCTCTCTAGATTTAACTCTAAATATTTACTAGTGGAAAAACATAGTTTACATTGAGATTAAATAGATTGAGAACTATGTCAGTCAGTTTTAGGAATGGTTTTGCTGGGGTAGAAAATAAGCAAGGGCAGTTACAGGCTTTGCAAAGCTTGTGATGCAGTAAGAGTATAAATAATTATATTCTATTTTTATATTAAAGATACATTCTTTAAAGAAAGTATCAAGAATGTAATAACATAATATCTAATGAAAAAATAAGCATCCAAACCTGACATTTTAAAATAAATGTAAAATATAGTTTTTTAATTAAATCGGTCGTGTATGGCTTCATCCAAACCAAGAGACTAATTTCACTCATCACAGAGATTATCTGAAATGAGATTTTCAATTAACGGTCACTTGCTGAATAAACCCATAAGAAGATCTTAGTCTATGTTACACTATACGACACAAATAAACTTGGCAAAAGCTGAAAAAGCAGTGAGACAAAGGTTCTCCTTGGTTTATCAGAGGAAACTCATCTGTGAAAACATTTTATTTACCAATTGTAATTTAAAATTATTGTACAATCTTTTCAATAAAGATGATTATCTGTAGGACACATGGCTACTTCCAAGTACATTGATTTTTTAAAAAATACAGACTCCTCTCAAGTTTCAGTTTGAACCTGAAACTAAGAGACTTCTGTTGCCACACAAATCTCCTAACAGTATTACATGAGCATCAAAGGCTTACAGAAGAGGCATTGGAAGAAACGAACAAAAGAGAACAGCTGTGGGCCTCCTCTGTACAGTCCTACAGAGAACACTGAATGTGGAGATGATCCATATGTACACTCTCTTTCTACCACATCTTGCCTGGATCTGACTTCAACTCAGCTCCCTTGGAGAGCAAGTCTAACGCTGAGATATGTTCCTTGTCTCTGCAAGCACCGAGACCCATCCAAGTATTTTAGCGTAACCTCCCAAGCAATCCCATGACCTAGTGTCAACTGGGCTCAGAAATAAGTATGTTTTAAAATCCAATATTCCCTTTAACTAGGCAGCTCTAAACCCAGATCCAAGTGGAAAAGGTGTCCAGGGAAGAACTGTGAGAGCCGGTTGATGGAGAAGGTGTTCATATGGTTTCACAGCTTCAGTGCTAATCACTTGGTCCTTTCCTCCTTTGCAGTTGCGTGTTCACCAAGTCTTAGGCTTCAGATTTAACATTCCTCAGAGGAGGAAATGGCTGGGGTGTCATTATTGCTACTCATATAGAAACCTTCAGGATCAGTCCCTGAATATTATTTTGAGTATGTAATTTACTGGATTAAGTGAAAAGTGCTTTTTGAACCTTTCACACTGACCAAACATCCGGTTCCATGCTGTTTTATCCCACCTTCCAGTCTGTCTCTGTGTTTTCCTGCCTTACTTCCATTTGCCTGATCTCCTCATTCCCCTGCATACTAGCAAGTGGATCATTTAGAGCAGATAGCTTTGAAATGTTTACAAGTAATTGTAGGGTATCTTCGGTCATTTTTACGGGTAATAGAAAGTACCTTGCTCAAGAGCAGGAGAAAAATAGTGTGCTACTGAAAAAATTACAGAGAAAAACTTCGTTGAAAATTGCTGAAAGTTGCAAATGTTCTTGATGAACATTAGGGCAATTTGGAATAATTGCCATAAAAAATAACTGTCATTTTGAAAGGCACTGTTACTGTTTCCTGAAGATGACCTAAATCCACTGGACACACTGACTGATGAGAACTGGCCTCAAAAGTGGTCATGGTTTTTATCATGCTTGTTTGTGGAAGAATCTTGTTTGGCTCCTACTGAAAAAAATGCCCATGTTATGAAGAATGGGTAAGAAAATAAACCTCACAAAAATTCTAAAAGTGTAGGGGATTTGTTAGATTTCAGTAAGAGAATCTAATGGGAATATCAGTGACGTGTCATTCTACCATTGAGAATATTTGGAACAAAATACGTCCACATTTACTTGTTCTTAAATTACTAATTTTTTAAGATACAGAACTAAATACCGATTTTAAATCAAGCATTACCTAGAAACACTTATAAATTCTCATCTTTTGTCAAAGAGCAAGCATATGCATCTGGTAAAAGATATGTTGAATAAGATACAAATCAAGTGTAAAAGCCCAGTTCAGCCTGTGCAATTGTAACTGGCAGCTCCATTATTAGGTGGTATTCATAGTACTTTTAAAGTACAAGCAGTTGTAAACAAAGATGTATTTTTCCACACAAATAAAAGAATATTTGGTTTTCTTTCAACTGGTGTGCCTCTAACATATACTTGATAACAATTATTGATGAATTATTACAATCTTGATAAACAGATCACTCAGGTACGCAGATAGTATTTAGCATATCATTAAGTTTTAAAATGTTTTTAGGTTGCATTAAGTAATTGAGACTTAAGTACACTTAAAGTTGTTACTAATTCTAGGCCCCACACATCAAGCTTCATATTCTTAGTTATGCAAATCATGTAGAAAACCTTCTGTCAAGTTTTCCATATGCTGTAAATCATTTTCTAAATGTTTGTTAGTCAACTGCAATACCTTTCAGGAGTTTTCACATTTTATATACATATATAGCAGCATTTAGTAAAGAATACGCTCTTTAAAACTTCACAATTCATTTGTCAAATTTTTAAACTTTTTTTTCCTGATGTCAATTTCAATAATCAAAAATAAATAAAAGCCACATCAAGCATATATCCTTAGCAGACGTTATTGTTAACCAACTCTACAAAATTTCCAGTAACTGAAATACAGGAAATTCTCTGGTATTTCTTACAACGTGCCCTACTTCCTTCCCTTCTCACCTTTTCAACTCCAATATACTTTCAACAACTCCTTGTGCTGCTGCATTATAAACTGTCTGCAGTCAAGATGTTAGCTATGAGGTCAACACATTGTAGAAGGCCACCCAGTTAGCAGTAACAGGCTACGTTTTCTTTGTATAATAAATAGTGGATTTTCCTTTAATGTCTTTTTTAGCCTTTGAAATATTTTGAATGTCCATCTGTGTTCTGAGATTAAACTTCAACATGTCACACTCCAAAGAAGCCAATACATTCATATGCTTTTTCTTTCTTAAAAAAAAGAGATGAGCATGAATCCCCTGTATCAGCAAATGTACATGTATGACTACACATGTAAACGTATATATCTAAGCATGCCATATATGTTTGTGGTCCATTCATTACTTTCTTGCAACAAGTTTCCAAAGATATAAATATCTTTTCCTAATTATCATCTGGAAATCCAAACAGCCACCTTGGACTATGTGACTTTCTAGTCCTTTAAGCAATGACACGCTTTCACTGCATATCCTGACAGCAAGAGGTGATTTCAAAGCACTTGCTGCAATTCCTAGTTCATGAGTTAAAGAAAACGAGACCTTTCCTATGTAACTGGCAAAAAAGCTTCCCAAGACATCCTTATTGAAACAAGACGAACTTGCTGTAATTGCCTTTCCTCTCAAGCAATTCTCCCATCCCTTGTATCACTACGGAACAAATCCTTCAGAAATCCTTTCTGTCGATGCTACCCACTGTATACGCCCCCAAGCTGATTGGGAGGCATAAGGCAACATGACAGATGGAGACTGTATATTTGTACATTTGTAAATTGTATATTTGAGATAATAGTTTATTTGTGATATAACCCAAGGTATGTATTTCTTGAAGAAGTAGGTGTAAACACTAGAAAAATACCACAGCTGAAGTGAGGAGCTGCAAGTTTAAGACCTGCCTCAAAAAGCCAGGTGGGCTTCAGGATGGGGAAGAAAGTTCTTGCACGCACAGAAAATTGGACTGAGATTGATAAATCCCAAAAATGCACAAAGTAAACTGAAAACAAGTTTGGAAGCTGAACCCTAGAACAACAAAACGACCAAGATTTTTAGGGTTTTTTTCATTTCAATTCTATGGCATATTCACTTCGAACTCTATTCTAAAAGCTACTTTTTAAAAAATATATTCTATTAAAACTTGTCTTTTTTTCCATCATTTAGGTATCCACTGTAGAAGGCCTAGGAACATCTACATCAAAGCTCTGGATGATAGAGGACGTTGACATAAAGGGCAAAGCAAAATACAGATCCTGTTTTCATTCACTGGCTGAATCAGTAAATAAGAGATTAAAAATGGATCTGTCAAACTGATTTTAGCTGGAGTTTCTTCAAAATGGCTATGTATCTGTGTTTATTTTGCTGCAAAATGGAAAAAATCAAAAAACTGGCGGCATCTACTTCTAGGATGACTTGGAAATAATTAATTCTCTTAACTGTGTTAGCAGAACTGTACTTTCAAAACCAACTTTAAAACCCCTGGTAAAAGTAATCTTGTATGAACTGTTCTGGCATTTCTGAAATGAAATGCTTTATTTTGACTTTTTCAGAATGAGTGAATTAAAAAGAAAACCTCTTTATCGACTTCAAACTTTTGACCAAATTTCAAACCAGATCAATACGTAGCTTCAGCATCTACAAAATTTAAGTTTTCTCTCAATTCACTACTAACTGAAAAGAAATGACTCTCAGTTCCATCAATAAGCACTGTAAGGGTGTCAGTTATCAGACCATCCCAGAATGCAGTATTCCACACTTGGAAAGTAATTTGTAAACCCAAAGCATCTGCCGTCAGTCAACCAGGAAAGAGAACCAACTTGGTCGTTCTCCTAGTAGTTTATCGCTACTATTATTTTCAAGTACTTTTGCTTTCTTCTCTGTCAAACGATTCCCTTAAAGAGAAATGCTGTTTTTGAATTCACAGGTTCCCACTTGAATGAACAAGGGACCCAAAGACCGTTGTCTTTCAAGACAGAAAAATAATTACCAGATCAGCTGGTGATCTGAGTGTGTGTGAAAAACACACGAAATGCACATACTGAAGTTTCGGTAGAAGAGGTTAACACTAGAAAGATGTATTTTTGTCTCTTCCAGATTCCGTTCTGCATGGAGCTGGACATCAGCCAACAGTTGTCCCCAGCCTACTTTACCCCTGTTTATTTTTACGTAAGCAGATTAAGTTTTATAATTGCAATTACTTCTCTCGCATTTGTTAAGAAAAATTTTCAGGACGGACATCTGTTCTGATAAAAACTCACTACTGCTGGGATCTTACTAATTTACAAGCATGTTTCATATCAGACTTTTAATAATTATACTGGGGTGTGTTTAATCTCTGTGTAAACACTTGAGATTGATTTAAATGGGTCAGTTTGGTTTTTTGTTTTGTTTTGTTTTGTTTTTTTTGTGGGGACACCACATATTTAGAAACCACATGTCATCATCATCTCCCAAAGTGTCTTCAATCCTTCATTCCTGACAGAGGCACTGCTTCAAAATACAGTTTCTGTTTAAGGATTTACAAGCAAAACTGGCCTTTCTGGCTGGAAGACTAGTAACGTTGGGGAGTGATCATTCTTGCTAGAGGGTGTTATCAGTAGCCATTGGTGGCTGGAATAGCTGAGTAGGTACACACAGGAGCAGCACAACAATGGAAATTTGCCATGAAAAACGGCAAGAGGAAGGGAGCAAGTTGTGTTTGAGCAAATGTATTAATGACATGACAGCAGACATAATGTGTCTTTCACTTCCATACAGAACAACTCTGAAAGGCAAACGTCTTGACTACAATAAAGCAGAAATCTTCCTCTGTAACTGAATGATTCAGTGTATTGCAATAATACACAGAAAAGCAAAGCGTGAAAATGAAGTCTGGAGTCTGACTCCACTACTGTGCTCTTCAAAAGACACTGAGCATACAGTCCCATAGTATGAATTTAATTCTGAAAGGTAACCGACATAAAGGAAGTGTATTTCTTTTATTTCCAGTAAACTTAAACACTTATTCCTTTATACTTATCAATGAATAGGCTAACATGCTTTTCAGAAAAAGACTTACAGCACATCTTTAACTCCAAACCTGCTAAAACCAGTATATAATCATGTATAAAGGACTAGTCCATCATGCAGATGCATAGATGCAAAATAAAATTGCATAGGCTACCTTAATTCCATCTCTAAATGATTGGTGTCGTATTCACAATACCCTTTCCTTAATGAAAATTTTTTGCATTTGATACCAGCCTGCAGAACTGAACCCAGCTCAGGAATGGTACGGCCACAGTACATTGGGCGCTGAGCAGACAGACTGTAAGTAGAGACATGTTTTCTATTTTAGATAGAAGGCTACTCCTACAACTGCTGATGCATTTAGTGAGACTCACCACAAGTGTGACAATTTCAAGTAGGCAGAGAAATTGAATCTAAATAGCTACCACATGCAGAAGGAAAAACAGGAAGGTTTTTTTTTCGGGTGTGTTGTGTTGGGTTTTTTTTTTCTATTTTACAGGACAAAAGCATGCACTGTAACAGACTTAAACGTTTACCCCAAAAGCACACAGGAAGTCTGTCAAACAGCCAAGATTTGAACCCAGAACGCTTCCCAGTTCCTTAGTCACAAGCTTGCTTTCATGAGGTGTAAACCAGGAGAAATACTAATTAAAGCATGGGAAACCCATTGCAACACTGGATCCAGGCACATATTTAACATTTGCAACCTAACTTCAAATGGGCACACCTTGGAAATGTTTTAAATCTTAATCAAACCATCGTGAAAGAGTCAGTATCTTCCCCACTATTCATTACAAAGCCAAGATTTTTTTAATGCTGTAATGCAGCACATAACATTTCAAAAATTAAAACAAGTTTTGAACCATCATTTTAAATCTCATTAAATATCACATTGATTCACCTTTAATTAGATACATACATCACAGCATACCACTTTAACACTGAAACCAAATCAGACAGCCCTGACTTAGCCTGCAACTCAGCTGTCTGTGCTGTGCATGATGAATCACTCCCTATTTTGAGCTGCTTTCCTCACGTTGAAACTTGCATTCATAAATTCACATTAGGCAGTTAGTGGGACAGAATCAGGGTTGCTATGGCAACAGTGTGATGTGCCCTATCACTTAAGTGATAAAATGAACACTAATAATTATCACCAAGCAAATGGTATTTTTGCCTTTTCGATACAGTATCTTTTCAATGCTTAGTTTAGCTAATGAATGGATTTATGACTTTCTACAAAGATGGAATAAAAACCAACTAAAATGAATATTACCTGATCTCATACTAAAAGCAAGTCAGAATGTGTCACTGAGCAAAGCCCACAGGACTCACGTATTTGCAAACAACAGTGACAAGAGTACAATGATGTTAGGAAACTACAGCGCTGAGTTCAACAGTAAAGTGCATCAAATGTAATTCTAGGGTGAAAAAAAGTGTCTCAATTTTGCTTTCAATCTGAAATTAAGATTCCCTTCATATCATAAAGCCCAAATAGTCATAAAGAACATACAACATTCACCTTTCTCATTACTGTTGCAACAGATAATATTCTGTATTGCCCCAAAATACACTGTCAGTGTAATTCCCCAAAACCTTTGTGCACTTCCTTTCCCTTCTTAGAAGGTCAGACAGCCCGAATAACATCTCTTATATTCAAAGGGATGGAGACAAGCAGAATACAGCTGGAGCAATAGTCAAAAATTAAACATTAAGAAAGTCGCAATCTTATGATCTCTGATATTTTTTCATTTCATTTACTCCACACATAATTTAGAATCTGAAATATTTAAGTTAACATGTTAAGAAAAAACCAGATCTGTCCACATTTAAACTCTACCTTCCACCCTTGACTTGACTCCTCTTTAACCTCCAGGAACCTGAAGACCTGCTCTCTAACCTACTTTCAATATTTCAGCAGACAATTTTGCAACTGTCCCTATTTGCACAGATTCTGAGTACAACAGCTCCCATTTTTATCTAAAATAGCCTGAAAGAACAGACTGACATCCACTGAAACTGCCAGTGACGAATATATGGTATGTCTTACGGCTTAACTAAGCGTAGCAGTGTAACCTGCCTGCTGTCTCAACAGAAAATTAAGGTGTGATTATTTAAAGAATTTTTGAAGGGCCTATCATCAAAGGACTCAAAACCTGAACATATAGCACATCTTTAAAATTATGAATCCATATGATTATAAGATTACCTTCACATCATGAAGCTCAAATAGTCATAAAGAACATACAACATTCACCTTTCTCATTACAGTTGCAACAGATAATATCCTTATCAGGAGCTTAGGCACAAATCCAAAGTCATACCTTTAAAGTTGAGACAGTGCAGTCCTGACCTAACTCTGCAGCCCCTACTACACCAACAAACACATCTGCCTCTCATGGGTGTGACAGACCATAAAGTGTGCAAAGTTTTTGTACCTTTACAGATTCCCAGTCTTAAAACAGCCTCAAGAGACCGAATTGAGAATTCCTGTCCCATAGCAACATCAGCATTCTAGAAAATACAGGTAAAGCTCAGCAGAGTCTGAAGAAACAAGGAAAATGCTTGAGTTAAACTGAAAGAGGGGAGATTTAGATTAGATATAAGGAAGAAATTCTTCACTCTGAGGGTGGTGAGGCACTGGAACAGGTTGTCCAGAGAAGCTGTGGATGCCCCATCCCTGGAAGTGTTCAAGGCCAGGTTGGATGAGACTTTGGGCAACCTGGTATAGTGGAGGGTTTCCCTGCCCATGGCAGGGGGTTGGAACTAGATGATCTTTGAGGTCCCTTCCAATCCTAACCATTCTATGATTCTATGAATACTGAAAAGAATAAGAGAGCAACCACAAAATGAGTACGACTGAATGGATGCAACCATCACCTGCTATGTCCAGCACTGTAAAAAAAGAACAGAAAGTTGGTGAAGAACAGCCTGATTGTAGTGCATTATTACACTCTTTATATATTGTCATAAAATAATAAGCTCCTAGACAGTATATGGGGTGGATGTTGATAAGTGTGGGGTGTGGGAGAAGGAGAAATTAGTTTTATTGGCTGTATGTGAACAGGCTGGAGGAAAAAAACAAACAAACAAACAAACAAAAACAAACCAGAAGCACATTCAGGTAGTCAGAGATTAACACATTTCCCAACTTTTCCCAATATCCAGTTTACTAAACATTCCTATCAAGTTGAGTTCTGTATACATACATCTCTATATCCAAAGATGATTTTCCATCTAATCAAGACTTGTTTGATTTATTAAGCAGAGCTTAGCTGCAGCTGCTCTTTTTCCTCACCCAAAATTTTTATCTGCAGGCTTGCAAGAAATCTTTTTCTTCAGATTTTTAAAGCAAAATAGTGTAATTTGCAGTTCTAAAGCTGGCTGGGGAGTTAAGGAGATTTAAGGACTACATTTCAGATAAAGTAATCTCTATTACGTGACCTTGTGATCAGTGGCATTTTCTAGCCTAGACTGCAATTCCCATGATGTCAGTGGAGACACCGTTTTTGGCTCTAAACACTTCATTGCAGACTCCTTCCTCAGGCAAATTGTAATAGCTGGTTGCTGTTCTTCTGTGTACTTAATGATTAAACCACAGCCACACAGAAAGGCAGATAATATGAGTTGAATTCTAACGCAGAACATCAGCAACATTTTGTAAACAAGTAAGAAATTAATTAAAATAAAGATGTGAAGCCCCCTCTTTCTACCTCAATGTAATCATCTTGCAGTGTAGAACTATATTCTACATTTTATTCCCTTCTTAAAATTGAAGATAAATCTATCTCAGTGTTACTATGAAAAGTGGCAAAATTATTATATTCTGATCTTTCAGGAAGTCAGCACTCAGATTTACCACTCTGAAACCAATGGTCTTAAATTAGCTACCAGTTTGTATAGACTTCATACTTTTCTCACTCCAGCATATGACCAGTGGCAGAGCATACTGTTCTGGGGTTTTTCTGTCAATGCACAAATGTATGTTTTTCTCACATAAATGATTTTACTAAATCACAGATCAAGTCCAAATATCTTCCAGAGTTTCACCAAAAACACAGTGACTCACACATGATTTATAAAATCCCTCTTCATAGTGACCTCCCAAAACTTATTCCCAAAGCAAACATCCCAGTTGGGAAACACCTTCTATTACACTTTTGAGAAATTATGATACAGCTGCTATCTATCAAATCCAGACAGCCTGTGTAAAATAAATTATCTAAACACTTACTTTGAGAAAATTCACTGATAGCAATCTTCTTAATAAACACATAGAAGCATATTTATTTACACAAGGAAAGGTTTTTATACTGCAATTTCTGCTGCTTGTAAATAGTGAGCAAGTGATTTGAGAATTTATTTTCTTCATAAATCTTCATTATTTCTTTCTAAAAATCTCCATTTAAAGAGCAACAGTTGGCTAGAAAATGATGGTATGGGTATGAACAAATTATTTATCAGCTGCCACTTGAGACTATTCTGACCAAATTTACTGTCAATTTGTCTCAGCTAAATTTTTGTGAATATTTGTTTCTTTGTTTGAACAGGAATTACACTGTGAAAGAAAAAGGAATGACACATAGTGGCCAGGACTTCACTTATAGAAGGGGAGAGGAAGAGAGTCCCCCAAAACAGATTTGTGCCTGTGTAATCTTGAAATTCCCTCTTTAATATAACCACTGATGCTTGTAAAAACTCAGTCTGGACTTTCAGCTTTGTACTGGCAGAGTTTACATCAAACCAGGTACTATCTGTTCTACCATAATTAGCATAGATCAGATGGACTCTGCATTGTCTTCACATGCTCATTTAAAACAAAAGCAATGCACTACTGTGCCTAATCTAAAGTGCCATCCTTAGATGATCTCAGAACAAACTCATGACTATGGACTCATAAAGGTTATTTTCCTTAATTTCTTCAAGCTGGATCAAATATTTTAAACTGATTATCTGTTTTGATGTTCCAAAAACACCAATTTTTTTTTGCATTTTACCTCAACAGGGCTTTAATCAGGCCTTACTTAAGCCATCTGGCTAAAACCAAGGCATTCATCATTACGATCAAAGAACATTCAGTCCTCACTTTTTCAATAGCTCCTAAAGCCAGGACATACCTGACAAGCATCCAGATCCCCCAAAATTTACTCTAGGATAACAGAAGTGTACACCTCCAAAGATGTTCTAAGTATCTATCCAAAAGCTGAGCGAGCAGTAGAGGAAGAACCACCGTACAGTGACAACTAGTTTTTGATCTTTGGGGTTGCATAGTTGGAAATACATTTGTGCTAAGTTTTTGTTGGATTCAAATGGGCTTAAGAGTTAGCAGAAACATACACATTCTACATAGCTGCCTCTCCCTTGGCAGCATATTGGTACAAGGAAGTGTTTATTTTTTTTCTAACACAAGGTTTGTTGAAGTTACCTTTCTGTTTCTTTTTTTTTTTTTTCTGAAGTTTAAAAAAATCAAACCATTTTGTGGAACAACAATGGTTTTTAAATTCACAGTTAGTAGGTTTGACAGGAGTAAAATTTACACCAATACAAGCACTTCTGAAAATCCCATGTTCAGATGACATTAAATCTTGAGGAAAACAAAGGAAATTGCTAAAGGAGCAACACCAAACACGTTTATTCTCATGCTTTACTTAAACATCATGGACAGCTTCATGCCAAAATGCATTTGGTATCTTGCCACAACATTGGACGTGTGTAGCAGTCATGGTCAAGACCTTTACACACCCATGTGTACTTTTATTTACATAACAAATAAAACCGCAGTGAGTTTAAGTAAGGGTGCTTACCACAGTGCTACTGGTATAGAGCAAGCACATGCCTCCAGTATACTTATATTCCAGTAAGTGCATACCCTGAGAACTGCATACCTTTAACTGCTAAGAAAAAATGAAACACTGTCAGTGGAGAGACCGAAAAGTGAAAGATGCGAAAAGCA
This sequence comes from Tauraco erythrolophus, assembly GCF_009769465.1. Classification (NCBI taxonomy): domain Eukaryota; kingdom Metazoa; phylum Chordata; class Aves; order Musophagiformes; family Musophagidae; genus Tauraco; species Tauraco erythrolophus. The sequence continues at coordinate 45,210,672 of NC_141468.1, read as the reverse complement.
ATTTCTACCTCAGTGTTAGAGTCAATGAGCCTATAGAAAAGAAGGAAAGAACTTGTTATCCTCTCTCCATGATATCATTATCATCATATGTAACACAAGACACAACAGGAGTGTAAGTTACTGATGCTGATATATGCACATAACTTAAAAAAAAAATAAAAATCCACTAAACATCATATTTCATGGAGCACCAACAATATGATGAACATAAACAAAAGAGAAATTATAGCTTTTCTAATGTAGAAGTGAATAGCCGCACTAATGTTCTATATTCCAGCAGTTTCCTAAAAGTTTTGAGATTTTCCTACTGTATCTACATTTCACTTTCATAATCAAGGATAAGAAGTAGGAAGGAAAAAAAAAGCCTCTCTGGGATCAAGAGATCAGGTGTAAATGTATTTAGGCTCTTACAGTTTCTCAGTGGTGCAGCATACTTGGCAGAAGACGAATGCAAGAACAAGTAGAAGGGACAGTTGAATTTTCAGCCTTTCCTTGCTTGTATTCAGTGAGGGAGGGGTGGATTGTGTGAGGGATGTGGTCCTGCTCTGTAGGAATCCATAAATCCCATACGTGCTATGCATTTGGTTCTTGTCAAGGAGATAGTTGTATGAAAACATGGGGTCGTTTCCAAATGAGACTAACTGCATTTAAGCAGGAAAGTAAATAGTAGCTACAAATCGCACGGTAGCTTGCTCCAGAAACAGCAAGATGCCGTTCGCCTTAAGATGCTGCTTTTGGAACAACAGCGAGCCCGCTGATATTGTCAAACACTCTAATGACAGGAGAATAGAAACAGCTGGCAAAGTAAGACAAAATACTCCTACAAAAGTAAAAGTCATAGACTTGAAGGAAAAGTGGCTTTTAGGAGGGACAGATGATTCACCAAGGATGTAAACACTCAGATTAAACTAGTATTTGGAGAGCTTTTGTTACTTAAAAAAAGAAATGTGCCCTGTATTTTTTTTTCCAAAAATGTTCCAAGAAAGTTGGAACATCTGAGCACCGTGTTGTCCCTGAGCGCTGTGTCCAGAGCACAGGACATAGCTTCCCGAGGGACTGTGTGGTTTAGGGCAGGACCTTTCAGCCCCATTTCAAGGAAGGAAATTTACAAGCAAAAGGTTGAGTAGGAGACTATAAAGGGGAGGACAGAGAGAAACAGGACCAAGCACAAAGACTGGGATCTCTGGAGCCTTCACTCCAAACAGGTAGTACAAGAGCAACACTTTCCTCCCAAAACAACTCTTGTAACAGAGCAGGCAGAAAGTGTACCTTAGATTTCCAGCCTCCAACTAAGATAGAGAGGGTCTGTCTCCAAGCTCTGACTCAGCACCTGAATGGCTGCCTTGTTGCTGGATCAGACTAGGGGAGCACCACCACTGCTGCCTGCAATGGGATCTTTGCACTGGAAATTTTCCTTGTCCCTTACACAGGATTCCCTGACTGATGAAGCTGGAAAAGCTGTGTTTCTGCACTGTCCATGTCTGATTCAGCACAGAGGAGCTCCACAACAGTCTAGGAAGCCTTACTAAAGTGTCTTTGCAATTCACACAAATAATCCCATAAAAGTGCTCCTCTACCTTACTGTTGCTTCTGGCATTTCAAAGGGCCAGACACTCAGAGATGCTGTGGGAGTCTGGGGAAAAAAGTTGGGGTAAAAACAAGACATAATTTAGGCAGTACTGGGCTGCAAGACACTTTAGGCAAAGTCTGGAGTGCCCCAGAACAGACACTGGCGATTTTGCAAGTCATATTCTTGACTGCAAATCCAAAAAGAGCCATTACCCCAAGAATGTTATTACAGAGTGCTGTACCAATGGGTGCCTTTTTCACAGTGAGCTATAAAATGAGGCCTTGGTTACTTGTGGTCATTAAAGAAAAAGAGTATTTCTGAAAAGGACATTTATTTCATTATCCTAGATACTTTACTGTCCTTTTCATCCACAATTGCATTATGGATAAGGGATGAAACAGAGGGTGGGTGCAAAGCTATTCATCCTCTTACACAGGTAAAACCTTAGCAGTGGAGGGGAAGAGGATTGGGTCGTTTGCTTCTCTCCCACATTAGTCCCACTTTAGGTGCCTTTCTCTCACCCCAATCATCTCCTAGAGATTGCCAATCTCATGGAGCCAGTTTCATTGACTTTGGACACAGCCTCACATATCTGTAGCTCTGTACTGCAGTTTGCCTGTCCCTGGTGCCTCATCCAAGAAGGCTGAATGTGTCGCAGAGATATTGACATCGACTGAGTGGTTATCAAAAGAAGCACGTACGCTTGAGACGATCCCAGATGTGAGAGCTTTCAGCTATCAGCACTATCCCTCCTCTCCTGCAGATAACCATCCTTCTACCTGGGGCAGCAGAGCACAGCCCGTGGGCTTGCACTTGGGCTGCCGGTCCCCACCCCAGCGGGCGGCGGCACAGAGCCTGCGGGCAGCCGACACTGACTGCGAACGGCAGCAGCTGGTGCCGGGCCACCATCGCTATGTGCTCTGCTCGCGTTGCTCGTTCATCAATGCGGCCATAATTGCTCCTTCGGCGGTTTGCACAGGACAGCCATTCTGACTGCACACCGCCTGCCTTCGCCCTGCTGCTTCCACTAATCACCACGTTTCCTCAGCCTGTACAAGATTGAGAGCCCCTCAGCACCAGATAGGGGCGTTGACAGATGACTTGGGTACATGAGAAGAAACAAGCTCTGTAAATGTTTTCTCAATATAGCAGAAAACATTTCAAAGGCATTCCTTACTATAAGGGAATATCTTATTTCAGAGGTAAATCATCCAGAAAAATCTGAAATACCTAAAACCACAGAAGAGTTATATTAGATAATATTCAGACTATGCAAACTTAAGTGAGCAGCTTTAAAACTCTCTGGTGTCCTACAGAAAGCCCTTGCTTTCTTACCCTGTAGAAATTAGGATTATGGAGAACAATAGTGTAATTTGAGAGAATTAGATCTAGCTGAAAAGGCAAAGTGAGGCACTCATGTGAAAACATCTCATAGTTACTGAAACATAAACTCGTTAAGAAATGTGATCCTTATGCAGGAGTGATGAAAGCTTTCCATACATCTTTAGAATGTACTCATACCATTAAAACCAGTTACAACAGTAGTTATAAAACATCACCCAGCAATTTAGGCACTATACCTTTCTCCATAGGGCTGCAGAACATGACCAGTTGTCTCAGAAGTCTATGAAAATTGATACATTAAAAAAAAAACAAACAAAAAAAAAACACAAACAAAAAAACCCAAAAACAAACAAAAAACCCCACCACATCTCCATATTGTTAAACATTTGTTCATAGTCTTTGTCCTCAAACTGCTTAATGCTCGTGGAAGGCTACCATGAAAAGAATCAGTACATCTGAAACACATCAGTTAAAAATTTCATCAAAAAGCAGTTGACAGTTCAGGACTCTTCACACAATCCTAATAATAATAACCCTAATAACATCTAAAAAAAAAAAAGAAGAATATCTAAACAAAAATATTTTAATATTTTTAAGCACATATAATTAATTCATTTAAAACATAGAAACATCATGAACTACTAGAAGAAATTCCAATACAGTATTTGACAAAAGTCACAATTAAAACCCTTCAAACTAAAGGTAATAGCTTTGCAACAACTAAATTGAAATCCTTTCAAGTTATTTGCATTTAGAAAAAAAAAATCAAAACAATAGAAGCCTTGGGAAATACAGCACAAAAAGTAGTACAGGAAATAAAATGATCCTTTCATGTTCTGATTAAGGGTTTGTGGATAATGATGTATTTGTAAGGCAAATATCACAGCAATCCAAATAAACACAAAAAATATTCATAATGTTAAAAAAAAAAAAGGTTAAAGCAGTAAACCCAAGTATTTTCTTTGTTGTTTGGGTTTTTTAAGAAACCAGAGATTTTAGAGGTTTACATACAGCTAGAATGCCAATATTTATATATGAATACCTGACAATTCTTTCCTCAAGTTACAAACTTCCAGACATAATTACAGAGGACCCATTGGTCTCCTTGAGCCTTGGGGACAACAATCAGTCTGCCAATGGCTAAGAGGAATGACATGAGGTATATAAAATTTCTTTCAGTGGAAAGATTTTTTTTTTCACTATTTGGAAAATACTGTGATGTTTCTCATTCATAGCAATCAATTTCAAAGAATTCTCTCCTGCTGAAGAATATAAAACTAATTTACTTAACCAAACAAACTGATTACCTGGGCATCAATTCCTAACAAAGATTTTGTTACAGGGGTTGGTCATATCAGTGGGCTTTACTGCCCAAAGAGGTAAGCTCAGATACAATGCACCATTCCCCAGTCTATGGTCTAGCAAACTGTTACAATGGGACTTGAATAGCTGTTCATTTCCCAATTGGAAGACAAAATTAAGAGTTCAAAAGAGATACCCAAAATGCCAGTAATAAGGAACAGAAAGGGTGTCTGCCACAAACCAGGCATATGGGTCAGTATCAGGGGACCTATATGAGATTTTGACGAATTTATATGAGTGGCTAAGAATCAGTTAGTAGAATCTCATTCAGGAGACATGACCTTTTCACTCTGATATTGACAGCACTTCTAGAAAGAGAACTCGTATCTAACAAAAAGAAAAACATGCATTGCATTTATCTTGGGAAGTGACCTTCATCTATGGCAGGATCTACTTTGTTGAATTGATGGCATAACTTTGGACCTAACCTGGGAAAAATTCCCAGTTGCACAATCTCATCTGACTGGAGTTGGTGCTATCAGAGAGCTGTCGGAATAGATGAATACTGTCACCACAACTGTCTCCGGAATAAGGCAGGGAGAACAATAATACAGGTTCAAGGGTTGTTCTCTGTGAGACTGGAAAGCTGGAATTGGGGTAGATACTACAGAAATATCTGGCAGATAACACCGTATTTCTTCTTTGATCATTTTAATACTGTACTGTAAAAAGATGACCATTTTGGCTTTCATACTGAGAGCTTTCCTGGGGGAAGTCAGACACTGCTTCAAGTCAAGGGAAAAGAACAAATCTCAGTGGTTAATTTCTTTTTAGGGTTTCTGAAGTGGCAGTTACTTTGTTTTCAATGAATTTTGCAATAGCAGCTCTCCCCAGTAATGTGAAAGTCTTGAAAATGTGATTTGTATTCTATCTTCTGTATGCTGCTGGAGATCAGTGCAAAACATACACAGGCAGAAAACGTACATAGCAATGGGAAGAACCTGAAAGCAGCATCGTGAGAGATGATCCATCAATTTTTGTTCCCAGTGCCAATAGCTGGAGAAGGCTACAAGGTACTCTATTGTCATTACCATATGGAAAGAAACTATAAAAATGACTTGTGAGGAAATGAGGAAAATTCCAGGTGCAGATTCCATTGCAATCCAACGTGTAGGTATCTGTATTCATCAAACAGCTGACGAACGAAGCATCATGATAAGGAATTTAGTTCTATCCAGGCAAGAAGTGCTTGGGGTTTCTTTTTGGTTTTTAATTTGGAAAGTCTGATCATACCCCTTCCACATTACTAATGCTTATCTCTCTTAACTGTCATCACCAGAACAAAGACACAACTCTTAAAAATGAATGCTACTCACTGCAGAAACCATTGTACATATTGCCTTCTCTTCAACTGGTACTCTGATTCTGCAATGAAAATTCATTATCACCTTTACCACCCCAGCTCCACTATGTGCACCAGTCTTCTAGCAGATAAATTACTTTTCTTTGTTCGCTAATAAATGGAGCTCCTGGGGTGCATTTACCAGTCCGCAAGTACAGATGATGGGACTTTGATCTTGCCAACAGATGCAATGCTTTAAGCTGCATCAGGGGTAGCAGGAAGACCAGGGAGGGCTGCATGGGAACTCTGCTTCAATAACATATGACTGCATGTGAGATCAGCATTCCCAATATCATAGAATCATAGAATGGTTTGGGTTGGAAGGGACCTTAAAGATCATCTAGTTAGAATGCCCCTGCCACAGGCAGGGACACCTTCCACTACACCAGGTTGCTCAAAGCCTCATCCTTTGAGCACCAAAGCCTTGAACACCTCCAGAGATGGGGCATCCAGAAATCCTCTGGGCAACCTGTTCCAGTGTTTCACCACCCTCATTGTAAAAAATTTCTTCCTTATATCTAATCTAAATCTGCCCTCTTTCAGTTTAAATCCATTGCCCCTTGTCCTACCACTACACACCCTTGCAAAAAGTCCCTCTCCAGCTTTCTTGTAGGCCCCTTTCAGGTGCTGGAAAGCCGCTATAAAATCTCCCCGGAGCCTTCTCTTCTCCAGGCTGAACAGCCCCAACTTTCTCAGCCCGTCTTCACAGGAGAGGTGTTTCAAAAATCATATGCTTCAGAAAGAGCTGGATCTTGGTTTCTTTGGCATCGCTTGTCTTTTCTCTTGGTCATCTTCATTTAACATTCTTTTGCTATGAGATGAGACTGAACAAGCACCCTTAGCACCTGTGACTGACTTCCCTAACACTCTGTGTCTGTTTTCTTCAAGATGCAGGGCTCTGCAGTAACTACGTCCTGTTCCTTGTCCCCCACTTGCAAAGTCTCAATTAGGAAATGTATACACACATACACACACATTAATTTCCTTCTTCCTTAGAGCTGACATTAAGACATTATCATGGTCCTAGAAAAAGCCCTGGTGGACCTCTTGTCAGATCAAATTGTAGTGATCAAAGTTATTAAAATAAAAAAAATAAAACAAGAGTCCAAGCCAAATGGAAAAAAGCTCTCCATATGGAGCAAGGGATATGCCTGTTGAATAGCTAGTGAGGCAAGGGAGAAACCTCTGTTAAGAGTTTCTTCACATGCTGCAAACAGAGCTCTTCTATGTTTGTTTCTCATTGTGCATGGCTGGAGAACTGTCCTTGAGAGGAAATGGGGTCTTCACTCAGTTCTGGGGATGTATAGGTCTATTCATGCCCCTGACTTTCCATAGGGGATTTTTGTGGGGTTTTGGTTGAGTTTTTTATTGGTTTTTTTTGTTTTGTTTTTTTTTTTTTTTTTTTTTTTTTAATGGTGAGAACAGGGCACAGCTGTTTCATTTGTTGCATAAAGTGTCCCCTCCGGATAATCACAGAGTAATTCATTCTGGAAGAGACCTCAGGAGAGCTCTAGCCCAATCTCCTTCTCCAAGCAGGGTCTGCACAGATCAGGCTGCTCAGGGCTGTTCCCAGATGGGTCTGGAAAATCTCCAAGGACTGCCTGCACAGCTTGTGCAGTCGCCATCTCTTTCAGTATTTGTACAGTCCTCATGATGAAAAAGCTTCTCCTTGCACCAGAGCAACTTCTCTTTTCTCAATTTACTCCTGTTGAACACAGTGGGAAAATGAGAGACAAAGAGCCTGATTCCATCTCCTTGATGATCTCCTGGTAGGTGCTGAAGGACTGCTTTTAAGTTCTCCCAAAGCTCTTTCTTTCTTCTCCAGACTGAACAAACCCCAGCCCCTTCGCCTCTTATCAGAGGCTAGATGGTCCGGCATCAACCATTATGGTAGCACTCTACTGAACTCACTACAGTTTATTGATACCTTTCCTGTACAGAGGCCCAAAATCAGAAGCAGTGATTTAGATGGGATTATTAGGAGTGCTGAGTAAAGGGGATAATCACTTCACTTGATCTAAGCTTATGTGCCTGTTCACAAAGCTGAGGAGCCCATCGGCTGCCTTTGCTGCCAAGCAGATACTTCTGGCTCATATTTGCCTTGCTACCTACTGCAGTCGCAGCATTTCTTCCAGAGCTGCTCCCCAGACAAGCAGTCCTCAGCCTGTGCCTTTGCTGGGAGTTGTTCCTTCTCAGGAGCAAGGCTTTGCATTGTCCTTGCTGAATTTCACACAGCTGTTGTGGGACCATCACTCCAGACTGCCTAGGTGCTCCTGGATTGTAGCTCTGTCCTTGACTGCATTGACTAATGCCCTCATCAATCTGGTGCAAACCTTCTGAGCAAGCACTTTGTTCCCTCCTCCAGGTCATTAATGGATACACATTGAGCACAACCAGAATAGACCCCTGTAGTACTCCACTTGCTACCTGCCTCCAGGCAAAGTGTAACCCATTAACCTTGCTCTTTGGACCTGATGATCCAAACTACTTTTTCATCCACCAGACCACAGACAGCCTCATACAAGAATGTTGTGTGAGATAGCATCAAAAGCCTTGCCAAAAATCTGCTCTCACTCTATGAGTTCCCCAGGTCCCAAAATTGTTCAGCCACAGCATTCCTACTAAAACTACAAATAGCTATTTTCTCCCAAACTAAGAGAGACTAGCAAAAATCACAAGTCTCACTCTGAACCCATGATGAAATATAGTACTGGGACAACTGAAGACAGCTGTTGATGCTGCATCCTGGATTTCTTCCAGCTGCCACTTGCAAAATGGCATTTTCTCTTGTGCTGTTTCAGCTGGCGTTGTGGTCCACTTTCCATGCTGGAATTTCTCCTGGCAATTTCCAGGACCGTGAATAACCTTGACTTTCCACAAAAGTGTACCCTGCATTATTAAGAAAACTAAAAACCAATTTTCCTGAGAATCTAATCTCTGAGTAAGGAAGGATATCTGAAGAAAATAAATAAATAAATTGTTCCATTCTCATCAGTCAGAGCAATTTTAGCTAAAAAGAAATCATATTTGTAGTGCTAGAGTCTATGCTGCACAGAGAGCTGGATGAGTCAAAATGTATTTGTATTGATTTTTGCACTGGTGTGGTGTTCCATATTCCAAACGGTGTGAACTTCCTAAATAGTGGAGTAGCCAGCTTCAGCTGTATCTCTGGCCATCTAAGTTTATTACTGGATGGAAGAAAGCCTCTTGGGTGAAATCATGTTTCCTTATAAATACAATTTTTTTCTGTTTGTGTAGGGTATACAGCTGGATACACACCCCCCCGTATAAAGTGACTTCTGCTTCTCTCCACTGAGGCAACATCAGAAAGGCCCCCAAACATACACTTTACAAAAGCTTCATTTGGAAATAACTACTGACTGTATTTGTGTATATAAAAAGAAAAGGTTATTTTAAAATAAAAGCAGAAAAGCTGTTTTAAAATTTCAAAGATTAATACTTCTTCACCTCTGGCCTTGTGAGTGAACCTTTCAGAAAAGAGATCTTCACGTGGGGAAGATGGCAGCTCCCATAATGTAGAACAATAGCTGATAAATTTATAGATTGCCCAATAAAAATAGTCTTTTTCTTGAAACACACCATCTTTTCAGTCTAAACCCAGGTAATTATTTAAGTAGCATTTCCTAAATTCAGAGATGTTAGATGTCTAGATTTAATTGTAGAGTTTGAAAATAGCAGCTCTGCATTCTTTGCCCAAGATCATATGGATTAAGCAAGGTGCAGAACAATAATTTCTATGAACTTCAAGCTCATATTAAAAGAGATTTTATGTCTATCAGTGCAAAGATCAAATGCCAGTGTTGTGGTTTGCTGGTAACCAGTTAAGGAAATTAATAGTTTTGTATAGTATTGCTTATTTGGGACAGAATTAAAACATATTGCAAAAATCACTGTTAAAAAAAGCAGGGCCGCCCTGATCTAAGGTGTCACCTAAGCTCAACATGCAACATAACAGAGGCACATTAATAATTCCAGTGAAGTCAGAATGAAATCAAAGCCATAGCCTGGCATCAAGAGTAAAAATGAAGAACTAAAGTTTTGAGAGGCTTTTTCATTTCTGTTGTTCTGATCTATGAACACCTTTAACATTAATACACTTTTCATGTCTGACAGATGATTGATAATTTCTGTGTTTTGTAGAAACTTGAACTACGGCACAGCTATTTGTGTCTGAGAGTTCCAACTATTTTACACACACAGAGGTCCTGAAGCCTGCCTGCATCTTCATCTTTTCTGCACTGTGTATTTTGAACAAAGGTCTGGATTATAGAGGGAAGTGTACACAGACCACTTCAGAGATCCCAGCAGTGATGAGGGACGGCACAGTTAGAATAGGAAAGGGATGGGCCCTAGCCAAGACTTTACATGAGGCTCTTTGCACTCAAATTGAGAGGGGCTCTGATTTATTTGCCAACCGTATCCTGGGCTGCATCCAAAGAAGAGTGACCAGCAGGTCAAGAGAGGTGATTCTACCCCTCCACTCTGCTCTCGTGAGACCTCACCTGGAATGCTGCATTCAGCTCTGAGTCACCAACAAAAGAAGGACATGGAGCTGCTGGAGTGGGTCCAGGGAGGGCCACGAAGATGATCCGAGGGCTGGAGCACCTCCGCTATGAAGACAGGCTGAGAGAGTTGGGGCTGTTCAGTCTGGAGAAAAGAAGGCTCTGGGGAGATTTTTATAGCAGCCTTCCAGTACCTAAAGGGGGCCCACAAGAAAGCTGGAGAGGGACTTTTTGCAAGGGTGTGTAGTGGTAAGTCAAGGGGCAATGGCTTTAAACGGAAAGAGGGCAGATTTTGATTAGATATAAGGCATTTTTTACAATGAGGGTGGTGAAGCACTGGAACAAGTTGCCCAGAGAAGTTGTAGATGCCCCATCCCTGGAAAAGTTCAATGCCAGGTTGGATGAGGCTTTGAGCAACCTGGTGTAGTGGAAGGTGTCCTTCTCATGACAGGGGGAGTTGGAAATGGATGATCTTTAAGCTCCCTTCCAACCCAAACTATTCTATGAATCTACGATGATTCTATTATTTCTGGGAGTACAGGACTGTGCATTTCATTTACCCACAGAGTCATGCCCCATTGCAAAGATGATGGGGAAGAACAAGGTCCCTGTCTCTCCCCTTTCTTGCCCCACTGCTGATTTCAATATGGAAAATGTGCCTGTCTCACCCCAGGTTGAAGTTCTCCTGAGCCCTGCCCAGGATGGTGAGGTTCTGGAGAGCGAGATCCATGTTCTGGGCATGGTGGGTCTGGCTGTTCTCAGCCTGAGCGCAAAACAAAAGACCACCCACCTTCTGCTAATTTTTGCTTGTACACTGAGATTCCATTTTTTTCTTTTCTACCTGTAAAAAAGCAGTGAAGTGCAGTAGTCCTCTATCCTTTGAAGGGGATTTGGAGTACAGATGCTGATTTTGCACCTTACTTAAAGACACAGCAAAGGCAATTAGTGTCTGAACCTCCCCCCACCTCCTTCCTCCAGACCTTTTCAGAAACATTTTATCTGTCTGAGATACAACAGTTGCTGAGAGATGATTAATTTAGACAGCTCCTTCGCATTTCCCCACAGAGTTAGCTCGAAGTCACAGACATGTATACGCACGCACAGACATGCTTCCTAGCAAGGAGAGACAGGACTGTTTCTAGCAACTGATGTTCAGTAAACAAAGAAGCTACTGCATCATGACAGAATACCAGAGAACTATATCAAAGCTCAGGAAAGTCATGAATACAGTTAAATATTTCAGTTGATTAATACATATAAAAGAACAAGTGTCTCAGCACGAAATATTTAAGTAGAGCAATTACAGTTGTAATCAGACTCAGCAGGTGGAAACCCATGAAATTATCCCTTAAACAGTCAAAGATTCATCCACCTCCTCCCATGACCCTTCCCGAGGACAGCACCTGCACTGTAAAACATGGCACCCCATCTCTTCCCCATGCACAGGCAGAGTTGGCCTTGTGGATCGCTCCAGTTCTGCAAATTCTGAAATTTGCCATAAAGCATCAGGCTCTTTCTAAAACAGAACTGAAATTCACCCTAAAATATCCCTTAAAACATTTTTTTTTTAACTGATGTTTACTCTGTGTATTCTGAAGACTTATCTACAGAACAGCTTGGATCTTGTATTACAAAGCGAGTACATCTTGGCTGAATAGCAAACAATAACACAATTTGTTGTGACTATGATTGAAGCATCTGAAAAGCACAAACAGAATTAGATCAGGTCAAGAATATAATGGAAAACATCCCAGTCTAACTCTTAGTTCATCTACCTTTCAGTCTTCCGTTATTTGCAGTATCTAAAGAACAAGTAGACAATGAGTGATTTTAAACAGACAGGAGTAAACCAATAAAACCAACTTGCATGATCTGCCTGGTAATGCAAATTAAGGATGATCAGATTTCCTTACCAGTGTTCGTAACAGTCTGTTTGCACTATAAGATTGCCTTAATACGAAAACCGGAATTCCTTTAGTACCTTATAGTAGATATTAGAAATAAAGTAGTAAAAAATAGGAATATGGATCAAAGACAGAAATTAAAACAATCATTTTGGTTATGCATTATAGCTAAAGAAAAGGAGAAAGAATGTGGGCCTGGACTCCAGTCTGCAGTGTAACAAATATGGCACAGGTAAAGGACAAGATACAAATAACTTGTGCCCTGAGTGCAAGTAGTAGTTGGCATATTTTAGTTAAGCCAAAACAGATGGGAAATATAGTCAATTTTCAATTAGTCATGGAAAAACTACCCAGGTTTCAGACTAACCATAATACATGCAGAAAAGACCCTAAACTTATTCTTTTTCATTTTTAACCTCACTTCATATCTTCATTTCATATTTAAATATAAATAATGTACAGAATGCTCTTGCAGCTATTTTACATATGTTTTAAATTTGTGGGTTCACTTTATCTTCTTTATCCCACCTTACTTATTACCCTGAGTAGCAGACTTGATTGTAAATAAATACATGCCAAGTGTACTTCTCATTTTATTTTCTTTTCAGTGGTTTTAGTTGCTGTTATAATGAATCTCAGCAGACCTGATTCCTCTCTCTTTTACTAGGAGATCCAAAAGGCTGTAAGTTAATTATCAGCTACATTACCTACAGAGAACAGATGTATATGAGACATGATTAAGCAAGAAAGATGACTTACTCTTTATTAACAGAATTCCTGAATGGCCTTTAAATACTGCTAAACTCAGGCTAGAACATCATAATCCAATGTGGCTGTGACAAAGATAGAGATAAACATTGTAAAGGCTGATTTAGAAGGAAAAGTCGCCCTTACAGATAAGGTACAATTAACAACATACTTAAAGCATCTATTTTAGAAAAAATATGAGGAGTATTCATGAAGACAAAAACTGCTCAGCTTATTGAAAGTGGTTGCTAAAAATCTTTCAAGAGAACAAACATAACTCTTTGCTCATTTACAAATACTCTGTTTGCCTGTCAAAAATACTTGTATGTGATTTAGACTAAAGCTCAAATAATCTTCACCCTCTGCCTTAATTCACTTAGGTAATAGAAAACCCATATTCAATGAAGTCTGCTTTTGGCAAAAGGAACTTTGGATTCAAACAGACTCTCAGCTATAGCCCAAATCCTTCCAAGAATTGTTCTACCGATGTAACTATAGAGGAGAAACATGCTTGACCTAATGTTGTCATTAGAAGAGGTGAAAATTTAAATCTGGAATTAGAGTAAGAGTGCTTGTAGGACAGAAAAGCCATAAACTTTTAACTCCTTCAAAGATAAGATGATAGAAAGACTTAATCACCACTCTGCTACTCCTTGTTAAAATCCAAAATCACAATTAAAACCTGAATTAAAAAAATACCTGTGATTACAAAGACAATAGACAGATGTCGTGGAGGAGAGAAATCAGACCTATCTGACTTATTGAAGTATTCATAAACTGCAGCAATAAAGAAGTTGGCAGCACTCCCATCTTGCTCCTGAAGAACAGCACATGTATACACCCACATGCACAGGAGAGCCTTTATTGTTAACATCCACAATACTATAACATAATATTTATTCTGAATGTATATAGCCTCAGATTTTTTGGTACAGGATCTAAGTATCTTTCCGTCAATATCTATGTCTGAGAGAGAGACCTGAATTCTTTAACTAACCTACTTGGAATTCATAGGACATTCTTGAGAAACCTAGCTGTACGTAACAGCACAAGGACAGACTAAAACTCAATGCCAGCATGAATCATTAAAAAAAAAAAAAAAAAGAAGCAAACCTCAAAGCAAATCCCAAAACACTTAAGCAAACAAATTCTCTGCATCTTTGTGAAAAAACCTATTTTATAGTTTTCTGCAGGGAGCAGAGGTGTGTGTCTAAATGCCAACTCGAGCTAGTGTTTTGATACCATCAGTGAACTAAATTATCAACCAATCAAGAAAAAAATACATAAATTATGCTCTGCCCAATTTGGAATACAATTACGGAAACAGGCAATCTCATCTAAATCACCACCTGAAAATGTTGAAAATTTGCACCCACATTTGCTTAGGAGCATAAAACCATGCAGATACTTGAGATTATACGTTAAAGTGCAATCCCTCACACTCAATAGGACTCACAATTCCGTCTGGCAAATGCTGGATATTAAGGTGGAAACATGCATTGCATAACTCGTATAGAGCAACTCTGACAAACCTTGATGTGTTGGACTCACTGCAACAGAAAAATCAGTCAATCTATTAGCAATGGCTATTTGTCTAATGTTTCCAGATGTTTGGCAGCCCAGCAAAGACATATCCAGGAACAATATTTCCATAAGGGGAAAAAACCAAACATGTCTAGTAGACCCAGGCATATAACATCTCTGTTATTGACCAGTTTATAGCAGTTCAGCATTTTATCCTGAAGAATGAAACTGAAAATTCCCCCAAAATATTTGCATTTCATTAAAGAGAAATAAAAAGTATTAGAGCTCACCAAGCACTACAAGTTATGTGTTTTAGGAACCCACAATAGCAAGTCAGTCCAAATGAAATCATGGCATCTGCCACTTAAAAAGGAAAATAATGGCAGATCCGAAAGGATATGGCTTATAAAATGAAATATAAGCATCTACCCATGTAAAATGTGTATATCCACCGATTTATGCTTTTCCAGTGCTCACAGATTTTCTTTGTGAGCAGTAACACAGGGATTACACATGATTAGCTGCTGCAGTCATTGTGAGAAGAGAGGCAGCAGCCCTCCAGCACAGGCTGGCTGTGAGCAGAATAGGAAAGTGTTTCCCTCTGAAGTAGGCAGAGCTCACACTAAAGCTATATTCAGTTCAAAGACTTCAAAAAGCACATGCCATAGCTCAGGTTTTAGATGAATCTTAACATACCAGCTTCAGTACAGACTGGAGGTTTTAGGTGTTCAGGCGGGCAGTACTTTCAAAAAATAATTAGGAATTAAATGCATAAATCCATGTAACTGCAACACTCAATTGTGATCATCACAGAACTGAGAAAAATCTTGAGGTAAAGGTTACACCAGCTGGCTAAGCAGCTCACCATGCCCTTATTTATAACACACATTCATGTTAGACAATCTATTTGGTGTCTGCGTACAAGGCACACAAAACCAGGTGAAGCAAGTTTACTGTGAAACCTTTTGCTTTTCATTGCCTGGATGCTCTGATATAATTCAGCCCCGTAGCACTGCCAGATGGCATTTAGGAGCCTAGTCGTACCTGCAGGATATAATCACACAGGCACAGCGCCATGCTAACCCAGAGCTGTATCTTGCCAGATCAAAGCACAAACAAACAAACAAAATGCAGCTATGCCTTCAGAAAGCTGGCTGCCGAAAATCACAGGGAAGCTGTGCCACTGACCCCAACACAGCTGTGTGCATGGCTGTGGACATCAACGAGCTGCCACCATCGATAGGTGACACTGTCCTTAGCAGCTGAAGATCTTGAAACCTGAATGTGAGAAGTTCTTGGTTTTGTTCAGGTGCGCAGCACTGACAGCGAACCATAACGCCTTGATACGGCAACAACCACAGTAAAGGGTCCGGACCGACACTATTTGCTCAGGCCCAACTGCTGGACTTCTTGTGGCATAAACATTGAAATACAGTGGCACAGATGCAGGAAGAAAGCGAAAAGGAATGAAGAGCGTGAGAACTTCTACCTAAATAAGAGGAACAAATATGAGAGAAGATCAACCAAAAGAACGTGGCAATCTAACATTCGGAAACGTTAGAGAGGTCAAAAGTAACTGAAATCTCAGAATCCTGAGGTAAAAACTGCAGTCATTTAAGCTGATTGTGCTGAAAGTAATGTATATGAAATCACACACTTTTCCAGATGAGGGATACGGTTTACACCACTTCATTTGCTTGTGTGCATATTTGGCACTTCATAATGAAAAATTAGTTATTTTTAGTATTTAAACAGCAAATCTAGGATTCAGTTATACCGTCCAAAGCAATTTCTGATTCAGAAAAATTTTCTCTGGTCAAACATCCATTCCACGACAACAGTCTGCCAAACGCTCCTTTAGAATTAATTTATATGAAGGTTCATTCACTACTGAAAATGATTTGCAACAAAAATGTAAAACAATCTCAAACAGAGCAACCAATACCAGAGAAATAATTTTTACCAGCCTAAGAAAAAGACTCAGTGCTACGAGCAGCACATCAGCTCTTCTAGCAAGTATGGCACTTCTGCGTGGGTTTGATTAGATCTTCCTTGGACACCAAGTACCCAGCTAAAGAGAGTTCTGATTTTTACCTCGTGCTCCTTGATTGCAACACCTTTTTTTCAGAGAAAAGTCACCATGATCCAGAATGCACATTACATTGACACAATCCATTTCCTACAGCCCTTACAATTATTTGAAAACCAAGGCTGGAAAAAATAACCCAATTTAAACTCCAGACATGAATCCTCAAGTAAAGACATAAGTCTTAGCTACAAAGCATCCCTTGCTTTACAGCTCCTCAGCCCCTTTCTAATTCTCTCCCCAACCTGTACTGTCAAAACTAACATCTCTCAGTTAAAAACAAAGGAAAGTCCCAGTAGAATTCTCACTTTGCGAACACAACAGTTTTATAAACTATGCTTTACTGGATCCAGTGGCTCAAATTTGACTTGTTGCTTTTTAGGACAGGTTGCAAGATGGATTTCTTTTTAGTGGAGACCTTGTGAAGAGAGGCCATAACTGATGCCTCACATCTAAGTTGTAGAGTGGACATATTTATCCATTAACTCAGTTTGCTGTTGCACTTTTGGACTCTTTCCTGAGGTAAGCCACTGAATTATGTCTGAATGGCATGGCTGGACATAGGCACCTGAAGGATATAGACTCAAAACCAAAACATGTCAGTTGAACACTTAAAATAAGTACAAAATTATCATTACTTTCTCAGAAACATTTGAGCCAATGCTGACCTTTTTGTTCACTGTCAAAGGTGATAAAACCTGCAGGGTATCCTCCTCCTGGCCTGTTGTGGCTACTCATACAAGACCATGGCCATAAGGATTTCAGAGACAGACCTCTGTTAGGTGGAAGAAATTGTCCAGCTACTTCTAGTCAGATAAAGATAAATTACAGGCATTATATTACATGGGATCACCTATCCTCATGCCATCATAGAGACAGTCAGAGTAAAATCACAGACAATGTTGCGATTCATTCCAGTACTGTCCTTCTCCACTTGACTTGAGGCAGTAGGAGACAGTCTGACAACCTCCTAAGAGCCAAGGACCATCCTGCTATTTACAGCGGCTCATGGATGTTGAACAGTAATGATCCTGAACATCTCTAATCCTATTTGCATGTCTATTAAAATACAGTATTGCTGTCGGAATGGCATAATTCTGGAGTCTTATCATATTTATGAATTTTATGAGTACATTGTGAATAAGCCTAATGTGATATGCCTGTACAAATTTCCCACTGTATCAGCTACTTGCTTGAAAGTCATTAAAAAAAAAAGATCAGAATAGCAGTAATGCATAAGCAAATAGAGTCATTCTCCTTCATTGCCCTCCAAATGTCTCTTCCTGTCAGTTCTTGTTCTTTATATGCATTTATTTATTTTTCAGATCTGATGATGGAACTGTTTCCAAAGACTACATTTAAATTAAAAAACCTGTACTGTATTAAGCACACCCACCACCACCAGAGGAAGCACAGTTATGCTGAAAGACTTTGACTGACTTCTATATCTTACTGCAGTATTAAAGAACGAAATATTACACAGATTTACATACATAAACACAAGACTAAGTGTGTATGTACATAAATATATACATATATACGCTGATAACAGAATAAGACAACAAATGGTTATCACAAACCTGCTAATGTTCAATCGGTATCCTTATTATAATTTTAATTATTATTTGGCCAGTACTATAGTAATTACTGCATTTACAAAACATTTTTAAAGCTATAAATTAATTTTCCAGAAAAAATAATATTTATATGGCTGAAATTTTAATCTCTATTCCAATGGTCATCTCATTTTTAAGCTAATAGTAAAGTTTAAATTATTAGGTCAAAAAGGCTATCGGTAAAAATCAAAACCAGAAAAAGACATTTTTTTCATTGAGACTTCAGCCACACATAACTAGATTAGGAGTATGGCAAGGAGATTGTTAACATCATATCTTTGTTAGAAAGAGACATTCCAGATTAATGCTCATTCAAATTACAGATGAGTTTCAAATATAGTGTAAAGCATGGAAAATTGAAAATTGATAGTTAAATTCATTTAATAAAGGACAATTTGGACTGCAGCTATCAAGCCTCAGGGAAAAAATAAACAGAGAACATAAAACTCTTCTAAATCAAAGACTGAATTTTGTGAAGAAGAGGAAAATAACATCTCTAGCTTAAAAATACCAAGTAAACTTTTATTTTGAATGCATGGAGCCCACTCTCACTGCTATTTCATAAATTCAACTGGATCAGAAGCAAATCCTATCAAAACAGTTGAGTGTGCATACATATCAATACCCTGTTTCTTTTGCTCAAAAAAACACTGTTCTAAATGTCAGGGGTCTTGAAGGGCATTTAAAGATCTCATTTCCTTTTTATTCTCCCCTTTCTTGGGATGGGAGTCAGAGGAACTATAAAAAGTACATATATTTTAATTCAGTAGCCATTTAGATAAATTATAATAAGCAATCTTTATACATACATGCATATACACCTTCCTGACCAGGGAGAAGGGGAGAGGAGGAAGACAACATGAAAATCATAGAACCACCCAAAAGGTCCTTCAAAAACGCTCCCCCTTTGAGCTGTTATAATGTACACGGACATGCTCTGTCATCAAGAATGTTGACGTTGTTCAGTTAAGGTAGCAGTGCAAAGTGGCTGATAATATATAGTAGAAGGACTAAAAATACTAAATACTGCACGTTTCCATTGCTGCATTAAATGACAGTGCTAACTGACACTTTTGAAAGCAAAAGTAAAATATTTTGGACTTCTCTTATGATATACACATCAAACGTACTCGTCGGGAGGGGGGTTACACCCCATCTTGAAACCAAAAATCAAGCATTTTTTGTTTTTGGTTTGTGTAACACCAACTGCAGGAAATAACTTCTGCAGATCAAATTTTACTCTCAGTGGCATATGCGTGACTTAAAGGTCTTTACATTTTGACTTCAGCTGTTCTCAGACAAGAGGCTCTTATCTCCTGGTGCAGTTGCACAGATTTAGCTGAAGGCAAGTTTTCTCAAAGCAGTACCAACAATTCTACACAGTACATTGATTTAGGAGCCACTGTATATTAATGCTTAAGTCAAAACATTAAAGATGGTCTCATTTGTATTTGTACAACCATAAATAATCACAAAAACTGTATAGTAGCAAAGATGCAGACACTTGTAAACAAGGCTAATAATGGCACCTCTGTCATCTGTTATCAGGGCAGACTCTCTTACAAGCAGTTGACTCTTCAAACTGTACTGTGATCTAACCCACAGAAGCTTTTTTTTTTCCATTCTCATCAGTGCTGACCTCTTCCAAATTCAATTTCATATTTGAAGTTACTCGATGTTGTGGTTTTTGGACTGAGGGTCGAGACAAGAACCGAGAGGGAGCACCCACCAACCATGGTCCCGGGCAAAACATGACTCAGGCTTTCTTAATAAAACAAAACAATTTATTAACAGTTACTTAACAGGAGACAAGGGAACGAAACCGGTTACTTGAGAGGAGAAAAGAGAAAACAAGGCCAGATCTTAAAACAACAACCTCCCCACCCCCTATTTTCTTTCCTTCCTGGCTCTACCTTCCCCCCCGGCGGCATAGGGGGACAGGGAATGGAGGAGTGCAGGTCAGTTCATACATGCTGTTAACTGCCGCTCCTTTCTTAAAGGAGGAGGAGTCTTTACACCATTTTTCCCTTGCTTCGGTGGATCCCCTACTCACGAAGAAAAAGTCTCCAAACTTTTCCAGTATGAGTCCTGCCCGCAGGATTGCAATCCTCCCCATGGATCGCACCAGTTTGGGCTTTACCAGTCTCGGCCTCTTAGGGAGCTGCTGCCACTCGCGTCGGCGTGGGTCGTCCCACGGATTCCAGATGCCTCCACGACCTCGTCGTGCATTCCATGCCCCATTGTTAACAGTACCTGGTCGCGCATCCCCTGCTCCACGACCTCTCCTGGGCTCAGGCATCTCCTTTCCGACGTGGGTTTCTCCACGGGCCACGAGTGGGCTTCTGCTCCGCCGAGTACACCCTGGCTGCAGGGGGGCCGCCTGCCATCTTCACACCGATTGCAAGGGAAACCTCAGCTCCAGCACACCTCCTCCTGCTCCATCTTGGCTGACCCGGTCGTTGTGGTTGTTTTCTCTTAGATCTTAATCCTCTCTGGGGGAGCTCGGCCCGGCAGGCACCCCGGGAGCGGGGCGCTTACCGAGTCCCCCATGCGGCTCCCCCGGCGCCATCTTGAGCACATGGCGCCGGCCCGGGCCCGGGCAGCCGCCCGGCCGGGAGCCGGGAGCGAGGGCAGCGCCCTCCTGCTCTCTCCTCGCTCCTGAGCAAAGAGCCCCTTCCCGCCCCTTTGTCCCAACTTAAATAGGGCAATTCGCAGAGGCGCCAATTTGGCTCAACCTCCCCCGGGGGGGATGGGACTCAGATCTGGTGGCACAGGGAACAAATCCCCTCCCCTGCCACCAGAACACCCCCCCACACATCAAACTATCACACTCGACTTTATGACTTTATCTCCCAGCCTTCAGAACACTGAGACGAAAACATGGTAAGACTGATGTAAGAAACATTTACTGACAGAATTCGCTTTGTGAGTCCCAAGCCACCAAAACGCTTCCTAAAAGGAAAGGAAATTGAATTAAAGATTTTGAGACTACATGCTCCATAAATGAATCACAAGAGGAATAAGAAACTTTCATTAGAAACACCTACAAGATAATAATTTAACTGATGTCAAGAAGATTCTCTCTCGCCATGCAGAGACTGTCATCAAACTATATCCTGTACTCCAGCAGATAAATGAAACAGTCCTTTCAGTAGATTCAAATATGCTGTCCCTTCACAATATCTGAAAGTTTTTCTTCTCTCCTCCCCTCCTTGTTTGCTCAAGCATCTCATGGTTGCTGGTTTCAAAGTCAGTAATGCCTGAAGTCCCTCACATTTTCATTTCTCAGACAGACTCCAACTACAACCACCTCTGTACATCATGACTGAGACCATCCATTCATTGAAAAAAATGTAAAGATACTGAGTAATCATAGGCATTAATTAATTGCTCTGTTCACATAGATTTTGGCCCGGTACACCGATTTCAGTGCAGAAATCATTTCTCCATATAATTTTGTATGGTAACAATCACGATGTGATCTAGCTTTAGATTGGGGCTGCTAGATATCACCATAACACAAACACTTCTGGAGTAACGCAAAACCCCAAAAAGGTAGTTAAGTCTTTCTGTGTATTACTGTTTTCTTCTTAAAAAAGTCTATTCCTGTCTAATGGTCATCACCGCTTATCCTCACTTAAATCAAGGAAAAACAAAGAGAAAAATATTTTTATGTCATCTTTCAATTAATTGACAACATTACAGTTAAACATGAAAGGTGTCATGTCTCATTTAAACAAATATTCTCCAAGTACATTTATTTCTTCAGAAACACAACAACAAAAAAAAATCTGTTCTGTGATTGAAAGGGTTAATGTTGAACCCATACATTAAATGCTATCAAATATTTATGTAACATAAAACAAAAAGGAAAAGTAGAGGCTAAAGAGTTTTTCCTGAAGGAAGGAAGGAAGGAAGGAAGGAAGGAAGGAAGGAAGGAAGGAAGGAAGGAAGGAGAGAAAGGTAAAAAACACTAACTGACACTTTTAAGCTACTTGTTTCATTTTATAAAAAAGGAGTAGAGGAAATGCTAAAAATATTGAGGTAAGCCTTTGAAATAGCCATATCAGTGAAAATTAATCTGGTAAGTGCAAGTCTTCGACAGGGCATCTTATCTTCCCCAGAGAAAGCTGACATTTCTACTACATTACTTTGACCACATCCCTAAATGAAAATACAGCTACACAACAAACACCACCAACTTATGTCATTCTGTAGCATTCTAAATTAATGACATAATTTTAATTGTCAAATTGTTCTACACTGAAAATATGCTACAACATATCCAGTTTATGGTTGGATTTGTAGTCTTCAAATACTACATTTTATTCAGGATGTTTACAAGCATGTGCATGTGTATAGTGGGGGTATGTGTAGTTTCAAGTAGAAAGGTATCTGGTGTTGGAAAGCTCTTAAAGTAGACGAGCTGCTCAAAATACGCTGTTTACCTGTGTTTAGACTGCCATTTTTTCAATTCAATCTATGATATGTATGTATACGAAGGGTATCTACCACCACGGGACTTTATCGACCTGACTATAACATTAAAGGGCTTCCTGAATATAAATTACTATGAAATAACAATAATGCTAGTAATTACTTATTCTTCCCTGGGGCAGTTGCTGTCAAAGCCAAGCCAAAGACAGGTATTTGCGTGTGGCACGCAAACATCCAGCACTTGCCTACCTGTAAAATGACAGTGCTAAAACAGAAGGATCTCCACTCTGTGTTATAATAATGAATGGGCTGGATCCATCTGTATGCTCTTAACAGCATTAAAATAAAAATAAATCATATTTTCTAAACTTTAAGATAACAAACGTGAAAGTGAAATATTAGGTTGAAGGCTTAGTTTAAGCAAGCACTGCATAGACATGCTATAAAAAGGAAGTCACTGTCCCAAAGAACTTGTACCTTCAGTTTATGATAAAATACCACAGGAGAGGGGGCTATGAGGAAAAAGAAGAAAGAAAAAATACAAAGAAAGAAAACAATGCAGTAGCAAAGAGAGACTGATACTCCTGAGATGAGCAATAGTCGGCTGAAGCTTAGGCCACAACTGTTATCATAATTACAGCAATTTCAAGGAGTTTGTGCTACAGTGGGAGCATACAGGCACTGCTGGTTTTCCTCATTTTGTCAGTGTCCTCAGTCACAAAAGGTACTGCACTGCACAAACTCAGCAGTGCTACTTTTATCCCTAGTATTCTAATTTTTCATTCACCCATTCCTCGATTATATGAGTAGACAATCTCTCTCTCTCTCCCTATTACCTCTCTCTTCCCATCATCTACTAAGAGCAAACCTTTTATTGGTCAAATCATCAGTCAAAATACTGAACCATGAGGATATGGGATACCACATAAATAATGTAAGATAATATCAGCATTACTGATTAAAATTATTACGAGACATTTATAGGCATCTATTATTAAAAAAAAAATAGTGAACTGCAAGTATCCATTGCCTCTTAATACGACAAATTTTCTTTTTACAATCCACTTTTTTAAAGCTTACTCAAACCAAATAATCAGACGTTTCTTTATTTGTGCCAAGAACATAAAAAAAGGTAAAAGCTCATTTGAAAATTCCAGCTTGCAGATAAAGAGATGAAATGCATGTTAAATGACATTTTTTTCTAGATTTTCATTTCAGGAAGACAATTTGATCTTTTTCCCTGATAATCTACTGCTTGATTTTCTTTTCAGTGGCCTTTAGAGCCACACTATCTGAAGAGTCTCATTTAATCCTCACTAGAAATCAGCCTCATGAAACTGTAGAACAAATAGTCTCATCTTCTACGTTTATTTCCATATGAATGGAAACCCGGACACGTACAGCTCACAAAAAAAAAAAACCACACACTGAACTCTATGCAAGTAGAAAAAATTAACCTAACGTTTTCATGTACCTGAAATTGCCAGAAACATTAATATGTTAGTGTATTTTCATGCAGAGAGTAATCTATAGTGCCAAAGCTCTGAGATTCACTACAGCGGTGTTTTCGAAACTAGCATGTAATGCATGTGCATATGAAAAATAAGGCAGCAGCTGACACTATATTGATGGCATGAACTGTTTCAAGGTAACTTCAATACTACTCAGAAGCTAAGTTTCTACACTGCTAAAAGTGGATACTTTTATTAAAAGCTAGTAACATGAGATAAAACAAGCACAACAATTTAAGCATCACAGAGTGGGAACCGTATAGAAATATCGTACAAATAAAGTTCATTCCGATACTGAGAAAATTAGGAATTACTTTTTTCTAAGGACACAAACTTCATTATGCTACCCTGAACTTCATACAAGCATTTTTCCAGTAGTCTTTCCACACAAAGTCTAAAAACAAATAAAAAACCTCATCTGCATAAATTTCTCATCCTTATGAGAGGAGGAATGACTGGGAAAGCTGTTCCTTCTCTATCTTGCTGTCATTTGCACTCTGCTTTTTCTTAAGACTGTAGTCTTTACTCACCAGGAGGTAGGACCAGATAGATGGACTGTAGGGTAACCACTGATTGGGGCACCCCAGACCATACAGAGCACAGGTACCTCACAAGCAGACTCTTCCCCCATCTCACAGCCTTTGGAAGAATGTTTCTATCACCCGGACCTACATCAACCCCTTCAGTTTAACTGACAGATCTTCTTTTGTATGAAGGCAGGTTGAGTGTACTATGTGCAAAAACAGTGCAGTCTCTCTTTAAAGCATATGCTGGGAAGCTCTGGAAACATAACAGCCAGTGGATCTGGAGAAATCCATCCAATTTCCAGAAGCGAAGTGACTGCATGAGAAATAACGCTTAAGTAAAATCCAAGTATCATCCTGTGCCTTCAGTACCAGCTCAGCTTGTGTTTTCTAGTCCTTCTGTTAAACAAATCTGAAACCAAGCTGCACCAATGAAGAATTTCAAGGGACTTTTTTAATGTTTTCTCCCAAAGAGTAAGTGAGTGTTTGATCCGAAGGGCTTTAGAGGTAATTAAATCAATTCAATCTTTATCTGAAGAGTCAGTCTCATTTAGGGGTTTCATCAAAACAAAACATGATTTGGAAGAATTTCGGTCTTTAAAACCAATCTGCATTGTTGCCTTAAAAATAAAGCCATGAAAGAACCCTGTTGTAGTATCTGGATGTTTGGGGGGTTTTAATTCATTGTTAGGACTTTTTTTTCCACTCACCTTAACTGATGCATTCTGAGAGGTGACACAAAAGAGCATGGATACCAGTGGGCTTGCAGTGGCTTTGGAAAATTGACACAGATTGTTTGGTAAACTGATTTTAGGTTGTTTTCAACAAGGTCAACAGCTACAGATGTTTTTAATCTTAACTTCTCGAATATGATCTCAAGGCCAAGTTTTGTCACAATCTGCATGCACACACAAAAAGTGCATGGTGATTGTAATTCTCACCTGCTGAAAGTAGCCACATTTGGGTCTGGTGGTTTTGTGTTGGTTTTTTGGTTTTTGTGGGTTTTTTTTGGGTTTTTTTTTTTTTGTTTAAAGACCAATATTCATTACTCTTCTTTAAAATTTTAGTAAAGACTTTTTGAAAAAGATGTTACATCAAAAATTGAAAGGCTCTACAGAAAGCCTGCCAAAAATCACTGGAAAGATTCCCACTGTTATCTAAGAGGTCTGAGTAATTACACCTTTAGAGGATAACTGTGAAGTATTTTAGTGTAAATCTAAACACAACATTAACCATGAGATTGCCACCAATACTAGACACATCTCTTAAAAAATTCACACACAGCTACTGATTTGATCTTAAGAACTGGTTCATTGCATAATTTAATAGGAAAATCATGAAGGTACAGTCATTCATGGCACATGCCTGGAGCACTTACCAGGATGCATTTGTAGATACAGTACCAAGATAGTCACAGGATATTTTTCAAAAATAACAAACGCTTCCCTGCCCCTTCAATCACCACGCATGGTATTAAAGGCTAAAAATTTTAATCATCACTAAAAACCCATGAAGAAATAAATATTTAGACCTAAAAAGGTATTTTGCCGTGGAGAACTCACAATCCTTTTTTTCTTTTTGTTTATTTGAGCCCTCCTGATTCAAGTGGTGTACTTCTAGGAATATTGCATCCATACAATTCCTAAGCACATGCTACAGTAAAGAAAGGAGGAAAAAATGGAGTTCAGCATACTCAAAATACATTGTCTTAACCAGTATCTTATGATAGAAGAATCATAGAATCACAGAAAAAAAACATTAAATATCAGTAACGGATTACTTTTTCACCATTAATGAGGTTTCAGTTGTTATTTTATTAATAAAAATCCTACTACGAAAGAGAACAAGAAAAGACACAAAATAAACAATCATATAGCATACACGTTCTGACTCCCACACAGGAGAATCTCTGATTTCCCTGGGCAGCTGTCAGAGCAATCAACCTCAGTCACAAAAATCTCCTTTACAGGGGAGGAAAATAAAAATTAAGACCAGCATCTCCCCCAAACATATGTTCCACGGTTTCCCTTTTATCTCCTCTGAAATGCTATTGTTATCCAGGCAAGTGGCACAGCCTGAGCTGCAAATTTAACAGTTTAAAATCTGCAACTGAACTTACCTTAGGAAAAAATTAATTCCTGGAGAACACAACTTCCAGTCTGTTATGCCAGCTGTTCTGCTAACAAATGACAACTCCGCCTTTCTTTCTAGCTGTGCTGTGAACTGACATATCAAGATAACACAACAAGATTTTTGGCAGATCAAATTTGCATTGGCCACAATCATTAGACACGCGTTACGGAGGAATGACTTTGTTTGCTTTAATCATTTGATCAACATATACAGATAAGTAAAGGGCAAGAAAAAGGCTAACTACTGTTAAAGGTATTTTGCATCTCTTTTTATGCTTAATAGTTTGCTTATAGCAATGTTAACCAAAAGTGAACAAAAACATTAGTGGAGAGTAGGAGAGGAAAGCGTAAGACATTCACTCTTTCTGCCTATGATGGACTAAAATCAACTCTGAGAACTCCATAATCACTCTTTGGCACTTTCGAATTACAGATCCACTTAGGAATTTTGCTCTTGGGATCATCTTTGTTTGTAATGTTTACATAACATTTTAGCTCATTACTGTTGAGCATGAGATAGCATGGAATATTGAAGTCTTTTTCTGCAAGAGATGTAAATTAAATCTTGATGTAAATTTAACTCCTAACAGGCAGCTTTAACTCATGAGCATTGTTTTTAATGCATCATTTTATTATTTTTTTTTAAGGTATGGCAATTCTGCAAATCAGCTTGCATTACTGGTACATATTTTAAGAAAGGTGTTCCTTTGGATTTTGAGCCAGTAAGCTCATTTTACACCAGGACCGATGCTACTCCAGAGCACATTGTAACCAGCTCCATCTGCTTTCAGAAAAGAACAAAATCCCAGTTATCCAAACTGTCATAGGAAAACATTTGGAAAATTCTGTAGTTTTCTTCTATTATCTCTTTCTTTCAACTCCTCGACTGATCCATTTGCTCCTCTTGCAATGATTTCTTTAAATGACCACTCGGAAATATATAGAAAGTGGCATTGTAAGAAGTAGTCACGTGGCAGGTGACAATGACAAGAAAAGCACTATCTACTTTAGCTACCACCGAAATGGAACAAATTAACAACGTATTCCCCTGCCTAATACATAACCACATGGGCCGCTGCGGTACTGAGAGCAGGTATAGATTACTATGATGGAGAAAAATCAGGAAATTAGGAGAAAATATAGATACAACGCAGTAACTGCTAAGTCATTATAAGTTTTTGGTGAGCATGACAGAAAGGAAAAAGCCTGTGTATTCCTTCTTTTGTGTAAACTCCTCTCTCACACACAGTACAACTTAGTTCCTAAGTGATGGTTGGTTTTGTATAAGACCACATTCTACCAAGAAAAAGGCGTATTCCACCCTTAGGGACTAAATACAAGAGTGGAATCAAGGGAAACAACAAGCAAACTGTAAGGTCTTTAAGTCAGACAGTCTTTTTTACTGTATTCCTACAGTGGCGGCACAGCTGTATCTCTGTTCATGACTCGGACTCCTGTCCTCTGCCACAATGCAAATAAATAGCCATGAGTGCAGTGTATTTATTTTAAAAACTAGGCAAATATATTTGACCTTCAATCTGAGGATCTTAATGCTCTGAAAGAAATCAATGATCAATGATTCAGAAGATCTTTTAATTTTACAGATGGATAAAACTGAGTTTAAGCAACTTCCCTGAGGGTGCAAAGAAAATTGACAAAGCTAGAAGAGAAACAGACCCATAGTCTTTCTGCCTGAACCCTTACTTACATCATCCTTCCTAAAAGTGATACAGCGCTGTATACAACTGTAATGTAGCAATAGGCATATTTATATTATTAATAAGCTATTGCATAACACTTACAGATGCAGATGCTGTTTCACAAAGCAGTAACTGTTCCACTCTGAATACATGCAAACTAAATAACCACCTTCCAGAATTTTGCCTTTAATATTGATCTGCTACCTCAACAGTGTTAAAAACAACAGATATTTAAGGTAATTTCTGTTTAAGACGTCAACATATTCAAAATAAAAAAAATAAAAAAGGGACCACCATCAAGAAGTCAATATGTACCCTCAATCACTACATGCCAAGGAAGTAGGAAATATCTTCAAGATATCAGAGCATTTGTAGTAACCACAGGTAAAAGCTGGTTTTAAACAATGCCCACCATTGGGGTCACATTTATTAGTGCTTTATGGATTCTTGCTAGCATTCTAGAGGTTATAATGTTGAATTACTGTGCGTTTGTGTATTGTAGTCCCCTTTGGTTCTCATTTATAGTGCCAACAATAAATCCAAAGTCACCTGACCTCTGCAATTGAGCCAAAAAGAACACCTGCTGGAAATTATCCCTTTCAAATGACAAATTACAGACACAGTATTCACATCAGGCAATTAAAAAAAAAAAAATATTGGCAGTTTCCCCCTAGTCCTTTTTTATTGGTACAATGCCTCCACCATACTTACAAATAACTACATCCTCTGTCATGGACTTGCCATGCGACTTACTACTGGCACCAATTTAGGGACTCAGATAAAGAGAGAGATGTTTGCTCTCCCTGCTCCATGTCAGTCAGATGATACGGGGACTGACAGTATTTTAAGGCTGCCTCTTCTACCAGGAACCAAGACCAACTGCCACATTTCTGACTGAGCTGGAGAATACCGACAGGCTCTACAAGAGGAAACAAGTAAATACACAAATTTCACACCAACAAAATTTAAGGAAGGCAGATTTAAAAAAATAAAATAAAATTACCAATTTAAACAAAATAAAACTTTTAAATCATATAATTACTATTATTGTTTTAAAAGACTTAAGGGCCCTATTTACATACAGGTGACTCCTGTTTTAAGCACCACACGCGTGCACATACACACATACAAGGTGCCAAAGACCCTGAGCTAAGGATATTATTTTCCAGAAAAATTAATAAACAATTAGAATATGGAGAAAGCAAAAAAATTGTTACATATAATAACACTAGTGATTGTCCTATGCATTGTTGTCTTTATTACATGTCTATATGCAAGCAACCACTCAAAATACTTGTACACACAAATATACATGTAGATATGCGTATTCACACTCAAAATTATCTGCATGTTTACATACACACATTTACTAAAAAAGAAAAGGATAAGTAGAGTTAATTTGAGCAAGGGAGAAGGAAAATGAAAACAAACATATAGAGGGAAACAAACATGCAGCAAGAATAGAGGTAACATGACAGGTAAGGAGAATATACCTGACAGAGAAAGGAGAAAACAACAGCAACAACAACAAACAGAGAAAAGGAGCAGACAAAAAAAAAACAATAAAATATCTAGAGCCCAACTAATAAAGACAGCCTGCTGACTTGCATTTCAATTACAGGTTTATTTTTCCTTCAAGAAAAATAAACATTAAATTGGAACAACAGTTGCTTTGCTACATACCTTCAGGTAATGCCCTGGATGCCAGGGGCTGTCCCTTTTTCCCTGGCAAGACCTACATTTGGTCACTCGGGTAAGTGTCATTAAGGGAAATCTCTGTGCCTGATACTGGTAATTCTAGAAGATATCAAGGACTTTTAATACTAAAAAATCTATGGATTTTGCATACAGCAGTCGTTACTGAGATACAGTTTTATTACATCTTAACATGCTATAAAAAGAAAACAAATAAATTATAACCTTCTAAGGATCACTTTCCTAACACTGGAGTATCCCAAAGTCGATAAAAACCAAACCAAACAACATACAACACCCCAAAAAAACCCAAAATAATCCCAAAGACCAAAACCACAAAAACCACAGCTGTGAACTCAGGAAGAATATTGGTATTAAACTCAGTAGTTCTATCAACTTTTTCTTCTCTTCTAGGAAAGCTTTGCTCATTTACCTACAGAAAACATACAGCATATCTATGTTAGTTTGTATATATACACATATTTTATTAAAATCAAAATGGATACGCATGTGCTTGCCGGTAACCAACTGTGAAAGAAAGGAAGTTTGCACTAAAAAGAAAATTATAACCATTTCCAGAGTAGTTCCCTTCCTTTACATTCTTTTGTACTTGAGCACTGGAGGAAAGCTAATACGAGTGCCTAGGCATTAAAAAATAAAAATGAACCAGCTCCCAGCAGTATCCTTTTATCGGAACACAGCTTGAATGCATCCTGACACTTCAGTTTAAGGTGTAACAAAGCATATTCTTTCGTGCTGGTACAACATCCAGACTCCAGAGACTCATATTTAAGGGCTGCCGCATTATGAAACTAATGTGACAAACTAATATGACCTCCGTAATACACCTTGACCCTAATTCTACAGGTTTTTTTTCCCAATATGCAATTCTATAAGCATGCAAAAATCCTAGAAAACTTGGTTGTAGAGGCTAGGCTTTAAACTTCTCTGTGCATCACTTCCACATTTGTACCAAGCTTTGCCAACCCTTTCTCAGTCTCTCTATTCAGAGTCCGTATTTACATATTGTATCTAGGAAAACAAGATCTGGTTCAATTTGAGACTCCTAATTGTTGCTGGTAGCCAGTCAATGATTCCACCAGATGTTCCTATTCAGAAGCTAAAAACCCCAATACCAGATAGAGTTGTCCTCTCATAGGTTGCTTAAGGCTGGACCTATCTAGATTTAGCTTAAAAGGTTATTAACTCTGCTTTATAAGCAGGCACACAACACAGTCTCACAAGAGACTTCTTGCTTTAGCATATACAAAATGCAGTCTTAAAAAGGTCTTTATATTGTTCCCACAAAGGCACACCACAGTCCCTCACTGGTTATTTCTTCTGATACAGCAGCAGCAGCAGATGCTTCTCCCTCCAATTTCAACTATTAAGAGTTCCAGGGGAATTAGAGATGCAAAT
The DNA here is from genome assembly GCF_009769465.1 of Tauraco erythrolophus. Taxonomy (NCBI): domain Eukaryota; kingdom Metazoa; phylum Chordata; class Aves; order Musophagiformes; family Musophagidae; genus Tauraco; species Tauraco erythrolophus. Next base: position 45,179,236 of record NC_141468.1, on the reverse strand, counting down.
TAGTAAGACATCCACAACACATGGATTCAACAGCACCTGTAAGGCTTTACTTGTACTGCAGGAATGCAGAGATAACCAGCAAGATGCAGAGTCCTTGACCTGAGTTTAGGATCCAGTTAAAATCTCAATGTAAAAATACAGAATAATTTAGAGAAACGAGCCTAACACAAATGTGGTAAAAAGTCTTCCAAACCACTTTGTAAACGCAGCAGTGCCTTTCACTTAACATAAAAGAAGAATCATCATCAAAGCAGAAAAAAGTGTCTTTAGTTACATCCATGTCAAAACTGCTCTAGTCATGTTATAGTCTTTCAGACAATCACCTTTAATCTGGAACTGGAGTAAGCAGGAGGTTCAGATTATTTTTACTTACTCTTCTCAACTTTTTGAGAGGAATCCTGGCTATACATTTTTTAGTCTTTGCAGTACACAGCCTGTTCAGAGTAGAAAAAAAAAATTACATGTAAAGTTCAAAATTCATGGGAAAGGAGAAAAGAAAATAGATATTCACCCTGAATGCAGATTTTGATACAGGATCATCCACAGCATTTAAAGAAATACTTAAGGAAAGTCAGCAAGCAGGATAACTGACCCCTAATGCACTCATTATGGGACCATCCCTATTTCAAAGATCAAATTTCAAATTACAAAAACCTCAAAAGGCCTTTTCAAAGGTATTGATCTTCATAAAGTTGGGTGATACAAATCCAAAACCAATATCACAGTCCAAGATCACCTAGAAACCTCCATTCAGATTGTCTATTGTACACTATCCACAGTTGCTCTGTGCAATTGCTTCTCAAGCTTGTGCTCCTTCTTAGAAGGAAAAAAGACATGCCATGGTTGTATACTATTTAAGGAATTCAACCCTTTCCTAGTCTTCATTTCATCCTCAAAGCACAGCAGATTTTCCCAGAAGACGATTTCAAAACAAAAGCAGATAAACAAACACTATTCTGTAACTGTTATTATATTTTTAAAGTGAAAGAGCAGGAAAATACTAAATAACAATTACAGCAATTTCCTGATTTTTCAATGCCACTGCAGAGAAACAACAAAGAAGAAAGCTATCTGATTTTATTTACTAGTTTAGCTATTTATTATCACTTAAATTGTTCTTTATCCTGAGGCTAACAAGAGCTTTCTTTGAAAAAGCTAGAAGCAACAGCAATCAAAAACCAGGATTTACAGTAGAAAGCCTCCAGCCTTTTTTTCTTTTATACTTGACAAATGAAAACCTTACGGATATATCACCCGTAACCAAAGTGTCCTAGTGCAAACTGTATAATCATGAGATGTTACCTCCACTAGTTTCATTGTTTTCTGCTTCTCAGCCATTGTATCTTATTCCAAGTTAGATAAGACCATTTGAGACAAGATGCTTAAATCTACATTTGCATTTGTACTAATAGCAATGTAATTGGTAAAAACGGGAAATTGTGCCTTTAGTAGTAAGTGAAGACCAGAACCAGTAAGTAATAGTATTACTTTTTTTGCAGGAGAAGAAAAAAAAAAGTAACCAACCCAAATGAAAAGCCACCTTCTTCCTCTTACTCTATTCTCTAGTGCATATTGAAATCATGTTGTATACGTACGTACAAAATAGTATTCATTTCAGCTATCTGATTACGCAAAAATCTGCCAGCACAAACAACTGCAAAGCAGCTGAGCTCCTTCCAACCAGGCAGCAACAACATCCTGTACAACTTTTACCTGGTGTTCTTAAACAAGTTTTATTCAGTTATCAGGCATGCATTAACAGCAACAGCTTAAAGATAACATTGATTGGGAAGAAAAGCAACCAGCTAAGAAACCAAGGCCGAAATATGAGATACAGCCAGCATCTTTTTAAGAAAAGAATTAATTAATCAGTATTTAATTTATCAGCTGTTTTGGTGCAGCACTGGGTAAAAATTGCTCTGTAATTGAGACTTTGTTGCAGATAGTGCCTTTGGGAAGGCAACGAAAAAGAAAAAGCATTAAAAAAAGAAATGTGTCGTATCTTATCTACATTATGGTTTTCTAACATAAGAAAAAAAACCCTGTAAACATGCAGCAGTGGACATGAATTTACTTTACGAATTATTAAAGATGGGTTTCATATTTCATAAAATGATATTTAACACCATTTATTGAGCCTGTAAAGATTGTTTTATTCAAATTGGAACAACTGCACTAGCAGAGTGCACGGAACAATTTCAGCGAGTGAGAGGAGTCAGGTGGTGGGGCCCCAGGGAGGTTTGACAGAAGGAAACAATTCAAGTCTTTCTAACATAACTTCTGAAACAGCAAACCCATGGAGTAGGGAGGGAGAGAGCTTAAGGGAAAGATGGAGGTAATATATGACGGACTGATATAGCAAAGAATTTGGAAAGCAACTGTAATTTTATTCCCACAGCCCATTTCTTCTTATCAGCTAGGTGGGCTCTTCCTATCTCTGCCTAATTCAAATGTATCGAATCAAAAAACCAGCAAAACAAAAGGAGAACAAACCTCTCCCCTCAGCCCTGAAGACCCCTCACTATCTCTTCACCAGTTTTGGTTAAAATACTGATTATACATCCTGGAAAAAAAAAAAACAAACCAACCTGTCAGCTGTTGTGAGATAAAGGGATAATAGTGAACATTGAGCTTAACGAGCCTCTGACTCTTCACCAGACCTTCAGATCCCCAGCTGTTGGCAAAGCATCTTCTGACAGAGACACAGTCAGGCAGATGGACAGAAGCTCACAGAACATACAAATGTATATGTGTATGTATGTGCAGGAGGCACTGGGGTGAGGAGAAGGGGGAGGGAGAGAAAGCTCAGAGCTGCCTCAGAGGAGGAAGTAAAAAGAGGATGGGAGAAATCAACATTTTTGTTGAGATAACAAGCAACATCATCCAGATCCTAGGTCCCCAAATGAAAATGAGCTATTGAGTAAGAACAGCAACAACCCTGACCTACCCAATAGTTAATGCTATTATTTTTAAAAACAGTCATTGGGTGACTACAGCATTAGTCATAAAAATGAGAACTGAGATGTGAAAATGGGGAGTATAGACACAGCAGTACAAGCATGTTCCCGAGAACAAATCGTGTTCCTGGCCCAACTGCCTCATGGTGATGACACATGATTTTCCCAAAATGCTGTTCAGTGCCCTGAGTATTGACTAAAATGAGGTAGGCAGGGATGGTGGAAAAGTGTGATGTACATGCTGATTACCCCCATTTCATCCATCCCTTCTAAACCTTGTCTCTTGATTTTTAAAGGATAGCATGTCAATATTGCACGATGCTTTTGACAGTAAACTACTATTTTACCCTGTTAGGCAAAAATTCATTATTGGACATTTAGTTAATCTCCAAATGGCTACCAGGGAGACCAGCAAAGCAGCCGACAGTAGACAGGCTTGTTTGGTATTCCTGCTTATTAATTACATTTAATTATTACTTAGTGATTGTCTTGGTGTCTATTAAAAATATCTGAGTCCGTGGCTCATCTGCCTACAAAAAGAAAGACTGAAGAAAATAATGCTATTTGTTCAGAAAACAACTGAGATCCTTGCACTTTCTCACATTTAACTTTAATGCATATATTTGGGATGGTGGTGGTGAAGTACTAAAATCTTTCCTTTGTTTTCATTTGATTTAGCTCAGCCTGTAAACAGAAGGACCAAGGTCTTTGGTCAAGAGATTGTAAAAGAAAATGTGATGAAAAACTATCCCTGTGACCATAGCAAGCCTTCTGGATGTGCAGAACACCAAGCCGTGTATCAGCAGAGGTGCAAAGGTTCCTCTGTTGGAAACCAGCAATTCTGCAAGAATATCATTACTAACGTATTCTGAATGACAGATTTCAAATCAAAGAGCACATCTTTTGGTGTGAGTCAGGACAGGGACTTGGCGGGTTTGTCTGAAACACCCTAGACATTGAAGAACATAAAGCAGTTAGCAGACAAGGCAGATGCACCAAACCTTATAGGGATGGAGTACTATTGTTACCAGGAAGCATTTTGTACATTACTATAGTTCTGACACAATGTTATAGGTTTACACAAGGTCAAGCACATAAATGACACTCAATGGTATTGCAACCTGTGTTATTGTCTGCGCGTTGCCTCCCACAGATCTGGACGCCCATGGAGAAGCACACTCACGCCCCCACCCCCAGTCTCCAGACTTTAGCAAGGCCACAGCTGCAGCATCATTCAAAGGTTTGGCTTTGCCTGCCAGCAGCAAGCAGGTGTTCTTCCAAGATACCAAGTAACCTGGATAGTCTGTCAAAGAGCAAGCCGCAATGGGACTTTCTTATGGGGAAAATATTAAAATTAAATGACTAGAGTAGTCAGGAAATTTTTGATACTCATTTTATAGATTTGACTATCACAAACCATGCATGAGGCAACAGATTACAACTTTTTGTGTTGATTTTGAAAACTGAACTACTCTGCTGAATAATGAAATACAGCCAGATAAAGTAGTCCTTGCTGTGAATAAACATTTTAAAAACCAGAAAGTTGCCTATGGAAATCTGTTATTCAAACTGGTAGCTCATAGGTGTCTCTACCATTTACCATGTGCTAAAATCATGAACCTGCACACCATACTGTAAACAGTGATACTTGCATTTGCTGCTTACTAGAATTTATGTCCTAAAGCCTTGAATATTATCATACTTTTTAAATAGGAAATTGCAGCACACTGGGAATGGTAAATAGATGCAGAAGCACAGCATTTAACCTGAAATGTCTACATAGATGGAGCAGTATGTCTGGAACATCCAGCTTGGAGGAAGTAAGGAAGGATTTGTTTTAGACGGAGGTACCATGGACACACAGTTCCCAAGCAGACAAAGCTGATGGATATCCCAGAAGTGCCCATTCCAGCTCAAGAATTTGTAGAGGGAATTCCTATACCTGTTTTCTGTAGGGGTCAAATTAATTGATTTTGACAATGATCTTTCTAAAAGTCTTTTTCCTCTCCACACTACCTTCTGCTAGCCAGCCTGCCTCCCTCCTTTCTCCGACACTTCAGCCATGGAAATTGTTTGCTGTTGCACACAGCTACCAAAATCTCTCACTTCATGTCTGAGTCTCATTTTGTACTCAAGAAAGTCAAACATGACAGTATCAGTCCAGAGACACCTGTCAGTCACACAAACATAAACAGACTATTGCCAGAAATCAATAAAACCGTCATTGCGTCTTGCAGCTACATTGCAGTTCTGCAGCCATAAAAGGAGTATGCACCTATTTAAAATGAAGGTGATGATAGCATTTGGTGGGTTTTGAGATAAGAAGCATATCTGAGTGTCCCACAGAAATAATACTTCATATACCAACAACACAAAAATTATACAAACATACATAATGTCCAGGCCCAAATCCAGATTATAGGAAAGTAACTATATAGCATGTATATAGTATAGCTTTGAAATTGTTAGAAAAGCTAATTGCCAAAGCACAGTCTGCATTTTGAAAGCTACCTGAGAAGTTTTACATCCTTAATTAACATTAAGCTCTTTTCTCCATTTGATATTTTTTTCCTAAATTCCACATGCAGAAAACAGTCCAGTGACAATACATTCTTCAACAACACAACAGTTGAGTCTTCCCAGAACACAATATTTTTATTTATTTATATAACATAAGCTGTCCAAGAGATTGAGCTTGACTTCTGATCCCGGTAGAGCATCACTAAGGTATCCATGTCAGTAAGTTGGCCAACATTTCCTAAAGTGGTCTATTTGCATTTCACTTATTTCTACCTAACATACTTCAAAATTTGCTTTACAACCAATGCAGCATAAAGAGACAGCCAAACTACTACTATCCCTTGTGTTTTGCCATCACTTCTAAAGCCTTATTATATTAAAATATTAGGCTTCTGTAATGAACTCAATACTAGCATATCAATGATATTAAATTATTAGCAAGGATCCCTGAATGTAATAAAATCTAACCGGACTTCTGTTATTATCATCACATTTGCTTCTTCAGCATCAACCACACCACAGGAGCAGAGTCTTTTAGCAGCTGCAGAGCTTTTTGTGGTCGTTGCATAGTTCTACAGCTGAATAAAATATCCACAGACTGGCTCAAAGAAAATGTTTGACCTTGAGGTACAACAGATATTCTTTGAAACAAACTTTCTCCTCCTAAGCAATCTGAAGAGTCAGTCTCTAGAAGTGAATCTGCAGGTATTAGACATGAAGGGAAAAAAATCTTTTTGAAATAAGAGGGGGGTTGGGGGAAGAGGGGACTTGAGCATACTCGATTCCAGAACAGGTAATAATAGTTCAGAAAACAGTTCACTGGAAAGTGAGATTACTGCTAACATTGCTCAGCTTTTCTTTCGTGCCACAGAGGGGTGGGAATTATGAGTTGGAGGAAGACCCATGCTTTAAACCAGTTATCTCCTATCACATATCTCTGTGCCTTTTCCATTACAAAAAAAAAATCAAAAAGGATGAATATATTTTTGCAATAATTTCATCACGTGTGTTATCATGGTATACTTCCTGCAATTCTCTGCACTTTAAAGAGTTATTGGCCGTGACCGACTGACTTAGATTAACATATACAAATCTCAGAGGCACTAAAACCAAGTATTTGATTTTCTAGGTCTTAAAATTGTTTCATTTATGTTGTCCATAAATTCTCCCAGTTTGTACTTTTCCTAAACAAGATCAAAAATATTTAAAACATTAGGCAGCAGCTTTCATATCAAACTTAAAAACCAAACACATAGAGTGACATTTATTATAATGAGCCTGTGTAATAATAAAGTACATAATCTGCACTCTAATAGATGATTTGGACATCAACAGTCCCACTGAATCTATACAGTAATTCAAAGAGTCCAGTAAAACTCATTTTAAGGTCTAGTATGAAGCACACCACAGCCACAGACCGCTACACCAGAATGCACTCTCTGCAGGATGCCATTTGGTGCAGACCTTATGTTAGAGCCCAGGCACAAACAATATTACAGAGTTTTGAACTTTTAATAAACTGGAAATTAAAAACAAACAAACAAAGAAAAAAACCCACACAAACCAACCAAACACTACGCAAGAAAAATAAAAAAAAATTAAAAAAGCGACATTTTTTAGGAAGAAAATCTATGAATGTTATATCAAAAGACCAATAAAGCATAGGAAAATTGAAGAATCCAAAGATAACCATAAACCTCAATTTGATATTTTTTAAATAAACACTAAAAAAATTTCCAGACCATAGTATGAGTAAATAAGGAGATGAACTGGAACGGCGAGCATTTTAGGACACTCTGTTGAAGAAGTGGGATTTCTGAAAGGATTTCCCATATTGTGAAAGCATGAATTTACATGCTTAAACTGCTTTAGTTACTGAAGGGAAAAACTTGAACAAATTATCAGAAAACCAAATTATACAGAAATACTGGTAGGATACAATGGGAAGGGTCTATGCACACATCCACCGTAAAAGACGAAGATCTCAGTCTCGAGTTGGTGTCAGATACTTACTTCAGATCAGCAGGTCTCTGCCATGAACTCAGCGTTGATAGCAAGTAAAGGTTTTGCCAAACAATTTGCTAGAGAAATTCAAGGAGCTTTTGACACAAAATTACCAGGCAATTAAGCTGTATTAGAAAGAAAATTACTAGATGATCAAGAAATTGAGTCCCATCACAGCAGTTCACTGTACTGCAACAGTGTGTGAGCATTGCAGACCACTTTATCCTCAAAAGCACATTAATTTCCAGTTTACTAAAAATCATCAGAGAGTTTGGACGTGATTTAAACATAATTAAGTATAATTAAGAATAATCTTACCTTCTTTTGATCTTCTAGTTTATGACTTACTGGATTCCTTCCATGTTTGTTCATCTCTGAAGATAAATCCATCACATTCACTCCTTGTTCTTCAAAATGAAATCGGTTCAGCAATACAGCAAACTAATCCATAAAACGAGGGCTACGAACATAGAGACATGGTGCTTTTTCCATCACACACCATCTCTGAACATCAATGACTTGGAGAGATGACTAAGAAATCCATCAATTGAGCTGAGGAAAACTTTGCAGTTCACTCTTGGGACTTTCCAAATCACCATAGCGTTTTAAAAAGCTGATGCTCAGGAAGAGAAATATTCATCCGCTACTTTTATCTCCAACTGCTATCTGTATCTTTCTTCACAAGTTTCCATTTTACAGAAGGTTACATCCTGACTGTGAACCTGTTGAGAAAAAAAAAAATATCATCATTGCAATTTGCTGTCACTCTTTGTAACTCTTTACCTGTGTGTGTGGGGAGGTGTTTGTTTAATTGTCTTGGTGGTTTATTATTTTTTTTTTAATTAAAACTGGCTTTTTCTTTAACACTTGGCAGGATGAACCTATGCATGATCCCACTCATCCTTCTCTACATCACAGTGCACACACAGAGTATTCACTGAGAGCAGCTAGTGAATTCCAGCTACAGACCATCAAGGAAAAGTTAAAGAGAATAGAAAAGACTATTTGACTAAGTTAGCATAGATGCAAGTTTTTCACCATCATCATACACCTCAGTGCCTTCAAAAACTAATAGCCCCTATAATGCTGACAGAGTCAGACAGGGAAAAACTGCAGTCACAATATTAAGTCCTAGCCAATATGACCAACATGAAAAAAAAAAAAAAAAAGATTTTCCCTCAGAAGTTCTCTTGAAGGCTGCAAATTGTAGGGAGGAACAAAACAAAACAACTAGAAGAAGATTTGCTTGCCAGAAAGTTAAAGTTCTGCAATCAGCAAGAGAAAGAGCCAGTGTCTCTTCTGTCATTTTGACAAGAAAATCATAGAATATTCATGCCTACAGTGCAATTGAAAGCCAATTGTGTTTAAACTGAATTAACTGAGTAGATGAAGCCTACATAAAAAATAATTTGAATGTCATTTCAGTTCATTTTAAATATGTAATTTTCACAACATGACTTCACTAATGCATATGGAATAAGAAATATGTCTAGATAGTGTATTGAATGGTACATGCTAGGTCATGCAGTCTGTCTCTAATAAACTGACATTGAAAATATCCTCTTACCAAAATAAATACATTCAAAATTCAGTGGAGTCATTACCAATATTACTATCAGCTTAAACTCTCTTTTAATCAGACCTATGGTGCCAGTATTACTCTATTGCAACTGATTTATACTTAGGTCAAAAATTGTAAACCTGATGGTTGAAGTTTGCTTCCAAAGAAAGAAATCCATATTTAGGCATCTGTGGCGGTGTTTTTGCCCCTAGGTGCCTAAACCTGAGGTTCAGAAACAAAGACTGAACTGACAGTCAAGTCTGTCAGCTGTTTCTAGGAGGATCTGAACTACCCTTCTGTATTTGCAATGGAAGACACTTGTGGTTTTTAACAGAAGATGTCACTAGGCTCACGTCATGCCAGACAACTCATACTGCTTAGTTTTTGGCTTGGTTGTTGATGGCATCTTGAATTTCTCTGAGTATTGTCACGTTTGTATTGTCACACAGGGCTTATAGGCAAAACATGCTGCAGTCCATGGCAGGTTCTCTTTTCTCAATAACATTGAATTCAAAACAAAACAAACAAACAAAAAAAACCCTGAGGATGCCTAGTCCCACTACTTAAAAGCTTTCCTTTTGCGATCCACTCATAAAACAGGAGAAAGACTTAAGATATCACCACATACTGGGTGATTCTACAAGGGTGGATAAACTCAAGAGCGAGACAGATCAAGGGCTCAACATTGATACACAGAAACACTGCCAGCATGTGACACTATGAGATATAATTTCTCCTTCAGACCAAAGAGTGTTCCAACAAGGAATAAAATTGTAGTTATTCTCAACACTGCCATGTGAGGTACCTATTTCTTATCCATATTTATTTTCACATACATATGAACACGATACCAACAAAGGACTTCTTATGCAATAAGGATAAGTCTGTTCCAAAAATAACTACAAGCAAACAGAAGATGCATCTGCCTTGTGAAATCACAGGAATATGAACAGTTGTACACAAAGCTACTACATGAGAGAATGCATATCCAGATGGAAGCTTGTTTCCCAAACAGAGCTCTAGCCTGATACATCTCGACTAAGCATATAACCAATTTTGTTTGGTATTGTAACTTTTGACGATCACCTCCTCCTGCAAGCGACACAAGTAACCTTTATATTACAAATACACTCACCAAGGTAGACTCAAATGCTTGGAGAATATCTTTCTAGTCATTATTCAGAGTATCCTGAGGAAGTCAGTGAAATAAATAATGAGACTGTAAAGCATGTTAACTGCCCAGAAAACAGAAGGCAGTCATTAAAACTGCACTGTTAAAAAGTTCCATAACTTAGAATTTTTATTGGATTAAGAAGCATATCAGCTTCACTGGTATGCTATAGCCTCCCCAAGCACACCCAGCTTTTCTCACCCTGTTTCCACAAAGGCTGAGGTGCAGCAGGACACAGATAGATATCGCTCTCAGGCTCAGACCACTCCCACCTCTACCCAGGGCCTCACGGGCACAACCTGCCATTCCCCCCATTCGACAATTTTGGGGACCCATAAAATCCACAAGTCCATAATGCCAGGATGCAGGAAGATGAAACATGAGGTACCGCTGCAGCATTCAACATCTAGATTCACATTTGTGACAATTCTAAAGCTCAAATAAGTCAAAACCAAGCCGTTAAAAACCAGCAGTTTCCCTGGTTCATTTCATGGTCAAACATGTAAATTATATTACTCCCATGCCTGGCAATTATGTTATACTAGGCAATTAAGTTATTCTGTGGAACTGTATGGTGTTTTCAAGCCAAAGTTGGACAGAATGCAAATAATTTTGTTTGGACTGCCCTCATTACTTTTAACATGCAAAGCACAGGGCAGCAATTCTTGCTCGTTCCATTCAGCACATTGATCCATGGTCTTCAGCCTTTTCAACACAAACAGCTGTAATTAAATGCTCTTGACTGTTTTGGGTGTTTTTTTGTTGTTTTTGGTTTTGTGTTGTTTTTTTTTTACAGTGGCAACCGATTTCTTATTCACCATGTTGCAGTGATATTTAACATACACACAATCACAGAATAAAGTATCGAAAGAGTCCTAGAAATTCTAATGATCACACACTAAACAACATAGATTTTACTAGGTCATCTACAAAGGTAAAAGCTTTTTTACAGCTTTTTTACAATTTTATTCCCTTAGTAGACACATAACATAGGCAGATCGTGCCTGACCAACTTGGTGGCCTTTTACGACGGGGTGACAGCATCAGTGGACAAGGGTCGACCAACGGATGTCATCTACCTGGACTTGTGCAAAGCTTTTGACACTGTCCCGCACGACATACTTCTCTCTAAACTAGAGAGGCATGGGTTTGATGGATGGACCACTCGGTGGATAAGGAATTGGCTCAATGGCCGCACTCAGAGAGTAGTGGTCAACGGCTCGATGTCCAAGTGGAGACCAGTCACGAGTGGCGTCCCTCAGGGGTCCGTGTTGGGCCCGGCCCTCTTCAACATCTTTGTCGGTGACGTGGACAGTGGCATGGAGTGCACCCTCAGCAAGTTCGCCGATGACACCAAGCTGTGTGGTGCCGTCGACACGCTGGAAGGGAGGGATGCCATCCAGAGGGACCTCGACAGGCTGGAGAGGTGGGCCCGTACCAACCTCATGAAGTTTAACCAGGCCAAGTGCAAGGTCCTACATCTGGGTCGTGGCAATCCCAGGCACAAATACAGACTGGGCGGAGAATGGATCGAGAGCAGCCCTGAGGAGAAGGACTTGGGAGTACTGGTGGACGAGAAGCTCAATATGAGCCGGCAATGTGCTCTTGCGGCCCAGAAGGCCAACCGCGTCCTGGGCTGCATCAAGAGGAGCGTGGCCAGCAGGTCGAGAGAGGTGATTCTCCCCCTCTACTCTGCCCTCGTGAGACCTCACTTGGAGTATTGCGTCCAGTTCTGGAGTCCCCAACATAAGAAGGACATGGACCAGTTGGAGAGGGTCCAGAGGAGGGCCACGAAGATGATAAGAGGGCTGGAGCACCTTTCCTATGAGGACAGGCTGAAAGAGTTGGGGCTGTTCAGCCTGGAGAAGAGGAGGCTCCGGGGTGACCTTATAGCGGTCTTCCAGTACCTCAAGGGGGCCTACAAGAAAGATGGGGAGAGGCTGTTCAGGAGGGCCTGTTGTGATAGGACAAGGGGTAATGGTTTTAAAACAGAAGGAGGTAGATTCAGGTTGGATATTAGGAAAAAATTTTTCACCATGAGAGTTGTAGAACACTGGAACAGGTTGCCCAGAGAGGTGGTGGATGCTCCATCCCTGGAGACGTTCAAGGCCCGGTTGGATGAGGCCCTGAGCAACCTGATCTAGTTGGAGATATCCCTGTTCCTTGCAGGGGCCGTTGGACTAGATGGCCTTTGAAGGCCCCTTCCAGCCCTAACAATTCTATGATTCTATGATAACAGTCATTCAATAACAACCCCTAATCTTTTACAGACACCCATAATAAAATAGCCTGGCAGATTAAGCATTTAGCACTGCAAACGCAGACCTAAAGGAAGTGAGCAAGTTATCCAAGCTAGGAGCATCCTTGGACTTTCTCATTGAACAACACAAGGAGGAAAATGTTTTGCAGAAGTATTTCTGAACAGAGGTTTAGTGACTTCCTCATCTAAAGACACACTATGGAAAGCATTGAGGGTGATTAAACTTCTAGTTTAGGTACCTCTATTACTTGCCTGAATTCAGGGAGACTTAATTCAGGTGAAATGTACCTGAAAGAACTTTTTGTTTTACTTTGTTATGAATTACAAGTTACTCATAGACTAGTGGGGAACAACCCCAGATTATATTCTGAGAATTCACCAAAACTACCCTTTCTGTACTACCCTTATTATCAACACAAACAGTTCTTGAAAAGTTTACACTGACAGGATTTTCAGGAGGCAATCAGCATCCTCAAGCTCTTTGAAGGCCTCTTCCATTCACTAAATATTTGGTGAAAGTTAACACAAATATCCTTAGAGAATCTGGATGTCGTAAGTCAACCTGCAGGGGCAAGGAGGAGTTGTCAGTAATTACTATGTCTTGGTCAGTTTTTGTGGTTCTACAAAGAAAAAGTTGCTCTACAACCTTCGGGAAAAATCTAGATAATGAGTTTTTTTTCCTGGATATCCTCACATTGTCCGTGGCCTTCTGATATATTAAAACTCTGTGACTTTGTAAGGTGCATTCTGATGGCTATCCAGGAGGTTGCATGCCAAGACAGTGCTCTGAGGTATTTATCGTCAGCAAGAATGGAGATGAGGGGTATGTTACAGCCCCCACAGTTTACTTTCTTTTCCAGAATCTTATTGTGCCCACATGGACATTCTCGACTTTTGCCTTCTCATTAAAGTGACTTTGCAGTGAGCTTGAGGCAGGTGCGGGTATGAAACCGTGGCTGTAATTTGTGCTTTTCAAATTTCTTGAATTTTTCTAGGCAAGGCCATGCAAATTTTAGAGGAGAAACATATCAGTTTTCAGTATTAATAACTCGTTATCAAAATGGAACTTCTACTTTATGTGCAGTTACAATGGTGATGCAGAATTTGGGGACTGGGAGGGAGCAGAAATTGAACACGATACCTGCTCATCTCCTTCAAACTCAATAGTGTCTATGCCAGGACCAAAAGCAAGTGTCAGCTCTAAACCTCAGTATACAGCTAAAGCAAATGGAAGATACAAACCAGCCCTAGTTCCTGCCCATCAGTGTTGCCCAGGATGGTGACATGACTGAGAGAAGAAGTGAGAGAGTGTCAAGGCCCCGTGACTCCCTTGAGACGAACAGTGGGGCGCATTCTTGTGCAAGGCGTCCTCTGCCCCACTGTCTTTGAGGTTGGTTCTTCAGGCTATGGCAATAAAAATGAGATTCACCACTAACATTTTACAAAGTTTTGCAAAGTTATTCAGCTCCACATTGAAGACAGTTCAGGGATACCAGAGATGTAACTTCCATCCTTGATATGCTCCTATGAAACCTCTAGGTTACGTGGCATCCCAGTATAGGTCTAATAACTTACCCATAGCAATAGCTTCAAAATGGCCTCAAAAAAAAAAAAAACCTTACCTCTAATCATGAAAGCTTCTTAGCTTTCTTTGTAGTCTTTTCCCACAGGCAGAAAGCATTTACAGTCTCTGTGTGAGTCTAACTGCAAACATAACGATCAGGCACACGAGGAGTTATCAGGAAAAGAAGACGATGTTGACTCTTGGAGGATTTGAGAGCAACGCCAAAGAACACTGCCTTAGCCAGCATTCAGAATAAGAAGCCAATATTTGTTCTCTCCAAACACGTACAATAGAAGTGCCATAGAAAGGCTTGCCTGCACCAGAGAGAGGCAGCCTGGGCAGGCAGCTGGTAAGCCAACAAAACATCTCTAAGCAGTGAAGCTTGCCCACAGAATTTTTTTCTTCCAATACAAAATTAAATCCGGTCCACTCAGCAGTAAAAATGGTCCAAATACACTCCTGACTCACAGCAACAGAAAAAGCTGCAGCGTACAGTGCTCCTTCTAATCAATGCAATGGTATTTACTCAGATTAAAAGTGACCACATAAGGACAAGTCTAGAGATGATACTTCCTTTGTTAAGTGCATGTATGGCAGAAACATTTTGTATTATTTCTCTAAGCGGTTGTCATCCTATCCTCTGTGCTTCTTCATAGGGCAAAACTCCTCTTTGGCACAGAATGCTATGTTGGAGTCATTACATTATCGGTGAGCATAGAATTACAATTGTTTGCATTGTTGTTGACTCTAGCCAATGAAAATGAAAACACTTATTTTCAGCTTCGTACACACTAAAAAAAAAAAAAAAAAGAGGAATTTCATACATTCTTGCAATGTTGTTCTGCCAAGAAGGATGCTGATTGCCTCTACATCATCTGACTGAACGCACAAGTTAACACTGTTTCACACAGTGATTTAGCAAGCAAAGTTAAAAATCACGCATACATGTATATATATATAAATATATACAAGACTGTTCTAGATGCTGATATTCTCAAGAATACAGCAACTCAAATCTTTTTGGCTTTCTCAAATCCTTTTTATCTTTCATAGCAAGCTCCATCAAACAGGCTGAATGCTATGCACAGAATTTAGAGTTGCTATTATTATATTTTATTTCAAACTTGGAACCAGTACCAGACAGGAACGCCTTCTCTCTTCCATCGTCCAATTCTTTGGCCATCGAGGATCAAAGATAAAGAAGGCACAAGAAAGGGAACACATTTTATTTTTGAGAGCGCGCTCTGTCCTGCCTCTTACTATGGTCTCTCCTAAAGATTTGATGCAAAGGATGACAGCTCTTTTGCATGCACAGTACTCTGTGCCAGGACACATAACTGAGCACCAGACCTAAACGAAATTTGCTTATCTTACCCTACACTGTCTTGCTACATATGCAATCTTTTGAGTGATACATAAAATGTCTACATTTCAATGTGCCTTAC
Source organism: Tauraco erythrolophus (assembly GCF_009769465.1). Classification (NCBI taxonomy): domain Eukaryota; kingdom Metazoa; phylum Chordata; class Aves; order Musophagiformes; family Musophagidae; genus Tauraco; species Tauraco erythrolophus. The sequence goes on along the minus strand of NC_141468.1, from coordinate 45,163,754 downwards.
AGCACTTCTGCAGAGGTGCTGCACTGGACAAATTCCAGCTTGAATAGTTATTTCAATTCCATTTCTAATTTCAGTGGGCTATTTTTTCATTGTTGTCCAAAGTTGCTCTGAATGTTCCTCTGTACTGCTGAAATAGATATCATGTCTCCTTACAAAAACAGTATGGTGTAATATTTTACACTTACAATGTTTGGGAACCGATAGGAAGAAAGAATATTCCTTATTTGCTTACACGTTAAATAGTTTACTATACTTGTATTATTATTTATAATACTGCATGTACAACAAAAGCGCTATCTTGAAGAAAAAGAAACATACATACTCTGCAGGACCTACCAGCAATCCAGATGGGATATAAGAAAAAAAAGACAGCAATGAGCTGGAAATGAAGGGTAAGATAGAAAGCATATTCTCATATACTATAGAAAGAGAGGGCAAGAAAATACAATTTAATAAAAAAATGCAAGTACATCTATATGGATCTTAAAAAGTTTTCTTACATAAGGAGACTGTTGCAGTTAATGGGAGAGAGAAATTTATGAGGCTCATAAGAAAGAGAAAGGCTAATCGAAAATAGTAGAAAGTTTGCATACCTTTGAAATTTTGTTTCCTAGGGAGCTATTAAACCTTCCTTTCTGTTGCTTTTAAGTTTTGATTTGCAGGCTGAAAAACAGATGCAGCTGATCTGTGTCCGAGCAGTGGTTATTCTTCTGGGACTTTTAGTCATCTACAGCTATTGCTCTAACCAGATTGCCAAGACACGGGAAATCCCAGTCAAATTACTAAATACTTCTTTTTTTGTCCACTTTACAGGAAGACAAAGGCAATGTGCTTTAGAAAACCCCTAGATATATGGCAGCTCTATGGAGACTAATATGTCTGGTATTTCTCAACACTCCACACATGTTAAAACTTTGCTACCACTCCATGAACGGCAATGCTGTCCAAGGGGAGGTGGGTTCTCTCTGGTTCATAGGCTACAACTAAGAGAATCAGGAGCACAGACTGAAGTTTCACATATGTTGCTGTTTTGAGCAATTTGTATTTTCGGATACAGAAACAGCATACTGAAGGTTTGCCAGCTATTCTTGCTTGAAACAGTTAAATCCACTTCCCCTACCTTACTGGAAATGAGGACTTATACTGCTCACTTTGATAAATGTAAATCCTTAAATCTTAAGAATACCATTAAATCACACAGCCTCTCTTGGTCTACCATGACTTGCTAAATAACTCCATTGGATCAAAGAGCCAGCTGCTTTTTCAGGACATTTTTAAGTCTACGCCTGTTACAAGTGATAGAGCAAAAAATCATACCTATCTTTGCAGAACATGTCTCTGACAATTTCACAGGTGCTTCCAAAGTTGCCAATTAGTTATTTCAATATTTGTTTAGTGGCAGCCTTTTCAGGTGAACCTCATGTTTATCCCAAGAAATTACATATGGATGCTGATTAAACACTGCAAGCAATGCCTCACTACGCCTGGAGTCTCAGTATTCTATCCGTGTCCAGACTAGTCTCTTGCAATTAATTCAGTTGTTTCAAACAAACACGTGGCTGAAACAACAAACAGCTCCTAGAGACTGCAGAGCAGAGAGATAGCTGACCAAATGAGACAGCTGGGGGAGGGGGTGAAGAAGGAAAAAAAAAAAAAAAAAGGGATGCAAAAGGATTACAAATATTTTTTAATAGAAATAGATTCAAGTGACGAAAAAAAAAACCAACACAACAAAAAACCATTTGAAGATAAAAAGCAACAGTAGCTGGTGCATCTTAACCATAAACTAAAAAGATGACCTTTAATGGTGGAAGTTCATTTGTCTTCACAATTACAGGATCACAAATTTGTGTAAATTTGAGCTGGGAAAGACCTTCTAAGTAAGTTAGCTTCCTGAATCTGCCAGTGCAGAATAAATTACTACAGTGTATTTTCTAATGCTTTATTCTGGTATTACTTTAAATTCCCAAGTGATGCAGCTTACAGTGTTTCTCACAGGAGGATATTAAACAGCCCAATAGATCTAAATGCTCTAGGAAGTTTCTTAAAGACTAGGTATACTGAGTTAAATTTTAAACTGAATTTTAGAATCTGTATCAGTCTTTGCCAACACAGGCAATTGTTCACTCCATATATTTTTATATACTGATTGTACCTTCAGTTTTGAACACATTCAAAAGTTTCTTCTGCTAAAGTATCTAAGCAAACTCTTTTTTAGGCTCAATTTTGGCTCATGCAGTTTTCCATCCATTCAAGTAAAACTCAAGTAAATCTTGAGAATACCAAATAGACAACTGCATTTCAAGATGTCAAAGCACTTCGTCAATTGTTCCTGAGAATCTCAAAGCTGAAAGTCCATTCAAAGACTACATTAAAAGAGCTTTAACTAAAAATAACGTGAGACTAGAAACACAGGAATATCTAGACAGTTCTAAGCTTTACTGAAAATGTAAAACTACAAAGAGTTTGAGGTTACACATAGGAAATAATCTTAAAAAAATTATATAGCTGTCTGGCATCTGATCGCCACCAACTATGTATTAGCTCCTTGTGGTTATAGGAAGTATATGGCTTTGTGTCTACTTAGAACAGAGCATATGTCTGCTCTTGAATGTCTTAAAACGGGTGTCAAGGTACTCAAAGTACAATGTCACACTCCACTTATAAATAGATTTGCATCTCTAGGAAGAACAAAGTACTGAGTGTCTGTGAGATTGTCTTGGGTGGGATTCATCTGAACAAACACAGATGCACAAGTCTGAGCTTAGTGGTCTCTCTGCAGTTTGAGGAAATAGAGATATTTACAATGGGATTCTTCTCATCCAAAATAGCTCAGATGAATCATGACCTAAAAATCCCTACCTTTTTCTGCTCACTGCAGAAAAACAATATGGGGACTATGTAAGGCACAGACCTTTGATGACTGATGTGTGAAATCAGGCAAGAGGAATGTCTTCCTTCAGACCATATTTCTTAAGGAACAGTATATATGAGGCTGATACATTCGAACAAAGCCTAATGTTAGGAAGCCATACAAAAAAGGAAAAATAAGAAACCTAAACAGATTAATATGTCTGATCGAGTCCTGCTGAAACGATTCCATGCAAGTTATCTACCAGCCCTTAGCACTTCTTCATTCAAAGTGGAGAGTGGTGTCGTTCTGCAAGAACATCTGATCTTTTCTGGTTTGTCACAGCTGAAAATTTTCGTTGCTCCAAGAAGTGAGTGACTCTAGACAAGCTATGGATCTGCTCCTTTCACAAAAATGCTGCCTACAACAATCCCTTCACTAAGAGCTATTCCTCTTCTTTAAAAATTGAATTTTCACTTGGCAAACAGTTTTTCAAGAGTCTTGCAAAAACTTATCCAATTCCTTTTCAGTATGAAAGGCACAAATACACCTCTTAAGTACTCCAAATCTTACTGTTTTTTATTTATTTATGTTAAAGAGAATGTGCTGTATAGCTACTCAAATCAATACTAAACCTTGTGAAGGCAAAAGTTGGGCCTTTCACTATTTTATTTTAAACCCCGGAAACAGTTTTGAGAGTTGTTTTGCCTCTTAATATGCAGAACATTTTTTTGATGTTTTTTTCTTGGTAGACTTAGCTTGTCCTATTTCTGTAACATAACACTGTGAAGATCTCCTTTTTGCATCATGCAAGTTACCTGCCCTGAAAAATAGCAATAACAATCGTGACAATCCTATGACTTCTACCTGTGTAGAGATCACTCCTTATATCTCAGTAATATGGATCTGTGATGCAGCCACAAGTTCTCTCCTCACCCATATCCTGTGTTTATATTTAGAGGTTCTGGGATTCTTTGTCACACAGCGAGAGTGAAGAAATTTAAATCAAGGGCTCTGTTTGCAACATGTTTTATAATGCCATTTGTAATATCTTCTACTATTTACTTCATAAATGACATTAACATTGTAACACTTTTTATTATGTTCTTCATTTCTAAGCACGTTTTAACATCATGTAAACGTATAGTACCATGGATTTTCCTCAGATCCTGAAAGCGAAGCTGAACAGTGAATTGCTGCTTGTTAATCCACCTTCATCCAAGTTAATTATAGGATCTATTATTAAAGTATTATTTTCCCTATTTTTTTCATTGAAAAGGATATGGCTAAACTTGAAACATGAATTTTTCAGACTGTTCTTAAAAGTTAGAAAAACTGTAAAAAGAACACTGTTTCTTGCCTCGCTAGTGCAACTGTGTTCATTTACATCACAGATTATTTTAGAGTGAAATTCACTCTGTGAAAAAGAGTAGTGGAAAACCTCCATATCACTGGTGATAATTTAAGCTTGCCTGCAAAGCCTAGACAACAGCAGTCTGATTAAGACCTGGGCATCGCTTTGGATTTCAAGAAATACACTTACACAGTCTCGAGTCTGACTATTTCAGGCTACCTGTTGGCTGTGCTGATGTTCGGCATTCTAGGAATAATGTTTTAATTCTCTTTTAGAAGTATCATAACCAGTCTGTCCTTGCATTGCCATTACAGAAGTTTCAAATCAACAAATTACTACAGTTTAGCCCTAAGCCTGTGAAAACATTCAGAAATATAAGCACTAACATGTACAGAGCAACAAATATTACTCTTAACATCTTTTCCTCAAGGAATGCAATAACTCAGAGAACAAAACTGCTAAATCTCCCTTCGCTCTTTGTACCTCTTGGTACTACTACGGCTTCTCATATAACACCGATCTACAACTCACCCAGTTCGAAAGTTTACCAGAGGGTATGTTCCTCTTTTTAAACACACACATGCTCCAGCCCTTCGAAAAGTGCCAAAAAATTAACTAAGTATGTTTGAAATGTGCAGTAATTAAAGAAAAAAAAAGAAATGCTAATTAACAATGCAAACAATTCTTATTTTCTCTGTTGAGACAGCTGTCATGTAATTTGCCCTCCCAATTATTAAAACGTGGCTCATGTCACGAAAGCACTGCTGAATGAGACCACAAACGTGCACTGCTTGCACTGCTGTATTTACATCTAAATATTGTCAGTCTCCCAGACGCGACTGGCAATCACCACACAGAACATGTATCACTCAAGAGATGAACAAATGTGAAGGTCAGAGATCATCTGCATCGACAAAATAAGCACAATTACTTCATGTGATCAAGCACACGTGGACTGAGTCTATTAAGGACTGTGAACAGCGTTTAGTTGGATAATATCTGCATCTCATCTGTGTAACAACCTGAATTTACCATTAGCATTACTAGTAATCACAAAGCACGTGTGAAATAACTCCAAAAGAGGAATAGCAGCTGGGCTGAGTACACGTTTTAAGAAAATCTGGTTTCTGAAATTATAAACTCAAATTTAATTAATTTGTTCACCAGATGCTCAGACTGGCAAAAAGAAGATTGAAACAGTTCTGTAAAATGTGCTATATACTCTATCACAGAAACAATACCTACCTGAAAAACTTCCTGCAATTAATTGAATTATATAATGCAATTTAATACAAATATTAAAAAGGTTCACCCTAAATTGATGTCCCAGTCTTGTTCATTTTTGACAGCCAATAACATTTCAGAGTAAAATGGTAATTCTGAACATATTCCTGCAACTAAACATATAGCAAATATACACAGAATATTATTGCTATGCACAAAAATACCCCACACTCTTTTTACAAACTCACAAATTCAATGGCTGCTATCACATAGCATGCACACAGATCTCAGAGATACAATATCTCAATGTTTATATTTACCTCAATTGCTTTTCCGTAACTAAACTCAACTTTTTCTTTTAATTGTTTAGATGAAGCAGCCTAAATAACCTCAAACAAAATAAAGATTGTTACAGTTATTACTGTATAATACTAACAACCACCTTGAAATACTGGCAATGTGTTTTTAAAAATAGAGCACTGCATCCAAAAATCCAGCAAATTTATACAAAGCAGCATGATATGAATGACGTCTCGTTTTATAAAGGCTTATACATACCAGATAATGTAGTAAGAATGCATAATTTTTCATCTTGTCACTGAGAGATTCTGCATGAAAATACTGCATTATTACTACTTACATATTTCTACATTCTTGCTGTTTGTAGATTTAAAAATAATAATAATAATTGGAAAAAAAAATCACAGAAGTGACGGTTAGGATAGACGAAAAGGCTCAGAAAACAATGTCTCTACCCAAGGAGTGGATCACATTGCACTGATAGAAATTTAATGGTTCTTCAGGAAGCATAATGAACAACCTTATCTCAGGAGACCTCTGTTCTCTACACACATCAAGAGTGGTGACAGCTCACCCTTCCCAGAAACAAATATCAGGAGGAAAGCGTGCTGCCTGAGAGCGTTAAACCTACAGCGTATTCGATGCCTGCTGTCATCAGAAAGACGCATCACCACGCAGCCTACCAAGCTAACTCAGATACTGCAATTCACACAAAGAGACCTTTCTCATATTTCTCAGCAACACGAATCGAGAACATCTCTCTTTAATTTGAGCATGTTTGCCTTTACTAGCCTGGCAGCCCACTGCCTAATTACCCATACCACTGAATCCCAGAGCCAAGTCTGCTCTGGTCTTGGCAGGTGGTGGGGAGTTGCAAAGGCAGGGAAGGCAGCCCCCTTGGAGAGGAGGGGAATACACGGCTTTATCCTGCCAGATTAGGAGTGGCATTGATTTGCTGTGAGACTATTTTGCATAGACGTCCTCTGATAGAAGGTGGATCTCTAATATTGAACCCTTGAGGACAGAAATAAAAGGAAAAGCTATGAAACATTTGGGCTTACAGAAGCATTCAAATAAGCTTTCTCCAAAACAAAAGCAGAAAGAAAACCAGCCTAACTCAGCAACTACGTGTTTGCACACAGAACATTCCTAGATAATAGGAAGCAGAACACAGCCTTTTGCACACAAATCATCATGAAAATTCATGACCTGGTCAGTCAACATAACTGAAGCAAGCAAAAGGCTATATGCTCCATAAGAGCTTGAGAAGGGGATAGGGAAGCAAGTTTTGTAAGCAATAAAACATACTCCACTATACTGTAAACAAGTATTCACAAAAAAGACCCAGCCCCAACTGCCTCAGCTAGATATTTCTATTAATAGCTTCTCAGTAAATTCAAATTGTAGTCTAGTATTTACAGTCTGGAGGAACTCATTGCTGTAAGGTAGGCACTAATTTGCTCAAGGTTTAGTTATACTGCACAAGACGCTATTAGCACTCACTCCATTGCGGTGCTGTACATCTAAGCTAAACATCAATATCTTCTCCTGTCACTTTATCTCAACTAACACACGAAGCAAACATCACTGAGCCACCAAAGCAACTGTTATTCACATACGCAGAAAGATCATGTTTAAAGCAATTTTTAAAAATCTGGTTAAATTGCTATAGTCTCTCCCATATCCCTTTTTTTTTCGTATCCCTTAATGAAATGAGTTGAAACAAATAAAACCAGCCCATTTTCATGACTGCCTCATAAAAATAGCAGCAGTAACAAAGACAGCTTATCTGTGCAGTTTACCACAGACGTTAGCAGCATAACAAAGTAAAAATGCAGAGACTCATATTATAATTTATGATCTGAAATTGTTTTCATTAAGTACCTACAGTGACATTTCTCTGCATAATATTTTCAATAACAAAACATAATTAAAACAATGCAATGTTTTATAAGCAAATGACTTTCTGTTCCAGCTTCTATAATAGGGCTAAGAAGCATCTTAGCAGCCATTCACATTTACAAGAACACAATTTTCTGTTTCCACATGAAATGGTGAAAGAATTAATGGTGGTGACCATGAGATTCACATTTCTTCATCTTGATTTGTGAGCTCTTTCTTTCCTTTACATAAAAATTGTTGTTGAGCTGGATAAACCATTTAACATCATGTTTCTCATTAGTACCGCATGAAAAATCAAATGGAGAAGGATAGTCTCCATCCTGTTCGCTGCAGGCAAACATTCACTGTGAAAAAAAAAGCTACCATCACAAAAGCAGGTACTAACTGGCAGTTTTAACAGAGCCAAGAGGCGAACTGAAAGCTGGAGACAAGTCATCTAGGACAGGGCAGAAGCACTGTTGGGATGACTTGCACTGCTGCTGCCCACGGTGCATATGTTCTGTGGGTAATGGATCAGGCAGCGCTGTCAATCTGGCACCTCAGAGAAGCCCTACGTTCTCTTGCACAAGTATTTAAAAATAGCTCACTGTTTTCACAATAAATAACTTCTCATTTATTCCATTTATATCATGCCTTTCACCACGCAATTTTCAAGTGGTTAATATTAATTAGCTCTCAAAAGGCTCCTATGAAGCATTTCACCCACTCTTCTATCCTCTGTGGCACAACATGACAGCTCCTGAAGAGCAAAATATAATAATGGAGAACCCAAAGATGCTGAGGGTAAGTTTTCTTAAGCTCAGATTTTCAAAGCCCCACTCAAGGCCCCAGCTGGGCTCCCATGGGCTTCTTTGAAGATTCTAGCTTTCCTAATGAACCCAAGGCCCTTTTTTCAAAGGGAAGACAAAAATCTCAGTTTCATTAAAGCCTATTAAGTGCATACCTTTGCCCCATCCTTGGTTTTTTAGTTGTTTGGGGTTTTTTTGAAGGTTGCATTCAGAACTTATGTTTCCTTTGTTCCTCATGAATATTTGGCATTTTCCTACTTTCTAGAAGGGTAATCCCTTACCACATCTCAGACTTAGCAGTGCATTTTCTATTTTCCTCCACATAAAATTCAAAATATTAAATTAAGATTGTATACAAAACCAGGATGGATTAAGGAAAAAATTGTAAGACTGTATTTCAAATGTCTGAAAAAAGCATAGCCAAAGAACACCTGGCAGATGAACTGTAAGTAATATTGCACAGTTGATTTACATTTAAAAGGTTTAATGTACCAACAATGATAAGTAATTTATAGTTATTTGCTATTACAACTTTTTTTTCTTTTTCATTTGTGATATTAGGATACACCAAGTCCACTTTTTTAAATGGTAAACACTGCAGTCTTTGGCATAAGCACCAGGAAGTGTATTGGAGGAGCAATAGAAAAAGATTTGAGACTTTTCAGAACAGCAAAATACTATCTGAAAACATGTAGTGTGGGTATGGAGATTGCATAGATGAATTATCAGTAATGAAAGCAGTAGCTGATGCTAATAACCAAGTTAAATTGGTAAAATAACCAATTAAAATGTCATCTTTAATTAAAATGCCAATTAGAGCAAAGGGTTATTAAGATACATGTCAGTTGCTAAAAATGATGCATCCTAATTCTTTTACATGATGTACTTTCTTCCAGCATCCCCCAACAGTAAGAGTTTTTACCCGAAATAAAACCAGGCTCTCATTGCCTTACTTTAAAACATTTGACATTCAAATTATTCCAAAGGAAAAAAATTAATAGTGCTACAACACAAAAAGAAATCCAGATTTTAAGACAGAGAGATATGGAACACACGCAAAAAAAATGAAAGAGCAAATCTGCAAACCTAGCCTGAGGGTAGCTTGGTACAGCAGCTGATATGAAATGCAGATCCTCCTTCCCAGCCCCCCTGCCTTTGGAAGGAAGTCTTCCTCAGATTTCAAAGCTTATGTAATGAGGAGCCAATCAAACATTATAATCTGCTAATGCCTATTACCACTGATTTGCAGGACTTCCTCTCCCTTCAATTAACCCACATCACACAGATCACCATGGTTTACTAGACGATGCATGAGGATGGGGATTACACCACAATTGACACATGATAATAACACAGGCAGTAGAAACAGAGCAATAATACTTCCAACAACCCCTGTAATTGGAGCTGAGATATTATAATGACAGGTCTATTAGCACTAGGTCAGTGGAAAAATATCTGGGTTTCAGGTTTACAAAGGGCAGTTTTCTGGCCTGACCAAAAGCTCATAATTCTATATTTTTTTCCCTGTTGATCTCAGCGGGCTTTGGATCAAGACAGTATCATTATTTTGATGTCTCAGTATTGCTATGTTCAGTCACATCAAGCAACAATAAACCCATGCATATAAAGTAGTCCACCAATCTGATATCGTGCTGCCTTCCTCCTCTTTCCTCAAATTCCAAACTTAGCAAAAAGAAACATAACCCAGAGAAACTTTGTTCACAAGACTGAAAACAGGTTTCCAGATCTAGAAAGTAGCAGCTAAATGGACAAATATGCACACATACATAACTCCTTTGTTTCAACAAGTCCACTTTGGTCTTATCTCAACCTATCCTCCTCCGGCTTCTCCACCAAACTCCCTTACGCTGCCTCATTGTATGATCTCGTTGGACACATGGAATTTATTTCCTCAATACGTGAGCCAATTAATCTGTTCACGGCCTAGTCAGCCTCATCTCCTATGGTTTTATCTTGCAGGGTGAATGTTCTGCTGGTAAGATAAGACCTCTAAAAATTAGACAAAATTACTAAAATGAAGGATTAGATGACTCAAACTGTCTCTATGGTTTTCTCATTAACCATGGAAAACAAGCAAATGAACCAACATGTCCAGTGTCCGTTCACCACTGGACTTGTTCACGAAGAGAGAAGCACTTGTGGGTAATATGATGTCTGGAGGCCGTCTTGGGCATAGTGATCATGAAATGACAGAGTTTTCGATTCCTGGAGAAGTAAGGAGGGAGGTTAGCAGAACTGCCACTTTGGACTTTCAGAGGCAGACTTTGGCCTATTTAGGAGCCTGGTTGACAGAGTCCCTTGGGAGGCAGTCCTGAAGGGCAAAGGAGTCCAGGAAAGCTGGACATTCTTCAGGAAGGAAATCTTAAAGCCTTATAAGCAGATCGTCCTCATGTGCCAAAAGACAAACCGGCAGGGAAGACGACCAGCCTGGCTGAAGAGAGAGCTTTGGATGGAACTTGGGGGAAAAAAAAGGAGTTTATGACCTTTCAAAGAAGCAGCAGGCAACTCAGGAAGACTACAAGGATGTCGTGAGGTTATGCAGGGAGAAAATCAGAAGGGCCAAAGCTCAACTAAAACTTAATCTGGCTACTGACATAAAAGACAATAAAAAATGTTTCCATAAATATGTTAGCAATGAAAGGAGAGTTAAGGAGAATCTCCATCCTTTACTGGATGCAGAGCAAACATAGTGACGAAGGACGAGGAAAAGGCTGAGGTACTTAAGGCCTTCTTTGCCTCAGTCTTTAATACTATGTTGTCTTCGAGTTCCCAGTCCCCTGAGCTGGAAGACAGAGACAGGGAGCAGAATGAAGCCCCCATAATCCAAGAGGAAAGGGTTAGTGACCTGTTACACCACTTAGACATACACAAGTCTATGGGGTCACATGGGATCCACCCAAGGGATCACTGAAGCATGAAGAACTCACCAAGGCACTTTTCATCATTCATCTGCCATCTTCGCTAACTGGGGAGGTCCCAGTTGACTGGAAGTTAGCAAACGTGATGCCCATCTCTACAAGAAGGAACGGAAGAAGGATCTGGGGAACTACACATCTGTCCGTGCGACCTCAGTGCTGGGGAGGTTATGGCGCAGATTATCTTGAGTGCCATCGTGCAGCACGCACAGGACAACCAGGTGATCAGGCCCAGTCAGCATGGGTTTATGAAAAGCAGGTGCTGCTTGACTAACCTGATCTCCTTCTATGACAAGGTGACCTGCTTAGTGGTTGAGAGAAGGGCTGTGGATTTCATCTACCCAGACTTTAGTAAAGACTTTGACACCATTTCCCACAATATTCTCCTGGAGCAACTGGCTGCTCATGGCTTGGACAGGTATACGCTTCACTAGGTAAAAAACTGGCTGGATGGCCAGACCCAAAGAGTTGTGGTGAATGGAATTAAATCCAGTTGGCAGCTGGTCACAAGTGCTGTTCTCCAGAGCTCAGTATTGGGACCAGTTCTCTTTAACATCTTTATCAAAGATCTGGACGAGAGGATCGACTGCATCCCCAGTAAGTTTGCAGACAACATCAAGTTGGACAGGAGTGTTGATATGCTTGAGGGTAAGAAGGCTCTACAGAGGGATCTGGACAGGCTGGATCATTGGTCCGAGGTCAATCGTACGACGTTCAACAAGGCAAAGTGTCGGGTCCTGCACTCGGGTCACAACAACCACATACAAAGCTACAGGCTTGGGGAAGAGTAGCTGGAAAGCTGCCTGGTGGAAAAGGATCTAGGGGTGTTGGTCAACAGCCGGCTAAATATGAGCCAGCAGAACATGAGCCAGCAGTGTGGCCAAGAAGGCCAGCGGCATCCTGGCTTGTATCAGAAACAGTGTGGGGAGCAGGACTAGGGAAGTGATTATCCCCTGTACTCAGCACTTGGTGAGGCTGCACCTCAAATACTGTGTTTAGTTTTGGGTCCCTCACACTATGAGAAAGATAGCGAGGTGCTGGAGTGGGTCCAAAAAAGGGCTATGAAGCTGGTGAAGGGTCTGGAGCACAAGACTTATGACAAGTGGCTGAAGGAACCAGGTTTAGCCTGAAGAAAAGGAGGCTGAGGGGAGACCTTATTGCTCTCTACAACTATCCAAAAGGAGGTTGTAGTGAGGTGTGTGTTGGTTTCTTCTCACAAGTAACAAGTGATAGGATGAGAGGAAATGGCCTCAAGTTGTGCCAGGGGAGATTTAGATTGGATATTAGGAAAAATTTATTTACCGAAGGAGTTGTCAAGCATTGGAGTAGGCTGCTCAGGGAAACGGTTGAGTCACCATCCCTGGAGGTATTTAAAAGTTGTGTAGACGTGGCGCTTAGGGACATCGTTTAGTGGTGGACTTGGCAGTGTTAGGTTAACAGTTGGACTTGATCTTAAAGGTCTTTTCCAACTGAAATGATTCTATGATTCCATGATCAACTTTGTTTACATCTTCTGTTCTGTTGAACAATACTGGTCCCAGTACCGACCCTTGAGGGACTCCACCGGATACAGGCCTCCAACTGGACTCTGTCCCATTGACCACTACTCTCTGGCTTCTATCCTTCAGCCAGTTCACAAGCCACCTCACTACCTGATCATCCAGACCACACTTCCTCAGTTTAGCTGTGAGGATGCCGTGGGAGACTGTGTCAAATGCTTTACTGAAGTCAAGATAGACCACATCCACTGCTCTACCATCATCCACCCACTGGGTGATGTCCTCATAAAAGGCTATCAGGTTTGTCAAGCACGACTTCCCCTTAGTGAAGCCATGTTGACTGCCCCTAATGACCCTCTGTCGTGGGTTAGGCTGAACCCCCACACACAGCCGGTCACTCCCCCTCCCCCACTCCCAGGAATGAGGGAGAGAATTAAAGGATAAACGGGAAACCCGTGGGTTGAGATAAGAACAATTTAATACAGATGATTTAATACACAGTGTAGATGCTCACCACTCCCTCGTATGTGAAGCCCATCTCGTCCCAAAGCTGCAATCCCGGACGAACGCGAGGCCCCAAAATAGAGAGGGGCAGAGAGAGAGAGAGTACTCCGAGAGTGGAAGTACTGGGAGAGAGAGAAAAAGAAAGAAAAACAATAGAGCAAAAGCGCAGCAAGCGCAAAAGAGCAAAAGCGGCGAAAGAGCCAAAGCACAAAAGCCCTTCTTCCCGGCTGACCCTCGCTTTTATACTGGGCATGACGCTGCATGATATGGAATACTAATTGGCCAGTTTGGCCCTCAATCTTAAGTTCCACCACAAATCACAAGGGGAATTGTGTCCCCCTTGTCCCAGCTATGCTCCCCCCCTTATCCCGCCGTGTTTCTGCACTCCAGCACACTGAAAAGTCCTTGGAGTCTCAAACATCAACTTGCTATCAGCATTCTTCTCAGAGCGAGCCTCTGAGTAAGACCAAAAGACGGAGCTCTTCTAGCTGCTAAAAAGAAGAGCTAACTGTCCCAGCTAAAACTAGGACACCCTCTTATCCTTGATATGCCTAAAGACAGCACGAAGGATAAGTTGTTCCATTATCTTTCCAGGGATGGAGGTGAGGCTGACCGGTCTATAGTTACCTGGGTCTTCCTTCTTGCCCTTTTTGAAGATCGGAGTGACATTTGCTTTCCTCCAGTCCTCAGGCACCTCTCTCGTTCCCCACGATTTAGCAAAGATGATGACGAGTGGCCTGGCAATGACATCCACTAGCTCCCTCAGCACCCGCGGGTGCATCCCATCAGGACCCATGGATTTATGGATGTCCAGGTTGCTTAACTGGTCCCTAACCAAGTCCTTATCAACCAGGGTAGACTCCTCCTCTATCCTGGCTTCCTCAGGAGCCTCAGGGTTCCAGAGCTCATCAGGATAGCCTCTAGCAGTAGCTCTTTAATAGTTGGGTCAACAACTGAAAAGAGAACTGAATTGATTCATCTTTACTGCTGAATCTTTTACATCTTTCTTCAGTGTGTGTTTTCTGAGCATCATAAGAGCTGCCTTAATTTGTCTTTATATTCATTCAATAACACCATTGTACTTAACAATCTGTGCTTCATGAAGTTACACTGGAAATTCAGAAATTGGCTCAAAATATTCCAGCCATGTTGGCCAGTTTGCAATACTGAAAATGACCCTTTTAAAACTATGGTAGTTTCAAAACAGATGCTCAAAATTATGGCTTCCCTAAGTTAGAGACTAAATCTTCCAACCTCGTCCAGCACAAGCAGAGGAAAAGGGGTAAACACTTAGCACACTGGCCACAACAGATCCTTACTGAAAATTAAAGCAGTCCAGAGGCTGTTTTAACTTACACCCAACTTCATGCAATTCAAAGAAGCCTGCCTGATTATCTGCCAAGGAACTGGAAGAAGTCCTGTTCTGTGAAAATTTCTCTCCAAATCATTACCTGGCTGGAGATGAGATAGACCTACAAAAAAACCCTCAGGGAACTCCCATCTCCCAGAAGCAGAGCAGAACTGGGCTATGATACATAATGCTCTACATCCAAAATATACATTACAAGGTAGAAGTCTCCTGGTACTGTGTTTCTTTGACTAACTTAATGATGACTAAACTGAATATTGGTGACTGAGAATATACAAGTAATTTTTATTTACTATAATAGGAAGAATAAAACCTAAAAAACACTAACCTCTGACTACAAAAATAAGGTAGCATTACTGTAAATATACTTGCATTAGACTATTTTTGGAGTACTCTGTAGTGAAAATAGATGGGGCACGAGCTGTTCAAGATCAGAAAGGTTTCAGTATCTACTAGAATGTTGAAAGAAGCGCATCAAAGCAGGCTGCAACAGCTAAATAAAACTTCAGTACATCAGAAACTTCCCGAGAGAAGAAAGCAAACAAACTATACCAGCAGAAATAAAAGATCAAGAGCAGAGCCATCTAGTAATACAGCATTCAAAAAAAAAAAAACCCAAAAAACAAAACACCACACCAAAGAGGGAAAATTCTATAAAATTAGTTACAGTAAAACATGTCAAACCCAAAGTTCCAGCTCTTTACTACTGGGCATCTGTTCTTTTACTGCCTTTAGAAGTATCTTTTAACACAGTTGCCCTTGGTTTCCACTAAATCAACTGATCCATGATTTGCTGAGTTATTATAAAGTTCTTACTAGCAGAAGACTACTAAGTCTGAGTCAAAACCAAAGCAAGAATTACCAGAATTAGGTTTAAAATACTGAAATATTACATCTATGACCAGTGGGCTTGCATTGTTGCTTTATGTATAGATTCTATGGGTTATCTCGAAAAAGACTATGTTAATTAATAACATCCTGCCTGTCTGGATAACTAAATTTTCAGCTCTGAAGAGAGCAAAGGAAGTAGAACTGGCCAAAGAGTTAACATTTCAAGAAGGCCAAAAGAAACACAAATCACTGAAGGGAAAATAAGATAATATGGCTTCTGATAGTGATGTAATGAATGCACCAAAACCTATGAAATTAAGAGAATTAGAGATACTGGAAGACAGATTTTTTTTTTTTCTAGTGTTTTCTATTACTAATTTAGGATCCCATGCTACCTACAAAATCGTAGGTATGCGCGCATTAATTATACTTTGTTTCATTCTCAGTTTCAGATGTTGCTTCTTCAGAAAAAGTGAGAACACGCTGTTAGGATGATTTGACAGTCACGTTTATGGCTGCATGGAAAACTAACCAACTCTGACTTCATGAGTTGCAGTCTGTCCCTGGGCAACAAGTTGTTCTCATTCTTTGCTCTGCTCCATACTTCTGCATCGTTTCATCACCACAGCCCTATTCACCTGTACGGAACAGATTACTTTTCCACATTTTTTTCTTTGGCTCAGTAACTCTCTGGTGCCATCCATCGCTCCTGTAAGTCATTTTATTTTCATCATGCAAACATGCTTTCTGAATATCCATAAACACATATTTTTAAAGGTCTAACCACAGTAAAGACTCACCACTATTTGCCTGTGTCAATGCACACGCTTGAGGATAGGACACCGTTCAGGAAATGTTCAGAAGAAAAATGCTGAAAGCTTCATCCATCGGTTTTTAGTTAGCACAGGACTGATCAATTCCAAGCATACAAATTTCTTTTCACATCACCACACTGCTACTGACACTACTTAATGACATGCATTGGATTTGTACACCCAAGCACTAGTGCTACTGTCACAGTACATCTGGAGTTAATCAGTGATGTCCTGTCTGCCAATCAGTCTCCCCATGCTCCAGGAAACAGAAGAACACGACACATGTGGTAGAGCTTCTCGTGGTCCTCATTCATGTACTGAAAACAGAGTACTAGAGCCCATCTCAGCAGAAAGAAGATTCCAAAAACAAGTACCCATAGAAAAAGATGAATGTTTCTTCCAATACCCCATACATTTTCCTGTCACAGTGATATTTTTTCCTTGATACAGCTAACAGCCTTCTTTAGGAAAATATGTAAAATGACTTTGTTTTTACTTGATGATGAGCCTTATCAGAAAGTCCTTCAAAGTTCAGCCTAAATTCTGCTACACAAGAGCATACACAGCCACCCTATACCTCAAAGGCTCTGTGTGAGGCAAGTTGTTCACACTGTCCTGTCTTTCCATACCCTCCCCACAGCTTCTGTCCTTCAAAAGTCCATGCTGCCAACCTGGACTATGGCATATTTATATTTTTCTCCTTAGAGACTTGTAATGTTATGAATGATTCTTCTCAAAGTGTTTAATATTAGAAATTACAACAAATGGTGTTTTCCCAAACAGCCTGCTGAAGATAAACATCCTGGAGGTTACAACATCTAAATGAATTTTACAAAACTGTCCTGGAAAACTTAATTTGATTAAGAATGTTAAGGTCACAGAAGGAAGGAAAAAACAGTCATTTTAGCTCTAAGTGACTGAAGGATTGATGTAGCTAAAAAATAAAGTAGCACAACGCACAACATAGAGTTTGAAGGACTGGTATTGTTTAGTCTTGACTAAATCACACACGATTCATATTGTCTCTCTGAGTGCAGCTGTATGTAAAGCTGAATCAAGTTGGTTTAACATGCTTATTCCTGCGAGGGTGAAAAAAAAAACAAAACTGAAAAACACAAAATCAAGCCCTGCAGCACAACCAGAGGCAGCGAAGGCAGCAGCACAACAGTCTATCTGACACAACTCTGCATGTCCAAGACTGTCTCCACTTTTCTTTTCCCACAAGGACATCTAAGGACTGCTCTCTGCTGCCTGCACCAGTCCCACAACTGCCCTGATGGATCACGGGTCCTCTTCTCACGAGGTACTAAATCTCTACTGTTTGGCCACTAGCTGCACTGGGTACAGAGCAAATCTGCTCTTTTGAGAGACTAGTCAGCCCCAGGCTGGAATGAGGAGGGTTTGTCCGTTTGGGATCTCGGTTCTAGAAAACTCAAAATTCAGCTACCTAAGAGCAGCTCATCCTTAACAAAAGCTCAGCATTTTGTTTGCAGGTTGTAAGTTCAGCACTACGTTCCTCTGAGCCACAACTAGGGCCATTAGCAGCATTTCTCTTCCATCCTTTTTGCAACACCATTCTCTTACGAAATTAATTAAAAGCCCACCCTTTTCCACACTTAGACTTGCTGAATTTCAATCTGGATAGTTCCCTCCCACCTCCTTCCCCATATCCACCGGGGAAGTATGATCAAATTAAAGAAAATCATTTTCAAGAAAAGTCGGAAGTGATGCAGCACCCCAGATGTTAAAACTTTTGAGAATATCATCATGGAGCAGTTTATTCTTCACTAGCTACAGTGATATAAAGTATAAAGACACACTACTACTATCAGAAGCTTTTGAAATAAAAATAACTAAGAAGAAGATGACAGCTCTATATTGCCACAAATGTTCAGAAAATTACTGCTAGCAATGAAGTCATGTGTTGCCAGGATAGAGTTGTGTCTTCTCATAATCTATATTCACATAACAGGCACAGAGTAATTTTTCAGAGGCAGCCTGTGACAGCTTACTTGGGAATCAAGAAATACGTACCATATGACAAAATTCTTAATACTGGCATCATCCTACAGGCTGACAAAGAGGTTATTCACTTACTGCCCTTTACACACTGGCTGGATGATGCTGCATAGCTCCATAGGAGAAGAATATCTGTTTATATTCTTACAAGTAAGACATTAATACTATAAAAATTCATATTAATTGTGCAGTGAACTATTTGAGCATAATGCTGAGTTGTTCTTTTGATTTCAGATAAGCATAAAGCTGCATTTATGTACTCAGAGTGGTTTTTATACTGAGGTAAACCAGTACATTTTCACATGATCTCTACTAGAGAAGAATCTAAGAACAAAAATGAAAACAAAATTCACAACAGAAATTGATTTGTTTTCAAGAATGTCTTTACAGATCTTCAGATTTATTAATAACACATTCCTTGTAGCTATTACTGCTCATGGGTCAGGCAATCCCAAGCACAAGTACGGGCTGGGTGAAGAATGGCTTGAGAGCAGCCCAGAGGAGAAGGACTTGGGAGTGCTGATGGATGAGAAGCTCAACATGAGCCGGCAATGTGCACTGGCAGCCCAGAAAGCCAACCGTATCCTGGGCTGCATCAAAAAGAGCGTGGCCAGCAGGTCAAGGGAGGTGATTCTGTCCCTCTACTCAGCTCTCGTGAGACCCCGCCTGCAGTACTGCATTCAGCTCTGGCATCTCCAACATAAGGACCTAGACCTCCTGTTGGAGTGGGTCCAGAAGAGGGCCACGAAGATGATCCAAGGGCTGGAGCACCTCTTCTATAAAGACAGGCTGAGAGAGTCCGAGTTGTTCAGCCTGGAGAAGAGCAGGCTCCAGGGAGACCTTCTAGCAGCCTTCCAGTACCTGAAGGGGGCCTACAGGAAAGCTGGAGAGGGACTTTTTACAAGGGTGTGTAGTGATAGGACAAGAGGCAATGGCTTTAAACTGAAAGAGCATAGATTTAGACTAGATCTAAGGAAAAAATTTTTTACAAGGAGGTAGTGAGGCACTGGAACAGGTTGCCCAGGGGAGTTGTGGATGCCCCATCCCTGGAAGTGTTCAAGGCCAGGTTGGATGAGGCTTTGAGCAACCTGATCTAGCAGAAGGTGTCCCTGCCCATGGCAGGGGGGTTGGAACTAGATGATCTTTAAGGTCCTTTCCAGCCCAAACAATTCTGTGATTCTCTACCAACTCTACAGGTCAACTACAAACTACAACTTGAAAAAAACCCACACTTTTCAATGTTTTTCCTTTATATAATGAAGTATATAAACTCAGGACTTATTTCTTATGCTTTTATAAATTACCATATGCAGCAATTACCATCAGAAGCAATTGCTCTGTCATTCAGGAAAAAAAAAAAAAAATCACCTAATGCTCACACACGTATTTGTAGGAAAGAAAAATGGCAGTTGGTGCTTTGGGAGGACTACTTTTACAGTTCATGTGGGATATGGGGCATGAAAAGTAAGAAGTCCAGCGATCAGCTGAAAATAAGAGCATAAACGAACTTCCACATTCTTTTGCATTGTCATCTGCACTTCATATATCTATAATGCCTCACTGCAAGACAATTACCCTAAAACATTCAAAACTTTGCATATGTTGTAAGACTTGCAGGGTTAATTCCTTAAAAAATAAAAATCTAATGAAAAATAGCATAGCTCTGGGGAAAACACTGATATTTTTTCATCTATGAATTTTGTTTAAGCACAAAAACATTATCTTTTTTGAAATACTATCGAATTGCTTTTGTTTGTGAGTTTTAGAGACATTAGAAAAAGACAACTCCAGGACCAAGCAGTTCTGACAAGAGACAGACCCATAACTAAATGCGTATGTTCTGAAGTGAGAATAAAACCCATGCAGGTTTAACATGTAAATTAGTGCTTGCAGATATACAGCCATATATAAATATGTAACAGCCAAGTGGAAAGAGAGTATATTTCTCACTAGGTCTCAGCAGAGAGACAAAGTAGCAGCTTATCCTCGGAAATGAAATTTCTTTATATTAATTGACAAATAAATATAATGCCATATGACAGACAAGTTAATGAATTTTGTATAAAGTTCCAGAAAACAGTTTGCACATTTTTTGACAAATTATTTATGGAAATGTACCTTGTCTGTGTTCAAAAAACTGCAAATAAACGACCCACACACATACCGTGGGTGTCTAATTATGAAGACAAGCTTCCATAGCTGTACATTGCTTCCAATGTAGTCACAAGTGAAGAAATTAAATTCAAGAAATCGTGTAACATCAGTGTAACATCCCAAAATATGTGCAACTGACCAGCAAACCTAAAAAAGAAAAAAAAAAAAAACCCACACACAAACACCAAACAAACCCAAAAAAGAAACTCCCACCAAAAAAAAAAAAAAGGGGAAAAAAAAAATCAACCAACCAACACAGATATATTCAGACTTGTCATATTGACTGCTGGCAAACATAGTGATATTTTCACTGAGTGAAAAAGAAAGAGACATTACTACCTGGCAGGCTGGAGACTTTTTTAATAAAAATCTGCTAATATATGGAAATCAGTTCTCCAAAATGTCATGATTAACACCCAATAGCAGTTAAAAAATTGATAATTATAAGTGGTCCCCACTAGAAGGCTGCAAGTCTTTTATATGAATGCCCACAACTTTATGTAAAACAAAGAACTCTTACTGGTTTAAGTAAAGCATATTTGAGTATCTAATGACACTGCTGAGGATGAAAAATAGGAAGAAGAAACTGTAACATTCAAAATAATACAGTCAGAATCAAAAATAAACACTGCAATTGCAGCGGCATCATCCACATAATAAAGCTAGGATGTAAACGCAAGCTTAAGTGATAAAGAATACATTCGCTCAAGGAGAACAATATTAAGCAACAGAATATAAAAAGTAAGCATACGTGTTAAACGATTTTTTTCATTCATTTTAATATTTATAGATTTCTTTAAGAATTAATTTTATTTTGAAATATCTAAATGAAACTCAGTTTTAATCTGACATTGGTATGTAGACTGTAAACACAAGCACAGATTAGTGGGTTGCTAAGCAGGAAACCAACTACATTTCCGTGCCATGAAATAAACTTGCACGAGCCCAGACACTGCTCTCAGCAGCAGAGCTCCGAGGCTCTTGTGAAGCCAAGGCATTGCTTCTTACTTTGGGAAGGGAAAATCCCCACGAAAAGAACAGTGGCAAATCTACAAGGGTCTTCGATAAGCAAACTCAAATCTTACAATGCAAAAAGATTCATCTGTAGAGAGGAAGACAACCAGAAAGTACCATAGAAAACGTTAACACCTCTTCATAACAGCGTCTTGGGGAAAGGACATGAGACCAAGGTAGTTTTCCACATGACATACACAGAAATACATAAATGAACAGCGAAAGCATGATGGTGAAGAGGGTGGTAATGAAGTGGCACTGCCAGGATGGCATCACTCACCAGCCACAGCTTATCCTCACCAAGAAGGAGTTACTGAAACCTCCACAGCTGGCAAGAGGACACTGACCAAGTGACAAAGCCAAATAAGTAAGGAAAGTGGACAGAAGAGATTTTCCTCTGTCTGCAAACCAGTTATCTGGAGAAGCGTTCAATAGGCCATGCTGCTGATTCACCTCTGCTCTTCAGACTTGCAAGTCAAAGCAGCCATTAACTGCTGTCAAATGAACAAGAGAAAGGAGCTCTAACAGCCTCACTGCTGAAGACTCAAGGAAAAGATGCACCTCCCAAGATCTTCTGTAAAGCCTAGAGCAGCAGTGCAAACCCTCCAACCCCACCTAACAGGTTTATCACTCACGCACCAGATTTGCCAGATTTTAACCCGCATGTGCAGAACAAAATACTGCACCAGATTGACTGAGCACAGCATTGCAATAGGCTATGGTGACTGAAAGTCATGAGGAAGACTGCTTATGAGGGGCTCCTGCTGCCATCAACTCACTCTGTCCTGTCTGAAGACCATTCCCAAAACGTTCTGAAAAAAAGAGAGACCTGCAGGTTGCACAGGTGGTCCTAAACAAGGATGCAGACCAGCAACCCCTGTGCTAGAGCCAGGGTCTTTTCTTGTCTAAAGTTTGCAAGAGTTTGAAGAGGAGACCAACCAGGAATCAGGCTAAAACAAGAATTACAGCTCCTCTCCAGACAGATTACACATCCCGCCTGGTTTCTGTTTCTGTAACTTCATGCTGCTATAGGGGTAGATCTGGTATTAATCATTTTTCTGAAGCTTTGTGTTATTTTCCCCTTAGATTTTTTTTTATTTATATATTTACATTAAAATAAAAAAGCTGCCAAGGAGACAGACAAAAAAAAAAGAAAGATTATTTCTGCGCAGAAACTTTTACTCTGCATGAAATAGAAGAATATTTCTTAGGATCCCTTAAGGCAAAAATTGGGAAAGTGGGCTAAAGAGAAGGCATACATGTGTATCTCAGCATGTATTTCTGCAGATTAAAGAATACTCTTCAAACTAGAAAATGAGTTCAAAGTCCTTGAATCTTATACTAGTATATATCTCTACACTTACACTAATATATCTTTCCCTGAAGCTATATTAGTGCTCTCATTTGTGAGCACGCTAAAAGAAAATCATTTAGTCAAGATGAAAATTAGTTACTGTTAACATGGGTCAATAGTTCTTGACTGGGGTATGAATCATTACTCTGCACCTTTACTTCAATGGCAGAAGAAGTGACAAAGGACAATTCTAAGTGCTTCACAATGGCAAACTACTTAAATGAACAAGAATTTGAAAAAAGTCATTAAAGTAAATTGAATTTTAGAAAAGAGTGACCATCCATTAAGGCTGAATTCTTACATTAAGAAATTTGGATCTAAGCAATTTGCATTCCAGCAAAGATCTGATAATTGCTTTGGCATGCTTTTGTTTCAAGTTTTAGAAAGCTGCTTCTCTGTTGACTCGATTCTTTCTTGGCCACCTAGATTTTTGATTATACTTGATCATATCAGTAATTTTTTTAATAGCATTTATTTAAAATCAGTTGTAAGTTTGCTAGAAGCAGTAAGGACTTGTATAGAATGAAACAAAACCAGCTGCACCATTCACAAGTTGTATTAAAATATTAAGAAAACAGCATCTGATCTTGGTTTTCTTATGAAAATAAAAGTAAACCAAGCCCTATTTGGCAAATGACACTGTGAAGATTAAGAAATTGAAACACTTCACATCTTCTTTCATGTAGATATAAAATAGACTATTTCCTTTTTTCTTCTGATTAAAAGCTACGAAATATTACATTTCACTGCAAAATATGTATTTGTTCTCATGGCTATTGTTATATTACCTACAGCTGCTGTATCACATGCAAAAGAAGTGTCTTGACATGTCAAAAGAGGATCTAGAAGTTCAGGTAAGTCTGTAGAAGTGAAAAATCAGACACTGGAAGACCAAGAACATAATTTAATCAGATATTTTAACTAAGATAATAATTTTCTGTTATAATAGAATTCCATTATGTGACTTTGAAAGCATTTAACTACATTAAGAAAATTTTAATAATTTGAGAGAGGAGAAAAGCCCTCATGAGAAGAAAAGAGTAAATTCTGCACAGTATAAAATTGGGAAAGCCATAACAGTAATCAATAGCAAAACCCTGTGCTATTCTGATTTGTGAAGCCAGTTTCATTGTGTTTGTGTTGAATCTAAACATTCACTAGACTAAAAAAATAAAAGAAAAAAATTATGAAGCACGCTTCTCAATGAATGTGACAGGAAAATAACTTCTACGTACATGGCAGCTGCACAACTAACTTGAGAGATGAGCTCACAATCTAAACCATAATTACATACTTTTTGACTCTGAGTTGAAATGCTCAATATTTACAGACTTTCAGGTATATTTATAGACTTTCTGGTTGAGGGACTTCCCCTCTATCCCTTAGGATAACACTATTATGGCTGAATTTCTTCTTCTTCCCCACTTTTAGGCCCGGAGCTGCTTGCAGAAGACCAGGCTTTCCCCTCAACTGTGGTGTGAAAGTTCAGTTTCTGCAAAACCCCTAGTACAGTAATAAAAATCTGTGAACATAATATTGGTGACAGAATTGCTAATAATAATATATTAACAGAATTGCATCGTTGCTCCCTAGCAACTACACCTTGTAAAAATGCATGCCACTATTGCAGCGAATACGGCATTCATATTTTGTTTCGCTACAAGACTTTTCCTCCAAACAAACTGAGGAGCACCAGAACAGAGAGCAGTTTCCTGGTGTGCCCTGACGCAAGCAGAGAGTTCAAAGCCTGTTCCTCCTCTATTATATCAGCAGATTTCTTTTTCTGAAGGTACAGTAGCCCAATGTCAAAACTTACTAAAGAGATGAATTGCCACTGAAGTTTGAAGAGCTCAGCTAAAAGAAAATACCCACAGTAAAAGACAGGCATGATGCACGTACGTAACTTCAGAGCTCAGACTAGTGTACCACTTGACAGCAAAGAAAGCTACCTAACCCCAAAAAGCATAGGTATATATTGAAAGCAGAATTTCTCTCTGTACTTCGGTAGTCAGAGACTGTATGGGATGACAGATTTGGGAGCACAGTTTCAATCAGAGCAGAAACTCCCAGGATAAACATACAGCAGATGGCTGGAACCGCAACGTACATGCTGCATTCATTCACCCCTTTATTATTCATCCTAAAGTCCCTCTTGACTAAACTGTAATTTTCAGGAAATTGCAATGATAATTGTAGGTAAATGAACAAAAATTAAACCTCATGCAAATGAACTTCATCCATAAAATATGACTCATGTTGGAGCCCTATATTTAAAAAAAAAACCAAACCAAAACAAAACAGAAAATGCAACTAATCTATTTCTACATGCAGATATGAAGAGATACACAAATATACAAACACTACAATTGCAGAAACATAAAAGCTCACTATGGCAGGTCTGGACACAATAGGGTCCATCACTTTCATCCTACTTTTCTCAAAAATCACCCCTTCAGTTGATAGAACTATAATTAGGAGCTGGAGGTTTGTTACTGTGTCACTTGAATGAATTGATCTGCCATGAGGCTTACAAAAAGGAACGTGACTTGTAGAATGAAAAAGCAACCAAGCTTCAGTGGAGTTTGGAGCCAGCAAAACACTTTTTCACAGGACTGAAGCGTTGTGACATCTGTAAACAGAAACTTGTTTCAAACTAAGCATGTGTTAAAGTGAACTGGAACTACTGTTATATGTAAGAAAACAGTTTCAATCTAGTTTGAAAGTTGCCTTTTTTGGAGCAGGGAAGACAAACAGCTCTTGTACGAGGATATTATTAAGTCATTCAACTTTAATTGCATGTAAATTGCAACAATGGAAATTTAAAAGCAGAATTATTGTTCAAAAGGGCAGAAAATATGTTAAGAAAAGGAAATACAGTCTAGTAGCTGGAAAACAAAAAAGTTGCAAAAACAAATAGCAGTATTTTATAATGATATTTGTTGAAATGCAGACAGATAAAAACGGGTTCCTTCTCTTGTAAATCATTTTTCTTGGGCCAGCATATTTTAGTGGCTTATTTTGACAGCAAAGCTGTGTATATATAGGGCAAATCATAGTCTAATAAAACCAGCAATAAAAAGAGGCTGATAAATCATCAAGTCCATCACTCTGCCTGTCTGCAGAGTGCCTGGTCTCTCTGGCACATTCTGAAGTGCCCTATTTATTCAAGGAAAAGATTATGCAAGAGCCTGACGTATATCAAATACCATGATAGACAGACACACACACACACACTACTAAGCTGTGCTGCAAAGCCTCAATTTCTGGCAGAACCCAATGCTTATCTAACCTCTGTCATTTTAGCAGGCACAGAAATTGATCATAATTATTATTGCAGGAAACTTCAGGTTTGCTCATTCACTCTTCCCACCAAAAAGTCCAATCTTTTCTTGTTACGGAACTGCTTCTTCAAACAGTTGCTTGAACTAATACAACAAGACTGACAAAAATATAGCTCTTTTTTCAGATCAGATTCTAAACTGAACAGGATCATGAAGCAGCACAGTCAGAAAACAAACTGGACTTAACTTAATACAGAGCTATCTTCCAAATGAAACAATCAATGGAAAAGAAAATAGGGAGGAAAGCTCTCTGTTGCTGATTCTCTTTGAATGTGTTTTACAGATTAGCCATAGACAGCATATCACATGGAGCACTAAACCGCCTTATTTTTTCAAGAAACCACAGAATTACCTCCTACTTCTAGCATTACTCTTATTCTAGTTTTGGCTACCTGTATAGAAGAGAAGCAAACAAAGGTCTAGAAGCAATCCAACTAGAAGGAGGCAGGTGCCAACAAGAGTTTTATTGCTACAATACCAGCAAAAACAAACCTAGAACCCTCTTTCAAGTTATCAACATCTATGTAGGCTGGATTGTTAATAATAGAAAAAAATCCAAGAGACACATAACCATAAATACAGGAGACTTATCTGGATATGACCAAGGTCTAGTGACACTGTAAAAACATGTACGTCCAGTTGTGAATTCACGCCATCAGACACTCAGACAACATTTTCATGAGGGCTTTAAACCTATATAGCATACTTTTTCACGGCACAAGATTCCAGAGATTCCCTTCATAGTAAGTCACATGATAGTTGAGAATCACCATCGTATTTTAGAATTCAGGATCTGAATCATGCACTGTATTATGCCCTAAGGACAAGACTGGCTGAGAAAACCAAATCCTGTTCTCCAAAAGATTAAGCTAGTGTCCAAATTTGTGAATGACTTGTGATGCGAAGGATGTTTCACAACAATGAACATTAGTTCCTTAATTATTTGGGCCCTTTCAAAGCATCTTCTTATAGCTTGGACTTTCAAGACTGATGAATACTCTGGAAGCTTAAGCAGCTATTCATTTTATTGGCCACACCAAGAACCAAAAAAAAATAATTTGTTTTCCAACAGTTTTACAGGTGTTCAAGTGCAAGCAGTTCCCATTAACGCAAATTATAATTGTATTTGTGCAGCTTGATTCAAAGGAGCTGTAAATCTGCAGTTCTCAATGGCATTGGCAAGAAATGGCTCTTATTAGAATCACCAGAATTTCTCTGCTTCCTTCTGGGATATCACTTTCACCAGTGGTCTGGAAAGCATCTAGTACAATGCGTCTTTGGTTGAGAGCTATTATTCTGTGCTTATTCTGTGGTACCGCCACGAAACTTTAGCCAAGACAGTGATTTCCTGTGCTAAGTGCTAAATAACAAAGAGCAAAGTCCCTTTCCTGAGAATTATAGCAATATTCAGCAAGTAATGGAAAAATCCACTCAACGCATGGGAATCTTCTCCACAATCCTATTCATTACCACAGGCTATTTAAGACATTCATTTACAGGTAGATCAGATTTGCAGAGACCTATAAGTGTCTAATCACACTAAACACTTTGTCCACGTTTCTGTGCAGATCCTGCCCTGTTACTGCTAGAGTCTCCAGAGCATTTCAGTTTTCCGCATCAAAGTTTGCAAGGCCTTCCATATATCAATAATTTCTAGCCCTCTCAGAATCAAAAAAAAAAAAAACGCTAAAACACCTCTCTAAGGTAGTTTCAGTTCCGAAGGAAGTGCTCAGAAGAAAACTAAGTCCCCACATTTCTCTGACGCTGAAGCAAGCTGTATTCATCCGACACCTATGTCCAAAGGTGACCAGGGAAAATAAGGAAAGCATATGCCTGTGTCCTGCTGAGCCCAACTTTCAGCTTGGATCTAGCAGGCAAAGGTACAATTCCCTGTTCTGCCTGACTTGGAGCATATGCACTGGAAATGCTACAGAATTTATGATTCTGCATAGAAATGAGAGTTCTGGTTGTTGCATCTCCCACAGAGCAGGAAGCAATCTAAAAATAGAACCACCAAGTAAATCGTACAGATTGATTTTGGCAAGTACAGACTTAACCCCACCAAGGCTTTTTAGGAGAACTACAAGAAAAGAGAAAACAGCTATCACATTAACCAAAGCAGATGAAAAGACCCAGGAAGAAAGGTCAGGCAAGGGGAGAAAGTAAAATGCCAATAATTTTTTTTTCCCCTCCCCCTGCCCCTTCCTTAAGGAGCCCAACATTGGAGTACTTAAGTATAGTCTTGTGTCTCAGATAACAGCCATTCACCTACACTGCAATCTGTCAGTCCTCAACACAAGCCAGTATGCTTCTCAAGACACGAACGCAGGATATTTAGATGATGTTCTGGTGTCCTTTACCAGTCACTACTCACACGGTTGAATCTAGTGCTAGACTGCTAAGTGACTCTTTCGCAATCATTATTTGCTGTTGTCAGACTGGATTCAACAAATAAATGAACAAAATATTACTACTGCTAACAGAGAGAAAGAGAATAAAGAACATAGGAGAACACACAATTAACTACTTGTGATAAGATTCCTTTCTATGGAAGGCAAGAATTAAAGCCATACACTTTTTAAGTTCTCAATATCAAAAATCTATGAATCTTAGAAGCGTCAGTACCTGATTACTGCCAGCTGACATCTCCTTACCAAGCAGTGCTCCAAGACAGTGAAATGGAAGACATGCTGATCTTCACAGTTGCTGTCGGTGCTGCTTCTGTGCCAAAATCCACTCCCGACACTGCCTACAAGAAAGCTGCTTCATCCTAAGCTGTTTCCATCAATGGCCTATTTCATAAAAGTCTTATGACCTCATAGCTTCTTTTTTAAAATATGGCCATAGTCCCCAAAATAAACTCAACATGAACAGATAAGTTACTCTGAAATACTGCATTTGCCCAAATCCAAGACAACCCCAAATTTAAAACACAAGCTCTCACAGATCGTTTCAAAAAACACTTCCTAAAGCTAGAGGCTAAAAATACAGCGCTCATATTTTGTCATATGAAAAGCATCTAAAAAGAAGGAGGAAAATGTTCAATTTTCAAAGATCTGTTCCGGCAGTCACGTAATTTTAACAAGGCAAGCCACTAAAGATGTTTTCTTTTAACCACAGTGCATTACTACGAAGAGCTACTTTTCCTCTTTCCATATCTCGAACAGCAACTAATTTCCTTTCCTTATAGTGTTGCTGTCCACATGCAGCAAATCTTACTGGATTCCCTCTGTTTCAGATGCAGGTCTGTTTTGAATGAAGCAAGAAGGAATAGTTTCCCTAATTATAACGCCATCTGAATCAGATGCAACAGCTCAGAAACAGCACTGTGAAAAATCTCAAATAATAAAAATGTGTTTGATGGGGCAGAATAACTACCTCAAATTTCCCTGCAGTTGCTGCCAGGCAAGAGCAGGTATGGGAGCACTCGGCTGTGACAAACACCACCTAAGGTAACAGCAACAACTTATTTACGCATCAACGTCGAAAATGGCCCTCCATTTTTAAATAATCAGAAATAAATAAACCTAGTTTGGATAAATAAGGTAACTAAGATGCACAAGCTAACTAATTAACAGTCCACGATGTGCCTTCACGACCCATGTATAAAAAGGTTGCAACTAACCTTTTTTTTTTCACTTCAAATTGCAGCCACAAGTTACAAGATGAGACAAGAAGTACGGGTTGTAAGCTGAAAAAGAAAGTCAGGCCTGCCACCATTACGAGCCACCGGGCTGTCTGCACGGATGGCAGTCCAACCAACACACTCTCCGCAGGAAACCACGGAGAGGACCGGTGGGACTGCTGCGGCTCCTCCAAAAGCTCTCTGCACAACAGCGCCGTAATTCGCTGAGGGGAAGAACTGCACATCATGGTATAGATATACGCGATGGACACTGTCATTAGCAAAGATGTCACACATTTGTAAGCTGTCACAAACTTGAAAGCTGTCACATTCGTAACACCACCCGGCAAGACATGGGCCAGAAGCGCTCCAGGACATCCGGGGCCCAGCCCAGCGTGGCTCCTGGGCAGCTGGGACCCAGTGTACCTAAGCAGAGCTGCAGGGGCACCAACGGCCTCACGGATCCCCAGGGATCATCGGGGCGAGGAGGGAGCAGGGCAGGAGCTTGCCTGGGCAGCCACTGCCCGAGTCAGCCCTCTCCAGGCCCCGTTCCCAGCCTGCCGCCAGCTCCCAGGCTTGCCAAGCAGCCTGCTTCACTTGTGCTCCGTGCCCGCCATGCCAAGCCGTAGCCTTTCACTGCTGCTTTAGGAGACACGGGTTTCGAGGAACGACCGGGTGCGAACGGTGCACGAGGGGAGGAGCAGCCAGACTGCCGCCTGCTGCGACCTGGTGCAGGAGGGATGAGCAATGGTGTAACGCACCCCGCCAGCAAAACCACTGCTTCCTCCTGCGCCGCCACCAGCCACCCGAAGGACTTGTGCAGCAAAACAGAGTCAGTCCATACTGAAGCATACCTGACAACAGAAGACGAGAACGACAGGTGACATTTGGCCCTGAAAGCCTTTCTACAAGGCACAGGGACGACGGCGGGGGGCGATCATCTCCTCAGCACTCTGTTTCCTTCAGCAGCGCACAGAGAGACTCTGGGCCACCGCGCCTGCTCCCATTTCATCTCTCCTTTCTCTGTGCTGCTTATTTACCTCCTGCTTGTTTGTTGGTTTGTTTGTCTGACACAATGATAAAACCCACACTCAGGTTTCCAGCTTTGACTGCAATTTTCCTCCCGCTGTGAGCATCCTGCAAAGGGCTCTCTTGCTGGAACTGGATTTTCCTCCTCTCCCCAGCAGCAAGGAGGCAGGCACTCACTGCTTCCCTGTAGTCCTGAGAAGCAGCAACAGGAATTAATTTCATTCACTCCGTCGAGTCCTAATTTCTATCCCATTAATGAGATCATAGAAAAGTCACACCTTACCATGGCAGCCTGCCGATTGTAACAGTAATGACAATCCCTGCTTTTGAAATGGTGCAGAACAACACTAAATTAATACCTGAATTGACCAAAATTGGAGAGGGACTTTTTAGAAGGGTATGTAGTGATAGGACAAGGGGCAATGGATTTAAACTGAAAGAGGGCAGATTTAGATTAGATATAAGGAAGAAATTTTTCACTCTGAGGGTGGTGAGGCACTGGAACAGGTTGCCCAGATGTCGTGGTTTTAGGCTGATCCAGCAACTAAAACTCACACAGTCTCTCCTTCTCCAGTAAAGTAGAGAGGAGAGAGAAAAAAACACAAACCAAAGGGACTGAGGGTTGAGACAAGAACAGAGGGAGCACCCACCAACCATGGTCCTGGGCAAAACAGACAGGGCTTTCTCAAAGCAAAACAGTTTATTAATGATTACTTAGAAGGACAAAGGGAAATAAAAACCGATTACTTGAGAGGACAGAAAGAAACAAAACCAGATCTTAAAACCGACACCTTGCCCCCCCCTTTCCTTTTCCTCCCGGCTCTACCTCCTCCCCCTAGAAGCACAGGGGGCAGGGACTGGGGGAGTGCAGGTCAGTTCATTCTGTGCTGTTACTGCTGCTTCTTTCTTAAAGGAGAAGGAGTCCTTACACCCTTTTCCCCTGCTCCAATGGATCCCCTACCCACGAGGAAAAATCCACAAACTTCTCCAGAGTGAGTCCAGCCCACTGGAAACAATCCTTCCCCACAGATTGCTCCGGTGTGGGCTTTACCACAGTCTCGGATACTTAGGGAGCTGTAGCCACTCGCTCCGGTGTGGGTCGTCACGCAGACTCCAGATGCCTCTCTGTCTTGTCGTGCACCCCAACACGACCATCCTCAGGCTCAGGCCTCTTCTCTCCACGGGCTGCGAGTGGGTCTCTGCTCCACCGAGGCTGTCCTGGTTGCAGGGGGGCCGCCTGCCATCTCACCATCAGCCGCAGGGGAAACTCGGCTCCGGCACACCTCCTCCTGCTCCATCCTCACTGACCTGCTGTCGATGCAGCTGTTTCTCTCAGATCTCAGTCCTCTCCAGGTGAACTCAGCCCAGTGGGCACCCCGGGAGTGGGGTGCCCCCGAGTTCCCCAGCTGGCTCCGCCGCCGCCATCCTCCATGGGTGGCGCTGGCCCAACGCAGGCAGCTGCCCGGCCGGGAGCCAGGGAGTGGGGGCAGTGCCCTCCTCCCTTCTCTGCTCGATCCTGGGCGAAGCACCTTTTCCGGTTCCTTTGTCCTGACTTAAATAGGGCAATTCGCAGAGGCGCCCTATTGGCTCAATCCTGAGGGGGATGGCAGTCTGATCTGGTGGCCAGAACTAAGCCTAACCCGGTTCCAAAACCGGGGAGGTCGCAGGGAGCAAAACCCCTCTCCTGCCGCCAGAACCACCCCCCCTCCACATCAAACCATGACACCAGAGAAGTTGTAGATTCCTCATCCCTGGAAGTGTTCAAGGCCAGGTTGGATGAGGCTTTGGGCAACCTGGTGTAGTGGAGGGTTTCCCTGCCCATGGCAGGGGGACTGGAACTAGATGATCTT
Source organism: Tauraco erythrolophus (assembly GCF_009769465.1). Taxonomy (NCBI): domain Eukaryota; kingdom Metazoa; phylum Chordata; class Aves; order Musophagiformes; family Musophagidae; genus Tauraco; species Tauraco erythrolophus. The sequence continues at coordinate 45,130,995 of NC_141468.1, read as the reverse complement.
TGAGGTCCCTTCCAACCCAAACCATTCTATGATTCTATGAAAATTCAACAAGATTTTTTTTTTAAAAGAAACCTATCCTTGTGGTATTCAACATCTGAATTATTTAAATTAGAAACAAAAATAAGAGAAAGTTTAATAAGAGAAAAATAGCATTCATTCCTAATAAAAACATTTCCCCAGATGGAAGTGTTTCAGATGATTTACATTCATATGCTGACTAATTACATCCAAACTAGAACAAATCTTACCTTTAGGTGGCTTTTGTTCATTTGTTTTGTTCTTTTGTGGTTTTTTGTTGGTTTTGTGTGTTGTTGTTGATTTATTTTTTTTTTAATCATAAACAATCCCTGCTTTTAACTTTTGTTTACTTACTTTTCTAGTCGTTAAGCATTCAACTCAACATAGGCTACAAAGCTAATTGAGGCATACCCAGTGCCGGTTGAACTTTGCCATTTCCTTACCATCAGGAACTAAAGAACAATAAAACATTCATAGTAATAGATATTCAGGTGTATTTGGTGGGCCTAGCAGATGCCACAAAAAACATAGCTAAGAACAATTATTCACTTTCACCATGTTAGAACTTGTAACCATACTGTGTTCAAAAGCAAAAATGCAGACAAAAGTTTTAGTGGCAGAGGTTTAGCTTATAACATGTGAACCAAATGTTTGCTACATAAACATTTGTAATTCCATGTAAATCAAGTTAATCACATGCTGACTGGAATATCTGTTAATTTTCCATTTGTATTTGTTTAGCACTTTTTAAAGACAATGCCATAGTCTCAACTAAAGTACATACTGATTGTACTAACATATCACTATGTACTTTTTGGGAAAAAAAAAGAAGAGTTTCAGAGTAAGCCTTCAGTATTTTCTGCTCCTTCAAAGGCAGAAATAGTGACTAGAACTCAGATTTATATATTAAGAGGGTTTTGAAATGGGGAGGGGGGGGGGTCAGGGAGAGTTTTTTGGTGAGAGGTGTTTTGTTTTGTTTAAAATAAAACCAGAAGACCAGAGAGAAAGGAGAAATGTAAACAAATTTTAAATCCCTGAAAGTGTTGACTGCATGTAACCCTTAATGATTTATTTTAAAGAGTTTCCATTTATTTAAAGATAAGACATAGCTCAATACACCACTCTATAATAAAGGCATAATAACCAGTGGCTGTTGAATCAATTTTTTTCATTCAGCTTCAAACTTTGATATAATAGATTATTATTATTCATCTAATTAAAATGTGTGGGATATTTCTGTGATAAATAATCCTTTTGGTAGTATTTCAATGGTGAGCATCTGTGCTGTAAGTGATAGGTTTATGTGCATTATGTCTCTTGAGATATTAAACCAAAGGGAATATTTAAAATATAGTAAAGCTGTATTAATGTTTGAATTGTGAACACAAGCAACAAAAATTACGAGTTGTTTGTTACCACAGTCACCTGGACCAATAGTTCAGCCCATTACTACATGAACTGCACAAGATGCACAAGTACACTGTATTGTAATTCTCTGTTAAGATCCCTCATGTAGGTTTTGAATATTTTGCAATCAAGTGTGCAGCAGGAATATCTGGTATTTGAAAGACAGAACATATTTTTTTCATTAAAGAAAATTTTCTGGTCAATTGATCTTCTACAGTTTACACGAAACCTAAGAAATAGAATCTTGTGTCCCTGAAACATCTGCATTGCCTTAAAATTTGAAGGTGGTATGCAGTCCAGTGAGTCATTAAGTCACAAACGAAGTTTAATCTTACTATATAACCTTACAGATAACTTAATTCAGATCATATCTGTTCTGCCTATTCACATTTCTTTCTAATTATCTTTAATTCTGAAAACAGACGTTTTGTCAAGAGTTGAGGAACTTGCCTTTACTCCACATCAGACATCACAATTCTTCCTGATAGAGGCAAAGAAAATAGGTAATTTATTTGTCACTGATCACAGTCCATAGATTATTGAATGACTCAGGAATTTTTCTGAAGTTTTTGCAATAACCTATAATTATCTGTTAATGAAAGTAAGAACAATGCCATGGCCAAAAAGCCTAACAATGCCAAGAGGAAAAACAAGCATGAATTTGACAACTGAAGTGCGTGGCAGCTTCTAAAGAGACTGTGCAAGACATCTAGTGCAGTGCAGAGGGGAAATGGAGGCACATCTCTTGCTGAGCTCTATATCACACTCCTGTTCTGGAGTGGAGATGGGTAAAGGCAGCATCACCCTGCAGGGTCTCATCTCCAGCCCAGGGGAGTGGAGAAGCTTCCATAAGAGGAGGATATATCATTAACAACCATTCAAAGAAACCTAACTTGTTTTTGGATAATTCCTCTAACATCAGTTCCACTCACTACAGAGTTTTGGAAAAAGATTAGTCCAAAGTGCATGCGAGTGTGGAAATTTTACAGTTCTGCTGACCAAAACGGCACTAGCTGTTCCTAATCAGGTCCTTGGCACATATTTTCCGTTTCACATCTTGTTTTGATAAAGACAAAACTTGTCCACCTCTTCATTGCAAGTAACCCTTGATACCTCTTGCACCTTTCTGATAATAGCATGAAAAGTACTCCTGTGATAATAATATTCTTATTTGTGAATAAGTGTGCTCAACAAGACTTTTAAAACATCCATTATGTCATACTCAGGAAATAGAAATCAGTCCAAAGTGAGTAAGTGACACTTCAGGAAAAAAAAAAAAAAAAAAAAGAAGAAACTTTTTAAAAATTCAGATATACATTATAAAGTGAGGAGATTGATTTCACATGTGACACGTCAAGAATCCTGAAGAGTTATTTCAAATACTTTTTCATTCTAGCAGTCAGACTTTAAATGTCAAAGTTGAACATGATTTTCCACACCAAGCAGCTTTTTTCTCCCCTGGCTCATCATTTGATGCATTAGTATATGAATATGGGTAGACACTGAAAGATGACTTACTGTTATTTATTAAATCACGATGGTTTTACAAAATCTTTAGATAAGGCAATGAGCTTGTAAGAAGTACTATCTTGCACAGCAGGCATCCTTTTCTTAGTTGTTTTTCATCAGACGGCAGTGGGCAAAGTCTAAATTGCAGCAGAAGGTTACAAGAAAAACACTAGGAATGTTACATTTCAAAGTACTCAGCTTCTTCTCTGCCTTTATGTGAAAGACAGCTACTTTCACTGGAGTGGCAGAGTATCCCAAATCTGATGCTAGTATGTGGGCCTTTTACTGCATCATAGCCAAAAATTAAAAGTGTGAGCAATTACAGTTAGATTCCTCTAATGAGTATAAACTAATTGTTAAGAGACCAAGGCCATCTTCTTCTACTGAATAACATATATAATTTGAAACTAATAGCCTACACTGTAAAACTAATAGCCTATCCTCTAACCCTGTTCACATTGGACAGATAGTATGAACCAAGATCCATATAATTTAAGGCTAGGAAGGGCTAGATCAGATCCCCTAGTCTGGCTTACTGTATAAGGCCCACATAACATGGACCACCACAAGTGGCCACAAACTAAGAACTTGTGGCCAACTAGCACAGACCTTTGAAAGATGTATCCGACCTTGATCCAACCAAGACACACAGACGTTCATTTCAGTTCCATGATTTACTTCATTGACAAATGCAAAATTTAAATGAAATGCAGAAGTCATAAGAATTCAGTCCTCAGGCAGTGAAAAGAAACCAAGAAACTGTTCGGGAAACCATTTTCCTGAAACAAATGCATTTTTCATGAAGCCAAATGAGAAGATGGTATTTGAAACCTTGTGCTATCTTGCCCTTATCCTCCGAACACACAAAGAAGCAGACGCATTTAACCAACAGCATCATCAACTTCAGACACTGGAGTAAAAACGCTGTAGGACATTTCTAAAGGGACACAGTGGTTTCTCTCTCTTGGAAGAGCTCAGCTTTACAGCACCAGTAGACATTTTCATTTCAGATCACTATCTCTGACTTACTCTTTTTCATATCTTAGATATTGTAGGAAGTAATAATCATCATGAACAATGCCTACCCACACTCAAATTATTAATTGCAATCATATATTAATTTTCCAATATTGCTTCAAATAAAGTGTGAATACATTTCACATTAATCTATGTCTGAAAAATAGCTCATGAATAATTCATTCAATGATAACTCCTCCAATCAGAGACAGATTTAAATGCATTTTATTAGTATTGGACTAACTCTGTTCATTATTGCTTCATTAAATTCCATATAAAAAACATGCCAAAATCGCTCCAAACTCTGCTATTATTTGCAACTGAAGTTATTCTTGAACTAGAATTCCCTACTCAAAGGAAAAAAAAATCCAGGCTGGCTGCATAAAAATGCCCTACTGCTATACAAATATATATATATATAAAAAAAATAAATATGGATCTCTGGGGAAGAATGGGAGGTCTCTTGAGAGATTTAGGGATGCAAACTCAGTGGGAGAGAGATGCATCCCAAATCCATTTTCACCCAAACAAACCCCAAGCTTTTGTACGCACATCTTCAGAGAATGGTTTTGAAAGTTTACCCCTTGGAGCATACCTGACAGCAGCTGAAAATGCTAAGTGCTCCAAATCCATTTCATGTAATCACAACCGTGAACTCCCTGCCTCTGTCCTCCAGGAAAGATTCTGAGGCACACGCCATGTGAGGAAAACTGAAACCAAATTGCTTATTCATTTGTGTTATTGTCATTCCCTCCCGGATTAAACAAGGAGCTTCTACTACATGGCAGATTTTGCTTCATTAAATCCTTTTCTTTATACTTTGCTTTTTCTGATTCATTTTTATTCTTTTCCCCTCTTGTCTTCCTTTTCAACTGTAATTACCACTTTTCAATACTAATCCTTTCCCAAGCAGCCTAGATTTTCACCCCTTTGTACTGAACCAGATTCCTCACTATTTGATCCAGTAACTGGCTTATTTTACCCTTTAATCCCTCGTTTGCCACCTCTGCATACAACCTGGATCCTTCCCTATCTATCTAATGTCATTTTCCACACGCTCATTACCTCTTCCTTTGTACTTCTCACCTCATCCTCTCTAGTTCATAGGATTACCAATTTCTTTTCTGTCCAATAAATCTTGTTCTTTTCTTGTTTTACCGCTAATCTTATTTTCTCAAAATACATTTCGAGCCTTTTTTTTCCTGTTTAATTCACCTTTAATGCTCAGACTTTAGCTGAGTACTTTGAGCTGTTGCTTTGTATGATGTAACAAAAAAAAAAAAAATCCATGATAATCACAAAGCGTACCAAAATACACAGACCAGAAGAGTAAGAGGTTTGTTCCAATGGGTTGTATGCATGCATATAGTGTGATTAAGCTATACTATCTCCCTGTTGAGCTCTGATGAACCTCCGTCTGTAGCAGTACAGAAAACAGAAAAAGGCTTCCTTCCTACTAGGCTGTACAGGCACAGAGAGAAGGGAGGGAGTTTTTACTGCCCCGCGTTAAGCTATAATTACCAGCTATTTGTAAGGGTAGGATCATTTTTATTTTGCAAACAACCACATTTGGATTAGACAGCCAGCATCACCAGACACAGACAGTCTGAGTCCTACCACAGCCAAGTTTAGTAAAATCCAAAGACAACTTGATGCGTTCCTTTAGACTTCTCTGATATTTCTCCCTAAATATAGCTTCTGCTTGAATGAAAAACAGAAAAAAAAGATGCAAAGAGAGAACACAGAGACAGTTAAATCAGACAAAGGAGCATTTCTTTATTTAATTATAAGAGACATTTTATACATGCACAGCCTTTATAGGGACACAAGAGCTTTGTCCACTTCCCTGGCACCAGTGGCTTTAATTAGACAGCAAAGCCTCTCCACCTTTAGGCAGAGAGCCACGGTTAGGCAACATCAATCAGGGCATTCACATGCCAGATCCCACATTTGGGCAAACGGTTCACAGGGTATTATTTTTGCCTATGTGAGCTGAAGGCCATGGGGAGCTGTGGCAAGCTGCATGCTCCTGATGTGACCCTCACCAAGACAGAGCCGGCACGCGAGAGCCAGCTTTTCCACTCTGGCTGCTCCACACATGGTCCCTTTGTGAGTGACGGAGCTGACACATCCTCAGTTCCTTCAAGAATACTGTCAGTCTTCCCCAGTATGTTTATACCCCAAATATTTCCAGTTTACACAAGATATAAATAGGCATGGCTGTAGAGGGACTCCAGTTCATTCTCAGGTTTGTGACATCTGGCTCAAGCAGAAGTTTATACCACTGACCAGATATTTCTTCAAAGATGAGTCTTTAAAAGCGAACAGACCAATATATGCTGTGCTTGGATTACATTCTTTCAGAACATCTGCAGTGATACAAACATCCCAAAAGCAGAACAGATTGCAAGGATTTAAACCTGCATTAGTGTTAGCTTTATGCCTTGACACTTTCATGCAAAAAGCTATGAATAACCAAAACCAATGGGGTAAGAGAGGTTAATGGGATTGATTTACCAGACTACATGCATTTCCATAATGTTGAAATGATAGATTTTTTTTTTTTCCCCCTCAGAAATGTAAGGATTACTATCAGATGTCCAGAGGGTAAGCACTAAGGAATACAAGCGTGTGAACCATTATCAGAATATCTTTAATATGCATTATTGTTGGAAATAATGTAATTAAGGATAGCAATACGGATTTCTCAAATAAATTATGCTAATTATATTATCATTTTAAAATTATAATTAAATATTCAATTATAAGAAACACAAAGGAGATTCAACAATTACATGGCATGTCTTTGTCATGGTGAATATGTTTTAAATTAACATAGCAGCTCATTAAAAACAGCTGATTTTATACAACTACATATGACAGTTTTACTATGTACTTCCACTGACATTAAAGTCAAAATTAATGTACAGTACTATGAAGGGAGACGCTTCCATGTCGCTTACTTAAGCTGATGTGCTTTGTTAAACTGATGTAACTGTGTTCAAATGTATGAAAGTGGGGAAATCCTCTTCTTTTTGTGCCACTTTTTACCCAGCTTTTTTCCATGGAGCTCGTTTACAGATACTCCTACCATGCTAGTGAATAAACAGGAAATTTCTGTGCAGGAGTGGCCCAAGGCAAGCAGGCACTTCTTGAAATGACTTCGTCAACAGAACCAGAGTCTCCTGTGGTAACTAACCTGCCTACCTCAGTGTTCAGGGAAATCTCTAAAATCTGCTCTGAAACATGTCTATCCATCTATTGCTCGATTGTTAAGAACTATTTAGGACCAAAGCATGTATGGTTTCAGAATAAATAGGCATTATGCATTCAGTCTGATTTAGACTGGGAAAAAAACCCTTGCTTTCCTCCTTTTAAATAAAAGGAGTCCAAACAAGATGCAAGTAGTTGAAAGTTTATCCTATTAATTTCCTTCCCGCATCTCTAATATATTGTAAATAAGCATGTTGCTACATGGTTTTGAAAATATATTAGAAGGAAAATGAAGCTTATCTTAATTGAAAAAAATACATTAGGGCATTATAACTTACTAAATTTCTCTTTTATATGGTAGAAGAAATCTGGTATAAAACGCAGAAGGAATGAATGCAAGCATTTAGTTTTTGGCTAGTGTCTCACCAGTTTAACTTATTGAAAGTCATTCAAAGTACGGTATTTAAGAATCTCTAAAGCATTTGTTCAAACAGAATTTGAGGTGTAAGCAAACTCTGAAAGTAAAGAAAAATTGAAATTGGTAATGAAATCTTTGTTTACTTTGGATAAGGGCATCTACAAACACTGCAGTTCTCACTCAAACTTTTTTTTTTTCTTCCTGCAAGTTTTGAATTCACTTATTCACAAGTGAATTCTATGTATGAAATAAAGCAAAACATGAAAATAATCTTATATAGCCTAGTTTAATGAAACAGCCTCTCAAATCCATCAATTCAGGTGCTTCCTGATAGGCAAGACATCAGTCATTTTAGGCACCTATATTACCACAATATGACCTTAAATTAAGAGCAAGTTCTCCTCACACTCATTATTAGCATTGTCAAGAAAAGCACTGCAATAACATTATAATCAAATTAACATTGTATGCGAAGATAAGATCACAATCTTATTGGGGAAGGGAACAAAGCCACACATTTGTACCCACTGTGAGAACAACACAAGCTCTTCAGGAGTCTCAACTTAGAGCACCTGCAGTTACATCTGGCTATGTTGTCCAACATCATTAGCGTCTCCCAGTACTCCTTTGAAAACAGAAGCTTTCAACAGAAGAGACTACAAGCAACACTGTCTGTAACTTCTGCACAGTTCAAGCTGTTGCTCCTCTCACGGTACCACCTTTAATTGACTGCCAAATACACTGCTTCACCTCATCTTAAGTGACCTTGAAACAAACTGCCACTATGTCCTCCCTGCGGGAGACAAATTTGAATATTGTGCAAAGACATGGCATGTGTTTCCACACTGCAGGCGATACCGGCCTCTGCCTTTCAGCCGCTGGAGTACCATGCCCTCAGCTGACACATCCCATAGCTAAGCTACCCTCATCTTCTCACATTTTGCATGATGCTTTGTGTGCCTGAGGAGGTATCCGATAGCTTTGTTCGCAGACATCAGATTTCCTCCCTCTACCCCCCAGTCATACCAACTATAGCAGAACTTGTCAGACATTTTGAGGTTAACAGGAGATTAAGCATACTGGAGAAGAAAGTGATATGACCTGTCTTAACACTGTAAAGTGAGTGCTTTTTTGCTTTAAACTAGGGTAAAATCCAATGTTTAATCAACAGCTACAGGGGTAACTAGCCAAGCCTTAAAGAACCTCCAAACCTGCTCTGAAACTGCTTAGGAGAAGCTAGGGAAGACCTTGACAAAGCCCTCATAAGAGCCAGGCCATTAACCAGAAAAAGGGAAATCCATTTGATGGAGCTGCCTGAGAAGTTTAAGATCCCCCTTTCCAGATTCACAGGAAATGTGCATTACTTATTTCTCCCTCTCTCTTTTCCATACAGTTCTTGCTGACCTTCCTTATATCTCACGAGTGACGCACTTGAAGAGGAAGTTAGAAGAATTGTCCCTTCCCAAGTTCACCTCTCTATTTTATCTATACACTTGGAAATGAAGTAAGGTAACAGAAGCAAAATCTTTACAGGTAAGGTCGTGTAACAAATCTCTTGTCAAGCCCTATCAGGTCATTTTGTTCTGTCAGATCATATTTATCCCTAATGCACCCTGGTCTCCAGGTGACAGGAACATTTGCTAGTCAACACATGAAATTAAGTTAATCACAAATCATTTGCCAGGACTGACCTGGCAAATAGGTGCTCTCCCCCTCACTAAATCATTTGGTGAAATTTGGTGTTGTCCCCACCCCTTTAATTTACAGCATGGGAAAAAAAAAAAATAAATCTATGAAAAAGAAGTCTGTTCAGCAATGATTTAAAAAGCTGGGTGCAGAGAACGTGCTATCTTCACCCAGTGGAGGTAGTCCCCCCATTCCCGGTTCTTTCTCGGTACGATATCTGCAAACAGCTCAGTGTCTTGCGATGAATGAGATCATGCATATAGCCTGAGAAACCATTCAATTTTACCTCTGGCAACAGAAGCAGCCTGCTATGGTTCAGGTTCATACTAAGCACCAACAAGGTTGCTGCCCAGGGGATGATAAGGCTCAGTGCTCTCAGCCAGCGCAGATCAGGAATCTCATGAACTAGAAGTTCTTACAGAAATATGCCTGTTCTCTGCCAAACAAATACAAGTACTAGCAATGATGCCAGACATTTCTTGTTCTAAGGCTGAGAGCTTTCCACAGCCACCTGCCTGGCACTAGCCTAGTAACGACAGCAAGGAGAGAGCATCCCTTGTACCCTCCCTTTCATCCTCCCTGCTCTCAGCAGGAACATACTATTCACCACAAGAGAATTTAAGGCCAAGAAGGACAACTATACTCTTCTGACTTACATATTCCCTTCCTGCCTCTTCAGATAATATCTGGGAATAGCTCAGCAGCTTGTTGACAAATTAGATCAAGAGTTTCCGGGCTGTGTCTGGCCCAATACTTACAAACATTCAGCCTGCTCCACCTCAGCCCTCATCTCAAAGACGTTAAATCCCTGCATTTTAAAGCAACACAGACATGTATTTGAAATAAATATCCAGCCAGCAGTCCAAAATGTTTTCAGGCCTTCCTTGCTCATCTAGAAAGCTAATACAGAGGTTTGCATCCATTGTGCAAAGTGCCATATTCTAGACAATGCATTCTTTTATTTGCTCCCAGCTTTATTACATGCAAGTACAAAGTGCATTTTCAGACAGTAAACATTATCTACAGTCCTTCTCTTAGCTGCGTTTCTGTTATCCCATGGAATGAATGGTTATACACTTTTTCAACAAAGTTAAAACTGACAGTTCCCAATCTAGTCTTAAACCACTGGAATAAGGTATCTAGAGAGAAATTCAGTTTATACTAACATTTTCTCTTACACAATAACTTGAGTAAGGTTATTTCATCTGACCAGAGCACACAATCACTCCTCAAATAAGGCAAGTATATGTTGTATCATCACACTTGTAATAAAAAAAAAAAATCAACAAATAAGACATACCAACAAAACCAGATTTTCTGTAGGCAGAAGGGAGGAGGGTGACAGAAGTTAATGATCTCTGAAGAGAACTGGAACACAGAAATGCTTAATCAGTCTCAGTTAAGTTTGGAAAGAAAAATGCAGAATCTTTACTTCCCATGGACTGCATTTTTCATCCATTTTCTAATTCCCAGGAAAGTCGGTTGGACTCCTTCCACAAACTTCATAGGGAGCTGGATCAAAGTTTTTCTACCATAACAACGGCCTTCCCATTTGTCCCAGTTCACTAGGACATCTATGCATGCCCATACCACAAGGGCGAGTGGAGGAATATTTGGCTGAGGTGCGCATTTTTTCCCCACACGAAGGCAATTTCTGAAGACTAAGGCAACCCCGCTTCAGCCATTATTGGTATGTTTGCTATATCTTCCATTAAAAACAAAATCCTTCCACTTTACTCCTAAAAAGGTATTAAACAGCTATGAAGGACCTTAATCAAGTTTCTATGAGTTTGCGTTACTGCTGGTAAGCAAAGAAAACAAGCTAGTGCAATATGCAGTGACACAGAAGATGAAGTATTACATTGCTTTCCTTACTATATTACCACAGCTATTCCTATGCTACTAGAAAGAACATTGGGGAATTAGAGCTATACCTTTCTCCTTATCTCTTACCCTCTCTCACATCCAAACTCCACTCTGAAAGAGATGGTAATTTCCTGAGTTATAAAATGGGTAACTTACATGTGAAGATAACTTTCCTGCATTTCATAGAATCATGGAATGGTTTGGGTTGGAAGGGACCTCAAAGATCATCTAGCTTCAACTCCCCTGCCACAGGCAGGGACAACCTCCACTACATTAGGTTTCTCAAAGCCTTGTCCAACCTGGCCTTGAACATCTCCAGGAACAGGGATCCACAACTTCTCTGGGCAACCTGTTTCAGTTTCATCACCCTCAGAGTGAAGAATTTCTTCCTTATCTCTAATCGAAATCTACCCTCTTTCAGTTTAAAGCCATTTCCCCTTGTCCTATCACTACATACCCTTGTAAAAAGTTCCTCTCCAGCTTCCTTGTAGGCCCCCTTTAAGTACTAGGCTAGAAGGCTGCTAGAAGGTCTCCCCGGAGCCTTCTCTTCTCCAGACTGAACAGCCTCAACTCTCTCAGCCTGTCTTCATAGGATCTGAGGGCTGGAGCACCTCTCATCTTCGTGGCCCTCTTCTGGAACCACTCCAACAGGTCCACATCCTTCTTATGTCTGGGGCCCCAGTACTTCAGGTGAGGTCTCACAAGAGACCTCACAAGAGAGTAGAGGAGGAGAACCACCTCCCTCGACCTGCTGAAATGTTGTGTGAAACACAAATCTATATAACACAAGAGAAGAGCATGGAGACAGGACAAAGTCATGGCCTTTTATTCTGTCCCTTTTTCATACTCCAGAAACGTATATGGGACAGAAGGTCGTCTTACTCCATGTGCCTACAAAAGCCCTGATAGGGCTGTGACTGCTAGCATCAACTAGAGCTGCCTTCAACCACCCTATGCATCAGGAGAACTAACCAAATCTCTCTTTGCCCTATGTCTATGATAGGATACCTTCCCAAACAAGTTGCATTTCATACATTTCACATGCACCTGAAAACTTAGAATGGAAATGCAAGTATTTCAGTCTTTCCAATAAACAACAAAAAGGAAAAAACAATATTTAAGCTGTGCCAGGTCTTCATACAAGCTGAATAAGTTCTTAGAGAGACTGATTTTTTTCCATCCACGTGACTATTACCATACCACACTTTTAAGCAATAGAATTACATACAGATGGCATGTTCTTTATCACAGCTGAATTTGATCTCTGTTGTGATATTTTAATAACAAGGTAAAAACAGCATGCACATAATAGCAGGCTGAACAGAGTTTAAAAATAAGTCTTTCCTTCAAAAGTAATAATAGCAGCACATTCTTTTCTCTGCTGCTGCTTTAGGTAATGACTTTATTTGGGTACCAACTGTCAGATTCATGGAAACATTCTGAAGAATAAGAATGTTGAAATACATTCTATAACAGTGATCACAACAGCCATGAAGATGACAGCAAATGACTTTTCAAGAGAAGCACAAGACAGAGAAAGGCATTTAATAAATGTTCATCACTTATTACCCGCATTACTCGCCCCTCCTAGGTAAAGACTTCTATCCATTTGAATTAAACTTTCATTACTTACAAGAAATAAAATATAGTTGATGTGATTTTTTTTTATATAAATTTTCTCATTTTTTTTAAGGTATCATCGGAATATTAAAGTGGGCTCAGACTCTGAACTATAGTTGTGGTTCTTTTCATGCATTTATTATGGAGTTTCAAAGATTATAATGGTCCAAGGTATTTATCTTGTATTTCACAACAGTAAGAAACATTAGTAATTTTGAAAAATTCGTCAAAATTATTACTAAGAAAAAGTGCTAAAGGAGTTTGAGAAACACACTATTTCAAAAATTTCATTGTCATTAAAAAAAGATTATATTTTAATGTAAGTTCAGTAGTTGATGAAACTATTTCTGTAAACATGATGGAATTTATTTAGAGAAGTCAGTAAGAGATTTCTACCTGTCCCTCACAGATATTTACCCCTCCTCCTTCTTTCCTTTCCCCAGGTCACTGAAAGGTTTCTCATTAGAGCTTCCCACTGTCACAGGAAGCCTTACATGTCTCCTTCAGATTGAAGATGTTCACTTTTTTAACCTCATTTCCTACTTCCTACATTATGGTTTCATATATACACGAGGTGGCAATGGACTTTGCCCAGTATGCACTAAAGCACAGCTAACCTCACACAATACACATTACATATTAAATAGTTATTACCAACTTGTTTGATGCCTTCCATTTATGAACAGTTTCAGGGCTATTTATTTTCTGATTCATAGATTTCACGTGCACAACAAGGCCCACACTCAAGTAGTATAGAAGAAAGAAAGGCAATCTGAATTCAGCCAGCGTCATGAGGGATTAGCAATATTTGCAACACAATGTAATGTTCTGAAGATGTGCAGTAATAGTCAATCTCTGCTTACATATATCATGTATGTCATCACTTCAGTGAGGGAAGAGACGCATAAAAAAATTATCTCCATGAAACCTTGAAAAATACCCAATTTCACATACTGAATTTTTAAAAATACAAGCAGAAGGAAAAAAAAAACAAACTTTTTTCATGTTTTTTTAAGAGCAAACTTTTTAACAACTCTTACATGACACAAAGTCATAATAAGCTACACAGATAATTTGCTAGGAAAGCCCGCTTGAACTGACTCTTCAGACACAATCACAAAGCAGTTATGTGAAATCTTCTAAAGTACGGAAATCGTGCTTCAGCAATATGAAAGCGTAGAGGCTCTGATAATAACAGAGCCCATAAACACGTGCATCTTTTTTCAGAGAGACTAATATGCTTCTATGCTTAAGTTGGGCAACAGCAGCCTTTCCATTCCAAAAAACACTGTAGAACTGAGATGTCAAATGATCATGACCAGCAAGAAAAACCTAAGGGTTGTCAAGGTCTCATCAAAATTTCTGGAAAACTAAGGGAAAACAGAAGTCTCGCATTTTAAAAATTCCCTCCTAGGTTTTTACCAGGTTGTTTGGACTTCAGCCCTAGCCCCCAATTCAGTTACTGTAGAGTACCTGTTAAGAGTCCAGGCATCACCTCTGATTCTGGGACCCAGTCAATCTTTCATAAGATTCTCGTAAGACTTTTTCCCCCATCTGAGGTATGTGTAAATGGATTCATATCTGAATAATTCAGAAGAAAATTAAAACTATGCTTCCCAAAGATGAAGGCCTCCATCCCAATTTGTTGGTGATTTAAGGCATATCCCAAATAATTTCATCTTGTAACTCCATGGTGAGGTTTCATTCTTATTCCCTGATTTTTTTTTTTATTTTTAAAAATGAAATACAGTGATATTTTTATTTATTTTTTTTTTACTCTGCAGAAAAGAGATTTTTTGTTTGGGGGGCTTTTTTCAGAATAATCCTTACTAATTTTTTGATCTTCCTTTTAAATGTCACCATAAAGAAAGAAACCAGATTTTTATAAAGGCAGAAAAGGCAAAGCTTTTCATTTTCTATCAGATGCGTCTAGTTGAATATGCACATTCCTTTATAGAACACCAACCAGAATGAATAATTATTCCCTTCTCATTTGACAAAAGTAAAATGGTTGGCGGGTTTACAGATGAGATTTTTTTAGTATAGGGACATAAATCTCCCACGTTTCCTTTACATTCAAGTGACAAATCTCTTTGCTTTTTTATTTCATTCTGTCTGGGAGCTCTGAATTCTATTTATACACAGGAATAAAACTGTTATTCATTTCCCACCCAAAGGTCTCCTCTTGACAGATCTCCATTACAGATTTTCTTCTGAAAAACTAGATGCCTCTTACCTTTTTTTTTTATCCTTTCTCATGTTCCCAAGTATCAGTCTTTATACAACATCATGTATTTTCACTCAGCTATATTCCATTAGCCATTATGAACATCTCCATATACATGTCCACAAGGCAGAGACAGCATTCATAGCAAAAATAATTGAGACAAAGGAGAGTTACACTTTTAGTTACAGTCTGTTCGTTCTGATGTGCGTCCTGTTGTCAATAAAGTAAATAATGTAAGAAATATATGAGAAAACTGAAAGGAAGGCAGGGAGGAGTAGGGAAAAGCATGTTTTAGCTCAAGTCACAGGATTATAAAAGAACTTAAATTGGAAAGGACCTCTAGAGGTCATCTAGTCCAATGCCCTGCACAAAGCAAAGCTAACTTCCAAGTCAGACCAGGCTGCTCAGGTCCTGCCAAGTCGTGTTTCAAAGGCTTCTTTGGGCACCCCAAGCTCTCCAGGCTGCCTGCTCCAGGCTCAGACATGCTGGTACCCCTCGGCAGCCTCCAGTTCCTGAGGAGCTGAACAACAGTATCTGAAGAGAGCACCTGAAGAGTTTCCTGACCTCACTGCACTCTACATGTCACATTTACATGGTTAATAGCTGTGGAAATTACAGGTAGCAAGTACAAAGTCTACAGATTGTTCAATGTTGAAATGAAGCAGAAATACAAGAAGATCACTAAATACCCAAAGAAGTCACTTCCCATGACCTTGTGACTAAAATACTAAAATTTAGTAATGCTCGGTGCTATTCATATATTGTAGCCATTCCTCACAGACTCTCAAAAATCTAAAAGCATCAACCAGTGCTCTCCGCCTTTTCTAGTAGGAAAACATCTTAATTCCTAAGCCAAGGATGAGTAAAACTGGGCAAAGAACTGACTGACCACTGTTGATACAGTCTTACACAGGAGCCAGCAAAAGAGCTGTTGGAACTTCCACACATCTGTAAGGTTCACTTCTCTAGTCCTTGCCATACTACTAAAGAAAGGGATGAAATTCACCAAACTGCTCAGTGTTGATCTAACTGTGCTCACAGCAAAACCTATGGATCCTGCAGGGGCTTCCCTGGAGCAGTCAGCCTCACAGGGAGCATTTTCAAAGGCCCCCTTAAAATGTCTGACTACTAGCATCACTGCTAATAAAACTGCATGGAGATTTGCCGTCACTGTGACCTACAAGTACCTAGATTGACAGAATGGACTGTCATCTCATTTGATAACAGTTAGGTCCTCAGTAATTTCCCCAGTGTTTATTCACACAAAGAAAATTTATTCCTGTGACCTTTGCTTCCTAAAATTAAGCAGAATAATTGGAGGAATTATTCTATAATTGAAACCCACAGCACGATTATTGGCAGCTCAACTCCAGAGATTTTTACCTTTAATCCACACTTCATAAAATCTGTAATGAACATCACAATTAAATACACCAGGCAATAATAATAATAATATGGTGCTGCTTAAGAAGGCCAGTAATGTTATTTAGCACTCAGTGCCATAAACAGAATGCACAAGAGAATAATCTGGTAATAATGAATTCATGGCCAGTATTCATGTTTTTGAACTTCCATTCAATGAACATTGTGTTTAAAAAAAAAAAAAAAGACCGAGTTACCAATTTTTATTTGAACATCAGCAGGCAAAAAAGGACAAGTGAGACATGTGAAGCATATATAATGCAACAGCCACTACTATATTAGAAATTAATCAGACATGCTTCTGAGGGGAAGGAAAAAAATGTTCATGGAATATTTTTCCTGTTTTCTTTCCCTTGTGTATTGTGGACAAGACGGCAGGTAAACACATCAGCCCTCTATAGTCTCCCATCACCTCCTCAAATGTAATTAACTCTTGTATTTTTTCAGTCTTCAGCTTATCTTCCCCTGCACACACAGCTTTCTAATATGAACTCTCAAATATCTTTTTTTTTTTCCTGTTTAGCCAAGCCTCAGTTCTGCAAGAAGAAAATCAGAAAGTCCATTCCAGGGCAAGATTAAGAAAAAGAAAACATTGCTTCCTGATCCGAATTTTAAGTGCATTTCTAGAGAAATAAAAAATGCAGCAACAAAATATGATTTGAATCAACTTTTCACTAATAATGTATAATACCTATAGGTACTTACGTCACTACCCTTTGCAATGTTTGGGACTGACTTGAACTAGACGGAGTGTGCTGGGTTTACACACTCAGACCTCAGAAATACGGAATCTTTTTCTGATGGGTCCGTGACAGACCATGACCTTTCAAGGCAACCTGGACTATGTCTCTTCTTACACTCAGTGCCTCAAAGAAAACCAAAAGGGCTTTGAGTGTCCTGTGCTGCGTATTATTAGAATATAAGCTAGGGCCTTTTAAAACAGAGGCAACTCCTCTCTGGTGGGTAAGACAGGATAAAAGTAAGAGAGACATGCAAACCCATCTCCCCTCTGCTCAGCCTTCGCTTTCCAAAAGGATTCTTTAGTTCATGCTTTCACCTTCTCTGATGCTTCTTGCCACCCCCAGACTCTATCAAAGACCCAAAGGGACCACATAGAAAGTCCTCCCTTATGTTTTCTCCTTGCAGGTCCCAGGAGTTACCATCCTCCTGCATGTTCACTTTCCTCACCTTGAGAACAAGCCGTCACCGTCCTTCCACAGCCTTCATCAAACCTGGCACACAGCAGGCAGGACAAGGCGAACAAGCAGCTGCCTTCTTCCCTGCAGCCCCACCATAGGCAAGAGAGCAAACAAATGAATTAAATAGCTATATAGCACATGACAATTTAATAGAGACTTATTCCTTTACCAGTGAATGATTTAACTAAGTCTAGAGGACTTCAGAGTTAATATATTGTCCTGACATTCATTGCCAGTTTTTAAAGACTCATCCTCTTTCCTATCAATCTGCAATTCCCCCCGCTTGCATACAGCCTCCTCAACAGCTCACAAAGCCTGAGTTGAGCAGACGGCCACGCCGAGTCATATGCATTTATTCTTTTGTCAAATTTTACAGAGCAGTTAAATCTATAAAAGATTACCAAGCTTACAATACACGCTGTGTTAGATGTCTATCGGGTATTTCCAAAGCACGTACCCATAGAAAAAAAAGAAAGTAAAAGATTTTTAAATGGGAGAACCCAAGCGACACAAAAATACCAGAGAGACAAACAATCCTCCGGCAGCAGAAAAACAGGCACAGGCTATTCTTACAGTTTTTATGGCTACATTCACGCTGGCAATCTGCAGGACCGTGTATCAGGTGAGAGGGAGGGGTGGATGGCTGAGCAGCAGCCCTCTCCCACCAGCAAGGGACAGTGCCCAGTAACTCTTCACTGTTAATGCATGACCTAAGCAGCAGCACAAATGGATTCAGCCCTGGGACTATCCATATTCCAGTACACAAAATAAGTAATGACATCCCACGCTGACTCAGTCCCATATGTGAGGCTTGTCTTTTTTTCCTATCCTTTTCCATGCCCTTGCTAAAAAAACAACAAGACCTGATTCACAATATTTCAAGATATATTTAACTTGTCCATTCTTGTATTTGCTTTTGCTGGATTCTCTTCTCTATTTTCTTTTTTTCCCCCTCTCTTTTTCTTCAAAGAGTTTCTTACTTTATCTCTTTGTAGCAAGGCACATCTGGTTCAGCTTCCTGGCAAGTTCACAGGGTAGACCTTCATACAGATTCAAACTACCCCTTCTAGAAAGGAAGGGTGTTATACTATAGACTTAAAGTTCTCTACAAAAAGCCACAAGAATCTCAATAGTCTGATCTTGCCCAGTATCTCCAAAGCTCCCTGCCCAACATTTAAATTTGCAGGAAATAAGGACATGGATAGTAGCCAGCTGATGTACATTGTTACGGTTATGTGCTAAAATCTGGATTCAATTTCCAGATCTGATACCAGTTTCCTCTGTGATTTTCCACAAGCCTCCTTTTCTATCTTCATGTCTGTACACTTAAGATATCAATATTCCCCTGCATCCTGCAGAGATTCTGGATAAGCTTTATGCTACAACAGAGACAGGAACAGTATTAAAAAGAAAGAATCTATGAAAAAAAATTCAAAACAAGGGTTACCATAAACAAAGAGCAGATTTCCTAAAGTTGTTGATATGATACTTAAAGCTATAGGAGAGGTCTGCAAGAAAAGAAAAAAAAAAACAACAAAAAAGCATCCAAATTACAATATGTGAAGCGATAGGAAAACACATGATACTATCCTCATTTTCAGACCACAAGCTTCCACTCTTCATACACAAAATTGAATGTGGTCTACCCTGTACTGGAGCAAACTCTGAAAGAAATCCAATATGCAGCAGTAAACTTAATATTTGAAGATTCAACATTCATTGATTTAAAAAGATTGTCTCCAAGACCAATTTTTAACAGGAGCACATACGAAACCTGGTGTAGTGGAGGGTTTCCCTGCCCATGGCAGGGAGGTTGGAACAAGATGATCTTTGAGGTCTCTTCCAACCCTAACCATTCTACGATTCTATAAAAGTTAGAAAATTCAGAGTCACTTTCAAGTGCGAAGTCCCCTTAAAGTGTACCTGTAAATCAAATTTAGAGAGACCTAGATAAGAATATGACTCCAGATCTCTACAAAGCACAATACAGTTCTATTTGTTAATAAAACAAAATAATCCTTGCATATCAATGACAACCAGGCTGTTTGATCCCTCTTTTTTCTTTGAGAAGATGAAGGATATTACCATTTGCTCCCTGTTTTTAGAGGACAGTACCATTGTCTGCAGCTAGAACTGCTAAGGCTAACAATACCTAATGGTAGAGTACTGCATTTAAGTAGTGCTATATATTCACTGTTTTTCTGATGTCTTTAATTCTAAATTACTTCTTAAGAAAATTACTTTCACCGTCTGGATAAGATAAAACTAGTCTAACCCCACAATTATTTTTAAATCTTAAAATATGAAACCAAATTCAAAGAGAAAATAAATAGGAAAGTGTGAAACTACTAAACTGAAGTTTAAATCAATAACAGCAAAACTCAGCGTCCCAGCAGAAGTCCAGTGCGTGCACTTCACATTTTTCTTGAAGCTTAATTCTATGTAACTTCATTATACTGACATTTTTTTCCCCCTCAACACCACAGCTATGAATCTTGCTGACAATTTAGCACTGTTATCACTACCAGTTCATGTGAAGCCAGATTTGCACCTGGCTTCTGATTGCTTGCACCCATTTACAAGTTTAAATCAATGAAACCTATTAGCATGTTCTCTGTGATGCACTTCAATTTTTATAGCAATGTATTATTAATGTAATCATCTCAACAAGCCTTATACCATAGAAAGAGGAAAACTTGGAAGGATTCAAGTTACAGAAATTTAATAAGCTAAGAAGTTATTGTACTGCATATTACTTTAATATTAGCAGGTAAATAATTTGGTGAATAGTCACTGTAACTTGGATAATTGACTCACTCTGGGAGAAACCTGAGTACAGCTGACAGAAAATTAGCAAAGAAGGCAACTGACAAAATCTAAACCCGATGCAATCTATGTAAATAGATTATTATGTGTGAATAGATCATCAGATTTTATTGTTACGGGATTTCTATGCTGAAACAAAAGCAGTCCTCCTTTGAAGCCAAGCATGTACAGTGCATATATTAGATACTCGAGTGGTCTTACATTACCTGTATTTGACAATGGGTAATTACTTTTTCCAGAAAAAGATAAGGTTGGTTGCTGATGAAATGCCCTTAGTGGACTCATTGCCTATGCAAAAACAAGGAAGTAACTTTTAATTCAAAAGAACATTTTCCAAAAGGCAGTGAAATGAATACCAAGTGTCACTCAAACCATCGTGATGGAATCCCACAAATCAGTTTTTGAAAGTTTGCTCAGTGCTAAGGATTTGGTCCAAGATTTTCTGTCTTGAAAAGTAAGCTCATTGCAATAATTTGTTTGCCAGAATTTGAGACAATCTCCTATTTCTTCTTAGTCTATTCAAATATGCTTCTGTTAATGTCAGCCAACTGAAAAACAGATTTCATTACTTTTTCTTCTTATTTGCTTAAGGATACATCTTCCAACCATTACAAACCCTCAGTTCTTCCTTTCTTACTGAAGAGATGGTTTTCCAACTTTATCCCCTCTATAGCCTGCATTCAACTACAGATCACCTTTAAGTAATTCCATTTTAAATAAAGGTCAAAATTTTATATTCTCTAGGGTAAGCAGGTCAAAAAATGAAACTAAAGCACATGATATATTAATACTTCAGACACCAAATCATTCTTAAATTGGGTTTTCACTATTTGAATTAATTAGCTTTAGAGCTTTATATGCCGTTGTTGGTTAAACCTTGTGGAAATTGGCTTCAGTTCAACAAGCAGGACCTCCTTGGAAATGCCAGTTTAAGAAATACAGTTGTTTATCATACCACTGGAGCAATAAGAAGGGTACACCATCTGATATCTGTATCACAGAAAGCAAATGCTATTTCATGCTTCACAGCATCGACTAATCATAGCAGAAGCTGTGACAGATCCTCTCAGGAGCTGCATCACATCCCTGGACCGGAATATCATGGGAGATGTTACCCTCACTCCAGATCAGTACTGGAGCATATGTCCTGGCAATGTAAACACATGCTTAGAAGTGACAGTGTGCTCAACTCAGCTGGAACCTGCGCATAAGAGCTCTGTAGCAGGACTCAAATGGGATTTTCAAGGACCCAGGGCAGTAATCCTGATGGCTTCCATCCTACAGACCACGTCACACTTCCTTCGCCCCTAAGTGAGGATGAAGAGCTGCAGTTTGGCATAGAGGGGCTGACAGGAAAAGATCTACCACTCCAGAGAGTCTGAGGACCCTCACCGTTCTTCAGAGGCACTAGGAAACAAGCATGAGCAACATCAGGCAACATAATGCTTGCAAAGAAACCATTGTTAAAAAAAAAAAAAAAAATCTTATTCAATCTCTGCTGCTCACCAGCCCAGGCTGCAGCTCCAAGGATGTCGTTGCATCTCCCACAGCCAGGAGGAAATGGCCCACCTTTTGTACGCAGGGTCTAAACCTTAAATTCAATCAATTCAACCCAGCTGGGCACTAGCCACAGTTGCAATAGCCATAAATCTCAAACAACAGTAGCTACATAGAAAATATAGAAAGCTCACCTCAGAAGTTCTGAATACAGAACTCCTCTGTGAAGACAGAGCACGTTGTGATCAATACAAGCACACACTGGTTTCTGACAGCTTGAAGGGCAGGCTGAGGCGTGTGAGACAACATCCTGTGCAACCTCTAGCTCATGTAATCCAGCACTGCTATGGAGCAGGAAAGCTTGTACTTTTAGAGAATCAACCATATAAGTGTTCATATTTCTTCGCAATCAGACTCACCATACATTACACAATGCTGCCAACCCTATGTTTTTTCCTAAATCCCAGGATCTGTGATTGGATAAAACCTATCTCATAAACACTTGGAAAATGACAAAGATGGAAGAGAAAGCTCCTACATCACCTTGTAGCCTATAAACACAGGATTGTCGATACATGTTAATCACCAGACATGTTGCATACAACAGTTGAAGACTAGTTCATCAAAATTCACAGTCTGCATTGTTTGAGGGGCAGAAATCCAACAGCAAATGTTCACGGAATAAAGATCAGTGCAAGTACAAGGCAATCCAACGTGCCCTGTCAGCTTCAAGCAGCCTTCAACTTGGTGAGACCTCTGAGACTAGGGTTACATTCGAATCAGTATATCAGTATCTATTGTAAACCTCTGTTAGTATGTCTAAACTCCCTTGAAGGCATTTATGCTTCGGATCTGCTCACCATTCTAGGGCACCTAATTACACAAGTATTGGTGTCTGAAAGTTCAAAATAAAAATCAGAGTTTGGTTCAACAGCCTAGCTTTGAGCCTCTCATGATTTTCAGATCCTTGCAACAGATAATGCTAAATGAACAGAGATTTAGATCATGCAAATACACAGACTAAAATAAAATTATACAGAAAGAAAAAAAGGGGGAAAAAAAAACACATTAGCTCTCATTCCACACTCACTGAGTTGCAAGATTGATAAATTATAGAGAGGATGTGTACATAGCTAAGTACAACTCTAAGTCACAATCATGCAAAATATATTAGGTGCATGTGGAACATCTGAAAGTCTGGCTCATTCACAGCAGCTTGCATGGCTAGAAAAACACTGAAACTAACCATGGATCCAGTGTTGTCTCAGTAGCAAACAACAGGATTTTTTCATTCTTTCGTGCAATATCTATCCAACCTCACTCTCTGTTCTAACCCTTTTTCCTTTGTTTTGATTTATTCAATAACATATTACCAGAGGAGGCCACAAAGGTTAGACATTATTTCAAAGCAAGAAGAGGAAAAAGGAGCCTAATATTATCCCTCTCAACCCTCCAATCCTCCATACATATCTGATTTACTGTTTGAATCAGAACGTGTACAGGAATATTATTAGCCATCCTTGTTGCTCAGTGCAACTTTATGTGCACGAACAAAGCACCTGCTACTAGAAGGATGGAGAGGACTGGTGCCTGAGGGCTCATAATCAGCACTAAGAGAATTGATTTTTTTTTTTCTCTCAGATGCATGTGGAAGCATATTGGAAAGTTGTAACTGCAGGGAAGAAAGGGAAAATAAAAATGTTCATGGAGAGGGGGCAGGGAATATTGGATCTAGAGAGAAGAGCTGAACATCTTGACAAGGACAGAGAAGGCAAGAAGAAGGATGAAGAACAAGACTATTTAAAAAGGTCTAAGAAAGCAAAGAAGTGGTTAAGGAGTTGAAGCGAAAAGGAGGATAAAAAGTCACTGGAGACTGTGAAAGGCGAATGCAGTGTAGAATACTTTTTTAAAAAACATACTAAAAAAAGTAGCAATGAAAAAATCAATGAGGAAAAAAAGAGAATGAATGTGAGAACATCAAGCACTGAAAAACAGAAGAAAGGAAAAGGTGAGAAAAAGTATAGGGTGAGATAAGTGGAAACTGTCACGAAAATTCACGACTAGCCCATGCCGACTCAGGAGAGAGGTTAAGATGCAAAGTATAGAATTACAAGAGTAAATATTTATTCTTGTGCATGAGGTGTCCCAGCCAAATTGGGGCACCCCAAATGTAGTTTTACACAGGGTTCTTATACCCTTCAAATGTTCAGGTACAACATGATTTGACTAATTGTTAGCACCCACACTACTGATTCCTCATCATAGTAAAACTTTGCAGAGCAACTATGTTTCCGCAGCACTCAAATCCACTTCTGGTTCATGATAAAACTTCTAACAGGCCGTAAAGGGCCCTAAAGTTCAAAGAAGGAAAATTCCCCCTTTCCTACACCACTGTTTCCTGACTATTCTCTGATCCCATCAGCCATTTACCAATCAGTGAATCAGTCAGAAGGTATTTCCCAGGTGAATTGTTATTGTCTGTGTATTCCGGGCACAACACGCATTTTCTACTTACATTATTTCTTTAAATTTATAGAGGTCAGCCATTCTGGAGGAGACTTTTCTATGCTCTAGAATCTTTTGCAATAGTCAATCTCATAATCTTTCAATATCATTGCAGTAAACAGAGAATTGCTCAGTTGTTACTAAACACTTAATTCTGTAATGGTCTACAGATCAAATAAAACAGCAGAGAAACATAAACACTCCCATAGCCTTTCCAGTGATCCTAAAGAGGCTTTCACAAAAATACATCAATAACTGCTTGCTTTTGTTCACCATCACAAAAAGGACTCTCATCCTCACTAACACCATCAGAAACAGGCTACTGTCTCTCTTAACCAAGTCCCAAACCATTTATAGCTTTCAAATTGAAAAAAAACCAGCAAGGATCTTACTCAAACACGCAGATTGCCAGGACAGCTCCCTAAGCTCCTGGTTTTGGCAGACTTTGCTCAAGACCACCGGGAAACTGCTGCCCTTACCTACCACATCAGATCAGCATGACTGCAAGGTGGTGGACATGCATGCAGGACCAGAGTAAGGTCAGCCTGCTGAACAGCAGCAGACAACAGCATTTAACCTACCAGTTTAGGCAGATGAAAGATGCACAGTCCTTGTTACTGTGGTTATTCAAAAAACTACCAACCCAAACACCAAAACAAAAATGATGATTCTAATAGCAGTTTTGTTGCAGGTTTCCCTAACGTACATCAAGGTTGTCTACATTTCATATCCATTCAGAAGACTGACCTATCCCTCTTTGGTAATACTACATTGCATTTCCATATTTGCATAGCTCCACCAGTTTTATGACTGTGCTGTGTGCACAGCACTGATCTGTGCATAGGTGAAGTCTTTCCTCACTGCACTGACATTTAGAGCTTTGAATTCATATTTTATGATTGCTTTAAGACATTTAAGTCCCTCCCTTTTTATCTCCACATGTTGACAAAGTGCTGTACAGGTTTTTTTTAGTTTTAAATCTCTTGCATGTTCACTTAGAGCTGCTTTGATGTTCAGCTATTTGGTCTTTTGCATGTTTTACCTCATTAACATAGAATGCAGACCCCCTAGTGAATAATTAGCTGGAGTAAGATCCTTGACTCTCATAGATGCATTCTTAATTTGACATTTAAATTAACATCAGATTATGGTGGCTTCACTTAAAAGTCACACCAAAAAAAAAAAAAAATAGTGGCAACCTACACAAGAATATATCCTCTGGAAAAAAAAAAATCTGTCTGCTAGATATGCTAAGTTATTTATGGAATTAATTCTATTGCGCTATTCAAGGAGAAACAGATTGAGGCTGTGCCCAAAAATAAATCAAGAGGAGGGAAACCTGTCACAAGGCAGCAAACAACTGTTATTCAAATATTATTCTAAATGTGGATAGCAATGGGTGATCCACTTTGCATGAAGAGCAGCTCTGAAGGAGATATCCCAAGCTGACTCGAGAAGCATTAAGGCGATTATGTCACTTGAATGAAGAATCCTTTAGCAAATTCACTTATGTCCTGACAACGAACCACTTCCTGCCCTGCCAGCACAGCTACAAGGCTTGTTACCTTTCTCAGACTATTGCAATCTACTTACCACGGTCAAATGAGCCAGCGGTGTTTATCAGATATCTGTTTCCAGTAATAACTCAAAGGGGTCATAGACATCTTGGATCTTATTTAGCAATCACAACTTCAATATTGGTTTTTCTGATTTCAGTTGAGGAGCCACAGATCCCAACAAAAAGGCAAGGCTGAAGCTGGCTGCATGGCTGTGTGTCTAACTGCTACTTCTTTACAGAATTATACTTCTACAGGTGAAGTCGACAAATTATCAAGTATATAAATTCTGGATTATTAGCAAGAAAGAATAAATTCAACAGTTAATGAAACATTATCTTCATGATGGATGCACTGCACATTAGATGAAGATTATCCAACTTCTTAGCCTGCCAAAAAAATGAGTTGAAAAGGTGCAAAGAACGCTGGCTCAGCCTGCAAGTTTAAGTTGCCTATTTTCTGTCATGACTTCTCAAACTTTGAATTGACAGGATAGAAAATCCGACTTCAATGTCTGAACCCGAACTGCAGGGACTACATGACACAAATCACTGATCCAATCTAAGCTCAAACAACTCTGACAGTTCAACTTGTACAGGTGCTTTACACTAGATAAGGTATTACCTTGTCTGTATTACTGTAACTTTATCAGGTACTGTATCTGGCATAAACCCCATGAAGGTAGAATAAAGCTCAATCGTATTTTATGACTAATACAACAGGAGTGTGACTGCTTGAATACAATCGCCACTGAAAGGTTTGAGACAGAAGCAGACAGACATAATGCCTCATCCTGCAAACTTTCTGATTTTCTTCCTATCACCATAGCATCCCTTTCCCCACAGCTATTTATTAGATCTTCTTTGCAGAGATTAGTATACAGACAGTGATTGACTCTAGTGGGTTGACTGTTGACTGGGGAAGGCTTGAAAAAGTAGAGGCTCTCTGGCCATAAAACAAAGAACTTGCCTCTTGGCCACAGGAATTGTGTATTTGTACAAAATCTAACAATGAACTGCTCCACTGAATGTCATTGCTGGTCTTGTATTTACTCAGCTCGAGCACTTGCTTTGGTGACCCAAGTTCCCAAAGGCACAAGGTGCCATAAGGTCATTCTCTCTCAGCTAAAAGGCCTTTCTCAGCTACACAGCACCATTAGCCACATGCTTCATATCTCCTCACAGACTTCTGAAATGCTAATGAATATTATTGATACTATCTAGAAGCTCAGGTAAGGCTGAAAACAGGAGGGGAGCTCTCACAGCAACATGTAGGAGAAGAAACCGGTCACAAGTGGTGCTTTTGCCTACCAGGCGAGCTCAGGCAACTCCTGCCTGCCTCCCCATGCTGTGCTTTGGCAAGCCTGGTGTTGGTGAGAAAGGTATGGTGCATTAGTCTTCCAGCTAGCTCCTTATCTTTAAAGCATTTCCCATTTGCTATAATCTCAATTCTTAATTTACAGGTTTTAATCTAATCTTTTAACTTATTTCCACTCCCAGGAGCAAGAAAATAATCATGTTCTGCCATCTAAAAGTCTGCTCCTCTCCTCCTAACCCCTGTGCATTTGACTGCTGAGCTAGAAGAGCTGCATGGCTTTTCCTCTCTGTTAGGGTTATATGTTCTCATTTTCCATTATTTTTCTTTAGTGACTCTTGTTTTATGATCATTACAAAAAGTGAATATTAGAACAAAACCAAAACCCTCCATCATCTCTGGTACTGTACAAGGGGTTTGCATCTAAAAACTCCCACAACTTTGGTTCCCGCAGTAACTCAGCTATGCTGCGTGTATATATTATCACATGAGAGCTTAGCAGTGCTGAGAAGCATACAGCACTACTGGAGCACAAGTGGGGAAGAAACATAGTTGCTTTGGTAACCACCACTTTGAATTTCCTGACTTTTTTTCTCTCTCTCCTTGTATTTAAATCCTGAGCCATAACTCTACATTAACCTGCACGGATATTCATAAGATTTAAATAAAATATAGTTTCCCCAACATTAGAGCTTGCCAATTGAAATGTTCTTGTTTTAAGCATATTCCCATATATATTTAAAATTATTCTCATCCAGGGCTTTTGCTGAGCTGAGACAAAACTGAACGTAAAGATGGTTTCTTGTCTGATGGTTTGACTAGACAGGTGTACACATATGTAAAAACAAGTCACAACTCCAGAGCTGTTTTAACTCTCTCTTACCATTTCCCTCATACACCAGATACAGATACGGCACAGGGAGCACCCAGGGACTTCCTAGGACCTCTCCATGCCAGTCCGAATACCAATGCTTATCACGCAGGCAACAACCAGCTTTACTACTGATCCTACCAATCTGCATGAGAAGGTTTGCCAATAACATGCACTGCTAATAAAAGCAACATCTACCACCTTTAAAGGAATGTAGGCTTTTTTTTTTTGTTTTACAGATGATTCATATTTTTAATTTTAATTATTACCTGTTTGACTGGCTTATAAAAAAAATAAAATCTATGTTGTATGAAATGAATCAAGGATTTTTTTTACCAATATTTTCTTTTTCTGTGGAACATCAGTACTCCACTGCTGAAAAAGTTATTTCAATATTCAGAGTAATAAAAAAATAAAGTTACCACAAAGAATGAAGATTACAAACCCAAGGCAAAGGCTTTTATAAACTGAACACGGAAATATTTATAGCACGTCTTGACTAAGGAGAATAACAGCAAATTAACTATTTACAGAAATTCCTGCCTCCAACAGAGAGATTTCATAGGAATGGATAAAATTAGACAGTCATTCTGGAATACAGTATGATCACTTGTATTAAACAGGAAACCTGATCTTCTCTTAAAAGAAATCTTAACAGCCAGGAATTAGTCCTTTTGGGGGTTGAGGGGAAGGGGAGAGGGTGCAAAAAACCAAAGAAAGCAAGTCACCATTTTCCTCAGTTGCTCAAGACCATTTATTTCCCTAGTCAAAAATCATTGAGATGGATTTCACATACTGCCTAAACCACATTTAACTCTATGCTGGCTTTTAGGGGACTTAACTGGTAAGGAAGAAAAGCACCTGCAAACTGCACGGACCCAGCATTACTGACGTGGATCAGAGCAGGGGCGAAGCAGGGGGCAAGGCAGAAGTGGTTGAGAGAAGCCCTCCAGTACGCCGCTGCCACTTCAACTAGAAATACCAGGAGATGCCAGACTGCTCCAGATACGCCTCCTTGCTGAACTAGCAGCTCCCAGACATAAACAGGCCATGAGGAAACCAAGCCGCACATCTTCTACCATTGTTCTAAAGGTTGTGCTAACCTTTAAAAACCAGGTGCAGCTACTTTGGATTTGCAGAAGGTACAACTTGAGTTTGTGAACAAGATGGAGGAAAACTGATACCCTGTGATCTTTACCATGTGTAGGCATTAATCCTTTCCCCTGCAAGCATATGCATCAGATATCACATAGAGCCCATTTGAATGGAATGGACACCACTTTGTCAGTTCAAGTCACCCACAAAATGATAGAAACCAAAAGAAATCACCTTAAACCTTAACTCCTTCTGCTCCTCAAGCACAGAAGAGCCGATTTCCTGGGATGAGCAGGATTCATTTGCATCCTGGTGAAAAGACTAAGCGGAAGTCCGTGTCCCATACCAGTGTCCCTCTCAGGCAGAGCTGCAAGCAGCCCGAGTAGGGGAAACTTGGACCTTCACAGCTCATCCACAGGATCTACATCGTGGATGAAAAGATAACACCTGAAAGTGGACCTGACTCACCTATGAGCATTCCAGCCAAGTGTCTCAAACCCGCTTATAAAACTGTAAGGGTTATACTATCTCTGAAACAGTGCAACTACTGAGCAAACTCAGAATCCAGGTCCTGCTCCTTAAGGAGGAATTTATTTTTAAACCCTCCTCATTTTACATATGTCTTCTTTTAAAAAAAGAAAAAAACAAACAGAAAAAAACAAAACCAAAAACCAAAACCTCCTGACAAGTGGAACCAAATGCTCACAGTTCAAGTCTTGCCCTTACTGCCTTGCTATTACAAAAAGACATATCAAAACAGATTAAGGTGGCTAATGCCGAATTATGCAGAATTCAGTAACAGAGAATTACACTGGGAAAATGAAGTACTTTGTCAAACTGCCCGTAGAGAACTTGGAAGTATCTGGGGCATTTGCCAGATAATAACCACTGAGCATTTCTTTCCACAGAAACATCTATCATCCTAATTTTTTTAGGATCTCAGAAGTCACTTATATAGATAGAATATTTCCACAGAAATTTTCATTCACTGAAAAATACTATTAAGATGGTCAAAACTATTCACAAATTCAAATTAAATGCGGGGAATAGTTTTGGATGAACAAAGAACTGAACATTTAAAGGGATGCCAAAATGATTCATCTGGCATACTTTACTCTTTTGGGTTGGTTTCCCAGCAGCCATCCACAGAACCGAAAAAGAAGGTGCAGCTCTGCCTTATAATTTAGAGTCTGCAACAACACAACACACAGGTTCAAATTCAGTATTTGAACACTCTACCTGAAGCATCTGGGGACTTCGTCACCTCCTCTTCTCCACATCAAAAAAAATCAAAATTCAAAAAAAATAGAGACAAATTACAGAGAACGCGTGGAGTCAAAAGTAATAGGTAGAGCACAACAGGTAGAGGCCAAGTAGCATGATTTCTGTTTCTCTGATTTCAAAGACTGTAGCCCTAGTTCCTGGGAGAGCTCTGGACAAGGAAGGTCATGGGAAGCAATGCCCAAGGCCCCCTCATGCCCCTGGCCAGGACCTCCCTGCCTCCATGCTGCAGTTCCCACTGCAGGTGCAGCTGTTCCTGGCACATCCTGGCTCCAGCCAAACCACACGTGCTTTCCTCTAACACAACTCCTTTCCTTATTACAAATCAACTACCAGAGGCTTCCATTTGTATCACGTTTTGCATGACACTTCATGCCCACAGCATTTGCTGTACCCAGTCGGGTTGTGCCTTACAGACTTCATTAGGGTTCTGTAACAAAAAATCACACAGTGGCCTTCTTAGGGAGTTTTATCAGAACTATATCCCAGATATCTAGATATATCAAGACTGATGGATAGGAACAGTTCCTATAGCTGCATGACACAGGGAAGCTCTATAAGTAGCTCAAGAGCAGGAATGAACCTGGTCCACTGCATCTTCCTTAAACAGTCCAAACAAAGTCAAGTTCTCCCCGGTTCCTTTGCTGATGTGCTATAGGAGCACAGCTGCTGCTTAAATTAGTAAGTTAAGTAAATCAACTGAGGCTAACCTGAATATTTAGTCTCAGTATGGAATTTCAGTATATATATATTTCAATATATATATTTATAAATATAAATTTCAGGAATTTATATTTATAAAAATATAAAATAAAATTATATATAATTTCAGAAACATGAGATAGCTGTCTTCATGATTTGGTGAAACTGTCATTTTAATAAACTAAGCAATCTATTTTTTTTAATATTAAAATATGAGTGATATTCTTATATCACCAAACTTTCTTCACACTAGTAAAGATGCTTTAGATAACAGCTGTTGTTTTGCTGGAAACTGAGCTTGCTATCACTTAATTCCAGAGAATGAAAGTATCCCCTTTCATTTGTTAAAGTAAAATGGAGCTGCCAAATGAAATTTATCAATTACCTGTCAAATTATAGTACCTTTCAGAAACCTATCCTCTAAATCCACAATGATTTATTCCTACCCATCTCTCTGTGAGCTGTTGGAAGAAGTTGAATTTATTTAATCTAATATTTTCCTGGCTCCCACACTAACTCATAGATGATGCACTCCCTAGCAAACCATGGGAAGGCTCTCGACATGGGCAGGGCTGGTCAGACATGGGAGCCTTCCCCACACAGCTGTACCTGGGGCCACCTCAGCCACCAAGCACCAGCATCTCTCACCTGCCAAGAGCAGAAAAGCAGGCCTAGAATTAATGCAGTCTCCAGAAATTTCACATTGGCAGCTACTATAGAGCCCCAAAAGGCAAATACAGACCTGCACTAGATTGTTAGTTAAAGAGAACACAAAAGAGTATTTTAGGCTATAAATCACAGCCCTGCAATTCCATAGAACATCTTCTAATTATTTCAAAGGTAATGGAAATAACTGAGAGCAAGTTTTGTCCCTAATTACTCCCCAGTGCTTATCCCTGCTTCTGAAGAATTTTTTCTAGCATTCAGCTGTTAGGCAATGATGCAGTGAAGCTGATCTCCACACATCAAAGTAGGAACTTCTTGCTCTGGATACTTACATCTAGACATTAGTTTTGTATCTGAATCAGGCTTTGTCATGGAAAAAAAAAAAAAAGTATTAATTGATCAGCCAT
This sequence comes from Tauraco erythrolophus, assembly GCF_009769465.1. Lineage (NCBI taxonomy): Eukaryota > Metazoa > Chordata > Aves > Musophagiformes > Musophagidae > Tauraco > Tauraco erythrolophus. The sequence goes on along the minus strand of NC_141468.1, from coordinate 45,098,673 downwards.
TCTATTTTGCATAGTTGTATAAGTTACATTATCACATGTATATATTGCTTGAGACAAATTAAACTAAACTAATCATGCCTGTTCACCACATACATGCTCACAAATTATCTTACTAAACTCTTCCTTCTGCAGGCCAATAAATGGAAATAACACCAAGGAACAACTTAATTTCCCCATATAAGAATACCACAGAAGGAATCAATAAGATCTTTTTGTAAATTTGTACACAGATGACCTTTATGAGATAGAGAATAGAAATATCATATTTAAGGTCTGCCCTTTTCCCATAATCCAAATACCAATAAGGAACAGATGAAACATTTCCCAATACCCGTTTTCAGAGGGGCCTTTGAATGTTTCAAGCCAGGCAACAGAAGTAACGTCTCCTGAACAGATTAAAGAAAGAGTGAGATTCCCTCCACACCCCTTCACCCTCACTTCTCAGAGCCTCTGACACTGGAAGGAAAACCAGTTCTTATGTAGTAAACAGAGGCTGGGGAACGAAGGCACTTATTAACTTTCAAGTGTTGGCTGACATGAATCTCAGGGCACCACTCAGGACCCCCAAGAGACATGAGCATCCTCAGGTACACTTTGTGCTCCCATAGCGGTCTCATCCTCTGTGGCCACGCTCCTGCTCTTCAGCAGATCTGTCACCACCTAGCTGGAGGTTCAGCAATCATCAGAGATCTCTAAGGGGCAGTGGGATGGAGGCACTACATGTCCATCACGCGCTGCAACGGGAACAGACAGACTACAGCTTTGTGGTTCATCCCCCTTCTTCATTGGCACCACAAGACCTAGGAAGATCCTTCTCCAGGAAAGCATGTCAAGCACCAAGGCAGATCCTGGAATCTCAAGATAGATTCCACTTCCAGATTGTAACTGCCTTCCACAGTAATGCATCTGTGTTAAGACAGCAAACGCACTGGCATTTTTAAGTTCTACCCACATCCCCTCAATAGAGGCCAAGGAGAATGATGGTAGTTACAAGAGTGTAGTCCAAATGTGATTCATCCAGTCCACCTGCATGTATAAATCCCTCAATGTACGTTGCTGGAACCATATCTAAATAGTCCTTTAGAGGCATTGTGAGAAAACAGAATGGCTTCTTTCCCCAAGACCTTTGAATAAATATAAAATAAAAGTAAATTTAGTTGACCTTCATTTTAATGAAGATGGTAAGCATATTAGCAAAACAGGTCAGCAGAATCAGGAAATTAGAAAAAAAGCAAAGCTTTGAAAGCCTAAATTAAAAATAAATGAAAGACACAAGTATATATTTTAATTTATAGTAGTTTCTCATTTGTGGTCAAAAAAGCAGTAGACATTAGGAACTATTTATCTGATTTTAACACTAAGAATATGCCCACCCTTCCCACATCCCCACGCCTTAGAAAAGCCCAAGAAAGCAACAGCTATGAGGCAAATTTACATTCTTAACTAGTCATTAACATCCTAAATATTCATAAGCATGGTCCAAAGCCCACTGAAGTCCCAAGAATTTGTCCCAGCTCAAGCAGTCTCTCCTCAGGTTCCATTCTTGGAGATGCTTGCGGGAGTACCTCAATTATTTCTAGTCTGGATCACCTCAATTTATAAATAACTTATTTATAGGAGTGCAGACTTAGCAGTTTGAAAACTCAGGCTAGTGGGTTTTGAAGAACAAGCTAATTTCTTCTCTGTCCAGGTAGGCCTATCAATAAAGAAACTTCCACCAAGAAAAAAAAATTCTGCGGTTATATCAATGCAATCTTCAACATTTAAAATCATTTATACTATGGAATTTGACTGACTAAACTTGGAAAATCTTGGCCCTACAGCTGGGCATTAATTATCAACTTCAGTGATTAAGTATAAAGCAAAATAAAATCTATTTTTTGCTACATGACAGTTTACTAACCAACTGGGATAAAAAACAGTGAAAGATTACTTTTTAGTCATTAAAATTAATGAATGAAACAGACTAAAATATAGAGATCAGATCTCCTGGGGAGAAAGGTGCCATTCTCATAGTCACGTTTCAGTTCAGAACCAAAGTACATTTATCCTCTCAGCTAAAAGTATATTTTCATTTTTTCCCTAAGACTCTCCTGACAAATTAATGAAAAAGGGCCAAAAGCTTTACAGAAACTATGAGGATTAAAAAAGTAATGACATATAAAACACATTTTAGTTGGCTCACAAGACAGTATGTACTACTGAACTTCACTTCCATAGCATATGTTTAATAGCAATTGAACAATAAAATAGGATATATTCACATTTTATTACCAATATTCCCAAATGGTTTTGGTGGGCTTTTCTTATTATTTATTTCTTAATCCAAATATATTGTTCTGAGCATCTGAATGTCTTGGAAGACTGTAGGATCTTTTCATTAAGCCCTTTATTAGATATAAAATAATAATAACCATCATCATCATCCTCTAAACACATCTTACTCCAGCCAATAAACTGTTTGAATCCCACTTTGCTCAAATATTCTTCACCAAACACTGCCACAAAACATTATAACAAGTTGGCACTTTCATTAATAACAGCACTACTAATAAAAATATAGCTCTGTAGAAAACACGCAGCCAGATGATGAAAAGACAGCTGACTTCAATATGCCATAAAATTAACTGAATAGTTATCCAGCTCACAAGGGCTTTGAAGAGTCATCCATCCAGGAATACAAAGAACGAAGTGTTATGCAGTTACGGAGTAGTAATGCACTGTTATTTTTAAACAAGTATTCAGAGATACCTGTACATACGCATAGGTGAAGCTGCAAGCACCATTTGTAATTAATTGTACAATCTGTTTTAAGACTGGTTTTGGTCAATTATATCTTTGACAATCTGCACTATTTCAACTGAAATATTCTACCCAGGGCACCTACTTTTGGATACATTCATTTTACACTGACCGTTTTAGTAGAGAGTTCCAGTCATTTCTCAGATTTAATAATTCCACTACTTAACCCATGCTAAAAGCAAACAAATGAGCTGGTAGTGGTTTGGCTAAGGAGCTCTAGAATTTTTAATCTATTAAAGCAGGGAGGAGAGCACTTCGTGCATCTGAGGAAAACTCCCTCTGGTTTCCCCAACACCTCTGCCAACCAGAGAGACTCCTCTGTCTGCAGAGCCCGTCCACATGCATTCCCTTCCCCAGGGTCCCAGAGCATCATCCCCATCAGCTGGTCAGATGCTGCATGGAAGAATGGTAGAGGCACCCTGAGGAGAAGGGGAGATGAGAAAAGCCTGAGGAGCAGCCAGGATGGGCAATAACCAGAAACACACTGTGGGATGTGTTATATCCCTGTCACTCTGGTCTGGACGATCCTCAGAGGGGACAAGACACAGACTTCTGGCAGGAAACTTGTGTGCGTGGGTGCACAGCCTGCATCCCATGAATGGGGTGGAGATCCCATGCAGACATATAGCCAACAACGGTGCCAAGCTGGGAACTGTTGCTTGAGAGGCATAGGTTTCAAAACAGCCAGATGGTTGGCTTGTTTTTCTCATCTCTGAAAATCTGCATCGAGTAAAAGGGCTGGGCTCCTGAAAGTCTCAGTTCATGAAGGCACAGTGACTTCCTAAGAGCTGGCAACCGAATTCCCCAAGGACTACGGGCATGAGTCCTGGCTCCAACAAGATTGGTCTGCAATGGTCCTACAATTGCTCTCAGCAACTCCACAAGAGCCCACCGCAGCCTTGCTGCCCCTTAACACAGTCTGTGACAGTGGCAGGAAAAGAGTCCTCACTGCCCAAACCCTTCTCAGACATTAACAAATAAATTAGACATTTCCTGCAGTTAAGTCTTACACAAGCAAAACCAGCTTGCATAAATTGAATCAAGTCTTTGGACTTTAAGAGGGTTTTGACAACTTGCATCGGTTGAGAATCTACCCCATAATATGTGTCTATAAAAGTATTTTTTAAATAGAATTCTTTGGTGATTGTTTTTATTTTGGTTTGGGTTGGGGTTTTTTGTTTGTTTGGTTGGTTGGTTGGTTTAAGTATTAAAAGTCATTAACCGACTAGATAAAAAGATCAAAGTTTTCTTCCTGATTTCACAGAGTCTTGCCTCCCTTCTTCAATTAGAGTAAGATACTTAAAGTAATAACATCTGAAAAGCTTCTGGATGTCTCAAAAGAAGAGCCAGATTTTCATAAAAGAAAGGTGTTAGGAGCTGAAATGTTATCGCTGTAATCAAAAATGGAAGTGCATTCAGGTACATCCTCATCATGGCATGTACTTAAATAGGAATCATAATTAAATAGGAATCATACTTAAATAGTTAATGTAATTTGCAACATTAAGAACACTATCCTACTCATACTTTCATGAGCATTAATCCTGTCATGTTTTCACTCCTTACCTTTCCAAGTATCATCCAATATTCCCAAAGCATCCAACAACGCATGCATAAATCCCCTTACATAAGGCTTGTTTTTTGGTGGGTTTTTTTCCCCCCCATAATGTCATAAAACCCGTGAACCTCAAAGGCAACTTATTTTTCTAATTTCTACCTACTTATCTAAACCTTTATACAAATTCTTACTTTATTCCCCAAAGCTGTCTGGTAAAGCAACAAAACAACTATGGAGATCATGGCACTTAAAAAAAAAAAAAAAAAAAGAGTTACGTAATAGAGCCTTAGTTTTTGTTAGCATTCAGAAGCAAAAAGCCTCATATGCTAAGACTTTTCCAAGTGAGCAAACGAAGTTGGACACCTAGTAATTGGGCCTCCACCTCTAACTCTGAGCAAAAACCCATCAAAACCTCATACTCACTGACTAGGGCAGGGGAGGAGGGTTGCACTCTGCCAGAAGAGAAAAGGAAGAGGAGGAATGAACAAATAGATCAAAAGCAAAGAACACTTCAAAATCTGCTGGTGAAAGCAACCACAAATACAAGCCCAGCAGGAGCTCACACATTTTCTGGCTTACTATATTGCACAGGATGCTTGAAGCTATCTGCCTTGTAAGATGCAAATCTCTGGCGAGTGGACAGATGAATCAGTGATGCCAGTGAAGCTCACACTGTGGTGTGCCTCCTAGGTGCAGAGGTGGCACCTCACAATACGTCTACATGAGCTGCCCAAGAGTGCTGGGGAAGGGCCAGTTTTTGTGTTCATGTTCCATAACAAAAGGAAGGATCAAAGACAAGGGTCTGGAAGGAAAGAAAAACAAAACAAAACCAAATAGACCAACCCAAACAACGAAAAAAAAACACAACAGAAGTACCAAAACCCCCCCCAAAGTAATCACCTCGTTCACCTGTTGGATAAGACAACAGAAGTCAGCTACTGGTCATGGAAGTCACATGAAAACAATACACCTCACAATTCTGGCAACTTAAATGTAAAAAAATAAGATTTATTAGTAAAGAATGTGTAGAACAATTTGCTAAGGGCATAGCAACAATATTTGTTTCCTCAAACACAATAAATGAACAAGAAACCTATAAGAGAGCTTGTTTGGCAAACAACAGATAGCAAAAGGGCTACAAGACTTTTTTGTGCCGGGAGATGTTTGAATGATCCCACACCAAGTCTTTCTATCATGTAGAATGAGAAACTGCCTTAAACTAATGTCAGTACAGTAGCTGTAGAACGGATCAATAAAAAACAGTAACAAATTGTAAAGAACAGATGGTGCTCACCCAAGAGATTTGAAAGAGTTTTTATGTGAAATTGCCAAAGTATTGTCATAACTATTGTGCAATATCCCATTTGTACAATCTATTCCTTAAATCAGCTCCAGTGCTGGAAATTACAGTAAAGACCATCATTAGATAAATGAATGTCCATAATATACAGGAGTAGGGCCAACATAGCGTTAGTAAGAGAATTGATAACAAACAAAAATATTAAAAACTCTTTGAAGGAATTAGCTAGCATACAAATAAAAGTTTATCCCACGGGTTTACAAAATGTCTTTGATCAGGAAGCAGGACAGCAGTCACAAAACCAGCAAAGTTCCATATCAAAAGCTCTGAAAAACATCATTGTCTTGAAATAGGAGGTAAGATCAACTCACAGATTAATACATGCTTAATGACAGAAGGAGTATGAATGAAAAGTATGTTCAGTAACCCTGAGCCATTCTCAAAAAACTAAAACTATGAAGAGCAACAGAAAAATCCCACAGTACTGAGCAATTGGGCAATAAAACGGTAAGTGAAATTCAAATGTTGAAGTAAGGCACTGAGCCAAGACTACCTTTGGCTACCAACAGGCAATAATAGACTCTAAATTTGTTATTACCATTTAGGAACTGTAGTGTAGATCCACCATCAAATGTTCCAGTTAAGAAAAAAAACACCAACCAAGAAAATACCCCACACAACCAAAGCCACCACAGACTTCCCTCAGCTCAATGGCTGTCCAAAGGACAACACAGAACATTAGGAAGAATTAGAACAAAAAGACAAAACTTCAGCATGCAATTATATATATATCACACACTCCTAGCTTGAATACTGCATGGAGTTCTGGTGTCTTTACCCACAATGACAAAAGCCTCAGACTAGAAATACAGAGGAAGTCAACAAATTAATGGAAAAGACTTTTGTATTAGAAGGATTACACAGCAGACCTGTTCAGTCTGAGCGTGGGAGAGAAGATAAGAAAAGTGACAAAAAATTCTATAAAACCATGAATTATCTAGAAAGATAAATAGAAAATAATAGTCTCTAATTCTAATGAGATGTGAAGTGTCTAATAAAATTAAATTAGCAAACAGAAGTTTGGGGAAAAAAAAAAAAGTACTTTATCCAGATTAAATAAACACAGTGACACATGATGTAGCATATGTTAGAAGTCCAAGATAGGTCCAAACATTTTTTAGGCAAACTTATTGATTAAAATTCAGCATCCAAGGGAGTTTAGACACGACCTTTGTTCAGGAAGCCTGTAAATTGAGGAAAAACTACATGGATATACAAGAAAAGCATACTTTGGACTACTGTGGTCACATATCTCTTCCTTACACCGCCTTGACTGAACACCGTCACCTACAGAGTGAGTATTATAAGAACGCATCCTAGGTGACGTACTGCTCAATTGCTTCCATACTGATATAGACGGTCTACTTATTAAATGCAGAACCCATATCAAGTTGAGAGCAAGCCAGTGCTTTGAAACACAACGGATATGCAAGATGCAAAGTTATCCTGCTCTCTTCAGCACGCAGCTTTGTACATTACTGCATTTCAACAAAGATGTGAACTCTCGAAAGCAAGCTCAGTTAATGACCGTGAGGATATTCAGAGGTCTAGAAAACAGGACTCATGAGGAAACACAGAATAAAACAGGATACTTAAAGAGAGAAAAGTGAACAGAACGGTTCACAAACACATGCAACCTTCACCAACTTTTCCTAGGAGTAAGGATAAAACCAGGATAAACGTCCTGAGTGAACAGCATAAATGCTGTCATTCCTGATCTGTTCAAAAAAAAAACCTCCAAACAATTGGAGGGGAGCAATTTCAGCTGATCATGTGTGGGAACATGGTAGTCATACAGCCAGGTCTCTTGCCATCCCGATTTCTCTGGATTTACTTCAGTGATGGCTAATATACTACACTTTAAAGAAGCATAGTTCTCAACATTTGGTGTCCAGTATCAAGAGAAGTGAAGTAAAATAAACAGTACAGCCTCAGACATAAGTATACACACAAATGATTGCAGGAGAGAGGCAAGATTCACATCTTTAATATCTATCAGCTTTTCCCCTCAGTCTACAGTTACCATGGCTGTCACATTATCTTAATATTGTTCTTTGGAAGCAGTAAATGTAGAAGTTCATTCAAAGTTCTATAATGTTCCTTTAACTATCTTTTAATATCAGGCAATGTGTCAAATTAAAACTTCAGAATCAATCCATAAATAGGAATTATTATGTTCTCCATAGTTGAGATTTAGATTGTTACTAACAGGTAAACAAAAATGCTTTAAGGGAAAAATAAGTGTCTTTTTCAATTACAAATACTGCAAATAGAAAAGCTGTACAAAACATTTCACTAATATATTTTAAAATTTGAGTCAAATTCCAGCCCCAGACCACAGAGAAAAATCAATCCATGACAGTGCTGTGAATAATTAAACAAACAATTAGCTTTAATAATAAATGATACATTGATACAGTTCTCTAGAAGGGAATTGTTCACTTAAGGTCTATGACAATTAATGATAGCTGAACTTTGATCATTTTAGAATAATAGAATTTTAATACTATTTCCTATTAAAGCTACCCAACTCAAACCTTTCAAAAAGTAAACTTAAGAGGCTTGCCATTCTTTTAAGTTATGAAACACTGAGTATTTCAGACAGAGGATGCAATATTTCTCTTAAAACTAGTCCATTTCTGAGCTCTTCTCCCTCAGAAAGCTCTGGAGGATACAGAAGGAACATCATTCAGGGAGGGAAGGAGGGAAGGAGGGAAGGAGGGAAGGAGGGAAGGAGGGAAGGAGGGAAGGAGGGAAGGAGGGAAGGAGGGAAGGAGGGAAGGAGGGAAGGAGGGAAGGAGGGAAGGAGGGAAGGAGGGAAGGAGGGAAGGAGGGAAGGAGGGAAGGAATTACTGCAAACGTTTCTTTATTAAGTAGTGCAATTCACCATTCTATACCAAGCGACTGCTGGAATCAATAGCAATTTTTTCTTGGTTCTTAAATTTGGAGAAAAATTACTGAAACTTTAAAAACATGTCCCACAAATAACCTAACTTATTGATAAATTTTGCATTGAGACAAATAAGAGCTTTTGATTGAGTAAGGTCACGCCATCAAATTGGGGCCAGTTCTGTTTAACATCTTTATCACTGATCAGGACAAGGGGATCAAGTGCATCCCCAGTAAATTTGCAGGCAACACCACATTGGGTGGGAGTCTTGATCTGCTTGAGGGAAGGAAGGCTCTACAGAGGGATCTGAACAGGCTGGATTGATGGGTTGATGCCAGTTGTATGAGGTTCAACAAGGCTATGCCTCAGGTCCTGCACTTGAGTCAAAACAACCCCATGCAATGCTACAGGCGTAGGGAAGAGTGGCTGGAAAGCTGTCTGGCACAAAAGGGCCTGGGAATATTGGTCTACAGCTGGCTGAATATGAGCCAGCAGCGTGCCCAGGTG